>NC_135239.1:173439171-174890421 GCF_051348905.1 Ranitomeya variabilis
GAGATGCCACACTGGGGGTAGTAGTAGTACAGGAGATGCCACACTGGGGGTAGTAGTAGTACAGGAGATGCCGCACTGGGGGTAGTAGTAGTACAGGAGATGCCGCACTGGGGGTAGTAGTAGTACAGGAGATGCCACACTGGGGGTAGTAGTAGTACAGGAGATGCCACACTGGGGGTAGTAGTAGTACAGGAGATGCCACACTGGGGGTAGTAGTAGTACAGGAGATGCCACACTGGGGGTAGTAGTAGTACAGGAGATGCCACACTGGGGGTAGTAGTAGTACAGGAGATGCCACACTGGGGGTAGTAGTAGTACAGGAGATGCCACACTGGGGGTAGTAGTAGTACAGGAGATGCCACACTGGGGGTAGTAGTAGTAGTACAGGAGATGCCGCACTGGGGGTAGTAGTAGTACAGGAGATGCCGCACTGGGGGTAGTAGTAGTACAGGAGATGCCGCACTGGGGGTAGTAGTAGTACAGGAGATGCCACACTGGGGGTAGTAGTAGTACAGGAGATGTCACACTGGGGGTAGTAGTAGTACAGGAGATGCCACACTGGGGGTAGTAGTAGTACAGGAGATGCCGCACTGGGGGTAGTAGTAGTACAGGAGATGCCACACTGGGGGTAGTAGTAGTACAGGAGATGTCACACTGGGGGTAGTAGTAGTACAGGAGATGCCACACTGGGGGTAGTAGTAGTACAGGAGATGCCACACTGGGGGTAGTAGTAGTACAGGAGATGCCACACTGGGGGTAGTAGTAGTACAGGAGATGCCACACTGGGGGTAGTAGTAGTACAGGAGATGCCACACTGGGGGTAATAGTAGTACAGGAGATGCCACACTGGGGGTAGTAGTAGTACAGGAGATGCCACACTGGGGGTAGTAGTAGTACAGGAGATGCCACACTGGGGGTAGTAGTACAGGAGATGCCACACTGGGGGTAGTAGTAGTACAGGAGATGTCACACTGGGGGTAGTAGTAGTACAGGAGATGCCACACTGGGGGTAGTAGTAGTACAGGAGATGCCACACTGGGGGTAGTAGTAGTACAGGAGATGCCACACTGGGGGTAATAGTAGTACAGGAGATGCCACACTGGGGGTAGTAGTAGTACAGGAGATGCCACACTGGGGGTAGTAGTAGTACAGGAGATGCCACACTGGGGGTAGTAGTACAGGAGATGCCACACTGGGGGTAGTAGTAGTACAGGAGATGTCACACTGGGGGTAGTAGTAGTACAGGAGATGCCACACTGGGGGTAGTAGTAGTACAGGAGATGCCACACTGGGGGTAATAGTAGTACAGGAGATGCCACACTGGGGGTAGTAGTAGTACAGGAGATGCCACACTGGGGGTAGTAGTAGTACAGGAGATGCCACACTGGGGGTAGTAGTACAGGAGATGCCACACTGGGGGTAGTAGTAGTACAGATGTCACACTGGGGGTAGTAGTACAGGAGATGCCACACTGGGGTAGTAGTAGTACAGGAGATGCCACACTGGGGGTAGTAGTAGTACAGGAGATGCCACACTGGGGGTAATAGTAGTACAGGAGATGCCACACTGGGGGTAGTAGTAGTACAGGAGATGCCACACTGGGGGTAGTAGTAGTACAGGAGATGCCACACTGGGGGTAGTAGTACAGGAGATGCCGCACTGGGGGTAGTAGTAGTACAGGAGATGCCACACTGGGGGTAGTAGTAGTACAGGAGATGCCACACTGGGGGTAGTAGTAGTACAGGAGATGCCACACTAGGGGTAGTAGTAGTACAGGAGATGCCACACTGGGGGTAGTAGTACAGGAGATGCCACACTCTTGGTGATGAGCCGTCACCAGGGCAGCCGCTCTGGGTTATGAATGGAATAACGTGTCAGTGACGGACGATACACACAAAGGAAGCCGGCACCCGCCGCCACAACATTCCCTCCTCCCCGGCCCCTGCACTCACTGAGCGCCGCCGCCATCCGGACAGGCGCTGCCGCTGCCACGCAGGAGTCGCCAGGGCTGCAGAAAGCACCGGCCGGTACCGCACACAGGACCGGGGAAATGAGCGGAGAGCAACGAACAGGCCGCGAGTCCCGCACCGGCCAACCAGCAGAGGGCAGCAGAGCGATGGGGGGAGGAGCTACAAGGCACCTCATCCAGCAGCAGGTGGGCGGGGCTACACGCGTGACCGTCATTTCTGTCTATAGAAGGGGTGGGGCTAAAATACGGAGGTGTATTTACCTGTTGTTACTGCAGTGGACTCGATGCTACACAGTAGCGCCCCCTGTCAGCCGGACATAGTAATGACACCGAGCTGGTGTATACTTTGCCCCGCCCACCAGTGTACTGTCGCGTGAATGTCACATCCGGGCGCGGCCCCGGCGGGGAGCCGGATGTGACGTCAGTGCTCGGTCGTGCGCGCTCTCTTTTCGCACGTGCCGTTGGCGAGGCAGGGTCGGTGCCATGAAGCGCCCCAGTAAGTGATGGCTTGTGTGGGGGAGCGGTGATACTGAGCCGGCAGGGAGCGGCCTAAGTGTGGCCCTAAGCGCTGCTTCCATGAGGGGACACGGCTATTAGCAGCGGTTGTATTCCAGGGGCTGTCTGTTAGTGCTGGACCCCTGATCAGTCACTTCAGGGTGGGCTCCTCAGGGAGTGCTACTATCCTTGATGAACTATATGACGTTGTCTGTAACGTGACCGCTGTTATAGAGCACTGATTGTCTGCAGCGGTCATGTCATGTAACCCGCTGTTAACAACACGTGACCGCTGTTATGTAGTACTGACGGGTGGCTACTGATTGGCTGCAGTGGTCATGTCATACAATTTAATGTCACCCTCTGGGAACAACAGCTTTCTGTCTCGTGACCACTGCAAACAATCTCGCTGCGCTTATGTAAGACTGCAGAGCGGCTGCTGATTGGCTGCAGTGGTCATGTGACAGCCTTGAAATGAACCTAAGAAAACCAGCGGCACTGAGGTTTAGAGACATCGCTGGAGCGGGGGATATTAATCTGATTTTATTTTTTCCCCCAGAGCTGAGGAAGGCCAGTAAGCGCATGTCATGCAGCAAACGGTATAAAATCCAGAAAAAGGTAAATGTTAAAACCGTCCCAACGAAAATAATCACAGGATGGGGGAGAAATGGATGACAATAAAAAATTACACTTTGAGTTGGTCGTAAGTCAGGTTAGAAGAAAGTGCAGCGGATCATCGAGAAGGGCTGGATCCTGCCGTCAGACGTGTCTGCTGCAAATTAGCCCTGAAGCCTAAGTACTGTGATCCATAAAGGCTGTAGAATTTAAGAGGTCCAAAACTTGTTAATGAAACCCTATTTGGAAAAATGATTTTAGCCCCAAATACATGTATTTGCCCTTCAAGGTGTTCCTGACTTAAAGGAAACTTACCCCAAACTCTGGACAGCATGAACCCCAGTAGTTGTGCCATTACAGCCTTGAACATTTTACTTTTGAAAGAAGCCGCATTTTAACAAGCCGTACAGGGAGATGAAGACCGTCGTTATACATGCCAGCCTTGAGGTGTGCTGGAGTAAGACGCTCCTGATTCATGAAGTCGTACACCTCTTCATGAATCTGGAGCCTGTGACGAGCTCCTCGCACAAAATCCTACTACGCCCCATGCTAGAGTAAGATTTGTGACATTTCCAATGCTGCCACTCATCTTGAAAGGGAATCTGTCACGTGAAAAAAATCGCTATTGACCTGCAGATATGGGGTTAATCTGAAGGGTTATAGCATTCTGAATTTACCTGGTGCCGGCACTTAGACCCCTGCTGCTGGGAGGAAATTCACTTTATTCCTCCTGGTAGTGTTTGAGCCATGTGGGTAGAACTGGCGTAGAGTAAAGAGAACGGTGGCTGTAGTAGTGCCACCTTCCGGGACTGATTGACATCCGGCTCCGATGCTGAGCTGCTGGCAGTCAGAGCGCGGATACATAACATACAGAACATAATTTGCACCAAGAATATGTAACTTATATTTATTTCAAAATATTGTTAGATTCAGCGAAATTGGACAAAACTTGGTGATAATCTATGTAGTGGTCATTAACTTACATATATCTGTACACACTCATTCTGAGGAGCGCAGTCATCCTCATGTTATGCAAAACATGGGGACGCTCGGTTTGGCAGAGAGTGCATGTATTTAGGATAGGGAGATGAGATTAATCTTTTACCAAACTAAAGGTAATCAGTTTTTTTTAGTAGATGCTACTAAACTGAGCTGGATCAGCAGATGAACGTCTCACGGTGAGGATAGAGAACTGACGGCTCCGGGGATTATTGTAGTAACCACAGACCTATGATATGGCGCAGACCTGACGTGGCACAAATCTGTCCCTTCTGTGTGTATTGATGTACGGACACCAGTGACGGGAAGTCAGGCAATCTGTATAACTGAGAATCCTGTTCTTTAAGGTCCGAGAACATAATCGGAAAGTCCGAAAAGAAGCAAAGAAAAAGGGTGGAAGCAGGAAGCCGAAGAGAGACATCAGCATTCCCAATGCTGCCCCTTTCAAGGAGGATATCTTACGGGAGGCCGAGCTAAGGAAACAAAGGGTTAGTTTGTGGTTCTTTTTTTCTTCCCCCCCCCCCCCCCCTCATTTGTTGCATAAATTTGAGTGGAAATCTGTTCATCTCATTGTCTGTTATCTTTTTTCCTTATTTGCTATGGAACATTGAAAAACCTGCCCCCTCTTTTGCTGTAGAGAGAAGAGTTAAAGAAACAGCAGAAACTTGAAAGACAGCAGGAAGTTGCCAAGAAAAGAAACCTGGAAAAAAAGAAGGATAAACCCGACAATAAAAAGCAGGAAGTAAAGGTATCTGGGCCTCGCCCCCTCCGTGCCTGTGCGGCCCTCGCCCCCTATGTCGTACTTTATGCATTCTTGTTTAACTTGATTGATTTTTCTCCAAGGAGAGAAGAAAGTCCGTCTTAAAACCGAAGAAACCAACAGCTAAGAACGCGACCCGATCTCTCTGCAGAGAAGTGAACAAGGCATGTATAGCGAAACGATGACGGTATTCTGCCGGTGGGGCGTATGGGGGCCTGCAGGTTACACACAATCGCCAAGGTGCAGCAAGACTATTGTCAATTTAGCATTTATATGCAACTATGTGTATGCTAATTATTATACTATAAATATGTTTTGGGGACTATTTGTACAACAATCGCCAAGGTGCAGCAAGACTATTGTCAGTTTTGCGGAAGATGTTTGGCTTAGCTGACCTTATTTTCTGCTGGGCTTCTTGCTGACCTTGATCACCCGGGTACTGGCCCTGCAGTACTTTTTGAATGCCTCCTATTCTGTATAGAAACCTTCAGTTAAGGCCCCGTCACACTTAGCGACGCTGCAGCGATACAGACAACGATGCCGATCGCTGTTTAGTCGCTGTGTGGTCGCTGGGGAGCTGTCACACAGACGGCTCTCCAGCGACCAACGATGCCGATGTCCCCGGGTAACCAGGGTAAACATCGGGTTGCTAAGCGCAGGGCCGTGCTTAGTAACCTGATGTTTACCCTGGTTACCAGTGTAAAATGTAAAATAACAAACAGTACATACTCACCTTCGCGTCCCCCGGCGTCCGCTTCCTGCACTGACTGAGCGCCGGCCCTAACAGCAGAGCGGTGACGTCACCGCTGTGCTGTACTTTTACTTTACGGCCGGCAGTCAGTCAGTGCGGGAAGCAGACGGCGAGGGACCTGACGGACACCGGAATGTGAGTATGTACTGTTTGGTTTTTTTTACATTTACGATGGTAACCAGGGTAAACATCGGGTTACTAAGCGCGGCCCTGCGCTTAGTAACCCGATGTTTACCCTGGTTACCAGTGAAGACATCGCTGAATCCGTGTCTCACACACCGAATCAGCGATGTCAGCGGGACCTCAACGACCAAAAAAAGGTCCAGGCCATTCTGACACGACCAGCGATCTCACAGCAGGGGCCTGGTCGCTGCTACGTGTCAAACATGGCGAGATCGCTACTGAGGTCGCTGTTGCGTCACAAAATTTGTGACTCGGCAGCGATCTCGCTAGCGACCTCGCTTAGTGTGACGGGGGCAATCTCCCCCTTAAGCATTACCTCTAGCAGATAATGCAGTGCCTTTTTAGGCGACACGGTACTACAGCACACAGGATACCTACTGGTTCATACTCTTCCTCCATTGCTGACTGTCTTATGAGCATGCTTTGCACTTTAAGAAAGGTCAAATGTATAGCAATCACTGCACGAGAGAAGCTGCAATGGACTATTAATGAAACCTAGAAAAAGCTGGAGCGCTGTTCCCCAAAAGATAATACTGAAATAACAGCCATGATAGTAATAGAAAGTAAACAAGATGGTAGATGGTGAGGACACAGAGAACGTCACCACGGGTACTGATGAGTATGATTAACGCGCTTACAGGAGCAAAAAAACAGGCAGTAGATTTGTACAGAAAGACAGCTCGGTACCTAAGAGAATGAATCCTATTCAAAGGAAAATAGATGCACATAAATACTCGAACATATTACTCGACCACCCACAATACTCTAATATCCGAGCATGCCGAGATAACGCTATGTCCCATCACGCTCTCATCGCTAATCCTCACCAGTGTGACTTGTATATCTGGTGGCGTAAACAAGTGACCCACAAATTCAGCCAAGTGCGGTAAATCCTCAGACACGTGTACTAACCTCATCCACTTCTGCCCGCAGGTGATTGAGGCGGCCGATGTCATCTTGGAGGTGTTGGACGCGAGAGATCCTCTGGGCAGCCGGTGTTTGCAGGCAGAACAAGCCGTACTCCAGTCTCCTAACAAAAAGCTCCTGTTCGTTCTCAACAAAATCGGTAAATGTTCTACGCCAGACGTTATTGTGGACGGATACCGTGAGAAATGAGGAAAATTCACTGAGTCCTATCTCATTATGAGGACTTCAGATCCAACTCTGATCTCCTATCTGTCATCCATTAATGTCACACACAGGAATGTCACCTGCCATTTAATGTTGTATTTGTTTTTTATTAATCTAAAATGTCTTGTTCTAGATCTGGTGCCCAAAGACAATGTAGAAAAGTGGCTACAGTTTCTCAACAAGCAACTTCCGACTATCGCCTTCAAGTGTTCTGTGCAAGTGCAAGAAAAAAACCTGGTAAATACGTTGCGAACAGACTTTACATGATGTCCTGTGCAGGTGGCGATGTATACGTGAACCGATAAGAATTAGAATTATTGGTTACCCCTCTCTCAGGGTCATAGTGTCAAAAAATGCAGATGGGTATGAAATTAACTCTATCCGTAACATACGGAGGTTGGCTGCATATGAAAGGGGGAAACGTTAAAGCCGCTCTGCTGCCTATGGACACTTTAGGCTAACACTGGACTGCCATGTCCATAGCTACCCATATGGCGGCAGTTACCGGATTTTTCCTGTCACCCATGACTGCACCAATGATATAAGGATGCTGTCATGGGTTCCGTAAAAACACTTTACCGGTAAGTAATATACGTGTTTTCCTGTCACCCATGACAGCACCCTTATATCGTTGGTGCTGTCATGGGTTCCGTAAAAACACATTACCGGTAGTAATATATGTGTTTCCCATGTTGCTACCTTTTGAGGCTTCGTTCGGGCCAACTGTGGCTTTTGGCATATGTAAAAACACGTCCATTGTTTTCGGTGTTTTGGATCGGAGCTTGAGCATTGGCATTCACAATCGGATTATGGTATTTTGACAGTAAGCGGCCAGCCCCTTTTAAGCTACAGATTGATAAATAATGGCGTTAATAGACTTGTTATCACAATCCCCAAGTGAAATTGAATTTTTTTTTTGTGGATCAGGCATCTTTAATTGTTTTCTACTTGAGAAACCAGGGCCCTGACCTAAAATGGTCCATAAGTTTATATTTTAGAAATAGAACCTCTTCAGGTCACCAATCCATGTGAACACCATGTCGGGTTATAGGTGATAATTGTCATTGTACGTGCTGTGTGATGAATTCTCCGTTCTGACTCTTTGATGAGCACAAGATCCAACTCTGAAATCAGCACATAAAAGGGGGTATTCCCATCTCCAAGATCCTATCCCAATATGTAGCAGGTGTAATAATATTAGCAAATACCTTTAATTAGAAATGTATAGTTCTTCAGATTCGCTATGTCCCTTACCCCATGTGCAGGGCATTGCAGTAGCTTAGGTATCCATGATTACGACCACTAATAGCTGTCACTGGTCATAACCGTAGATACCACTGACCTGCGCGTGGGGTAAGCAACATAACGAATCAGAAGAACTATGCATATTATTGGAGATATTTGCTAATATTATTTTACCGAATACTTATTGGAATAGGGTCTTGGAGATGGGAATACTCGTTTTAATGGAACAAGTTTATAGTCTCAAAGATTTTGTAAACTCCTAATGACTGATATCCGTTTTCTTTTATTATAATGCTGAAGCCAGTTCTTGGAAAGAAGCCGAATCCAAAGTGCATTGACATTTCTAAAGGGACTATGTCCTACGGATCTGCAACCCTACTAAAGATCCTTCACAGTCTGCGCCCCTCGGGAACTGAAACTATGAAAGTCGGCTTAATAGGTAAGAGCGCAAGGTAACCCACACCCGCACAAAGTAATGGTTTCTCTATCAGGGAACTAAAGGCTGACAATTCCCAATATTTCTCTGGTTGAATATAATCCTGTTATATGAAATATAATGTATACTTGTCGCGTCTATAGGTGGAGATATGAGGAAAAACCTTTAACAGTCTGATGTTTCTGATGACCGTCAGATCCAACTCTGATCTCCTTCCACCATGTGTTGTAGAATTTTCTGCCGTTTTGTCTAGTCACACAAATGTAAATTCTTTCTTTTTTTTAATCTTTTTAGGCTTTTCAAATGTAGGAAAGAGCAGTTTAATAAACACATTGAAGAAATATAAAGTCTGCAATGTTGGAGCTTTAAGAGGAACAACAAGGTAAGAAACTTGAGGCATGTGGTCTTTAACCCTGGGGCTTTCCAGCTGCTGTGAAACTACAACTCCTGAGATGGTGGGTGTTGTAGTTTTACAACTGGACTGCTATGGGTTGGGCGATCCCTGGTGGTTATTCCCTAATATATATGATGAGTGAGTGGAGCTGACATCCCCATGGAGCGTCCGTTCAATCCAACTCTGAATCTCGTGTGACTTCTGCACTGCTTTGTTTCGCTCTCTTGCTCACTAACACTACAGATTTACTCATGTTACCTTCAGGATAATGCAAGATGTGAAAATTGACGAACAAATCAAGATAATTGACAGTCCCAGCCTCGTCGTGTCCCCCGATAACCCACCTGTTGCCGTCTTCATGAGAAGTGCTCATCAAAGTGATGACGTTGACTGTATGGACCGAGTGGATAAGATCTTACAACTTTGCGATAAACAGCAGGTGAGTGGTCCCCATGTCATGGCAAAAGCTGTATTCCTAATCTATTACTCTACATCGCCATATTGCTTCCTATATTACTGATGTCAACTCGTAATATGAAGACTTCTGCCATTAGACTTGATAAATGTGGGGTATAAGGGTGTGTTTTAGCTTTAATTGGCTGATGCATCAAAGCTTTTACTACAGAAAACTGGTGTAAGAACTTTGAAAAGTTGCCAAATTTTTGCAGAACAGAGAGCTATGCAAAATTTTCAACTTTTGGCATTTTCACGTCAATTTGAAATAAGAGTTTCTACTTACCTGCCTGTTGTGACCGGCGTTGTTCTTTGCCGGCACTAATTGGTCACAGACTGCTCCTGCCAGCGATTCAGCTGCTTTTGATGATTTTCTATTGACGGAGCAGCAGCTTCTTTGCCCTGCACTGTCGACGGGGCTTGCCTTCCAACGTCATTCTGATTGACAGTTGGTTCCACCAGTTAAACAGCGGGAATCCGGCTGTCAATCAACGACTTCGTAAGTCCTGTGAAAAGAGCGAAAAAGAAGCCTCCACTCTGACGTGCCGGCAGGAGCGGTCTGTGCCGGTGAAGAACCGCACCAGGCACCGCAGGTAGGTAGTAACTACATGCCTGTTAGTGCCTAGGCACATTTTCAGTTTTTTTCACAAAGTCCCAGATATCCCCTTTAAGTAGTGTGTGCCTCTTAATGAATTTAAGGCCTTTTACTCCAGAAAGATTAGCGTGCACCACACCAGTCTTTTTATGCTCTAACATTAGGGAGGAGACCTCCTTATTTCTAGATTCTTGCTGCGTCTTACTGTTCCCGCACAACTAACCAGTCCACCATCAGTCAGACCTGCTCGGAGTCGCACCGACCGGAGACACTGATGCACTTTTAAAACTGTTGTGTAGGGATCAATGAAACTGTATAGATCCATGTGCTGTCCTGAGGAAAAAAAAATGGACTTGTGTGAATGCATCTTGCACAAGTTTCCCAAAGTTCACCTGAATGTCAGGGGGGGGACAAGGAAAGTCTCTTAGCACGAGATACAATTGTAGGCTCTGCATTAAATATCTATTACTGAGAACCTAAGTGCCGTGTATTATGGTACATCCTATGTGAATATTCTATTCATAGGGGGTCTACACATAGTGACCACCAGGGAAGGTTGTAAATATTGGGAATCCTTTTTTTTTTTTTTTTTTTTTTGTTTTTGCGGTTTCCTGTTCTTCACACCTGGCTGCATCCTCTATCCAGGGACTTCATAAAAAGGAGGTGACGCTTTTCTCCTCTTGTTTTGCAGGTGATGTTGCGGTACAATATTGCAGATTACAGAAATCCACCGGAATTCTTGGATTTACTCGCCCATAAACGAGGACTATTGCAGAAGAAAGGTGTGGGCGACCTGGAGGCGGCAGCAAAGCTCTTCTTGAATGATTGGATGGGGTAAGTTGAAATTTAGGTAGTGTACTGTCAAGATAAACACAATTGTTTTATTCAGGGTTAGACAATGAAACACTTGTTTTCTTAGAGCCAGACTCTGCTATTATACGCTGCCACCTGCATCTTTCACTTCCCACATCGGTGGTGAGCAGACAGCTGCAATGAAGAAGGCCATCGACTGTAAGATCCTTAATAACGAAAATAAAGAAAATATTAAAGGTACATTTGTTGGGGTTTTTTTTTTTTTTTTGTAAAATATGGTTAAGCTCAAACTACATGTGAATAGTCACGTATTTGTACTGCAACGTTGAAGGGACTGACAACACGGTGTCCCATTGCAAAGCCAGTTTCTGATGAGCCGTTTCTCTTCTTTTTTTTATGTATAGTTGTGAGAAACCCAACTCCTGCCAACAGTATCCCTTTCCATTTTTCCCAAATAACCAATGGTATTATTGATGAGCATGAAATAAAAGATCAAAGCCAAGAATCTGCCGAGCTGGAGAGTGAGACAGAAGAGGAGGATGAGATTGTTGTGGACAAGGATGAGATTATCAGCGATCGGGAAATTGGGGAAGATGTAGAGGCAAGTTAACATCTAGTTATCCCATTTTACCATGCTGCAGCTAACCGCAGGGACCGATGTAGCACTCGAAAAATCATTCGATCATGCATTTCAAGAAGGAAAGGTAGAAAACACAGTGCAGAATCTTCAGTTAAAGAGGTTGTCCACTACTTTAACATTGATGGGCTATCCTTAGGGTAGGTCATCAGTCTGATCTATGGGGGAGCAACATCCTGCAGCCCCGCTGAAACTGACCACTCACGGAGCTGCACAATGCAACTCCATCTACTGTATACTGGCCGTGGTCGGGTACTGCACTGAATAGGGGGCGGATGTGCAGTCAGCCGTTAAATAGTAGATGGGGCTGTAGTGTGCAGGTTCTTAACTAAACCAATAATGATGCACAATACACAGTGTGTGATAACAATACACCTGTGCCCAATCAGGGGATTAAATATACAAAATCCCATGCAGCAAGTATATAAACCCTACAGAGAAATACTGCGTAAACCGGGATATACAAAAATGTTTAATTTTATTGATTCAATATAAAAGATTATAGTGACAGACACAAAGACAGGATGCTTAAAAGGTGAACACTACAAAGGGGGCCGCAGATCGGAGGCTAAACACATGCTATTATAATTGCCAATGTCCACATACTACATACAGTGGTGTAAATAGCAAGTCCATGAATAGGAACAATACGCTAAGCTGGTGGAGGGCATCCAGCAACAACACCTAAGGCAGACATCGAAGAAATATAAAGGCTAAAGCAGAGCATAGTTACCTCGGACCTGCGGCGCCACCACCCCAACGCGCGTTTCGGCGTGCGTGCCTTCTTCCGGGGGAGTCAGTTAGGTTCTTAACTAAGCAGATCCGTCCAACATCGGGAACACCTGATCGGCAGGAGTTCTGGGTGTTGTTACCCCCACGATCAGGCATTTATGACCTACCCTAAGGATAGACCATAAATTTTAAAATTTTGTACAACCTCTTTAAGGATTAGTTAGTATCAAGGCTCATATGACCATAGTTTAAAAAAAAAAAGTTGAATTAAAAAAAAAAAAAAAAGTGCTACTGAATTAGAGAATTGGTCCTGGGTATTTACCACATTTATTGGACCAGCAAGGCTACTTGTCCGTGTCGTACCAACAGCTTCTTCAGGCCAAAGAAGACCTGAGGAAGACATTGGTACAAAACTGAAACTTTTCCTCTTTTTTTTTTTTTTAATTTTTACTACAGATTATATAGTTTATGGCCTAGATTGTAAAGTCTTAACATATTTATGTAGCCCTGCGTCCATCAAAGGCATCACACTGACAATATGGTGAATGTGCCGCGCTGTCATCTGTCACCTGGAAGTTTAATACTTACGTTTCCACCAGTGAGAAGAGATGGTGTCTGTTACATGTCATAGTTTTTTTTTGGTTTTTTTTCATGCTAAGGAAATTATCTGGGATATAAGTTGGTGTGCATGCAGTAGTATGTAAGTGCATGGTCACACTGGCCACTAAACAGAAAAAAAACAAAATAAAAACATAAGTAAATACCCTGCAGTAAATGAATAAACAGCAATAGTGCATGAAAATAATATTCGGTACTTAGTTAACATAATTTTGATCAAAAAAGCAAAAGCCATCCCACCACTTCACGGTGACCCTAATTTGAGGTCCTAACCTCAAATTGTAAAACCTTACCGTTTGTCAAGTGACATGCATGTGTATAAGACCTGAGGTTTTGTCTGTTTAGTGGCCAGTGTGAACATGCACTTACATGCTGCATGCACACCAACTTATATACCATGTTTAGGTGTGGCCTTACCTTTCTTTGCGCTGGACATTATGTTCATGTAGTTCCCCATGGCTGTGCCTACTAGCTGGGCTCAGTCCCTCTCAGCCCTTATCCACATGTACGCCACTTGACAAACAGTGATGTTTTAATATTTGGGGTTAGGTCCCGATTAGGGTCACCGTGACGTGGTGGGATGGCTTCTGCTTTTTTTTTTTTTTTTTTTTTAAATTAAACTTGTTAACCAAGTACCCCATGTTATTTTCATGCACTATTGCTTTTTACTTCATGGTATTTGCTTATTATGTTTTGTTTGGAATAACATGAACCTATGGTTTTGGAACTGGGAGTTAAACTTTAATTGTAAAAAAACAAAAACATTAATAATTTCTTAAATGTGTTTTACAGAAAGAGACACCAGAGGCAGTAGAAAATTCTGGTATGTATTACTTCTCTTCTGCTTGTTATAGAAAGTTTCTCCCTATAGGGGGCGTCACAGACCAGCTCTACCAATTTAAAGGTCCAGATTAAGCTCCCAGTTCATATGTCGGATGTCTATAAGGCACGGTGGATCATTGCTTTCCAGCGCTGGGGTCCTGGGTACAAATAGTGCTGTGGAATATGATGGTGCTATCTATGTAAGCAAGCATAAGAATTGAAATGTTGATTATATTTTCTCTTTTCTTTCTAGTGCAAAGCAAACAAGCTGTTAAATCGGTCAGCTTTGATAAACCAGCCAAAGCAGAGGATGACTATGACTTTAATGCCGATTTTAACTAAAACGCGAATAGGACTCTGTTCTTGACGGTTGTTAATGGGAACTCAAACTTGTAGTTTATTTGAAGACAACAGCCAATGTATATAGAAAGGCAATCAGTAATGTGGATTCTGTGAATCTGTTTACAAAACACAAATCTACATAGTAAAGTCTGCTATGTAATAAATATTTCTGTATCGAAGTGTGTGTCTGATGCATCAGCATGATTGTATGTAATTAATGCAGATTTATTGGGTGTACGGTGATCGGACGTTGAAAACAAGTACCTTTAAGGGAACCTGTTACCCCCAAAATTGATGATGAGCTAAGCCCACCAGCATCAGGGGCTTATCTACAGCATTCTGGAATGCTGTAGATAAGCCCCCGATGTAACCTAAAAGATGAGAAAAAGAGGTTAGATTATACTCACGCGGCGGTCCGATCCGATGGGCGTCGCGGTCCGGGGCCTCCCATCTTCTTACGATGACGTCCTCTTCTTGTCTTCACGCTGCTGCTCCGTGCGCAGGCGTCGAAAGGTCAGAGAGGCCCAGCACCTGCGCACTGCAGTACTTTGCTCTGCCCTCAACAGGGCAGACAAAGTGCGCCGGAGCCGCAGTGTGAAGACAAGAAAAGGACGTCATCGTAAGAAGATAGGAGGCCCCGGACCGGACCACAATACCCATTGGACCGCAGCGGGACCGCCCCTGGGTGAGTATAATCTAACCTCTTTTTCTCATCTTTCAGGATACATCAGGGGCTTATCTACAGCATCACAGAATGCTGTAGATAAGCCCCTAATGCTGGTGGGCTTAGCTCACCTTTGACTTTGGGGGTGACAGGTTCCCTTTAACGGTACTCCAGACAGATTAAAAATGTATTTATATCAACTATGAAGTCTTACATCCATAGTTCTTCTTTCAGTCTTCACAGTATGTGTTCACCTTTGGTGTATAAGAAGCGGTGCTTGAATTACACCGACGGGACAGGATTCAAATACAGTACAGTAGACGAGGAGGCAGAAACAAAACACCGGCTTTATTGAAAGACAGGATTATATGCTGGGAAATAAGACTAACGGTTCTTGTAATGATAACAGCAATAATAGATACAAGGAGAGATAGCTTGAACGTGTCACACAAGCTGCGCTCCAGGTCCAATATAAACAATTTCTACAAACTTTTCTCTTAAGTTCCTACCTGGCTTCCAATAATCGGAACGCACTGCTACAGCGCCCTAGATGAGGAAACCTGAGGAAACCTGCTCTACACCCTAACACAGAGGTGTCAAACTGCATTCCTCGAGGGCCGCCAACAGGTCATGTTTTCAGGATTTCCTTAGCATTCCACAGGTGCTGGAATCATTTTGTGTAGGTGATTAAATTATCACCTGTGCAATACAATGAAATCCTGAAAACATGACCTGTTGGCGGCCCTCGAGGAAGGGCAGAGGTGTCAAACTGCATAACACAGTTGTACACCGGTGTCTCACTAACAGTTCTGTGGAGCTTAGAAGAACTTCTGGTAGTTTTGGATTGTTCCTGATGTAGTGATGCCAAGTTTGTTGTGTTGAGCGCTTCCTTCAGGTTAACAGATCCATTTTCTTCTGGGTCCGGGCAAGTCTTGTTCCCACTTTCAATGTTTACTGGTACAACAGCGTTGTTTTTAACCACTTTGGCTGTGCAATGCGATTCTTTCCTTCTGACACTGTACTGGTGATTGATCATGCGGTAACTGGGTAACTTTTCCCTTGAAGCCGATTAGTTCATTTTCCAGTCTCTGTGTTGGGATACACTTATTGTCCTGTCTCTCTCACCCAGGCACAAGTCCCTCTCTTCCCTACCCAAAGCAGACACTTCATGATTCTTGCTGAACCAAACACAGAGAAAACTGCAGGGGATAAAAGGACTAGTCCAAGTTCACACAAATCAGGGGGAGCATCATCTCTTAAAGTCACAGTGTAATTCAGTTCTTGGCAGGGGCTGACCCCCTAAATGTATGACAGGGCTAAGCTAAACCATTATTAGCCCAGAAATGCACCTGCTTTATGCAACATTCATTTGAACACGTTTCCATCCAAAGTGATGTAAACATTCCATATAAACTGAGCACACAAACTACGTGGTGTACAAGAGAACAGAAAGCTGATCTTAAATCTTAAGAGGCCCCTTGACATTTTTATTTCTCTAGAACAGTGATATAAAAAATTTAGAAGGAAAAGAAAGCTTGTTCAATTCACAGAAAATACTCTTGTCTGTAAAGTGCTGTGTAATTAAAGGCACTAATATAAATTTATAAGATAAATATTGTTTAATCCAATACATCCCAAAACCTATGCAAGTTGTCTCTTCAGAGAGGAAGAGGGCTTGAACCCTAGTGCCACATACTTGAAATAGCAATCCTAAAATTCAATATTGACCCCTTAAAGGGGAAACCGCATCAGTAGAATCAACCCTCCTACACAGTCTATATGGGCATGCTGGGAATACAAAATTGAATAAAATTATATTTTGATATATGCGATCCAATGTCTTATTCCAGAGAAATCCACAATTTTTTTTCCTTAATATGTAAATAAGATGCCAAGTCTTCCCAGTGATGCCGTTCTAGGGAAGGGGGAAGGCTTTTCCTCTTCCCCCCTGGGCAAGAATTTCATCCAGCTGCTGGATTCTAGGTACAGTGGAATCGGGACTGATGTTGGAATTTTGGACTGTTCCTCCGCAAACATTCTTAGTGACATCCACCAACCCCGGAAATCTTGGGAGGAACAGTTATTCTCATACAAGTATCAGTGGAAGAGGGGAAAAAAGGGGCTTATATTCCACCTTTTCTTGATAAAGAAGCCAGATGGCACCTTCAGAATCATCATCAATTTGAAGAACCTGAATAAATTCCTGATATACCGACCTTTCACAATGGAGTCAATAAATCTTCTGTTCCTAGATTTACATGAAGGTGCTGGACCTGAACGATCCATACTACCAAGACCAGAAATTTCTAAAGGCGGCTCTATTCATAAACGGGTCAGGCATTTTCAGATCAAGGCCTTGCCTTTCGGTCTACCCATAGCCCCGAGTTTTTACAGCAAATGATATTGGAAACGACAGCGCATCTTCGGGAGAAGGGTACTCTAATAATTCCGTACCTGGACGATGTGCTGATTGTTGGCAGATCAGTAGAACACTGCAACTTCCAGCCAGCAAGGGTCAGAGCCATCAAAGCGAATTCCATCAAAATTTCAGTCTTTCTTTGGCTGCAATGTAGGTAGGAAATTTTCCAGATGGCAGAAAAGCATCTGGTCATTAACCGCGTTGCACATAAAAGGCAAGAAGGACAGGGCCTACGTCCTAATAATAATAATAATAATCTTTATTTTTATATAGCGCTAACATATTACGCAGCGCTTTACAGTTTGTACACATTATCATCGCTGTCCCCGATGGGGCTCACAATCTAAATTCCCTATCAGTATGTCTTTGGAATGTGGGAGGAAACCGGAGTGCCCGGAGGAAACCCACGCAAACACGGAGAGAACATACAAACTCTTTGCAGATGTTGTCCAAGGTGGGATTAGAACCCAGGACTTCAGCGCTGCAAGGCTGCTGTGCTAACCACTGCGCCACCGTGCTGTCCTAAGCTGCAGTTGACTTAAGGCATGGGAAATGGTCCCTGAATCCAACAGTTTTAAGCAAATATTAAGCCAATGGGGCCTTTCAAGTCTAGAAATGTTCGCAAACAGATGGAACTGGAAGGTAAAAAAAATTCAGCTTGCTAAATCCCAGGGAAAAACCTTATATGGTAGATTGCATGGAACTTCATTCTATTCTATGCCTTTCTCCTCCAGTAATGATGATCCCAGCAGTAATAAGGAAGATCAGGCGGGGATAATCCTTATTGCCCTATTCTGACCCAAAAGACCATGGTTTTCATGAATGAGATTGATCTTGATCTCCGATCCATGGTTCTTACCACATATCCCGGATCTACTCATCCAAGGTCCAGTCTGGCATCCACAAGCAGCAGGCCTTCACTAGACAAACTGGAATTTGAAAGGTCGTTGTTAATCCAGAGAGGGTTTTCTCAAAATGTAATATCCACGTAAGAGCAGGAAACCGTTAACCACAAAAATTATATGGGAGGATCTGGAAGAAGTTCCTGTCTAGCTCAGGGAAATGTGTGGGTGAGGAAATCCCGATTAAATCTATCCTAGAGTTTTTCCAGATGGGATTAGAGCTTGGGCTATCCACCAGCATTCTTAAAGTGCAGATCGTGGCCATAGGGGCGTTGTAAACTGTGTCCTGGTAGGCAATAGATGGGTAACTAAATTTATTAAAGCAAATGATACGTCTAGGCCATTCCCTGGTCCAAAGATGCCTCCTTGGGATCTGAACTTGGTGCTTGAGGCTTTAACCAACCTCCCTTCCCCCTTGAACCATTAGACGTTTCACCTATTAAAAATATTACCTTAAAGATGTTAATTCTGGTAGCGCTGACTTCGGCCTGTAGTCAATGATATCTAGGCCTTGTCAGTTAATCCCTCCTTTACACAGATTTGGAAGATAGGGTTATTCTAAAACCAGGTCCAGCCTACTGTCCAAAAGTAGCTATGACATTTTATAGGAGTCAGGAGATTATTCTTTTCTCTTTTTTTTTTTTTTTTTTTTATAACTAATCCTAGGAAGCCAAAGAAGGAAAAATTCCACACACAGGATGTTAGGCGAGCTTTAATGAATTACATGTCAGTAACGAAAAATGGAGGAAGAGAGTTGTTTTTTCCCTTCCAGCTTTCTAGGAGAGGCCTTAAAGTCTTGAGGGGTTTCCTAGATGGATTAGGTAATTCATTAGGTTAGCCTACTCCTCTAGTGGTGTATCAGACCCAGAGAGTATAAAAGCTCATTCTACTAGATCTGTTGTGACTTCTTGGGAGAAGTCTATCGACCAGATTTGTAGGGCACAACATGGTCATCCCCTTCGACCTTCTATAAGCACTATAGGTTTGATCTGACCTCCTCCGCTGATCTATCCTCCTCCGCTGATCTATCCTTTGGGAGAAAGGTTCTACAAGTGGTGGTCTCGTCCTATGGTGGATTTGTGTTTTCTGTAAATCTCTCGTATGGTGCCATCATGGGGGAAAGGAAAAGACAAAATTACTTACCGGTAATCGGATTTTCCAGAGCCCATGTCTGCACCCTTATATTTCCCCGTCACTGGTATTGGTATGCACTAATAGAATTTTAGGTGTATAAATTTAGATGGTGTTGTAGCTTATTGACTGGTGACGGTATGTACATATAACTGTCCGAAGGTCATCTCATGTTCTGTAACCCAACTGATGCTTGGGAGAGGTTCTGCCCTTTTATTCAGTCCCTTCCTGTCCTTAATGGGCGGATCCCCTCTCTCATGTGGTGGCGTCATGGGTCCTGGAAAATCCTATTCCGCATTGATCCCATTCCGGTTGAAATGGGTTTACGATCAGCAAATCGTTTACATTACAAATTGTTTTTCAAATATGATAAAAATTATATGGACAGGAGAGAGTTAGCACTAACATCTACTTCTAAAATTCATGAATTGCTGCTAACTAGGAATTACACTTCCAATATAAGACATTGGCATTAAGAACACTGGCCACATTTAGAATTTCCTTCTGGAATCCAGCGTTCTAACCATATTTTTGATGGTCTTTTTAGCCTATTTGAGAATCTTTTGGCTTTTAAACTAGAACATCTTTAACAAATTGTAACAGTAGTTTTTCTATCATTCCTTTTACATCGGAATCTTATTATTCTTGTTTACACTTACCATTACGTTTTAATAGCTCATTTAATGAGGTTATCAATGGGGCTAGGTTTAAAACAAAAGAAATAAAAATTATTATATTACTCTATCTTTTGTCAATTTAGCTTATTCGCGGCTTTAATGAAATCCGCTATGTCAAAAATATTTGGACACCCATCCGATCCTTTGATAATAGTAAGTCTTTGTTGATAGTGGTATCTATAAGATTGGTCATTTGTTTATTATCCTCGCTTTTATGTTAACATCAAGACACTTTTCACAGACTTGTTTTTTGAAAATTTAATTTTTCTGTCCCCTTCTGACTCATTTCTTAAAGGGATGACTTTTTATTTGTATTGGAACAATGCTGAAAGGGTGACAAAAAGGGCACAATAGGGCATTAACTGGGTCCCCCGGGCTTTATGCTCTGCGGTATTGCTCACCTTGCCAAGTTGTGTCTTGCACAACTCCTGTAAGGGCATAGATAACCAGCTGCTGCTTCTCCGTGTGTTGGGATAATCCATAACGAAACTTGAAGTGGTGAAGAAGGAATACACAGATGCAATGTGCTGCTGGTAAATAAAGATGTCCAATGGAAGCAGGAATATGAAGATCATAGAAAATTGTTGAGTAAACAAAATGTGAGTCAGACAAGGTCCTTCCTCAGGATTAAAACCACAATCCTGAAGAACAAGTCTGTCTGACTCAGAAACGCATAGAGAGAAAGAAACTGTATGACCTTCATATTCCTATTTCCATTGGACATCTTTATTTACCAGCAGCACATCACACTGGTGATCAGCATTGACATCACCAGTGAAGATAATTTCTGTCCAAAATGTTTTGTATGCCGAAGCTTTAAGGTTTCCCTTCACTTGGACTATGAAGCCTAGGCTGACCCTTAAAAGACAACCCCATAGTGTTATGCCTCATATTACAGTTGGCACAATGCAATCAGGCAGGTAACGTTCTCCTGGCAATTACCAAACCCAAACTTATCCATCAGATGCCCAATAGAGAATTGTGATCAGTCACTGCCCAGAATAATATGTGTTTCTAATGTTCCAATGGTGATGTTCTTAACACCACTCCAACCAACAATTGGATTTGTGCGTGGTGATGTGTCACGAGTGTGTCATGTCCTCCTGGCAGATCTGGGGGGTTAGAAGATCACTACATATTGTGAATCGCAGATCTTCCATTTAGCCTGTGTGTTTGTGTTCCATATGGATTTTGTTTCCTTTGGTGCTGAAGGTTAATGAACCTTTCTATGCTGGTCAGAAACTTGCAGCTCCATTTTCAGCTGCTTCTGATCTGGTCATTACTTCTCCATATAAGAGCAAGTTCATCTCAATCGTCCGGCAGTTCCATGATGGCATGATGGTGAAGGTTCTGAACGATGGAGACGAATCCGAGGCTTTCCCAGTAAAAAAACGGCATAAAACAAGGCTGTGTGCTTGCTCCATCCCTGTTCAGTATGCTATTCTCTGCAATGTTAAGTGATGCCTTTCACAACCATGAAGATGGAATCCAGGTTAGGTACAGGACCGATGGCAAGCTATTCAACCCAAAACGCCTCAAGGCGGTTACGAAAGTGCATGAGACTGTTATCCGTGAACTATTATTTGCTGATGACTGTGCACTTAACGCTAGCACGGAACAGCAGATGCAGCATGAAATGGACTGTTTTTCACAAGCTTGCGACAGTTTTGGTCTCGAGATCAACATTAGAAAAACCGAAGTCATGTATCAACCTGTTCCAGGAAAACTATACAAGGAGCCACGTATCATGGTTAAGGAGCAAAACCTCAAAGCAGTCGATAACTTCACCTACTTAGGCAGCACACTTTCACGTGAAGTAACCATAAATGCTGAGGTTAATAACAGAATTGCCAAAGCCAGTTCCGCCTTCGGGAAACTGCGTAAGAACATCTGGGAATGAAGAAGACTCAGCCTTACCACCAAGCTGAAGGTCTACTGCGCGGTGGTCCTCACCACATTTCTCTATACTAGCGAGACCTGGACAGTCTACAGCCGGCATGCTAAACAGCTTAATCATTTCCACATGAGTTGCCTCCGTCGACTCCTCCACATCAGGTGGCAAGACAATGTCCCGGACACAGCAATTCTGGAACAAACTGGCCTCTGCAGTTTTTACTCTCCTGCTGAAAGTCCAAGCCAGGTGGGCTGGACACGTGGTCAGAATGCCTGACAGCGGACGACCGAAACAACTGCTGTACGGAGAACTGTGCCAAGTAAAGCGAGCAGTTGGTGGGCAGAAGAAGCACTATAAGGCCATGTGCACATGTTCAGTATTTTTCGCGTTTTTTTCGCTATAAAAACGTGATAAAAACGCGAAAAAAACGCTAACATATGCCTCCTATTATTTACAGTGTATTCCGCATTTCTTGTGCAAATGTTGCATTTTTTTCCGCGAAAAAAATCGCATCGCGGAAAAAAAAGCAACATGTTCATTAAAAATGCGGGATTCCGCACACCTAGGAGTGCATTGATCTGCTTACTTCCCGCATGGGGCTGTGCACACCATGCGGGAAGTAAGCAGATTATGTGCGGTCGGTACCCAGGGTGGAGGAGAGGAGACTCTCCTCCACGGACTGGGCACCATATAATTGGTAAAAAAAAAAGAATTAAAATAAAAAATAGTGATATACTCACCTTCGATGGCCCCGGAGGCATGCTGCCGCTTCCGTTCCTTTAGATGGTCTGTGGTCAGGACCTGCGATGACGTCGCGGCCTTGTGATTGGTCGCGTGACCGCTCATGTGACCGCTCAGCGACCAATCACAAGCCGCGACGTCATCGAAGGTCCTGAACACACAGCATCTATAGGAACGGACGCCTGCAGGTGAGTATAACCATATTTTTTATTATTTTTAAACATTCTATCTTTTACTATTGATGCTGCATAGGCTGCATCTATAGTAAAAAGTTGGTCACACTTGTCAAACACTATGTTTGACAAGTGTGACCAACCTGTCAATCAGTTTTGCAAGCAATGCTACAGATCGCTTGGAAAATTTTAGCATTCTGCAAGCTAATTACGCTTGCAAAATGCTAAAAAAAAACCCGCGAAATAAACGGGAAAAAAACGCAAAAAAAAAAAATGCGGATTTCTTGCAGAAAATTTCCAGTTTTCTTCAGGAAATTTCTGCAAGAAATCCTGACGTGTGCACGTACCCTTAAGACTGCCTTAGGGTACGTGTCCACGGTCAGGAAACGCTGCGTGTTTGACGCTGCATGGGGCCGCAGCATCAAACACGCAGCGTCCAGATGTTCCAGCATAGTGGAGGGGATTTTTAGAAATCCCGTGTCTCCTATGCGTGGAAACACGCACGCGGCGGCCCTGCGACTCCGGACATGCTGCACATCTTTTCAGATCGCATAACACAGGGCCCTATGCGAGGGGTGCGATGATCCCGGATGTGTACAATGAACACATCCGGCATCATCGCGTCTCAGAAGGGGGCGGGGCTTAGCACCGAGCGGCTTTGCCGCTCCGACGATACCGCCGGCCATCCTGATCGTGGACACGTACCCTAAGGGCTCATTTCCACATGCGAGGCACACGTCCGTATCTCGCATATGGAAACCAAGCTCTGGCGCCGGCACTTTGGAGCGGAGCTGTGCAGCTCCATGTGTTCCTATGCGGCCGCACGCTCCGCTCTGGAGTGCCAGCTCCACAGCTTGGTTTCCACATGTGAGATACGGACGTGTGCCTCGCATGTGGAAATGAGCCTTACAGGTGTCTCTCAAAAACCTAAAGTCAACACCAATGAATGGGAAGAGCTTGCCCTGGATCGTCCAGGTTGGCGGGGCAGGGTCACCTCAGGAGCACGTGCAGCTGAAGATAGGAAAATCTTTGATGCAAAAAGAAAGAGCACTGTCCGCAAGGCACAAGTAGAATCTGGTGTACTGACCACATCTGCTTCCTTATGTCACGTATGTGGGCGAACCTTCAGGGCCCGGATTGGACTCATCAGCCACCTCCGGACCCATAGCTCCTAATTCTCTTCTAACCCTGAAGTCATGGTCATCTTCGACTACGAAGGAAGAACATCAAAACCTGGCCAAACCTTTTCTGTCTTTTCAGTGAATGCTTTTCTTCTAAGGCTAGGTTCAGATTGCGTTAGTGCAATCCGTTTAGCGCGAGCGCTAGCGGATTGCACTAACGCAATGTCTTTTTCGGGGCCGCGTTCAGGGGTTGCGTTAACGTCTCAGCGGGGAACGGACCTCTGGCGCGCCGCGGACGCTGCAAGCAGCGTCCGAGGCGCGCTACAAAAGACCGGCACATCGCTAGCGCGTGCCGAAAATGACACGCGCTAGCAATGCGCTCTAACATTGCCGGCAATGGGAGCGCTAATGGACGCGGTGCACGGCGTTAATTTCGCCGTGCAACGCTGTCCATTAGCGCTATCCCATTAACGCAATGGGAACCTAGCCTTAGCTCTTTGGAGAGATGTTCTGAGTAGGAGACCGTAGCTGCTACTGGTGATTGTAGCATGCTGTTTTTGGGTATATGCTTTCCTCATTGTCCTATTCCCATTTAGTGGGTATATTCCTATTCTTCCCTATAAACCTCTCTACAGGGTGAGCCATTTATATGCATACACCTAAATAAAATTGGAATGGTTGGTGATATCAACTTCCTGTTTTGTGGCACATTAGTATATGGGAGGGGGAAAACTTTTCAAGATCGGTGGTGACCATGGTGGCCATTTTGAAGTCGGCCATTTTGGATCCAACTTTAATTTTTTCAATGCGAAGAGGGTCATGTGACATCAATCTTATTGAGAATTTCACAAGAAAAACAATGGTGTGCTTGATTTTAATGTAACTTTATTCTTTCAGGAGTTATTTACAAGTTTCTATTTGTTTGCAGCCATTGACATGTCGCAGAGGTTAAAACATGAGGAGCAGATAGAAATTGTGTTGATGTCTACTGAACGCAGTACCTGGGTCATTACAGCAGATTTCAATGCAAGACACCCTATGAGATCACCCATCTCCCATTCTACAGTTAGCAAACTGCCAAATTTCGTGAAACAGGTTCAGTGTTGGATTTGCCAAAATGTGGACGCAAGAAAACTGTCACTAATGAAGAAACATCAGTGGCTGAAGATGTCATGTTCCCTGAGTTTTCCAGCAAGATGGTGCACCACCACATTATGGGTGTCAGGTCCGAGCATTCCTACATGAACAGTTTCCTGGAAAGTGGATTGGTCTTCGTGGGCCGGTTGGATGGCCACCAAGGTCTCCCAATCTGACCCCCTTAGACTTTTATCTTTTGGGTCATCTGAAGGCAATTGTCTATGCTGTGAAGATACGAGATGTGCAGCATCTGAAACAACGGATACTGGAAGCCTGTGCTAGCATTTCTTCTGCGGTGTTGCTATCAGTGTGTCAAGAGTGGGAGAAGAGGGCTGCACTGACAATCCAACACAATGGGCAGCACTTTGAACACATTTTATAAGTGGTTAAAAATTTGTAAATAACTCATGAAAGAATAGTTACGTTAAAACCAAGCACACCATTGTTTTTCTTGTGAAATTCTCAATAAGTTTGATGTGTCACATGACCCTCTTCCCACTGAAAAAAATAAAGTTGGATCCAAAATGGCCGACTTCAAAATGGCCACCATCCATCTTGAAAAGTTTTCCCCTCCCATATACTAATGTGCCACAAACAGGAACCATTCCCATTTTATTTAGGTGTATCCATATAAATGGCCCACCCTGTACCTTTGGTGAGTGTTTGTATGTTTGTTGCTTTCTGTTATCCCTGTTTTGTCTTTGTGTCTTGTTTACCTTCCATTTCTGTCCCATGCCTCATGCCTTACAGGCGCATAGTAAGGTTGGAGACTCAGGCCTCTCCACCTTCAGGAGTACCCCCAGGACTTCCTTACCGAAGGTCGTGACAGTAAGACTTGCAAGCAACTATTCAGCCATGGAAACTCATGTCATGAAGCTTCTGCTATGGTTTTTGTGCTGATGTAAATACCAGGGGAGGTTTGGACACAGCAGTTCTCGAGTCAGCAGAGCGTTGGTGACTTTTATCCCATCTGCTGCTCAGCACTTGGAGACCCCACTCTATGGTCTCTATGTCCATGGCCAAGTTCCACTTTTCAATATTACCATTCCCAATTGATTGTAGAAAATGTAGGAGGGAAGAAATTTCCTAAAACCTGAATTCAATGATTAAAACATATGTCCTAATATGTTTGTCCTATAGTGCATGTCTACATGGATGCTTCCGTGATGTGTACACCAAGACCCCAATTCATCAATTGCAATTTTTTTTTTTTTTTTAAGTCACTTTTCTTTTTTTGTTTTGTGCTTTTCATTTACATAATTTTTGAACCCAAATTCTTCAAAAATGGCACACCCGCTTCATGGATTTAGAGCAAAGTTTAAATTGTCTTCTTTTTTTTCTTTGGACTCTTTTACACTATTAAGCACAAAAAGATAAGCAACATTTGCACCAAAATTTTTGGCATACGTGAAATCCTTCTTTCCCTGAACAAATTTTGCAACTTTGATGAATCAGCTGAAATCATCTGGAAAAGCCAAACGCTGCCCATAATTCCCCCCCCCCCCAAAAAAAAACCCTTACAGAATAGACTTTAAAACAAGTACAAATTAAAAGAACTAGGCGCAAATAAAAAAAAAAACAGATTGAAAGAAAAAATCCCACAAAAAAAAAAAAGAGGTGCAAATACAATAATGAATCGGGCCCAAAATGTTCAGCAGAATTTTATGAACTTGTAGAACAATCCCATGCACCACTCGTTGGCCTCCATGCTTACTCAGGTTCGGCCTCCTTCTAAGATGATATATCATGTATAATTCAAAAGTTCGAGCTTCTTTTTGGAAAAAAAAACTTTTATTTAAACTTTTTTTTTTTTATTTTGTGCCTGTAACTTTTGGATTATGCACCACATTGTAGGAACCTAACCTTATACTTCCCAGAAACTTTTCCCATAAAGTAGAAGTTCCTTTATAATAGAGCTCTCCTTTAGGCCTCATTTGGATGTCCGTTTTTTTCATGTTCGAGAAAAACAGACCGATTATTTTGGCCCGAGTGTCATCCATTTTTCTCGTAAGTGGATAAAAAAATAAAAAACAATTTTTTTTCCACCTTCTGACAGTCCGAGAAATCGGACCGAAGTCGGATGGCATCCCAACGCGGTAAGATTTTTTACATGGACCCATTGGCTTGAATTGCCGATGTTGATCTGACCCTCCGATCAAACGCAGACATGTCTCATTTATTTAACCCCACGGAGTGTGCTTCGGTCTAGTCATTCATTGTAACAACGTACATAGGAGCAAACATAGATTTTACTTCACATAAAATTCTGTGCAATAAATCTATTGGTGCGGACAGAAATAAGAAGTGGTTGAAGGTACAATCAAGTGCTAATAATACAGGCTAAGTAACGTCTGATCACGGCTGCATTATACAGAGCACAAACTGCAAAAAATAAGACAAAATAATAAGTCTAAAAATCGGTTGAAAGGCGATTTCTATTGACCCAAACGACGTATCGGAAGAATGTGGTCCCATTCCTAATCCTGACATCGGCGCCACTCTTGACCGGGCCTGGTATCATGACTTATAAGCTTTGGGCTACAACGTGACAGTCCAAAGATAGCTGTATGTTGCTATTACATCACAGGGTAGGTGAACGGGGTGGCATTACGACCCCCATAGTAACACAACAAGCAACTTGCAAAAAATCCAACCAGTTCCAACTATTTACAACTTTCTTGTTGTGGGACCTTGCGGGTCTCAATTCCACCCCATTCACTTGCAAGTGGCAAAAAGTCAGAACTCGTTGGACTTTTTCCAAGTTGCCTGGTGGGTCGTAATGCCCACCCATTCATTTGGACTATGCTATAATTTAGCAGCAGAGTACAGCAATCTTTGGCCATGTAGCCTGCATCACAGCCAAAGTGGCCACGTAGACTTGTCCAAAATCATGCTCATCACCCATTGACTAAAGTTGTCTCAGGAAGAGCCTGAAGAAGCCACTCTAAGGACAACCAGGGCCCATTTTTTCTCCAAGCCAACGGCCTACTGCTAATCAATCACTGATTGCGGTATTTTACACATAGAAGTAGTGGTAAAGAAAGCAGCATCGCACAGCACTTTAGAAAATGCAGGTTTTCATTAATCTGTGGCTTAATTTAAAGGCGCATGCCCTAAGCTGGTGTATACAGAGGCCCAGTAGGGGCCCGCTAAACTTCATGGGTGCTGTACTATAAGTGACCACCCTTCAAAGTCCAATACAGTCATATGCATTAAAGGGAATCCGTCAGCAGGATTTTGCTATATAATCTGAGATGTAGGGGGCAGAGACCCTGATGGGATGTGTTAATCTGCTGATAAAACATTGATTGTATTATCACTACAGGACTAGATGTCTCCTGATCTATGTAACCATGCCCACACCACTGATTGGCAGCTTTCTGCCTATTCAGTGTCCAATCAGTGGTGTGGGCATGGTTACACAGAGCAGGATACATCTAGTCCTGTAGTGATAATCTCCTGCTGATAAAACATTGATTGTATTAACACATCCTTGTAAGTGACACATCATGAGAATCAGTGATGAAACACTGATTGTATTAAAACAGCAAAACACAGCCCAGTAAGTGACACATGACTGGAATCAGGGTCTCTTCCCCTACATCATGTTGCTCTTAAATTACATAGGAAAAATCTGTTGACAGATTCCCTTTAAAAACCTCATATTGAATGATTTTTAAAAAAAATCCTATTAACTACACCATCATGGCAGTGGTCATTTTCCATTAGTGGATTTCAACACTAAACTACGGCTTTAGAATAGGATTATGAGACGCAGGTTGGCTCTTTTAAATGCCAATTGCAAAGCTTACAGTTTCCATGTGCCACTAGCTGTATAGAAGGTTGTCATACAGTAACGCCAGAGTGAAGGTGGTCACCATATTCATCTACTTCTTACAAATTGGAGGATTCTTACACTTCCCTTGGATTATTATACATTGTACATGCAGTCAAACAGATCTAAATGTAACAAATATTAGATTCCTGATCCATAAATTGATCGCTGGACCAATAAAATTAATGTTTTTACTGGTCATGACACTTATGAAGTGAAGGATATAGAATAGTCCTTACGCTCAAATATACAGAAATAGCGTAAAAAACCTTGTCATATAAAAACGATCCTTTCGCAGTGCCCCGGATCCATGCCAGATGAAATGAAACCCTGCTGCTGGAGAAATGCATCCATCTAGATGGTTTGGAGAATTTGGATTTTTCACAGACATCATTCATACAGGACTGGCCGATATATTTAGTTTTAGGCTACTTTCACACTAGCGTCGGGAACAACCCGTCGCCGTGCGTCGGGCCGACGTTCCCGACGCTAGCGTGGTCTCCGCCGCACAACGGGGGCAGCGGATGCATTTTTCCCACGCATCCGCTGCCCCATTGTGAGGTGCGGGGAAGTGCGGGGAGGTGGGGGCGGAGTTCCGGCCGCGCATGCGCGGTCGGAAAAAGCGGACCGTCGGGAGCAAAAAACGTTACATGTAACGTTTTTTTCTCCCGACGGTCCGCTACCACACGCCCAAGCGTCGCAAAACGGACGCACCGTTTGGCAATGCGTCGCTAATGTTAGTCTATGACGAAAAAACGTATCCAGCAAGAACTTTTGCTGGATGCGTATTTTCGGCAAAACGACGCATTTGCGACGTATTGCAGTTAACGCTAGTGTGAAAGTAGCCTTAGTCTCCTGTTCCTCTGCTGGGATCAACATCCAGCAGTGGTGACTAGTGTTGAGCGATACCGTCCGATACTTGAAAGTATCGGTATCGGAAAGTATCGGCCGATACCGGCAAAGTATCGGATCCAATCCGATACCGATACCCGATACCAATACAAGTCAATGGGACTCATGTATCGGACGGTATTCCTGATGGTTCCCAGGGTCTGAAGGAGAGGAAACTCTCCTTTCGGCCCTGGGAACCATATTAATGTGTAAAAGAAAGAATTAAAATAAAAAATATTGCTATACTCACCTCTCCGACGCAGCCTGAACCTCAGCGAGGGAACCGGCAGCGTTGTTTGCTTAAAATTCGCGCTTTTCTTTCCTTACGTGAAGTCCCGGCTTGTGATTGGTTGCGTGCCGCCCATGTGACCGCAACGCAACCAATCACAGCAAGCCGTGACGTAATTTCAGGTCATTCAGTATTTTAAAATTACGCTCCGGCTTTGTGATTGGTTGCGTCGCAGTCACATGGGCGACGCAACCAATCACAGCAAGCCGTGACGTAATTTCAGGTCCTTAAGGATTTTAAAATTACGTCCCGGCTTTGTGATTGGATGCGTCGCAGTCACATGGGCGACGCAACCAATCACAAGCCGTGACGTCACGGGAGGCTGGACACGCGCGCATTTTAAAATGCGCGCGAGTCCAGCCTCCCGTGACGTCCCGGCTTGTGATTGGTTGCGTCGCTGTCAACCAATCACAAGCCGGGAGGCTGGACACGCGCGCATTTTAAAATTCGCGCGAGTCCAGCCTCCCGTGACGTCCCGGCTTGTGATTGGTTGCGTCGCTGTCAACCAATCACAAGCCGGGAAGCCATTTTAAAATGCGCGCGTGTCCAGCCTCCCGGCTTGTGATTGGTTGACAGCGACGCAACCAATCACAAGCCGGGACGTCACGGGAGGCTGGACACGCGCGCATTTTAAAATGCGCGCGTGTCCAGCCTCCCGTGACGTCACGGCTTGTGATTGGTTGCGTCTCCCATGTGACTGCGACGCAACCAATCACATAGCCGGAGCGTAATTTTAAAATACTGAATGACCTGAAATTACGTCACGGCTTGCTGTGATTGGTTGCGTTGCGGTCACATGGGCGGCACGCAACCAATCACAAGCCGGGACTTCACGTAAGGAAAGAAAAGCGCGAATTTTAAACAAAGAACGCTGCCGCTTCCCTCGGTAAGGTGCAGGCTGCGTCGGAGAGGTGAGTATAGCAATATTTTTTATTTTAATTCTCTCTTTTACACATTTTTACATTAATGTTGTTTCGATACCGATACCCGATACCACAAAAGTATCGGATCTCGGTATCGGAATTCCGATACCCGCAAGTATCGGCCGATACCCGATACTTGCGGTATCGGAATGCTCAACACTAGTGGTGACACGTCAGCGCTGCAGTCAATCAGCAGCCACTGAGCGGCTATAATAAACAGAACACGTGTACGACACCCGCCGATCATACACGCCACCCGGCAGGTATTAGTACATGTGATGTCACCACCTCCCAATATGGACGTTACCAAACCCAGAATATCCCTTTAATGCAGCACAAGTTAGGGTATTTCAGATTATCTCTGATTAAGATAGGAAAGGGCAAAACAATGATCTAACATTTCAGAAGGAAATTCGGGCAAGTATGGCACTGACTTATGTATGGAAACCGCAATAAAATACTATAGGACGGTACAGAATGAATTAAAGAAAACAAACTCTTAACAAAAAACCTATATATGATTTACATAAACTGAGAAGGACCAAGGTCCGCTGTAGTGTCTTTCTTGTAACAGTAATAAAAAAAAAAAATGACATATATACAAATATATGGATGGTAGGCTAGTGGGAAAAGACTACTTTTTTTCTAAGCTGTATTCTTAGCGTCCGCCACCAGGTGGCAGCGGTAGATATAGATACGGTATATACGCCGCCACCTGGAGGCTGACGCTAATGATAAATCCTAAAAAACCCTGACTTTTCCCACTAGGCTGCCATCCACATATATGAAAATATATATATATCTCTTTCAGCTCCACATTCCTGAGAAAATACTGCGTGTCCATGTTCTGCCACAGAGTTCTTGATATTCCCTGATCAGTCCAATTTCTTCATTTGGCTCCATCACTTTCGGTGTGCTGTCTAATGATGGAAAATTTACCAGTGGGGTCAGGAACATACCATTTTTCCCAAATTTCAGAGTATGAAGCTGCTCGTCCCCATGGTTTAAAATGTCCATTCCAGTGAAGAAGCCTGGCAGCATTCACAAACTGGAAGGAGTAACGCTTCCCGGTACTTGAACCTGAAAAAATAAATAAACATATTAGTCAATAAAAACTGATCCTATTGTGAAGACATTTTTGCAGTTTAAACTAGATAAACATTTTTTTACTGGTCCTCTACCAATTTCAGTTTCTTCAGTTCTTTATTTATTCTATTCATACAGTTGTCAGCTATGACTCTGCATCTGATAAAGGAAGTGGGGACGGGTCTTTACCTCTCTGCTCCTGCTTTCCTGTCTGTCTAATACAGCTGCATAGTGGCATAATAGAGGGGAAGTTCTAGCAACAATAGTGCTGGCAGAATGATGGTAAAGAGGAACTGTCCTCTCCACCTCTCCTGTCTGTCTTATACAGCTGCATAGTGGAATAATAGAGGGGCAGGCCTTTCCTTTTGTGCAGGCACGCCATTGGACATTGGAAGTAATGTGAGAGTAAAGTTCTAGCAACAATAGTGCTGGCAGAATGATGGTGAAAAGGAACTGAACACTCCGTAAAAAAAAGAAGTAGATAGCAAGTTACATAGCATGAAGCTCCCGGACATATTAGAGTGGTATGTGCACCAAAATCGGTTTTAACCTCTAGTGGAGAATGAGCGCAGCAAAGCCAGGCTTTACTACAGGTTTTGTTTAAAAGGACAGATATCTTTAAAGGGGGTGCCTATAGGATAGGTGATCAGAGGGGTCCGACCACGTGGATCTGCACTGATTGGCAGAACAAAAAACTTTTATCCGTTACAATGGAACAGTGCACACGCCCGACCGCCACTCCAATCATGCCCTATGGAGGTGGCAAGTGATACGCTCAGCTTTTCCTGGCACCTCCATAGAGAATGAATGGAGCTGCAGTTGGGCATCCGACCTGCCTCCCCAATATGTAACGGGAATTAATAATCCCCGTTCTGTAGATCTGTGCCGGCCCCAGCACATGGACACCCATACATCAGCAAGTTATCACCTATCCTGTGGATAGGCCATACATAGCTTTACTGGACAACCCCTTTAAGTATCGGAGTAACACTTGCAATTGTAAGTAAAGTGTTTCTAGGAATACTTTGTGTTTTTTTCCTGCAGTTTACACCCAGCACTGACATTAAAAACTGCTTTCCAAATGTGGACTATGGGGCAGACATGTTGGCCCACATCAGTGTCCTCCGACTATTACATTTGTAGTTTATCCTAGGGAGAAAGTCAGCCTTACCCAAATGCCTGACGTGCCACATTGGGTCAATACTAGAGTGCCCCTTGTAGAACACTATGAGCAGTGGTGGTGCGGTGATGCTGCCGGCGAGGGTCTTGCTATACAGTTCTTCCCTGTAATAAGAAATTAAAAAGGACTTATCAATTTTGACAAAAAACATGCGGTGATGGTAGGTTAGTGGGAAAAGTCAGCTTTTTTTCTAAGATGCATTCTTAGCGTCAGCCTCCAGGTGGCAGCACATTAACCCATGATTCCTGGGTCCCCCAATGAAGCGACGGAGAAAATGATGTAACTGCACCAGAAATAGTTAAAAATCAATGGATTCACTTAATATTTTTATAAGCTGCTGCAACATCAGCAAACTGGATCTTGTGCAAATCATGAAACAAATTCACCATGTTACTAATATCAGGCTGGTCTGAGATGTTGCCATCCGTCTTTGGCTTTGTTCACACGTTGCGTTTTTGCTGAAAATTTTAGCTGCGTTTCACAATACCAGGAAAAGCGATTTGATTTCAGAAATCTCAGGCACACACATTATTTTTTTCTGACTAAATAGGAAACCTGCTGCGTTTTTTCATATTACTTCTTTCAGCGTTTTTTCACCCATAAAAAGCAACGAGTAAGTGCTAAAATGCAGTAAAAATGCAGGTATCAGGTTCTGATGCGTTTTTATTTTAAATTATTTTTTTTTTAAAAAAGCAGGTAAAACAGTATGTGAAACCCATTTATTTTTGCGATTTTCCCAAATGTAAACCATAATGTCTAGGTCTCCTCACTGGAGGATGACTGTTGGGATTAGAACAGTTTAATTAAATGGGTGATGTGTAAAAAAGTAAACATTGGCTGACCAAGGTGTGATACTAAACAATGACTGACCAACTCAAGGGCTGACCAAAGCGCGAAAGTAAAACAGTGTCCTACAAACTCAATGCTCTGTCCATGTCTTAGGTAAACTATTCCCGACCAATTCCACCGCTATTACATTTGTTATTGTGTATTTATTCATAAACTCAAGTGACATTTTTGTTCAGAAGTCACTATTTTTTTTCAGACATAAAAATCTTTTTCCACTAAATAATTTGATCAGCCTTTTGATTTGACAGTGTCTAGTTTGGAGAGGTTTCCTTCAGGTTCTGTTGTAAAGGAAGAAACATATACTTTATTTTTCTTTCGCAAGGAGGAGGTCCTCAAAAACTTTGCAACTTTCATTTCTTGAGTACTTTTTTCAGGCCTCCGGCAGGAGTAACTACCTGGGGAGTCTTCCCATTGACTTGTGTTGGAAAGTGTAGAGCATCTTCGGAGAGGATAAAGCCCGAAGAGTTGTCAAGTGAAGTCGCTTCTGTTATCCCTCTGGAGTCATTAGAAACCTGAAGAGGTTACAAGACGCCTAAACTTCTGAGCATAAGAGCAGCGGGTGGTTTGTATACAGAAATGCATGTGTTCACTGTTCGTAGCGTTTTGTTGGCGCATTTTTCAGGTGGGTTTGAAGTGGGAAAGTGCATGTAACTTGTATGAGGCAGATTCTGAAATTGGGAACTATTCCAAAAAAAATTGTTTCAAGAAAAACAGAAGAAAAAAACCTCTTACAAAATGCTTAAAAAAAAAACTCTTCAAAATCGCTTCAGGAAATGGAAAACTCCCCAGAGAAGGATTTTCAAGATGCTGCTTCCACTCATGTTTGACCTCCTCAAAGCAACGCCATCTGCACATGTCAAAATAGGCCAGGTACTGCTCCCCGGAAAAGGATATGCAAATGAGCTCTCCTCCAGGAGGAAGAAAACGGCCTTTCTAGTGCTACCGGTAGTAGGGTAGCTCCTCCGGTTAGGAAAAACAGGACACCACCCCTAAAGGCTGCATCTAAGGCCGGGGTCACACTAGACCGTAATACGGACGAGTGCTATGCGATAAAAAAAATCGCATAGCACTCGGCCCAATGTTAATCTATGGTGCAGCTCCCATCATCCGATATTTTCTCCACCGTATTTCGGATCCGAGGGAACTCGCATCAGGCTGCGATTGTCAGCGTATCTCGGCCGAGACTCGCCAATGCAAGTCTATGGGTGCGAGAAAAAATCGGATTACACACGGACCATGCATGCGCATTGCGAGAAATACGCAGCGGTGTTCTCTAGAAAAGCCGGTAATTCAATTGCCGGCTTTGCATTTCTCCGTCACAAACCCGACAGGATATGAGACATGGTTTACATACAGTAAACCATCTCATATCCCCCTTTTTTTTGCATATTCCACACTACTAATGTTAGTAGTGTGTATGTGCAAAATTTCAGCGCTGTAGCTGCTAAAATAAAGGGTTAAATGGCGGAAAAAATTGGCGTGGGCTCCCGCGCAATTTTCTCCGCCAGAGTGGCAAAGCCAGTGACTGAGGGCAGATATTAATAGCCTAGAGAGGGTCCATGTTTATTGGCCCCCCCGTGGCTACAAACATCTGCCCCCAGCCACCCCAGAAAAGGCACATCTGGAAGATGCGCCTATTCTGGCACTTGGCCACTCTCTTCCCACTCCCTGTAGCGGTGGGATATGGGGTAATGAAGGGTTAATGCCACCTTGCTATTGTAAGGTGACATTAAGCCAGATTAATAATGGAGAGGCGTCAATTATGTCACCTATCCATTATTAATGCAATTGTATGAAAGGGTTAAAAAACACACACACACATGATTTAAAAGTATTTTAATGAAATACACAGGTTGTTTTAATAATTTATTGCTCTCAATCCATTTGCAGGCCCTCGCTTGGCAAAATAATAAACGCACAAGATACATACCCTCAGCTGAACTGTCACGTCCAACGAGGTAATCCATCTGAAGGGGTTAACTAATATTACAGGCAGGAGCTGCGATAAACCAGTCGCTCGTGCCTGTAATCCCCGGGTGCTGAAAGGAAAGCTGGATCTGTACTTACATTGAGTCGCGGTGATGCGCCCCTGCTGGATGTTCTCATGAACTGCAGCCTGGGAACTTTTTCCCACGCTCCATGTCATATGAGGACATCCACCAGGGGGCGCATCACCGCGACTGTAGGAAATGTAGGTCAATGACCTACATTTCATTCATTCGCCGGGGATTACAGGCACGGAGCACAGCTGCATTTGCAGGGCTCCTGCCTGTAAAATATTTTAACCCCTTCAGATCATGGATTACCTCGTGGGACGTGACGGTTCAGCTGAGGGTATGTATCTTGTGCGTTTATTATTTTTCCAAGCGAGGGTGTTGCTGATGGATTGAGAGAGCAATAAAATACTGAAACAACCGCTGTGTTTATTTCATTAAAATAATTTTTAATAATGTGTGTGTGTTTTTTAACCCTTTCAGCCAATTGGATTAATAATGGCTAGGTGTCATCATTGACGCCTCTCCATTATTAATCTGGCTTAATGTCACCTTACAATAGCAAGGTGGCATTAACCCTTCATTACCCCATATCCCACCGCTACAGGGAGTGGGAAGAGAGTGGCCAAGTGCCAGAATAGGCGCATTCTCCAGATGTGCCTTTTCTGGGGTGGCTGGGGGCAGATGTTTGTAGCCAGGGGGGGGCCAATAACCATGGACCCTCTCCTGGCTATTAATATCTGCCCTCAGTCACTGGCTTTGCCATTCTGGCGGAGAAAATTGCGCGGGAGCCCACGCCAATTTTTTTCCGCCATTTAACCCTTTATTTTAGCAGCTACAGCGCTGAAATTTTGCACATACACACTACTAACATTAGTAGTGTGGAATATGCAAAAAAAAGGGGATATGAGATGGTTTACTGTATGTAAACCATGTCTCATATCCTGTCGGGTTTGTGAAGGAGAAATGAAAAGCCGGCAATTGAATTACCGGCTTTTCACAGATATCGCGCTGAATGAAATATAAATACAGAATATATATATATGTGTCTCAATGACATATATATATATATATATACATACACTGTATATATGTTTTCCCGAACATTTGAGCACATAAATCCATTAGATGTCGGTTTTGCAAGCTTGCGAGAAAATCTCGGCATACGGATGCCATACGGATGTCACACGGATGTCACACGGATCATTTGATGCGAGGAAATCGCATCCTCGCACTGCACACGGATCACTGTTTTTGAAACATTTGTGCGATTCTCGGCCGTGAAAAACGGACCGTTTTTTTATACGTTAAGTGTGTCCCCGGCCTAAGTGCCAGCCTCCTGCGGAAGGACTGATTTCCATAATATTAAGCAGTGAGGGTAAGAAGGAGCAATGTCCAAACTGATGCCTAGAAATGACACTCGATTACTTACGCAATATCCAATTCCATCCATTTTTCGATCTGCCTGGTAATATTCTGTCGCTTCCATTCCGTCAGATTGGCAACAAAAACACCTGGATTAAAAGAGCAGGTACTCGCTTTCATGCCCAGCTTTCTGATCGTCTCCTTCTTGTAGTCAAAATATCCGATGTAATTGTACTGGAAGAGACAAAGATAGGAGGTGCCATCACTTTCACTAATCACCTAAGACAATCTGTAGGAGAGGTCATCAATCTCAGGTCCCTGGGGGTCCATCAGCCACCAATCAGCAGGTATCTGCTCCAGCAGTGGTCGGAGGTAAGCAGTCTATGATGCTGCACTCCATCACTGTGTATACCCGACCACTGCTGGAGCAGATATTAGCTCACCAGTGGGGGCCAAGTGTCAGACCCCCACCAATCTTATATTGATGACCTATCTGGCAGATGTAGATCATCAATAGTCCTGAATGACCCCTTTTATACACATATCCCATGACATTGGTTCTGCATTACTGAGAACGAATGGTAGCTCGCTAGGGGAAAGTCATTAGCAGGCGTGTGCACTTTTTCCACTTCTTTATAAAGAAGAAACTCAGCACTATTTAGTATTAGGCTGTGTTCACACCTTGCGTTTTTGCAACTTTTTTTTTAAATGCAAATTAAAAGCTGCTTTTTACAGTACCATCAAAAACTATGAGATTTGACCCTTTGTGTGTTCAAAATTTTCTGAAAATTTAATACAAATTTATTGGTTAAAAAAACAAAAAAAAACCCTGAGATTTCACAATTGTCATGCGCAAGATTGTTTTTGTTTTTCCTGACTGAATTGGAAAATCTTTCAGGCTACGTTCCCACAATGAGTTTTTCGGGATTTTTTTTTATGCAGCATATTTTCGAAAAAAAATGCAAGTAACCTATTATACGTAACGGGTGTAGAAAATCTGTAACGTCAAAAAACGCTCCAAAACCTCACGGTGGGAAAGTGACATCGGTGTTTTTGCAGCTTTTTTTGCAGCATAGAAAGCATTGCGAAAGTGCTAAAATGCGCCATGCGTTTTTGCGGCTTTTTTCTCAAATTAATTAACTATTAAATTGGAGACAAATCTACTATATAATTGTCTAAGGGTCACTTCCGTTTGTCTGTCTGTCTTTCTGTCACGGATATTCATTGGTCGCGGCCTCTGTCTGTCATGGAATCCAAGTCGCTGATTGGTCGTGGCAAAACACCCACGACCATTGCCACGACCAATCAGCGACGGGCACAGTCCGGAAGAAAATGGCCGCTCCCTACTCCCCGCACTCACTGCCCGGCGCCCGCATACTCCCCTCCGGTCACAGCCCACACAGGGTTAATGCCGGCGGTAACGGACCGCGTTATGCCTCGGGTAACGCACTCCGTAACCGCTGCTATTAACCCTGTGTTTCCCCAATTTTTTACTATTGATGCTGTCTATGCAGCATCAATAGTAAAAAAAATGTAATGTTAAAAATAATAAAAAAACAAAAAACCTGCTATACTCACACTCCGTAGTCCGCCGAGCCGCTCGCGCCGGCCGCCATCTTCCGTTCCCGGCGATGCATTGCGAAATTACCCAGAAGACTTGCGGTCTCGCGAGACCGCTAAGTCTTCTGGGTAATTTCGCAATGCATCCTGGGAACGGAAGATGGGGGCCGGCGCGAGCGGCTCGGCAGAGCTTCGGTGGATCCCAAGCGTCGGTAACCGCTTCCTGGATCCAGGGGCCAACGGAAAGTGATTATATAACTATTTGTTATTTTAATTCTTTTTTTTTTTTTTTTTTTTAACAGGGATATCATGCCCACATTGCTATATACGTGGGCTGTGCAATATACAACGTGGGCTGCGCAATATACAACGTGGGCTGCGCAATATACTACGTGGGCTGCGCAATATACTACGTGGGCTGCGCAATATACTACGTGGGCTGCGCAATATACTACGTGGGCTGCGCAATATACTACGTGGGCTGCGCAATATACTGCGTGGGCTGCGCAATATACTACGTGGGCTGCGCAATATACTACGTGGGCTGCGCAATATACTACGTGGGCTGCGCAATATACTACGTGGGCTGCGCAATATACTACGTGGGCTGCGCAATATACTACGTGGGCTGCGCAAGTACTACGTTGGCTGCGCAACGTACTGCGTTGGCTGCGCAATGTACTGCGTTGGCTGCGCAATGTACTGCGTGGGCTGTGCAATGTACTGCGTTAGCTGCGCAATGTACTGCGTGGGCTGCGCAATGTACTGCGTGGCTGTGCAATATACTACGTGGGCTGTGCTATACACTACGCATACATATTCTAGAATACCCGATGCATTAGAATCAAACCACCATCTAGTGATACATATAAGCGGCACAAAAAAAAATTCAGCAAAAACGCAACGTGTGAACATAGCTTAGTCTTTACAGAGTTGCACCTTTCTCTCCATTTTAAATATTTATGTATTAGTAGTTTGCAACTCATTTTCGGTAATGGGAATTCCAGACCTTTATTTTATGGGGCCTTTTTTGCTATCCGTACTTGAAAAATATGTTTGAGTCCCCGCGACTGTTAGTCAGCCACAACACATGCAGGGATTGCCTGTTTGTTAGGACTGTGTGTTACAGTTGTAGAACGGCCGAGTATTCCATTTTTTTAATTGCCTTTTTATTTAGTGCTAATTTTGATCTAACAAAGTAATAATGTAGCGCAGCCTAAAGTCACACCCCTAGAAAATTCAGTAAGTCATGCCCCCTTGGCAAAGTCTAGAAAATTAGCACTAAATAAAAAGGCCCATATCTCTGGAACCATATGTCGGATTTTCAAATAAAAAATAGAAATGAATACTCATGGGAGCCGCAAGAATAAAATAACAGCAAACAACAATCCTCCTGATAGGTTAATATCCTCCTCCTTTTTTTTTTTCTCTCCCACCAATCTTGTGTTTTTCTTTCTATGTTCATTGATATATGATCTGTTAACATATAGAAATTATTTATCGGACTTATGGTCACTATATAGGACCGATCGTGGCATGGATATAGAGTATTATTATACCTGACTACCAGCTCCTCTGACCAGGTATTTCGAGGTGACCGAATCACAATCTTCAGAGAAAGCTGCAGCGAATCCCACTTTTATAGGGGTTTTGTAGAGTTCTAGAATGTCCCCTACATGGAACAGCATCAGATTCGAAAAAGAGAAAAATACAAATAAAATGGTCCATTATCTATACAAGGCAATCACCATCAACACTGCACTAAATCTGGAAGTTATGATAAAAGAGTGGTTTAAAGGGAACCTGTCATTTAAAAAGCACTATGAAGCACTATGAGGTTAATCTTCAGGTTATTAGTGTTTTGAAGCTACTCGGCGCAAGCCCTGAGAGCCCCTCTGCCGGGAAGAAATTAACTTTATTCCTCCCGACAGCCTCGGGCTTTCAGTCATAGAGGCGTGTCAGGTGTGGCATAGTGAGCAGTGGCTGTAACCTCGCCCAGGCACTGACTGACAGCAGACTCAGCATTAGAGCCGGATTTCAGTCATTGTTGGGGCACAGCTACAGCCTGTGCTCACTATGTGCTGAGCGGTGACTGTAGCTGCACTGGCGGCGCCTCTATGACTGAAAGCCCAATAGTAGCACTGGGAAGACATGAAATAAAGGTAATATGTATTTACCCCTGCAGTTCCATCTACTGGCAAGTTGTTTAATTCAATAAAATTGAACTTCATTCATTTTTTGGTACAATCATTTTTTTAAATTTTATTATGGGGTAATTGTACACATTTTTTTCTTCTTTGATTTGTAATCTCTAGGACTAAAAGTCAGAGGCAGTCAGGGTAAAATGCAGCTCCTTTACTCCTGGCACCGGGGCTTTCAGTGCAAGCGCCAGGCAGCTTCAAAAAGCTATTAACCTGCAGCTTAACCTCGATATCTTCAGGTTAATGGCATTTTATTTTTTACAACATGTTCCCTTTCAAGTATTTTTTTTGGTCTCTAACTAACCTTTATGGGAGTGCAGCTGCTCATGGAAGGCGCTGTGCCTTAAAAATGCTGTCGAGCGTAATCATTTTTATAGACTGAAATACCCCAAAAAGTGAGACAGAATACTTTACCTTGAACAATAATATCATCATCCAGATATATGACTTTGTCTACTCCAGGGACCAAATCAGGAAGGTAGAACCGTGCAAACGTTAACTAAGGAGGAAAGAATACAAGTGATGATATGACTAAAACCAAATTACATATATGTCCTCGAGAAGTAATCTACATTTACTTACTGGTTTTAAGCGCTCATCCACTCTTATTTTCCCCTCAAGTACCTGAGGGTCGAAGTCCAGAATTTTATATTTGACATTTTTAAGCTTAGAGTTCGTAAGCCAGGTCCTGAAAGAAGGAAAGAAAAATGATTACCAAACTTCTCAAATTTCAGAAATATCAGCACTGGTCACTATGAAACATGTACATAAAGTGCAGCACAGATTCATCTCCACTACAACTCCACAGCACTGGTCACTACTGAGCACGTACATAAAGTGCAGCACAGATTCATCTCCACTCCCGACCCCACAGCACTGGTCACTACTGAGCATGTACATAAAGTGCAGCACAGATTCATCTCCACTCCGACCCCACAGCACTGGTCACTACTGAGCATGTAAATAAAGTGCAGCACAGATTCATCTCCACTACAACTCCACAGCACTGGTCACTACTGAGCATGTACATAAAGTGCTTCACAGATTTATCTCCACTTCGACTCCACAGCAGTGGTCACTACTGAGCATGTACATAAAGTGCAGCACAGATTCATCTCCACACGACTCCATAGCACTGGTCACAACTGAGCATGTACATAAAGTGCAGCACAGATTCATCTCCACTATGACCCCAAAGCACTGGTCACTACTGAGCATTTACATAAAGTGCAGCACAGATTCATCTCCACTATGACTCCACAGCACTGGTCACTACTGAGCATGTACATAAAGTGCAGCACAGATTCATCTCCACTACGACTCCACAGCACTGGTCACTACTGAACATGTACATAAAGTGCAGCACAGATTCATCTCAACTAAAAGCCTAGATCCTTAAATCAAGAAGCGAACAGACATTTATAGGACATTTCAGAACTTTCCTAAATTATGAAAACATGTACAGCACATTCTGCACTGACCTACTGAACTCAATTTATTATATATTTTAGGAGTCGGTCCATTTTATACAGACTCCATCAAAATGGACACCAACTCCACAGCCTTGTTTATCAGTATGTGGTCATTTGTGCATTGATGAAATAATTAAGAGAACACTTACACATCAGAGAATAACCCTAAGTCAATTACTGTAGCTTCAAGGATATGAATCTGACCAGTTAGGAAGCAGAAGTGATTGGGAATCCACTTTACCTGCTTCGGTGCAAATGAAAGTGACTACAGAAGTACTGGAGAAGCAACAGCAAGACACCCCAAAAATGATTGTGCAGATGTTGGTCAAAGATATAATCATTCTCTGCCTAGCCTTTCTAATTCTTCTCTTGTTTTTCTAGCCTCTCTGTCACTCCTGGTAGCATGAGGTGGTACCTTCAGCCTATTCAGGTTGCACAAATAGTCCAGCTCATCTAGGATGGCACATCCATACATGTCATCTCAAGGTTTGGTGCATCTCTCACCACAGTCTCAAAAGCATGGAGCAGACACCAGCAGAACTGGACGGGGCTCTAGAAGGGCAGGAACCAGGTATTTGCTCCTTTGTGTGTGGAGGAACAGAAGAAGCACTGCCAGAGCAATGCGAAATTACATCCTGCGGGTACTGATGAGCATTCTTCTTATCACACTATCAAAAACAGACTCTATCATCTATCAGGACTTCCTGTTATAAGACCTGTGCTCACAGCGCAGCACTGTGCAGCTCAATTGGCATCTATAATTGACAAATCTGCCATAGGTGCTGAATCTTTACAAAGGAAAGCAGGTTCATACTAAGCCCACATGACAGCGAAGTATGGAGGCGCTGTGGTGAATGGTATGCTGCCTGCATCATCACCCGGCATGGCTAGTTTGACGGTGGGTCAGTGATGGCCTTGGGAGCAATGCTTGGAGTGTCACACAAACCTTCACATAATAGCCAACATACCCTGACTGCTGCTAAGCACTGGGATAAAATTCCCAGAACCATTGTCAGACTTTATGCTAGTGTAGTGATCCCTGGGTTCCTCTTGGTGAAGGACAACGCTTGGCCTCACGTAGCCAAGGTGTGTTGGCAATTACTGGGTGATAAAGGCATTGATGCCAATGACTGGGCCTCATGTCCATTAGACCTGAATCCAGTTGAGAAATTCTGGGATACTTTGTATCAGTGCATCTCATGATGTGCCAGGTTATCCAAGAGCTCCCTCATGGACCAGATCTAGTTCTGGGAGGAGATCCTCCAAAACTCCATCCACCATCTCATTAAGATCATGCCCAGCTATTGTACAGGCACGTGGGGGCCACACAAACCACTGAGACACATTACAAGTTGCCATCATGAATTTATGCAGAATGGTCCACCTGTGATTTCAATTTTTTGCTTTGCTTTTCGGATGATTTGGAATCCCATCCTTATCGGATGATGATTTTGGTCTCCATTGACCGCTGATGCATCAATTACACAATAAATGATTTTCAACTTGAATCTTTTATTCACCGAGATCCGATGTGCGATTTACGTGTTCCCTTATTTTTGGGCAGTGCAGTTTTTAGCGTTTATTTCTACGTTTTAGCTCTTAAAAATTTGTCAGCTGAATCCAATCCTGCAAATTATGAAATGCCCCAGCGACCTAACCCCAATCTTCCCAGGCGGAGACAGTTATACCTGAGATGTTCCTTGGTATCATTCATAGTCACAATGTAGAAAGTGACACTGGACTGCGTATTACTGGAAATACTGTTTATTGCCGCAATGACGCCTCCGAGTCGGCTTTCTACGGCAGTAATAACCACAGGGACCTCCGCATTATTCTTCTCCTCTGGAGCCTCAGGGAGGAAATCAATACGCTGAAATCCTACAGGGCTGGCGTCTAGGCAAGAAAAAGATGGAAAATATGGAAAATCAGCTGAGAGCAAAGATGTAGATGGTAAAAACTTCAGAAACCAAATCCAAAAAAAATGCAGAAAATTGTTCTAGTAAAGGCAGAAAAAAAACAAATTCAGAGATGTTTCTGAAAATGATCTCACCTGAACTTTGCCTCTTTAATATATCGCTCAGGCCCAACAGATTATGGTGCAGGATGATGAGGAAGATGACCGCCGCCAATACTATAATCACTATGTTTACTAGGAGATATGAGTTTATAGATGTGTGTAATTCATCAATGGCGTGACACGCATATAATTCACCATTAGCCATAACAATTCTGATTTTAAAGGGTTTATCCAGGACTATTTTAATTATTTTTTCATAATTGTCCTATCTGCCTGCCTGTTGTGCCCGGCGGCGACCACTGCAGTCACTGACCACTCGTGCAGGCATCACTGTGGTTTCCGCCTACAGAGCAGCGGGTTCTATTCTGCGCTACTGGTTGCTGATGTCATGCTGATTGACAGTCAGCTCCCTGCTGCCTAACTGCAGGGAGCCGGCTGTCAATCAGCATGACAACACCAGTCACGCCCTTTCAATAGTCTTCCTCTTCTGGTCAGCTCTGTTGACATGAAGCAGTAGAATCGCCGGCAGAAACTTTCAATGACCGTTCTGAACCGGCCAAGAGTAAAACATTCAAGTAGTTAGCGTTAGTTCTTAAGACCATAATTATAAAATACAATTGTCCTGAACAACCCCTTTAAGCAATACAATAAATCAATAAACTTCAGAAAAGTATGTAAACATTTGTACCTTTGCGGCATGACATTTTAGATGATTAAGTTTGGTCTTTTTATCGTTAATTTTCTATCCTGCAATGCAAAAAAAAAAAACATGTCGGTATCTTCACAATATTTAACAATTTCGAAAAATCAGTTCTACTTGTATTCCATACGAAATAATTCTGGAACATCTTAGTCTAGAACTCTGCATCGTGCTGTCCCTCTGTTATTCCTCCTGAAAATGTGTGACTAACCAACAACTAACAACTGTCTGGTACGGTTCCATCAAGGATGACGGTGTCACAGAACACAGGAAAAAATGGAAATAACATATTCATTTCCAAAAGGATCCACACAATAAAGAATTCCAATCGAGAAAGGTTAAGGTGAAATAGCTCTCCCGACCCAGGCATGACAGCTGCACAGAAATACATGGTGTCCCCCTCGGGGGACAGCCAGTCCGGGCATTGTGTTGTGACCCTCGTCCCAGTTATACGGCCGTCTGACAGCGCCCTAAGCCTGCATTAAGAGTTCGCTGTAGGACCACCCATGGATTTATAGAAAAAAATTACATAATATACTGACCTTTTCTCCACAATACTGCATTAGTAAACGCTCACTCTCCTGCTCTCTAACAGGCTGCCTGCAGATACAGCGTCTTCTCAAAAGTGAAAAAATGGCCAAAAACAAAGTTTTAAAGGGAATCTGTCAACAAGTTTTTGCTGTTACCCCAGCTGAGAGCAGTATATTACAGAGACACTGATTCCAGTGAAGTGTCACTTACTGTACTGCTTACTGTAGTTTTTATACAATCATTGTTTTATCAGCAGGAGATTATGACTAGACGTCTAGTAATCCTGCTGCCATGCAGTGCAGGATACACAACCAAGCCCCCACCACTGATTGGCAGTTTTCTGTGTACACTGTGCATAGACAGAAAACTGCCAATCAGTGGTGGGGGTTGAACTAAGAGGTACAAGACACCTAGTCCTGCAGTGATAATCTCCTGCTGATAAAACACTGATTTTATTCAAATGACAACATGAAGCCCAATAAGTGACGCATCGATGGAATCAGGGTCTCTGTCCCCACAACATGCTGCTCTCAGATTATATTGCAAAAATCTGCTGAAAGTATCCCTTTAATACTAACATAGTAGAGATGAATTAATTTCCTTTCCACTTCATGGAACAGAACAGGTGCAGGTGTACGGAGCAGGTTCAGAAAATGTATACAGTCAGCACTTGTCGCCAAGAGCAGCGATTGGTAATAGTATCATTGATGTTGAAAGGGGGTTGTCTGACGAGAAAGAAGTTACACCTATTCTCATGATTAAAAAGATAATTAACTTAAAAAAAGGTTCGGAAACCTTCCCCCCCCATCTATTGGTTTATGAAAGTAAAAACTAAGCTGCAAGTTAAATTTAAATGTCAAAATTACAGTATTTTGGGTCACTACTACAGTTCTCCAAAACATTCAATACAAAGCATTGAAAGATGACACCCTTAAAAGAACAGCTCAGCATAGAAAAAAACTCTTACAGCTTTTTTGATGGAAAAATATATAAAAAAAATAAGTTATGGGTCTCAGTAAACCAAAGTTTACATTTTTTATTTATTTATTTTTACAAACTTTAGAATTTATTTTGATAACCCCCAAAATAAAATAATAAATAATCATCTATATAAGTTTGGTATCGCCGTCATCGTACTGAGCTGAAAAATCACAATGTCTGGTTAATTTTGATGCCGAAAAAAACAAAACTCAAATGAAGTCTGTAGACTTTTGGATGCACACGTCCAACTGTTCAAAGTTTCAGTACTTTTTGCACAACTTGCTGTTCCCTAACAAGGAGCTTAATGTCAACATTCACAAACAGGTGTTTGATCCATGAATCGGCCAATACATTTCAGGGATCAGTTAGACTGGTTATTAAACTGTCCTCGTCCTCCTCATGAGACCAAGACGATACCTAACAATTGATCGGCAAGACTTCGCCATTGTGAGGCCTCAAGCAGGACGTTCTCAGACAGAAGTGACCACTGAGCTCAGAGTGTCACAGAGTCATCAGCAGGTGACAACAGAGAGAGCGGCTGGAAGAGTCACAGAAAGGCAGAGAAGTGGGCGTCCTCTGCCACATCCTACACTGATGACCTCTTCATTGTGACTGATGCCCTGCAGAACCGGATGATGAATCCCACACAACTCCAGGCACATTTAAGGGAGGCAAGAGGCTCCCAAGTGTCACATCAGAGCATTCAAAACCATTTACATCAGCGTGGTCTGCGTGCTAGACGACCGGCAAGGTATCTGACCACACTACCAGGCACAGGCGTCATCATCTTGCATGGGTCAGGGAGGATCTAAGCTGGGCGAACGACCTGTGGGCCTCAGTGCTGTTCACGGAGCAGAAAAGATGGCCGCCAACGAAGGTGGAGACGTCAAGGAGAGCGCTAAGCATCAGCCACTGTTGTCACCAGAGAAGTTTTTGGTGGTGGTGTTAGTGTGGGGGGGGGGTGTCTAGTCAATATAGAAAGGTCCTAGACTTTGTGCCAAACCACTATTACTTGAATAACACCATTAATCCAGTCATTAAGTATCTGCACAAACACCGGCCTAATTTCATCTTCATGGACAACAATGCTCCAGGTCATCAAGGTCAAGGAGCGGCTCCTGGAGACTGGGGGACCTCAAATGGAGCGGCGTGCACTTTCTCCAGTCCTGAATCCCATAGAAAACCTATGGGACCAGCTGAGTCGCCATGTAGAGGCTCGTAACCCTGTACCCCAGAACCTCAATGCCCTGAGGGCCGCCCTTCAAGAGTGGGATGCCATGCCTCAGCAGACCATAACTCCACTTGTGAGAAGCAGGAGCCGTCGTTGTAAAGCTGTGATTGATTCTCAAGGACACAGGACAAGTTATTGAGACATTTTTTTCTTGGGGGGGGGGGGGGGGGGGGAATATACCCACCGCTACGGGTGGCTTTGGTTTCAATACTTTTCTGGAGATGAGGAAATCATCCTTGTTTGGTCTACTGAAATGCCAGACTTTAATGATAAAAAATATCACTATAGTGGGAAATATTTACGTTTTCCATAAATTTTGCCCAAAAGTCAAATATCCCTAATCGTTCGTGAGTAGGGTATATACATACATGCATGTAATACATATGTATGCATGTGTGTGTATAAGAGAGAGGTGTAAATATGCAGTGTGTGTGTGTGTGTGTGTGTGTGTGTGTGTGTGTGTGTGTGTGTGTGTGTGTACACACACTATAAGCATGTGTATTTACTGTATATTTCCGTATGTGCGTATATGTATTATATACACACACACGGGGCCGGACTGGCCATCGGGCACTTCTGGCAAATGCCAGAAGGGCCGGTGCCAGTAGTGGGCCGCTGCACTGTTTCTCCCCCTCCCCCCCGCCAGTGCCGCCGCCGCCGCATTTAACTATACCAGCGTCTATGACGCCGGTATAGTTCAATGCAATGATGGAGGAGAGAGCGTCACCTGACGCTCCCTCTCCCATCATTCCCCGCTCTGCCTCTGACACTGCGGGTGCGCGATGACGTCATATCATCGCGCACCTGCTGTGTCCCGGGCAGACTGCAGCTGCTGAGACAGGAGACTGGAGCCAGGAGCAGCGCGGGCAAAAGGAAAGGTGAGGAGAGTGTTTTGTTTTATTTTAACTGGACTGTGGGGCCATTATCGGGGGGGGGGGGGGGTGAGGAGATGTGGACTCTGCTGTGTATACCCCTGTGTGGGCTCTGCTATATACACCCCTGTGTGGGCTCTGCTATATACACCCCTGTGTGGGCTCTGCTGTATACACCCCTGTGTGGGCTCTGCTGTATACACCCCTGTGTGGGCTCTGCTGTATACACCCCTGTGTGGGCTCTGCTGTATACTGTGTGGACTCTGCTGTATATACCCCTGTGTAGGCTCTGCTGTATATACCCCTGTGTGGGCTCTGCTGTATACTGTGTGGGCTCTGCTGTATATACCCCTGTGTGGGCTCTGCTGTATACTGTGTGGGCTCTGCTGTATATACCCCTGTGTGGGCTCTGCTGTATACTGTGTGGGCTCTGCTGTATATACCCCTGTGTGGGCTCGGCTGTATATACCCCTGTGTGGGCTCGGCTGTATATACCCCTGTGTGGGCTCGGCTGTATATACCCCTGTGTGGGCTCGGCTGTATATACCCCTGTGTGGGCTCAGCTGTATATACCCCTGTGTGGGCTGGACTGTATATACCCCTGTGCGGGCTGTGCTCTATATACCCCTGTGCGGGCTGTGCTCTATATACCCCTGTGCGGGCTGTGCTCTATACTACGCGGGCTGTGCTATATTATGCAGGCTGTGCTATATACTATGCAAGTTGTGCTATATACTATGTGGGCTGTGCTATATACTATAGGGGGTATATTATATTCTATGGGGGAGGCCATGTTATATACTATGTGGCTGTACTATATACTATTGCGGGGGTATATTATATTCTGTAGGGGAGGCTGTGTTATACTATGGGGGTATATTATATTCTATGGGGGAGGCTGTCTTATACTATGGGGGCTGCATTATATATTATGGGGAGGTGGGCTGTATTATATTCTATGGGGGGCTGTATTAGATTTTATGAGGGATGATTGCATCATACTCTGATGAGGCTGCATTATATTCTATGGGGAGGTGGGCTGTATTCTATTCTATTTGGGGCTACATTAAATTCTATGGGGGGGGGGCTGTATTATATATATATTCTATGAGGGGTGATTTCATCATACTCTATTGGGGGGGCTGCATTATATTCTATGGGGGGTTACATTATACTCTGTAGGGTGGTGGCTGCATTATACTGTATGTGGGCTGCATTATACTGTATCGAGGACTATGGGGAATACGTTATACTATATGAAGAACTATGGGGTGCATTATACTATGGGAAGTGAATTGTACTACATGGATGACTATGGCGGTGCATTATACTATATGGAGCACTATGAGGAGTGTATTATGCTATATGGAGCACTATGAGGATTGTATTATGCTCTGTGGAGGACTGAGCAGTGTATTTTAATATATGGAGGACTATGGTGCACATTATAATATATGGAGGACTATGGGGTATATTTTACTAAACAAGTAAAATGCTGCATATTCAGATTGTTTTTGCCGGAACCAAAATCATTGTTCTCAGCAGCACATTGCCAGTGTAAACTGTAGATGTGCTGCTGATAACATGATACTGTATGGGGATCGGTTAGTGATCGTTCTGTCCCATCATTCTGTCTCAGACAGTGGAAAGAGGCCGGGAAACAAGCGTTGAACAACTTCAGTATTGTCGATCAAACTCATTTAGCGGCCTGAACTCAGCGCATGTAAGTAAATACAACCGAAATGCTTTTGTGTGATGTGCAATATGTTAGCATTTGGGGCCCCATTTTAAACTTTGCCTAGGGCCCCACTTTGCCTAAAACCGGCCCTGCCTACAAGTGTACAAAGATATTATACAGTCACCATGTGACAAGTGGGCCTGTGTAACTTCAAATGCCAGGGCTGAATTTTAGTCCCAGTCCGGCCCTGTATACACACATATATATATATCCACACACATTATTGATGTATATATACAAATACACACACACACATACACATTACATACATGCACTTTACACAAATATAAAGAGGCATTTTGCACATATTGTGCACGTTACACACAGATACATACATGCAGATTACATATATTATGCACATACAGATATTATGAACATTATACACGTACACGCACATTCCACGCTTACCATGCCTATTCTACATACACATATGATGCACATTACAGATATACACATATCACACACACATTATACACACACACACATTATACACACACACATTATACACACACACACATTATACACACACACATTATACACACACATTATACACACACACACATTATACACACACACACATTATATACACACACATTATACACACGTTCCACCTCTACATACAGTGCCGCGGCCGCAGCTCGGTCTCCGCCTCTCAGCACTGAACTACATGCAGCAGCCGAATTGCCAACTCAACATCAGAGGTAGCCCGCTGCGAGCCCCGCCCACCCCGTCAGGTGACTACAAGACGGGACCACATGACCAGATTAGACTTCCCCAATCCGCGGTCGCCATCTTTGTTGTGGTGCTTTAATTTTTCTACCAGTATTATATTTCCTAAAATTTTAATGTTAGAGAAATACCATTAAATAGTAAAAGGCATTATTCCTGCACAGTTTAATCTTCCAACGCTGACTTGTAAAGTGATAATCAGTGAACGAAATTTGCCCTTAAAAAACATGGCGTTCCCGAAGCTCTCCCACTTCCCAGCCACCGCAATCCCTGAGGCTCTGTGTAATATTCTAGCTTTGGTTATTATTAGTATCATAGGACCGGCTGATTGTATATTAGTGGCAGACGTCAGTCTGAGTCATCCGGCAGAGACCCGCGTCGTATCAGGCGGTGTGAGGACAGCCCCGGGGGCCTCTGACCAGCGTCTTGTCAGGCGGTGTGAGGACAGCCCCGGGGGCCTGTGACTCGCGTCTTGTCAGGCGGTGTGAGGACAGCCCCGGGGGCCTGTGACCCTCGACACATCAGGCGGTGTGAGGACAGCCCTAGGGCCTGCGTTAGCTGACGCTGCTCCGTGGTCTTGTGTTTCCGGATTGGCAGTCAGTGTGTGGCAGACCGAGCAGCTGGCATCATGTTGGACATATTTGCTTCTATCCCGACCCAGATGGTGAGTGGGGGGCAGTCAGAGGACAGCTGTGCCCGGGACCACCATAATGCTATCCTTACTGGTGTACGGCCAACGCATACCATAGTGCGAGCTCCATAGCTGCATCCTGTAGCTGCCAGGACAGAAAATAACGACATAATGTCACCATGTCAGTAGGGACTAACCAGTAAGGGCTGAACAAAGCCGATCTGCAAACAGCTTTTCATCGCTCTTAGACCTGATGAGGCCGGTGTTATTGCTTTGAAAATCCATGTTATTTTGGCACTTTAGAAGTTATCCTCTCTGTAAGGAGTTTGTATGTTCTCCCCGTGTTTGCCTGGGTTTCCTCCTCGTTCTCCAGTTTCCTCCCACACTCCAAAGACCTACTGGTAATGTAGATAGTCAGCTCCAGTGGGGACAGCGATAACGATGTGGAATATGATAGTTGTATATTAGCAATGCCAAATAATCCTCCTTTATTGGGGTTGTCGAGTGCTGGAGATCCCCTCCTTAATCATTTTAGGGCCACACAGAAAGTACAAATCTCTGCTCCCCTCCCTCAGTGACGTTGGTGCTGCTATTCCCAGTGGGGACCGAGACATCGCTGTGTAATGTGACCGCTGCAGCTAATCAGCTGCCGGGTGTTTGTCACACAACGTTTGAAGTTAACAATGGAGCTGCCTCTTCCATCCACATTTTGTGCCGCCTTTTGGCTGCGATAGATTTTGGTCATGGAGAGAGCAGCGTTTAAAGAAATAAAAAAGTTTTACGTCAGTGTTCGGCGGTGGATTTGCGACAGGTTCCTTGCTGAAGATCTGCTTCATATTACCGTGCAATACAAGGGAAATGGGGTTTTCTCCAATTCACATAGGGTTAAAAAAAAAAAATCTGCAGATTTTGAAAAACGTCTAGCGTGCCCTTTGTGTCTCAGCGTTCTGTGGGGAATTATACCTGATGTAATACACAGTATAGAAATCCACTGTATAAAACTTGTGTAACAGACACTGATTTTGCCCATTGTGAGCGAGGTCTAATGTGTGTAATTTGTGGCACCTATCACATATTTATTTTATTTTTATTTGCAGGACTATAAAGGTCAAAAACTTGCCGAACAGATATTTCAAGGAATTATCCTATTTTCTGCAGTAAGTATTATTTTTCCATTCTTAAAGGTTTTGTCCCTCCTTGAGATACAAGTCTACACTCTGACTGCAGATTTGTGAATCCTCACAGTGCGCAAACTACATGCTGCCAGGATTCTCCGGTGCCGGCAGAGGGCGGCTATGTGCAGTATGTGATTTGCAAACTCCCGGTCACATTCCAACTATTCGTGTCCATCCTCTTTCAATACATTTGCTCACGTCTAGTCTGCATGTATGCCAATCGTATACTTGCGGTCACATGTCTGCCTACTCCTGGCATCGAAGAATACTGACAGTGTGCAGTGCGTGAGGATTCACATAGTGTAACTGCAGACTTGAACACCAAGCCTGGACAACCACTTTAAGACAAATATTTCCTATTTTTGTTCTTATTTACAAAAGATACATAAAATTCCCCCTGATATGTCAGATGCAATTATGTGATCACTGCTATAAGTCTTGCATGGCCGCATTCAGAGGTTGCAATACAGATTTCACAGCAGGATACATATGCTGCCCTGGTAAATTTGCAGACGTTTTACTGGCCGCAGACGTTTTACTGGCCGCAGACGTTTTACTGGCCGCAGACGTTTTACTGGCCGCAGACGTTTTACTGGCCGCAGACGTTTTACTGGCCGCAGACGTTTTACTGGCCGCAGACGTTTTACTGGCCGCAGACGTTTTACTGGCCGCAGACGTTTTACTGGCCGCAGACGTTTTACTGGCCGCAGACGTTTTACTGGCCGCAGACGTTTTACTGGCCGCAGACGTTTTACTCACCACGCAGTAGACCCTCTCACCCCCTGACACTCTACAGTGACGGTGCTTGCAGCCCCCCCACCCACATAAGGCTGCTTTCGATTGTGCCTGAAGGACATGCGTTTCATCCGAATTGTGCCGGATACGTCCCTTCAGGCTTTTTTGCCGGACACAAAAAACGTCTACAACGGATCTCTCTCTCTCTCTCTCTCTCTCTCTCTCTCTCTCTCTCTCTCTCTCTCTCTCTCTCTCTCTCTCTCTCTCTCTCTCTCTCTCTCTCTCTCTCTCTCTCTCTCTCTCTCTCTCTCTCTCTCTCTCTCTCTCTCTCTCTCTCTCTCTCTCTCTCTCTCTCTCTCTCTCTCTCTCTCTCTCTCTCTCTCTCTCTCTCTCCTTTTTATGCAGATTAATTCTATATGGAAGTCTTGTTAAAAGCTAAAAGTAAAATTCTAAATATGCCAAACGTTGACCCAAATGATATTGCGTACATGGCCAACCTTTGTTTAGGCGTTGGCTTGTTAAATGGGAACTACACATCCGACAAACTTTGCATAACTCAATAATGTAGGTGAACATCAGAAACTTTGTAATATAATTTATCAGAGAAATCTGCTTCATGTTCCTCTTATCAGCTGCTTCTTCCTCCTGAACTTATCAGCCACTCTGTACAAATAACTCAACTGCAGCCCGCTGTGGTGTCATGTGACATAGCCCATTATACTCTCCGGAGAGTGGAGGAAGAGTGAGGAGTAGGGAGAGGGAACAGGCAGAGGGAGACATAGAAATATCATGGTGAGCTTTCTAACAAGTCTTTTACCTCAACGCAGTGCCGGAATCGTAACTAAACTGATCACTATTGCTGTATAATTTCCTACACGCTTGTGTTTGTGTGCTGTAAAATGAATTAAGAGCAGAACTCCATCTCTATCTGCTGTGCTGTGCATGGGAGAAATCACTGCAGCTAGCCTCCTTCCACCAGCTCAGAGTAGAGTGTAAATCAGAGATTGAGCTTGCCTAGAGGAAAACTGGTGACAATGCAGATAGGTCATATAATGGTCAGAGTCAGAAATGGTTATTCATCAAACAGCTAATTCTGAAGACCTTAATGTATTTATTTATTTTTTTTATCTCTTCTAGGTGATTGGCTTTATCTATGGCTATGTGATTGAGCAGTTTGGCTGGACGGTGTACATAGTCATTGCAGGCTTTGCTGTGTCTTGCTTGGTATGTTACTCTAGTGTTGTATTATTTTTAAGAACTGAATATGGTATTTTATGTTTTACACATCAGGTTATCTTCTCTTCTTATGGTAGGACATTGGTGATGTCCATTTTCCATGGAATTTGTCATTTATGGATTGGACTACCAGGGTACATCTGCATAGACGTTTCTACTGTGGCAATATCCGCACCAAACCAGTGCATTTTTGTTGCAGAAATGCTGCTTATTTATCTGAATTAACCCTTTGTTATTCCTTGAGCATCTTCAGCTTAACCCCTTCACCACCCCTCTTCAAGCCAGTTTTCACCTTAATGACCAGGCCAAATTTTAGGCTATGTGCCCATGGTGTGGATTCGCCTGCGGATTTTTCCGCATCGTGTTTGAAAAATCCACATGTAAAATGCACTGCTTTTTACCTGTGTATTTCCTACATTTTTTTGCAGATTTTGCCTGCGGTTTTACACCTGCGTCTTATTCCTATTATGGAGCAGGTGTAAAACGCTGCGGAATCCGCACAAAGAATTGACATGCTGTGGAAAATACAACGCAGCGTTTCCGCGTTGTATTTTCCGCACCATGGGCACTGCAGATTTGGTTTTCCATAGGTTTTCTTAGTACTGTAAACCTGATGGAAAACTGCTGCGAATCCGCATCGTGTGCACGTAGCCTTACAATTCTGACCAGTGTCACTTTGTGGTTATAACTCTGGAACGTTTCAATGGATCCCACGGATTCTGAGATTGTTTTTTCGCAACATTTTGTACTTCATGATAGTGGTAAAATTCATTTGATATGACTTGCGTTTATTTGTGAAAATATTGGAAATTTGGTGAAAGTGTTGAAAATTTCGCAATTTTCACATTTTTAATTATTATGCCCTTAACTGCCATCGGACGGAATAGTACGTCCGAGGACAGAACCCTTGCTTTGATGTGGGCTACGGCGGTGAGCCCGCATCAAAGCTGGGAAATGTCAGCTGTTTTGTACTGCTGACATGTGCCCGCAATAGCGGCGGGTGGAATCGCGATCCACCCGCCGCTATTAACTAGTTAAATGCCGCTGTCAAATGCTGACAGCGGCATTTAACAAGCGTTTCCGGGCATCGGGCCAGAAATGCATGCACCGCTGACCCCCATCACATGATTGTGAGTCAGCGATGCGTTGGCATAACAGCCAGAGGTCTCTTGAAGATCTCTATGGTTGTTGATGCCAGATTACTGTGAGCGTCACCCTGTGGTCAGCGCTAATAGCAATGCAGCAATTCTACTACATAGGAGCGATCTGAGCATCACCTCTATGTAGCAGAGCCGATCAGGCTATGCCAGCTACTAGCCTCCCATGGAGGCTATTGAAGCATGGCAAAAGTAAAAAATAAAAAATGTGAAAAAAAAAAATATAAAAGTTCAAATCACCCCCCTTTCGCCCCATTCAAAATAAAACTTAAAAAAATCAAACATGCACATATTTGGTATCGCCGAGTTCAGAATCGCCCGATCTATCAATAAAAGAAAAGAATTAACCTGATCGCTAAACGGCGTAGCGAGAAAAAAATGCAAAATGCCAGAATTACGTTTTTTTGGTCGCCGCGACATTGCATTAAAATGCAATAACGGGCGATCAAAAGATTGTATCTTTACCAAAATGGTATCATTAAATATGTCAGCTCAGCGTGCAAAAAATAAGCCCTCACCCAACACTATGGGTATCGGAAAAATTGCACAATTTTTTTTTAGTAAATTTTGGAATTAGTTTTTTTCTCAACTTAGATAAAAAAAAGTTCACCGCACTTGGAAGTTTTTTTCCCGTTTTTTAGTACACGACATGGTAAAACCAATGGTGTCGTTCAAAAGTACAATTCGTCCCGCAAATAATAAGCCCTCACATGGCCATATTGATGGAAAAGTAAAAAAGCTATGGCTCTGAAAAGGAGGGGAGCGAAAAACCAAAACACAAAACTGGAAAAAGCTCCAGGGGTTAAGGGGTTAAACAAAAGTGTTGTCACACAAAATAGTTAAAAAAGAAAAACCCTTCCTACATTTGTACTTTACATCTTCATAATATTTTAAACTATCTATTTTGGTTAGGAACTTTAAAAATGATCAACAATCTCTCATTTTTCCAACAAGATTTTCATATTTTACATTTTAATTTTTTTCACAACAAATTTTTTTAGCCCCCAATTTATTTTTTATTTTTACAAGGGTAGCAGGAGAAAATGGACCATGCAGTTTCTCCTGAGTACTCCACTACCTCGTATGTGGGGGAAAAACTACTGTTTGGTCGCATGGCAGGGCTTGGAAAAGAAGGAACACAATTTGACTTTTTGAATGCAAAATGGAATCAAGAGTGGACGCCATGTCGCGTTTGTAGAGCCCCTAATATGTTTTTAACTATTGGAAACCACCCCAAATGTGACCCCATTTTGGAAACTAGACCTCTCATGGAATGTATCAAGATGGGTGGTGTGCTCATTAAACCCCCATGTGAACTATGAAAATGAAAAAACAAATTTCCAGGATGTCCCTCGTGACCGCACAACAGGAGGTAGTTCTTCTCATCCTCTAGGGACAAGAAACACGAGAGGTTAAAATCCCTACCCCCCTCCACCTCACACTCTGTGATTTTCTTGTCCATAGCAGGGAAAACGCAGGAGAAGACTGGGCATCGGCACAAAGATTTACCTGAGGAGCTCAGGGGGATTGGAGGGGATCCCTCTCTTCCATTCCCTCTGTGAAGAGGCCCTGGGCTGATACCTCGCTGTGTAGGGGTCCATCAGCCAGGTCAGTAGAGTGAGAAGTGGCTCCTGGCTTCACTCTGTGGAGGGCTCTCTGCATCACGCTGCATCCTCTGGGCGCACATCCACTGTGCGTTCCATGGTGGACCACATTTCTGGTTTCCAGAGGACTGTATCCCATGATGGAATGCACGTCCTGGTTCAAGGGGAACACTGGAAATGGATGGCACAGCATGCATTCCAACGTGGAACGCAAGGGATTATGGATGATGAGCATGCCATGCACCTGGGACAAGGTAAGACGTAGAATATGGTTGTTAGAGATGTTATTGCTGTGCACAATATGACCATGAATGCTAATCCTGCACGCTCAGAGACACTGTCCGAACAATCCCTGGGCATTGGAAGTTTATAACCTTATTGGCTCCAGTAACCCTCCTGATAGAGGTCTGAGTTTTAGTTAAATTGTAGTTCTCCTGTCTCTTTTTAAAATTAGGACAGAGGAGCCCCTTTAGGATCTGGTTCTTCCTCCAGGAAGATAACCAGAAGATGCAACACTAAACTGCCAGAGGAATATACCTGTATATACCTTATACCCCCTCAGACGGTTCAGAGTACATCCCGTCACAAAAGGGCTAGATGGGAGATGGAGGAATCATCAGAGAAGGAAGCCTGATATTACTCTGATCAGGACCTAGAAGGTGAGGAGGTTTCACCCCAGATCCACTCAGAGGAGAGAGAAATATTGTTACTCATCTGAGGACATTGATGATTTGCTACATGCAGTGTGGAGTACCATGAGGATTGAAGACTAAGGTGGCGCACTCTATACAGGACGAGATGTTTGGAGGACTAAGAACTCAAAGAAACAGTGTTCCAACTCAATTAACATCTAAAGGCCATGATTACTGAAGAATGGAAAAATGCAGAAAAAGATTTCAAGGCTCATCTCCCTTTTTGATCCAGAAGAAGACAAGGTTTGGAAAGAGATCCCAAAAATTTACATTCCTATTGCCACAGGTGCAAAGAAAACCTCAATTTCCTTTAAAGACTGTTCTTGTCTCTGAGATGCTCTGAATAGAAAGGCAGAGTGTCTAAGAAGAAACTGGGAAGCATCAGCGGCCATCATTAGGGCCAACATAGCCACCAGCTCGGTAGCTAGGTCCATGTGTCTGTGGATTGATGAGCTAACTGCCCAATTTCAATTCGCTGGGATTATTAGATTTTATTAGAATACATTTCCATGCTAAAAAAGGCAGCACAAATCATGGCGGATGCTTCGACTGAAGCCGTAAGGTTTGCATCTAGAAGCAACCTTCTTGACTAACTCTGAGGCTGGTCATCAGGTTGAAAACGTGGTCGGGGATAGTCCCTCGAAAAAAAATAAGTTCTGTTTCATCCCGTTTCTGGGTTTACAAGTGTTCGGTCCCGTGTTGGACAAGATACTGGAGAGGGCCTCTGACTACAAAAAAGGGTTTCTTGAAGCCTAGGAGATATTCTCCTTTCGTTGGTCCCATCCATCCCAGAAACGAAGATTTCAAAGGGAAGGGTAAAACGGGAAGGTGAAATTACCCCATGGGAGGAAAGGGTAGAGCTTACCCAGTTTACTTCAGGCCCATCCGGGAAACCTTGACGCCAGGGCATTTGGGAAGGGGGGGACGGGGAGGCTCTGATATTTATTTTTACTTTTTTAAATACTGGAGGGTTGGTGGCCATCTCTGAAAATTAATGGAAGTAGAAGGTCAATACCTTCAAGGAACATGGTCTCCAGATGTGCGCAGAAGATCATCCGACTACAGAGAGCTGCGAGCAGTATGGGAAACGTTCCAGTGGTTCCAGGACAGTCTCAGGGGTCAACATGTGAAGATCTTATCGGGCAACATCACAGCGGTCTCCTTTGTCCGGCATCAGGGAGGCCCTAAAGGTCATCTTCTGCAGGTCCTTCGCAGTATCAGAAGAAAAATCGGCACCTCTGTGACACCTGTGGCCAGCTGGTTTAGCTGACAGTGATTTGCACCATGCCCCTGGATTACCGGGTGCAGACCATGAGAAAAGCTGTGCAAAGAATTTCCAAAAAAGATAAATGGTTGCACTCCCAGGTACTAAATAAAAACCTCCTTTATTGGTACACTTAATGAAAACATGGCCGCAGGAAGGTACTCGCGAGAAATACTCTGTAACACTTGCAGAAAGTGTCAGCAAGCTTCTCCAGATCTCATCCCCATAGAAAACCTTTGGAGGGAGTTGAAAGTCCGTGTTGCCCAGCGAAAAGCCAAAAACATCACTGCTCTAGAGGAGATCTGCATGGAGGAATGGGCCAACATACCAACAACAGTGTGTGCCAACCTTGTGAAGACTTACAGGAAACGTTTGACCTCTGTCATTGCCAACAAAGAATATATAACAAAATATTGAGATGAACTTTTGTTAATGACCAAATACTTATTTTCCGCCATAATTTGCAAAATAAATCTTACCAAGTCAGTCAAGATGATTTTCTGGATTTGTTTTCTCATTTTGACTCTCATAGTTGTGGTCTACCTATGATGTAAATTACAGGCCTCTCATCTTTTTATGTGGGAGAACTTGCACAATTGGTGGCTGACTATATACTTTTTTCCCCACTGTATGTGGTCGAAAACTACTTTTGAGGCACAGTGTAAAGCTCAGAAGGGAAGGAGTGCAATGTTATAGTGCAGATTTTTACTGTTTCGGTTTGCGGGTGCCATGACCCACTGGTCGAGCCCCTGAGGTGCCAGACCACCCCACTTTTCCCCTTCCCCAATAAGTGACCCCATTTCACAAACTACATCTCTCAGTTCATCTAGGGGTGCAGTGATCATGATGACACCACAGATGTCACAGAATTTTATACCGTTTAGTGAAAGAATAATTACATTTTTACCACAAAAATGTTTTTAGCTTCACAGATTTTATATATTCAAACAGGAAATGGGTAAAAAGGCACCAAAATTTGTCACAAAATTTCTGCAGAACATGGAAATTTTCCATATGTGGCTGTACAGTACTGCTTAGCCATACAGCGAGACTCGTGATGATGGTGCACAATTTGCCTTCTGGAGTGCAAATTTTCCTAGAATAGTTTTGTGCACTCCCTCCTCAAGTGACCCCATTTTGGAAATGATACCTCTTTGGGAATTTATGTACAGATGGAGTGATTTGACTTCATGGGTGTTTTCCAGAAACAGGTAGTAGTGGATGTTCCTGAGTGAAAATTGCAAATCTGCCAGTGCAGTGCCCAGTACATTATGCCCAGCTCATGCTTCTGAGACACGCACCCATAAACTAGACGGCGCTCTCAGCGCTTCAGAAATGCTAAACATGAGGAAGATAAATGTGGTTTAGGCTCACTGGAGCTCACTCGTTTTTGCATCTCCGTATTTTGAGAGCTATAATTTTTTTTTTATATATTTATGCCTACACTCATTTGAAGGTGGTGTGTTTTTTTTTTTTTTTTTTTTCTGCAACGAGTTGATGGTTTTTTTGGGCACACAGAATTTTTTGATAGCTTGCTATTCTGAGTTTTGGGAGGCAAAATGAACAAAAAACTGCAATCCAGGAATTTTTTTTTATTTATTTTTATTCCTAGTGTGGTAAAATTTGATTAGGCAGCTTTATTCTTCGAGTCAGTATGATTACAGCGGTACCATATTTTTATATCACTTTATTAGTTTTTTATTGTGTGAAAAAGCCAAAACACATATTATAGAAAGTAGAATTATTTTTGCATCTCTGTATTATGAAAGCTATAAGTCACGGTGTACCGTGACATTGTGGAGCCAGAAGATAGCCGCGTCTGATTGCTCCTCCTCCGGCGCTGAGAATAAGCATGTATCTCATTTTAAATGTTTGTTTCTTCTGGCAGAAGAGGGGTTAATCGGCCATGTTGGAAATCCCTGTGCTCACAGCTGAGCTCGGTTAGCCACCCCTTTCCCCTTTATAATCTGGGCTCTGTTACAAATCCTTGTCAGAGCTAGCATTTGCCGCATGACTAACAGTAGGAGAGGAGCACATATGAAGAGAGAGTTGGAGGCGTTATTAGTGACTGTTGCTTGGTTTGTATGTGTGGTAATTCCTTATCCTTCTCTGATTTGCTTTGTTCCCCTACCTCCACACCCTGATGCATTCCTCTGTTACGTGTGAGTGAATACCATATATACTCGAGTATAAGCCGACCCGAGTATAAGCCGACCCCCCCTAATTTTGCCACAAAAAACTGGGAAAACTTACTGCCTGGAGTATAAGCCTAGGGTGGAAAATGCAGCAGCTACCGGTGAATTTCAAAAATAAAAATAGATGCTCCGTACCGTTCATTATGGCCCCATAGATGCTCCACAGAAAGCTGTGCCATATATAATGCTCTGCACCGTTCAGTATAGCCCCATAGACGCTCCACAGAAAGCTGTGCCATATATAATGCTCTGCACCGTTCAGTATGGCCCCATAGATGCTCCACAGAAAGCTGTGCCATATATAATGCTCTGGACCGTTCAGTATAGCCCCATAGACGCTCCACAGAAAGCTGTGCCATATATAATGCTCTGCACCGTTCATTATGGCCCCATAGATGCTCCACAGAAAGCTGTGCCATATATAATGCTCTGCACCGTTCATTATGGCCCCATAGATGCTCCACATAAAGCTGTGCCATATATAATGCTCTGCACTGTTCATTATGGCCTCATAGATGCTCCACATAAAGCTGTGCCATATAGAATGCTCTGCACCGTTCATTATGGTCCCATAGATGCTCCATATAAAGCTGTGCCATATACAATGCTCTGCACCGTTCATTATGGCCCCATAGATGCTCCATATAAAGCTGTGCCATATATAATGCTCTGCACCGTTCATTATGGCCCCATAGATGCTCCACATAAAGCTGTGCCATATATAATGCTCTGCACTGTTCATTATGGCCCCATAGATGCTCCACATAAAGCTGTGCCGTATAGAATGCTCTGCACCGTTCATTATGGTCCCATAGATGCTCCATATAAATCTGTGCCATATACAATGCTCTGCACCGTTCATTATGGCCCCATAGATGCTCCATATAAAGCTGTGCCATATATAATGCTCTGCACTGTTCATTATGGCCCCATAGATGCTCCACATAAAGCTGTGCCATATAGAATGCTCTGCACCGTTCATTATGGCCCCATAGATGCTCCATATAAATCTGTGCAATATATAATGCTGCTGCTGCAATAAAAAAAAAAAATGACATACTCACCTCTCTTGCTGCCCGCAGCTCCTCAGCGTCCCGTCTCGGCGTCTCTCCGCACTGACTGTTCAGGCAGAGGGCGGCGCGCAGATTAGTACGTCATCGCGCCCTCTGACCTGAACAGTCAGAGCAAGAGGACGCGGAAGACGGAGCGGCGCCCGGCGTGTGGAACGCGGACAGGTAACTATGACATACTTACCTGCTCCCGGCGTCCCTGGCTCCTTATCCCGGACAGCTGGTCTCCGGGTGCCGCAGCCTCTTCCTCTGTCAGCGGTCACCGTTACCATCATTAGAGGAATGAATATGCGGCTCCGCCCCTATGGGAGTGGAGTCCAGCATCTTCGCCATCTGAAGTATCCCGGGGAGCAGGGTGAGCTAGGGCACCCCCTAGTGTTAGGGGCAGGGAAGGATCACCTGGTCACGAGGTCACCCGACAGCTGTGTCGTGACACTATAACTTTTTTGTTCTTCCCCCTGAATGGCGGCTTATTTTTTTTTTTTTGTGGGACAAGATGTTTTTAGCGATACCATTTTTATTTACATTAGTCTTTTTGATCGCGTTTTATTCCACTTGGTCCCTATGGGTGACTTTTTCACTTTTTTCACTTTGATCGCTGTTATAAAGCATTGCAATGCTTTATAAACTGTCAGTTCTGCTCTCACACAAGCTTCTTAGACCATGCTCTGAGCTGGGTGTCAGCTGTCATATTTGCTGAACACCCAGCAGTGATCTCGCGCTTCTGTGCGCGCAGAATAACCATGACATATCCACTACGTCATAGATCGGGAAGTCCATCCCTGCCATATTGCTACGTCACCAGTTTGCTACCACATCGGAGAGCAGCATGATATAGGGTCAGACACCCTGATTCCAGTGATGTATCACTTGCCGTAGTTTTCATAAAATCAGTTTTCTCTATCGCCTCTCATTGGGGGACACAGGAACCATGGATGTATGCTGCTGCCACTAGGAGGCTGACACTATGCAAATAAAAAAGTTAGCTCTTCCTCTGCAGTGTACACCCCACCAACTGGCATTATACTCTTCAGTTTAGCTTATTGTCAGTAGGAGGTGGACACGGGTCTTTCATTAGACCCTTATCTACCTCAATGTGCGTCATTTTTCTGTCAGGTTTTTCCGGAAGGGATACAGGGTGAACAGTCACACCTGTAGTTCCACAATACGGACTATGAGTACGGCGTGTACTGCCACCCCATATCCTCATAGATCCCTCTCCAGGACTATGATCCTAGCACACAAGCGTGCTTAGAAGTCCGGTCCTAGCTCCGTCCCCCACCCACTCACCCACCAGAGCCTGTCGATTGGAGGAGACGAGGACGTCCAGCTCCCTGGACGTCTCATACCTTCCTTGGATTAAGGTTAGTAACGGACGACGTGGGATATGTGAGGTGAGTATTTCCCCACCCGTCCAAGAGTAGGCAGAAAGTCGCTCTATAGGCGTTAATATAGGGTGCAGGTTACCTTGGGCGGTCGTCACTGTTACTAGGCAGCAGGGCTCTTAGCTGCAGACAGCATTTGCAGGCACAGACCCCCTCGTTTGCTCGGTGGCCTTTGCAGGCAGCTGCGCCCCTTCTTGCGCTGCTCCCCGCCGGCGGCCACACTATCTTCTTTGCGGCACAGCAGCCTTTGCAGGCAGCCGCGTCTCTTCCTTCCCGGCTGCGGCCGCTCTGTCTTATGCCTCGGCACGGTTGCCTTTGCAGGCAGCCGCGCTGCTCCCTTTTTTCCGGCGGCCGCACTGTCCCTTTTCCGGTGTTGCGGCAGCCGCGCCGCTTCTTCTCCCAGCGCCGCAGCCCTCTCCGGCGGCCGCCAGCCTCTGATTTAGGCCCCGGCTTCTGCTCGGGCCTACTCTTCCGGTGCCGACTCCGCCCACTTCCTCTTCTCTCGGGCGGGATTTTCTCCCGTCCGACTGTCATAGCCACCCACCGGCGCCATCTTGGTGCTCCGCCCACCACTCCAGTGTCCCTTCAGGAAGCATTTCGGCACCACGATCGCCCCTCCAAGAGCGCGATTTCTGACGTCCCCGGCTACCTTTCGGACACCATCTCCCTGCTGTTGCCCGCATCTACTGTAGCTCTGGATCCTGAAGACTTCTCTGACTGACTCTCTTGAGGAGCATCTTCCACGCTGTGCAGTGGACGCCGAATCGTCTGCCGTGAGTAGCTCTGCACTGCAGACTGACAATCTCCTCTGCCCTCCTGTCCCCTAACCTTCTGGCATTACTCAGGGGTTTGTCCATGTCTAATTCTAAGGGAGGTCGCTCTCGTCCTCCTACTTCTTCCTCTGCCTTCGTCAAACACTTTGTGTGTTCGTCTTGTAACTGCAGGCTTCCCTCAGGTCAGTCCTCTCCCCTGAGGTCAGGCCTGCAGCAACCCTATTGTTCCCACCACCCAGGATCCCCCTGCTGCTCCGCTTGAGTGATACCTCCACCCTGGGCTTGGCTTCTGCTTCGTCATAATCGGTAGCGGATCTAACTCGGGTGTCCCAGACCCTTGTATCCGTGCTTGATAGGTTGCCCCCGCAGACTCCCGCAGTAGCCAGCAGGTCGCAGGATCCTCCGTCCGAGCCTCCCATTATAGGCCGCAAAAGATCCAGACAGGAACGCCGGTCTGAGTCCTCTTCCCGTTCCATCTCGCCACACGGTCCTTCTCTGCGATCGGCTTCTCCCCGATCCTCCTTACTTGAGTCAGGCGGAGCTTTCTCTGATGTGCCTTCAGAGGATAATTTGGAGCTGGATTCGAACCAAATCGCTAGCATGAGGGATATGGTTCAGAGTCTCATCGGAGTAATCAATCAGACCTGTGGCATCAAAGATTCCTCTACGGAACCCGCAAACCAGGCGGTTTCTTTTAGACTGTCTAAAATACCTTCCAAGGTTTTCGCTCCTCATCCTGAGTTCGATCAGCTTCTGACCAGAGAAAGGGAGAATCCGACCAGACGTTTTCAAAGAGGAAGGCGCCTTGGCGTCTTATATCCTTTTTCCCCGGATCTCATCGACAACTGGATTTTTTTCTCCCTCTATGGATCCGCCAGTTTCTAGACTTTCCACCAAAACAGTCCTCCCGCTGTCGGGCGGAGTGTCTCTGAAAGATTCCAACTATAAATTCATAGAGTCCTTTGCTAAGTCGGCCTTTGAAGCGGCCGCTTCTGCCCTATGCCCGGCCTTTACTTCCACCTGGGTTTTGAAGTCTATAGCCGAATGGGCCAAACAACTCCGTCGGGGCATTCTGGCCGGAGCTCCACCAGAACAGCTGGCGGAACTTGCCACCCAGATTTCTCACACTGGGGAATACTTGGTCTCTGCTTCCCTGGACGCCACGTCTTGTGCCACTCAGGCGTGTAGTAATGTGGTTGCCATCCGTCGTACCGTCTGGCTCAAGGCCTGGCAGGCGGATTTGTCATCAAAAAAGTCCCTTACCAGTCTGCCTTTTCAGGGATCTCGTCTCTTCGGTTCCAAGCTGGACCAAATTATTAAGGACGCTACCGGGGGCACAAGCTCCCTTCTTCCCCAGTCCAAGCCTCGCCGGCCTCCTCCTAGGCGGCTATTCCGGCCCCTTCGGCCTTTTCACCGCTTTGCGGCATCAAACTCCTTTTCACAGCAGCAGAGGCCGCAGGCACGTCAAGAGAAGGTGATATCCTTTAGACCCACTCCTTCCTGGTTTCCCTCTACTCCCAAGGTAGATCTTCCTGGTCTAGGACTGGAAGATCCACCTCGGCATGACTCACGGCTAGACTCCAGCGCACCTCCCAAGCTGGGCGGCAGTCTCCTTTTCTTCAGAGACGTCTGGATCTCCTCAGTGGAGGACGCATGGGTCAGGGAAGTGGTATCCTCAGGATACAAAATAGTTCATTTCACAGCCCCGGGATCGTTTCTTCGAGTCCCGCCCTCCAAGAGATCCCGCTCTAGTTCTGGTTTCTTTGCAGCCATCACTTCCCTCCTCGAGTCTGGGGTAATCGTTCCCGTTCCAGAAAAAGAACGGTTCACAGGTTTCTATTCGAATCTTTTTGTGATACCGAAAAAAGACGGCAAGGTTCGTCCCATTCTGGATCTCAAATTGCTGAACAAGAGAGTTCGTCTGAGACCCTTCAGGATGGAATCCCTTCATTCAGTAATTGCTTCCATGGAGGCCCAGGAATTCCTGTGTTCTATAGATATTCATGATGCCTACTTTCATGTCCCGATATATTCCCGGGACATCACCGATTTCCTGCACTTTACGGTGCTCCAGGACCATTTTCAATTTGTCGCCCTGCCGTTCAGTCTCGCAACCGCTCCCAGGGTTTTCACAAAGATCATGGTGGCGCTGAAGGCCATCTTGAGGGTCAGGGGACTGGTACTTTTTCCGTACCTCGACGACATCCTCATCAAGGCTCCGTCCTTTTGTCAGGCTCACGAGAGCCTGTCCATCGTCCTCGACACTCTAGCCCGTTTCGGGTGGCTTGTCAACAAGAAGAAATCCTGTTTTGTTCCTTCACAGTGCTTCGTTTTTCTGGGCATGCTCTTCGACACTCTTCAGACCAAAGTCTTCCTTCCCGAAGACGAGAGATCCATCCTTCGTCGGGACGTACACTTGCTCCAGGGTCCTTGGTTTCCCTCCTTCTGATCGGCCATGAAGGTTTTGGGAAGGATGGTTGCAACATTGGAAGCGATTCCCTTCGCCCAATTTCATTCACGACCTCTAAAGCAGGCCATCCTGTCACAGTGGGACAGGTCTGTTTTCTCCCTGGATCGTCCGATTCGACTCTCTCCCCGGGTCAAACGGTCACTCAGCTGGTGGCTGACGTCACCTCTCATCTCCTAGGGTAGGTCCTTCCTTCCAGCTCACGGGCAGGTGGTGACGACGGACGCCAGCTTTCTCGGCTGGGGTGCAATGTTTCGTCACCTGACTGTTCAGGGTCGTTGGTCGGCGCAGGAGTCTTCTCTGCCGATCAACATCCTCGAGATTCGGGACATCTTTCTCGCCCTTTGTTAATGGGAAGGGATTCTCAAGGGTCTACCTATCCGAATGCCACGGCGGTGGCATATGTCAATCATCGGGGGGGACTCTGAGCTCCTTGGCCGAGGTATCCAAGATCCTCCTCTGGGCAGAGGCAACGGTTCCGGTGATAACCGCGGTGCATATCCCCGGCGTGGACAATTGGGCCGCTAACTTTCTCAGCCGCGAAGGTCTCGCGGCAGGGGAATGGTCCTTGCATCAGGAGGTCTTCCATCAGATTAGTCTTTGATGGGGGACTCCGGACGTGGACCTCACGGCTTCCCAAATGAACAGGAAGGTTCCTCAGTTCATCTCCCAGATTTCGCGACCCTCTCGCAGTGGGCGTCAATGCTCTGGCCATTCCTTGGTCGCAGTTTGTGCTCCCCTATCTGTTCCCACCTCTTCCCTTGCTTCCTAAGCTGTTGAAAAAGATCAAGTCAGACGGGGTGCCGGTCATTCTGATCGCCCTGGATTGGCCCAGGAGATCTTGGTTTACGGAGATTGTCAATCTTCTCGCCGACGCCCCCTGGTGCCTTTCAGACAGACCCGATCTGCCACACGAACTCTCGGTCGCTCAGTTTAACGGCGTGGCTGTTGAGACCGCAGTTCTAAGAGCGTCCGGCCTTTCGGGACCGGGTGATTCACACTATGATCCAGACTAGGAAGCCTTCGTCTTCCAGGATCTACTATCGTACCTGGAAGGCTTACTTCCGTTGGTGCGAGTCCAACCGCGTTTCACCTATGTCCTTTTCCCTGCCTTCCATTTTGGCCTTCCTTCAGGCAGGACTAGATTCGGGCCTTGCTCTTAGTTCCCTAAAGGGCCAGGTTTCTGCGCTCTCTCTCCTTTTTCAGAAGACGTTATCTTCTCGGCCACACGTTAAGACTTTTTTCTTCAAGGAGTAGCCCATGCTGTCCCTCCTTACAGGGCCCCTGTGGATTCATGGGATTTAAATCTTGTGCTGGACGTTCTGAGGGTTTGCCCCTTTGAGCCTCTCAGGGAGGTCTCCCTGTCAGTTCTATCTTGGAAGGTGGCCTTTCTTGTGGCCATCACTTCTATCCGCCGCGTTTCCGAGTAGGCGGACCTTTCTTGCCAACCTCCTTTCTTGGTTATCCACCAGCACAATGTGGTCCTCAGTCCTCAGCCTTCCTTCCTTCCTTCGGTGGTTCCACCTTCCACCTCACCGAGGACATTGTTCTACCTTCCTTTTGTCCAGCTCCGAATCATCCTCTGGAGCGATGGTTGAACAAGCTGGACCTCGTCAGGGCAGTGAGGATCTACCTGGCTAGAACGGCCGCTTTCCGGAAGACTGACTCTTTTTGTCATTCCTGATGGCACGCGTAGAGGCCTGCCGGCTTCCAAGGCGACTATTGCTCGCTGGATCAGAATGGCAATTTTGGAGGCTTACTGGGTCAAGAACAGAGTGCCCCCTCCTGGGATAAAGGCTCACTCTACCCGGGCAGTCGGCGCCCCCTGGGCAGTACACCACAGGGCTTCCGCCCTACAGCTTTGCAAAGCGGCTACCTGGTCTTCCATCCACACGTTCGCCAAATTTTACAGGGTCCATACCTATACTTCGGCGGACGACAGCCTAGGCAGAAGGATCTTGCAGGCGCCAGTGGTGAGTCCTCTGACCTGATGGAAGTCTGTTTTTCCCACCCCAGGGACTGCTTTGCGACGTCCCATGGTTCCTGTGTCCCCCAATGAGAGGCGAAAGAGAAAATAGGATTTTTGGTTGCTTACCGTAAGGCTATGTGCACACGTTCAGGATTTCTTGCAGAAAATTCCTGAGAAAATCCTGAGATTTTCTGCAAGAAATCCGCAAGAAATCTGCATGCGGTTTTTTGCGCGTTTTTACCGCGTTTTTGGTGCCTTTTTTTGCAGATTTTTTCCGGACATTTCCCAATGCATTATATAGTGGGAAATCCGCGAAAAATCTGCAAAATTAATGAACATGCGGTGTTTTTTACTGCGATGCGTTTTTTTCGCGGAAAAAAACACGTGTACAAAAATTGCGGAATTCATTAAAAATGATGGGATGCATAATGTATGCAGATTTTTTTTGCTGTTTTATAGCGTTTTTATGGGGGAAAAATGCGAAAAATCTGCAACGTGTGCACACAGCCTAAAATCTGTTTCTCTGAGCCTTAATTGAGGGACACAGCACCCTCCCATATTATTCAGTTTCTGTTGTTCTGTGTTCTATGACTGTTCTCATGTTTGTGGTTATGTTCAGCCTTATTGTTTTGTCTCCAACTGCTTTCTCACCAACTGAAGTGCATAATGCCAGTCGGAGGGGTGTATACTGCAGAGAAGGAGCTAAACTTTTTGTGCATAGTGTCAGCCTCCTAGTGGCAGCAGCATACACCCATGGTTCCTGTGTCCCCCAATGAGGCGATAAAGTTAATTTCCTCCCAGCAGCGAGGGTCTAAATGCCGGCACCAGGTAAATTCAGAATGCTATAACCCTTCAGATTAACTCCATATCTGCAGGTCAATAGTGTTTTTTTTTTCACTGGACCAATTCCCTTTAATGAGGCGTGGCGGCATTGGAAACATCACCACTCTAACTCCAGCATGGGGCGTAGTAGTATTTTGTGGCGAGGAGCTTGCCACTCATGAAAGGCTCCAGATTCATGAAGAGGTGTACGACTTCATGAATTAGGAGCATCTTACTCCAGCACACCTCAAGGCTGGCATGTATAACGTCGGTCTTCATGTCACTATACAGCTTACTAAAATGCTGCTTCTTTCAAAGTAAAATGTGCACGGCTGCAATGGCACAACTACTGGGGTTCATGCTGTCCAGAGTTTGGGGTAAGTTTCCTTTTACACCCATGGTTCCTGTGTCCCCCAATGAAGGCTCCGAGAAACAGACTTTATGGTAATCAACCAAAAATCCTGTTTTCTCTGCTGCAAAGCTCTGAATGTTGAGCTCTGTATAACTCCGCCCTTATCACTGATTGGCATCTTTGTGTACACTGCATAGGCAGAAGGCAGCCAATCTGTGTTGGGGGCGGGGTTATATATCGCTCATGAATATGGAGGACTACGCGGTAGCAAGTTTACTAGTCCTCTAGTGATAATGTGCTGATAAATCAGTGATTATATACGTATCACAGCTACAGCAAGCAGCCGAGTAAGTGACACATCATCAGAATCAGCGTCCCTGTGTCTAAATGTTGCTGCCCTCAGATTGGGTGCAATAAACTTGGTGACAGGTTCCCTTTAAATTGGCATACTGTAATACCCAGCATGTCTGATGTCTGCCCCGTGTGTGGCATGGACAACCTCGCAGCATTTGCTGTAAGCGATATATATTTTTTTTTTATTGTTTGATCATCAGCTTTCTTCTTTTAGAGACCATTACAGCTCCTCTCCGTATCTATGTATCTTGGTGCAAGGTTTCATCTTGTGAATCAGTATTGCCTTCATTTGCTTTCCACTACTAACCTTTTAGAAATAAATGTATACGTGAGCAACTGAAGACCCCTGACTACAGACTTTCCCTTTGTTTCATCTTACAGTTAACTCTTCCTCCATGGCCAGTGTATCGCCGTCATCCATTGAAATGGCTGCCGGTGCAGGACTCTGGTACAGATGACAAGAAACAGCAGGATAAAAAATCCAAGAAGCACAAATAACAGCCCACCTAAGGACCTAACCACCAACTCGGAGGACCACCTATGGGAAACAGACTTGAACTGATTGGTTTTCTGCTGAGCAGAACATTGTGGGGATGGGATTTGTGTTCCAGATATTGTCTAAATGTCCAATAAAGATGCTGAGCTGTTATTTGTTTTACACGTTAACACTTTTTTATCTTTTTTCTTCTGTCCGGTTACATTTCATGTGTTGCTTTGGTATATTTAGTGATGTTTTCCCTATGAATACCTATTCATTAAAGCTACTTTGAGGTGCCATCCTTTATTTCGGGCTACGCATTGGCAAGAATTTCAATGATTTTGGTCACTTTAAAATGTTCACTTACATTGCACAGATTTCCTTGCAAATCTTAAGGGTTTTTTATGTTAGTAAACCAAACCAGAAAATATAGAGGCATGTATCTATCAATCAAAACATTCTACACCTAAAAATATAATACACAGACCAAAAAAAATCTTCTAAAGAGTATATAGTTTATTGTTAATAATCACAACATTAAAATTAGGGAACAGACCACCAGGTGGCAATAGAGTGCAGGGTACCATATAAGGGTATGGGCAATAAATATATACATCAAATTTACAATAGATTTAATCAGTAAAAGGATGATCAGTGCTAATATAGTTTTATTCGATACAGAAAATCAGATAGTAATTGGGTTTCCAGGGAAGGCTAAACTGCACTCGGTACTTTACATTTCTAAAATATATATCAAATAGATACTAAGAATATAGTGAGCGCTGTGCATAAATATTAAATTAACCCAAATAATGTAAATAAAGTAAAAATGGGAGATATCAAATTCAAAATAGCCTAATCCTTTAAAGTGCACACCGTGTCAGTGCATCAGGCGTGATCATCTTGCAGTGTTATATTGCCATGATCATACATACCCCAATGGTGAACGCGCACGGCCCGAAGCGCGTTTCGCTTCAGCTTTGACGAGGAAGTTAACCAGCGCTTTTCTAATTTTTTTTCAACAAATTTTACAAAACCATTTTTTTGGGGGACTACATCACATTTGAAGTCACTTTGAGGGGTCAATATGAAAGAAAATACCCAAAACTCATACAATTCTAAAAACTGAAAAAAATAATAGGTATATTGTAGCGGCGCTAGTGCAGGTGCACACGGTCAGCTGCAAGTATAATCCCAAACCACAATGGGAGAATAAAGCTAAAAACAGATATATAATATACCTGCGCTTAAATATATGCACTTGTAAGATACCACAAAATGCAAAGGGTTATTGTAAATGATTACCTTTTTTGCTGGTATGCAATAGGTTGACTGATGCTGTATATTCAGAAAGGCAGTTTCAGGGGAATGTATATGGATTCAACTAAGGTAAAAAACAAGGTATTTAGTAGATTCCCTTTTTTAGCAAGATGTATGCGATAATCTTAATATAAAATTCTACTGTTTGCAGGTGCGCACAAAAATATATCAAGCACAATAAGTGGAGCCTCAGTGGTAGAAATATCTACCAAATTAGTGTTATAAAAACGGCAGGACTTATTAGATTAAGGTACCTGTATTTAAGGTACACGCTGTTTCCGGGAGCAAAATGTCCTTTTAATGTAAGCAATTGAATGTTACTTATCTCCTTAATCCTGTACTGACGGCTTGCAGGAGAGTTTCTGAGCGCGCTGTCCCGGCCGGTGACAGGCGCTCGAGGTGCTTCGCTTGTACTAAGCAGCAGATTGCAGGACCTGCGTGACGTTCGGGTCACGTGACTAACCCGGTCACGTGGTGCCCCTGTATGCAGTACGGCGTGTGAGAAGAGCCAATAACCAACGCGTTTCGGAATGACAACGGATTCCTTCATCAGGGTTGGCTCCCTCTGCGTCACGGGGCTTTAAATACCCTCAGTGTATCAGTCATAAGTTATTAATCAAAAGCAAATAGTTCCACTTCATTATTTAACCCCTTGGGTTCGAGAGTGTCCAGTTCAAAAATCAATCTTGTTTCCTCTCTAGACATCTGTTTTAAATAGTCCCCATTTCGCCAATCCTTTTTCACCACCTTTATGCCGGTTACTTTAACCCCTTGCAAGTATCCCCCATGGCAGGCTGCAAAGTGTTTGGACAGGGGGTGTTCATCATATTTATTTTTTATGTTGCGCAAATGCTCATTAATTCTTCTGCAAAGGGGGCGTTTAGTGCGCCCTACATATAATTTTCTACAGGGGCACTCGATTGCGTATATAACCCCCTGTGTGGTGCATGTAATGAAATCTGTGATCTGTATATGAATGTTATTCTGAGATGACACAAACTTCTGCTTTGATAGATGTAGGGACTTACACATTTTGCACTTCTGACAAGGAAAAAAAACCTTTTATGGATTGTTTAAAGTATCCCACGTTCATATTTGGTTGTACAAAGTTCCGTGTTGTAGGGGCAATAATTGTGCTTAAATTACGTGCTTTCCGGAAAACAAAGCTAGGGTGGTCTGATAATTTCTCCCCAATCACTTTATCATCCTTTAATAGAGACCAATGTTTATTAACAATTTTTTTAAACATTTTTACATTAGAATTGTATTGGGTGATAATTGGAATAGACATTGAATTTGTTTTATTATCTTTAATATTTTTTATCGAGTCCTGGAGAAGTTGTTCTCTGGGGATATCTTGAACTATTCCCTGTGTTGTTAATAAATGCTGATGGTTATAACCTTTATTTAAAAATTTATCAATAAGAGTATTGGTTTCCCTAACATAATCTGCATTATTAGAACAATTTCGATTTGACCTCATAAATTGACTACGCGGGACATTAAGTAGCCATCTTGGTAGATGGCAGCTGCCCAATGAAATGAAGCTGTTAGAATCAGTTGGTTTAATGAACGTAGATGTATGGATTTTGCCCTCATCGATAAAAACATTAAGATCCAAAAAAATGTATATTAGTTTTACTAGTAGTAGCCGAAAATTGCAGATAAAAATCGTTTTTATTTATATCAATTAAAAACTGGTTTAATGAATCTTCATCATTTTCCCATATAAAAAATACATCATCAATAAAACGCAGCCATAGGGCCAGACCAGCGCGCAGGGAACCCCCCGGGTAGATATGGAGATCCTCCCACCTACCTACATAGAGGTTCGCATAACGGCGCGAATCTGGTCCCCATGGCCGTGCCCCACTGCTGGGCATAGTAGTCCGCCTTATATTTAAAAAAGTTTGTGTAAGAATAAAAAGTGCGCATTCTTTTAAAAATTCTACTTTTCCTGGAGAAAGTTGTTTTGCTGTATTTAAAAAATGACCCATTGCTTCTGTACCTTTCTCATGTTGTATCACTGTATATAAAGAGGATACATCAAGTGTGCCTAATATATATTTGTTCTGCCAATTCAAATTACCGAGGATTTGTAGGATATGTTTACTGTCTTTCAAATAGGCTGGTAATGTAGGAACCACTTTTTGCAGGAAACAGTCCACATAATGGGACAAATTAGAGGTTAGATTCCCGATGCCCGAAATAATGGGCCAGCCTGGTGGATCAATCATGTCTTTATGAATCTTAGGGAGATGGTAAAATATGGCCATTCTTGGGTATGGCGTATATATATACTCATACTCTTGCTTATTTATAAATCCATCCTCTAGGCCTTGGGTGAGGAGTTTTTTTTAGATCATTCGTATATTCTGTTGGGTCATATGACAGTTTCTTATATGTCCTAGTGTCGCCTGAAAGGCGTTGAGATTCCCTGTCATAATGTGTTTGATCTAAAATGACAATACCCCCCCCCCCTTTATCGGCTGGACGAATGACAATGTCACTTTTTTGTTGTAATTCTTGTATTGCAGAACGTTCTTTATATGAGAGATTGTATTTAATTTGAGAACACTTTTTTTTCACTTCCTTTTTTTATATCGCTAATAACATTTTTTTGAAAAGCCTCAAACGCTTGTGAGTACTCATTTAAAGGGTTAAACTTTGATTTAGGTCGTAAATCGGTAAACGTATCTCCTGGTGGGTCATCTTGATGAATGATTGGATTTAAATCAATCGGGCTTTTTTTAATAAAATGCTTTTTTATAGCCAGTTTGCGCATAAATTGCTTAATGCCTATATAGGCCTGAAATTTATTAAATTTCGTGGCCGGAGCGAATTTTAATCCCCTTTGTAATAAAGATACCTCATTAGCCTTCAGTGAGTGGTTACTCAAATTAAAAATTTTTTGGGTCTCATTATTTATTTCTAAAAACTGCACCCCTCAAGCTGATCCAAACCACATTCAAGAAGTTTATTAACCCTTCAGGTGCTCCACAGCTGCTAAAGGAACGTAGAAGGAAAAAAATGAACATTTAAATTTTTAGTCACAAAAATGATCTTTCAGCAACAATTTTTTTTATTTTCACAATTGTAAAAGGAGAAAATGGACCCCAAACGTTGTTGTGCAATTACTCCTGAGTACGCTGAAATCCCATATATGGGGGAAAACCACTGTTTGGGTGCACGGCAGGGCTCGGAAGGGAAGGAGCACCTTTTGACTTTTTGAACGCAAATTTGATTGGAGTTGATAGCGGACGCCATGTCGTGTTTGAAGAGCCCCTGATGTGCCTAAACATTGGAAAACCGCCACAAGTGACCCCATTTTGAAAACTAGAACCTTCAAGGGACTTATCTAGCCATGTGGTGAGCACTTTGAACTACCAGGTGCTTCACAGTAGTTTAGAACGTAGAGCCGTGAAACAAAAAAATCACATTTTCCGCAAAAATGATTTTTCAGCAACAATATTTTTATTTTCACAAGTAAAAAAAGGAGAAAATGGACCACAAAAGTTGTTGTGCAATTTCTCTTGAGTATGTGGGGGAAAACCACTGTTTGGGCGCATGGCAGGGCTCGGAATGGAAGGAGTGACGTTTTGGATTGCAGTTTTTGATGGAATGGTCTGCAGGCGTCATGTTGTGTTTGCAGAGCCCCTGATGTGCCTAAACAGTGGAAACCCCTCACAAGTGACCCCATTTTGGAATCTACACCCCTGAATGAATTTATCTAGAGGCATAGATTTATAGTATTGATTATAATGCTTTTTGTTTTACTGGTGTATGAATTTAGAATGTGGTGTTATATGTAAGATGTGCGGGGTTCATCAGATTTATAAAAGTGTGTTGTGTCAACAGGGTATAAACAAATTTTATTAATTTGTGGACGTGTGGTACCCTTTGAAGCGATCCTTAATGCATAGGCCGGGTTTCTCAGAGCAGGTTTCACAATGGTAAATTGTGTCCTTTGGGATTCCTCTCTTGGAGCATACTCTGCACTGTTTTTGTGATCGTCCTGTCCTCGCTGTTTGGGGAACCTGTCCTGGGAAATGTTGACCTGGGACAATACGGGCACTATCAGATTCAGAAGTACTGGGACCCTCACCTCCCTGAGTGCCAAACATTAGGGCCTTGATGACTTCCTCCTGAAACTGAAGGAAGGTCCCCGTATTGCCTGCAGATCGGAACAGCACAAAAGCATTGTACAGTGCCATCTGTACAATGTGCACGGCCAATTTTTTGTACCATACATTGGCTTTTCGCATGGCACTGTGTGGTTGGAGGACCTAATCTGAAAGATCCACACCCCCCCATGTACCGATTGTAATCCAAGATACAATCTGGCTTTGGGACTTGTGGTCCCACAAACAGTGACAAGGGTGCTGTTGTCACGGTGTATGGTGGTCAGGATAAGGACATCCCACTTTGTGACTTCTGATTTGTGAATCCTCTCACTGTCAGGATTCTCTAGCGCTGGGAGAGCGCATGAACACAACTGTGCAATTTCCAGTCCTGTGGTCATGTGCCGACTAGACCTATGTGACCTCACACAATACAGGTGAATTGAGCAATGCTGGAGACTGCTAGTTGGACTGTGGCCGGATATACAGTATATAAATTAATAATAATATTTATATAGCGCCAACATATTCTGCAGCACTTTACATTATAGCGGGGATTTGTACAGACAATAGACATTACAGCATAACAATAAACAAAGATCAAAACAGATACCAGTAGGAATGAGGGCCCTGCTGCTCGCAAGCTCACAATCTATGAGGAAGAGGGAAGACACGAGAGGTAGATGGTAACAGCTGCTATCATTGTTTGGACCAGCCATAGTGTAAGATAAGCTGCAAAATTGTGGCCACCACTGCCGGCACCAGAGAATCCTGGCGGCGTGTGCACACACTGAGGATTTACAAGTCTGAAGGTTTGCTGGACGTGTGTTCAGCATGTTCTCCACTTATGTGTTATGTGGAGCCACTTCACTGCTGGTTTGCTGTATAGAAAGGGAACGGAATCTGCACTTCCAGGAGAAAGATCTTTATTGATATCTTCGTTAACATGGAACTGCTCGTTATAGTTTTAACACTGACGCGTTTCAGGCGTATCACACGCATTTAGTTATATAGATAATTCACCTTAAACTGTGACTATATTTAAGACCAGTAAGAGCCACTCACATGGGAAGAATCACATAATGTGTACAATTATTTTAGGAAACACCTGTTGCACTAATTACTATAGACGTGATGTTGTTATCGTCAGTACAATGGTTTGCAAAAGTATTCACTCCCCTTGGCTTTTTACATATTTTGTTACATTACAACCTGTGTTTACAAAAATATTTAATCAGATTTGTTTGTGATTTATCAGCGCTGAATAGTCTAAAGTGAGCAAAGAGAAAAAAATATAAGCATACATTGAATTTATGGAATCAAATAACTACAAATTGGCATGGATTCTCCCTTTTTGCGATGAAGCCTGTACACTCCATAGACGTAGCCTTTATGGAAGAGGAACAGAAGAAAGCCTTTATTTACATGCAAAAATTGTAAGGCTTGTTTTGAGTTTGCCAAAAGACACATGGGAGACTCCCAAAGGTATCCTGTGGTCAGAGGAAACTAAAATTGAAATTCATGGCCACCAAGGTAAACGATATTCCTGGTACCAAACCAACACATCTCATCACCCCAATAACACCATCCCCAAAGTGAAACATGGTGGTAGCATCATGCTGTGGGGATATTTTTAGAAACAGGGAAACTGGTCCGAGTTGAGCAGAAGATGGATGGTGCGACATACAGGGATATTCTTGATCAAAACCGGTTTGTCAGTCATTGGAGACTGGGATGAAGGTTCACCTTCCAAAAAGACCATGACCCAAAGCATACTGCTAAAGCAACACTCGAATGGTTTATAAGGAACCTGTCACGTCCCCCATGCCCTTCAATCCGGCAGCATTCACCAATGTATGATTAAACTTCCTGTATAACCAGCCTTTTTTAATTTAATTCAGATAAAATATAAGCTTTAAAAAAGTATTTCTAACCTTCACTTTCCCTATGCTAATGAGGTCTTTCACTAGTCGATTAGCATTAGTTGCCACAGACTAGTAAGTTCTCTTCCCATGTTATCAGCATAACTTGCACAAGCCAGCCTCATTGCCAGCTCATGCAAGTCTAGCGCATGCGTGCCACTCATTTTGGCAGTGTCAATGTGTCTCTGAAGTCGGGTGTATGTTTCCTGGCTTCAGAAAAGCATTTGCACTACTGAAATGAGCGTTTCGCATGAGGTGGCAATGATGGCAAATAAAAGGAGCGCCAATGGGCTCTCGTTTCTCACCATCACTCTCTATTCCATATGGGGCCTACTGGGAAGAATATTCAGAAAGTAACCCAGTGGTGGGTATTATTATATGGGCACTGTTATCATAAGTAACTTTCTATCACTGTAGTATAAGTGTTGATATGTTCTGCAGTACGGTTACCTATCACTATATGGTCACTATATAGCAGTAATATCGGTTGGGTTTTGTAGAGATATATTTTCAGCAACAGCGGGGTCATCTGAGGTTCCCCCATACACACTATTAGGGCTCATACTCGCGAGAAACTTGGATGAGTCTCGCACAGCAATACCCGGCACTCAGATCAGAGCGTGCGGCCACATAGCAATACATTCAGCCGCACGCTCCGCTCCTGAGTGCCGGGTGCAGTGCCGGGTATTGCCGTGCGAGACTCATCCAAATTTCTCGCAAGTGAGTATTGGCCCTTAGGGTGTGTGACCACAGTTGCACACAAGGTTACCGAGTTAGGGGCCCACTCCGATGTTTCTCCTTCCCTGTCCTTGAACCCTTAGCTACGCTTCTGGTGGAGTGCGACTGCTGGGACCCCCAGGATGCAGAGCACAGAATACAACCTGTTCTTGTACCTAGAATTTAAATAGATAAAGCATCTGAGTTCTTGTAAAATCAGTGGATCAGGACACGTTTCCCCCTAGGTATGTTGCCAATCTCTATGTGCACAGAATGTCTTTTTCAGGTGGATTCCTCCTGGATCCTTTATGAAAACCACTCAAAAATTAAAATGATTAAACAAATGCACTGCAATGTAAAAACAACTTGCTGTGCATACTGTATCTTTCAGTCTTTTTCAGCTTATTTTATCTGCTTCCGGCTTTGAAAACTATGAAGTGGTTAAAGGAAGTGACCTGTTCATTCTGCTGGTGGCTTCTGTATGGAAGCCGCTCACTACTTTATATACGGTTAACAAAAATATCCCTGAAGCGTCTTCCTACAGAAAGTACTGTGTTCATCAGGTATGCTGACCTCTATAGTGCACTATGTACATAACATAATTTCTGGTCCTCTCCGCTGCTTTTTGCTGGGGTTTAGCTGGTTAATGGGAAAGCTAGCAGCAATCTCCTGTTTGGTGTCCAAACCATCAGACATTTAGTATTGATATGTCATCATTGTCAGTAATATTCAATTAACTTCAAAAGGACATTGGTCAATTATAATTATTTTTATTAACAATGGATGGATGAAGAGATGTTCTTGAAGGAGCCTTTGGCTTTTGCAGATGTTTCTTCCTGGTCAGATGGACACAGGTAGATGGTATAAGTCCTTTTACGTAAGTACAGCATTTATGGTGGATGTGCTGTACTTTTATCAGGGCTCTAGATCTGCGAGTTTTCTGTCCTCGAGATGTTTCAGGTACCCTGGTGACATCGGGCAAAAGTGCAGCAATCTCTGATAGTGCGAGCAGCCCTGGATAAACCACGCCGGCAGGATGATATCAACCGACGGAATGTAGAACCTATGAGAAAAGATGTAAAACTAATGTAAGTAATGGGACTCCGTATTAGAGGACACTACTGTGCTGTCACTGTGACCGGACTGCAGAGGAATCTTCTCCATACAGAGGTCGGATCATTGTCGGTTATACATGTGACAATGCCACCGCTGACAGATCACATCTGCTCCACACGACTTCTCACTGACATCATACAACATGGAGATTATGGTCACACTTACCTCGCCTTCTCTCCCCCTCTTCTACTTTATCTGTTTTTTGCTTTTTTCTTAGCTGTTTTGCAGATTTCTTTCTCTCCTGAACTGGAGATTCTAATGAAAAAGTCAGAAAAAGATGTTGATTATAAACTCCTAAAGGATTATCTTTATATCTTCACAGAGTTATGTAAACTGGTTAATATGCACCTGTAGCTTCTCTGGATATCGCTGGAACGTCACGGATCGTACCGTCGTAGCGATCAAAGTGCCACTGTGAGACGGTACCCTAACATTAAGGGTATGTGCACACATCAGCATTTCTTGCAGAAATTTCCTGAAGAAAACCGGAAAATTTCTGCAAGAAATCTGCTTTTTTTTTTTTTTGCGTTTTTTTCCCGGTTTTTTTTAGCATTTTGCAAGCGTAATTAGCTTGCAGAATGCTAAAGTTTTCCAAGCGATCTGTAGCATCGCTTGGAAAACTAATTGACAGGTTGGTCACACTTGTCAAACATAGTGTTTGACAAGTGTGACCAACTTTTTACTATAGATGCAGCCTATGCAGCATCAATAGTAAAAGATAGAATGTTTAAAAATAATAAAAAAAATGGTTATACTCACCTGCAGACAGCCGATCTCCTCAGCAGTGTCCGTTCCTATAGATGGTGTGTGTGTGTGTGTGCAGGACCTTCAATGGCGTCACGGTCACGTGACCGCGACGTCATCGCAGGTCCTTCACACACACCATCTATAGGAACAGAAGCGGCAGCATGCACCGCTGAGAGGCGGGAAGACTCCGGGGGCCATCGAAGGTGAGTATATGAGTATTTTTTATTTTAATTCTTTTTTTTTTTTTTACCAATTATATGGTGCCCAGTCCGTGGAGGAGAGTCTCCTCTCCTCCACCCTGGGTACCAACCAACATGATCTGCTTACTTCCCGCATGGTGTGCACAGCCCCATGCGGGAAGTAAGCAGATAAATGCATTCCTAGGTGTGCGGAATCCCCGCAATTCCGCAAATTTAATGAACATGTTGCTTTTTTTTCCGCAATGCGATTTTTTTGCGGAAAAAAATGCAACATTTGCACAAGAAATGCGGAATACACTGAAAATAATGGGAGGCATATGTAAGCGTTGTTTTCGCGTTTTTATCACGTTTTTATAGCAAAAAAAAGCGAAAAATACTGAACGTGTGCACGTGGCCTAAAGGGAAGCTGTCACCCCCAAAATCAAGGGTGAGGTAAGCCCACCAGCATCAGGGCCTTATCTACAGCATTCTGTAATGCTGTAGATAAGCCGCCGATGTATCCTAAAAGATGAGAAAAAGAGGTTAGACTATACTCACCCAGGGGTGGTCCTGCTGCTGGTCCGGTCTGATGGGTGTCGCGGTCCGGCGCCTCCCATCTTCATCAGATGACGTCCTCTTCTGGTCTTCACGCTCTGGCGCAGGCATACTTTGCCCTGTTGAGGGCATACAAAGTACGCTTGCGCTGGAGCCGTAGCGTGAAGACCAGAAGAGGACGCCATCCTATGAAGATAGGAGGCCCCGGACCGCGACGCAAATCGGATCGGACCGCCCGCCCGCCCAGGTGAGTATAATCTAACCTGTTTTTCTCATCTTTTAGGATACATCGGGGGCTTATCTACAGCATTACAGAATACTGAAGATAAGCCCCTGATGCCAATGGGCTTAGCTCACCGTCGATTTTGGGGGTGACAGGTTCCCTTTAAAGAAGGCCCGTCACCAGGTCATAAATATCCAAGATTCACTCTTACTTTATTCTCCCTGCTCACCTGAGTAGTCCGATTTTGGTTTTGTTAAAATCCCTCTTACGATTTCAGAGATGGGGGTCTTTTTTGTCAGTGCTAATTATGTTCTTTACCATGGGGGTGTGGCTCACAGTATAAAACAGCAGAGCATCCTGAAGACACGCCCCAGATAATACTGGGAGCACCGCCCCCTTTGTAAAGACCATAAAAATTAGCAATAAATACAAAGGCCAATAATTCTAGATCTGTATTATGGATTTTAACAAAGCGAAAAATTGAATACTCAGGGGGCAGCGGGAATAAAGTAAGTAATTTTCAGATCCTTCATGTGCAAATTCACATTACACCTTTATATTGCAGGTTATAATAAGATGGTCTATAAACCGGTACATACCTGATAATGAGGGCGAGGATGGCTCGCTGTTTATAGCATTGAAACACTCATTGTCATCATCAGATTTAGAAAGGCGATGTTCTTTCTGCCTGTTTGGTAGAAGAAAGTCAAGTAAATTACAAGTAAAAACCAAAAGTGAAAGGCCAATTAGGACAACATGAAGGGGATACCCTGCTCAGGACCCCAATCTACCAGCTAGAATAAAGTCTAAGTAGTAATATTGGCCTGTAATGAGCAGGAAATGAATGGCTGGCCACAATGATCAACTGATACTTCTGGGTTATCTCAAGCCATATGCTCAGAAACCAGTTATCATGGGGTGGTGGATGCTGGATTTAGATTTGTGTTACTTGTGTCTGAACATACATCAGAAACAAACCTCATAATAATAATAATCTACTCACATGTCTGTGTGTTTTTCGCTGTCCTCTTGGCAGCACACTGGAGGTGACATAATGTCGCTGTCCTCTTGGCAGCACACTGGAGGTGACATAACGTCGCTGTCCTCTGGGGAGCACACTGGAGGTGACATAATGTCGCTGTCCTCTGGAGAGCACACTGGAGGTAACATAGTGTTGCTGTCCTCTGAGGAGCACACTGGAGGTGACATAGTGTTGTCCTCTGGGGAGCACACTGGAGGTGGCATAATGTCGCTGTCCTCTGGAGAGCACACTGGAGGTAACATAGTGTTGCTGTCCTCTGAGGAGCACACTGGAGGTGGCATAATGTCGCTGTCCTCTGGAGAGCACACTGGAGGTGACATAGTGTTGTTGTCCTCTGGGGAGCACACTGGAGGTGACATAGGGTCGCTGTCCTCTGGAGAGCACACTGGAGGTGGCATAATGTCGCTGTCCTCTGGAGAGCACACTGGAGGTAACATAGTGTTGCTGTCCTCTGAGGAGCACACTGGAGGTGACATAGTGTTGTCCTCTGGGGAGCACACTGGAGGTGACATAGGGTCGCTGTCCTCTGGGGAGCACACTGGAGGTGACATAGGGTCTTCATTGGTCACCATCATGTTATTGGTTGTATATAGCTAAAACACAGATATATGAATTAGATATATTTTCCAAGTTTTTTGTAATTATAGCGTTATACATTTTATTGACCACATACTTACTTTAGAAAACTTTTGAGAAGATGATACAAAGTTTTTAATTTCTGGACAGTCATTGTCCTCATTTGTGTCTTCCTCATCTGAATTCTTAAATTTGTGATTCCCAATGCGAGCTGCAAAGTACAGGAGTTATCAGAGATTATTAGTATAAGACCCGGTCAGACAGTCACCATGTTATCACTAATAATGATGGTAACTGATTGTCACATGTAATGAAAGAAAAGACACACAGCAGTTTTCTGCAGATGACGTCTCATTTTACTTACTGTTAAAGTAGCGGGTGTCCTCGTCTGATTTGAGATCAGGAACGAACAGAGGCTTTTGACTTAGAAGGTTGTTAAAATCTAAGGCACACAGAAATGGATGTATTTTGATCTCATTAGCTCCTCCTGGAAAAGGAAGACAAGACAGAAATTGATACAATCATTGTCAGAGAAACTACTCTGTATCTGTACAGGTTATATTAATCTGAACTGAAGATGTCACAGAGCCGACATGAAGGAAATATACTGAACATCGTAGAGTGAAGAATGGGGAATGGACAAGTTGATAGAGTATAGAAACTCAGTGCTGATCTTTATAGACATGACCATTTGTCTGGTCATAGAGATGTAATAAGTCATTAACAATACTATTATAATATTACCTGTTCCAAGTCTTTGTTCTGGATTTTTTCTGAGCAGCTGTGTGATGATACCCCGAGCATTGGGTGGAGGAAAGTAATTAGATCTCCAAATTATTTCATCTGTTGAATAAAAAGTGAGTATTAAAGGAATGAAAACCTATTAATTTATTTTTATAAAAAAAAATTTCCTTAACAAAGCTAGAAACTACACCAAAGAACAAATCATCCCATATAACAATGACATGACAAGCCTTCAGATTATTGTACTTACCACTGACAATACTGCGTAAAATCTCCTGTTTGGAAGCTCTATAAAATGGTGTTCTTCCACAAATAAACTGATAGAGGATGATCCCTACTGACCACCAGTCAAGAGGCCTGCCATAGCCCTTCTTTAGGATCACTTCTGGGGCCAGGTAACTTGCGGTGCCAGCTATCTGGAAGCCAACAGAAGAATGAGATGATGATTAATAAATATAATTACAAAAATTAACATCAGTGGAAACGTGATGATAAATTATTAGAGAAGGAGAAAGAGATGAGATTTGTAAAGTACAAGATTCTGTAAGTAAAGCTGACCTCTTTATCAAGGAACTCTCTGGTGATGTCTGTAGTTGGAGCCTTGTAGAGTTTTGATGTTGGTCTCATAAGGCCGATTTTTGAAACCCCAAAATCGGTCACTTTAATATGTCCTGTTGATGTTATCAGGAGGCTGTAAAAGAAAAGATGGTGTCAGCCCCAAGTAATAACCCATACACTGTATAGCAAACACTAACTTTCATCCCCTTTTTTATATCTCAAGGGTCACTTACTTTGCAGGCTTCAGGTCTCTGTGCACCACACCATAGCTGTGCAGGTAATCCACAGCAAGCACCGTTTCTGCAATGTACAGACGGGCCAAGGTGATAGGTAAAGAACCCATGTTGTTTAGAAGATTGGCACAGTCTCCTCCTACAGCAGAAAGTAAATACGACAGGTGAAGGTTTGTTACAGTGTGAATTACTCATGATGAGAGTGAATGTGAAATAAGCGGAGATATTGGGACAGGATGGCATATAGATACATTGGATGTGTCCTACCTGGTACATACTCCATGACCATACACAGATGAAGTTTAGTAGGAAACGAGCAGAACATGGAGGCCACAAAGGGACAATCAGCGAAGATAGAGATGTCCCTCTCCTCAAAGGCCCATTTCAGGCTCCTTGAATCCAGGTTCGGCTTGTTCATTTTCTTCATAGCAAATATCTTGTTTGTGTCTGTATGGCGAACTAAGTGGATGGCCCTGCAGAGGAGGGAAATAAATGATTTATTATGAAATCTTACTAACAGTCCATCTATAGACCTCATCAGGTGATCTCCTGTACTGATGGTTAGTACTAGATGTGCGGCCATCACTAGAAATCCATAAAATCCCACCCCATAAATGATGACCTATGGAAGGTCCTCATCCACGTCACATCCTAACTGACCTGAATAGACAATTAGATGTGGACAGTGATGTGGACTCATCATTTCTCTATGGTAGCATTGCACGGGCAGGGCACAGAGACATAGGCATCGGCATAAGGAGCCCTGAGAAACAAATATTACACCAAAGTAAAGCTCACCCAAAACCTCCACAGTTGATCAGCTTGATAGGGTTATAGTCGCTCTTACAGGGATTTCTCCCTGGGATCAATGATCCGATCAAGGCCTAAAAAGGAATAAGAAATGACATTAAGACATAGAAGCTGCAGGAGGTAAAAGCTCCAGATGCAGGAACATCTCCCTTCTATATCATGTCCCCGCTGATTACGCTGCAGCAGATGTAGAGGACGTGATACAAGCCGGACCCCACAGACCCTCTTATATTATAAGGGGATATGCCCCATACACACAAATCATTGTACTGCAGGGGAGGATAAGGGACATCACAACGAGGAGGCAGAATGATAATGCCATAGTCACACATAATAGGTCTGATCTGCATAAGAACAGAGATATCCCATTGTCATATGGGGTATAATATGGGATGTGTAACTCACACCCGTCACCTGATCATATGCAGACGTCCCTCTGATACTTACACTGGCAGATTCCTGGATGATCTCTGGTGTCTCACATATTCCACCATCAGTATTTGCCGGCACAGTTATTCCTAAAATAATGATAAAATAATGAAAGACGTCATGTATCAGTCTATATTAGCACTTATATAACACATCCATATCATAAAGGAAGTGACAAGACCCCCGTACATGGTGTATACTGAGTATATGGAGATCAAAAATACAAGGCCCAGATAACTGGAACTTCCAATATCAATACATCCTACAATTTCTCATGGAAGTAAACGCCAACATTTTTTAAATACCGTATTTTCCGGCGTATAAGACGACCCCCCAACTTTTCCAGTTAAAATATAAAATCTTCTTAAAAGTCGGGGGTCTTCTTATACGCCGTATGTCGTCTTATAGGGCCGGTGAATAATGTGCCTTTTGGGGGGGAGTGGTCCCGATGACGAAGAGAGGGGGCGTCTCACAGGAAAGTGTGAGTGGAGTATCCCCCTATTACCTCATTGTAGCAGAGTGGGGTCTCTGTGCTGGGGAGCGGCGGCGGCTCATCCAGCTTAATATAGGGGTTTTCAAAAGGTGAACTATTATGGGTGTATATAGAAATCTATTGAAAATCAGTTGGAATTTTATTTACTTCATGATTTACTATTCACATTAGTATAATACTATATATATACACTCACTGGCCACTTTATTAGGTACACCATGCTAGTAACGGGTTGGACCCCCTTTTGCCTTCAGAACTGCCTCAATTCTTCGTGGCATAGATTCAACAAGGTGCTGGAAGCATTCCTCAGAGATTTTGGTCCATATTGACATGATGGCATCACACAGTTGCTGCAGATTTGTCGGCTGCACATCCCTGATGCGAATCTCCCGTTCCACCACATCCCAAAGATTTCATGTTGTTTACGCCAAATTCTGACCCTACCATCCGAATGTCGCAGCAGAAATCGAGACTCATCAGACCAAGCAACGTTTTTCCAATCTTCTACTGTCCAATTTCGATGAGCTTGTGCAAATTGTAGCCTCAGTTTCCTGTTCTTAGCTGAAAGGAGTGGTACCCGGTGTGGTCTTCTGCTGCTGTAGCCCATCTGCCTCAAAGTTCGACGCACTGTGCGTTCAGAGATGCTCTTAGGCCTACCTTGGTTGTAACGGGTGGCGATTTGAGTCACTGTTGCCTTTCTATCAGCTCGAACCAGTCTGCCCATTCTCCTCTGACCTCTGGCATCAACAAGGCATTTCCGCCCACAGAACTGCCGCTCACTGGATTTTTTTTCTTTTTCGGACCATTCTCTGTAAACCCTAGAGATGGTTGTGCGTGAAAATCCCAGTAGATCAGCAGTTTCTGAAATACTCAGACCAGCCCTTCTGGCACCAACAACCATGCCACGTTCAAAGGCACTCAAATCACCTTTCTTCCCCATACTGATGCTCGGTTTGAACTGCAGGAGATTGTCTTGACCATGTCTACATGCCTAAATGCACTGAGTTGCCGCCATGTGATTGGCTGATTAGAAATTAAGTGTTAACAAGAAGTTGGACAGGTGTACCTAATAAAGTGGCCAGTGAGTGTATATATATAATAATAATATAAAAATTTTTACTTCACTTCAACAGACCCATTTAATTAATGTTGCATTGTTACATAAATTGTGTTTGCAGTTTTTTTGTGCCTATAATCCCTTTTACATGTGATGATTTTATATCTGATTTACTTTTCTGTTCAATAAAATTTATACATAGCTATTTAAAAAAAATGTTGGCGTTTACTTCCATGTGAAATTGTAGGATGTATAGGTATATGGATATTCTGCACACTGTATATACTTATGGCATATCTATATACTGTGTATACTGTACCATGAATGTGTCATTGCTCAGGATCTGATCGAATCCTCAACAATTACAAGATTGGGGTCCTATGAGCCTCTTTGTACATTTTTGACCTGAGAAGAGCCCAGAGGAGAGAAGCAGAATTACATGAGCCCCCTCCATTATGGTCTATGGGGGCTCATGAGCCGTCAGCGGTCTCATACAGTGGATGAAGAGTAAATCTCCATATTCTCTGCCATTCTCTATAACTTGATATTTTAGATGATCGGCTTACCTTCCATCGGATCAGGGCTCAGCCCCGGCTGACTCATATCACGGTCATCAATATTTCGGTTTTGCCTCTCTTTGGAGTCGTCTTCTGATGTTTCCTGATGGGTATAAAATATGCAATTAATATAACATTTCACAAATACTACATTACCACATACAATAGACAGGAAGGACTAAACATTGGATTTACGGGATAATTTCAGTATTGGACGGACTATACATGGCCGCTGCCTCCAGTAAATCCACATTAATATATAAGGGCATTGTATCTACAACTGTTCTCTAATAACTTCTAGCAGGACTGCAGCATTTATAAGATGGAAGATTGTGATGATCGATAGCGACAGAAGTGGAAATACAAACTCCGCACCGCTGAGTACAGGCTGTCATCACAGATAATGGAGCCGCAGAGGCAGGCTGCCATAAAATATCCTGGGTCTGCCTGGAGCGGACAGGGAGGCCTCTACCATCATAAATCTGAGCTTCTGCTATATGACTGGCGATCTAGAGAAGATCAGACAACAAGGACATGAGATATAGAAGATGAGGGATCCTTACCAGACGCTCCGGTGAGTAGGCCGGATACTCCAGTACAAGCAGGACGTTCTGGGCCAGTTGTTTAATAAAGGCCAATTCTCCACTGTGGGATTTTTCTTCAGCCTATAGAGATGAAAACAAACAAGGAAGGGAAATCATGAAAGTGAAGAATACAGGACGCCATTTATGTCACCGTGTTACACCTGGTATCTGCACTACAAATACGACATGACAGCTGAGGGATCCGGTCACTTGAGAACCTCTAGAGGAAACCTGTCATGTAAAATAACTGTATTAACTGCAGATATGGGGTTAATCTGCAGGATAATAGCGTTCTGACACCGTGCGGCCATATTAGAGCCGTCAGTCAGTCCCGGGGACGGTTACAGCCGCCGCTCACCAAGCAGACAGCAGTGACTGAAAGCGAGCCGGCACCATCCCTATTACTGAAAGAGCGAGGCTGCCAGGAGGAATACAGCTCATGTCCTGCCAACAGCGGGGCTCTCAGTGCGGCGACCGAATGTGGTCAATGCTATTAGCCTGCAGATTAACCCCATATGTGCTGGATGATAGTGTTATTTTACATGACAGGTTGCCTTTAAATCACCAGGTCCTCCCTCCATACCCAGTGCATGTAAATAAGACACGTGACTGCCTGCGACTTGTGTAAATCGGCCTCAGCAGCCTTTATTAATTCTAAAATACGAAGGACGGAATGTCTGCAACAATGGCGACCCACAATTATATAACTATATCGCTAATAGGGCAGATCAGAAGAAAACCAACACGTAAGATTTAGACCCGAGCCGCACTGCAGCGGCACAAGGAGTAAGATGCTAAAATCCCACATTAATACCAATATCCTCGCAGGACATAGCGCCCAATAGTAATAATGTGATGTGACTGAAGTCGCTATTCCACAACAGTAACCTCCGTCCAAAGGACATCACATGTAACAAGTCCCTGACCCAGACCTCTCCCCCGCCGCTGTGACCGTTTATTGAGAATCATATCTCCCCCATCCCTCTACTTATCGAGCACCGGCTTTTAAATCCTCCTTTTCCTCCTTATAGATAGAAAAATATCAGTGCTTGTTTGCTATCGCCTTAATCAGACTGTGGGGGTAGGAAATAATTATATACTGCATAACGAACGCTGTAAAAACAAAACCCCCAAAACTACTGTATATTTTATGGTAAAAAAATGGAGCCTTTCAAAGTTACAACTCTTCTCACAAAAACCAGCCCTCAGACGTCTATGCCAACAGAAAATTCAGAAATGTAAGAAAATGAAAGAAAGTGGTGAAAAAACTAGAGCAGAAAACTGTCAAATTTCCTGGTCCTTACCAGGTAACCAATCCTATTACCCCACGCAAACAACCTTCCTACTCCTAATTCAATTAACCCTTTAGATCCCACAATTTCCTTCGCCATATATTCTTTATGTCCTATTTTGGCTCTCTGGCTATTCTTATCTTAGTATTTAGTACATGTTAAACTTGTAATCCATCATTACTTCCCAATATTATTATTTTATAAGATTTGTCCAGATTGTCTGCTACTTACCTGCTGTACTAGGGTCCAGATGTTCTCCTGTAAATGCTCAAGATATTCTGAGCTAACACGACCTTGTTGGTATTTGATCAGGCAGTCTCTCACAAGCTCCATAACCAGCCGGTAAGTGAAGCTGAGGACGCCATCGGGTAGTGGTAGCACAATGTCAGGGGCATAGGTGGTAAGAATCCCCTGGAGTAGTGCTAACACCTGAAATTTGTCTGGAGCAATATCAGACATTATAAGAAATAAGGTAAATCCAAACGCAATTAGAATATGATTAGCTAGATAGCTTATCACTGAAGGCAATGACACCGGAATGTCAAAGTGACTATATGGATGCAAACACTTCTGTAAGTAGTGATGGTTAATTGTGATGTCATAATCCAGTGTTCTGACCCTTTTATTTTAAACAAACTTGATTTGACAAAACAATATAGACATGCAAATGAGGTTATAATCATAGAATCTCCATGACATGTACCAACACAGTCCACATCTTTATGAAACAGTATCAAATCCATCCCATAATTTTCAATTTTTTTGTCACAATTTTACTAGGTTCAATTTTTAACTCAACATGCAAAACAACCAGAAAACACTTTGCCATAATCCATATATGAATAGATTGTAAATGTGTGAATCCATTAGCCTTTACGTTCCCCTGATGTCTTCTTCAGTTCCTCCATATTATACAAGGATGTGTGTCGGAATCTTCAGCTGTTACAGATCAGATAATGTATAGCTATATTCAATAAAAGAATTCCATTTGTGAAAAAAACACAGTCATCGACTTTTCTTTTTGTCTTTCTGACTCGAGTTTGTCATAAACTAATAAAGTTTTCAGAGTTTTGATTATTTCAGATAATTGAGGCGTCTATTTCTCCAACCAATATCTAAGCACCATATACATTTTCTGGCCACTATGTATTATCTGTAGAGACAGAACTCTGTCCCTATCCTCCCAACATTCTCTTACAATAAACATGCCTGGGGAGACTTTAGGAATTTAATTTTCCAAACATTGTCTAATTAGAGAAGGGTCTCTTCCCGCACCTTTTGGGTGGAAGGGCATTGCCTGACACTATCAAACGAATTGGCTTAAGGTTACATTTTGGGCATTTTCTTAAATATCGTGATGAAGCATCTTTGTAGGAACAATTTAAAGCATAAATGGCATAATGACTCAGTTTGTTCTGCATTTCTCTCCATTGTTCGTTGGTCATTGCTTTTTTTTTACTTTATCCCAGCCATTGAACGTTTACCATCTATCTCAGTGTCATTTAATGGATAAATCAATCAGGTACCCAGTGTGCAGAATTTGTCTTTGAATTCTTTGGTATATTGAGTATAGGGAATTTACACATGTACTAGACCCCATCAATTTTTCAAAATCATTTCTCCTTTCCACTTTCCTAAAATCTTTCACCATAGAGCTATAGAAACGAACTGTTTGGTGATGCTGTAGACATTGATGATCTCCCATATCTTACATCCCTGGAAATTCCTGCCAGGTAAGCAGCCTTCCTTCATTAACGTTTAATAAATCCCCACCTTTGAAATCTCTTTCTGTTTCCATTACTTAATAAGCTTGTCTTGTTTCCTCAGTGTGAATCTAGGATCTTCCCATAAGGGTAATAATTCTACAGGTGAATAAGTAGTTTGTGTAACTTTCTTACAGCTTTCTACGCACCCGTAATGTCCTTCTAAAGGCTGCTATGTTTGACATGAGAATGGATTTCTCCAAACTTTAGATGCAAAACCATCCGAAGGTCACTAGGAGCGGACAATTCCTTCTTCAACACGGTATTTGAAAAGCTACTAGTTCCTTGGATCCGGTCTCTAATGTGTCTTGTTGAAGCAGCTAAATTATAAAGAAGAAAAGGGATTGAAGGAGGCACTCCAAGCCTGGTGCTAAAATTGTCAAAAAACTTTAAGGCATGTCAACCATGTTTAAAAAAGTGAGAAAACACCTGATGCATTTCATCCCATGCCTAAAGGCGCAGTTGACACGCCTGAAATACATCAGGTGTTTTCTCGCATTTTTAAACATGACTGACATGCCTTAAATAACTTTTTTTTATAATTTTAGCACCAGGCTTGGAGTTCCTCCTTCAATCCCTTTTCTTCTTTGTTGCTGCTGTGCTCTTCAGCTGGATTGGCACCCACCTGTGCATTGATTGGACTCAACCCCATTTGGCTGGATTTTCTCATCACGTCTGCAGCTCTCACACCTCTCTCCTGTACAGCTAAATTACAGGTCCTTCTCAAAAAATTAGCATATAGTGTTAAATTTCATTATTTACCATAATGTAATGATTACAATTAAACTTTCATATATTATAGATTCATTATCCACCAACTGAAATTTGTCAGGTCTTTTATTGTTTTAATACTGATGATTTTGGCATACAACTCCTGAAAACCCAAAAAACCTGTCTCAATAAATTAGCATATCAAGAAAAGGTTCTCTAAACGACCTATTACCCTAATCTTCTGAATCAACTAATTAACTCTAAACACATGCAAAAGATACCTGAGGCTTTTAAAAACTCCCTGCCTGGTTCATTACTCAAAACCCCCATCATGGGTAAGACTAGCGACCTGACAGATGTCAAGAAGGCCATCATTGACACCCTCAAGCAAGAGGGTAAGACCCAGAAAGAAATTTCTCAACAAATAGGCTGTTCCCAGAGTGCTGTATCAAGGCACCTCAATGGTAAGTCTGTTGGAAGGAAACAATGTGGCAGAAAACGCTGTACAACGAGAAGAGGTGACCGGACCCTGAGGAAGATTGTGGAGAAGGACCGATTCCAGACCTTGGGGAACCTGAGGAAGCAGTGGACTGAGTCTGGTGTGGAAACATCCAGAGCCACCGTGCACAGGCATGTGCAGGAAATGGGCTACAGGTGCCGCATTCCCCAGGTAAAGCCACTTTTGAACCATAAACAGCGGCAGAAGCGCCTGACCTGGGCTACAGAGAAGCAGCACTGGACTGTTGCTAAGTGGTCCCAAGTACTTTTTTCTGATGAAAGCAAATTTTGCATGTCATTCGGAAATCAAGGTGCCAGAGTCTGGAGGAAGACTGGGGAGAAGGAAATGCCAAAATGCCTGAAGTCCAGTGTCAAGTACCCACAGTCAGTGATGGTGTGGGGTGCCATGTCAGCTGCTGGTGTTGGTCCACTGTGTTTCATCAAGGGCAGGGTCAATGCAGCTAGCTATCAGGAGATTTTGGAGCACTTCATGCTTCCATCGGCTGAAATGCTTTATGGAGATGAAGATTTCATTTTTCAGCACAACCTGGCACCTGCTCACAGTGCCAAAACCACTGGTAAATGGTTTACTGACCATGGTATTACTGTGCTCAATTGGCCTGCCAACTCTCCTGACCTGAACCCCATAGAGAATCTGTGGGATATTGTGAAGAGAAAGTTGAGAGACGCAAGACCCAACACTCTGGATGAGCTTAAGGCCGCTATTGAAGCATCCTGGGCCTCCATAACATCTCAGCAGTGTCACAGGCTGATTGCCTCCATGCCACGCCGCATTGAAGCAGTCATTTCTGACAAAGGATTCCCGACCAAGTATTGAGTGCATAACTGAACATTATTATTTGATGGTTTTTTTGTTTGGTATTAAAAAACACTTTTATTTGATTGGTCGGGTGAAATATGCTAATTTATTGAGACAGGTTTTTTGGGTTATCAGGAGTTGTATGCCAAAATCATCAGTATTAAAACAATAAAAGACCTGACAAATTTCAGTTGGTGGATAATGAATCTATAATATATGAAAGTTTAATTGTAATCATTACATTATGGTAAATAATGAAATTTAACACTATATGCTAATTTTTTGAGAAGGACCTGTATAGGCTCTTATAAGAGGTCATTGAATTCCTCCTTCCATTTTAGATGAGGCCATTTTCTTGTATGAAATTCTCTGTCTTTTCCATTTGCTATAGAAGGCGTATGAATGCTGACTGTAATTTTTGTATGTCTAAATAAATAGTCCTAGTCTTTTACTTCGTAAGGTGGCCTTCTGGGGTAGGGAAATAAAACATTGCTTAGCGGGTAAGCACTTCATACCTCCAGCTTGGGATGAGGGTCCCACGCTGGCAGAGAAGTGTAATATTATTATGACCCCACTACCTCCACAATAATTACATACATAATCTAGTAAAGTTTTCCTTAGAGCAGATTCTCAGTCTGATGACACCTCTGGGTATAGCAGGGGTGAACCTTTTTGCAGTGGGAAGTTTGCATCAAGGGGGTCTTGCATTTTGGCTTGAGTAGCCTGCGTACCTGATATGGTCCTTCCCATCGAGACTGCTGAGATCCAGGTGGTCCTTTAACCACAGTCCAATCACCATAAGGAGGGAGAGGTGAGTCCGGGAGTTAAGCAAACACCTGCTTATACAAATCAGGTAGTCTCCGATGTAACTGCGCAATATAATCAGTCACAGTTCCATGTGCTAAAGACAGTTCAGAGTCATGAGGACGATACAATCCAGTCTTAGAAACTTCCCCAAAAGGTACCTCAGCCAGGTACAAGTTCCTGGGGTGTGTGCCACATAGACATCAGTGCCAAACTCAAAGTTGTAGTCCATTTTTTTTTTTAACATGCTTGTTCACAGACTTTAGTAAATTTGTTTTTCAGAATGAAATGATAACATTTAACCTTACCGCTTGCTGTGGGTTGAAAACATCTCCCATAACCATATCTGCATTACCTGCCCTATGTAAACACAGATCTGTCACTGTCAATTACCTCTGAAACCCCAAATATACAAAGAACTTCAGACAGTATCTTCTGCAGTGCCTCGGGCTCCTAATTTGTACCCACCCTGGAAACACGTTCACAAAAATACACACTTTATAAGAAATCAATCAATAACAGTGCTCCTGGCGAATATCTCTGAGGAGCGTTCACAAGTTTTTCCAGCGTTGAATTTCCTACACATGAGATGGGTCTGACAATAGGTCACTACCTCTGAGAAGAACCTAGGAGTGCCCCAATGATGGTGTATCAGTTTAGTCATCCCTCCTTTTGAGCTATGGATCAAACCATGTGACATAGCAGCCAGGAGAGGGAACAAAGTCCTGAAGGCCACCAGATGCCCATCAGCAGGTCTCCTGTAGATGCCCCGAACTAGTTCGAGAGGAACACCCCTCCTTCTGTATCAGCTGCTGATAAAGATGACCAGAGATCAGGACAGAAGGCCGGCTGAGTTACAGCCTATACAGAAAGGAGCAAATGTCTGTTCTTATGGTATGAGTGCAAATCTCATTGCTGCCCCAAAAGTGTTGTCAGTGTTCCCAAGTCAGGTGTCAGGAACGCTGACTAGCATGAGGAGCAATTGTGTAAAAGCGTTGTGCACATGCACAATTTGATGGGAATAACAGTTTAAAATTAAAACATATGATCAATTCATATTAATTATTCTTTAAAATATCAAATATACCATAATAAAATCATCAATAAACTCTATAAATGTGTAAGCTTACCCCTTCACTCCAAAGCCTGTTTCACCTTCATGATCAGGCCAAATTTTACAATCCTGACTACTGTCAATTTATGTGGTTATAACCCTAGAACACTTCAATGAATCCCACTGATTCTGAGACTGTTTTGTCATGACAAATTGTACTTCATCGTAATGGCAAAATTTCTTCGACTTGCTTTTATTTAAAAAAAAAAAAAAAAAAAAAAAACACGAAAATTTTGCAATTTTCAAACTTTTAATTTTGTTACACAAAATAGTTAATAAATAACATTTCCCACATGTCTACTTTACATCAGCACAATTTTTGAAACGTGACGTTTCTATTAGGAGGTTATAAGGGTTAAAAGTTGACCAGCGATTTCTCATTTTTACAACAAAATGTACAAAACCATTGTTTTTAGTGACTTTGAGGGGTCTATATGACAGAAAATACCCAAAAGTGATACCATTCTAAAATTACACCACTCAAGGTGTTCAAAACTACATTGAAGAAGTGTATTAACCCTTTGGGTGCTTCATTAATAGAATGTGGCAGTAAAAAATGAACATTTAACTTTTTTCCCTAAAATTTTACTTTAGATCCCATTGTTTATTATTGCAAGGGTAACAGGAAAAAGTGGACCCCAAAGTTTGTTGTGCAATTTCTCCTGAGCATGTCGATACCAGATATGTGGGGGAAAACCACTGTTTGGGCGCACAGCAGAGCTCAGAAGGGAAGGAACGCCTTTTGACTTTTTGAATGTAAAATTTGCTGTAATAAATAACGAATGCCATGTCACGTTTGGAGAGCCCCTGATGAGCATAAACAGTGAAAACCCCCCACAAGTGAAACCATTTTGTAAACTAGACCACTCGGAACTTTTCTAGATGAGTGGTGAGCACCATGAATCCCCAGGTGCTTCACAAAAGTTTACTATGTTGAGTTATGAAAATCAAAAATCTAATTTTTCCCACAAAAATGTTCTTTTAGCCCCATATTTTTATTTTCAAAGGGGTAACAGGAAAATATGGGTGCCAAAAAATGGGTTGTGTAATCTGTCCTGAGTACTAAGTGCTATTGTCCTTCTTGAGTGCAGATTTTGCTAGAATAGTTTGCGGACTCCATATACAGAGCCCCTGAGTGCTAGAAGAGCAGACTCCCCCAAGAGACCCCATTTGGAAAATTATACCCCTTTGGGAATTTATTTACAGGTGTTGTGACTATTTTGACTCCATGGTTGTTTTCCAGAAACAAGCAGCAGTGGATGTTACTAAGTGAAATTTGCAAACTGCCACTGTGTTGCCCGTATGCTGTAGTCTCCAGTACGGTGCAGTTACCAGTATGTGGTAGCACCCAGCTCATGCTTCAGGATACATGCACCTGTAAATTAGGCAAGCTGTCATCGCTACAGAAATGCCAAATGTGTGGACGTTAAATGAGGTTTAGCACACCATGGTGATTAGGAGGGGCCATTTGGATTTGGGAGTACAGAATTTGCTGAATTTCTCTAGGGGGGGTGAAGAGCTGTAGCGCTTTTCCAGAGCTTTTGCACTATTAGTAACGCGAAAGCTCACTATATTTCCATTGACAGATGACGGACCAGAGTGGGGACTTGCTTTTTTTGTGGATTGAGTTGAAGCCTTTATTGGGAAAATTTTACATAACATTTGGTATCACATTTTTCCGGCGCTCTACTCTGAGCACTAACATCAGGGTTTCCATCTATATCTCCAACTAACATGATTCAGAAACCCCCAAGGGATCCATTTATTATATTTAGGCAGCAGTTACTGTGAGCTCCGTCTGGCCTCTGTTCGGCGATGTCCTTTTTTTTTTTAGAGGTGCACAAAACTGACAAACAGCACTTTTATGCACACCTAAAAAGACGGGCAGTGCCAGACAATGTCCACTATGCCTTCATCTGCTTCATTATAGGGAATCTTCTGCTGGGGGTTCCGTCTGAATCACTTATTTAAGAGATTTAGACTGAAACCCCGGTATAAGTGCTCAGCATAGAGCGCAGGATAAATGTGAGCAGAGCCTTACTGTCATCTTTGGGAGGCCAAATGAAAAAATCATCAATCAGCAGGTGAAGAATATGGTTTTACTTTTTACGCTGTTCCTCGTGCGGTTTACGTGATTAGGCAACTGTATTCTTCGAGTCAGTGCGATAACAGCAATACCAGATGTATATTGGGTTTTATGTTAGGCTGCTGTCACACACTAAAAGATGCTTTTTTTGCAAAAACTAGTTTTTGCATCACCATATTTTGAGAGGTCTAATTTTTCCATATTTTGGCCATCATAGCCATGTGAGGTCTTGTTTTTTTGGCTGGGCGAGTTGATGTTTTTATTAGTAACATTCTCAGACACGTCATTTTTTATAGCTTTCTATTCCGATTTTTGGGAGGCAGAATTAACAAAAACCAGCAATTCAGGAATTGTTTTTATCTTTTATGCCGTTCTGCATGTGGTAAAATTGATATATATATATATATATATATATATATATATATATATCAAATGCAAATTTTTATTCATTGCATAGTGGAATATGTCCATAACAATAAAACATAACAATTATCAATGTAAATCAAAATGAATATCCCATGGAGGTCTGAATTTGGAATGATACTCAAAATCAAAGTGGAAAATCAAATTACAGGCTGATCCAACTTCAGTGGAAATGCCGCATGACAAGGAAAAGATGCTCAGTATTGTGTGTGGCCTCCATGTGCCTGTATTACCTCCCTACAATGCATGGGCATGCTCCTGATGAGGCGATGGATGGTCTCCTGAGGGATCTCCTCCCAGACTTGGACTAAAGCATCCGCCAACTCCTGGACAGTCTGTGGTGTAACATGATGTTGATGGATGGAGCAAGACATGATGTCCCAGATGTGCTCAATTGGATTCAGGTCTGGGGAACGGGTGGGCCAGTCCATAGCTTTAATGCCTTCATCTTGCAGGAACTGCTGACACACTCCAGCCACATGAGGCCTGGCATTTTCCTGTATTAGGAGGAACCCAGGGCCAACCACACCAGCATATGGTCTCACAAGGGGTCTGAGGATCTCATCTCGGTACCCAATAGTAGTCAGGCTACCTCTGAGGAGCACATGGAGGGCTGTGCGGCCCTCCAAAGAAATGCTACCCCACACCATTACTGACCGACTGCCAAACCGGTCATGCTGAAGGATATTGCAGGCAGCAGATTGTTCTCCACGGCATCTCCAGACTCTGTCACGTCTGTCACATGTGCTCAGTGTGAACCTGCTTTCATCTGTGAAGAGCACAGGGCGCAAGTGGCGAATTTGCAAATCCTGGTGTTCTGTGGCAAATGCCAAGTGTCCTGCATGGTGATGGACTATGAGCACAACCCCCATCTGTGGACGTTGGGCCATCAGACCATCCTCATGGAGTTGATTTCTGTTTGTGCAGATACATGCACATTTGTGCCCCGCTGGAGGTCATTTTGCAGGGCTCTGGCAGTACTCCTGTTCCTCCTTGCACAACGGCTGATATAGCGGTCCTGTTGCTGGGTTGTTGCCCACCTACGGCCCCCTCCACGTCTCCTGGTGTACTGCCCTGTCTCCTGGTAGCGCCTCCAGCCTCTGGACACTACGCTGACAGACACAGCAAACCTTCTTGCTACAGCTTGCGCATTGATGTGCCATCCTGGATGAGCTGCACTACCTGAGCCACTTGTGTGTTGTAGAGTCCGTCTCATGCTACGGGTGTGAAAGCACAACCAACATTCAAAAGTGACCAAGACATCAGCCAGAAAGCATTGGTACTGAGATGTGGTCTGTGGTCCCCACCTGCAGAACCACTCCTTTATTGGGTGTGTCTTGATAATTGCCAATAATTTCCATCTGTTGTCTATTCCATTTGCACAACTGCATGTGAAATTGATTGTCAAACAGTGCTGCTTCCTAAGTGGACACTTTGATTTCACAGAAGATTGATATACTTGGAGTTATATTTTGTTGTTTAAGTATTCCCTTTATTTTTTTGAGCAGTGTATATACATATGATTTTAAGATATTTTTACTTTTTTCTTTGCAGTTTGATCACTTGTAAAGCTTTGCAATGTAGGAGCTTTCCTATGCTGCACAGACTGTCAGAGCTGCACTGACAAAATTGCTCTGCCATGCCCTGAGCTTGATCTAGCAAGTTTGCAAACTCTGGTGACCTAGATGTCGCCATGATGACATTGGTTCACCATGGCAAGTCTTCCGCGATGACGTTGCGGGGGTCCCCATCAGAGAGCAGAGGATGCTCCCTTCCTCTCCATGCTTGCTATATGCTGCGATCAATATCGATCACAGCATTTAGTGGGTTAAAGTGCTGGGAGCAGTGCGGGCACCATACCTGGCACTAATTGCCGGGTGTCAGCTGTCAGAATCAGCTGACACTCAGCGGCGATTGCCTGCTCACAGCCTCCTGTGCACGGGAGATCGCCATGAGATATATACTGCATCGGTCGGGAAGTACTGCCCGACTGTGATGTGAATATATACTGCAAATGTTGGGAAGGGGTTAAAATAAAGTTACAGTTTAAGGTGAATTATCTCTGTGACTAAGGGCATCCGGAAATGTGTCAGGGGGTTAACACAGAACTGCACGTGTGATTTTTTTTCCTTAACAAAGATATCAATAAAGAAAATCCTGTTTTAATATATCTACTGGTAATGAAGATGAATGAAGATTCCTTGCCCTTGAATTTTCTAATTTACAAGTCTGCAGTCACAGAACAGCACTGGGGCCAGGACAGAGCCTTGTGGTTCCCCACTTGAAACACTTTTCCAATTGGATGTGCAACCATCTGAGTATGATCACTGAGCCAGTTATGAATCCACTTAACCGTAAACTTGTCAATCCCATAACTTGGTCATTTTTTAAAATAAAAGTTGTATGAGAAACTTTATCAAATGCTTTGCTGAAGTCGAGATATACTATATCTACCACTTTTCCCTGTTCTATCCAGTCAAGGAAAGATTAGTCTGGCATGACTTGTTTGGTACAAACCAATGATGACTCTGGTTAATAACTAGATTCTTATCCAAGTACTTACATACACGCTGTTTAATAATTTGTCCAAATATCTTTCCAGGTATAGAAGTAAGGGTACCGTCTCACAGTGGCACTTTGGTTGCTACGACGGCACGATCCGTGACGTTCCAGCGATATACATACAATCTCGCTGTGTCTGACACGCAGCAGCAATCAGGGACCCCGCTGAGAATCGTATGTCGTAGCAGATCATTTGGAACTTTATTTCGTCGCTGGATCTCCCACTGTCATTGCTGGATCGGTGTGTGTGACAGCGATCCAGCGATGCGTTCGCTTGTAACCAGGGTAAACATCGGGTTACTAAGCGCAGGGCTGCGCTTAGTAACCCGATGTTTACCCTGGTTACCATCGTAAATGTAAAAAAAAAAACAAATAGTACATACTCACATTCCGGTGTCCGTCAGGTCCCTCGCCGTCTGCTTCCCGCACTGACTGAGTGCCGGCCGTAAAGTAAAAGCAGAGCACAGCAGTGACGTTACCGCTGTGCTCTGCTTTTACTTTACGGCAGACACTCAGTCAGTGCGGGAAGCAGACAGCAAGGGACCTGACGGACACCGGAATGTGAGTATGTACTATTTGGTTTTTTTTAACATTTACGATCGTAACCAGGGTAAACATTGGGTTACTAAGTGCGGCCCTGCGCTTAGTAACCCGATGTTTACCCTGGTTACCCGGGGACCTCGGCATCGTTGGTCGCTGGAGAGCGGTCTGTGTGACAGCTCCCCAGTGACCACACAACGACTTACCAACGATCACGGCCAGGTCGTATCGCTGGTCGTGATCGTTGGTAAATCGTTTAGTGTAACGGTACCCTAAGGCTCACTGGCCTGTAATTTCCTGTCTCCATCTTCTTTTCTTTTTTGAAGATAGGCAAATGTTGGCCCTATCTCCAATCTTCTTGGAGTTCTACTGTTTTCCAGGATTTTTAAAAGATTCTAGATAGTGGTTCTGCAGTTTCCTCTGCTAACTCTTTCAGTACCCTAGAATGTAATTCATCGGGACCAGGAGATTTAAATTAATTTATATTAACTAAGTGTTCCATCCCCAGCTCTCTGCTTATGGATAGAGTGGATTCTTTTATTCCTTTGACGGCGCGGTGAAGATCAGTTGATGTTACATTTGCTTTCTTAGAGAACACAGATGCAAAATAGGAATTTAAAAGTTTGGTCATACTCAGAGGCGTAGCTAGGGTTTCGGATCAGGGGGGGCGAAAATTCTGAGTGGGCCCCTAACCAGGTTACCTTGATTACAACTTGGTGACGCACCCTAATAGTGGAGGAGAACCTCAGCGGATGACCGCGCTGTTACTGAAAAGACCAACATTGATTTTACCACCATATAGTCAGTGGTAAATACCAGCCCTACAGAACATATAAGAGATCACTGCACAGTTATAGATAATGACTTACCGCTGATGTTCTTTCTGGTGGAATCATTCATTTTCCCGTCTTTTCCATCTGGCCCAGACCGACATGACGACTTCTTCCAGGCACGACTCATCTGCAGAGAATACAACAAAGACACATTTCACTTCTCATATTCCAGGCCCATCACCATTTATTCCCAACCTGCACAAACTCCTCATCCTGCTGATACGCCAATGCTGAGCCGCTGCTGCCGTATGTGTCCTTATTACTGCCCCTGATACCCCAATACTGAGCCGCTGCTGCCGTATGTGTCCCTATTACTGCCCCTGATACCCCAATACTGAGCCGCTGCTGCCGTATGTGTCCCTATTACTGCCCCTGATACCCCAATACTGAGCCGCTGCTGCCGTATGTGTCCCTATTACTGCACCTACTGTGTGGTACTAAGTACCCTCTAAAACCTAAAGCAACCCTCTAGAATATAGTAATGCTGGGTGCAAGTGCCCTAGAAAGTAATAATGCCCTGTGTGCCCTCTTGATAGTCACAGTATCCCGAGTTCCCCTCTAACAATAAGTGCCCACTTTATATTTAATAATGTCTCTCCCCTTTAAACTTCCCCTCTACACAGTATGATGCTCCCTTATACACAACCACAAGATGGCAGTAAAGTCCCTGTCATCTATAAAGAAGCCGACCACAGATAAAAATACAAATCAATTTTATTACAGAAAAATATATCAGAATAAATCAGAAAGAATGACATACAGTGCCTACAAGTAGTATTCAACCCCCTGCAGATTTAGCAGGTTTACACATTTGGAATTAACTTGGCATTGTGACATTTGGACTGTAGATCAGCCTGGAAGTGTGAAATGCACTGCAGCAAAAACGAATGTTATTTCTTTGTTTGTTTGTTTTTTAAATTGTGAAAAGTTGTTTCAGAGGGTCATTTATTATTCAACCCCTCAACCCACCAGAATTCTGTTTGGTTCCCCTAAAGTATTAAGAAGTAGTTCAGGCACAAAGAACAATGAGCTTCACATGTTTGGATTAATTATCTCTTTTTCCAGCCTTTTCTGACTATTTAAGACCCTCCCCAAACTTGTGAACAGCACTCATACATGGTCAACATGGGAAAGACAAAGGAGCATTCCAAGGCCATCAGAGACAAGATCGTGGAGGGTCACAAGGCTGGCAAGGGGTACAAAACCCTTTCCAAGGAGTTGGGCCTACCTGTCTCCACTGTTGGGAGCATCATCCGGAAGTGGAAGGCTTATGGAACTACTGTTAGCCTTCCACGGCCTGGACAGCCTTTGAAAGCTTCCTCCCGTGCCGAGGCCAGGCTTGTCCGAAGAGTCAAGGCTAACCCAAGGACAACAAGGAAGGAGCTCCGGGAAGATCTCATGGCAGTGGGGACATTGGTTTCAGTCAATACCATAAGTAACGTACTCCACCGCAATGGTCTCCGTTCCAGACGAGCCCGTAAGGTACCTTTACTTTCAAAGTGTCATGTCAAGGCTCGTCTACAGTTTGCTCATGATCACTTGGAGGACTCTGAGACTGACTGGTTCAAGGTTCTCTGGTCTGATGAGACCAAGATCGAGATCTTTGGTGCCAACCACACACGTGACGTTTGGAGACTGGATGGCACTGCATACGACCCCAAGAATACCATCCCTACAGTCAAGCATGGTGGTGGCAGCATCATGCTGTGGGGCTGTTTCTCAGCCAAGGGGCCTGGCCATCTGGTCCGCATCCATGGGAAGATGGATAGCACGGCCTACCTGGAGATTTTGGCCAAGAACCTCCGCTCCTCCATCAAGGATCTTAAGATGGGTCGTCATTTCATCTTCCAACAAGACAATGACCCAAAGCACACAGCCAAGAAAACCAAGGCCTGGTTCAAGAGGCAAAAAATCAAGGTGTTGCAGTGGCCTAGTCAGTCTCCTGACCTTAACCCAATTGAAAACTTGTGGAAGGAGCTCAAGATTAAAGTCCACATGAGACACCCAAAGAACCTAGATAACTTGGAGAAGATCTGCATGGAGGAGTGGGCCAAGATAACTCCAGAGACCTGTGCCGGCCTGATCAGGTCTTATAAAAGACGATTATTAGCTGTAATTGCAAACAAAGGTTATTCCACAAAATAACTGAGCAACAAAACTTTTTGGTTTGTAAGATTTATGCATCTGTTAATAAATCCTGCTCTTGTTTGAAGGCTCTAACTTATTTGCATCTTATTAAACCTGCTAAATCTGCAGGGGGTTGAATACTACTTGTAGGCACTGTATATCCAAAAAAGCTACAGCATATCATCTGGGTAATACCCCATGGGAAAGCCGTGAGAAGCACATTACAGAAATATCCTCCGAAAAAATAAGGTACATGTGTAGTTAAAGAACTGACCGCCTATATTCCTATATGGACAAACACAAGTATAGGTGCAAACCGCATCCCTTCCTAACTATCTAAGCCCATGTATACAGGCAGCCAAAAGATCCTATTACCCTACCTTCTTTCCATAAGCCTATAGTAATGCCCGTGTCAGCATGAAGTAGAGAGAGAGGAAAAGTATACAAGAATCATTACCAAGTAAAGGTCTGGATAATGTGCGTCCTCCCACGTCTCCTTCCCAGCGCCCCGAGGTGCGTTTCGCCCTGGCTTCTTCCGGGGACGCAATGATACTTGTATACTTGATACAATGATTCTTGTATACGGTACTTTGCGGTTTGCACCTATACTTGTGTTTGTCCATATAGGAATATAGGCGGTCAGTTCTTTAACTACACATGTACCTTATTTTTTCAGAGGATATTTCTTTAATGTGCTTCTCACGGCTTTCCCATGGGGTATTACCCAGATGATATGCTGTAGCTTTTTTAGATATATGTCATTCTTTCTGATATATTCTGATATATTTTTCTGTAATAAAATTGATTTGTATTTTTATCTGTGGTCGGCTTCTTTATAGATGACAGGGATTTTACTGCCATCTTGTGGTTGTTTTACATGCATTTAGGAAGTACCATTTTCTGTTTATGGTTGGACCTTTTGGTATCTTCGCTTATACACAGTATAACATCCCCTCCCTGCATAGTACAATCCACACAGTATACTGATCCCTTAGTAGCCCCCAAACTGTTTGATGGCTCCAACACTGTATGTTGGATGTATGTTGTATGTATGTATGTTGTATGCCCCCTAGATAGCCTCCATATAGTATAACGCACCAATCCTCAATATAGTATAATGCACCAACCATAGGCAGACTCAGTCTATAGCATAAGGCAGCCCCCATAGGCAGACTCTATAGCACAAGACAGCCCCCATAGGCAGACTCTGTAGTATAACCCCATAGGCAGACTCTGTAGTATAACCCCATAGGCAGACTCTATAGCACAAGGCAGCCCCTCATAGGCAGACTCTATAGCACAAGGCAGACCTCATAGGCAGACTCTTTAGTAAAATGCAGCCCCCCCAAAATAAATACTCATCTCTCTTCCTCCTGGTTCCTCCGATGATCTGAGCACCTACTCATCTCTGGACAGCGGGCGCTGGGTAGTGACGTCATCGCGACCCGTCAGTGTCGGCATAGGTGATGTCAGACGCTGACAGGGGGATGGGAGAGGGAGCATAATGCTCCTTCTCTCATCAATGCGGTCAGTTGTATCGGCATCCAGCCGATACAGCTGAACCTGCGATAATGGGCGGGGGGGCCCAGTGCTCAGGGGCCCCATAGCGACCGGTTGGCATTGCAAGGTGATTGATTCTCCCTGCTCTGCCACAGAATGTAACTGTATCGGCGCGCTGAACTTGCCAATAAAGTTACAGTAGCGTAGCTCCGGTTGGGCCCCCTCAGAGCACCGGGCCCGGGGCGACCACCCTCTCTGCCCCCCACGGTAGCTACGCTACTGGTCATACTTACAGGGAAAAAGGAGATTTTTGTTTACTTACCGTAAAATCTTTTTCTCCGAGCCAATCATTGGGGGACACAGACCGTGGGTGTTATGCTGCTGCCACTAGGAGGACACTAAGTGATACAAAGAAAGTTAGCTCCTCCCCTGCAGTATACACCCTCCTGCTGGCCCTCAGCTAACCAGTTCGGTGCAAAAAGCAGTAGGAGATCAGTAACAACATATTAGCTTACAGCATGTCATATTATATATGAGAGTATAGCATATCGGATTGTAAAAAACAAGCATAAGCCAATACTAGGGTGGGAGCTGTGTCCCCCAATGATTGGCTCGGAGAAAAAGATTTTACGGTAAGTAAACAAAAATCTCCTTTTCTCCTACGCCTCATTGGGGGACACAGACCGTGGGACGTACCAAAGCAGTCCCTGGGTGGGGACAACGTCAGATCAGGCTCTGTGTAACTGCTACTTACGAGTGCGCCACCGCGGCCTGCAGAGTCCGCCTACCCAGAGTCACATCTGTGGAAGTCTGGGAATTATAATGCTTCAAGGATGCATGCGGACTGGACGAATCCGCAAACGTGCAGGCGTGTCTTGTTGACGCCTGGTGCCTGGAACCCACGATAGACGGGGAGATAGGCTGTCATCTAACACGGAAGGACTACTGGATGGTGAAAGAATACACCAGGCTAAATGGCCGATGGAGACGGCCAAACCCTTCCTGTAAAAGTCAGGAAGCCTTCCTCTTACCGGTAGGAAACCCAAGATACAGTGTCCAACCTTCGGAAGGACGCCATCCTCAAGACATACCTACTTAGAGCACTTGCTCTGTCCGGAATATGGGGACCTCATTCCATTTTGTGGAGTGGTGCCCAAAGAGATGAGGGAGGAACTATGCCCTCATGACAGTAGTAATACAATACCACCTTGGAACTAGGGACAGGGAAGGCTTGAGGACAACCTGCCTTGAAGGAAATAAGAGAAAAAAATCTGAAAAGACCCGTTAGCCCCGAAGACTCGTCAGAATGAGGATATCGCCGAGAGAAAGGGGGGCAACCTTCCCTAAGAGAATAGATCCCAGTGATCTAACGGTATGCAAAAGGGAAGAATTACATGTGAAAAACATCCTGCGAGGTGGTCCCTACTTGCAGTTTTGTTGCAGAAATACAGAAAGCTACCAGCTCCGCAAGCGAACTGACGTGGTCAGTACGGATTTCCGAGGATCACTGGGGCCCTTTCTGCTTCTGAAAAGCTTTCGGAAGTGGAAACTGGTACCACGGAATAACCGGAGCATGCAGTGCGAAGGCTCCTGGATCTCGAGGCCGAACAACCAACTCCAGTACACCGGCGATCAGTCAGGACGCCATCCGAGCTACAACTGTAGAGCTCCAGTGAAGGCGGGTCTGATGGAATACTTCCGGTGAAGTTCCCACTCACTTGAGGGGAAACCCTGACGGCTAAATATGTTCGCAGCCCAGAGTTCTACTTCTGGGATATGAACTGCCAAGATCACCGAGTGATAGATCTCGGCCCATGTGAGGTACTTTGGCCATGGTGCTTGAACGTGGGTACTCGCTAGATGATTGACGTATGACAGCCGTGGCGTTGTCCAATTGAATTCGGATGGGTTGACCCGCCATAAGGAGTGGACCTACTATAGGACTACCCTTGAGATCTCCAGAGCAATGATCGGGAGAAGAGGACTGGCATTGGAAGTTACTAGTAACCATGGAACCGGGAGAAAAAACTCCGGATGAAGAAGGAGCTCAGAGACTATCGTCTGAAAAGCTGCTTGACTTGCTGAAAACTAACGAAGCAAAGGAAACTGTTTCCATTGTCGTCTCCGTTTTTTTTTTTTTTTTTTTGGAACCCTCCCAGTAAATTAAATGAAATGAGGGGGGGGGAGTGAGCAAGAGCGCGAGCTCCCTGTTGAAAAACCATGACCTTGTCTGGAGGGAGATTTACCACCCTTCTGGAAGAATACTGGATCATCCTCAAAAAAGGATATCTGCTGGGCTGGAAATGAGGAGTAGTCTAAGTCTAGCCACCAGCCCAGGTGAGAGGGTATCGCAAGTGATATAGACGACTTAGGGTAGTCCTGCAAGGGTGGGTAAACAGTCGGTCAAACAGGATAGGACGACCACGCCTCTAGGTGCAAGATGACAGCCACCATGACCCTTGCGAACACCCTGGATGCGGTAGCAAGGCCGAAGAACAAGGTCGTGACCTAAATGCTGTTCACGAATGGAAAAGCAAAAGGAATTTTTGAAGAGGTTAGGCATCCCGAATGTCGATGGATGCCCGAAATTGCACCTTTTTTGTTGAAGTAATGGCTGAGCGGATGAAACTCCATTCGAAGAAGAACCTTGTGAAAAGATTGTTAGAAGTTTGAGGTCCGGAATCGGTCCTACTTATCGTTCCACCTCTTAGTAACCAAGATCCCTTAGATCTAGACTGTCCTGGACAACCCTTTCATTGTTGGTCGGGGCTGCGGAAACGTACGATTGTTCGTTAGTCTCCCGCTCAAAAATATGATTGACCAGCTGAACTGTCTTCAGGAAAGGGATCAGGAAAGGGATACTGGTGTGAATCGAAGTAGTTAAGGGCTCTAGCATCCATGCGGCGGATAGGGAGATTAAAGGGCTGGACCCGTAGCTGCCAAACGGAACAAACCAGATGTGCTATTTGACAGATCGTGGCATTTTTAATTGAGGACATATCGGGCAGGGATACTGGTAGGTAAACCACAGGAGATTGTACCCGGTTAATCTGCCGAGTGGCAGAATGCGCCGCTGCTTCCAGCAGGTCATTGCAGAGTTAAAAATTAGGAGCCTCGATCCACCATCCTCTTAACAAGGAAGTGGAGAGGGAAATACGCCTACTTGCATCTTCTGTTAAATAGTGGTGATGCAGAGGGGGGTGCTCAGACGCCCAAAAAAAGGGATGCCTCTGTACATCCACAGAGTGCAAGTCTCCGGGTGGACAGGACAGGCTGTCTGGCGTTAGGCCTGGACCTTCGAGTGCCCGTCTGTTGATGGTGTGGGGAGACCGGCGCCCTTTAAAGTGCCTGTCGCCGTTAAAAATCAGACCAGGCATAGCGTCCCACGTAGAGGCTTCTGTCCAGTGAATCGCATATCCGGACTGGATGGCAAAAGCTCTACGAGGGAGTTTAGGCTGAGGGAACTAGTTACACTGGGATAAACTGGGATCAGCGGCAGAGGGCTCCTCATTTATGACCAGTTTCGGATTGGTCATGGTGTCCTCAAGACCAGGGAATACTGGTCGTGTGCCGTTAAGACCAGGGAAAACTGGTCGTGTGCCTTTAAGACCAGGGAATACTGGTCGTGTGTCTTTAAGACCAGGGAATACTGGTCGTCTGCCTTTAAGACCAGGGATTACTGGTCGTGTGGCTTTAAGACCAGAGAATGCTGGTCGTGTGCCTTTAAGACCAGGGAATACTGGTCGTGCGCCATTAAGACCAGGGAATACTGGTCGTGTGCCTTTAAAACCAGGGAAAACTGGACGTGTGCCTTTAAAACCCGGGAATTCTGGTCACGCGCCCTTAAGACCAGGGAATACTGGTCACGTGCCTGTAAGACCAGGGAATACTGGTCACGTGCCTTTAAGACCAGGGGATACTGGTCACGTACCCTTAAGACCAGGGGATACTGGTCACGTACCCTTAAGACCAGGGAATACTGGTCACGTGCCTTTAAGACCAGGGAATACTGGTCACGTGCCTTTAAGACCAGGAAATACTGGTCACGTGCCTCTAAGACCAGGAAATACTGGTCACGTGCCTTTAAGACCAGAGAATACTGGTCGTGTGACTTTAAGACCAGGAATACTGGTCATGCGGGTTAGGTAAAATCTCGCAGCGAGCGAGAAGCGCCAATTTAGGGGGCGGAGCTACAGGCACGACATGGGCGGAGCCTCGAAACTTCCATGATAGGCCCCAGCCGGGGCGTAAATTTCTGCAGCCGGCGTCAGCGTAAGAGTCAGGGGTGGTCACCCGTTGCTCGAGAAAATTGAGCGCTTCTGCGTCAGGCGCTAAGCGCCAGGAAAAAAGGCTAAGCCGCCTTGAGGCGACACAGTGCGCTTCTGTACTACACATCGGCCGAAGCCGGGAGCAAAATTTGTTAGCCGACTGGAGCGTTACCTCAGGGAGGTGGCCACAGGGAAGTCTGAGACTGCCTGTCAATATCCCGCTGCAGAAGCCCATTGCTGGCAGAATCCACTTACCAACGGTGCGCGTCCCGGCATGGAGCCGCCGCGGATGTCGGGTATTGCAGCGTGGACGGTGCAGGGATAGAGAGATAAACCTCAATCCATCATCCCTTTGTTAGGGAGGTGGAGAGGAACCGTCCGCCTCCTTGTCCGCTTTCACAGTGGTGGAGGAGGCTGCCCGGACCATGGAGGGGGGCTTCTGTACATCCACGAAGTTCAGCCCATCGGGACCATGAAAGCACCTCCGCTCCTGAAAAGGATTTCAACTGCGGCCTAGGCCGGCTGCAAAAGCCGGGGACTAAATTTATGGAGCCTGCCGGTGGAGCGCGTCGGCGGGCCGCGCGCCGAATGATTGCCGCTGGCGTACTGGCCAGTGGCACCCCCAGGACCGCATCTTCCAGGCAGGCAGCGTGAGGAAGCATGGCCCCCGAGATCTGCAGGGCGCCTCTCGTCCCAGACGAGAAGCGCCGATCTAGGGGGGCGGGGTTACGGCCGTGGGAGGGATCTGCCCACTGCGGCCTACTCCAGCTGAAAAGCCGGGGACTAAATTTCCAGCCTGCCTGGGGATGCGCGGCGGCCGCAACAGAGCGACGCTAACCGCCGCAGTTCCCGACCGCCGGCGCCTGTCCCCAGGGGCTCTGCCGCAAGTACTGCCGGCGCCTACCCCATAGAGGCCACTGCGGCCTACTCCTGCTGAAGAAGCCGGGGACTAAATTTATGGGCCCTGCCGACGATGTGCGGCGGCGGCCGCGACGGAGCGCCGCCGAGCACCGGTCGGCGGTGCCTCTCCCTGGGGACCCAGACTGCATCGCTGCCGCTGAGGGGGAGCAGGGGGGAGTCCCCAGAAGGTACTTACAGCCGCCATCCCGGATCTCACAGGTCTGCTGGGCGCTTCTGTGAGTCTGTAAGCTCAATCCATGCACCCTGGATGGGGATGGAGAGGCCCCTGATGCATCTCTGTAGCAGAGGGGGGCTGCGGCACAACATCCCCTCCGGACTGCCTACGTCTCCAAATTACATCGCTGTAATGCAGGGTCCTGGAGGGGGTTGGGGGAAATCGGGACCAAAAAAGGAACCGTTGCCCTGGCGCAAACTTTTTTTCGTGCGCCATACGTCGCAGGAGAGGGACGGGGAGGTATACTCGCCGTGCTCGCCTGTTGTTGGTTCGGGGGAGAGCGGACCTTATGAAAAAAAGGACCCGTCGCCCCCTTCACTCCGTTAAATAAAAAATTAAAAATTTACATAAAATTAAAAAATCAAAAATTAAAACAAAGATGGGGTCTGGGAAAAAAGACCCAAGTGCCTCCTAAGACACTAAGCAAGAACTGGTTAGCTGAGGGCCAGCAGGAGGGTGTATACTGCAGGGGAGGAGCTAACTTTCTTTGTATCACTTAGTGTCCTCCTAGTGGCAGCAGCATAACACCCACGGTCTGTGTCCCCCAATGAGGCGTAGGAGAAATAGATTGAGAGCCCCAATGGGGACAGTGCCAATAATGTCTGTAAAGCGCTGTGGAATTAATGGCGCTATATAAGTGAGTAAAATAAACATGTCCTTGTGGAAATCGATCCATGTTACTGCCATGTACTAATTTTTGCCAGCAATCTGGGTGGTGGCGCAGCAGTGACAGTCGTGGCTGTAATCATGCCCTCTGCGCACCCGCATAATCCGCACAGGCTAAGCAGGACGTCATTGGATAGGCAGTTAGAGAGGCGTCATTTTCCAGAAGGAGGGAAATTGGTCACCTTTCCCCAAAGCTCCAAGACAGCAGATAAAAGGATACTGAATAGAGTGTGGCGCTACGGGGGCTATGAGTGGTTTTCATGGATGGTACTCGCAGCGGTGATAGTCTATGGGGACACATGCATGCCCGTGATTTTTCATGGACCAAGCAGGAAAATTGTGGAGTCATGTCTAATTTTGATCTGAGTGTCAGATCAAAATCGGCAACACAAGTCTATGGATCCATGAAAATATTGGTGCGCTCTGGATGCCATCCGAGTGCAGTCCGATTTTCACAGACTGTCAGAAAGGGGAAGATGGGGAAACTTTTTTTCTTTTTTCTCCCCGTACGAGAAAAAAGATGACACTTGGACTACACTCTGCTGAAAATAATTAGTGTTTTTCTTGTACGTGAAAAAAAAAAAAAGATGTCTGAATGAAGCCGAACGCAGAGGTTTATCTAAACACAGGCGTAACCAATGGGTCACATTAGCATGTTAAACAATGAGGTATCCATTAAATAGCTTTAGGCCTCATTCAGACGCAATAACCTTAGGTGTACGATGGAGGCTTAGACGTGGGTGAAACATGGACCATGCTCACATCACAATACCGGCCCATAAGAAACGTCGGGTCACTCCGGCATTATAGTCCATATTCAGACCCGGAAATATGGCCTCACAAAAAACTTTATCAAAACTACCAAATAATCTATGAAAAGTCATAGATAATGACCACCTAGGTGGCCACAGACTACAAGTGCAAAGTGGGATACAATCATTTTAATGTTCTAAAACATATAGAAAATGATGTTTCAAAGGGTGAAAATGTTTCGTCTTCTACAGGTAAAAAGACAAGGATAGGGTTAGTCACATATACATGCACTCACAGCTCACACTTTACACCATCGCTTGTAAAATCCTCTGGATAAAATCTGACAATATGAAAATATATTGCCATTAATATTCCCTCAACAGAAGGAGGAAATGACCTACTCTAATGTATAAAAATGAAAATGCGTCACAATGTTCGGTCTGAAGAATTGACCTATCACAATTCACTTAAAATTTTGAATTCTCTTCAAAAAACTTGAGTTGGCGAATTTTCAGGTTGTAACTGCCGTACTTCTCTCCCAGGAGTTTCTGTAAGTGTGACTGAAAGGAAAGAAAAAAAAAGAAACGCAAGCTTTAATCATTTTTATATTTGTGGTTGAAAGTAAACATAAAACTGGCAGCTTTGAATGGAATCTGTCACGTTTTTTTGCTATGGAATCTGAGAGCAGCATGATGTAGGGGCAGAGACCCTGATTCCACCGAAGTGTCACAGAGTTGCTTGGTGCAGTTTTGATAAAATCCCTGTTTTCTCTGCTCAGAATGCTGAGCTGTGTATAACTCCGCCCACACGACTGATTGGCAGCTTCATGTGCACATTGTCAGCAAGCAGCCAATCAGTGGTGGAGGCGTGGTTAAACAAATTAGATGGACTGCCTGTCACGCGACACCTAGTCCTGCAGTAATAATCTTGTGCTGATAAAACACTGTATGTATTGAAACTACAGCAAGCTGCTGAGCAAGTGACACATCGCTGGAATCAGGCTCTCTGCCCCTACATTATGCTGCTCAGATTAAATAGCAAAAACCTGCTAACAGAGTCCATTTAATAGGTACCTGCATACTCCATAAAATGTTATTTTTTTATTTTTCTGTACCTCTATTACATTTTTTAGAAAGAGTAATAAATAAGTAAAGTAATACTTTGTCTTATCATTCCATTCTCAATCATTTTTAAGGCCACAATGGGCTTTTCTTCTTTTGGGGCCATTGAAAAACTTGTGAACAATTTTAAATGTGAGTTTACATTGTGTGGGCTGTATTTATGCTCTACTTCTATATTTCAGCTAAGCTACAATCTAATTAAAGGGGTTGTCTTATGATGAGATCTTGATGATCTATTCTATGGTAAGGCCAATATCAGAATGATGGGACCAACACCCAACACCCCCACTGATCAGCTGATACTAGATACCGCAGCAGTCATATATAAACACATTAAGCTGAGCTGTACAGAACATCTCCATTCCATGTGTAGTGGCCATTGCCAGTTACTGCAGAATAGCTCCTATTCTGTTGAGGAAGAACAAAAAAAGGGATTTTTGTGTACTCACCGTAAAATCCTTTTCTCCGAGCCACTCATTTCTCGCACGCTTCATGGGGGGATCGCAGGAAACCAAGTGCTGTGTCCCCTAATGAAGGCTACAAGAAGGGGATTATATGGTAAAAATCCTCTTTTCTTGGGTGCTTCAATGGGGAACAGAGCGTTTAGTTTCCTGAGTCACCCAATGAAAGGAACGAGAAAGGGACATAACGCTAATCAAACATTGGACATAAGTAAGACACATAAAATAACAGATAGGTGAGCAATGAGACCTCCCACTTGGCTGTTAAACATAACATTAGATAGTATGAGCAACTGGTATCTCAGCATTGGAGACAGATACTCATAGAAGTAAAGAATCACAGAGCCAAGGTAAATCAATGCTTCCAGGCACACACTGTAAAAAGAGACATACATATACACTGTGGTGTCAGTAAGGCCTCACCTATAAAGAAAATAATCCCAATGTGTGTTTCGCATCAAGTTTCATCAGGAGATACTTTGAGCTTCATACATTTATTTGTATAGGCAGCTCTTGATTTTGCTGTGCATATAAGTTTCCTATATTTAATCTTAGGATGCGAATGTAGATCATAAATATTAACTAATGACAACATGGCGCTAAGACACCATAAACGGTTAAACTGAAGGGGTCCAAGAGCTCAGCTGAGCAAATGCTATACAGAAGCATAGACAGTCAAAATACACTTAATTATTCATATTCTTAGGAAAAGTAAGTGCTCAGTACAAGAAATACACAGCCAATAATGTACTAAGATTAAACATAATATATACGCTGAACTCTTGTGCCTCTTCATTTTAACAATTGTTGGTGTCTCAGCACTTGGTCCTCATCGGTCACTATTTACAGTATGATCTACACAACATCAGCTTTGGCTTTTTACTTATTTTGCTACATTCCTGTGTTTAAATATTTTTGTAATCCGATTTGTTTGTGACGCATCAGCACTAAATAGTCTCATAGTGAAGTGACAAGATTCTAGGCAAAAATTCAACTTATGGGATCAAATAACTAAAAATTGGAATGTGCCTATGTATTCACCCCTTTTCCTAATAGTCTCTAAAAATGTCTGGTGCAAGCAATTACCCCGAGTCGAGTGGGGGAAGATGGATGGCGTGGAAGTCAGGGATATTTTTGAGCAAAACCTGTTTCAGTTTGTCAGTGATTTGAGACTGGGACAGAGGTTCACCTTCCAGCAAGACAATGACCCAAAGCTAAAGCAACACTCGAGTGGTTTAAGGGGAAACATGTAAATGTTTTGGAGTGACCTAGTCAACGCCCAGACCTTAATCCAATTAAGAATCTGTGGTCAGACTTGAAGATTGCTATTCACCAGAGGAAACCATCTAACATGAAGGATATGGAGCAGTTTTGCCTTGAGGAATGGGCAAAAATCCCAGTGGCCGGATGTGGAAACTCATAGAGACTTATCCTAAGTGATTTGCAGCTGTAATTGCAACAGAAGGAGGCTCTACAAAGTACTGACTTTAGGGGGTGAATAGTTATGCACACTGAAGTTTTTAGTTATTTTGTCATATTTGTTGTTTTCTTTACAATAAATAGAAAACCAAATATTCACAGCTGTAGGAATGTTCTTGAGATGAACTGATGCAAACCCTAAAAAGTACAGTGACATTGTAGATTGTGAGGTAGCAAAACATGAAAAATGCCAAGGGGAGGAAGGTCTGAATACTTTTGAACACCACTGGACATCATACATTATAGAATGTGAAGTCACTGTATTACTAAGGACAAATCCTGTGATGTGACAATTCATTAACTGTATCAATCGCTTACCTCTTTCAGATTATCATCCTCCTCATCCATGATGTTGTACGCTTCCTCTAGGACTTTAACACCCAGTCCCTGTAGAACATCTGTCCTCAATGCTTCAATCATTCTACGGAATTTTTCTTGGACTGTTAAATTATCTAAGCGAAACAACATAAAAATGTCTAATTTCACCAAACTTCTGATTGATAATTACGTCTTTCATTTTGCAAGTTATAAACACTGTGCTACAAATCTGAAACTGCTTTAACTCCAATTAACGGGGTTTGTCCTGTCCAGCTCTAATTTGTTGTTTTCAAAAACAGCCCAGTGTGCTCTAAAATGACGATCCGCTGCTGGCTCCTCTTCTACAACTACCAGGGTCCCCCACCGGTCTCCATAACTCCTCTATGACCACTACAGCCAATCACTGGAGTCCATCATCATTGGAAGAGAAGTGGCGGGTGATTGGTAAAATGATATTTTTGAATTTTAGTATATGCTGGGCTGTTCTTGATATAAAATAAAAAAATATTTATGATTATTTAATCGATTGATTGGACAAAATATCACCAGCGGATTTCCTATATGTGTTGGGAAATGTAAAGCCATCTCTATGTACAGTTGGCAGTGCAGTGGTTCTACTCCTTGTGTGCAAGTATGTTAATTACCACCGATCCGAAACAATGTCCCACCTGGTGCTAAGTCTTGAAAGCTGATATCTTCTTGCTCCTCCAGTGCCCTTCCATGTAACATTAATGTGTCTCTGTATCGCTTGTTGAGCCTGAATTCTTTAAAAGCAGCCGGCGGCATCTGAATATTATCTTTCTCCATGTGTAACGTTTCCGTCATTAGATTTACAAGATCGTTCATTTCTCCGGAATCGGAGTCTTTTCTGTGAATTAAAAAAGAAAAATTCTACTATGACCATGTCCGGCTAAGCCACGCCAATACATTTCATATTCACTACCTGGATGCGCTTTTCAATAGCGGTTTACGGTTGTACACGATTAATATTATATTTATGACATATCAATTGTGCAAGACCCCCACTGACAAATGTGAGGAATAATAGCCCTGAGAATAGAAGAGCTTGGTCTCAGCTAGTTTTCTTGCAAAGGTAACAAGTTACAAGCTTGCACGTATCTTTGTAAGTCAGCCCCATTAAAGAACTGTTTAAAAACATTGTTATGTTCTCTTTCTTTTTCAAAATATTGTAAACTTTGCTACTTATTTATATTAAAAAATCTTGTAATCTTGCACTTTTCATTCTGGCCACTAAATCTGAAATTAGGCTGATACTTCCTGTTCTGCAGAGATCACTTTTCAGCATTCTCATTATCATCACAGACAGGATTACAGTGACATGTAATACTAATACATCGTAGATGACCCAAGATGTACCATACATCATAAGTGACCGTCACAACTCACCTCCACCCCATTCCTTCACAGGTCACAGAACAGAATTAGAAAACTCTCCCCCCCAAAAAAAGACAATGATTCATCTGCAGACTATTGCTATCAATGGTCCATGTGGTGGCTAAGAAAAAAATCTCAAATCCTGTCCGGATCGGATCCGTTAACACATCTCACAAGCTGCATGCATTATTAAACAGATCATAGACCTGATGAGACTGGCTTTCTGGCTATATAAATCAATGTCAGGATGGCTGTATAAACCTTTTTCAAAGCTTGAGTCCAGCAAATGAGTGAGAGTGGGAATGGAGACGGAGTTTAGCTCATGAACACACTTGGACTTATGAGATCTCAGTCTTCTGTTGCACTTAGAAACTTTCAAAAAAGATTATACAGTTATCCGGACATGGATTTTCAGAATAACTACACCAGCCCCATCAGGTCTAAGAGAATATAACATTTTCATTGCTCAATACTGAATGGTCATTACTGTTCAGTTATGCTTCGTAATAATTACCTTTCTCTACAATCTCCATCAGACTTGTCCGTGGAATTCGTAGAGGAGCTTAGATCACACTCAACATAAAGCCCGTGTGCAGAATGACGCCTTTCCTTTATATACAGAACAGGAAATACAAAAAGGGACGTACAAGAAATAATATGGTTAGAATTTGCTTCCTCAGAAATTAGAAGGTTATCCATGTGAAAAAAAGGAGATTTTTGTGTACTCACCGTAAAATCTCTTTCTCTTAGCCTCTAATTGGGGGACACAGGACCATGGGTGTTATGCTGCTGTCCACTAGGAGGCGACACTATGCATAATCTGAAAAAGATTAACTGTGGCTCCTCCTGTGCAGTATACACCCCTGGACGGCATCAGCCTTCTCCAGTTTTGTGCAAAAGCAGTAGGAGGAACGTAACATGAATAACATAATTATGCCTGTAAGAAGGCAACTATGTAACATGAATAACATAATTATGCCTGTAAGAAGGCAACTATGTACGAGCTCAAGAAAACAATATGAGAACTCAACAGTTACAACGGCCCGGAAAGGGCAACAGGGTGGGAGCTGTGTCCCCCAATTAGAGGCTAAGAGAAAAAGATTTTACGGTGAGTACACAAAAATCTCCTTTACTCTGTCGCCTCATTGGGGGACACAGGACCATGGGACGTCCTAAAGCAGTCCCTGGGTGGGAAGCAATGGACGAATATTGTGCAGACAGGCCCCTATACTTAGGGCACCGCCGCCTGCAGGACACATCTACCCAGGAGGCCCCTACCGCCCATGTAGAGTGTGCCATAATACCGTCTGGAAGAGGAGAATTCTTAAGGCGGTAGGCCTCTTGTATGGTGGATTTGATCCACCTGGCAAGGGTAGCTTTGGAAGCTGGCAGACCCTTGTGGCCGCCTTCCGGAAGGAGGAAAAGAGAATCAGACCTCCGGAAGGACGCAGTCCTAGACACGTATATATGCAATGCCCTGACAAGGTCAAGCGTATGCAGAGCCTTCTCCACTCTATGAACCGGAACCGGACAAAGGGATGGTAGTGAAATTTCCTCATTGAGGTGGAAGTCGGACACAACCTTCGGATGGAAGGATGGGACCGTATGAAGAACTACCTTGTCCTGGTGAAAAGCCAGGAAGGGCCGTCTGCAGGAGGCCATCTGCGCATGCGCGGAATCCCGCGGCCATTTTCCTGAAGCCCCGGGCAGCAGAGCGCTCCATCTGCGCAGGCGCGGCCACAGGAAAGATGGCCGCGCCCACCGGTAAACGGCTGAATAGCGAAGACCGCGCCGTTATTCATCTCCTGGGCAGTGGATTCATCTGCTGGACATGCGCACACCACTGCGCCACCAACGTAATGATGAGCAGGATCCTGGGGGACAAACAGCGCTGTGACCACGCCCATCCGACCTGACCAGCTTGAGTGACAGGACAAAACGGACACTTCACTAAGGTATTTCGGCAGCCTAACGGGGGTGTAAAGGCACCAAAGAGGCACTAATGTAAAGCCCAGCTCTGCCCCTATTTCACACTATTTTTATCTAATCTTTAAAAAACGGGGTGATAGGTTCCCTTTAAGGGGTTCGAAGGGTGGTTCCTGCAATGCTGTCAGGACCAGGTTGAGGTCCCATGTTTCTAGTGGTCGTCTGTAGGGGGGAACCAATCGGGAAACCCCCTGAAGGAAAGTCCTTACTTGCGGCTTGGTAGCAATGCGCCTTTGAAAAAGCACTGAGAGGGCTGACACCTGGCTCTTAAGCGAGCCCAATGACAGCCTGGCCTCCAGACCCGATTGGAGAAAACCAAGTACTTTGGGTAGGGAATAAGGGAGTGGGATCTGGCCACGAGATTCGCACCAGGTAAAGAAACTTTCCAGGTACGGTAATAAATCTTGGCAGAAGCTGGTTTCCGTGCTCTGATCATGGTTCCAATGACGTCCGTCGAGAGCCCTGCCTGGGTTAGAACCCAGGTCTCAAGGGCCACGCCATCAAATTGAGAGCCCCTGAGTTCTGGTGGTAGAACGGGTCTTGTGATAGAAGATCGTGGCGGTCGGGGAGACGCCAGGGGGCGTCTGCTGTGAGTTGTACGATGTCGGCGTACCATGTGCGTCTGGGCCAGTCCGGTGCAATTAGGATGGTTGGAACTCTGTTATGATCCTTAGTGGCTGAGGATCACGAATAGACCAGCAAGTGAATAAACTAAGGACAAGCTCTAGGGAGATGGTAACTGGACTGATCGCAAATCTGAACCTATCCAAAACAACTAGAGGTAGCCGGTGAACGTGCCTAAAAAATTCCTAGACGTCTCGAGCCAGCCTGAGGAACTAGCTACCCCTAAAGAGAAAGAAAGACCTTGCTTGCCTCCAGAGAAATAATCCCCAAAGATATAGAAGCCCCCAACAAATATTAACGGTGAAGTAAGAAGAAGGCACATACGTAGGGATGAAATTAGATTCAGCAAAAGAGGCCCACTAGTACTAGAAAGCAGAAAATAGAGCAGGGGTCTATGCGATCAATAAAAAACCCTTACAAAATATCCATTCTGAGATTACAAGAACCCACGCACCAACTAATGGTGTGTGGGGAGAAACTCAGTCCACTAGAGCATCCAGCAAGCGAGGGAATCACATTTTAGCAAGCTGGACAAGAAAACATGATAAACACTGCTGATCAAAAAAAAAGCAAACAAAACTTAGCTTTGTCCTGGATGGACTGGGAGCAAGGTAGTCAGAAGGAATCTGAGTAGCACTGATTACATCGACAGCCGGCAACAAGAGGAAGTAAAACAGAGCTATATAGGAACCTCCCAGAGGATAACGAACCAGCTGATAGCCAGAGACCAGCAGGATAACAAACAAAGCCACCAGGGGGAGCCCAAAGCAAAAGTCACACCATACCACCAGTGACCACAAGAGGGAGCCCGAAAACAGAGTTCACAACAGAACTCCCTCTTGTTTGATCTTCCTCACCACTCTGGATATCAGGGGGAGAGGTGGAAAAATATACAGAAGCTGGAACTGGGTCCAGTCCTGAACCAGAGCGTCTGCTCCGAGCGACCGCGGATCGTGTGTTCTGGCCATGAAGTTGGGAGACCTTGGCATTGAAGTGGGATGCCATTAGGTCCACATCCGGGGTCCCCCAGCGGACACAGATCTGTTGAAAAATTTCGGGATGGAGAGACCACTCTCCCGAGTCTATTCCTTGTCGGCTGAGGAAGTCTGCTTCCCAGTTGTCCACACCCAGAATGTGGACCGCCGAAAGAACCGACCCTGTGTCCTCCGCCCAGCGGAGGATGTGTGACACTTCTCGCATCGCCTGGGTACTGCGGGTCCCCCCTTGGTGATTCACATATGCCACAGCCGTGGCATTGTCCGACTGTATTCTGATGTGAGAGGCTGCCAGTAAGTGATGGAAGGCCCTCAATGCCAGAAGGATTGCACGAATTTCCAGGATGTTGATGGGCATGGTCGCTTCCACTGGGGACCACTTGCCCTGTGCCCTGTGGTGTAGGTGCACCGCACCCCAACCCGTCAGGCTCGCGTCGGTGGTCAGAACCTTCCATTGACCTGTGAGAAAGGATTTCCCCTTTGCTAGCGAGGTTGGCTTGAGCCACCAGTGCAGGGACTTCCTGGTTGACGTTAGCTGGAACTCCCTGTCAAGAGAAAAGGGATTCCTGTCCCAGGACTTGAGAATGGCTAGTTGGAGAGGTCTGAGGTGAAACTGGGCAAATGGGACAGCTTCTATTGCTGCTGCCATCTTGCCGAGGACTCTCATGGCAAACCGGAGAGATCGAGGGGGTTTGCGGAGGAGGGTGCGAACTCCTAGTCGGAGAGCCAGTGCCTTGTCCTTGGGAAGGAGCACTAGACCCCTGGAGGTGTTGAATAACATTCCCAGGAAGGTCAGGGACTGACTCGGGGTTGGTGATGACTTTTGTAGGTTGATTAACCAGCCCATGCGACTGAGAGTATCGGTTGTGATTGAGAAACTGAGCTCGCAGTCCTTGAAGGTGGGAGCCTTGATGAGTATATCGTCCAGGTATGGAACGACTACTATGCCTCTGGAGTGCAGGACGTCCATCGTGGCTGCCATGACCTTGGTGAACACTCTGGGAGCCGTGGCGAGTCCGAAAGGGAGAGCCACGAATTGGTAGTGGTCCTGGCCTATTGCGAACCTGAGAAACCTCTGATGGGCAGGTGCAATAGGTATATGCAGGTATGCATCTTGTATGTCTATGGAGGCGAGATATTCTCCCTTCTCCATGGACGCAATGACGGACCGAAGGGACTCCATGCGGAAATGACGGACCCGTACATATTTGTTGAGCTGTTTTAGGTCTAGTATGGGCCGTACGCTGCCTCCTTTCTTGGGAACTACGAACAGATTGGAGTAGAACCCTCGGAAGCGGTCGGTCGTGGGTACCGGTACTATGACTCCTGCTTGAAAAAGCAAGGAGACCGCTTGGTGGTAGGCACGAGCCTTGGCTGGCGGTTTTGGGGGGACAGAGAGGAAGAATCGGTCCGGTGGGTTGGAGGTGAAGTCTATTTTGTATCCGGAAGACACTAGTTCCATGACCCACCTGTCTTCTGTAATAGGCAGCCAGACTTGATTAAAGAGCAAAAGTTGGCCGCCTACTGGTGTGGTGTCTTCCGGAGTCCGTGAGTCATGATGAGGAGAAAGTCTGAGATTTTCCTCCTCTGGGCTTAGAGGCTGGCCTGCTTTGGACTGCCAGGTCTTGTCCGACCTTTGCGTCGATCGTGAGTTCTCCCTGCGTGGGGAACGGTTACGATTTTGTGCTGGACGCGAGACTGACCAGCCGGAGGAATTCCGAAAGGATCGGAATCGAGTTTGATTACCATTCTTGTAAGTGCGTTTAGGTTTCAGTTGGGGAAGAGAAGTACTCTTACCCCCGGTGGCGTTGGATATCATAGTGTCCAACTGTTCACCGAAAAGTCTCCCACTGAGGTAGGGAGGTGCGTGAGGGACTTCTTTGAGGCTGCGTCCGCTTTCCATTCCCGCACCCAGAGGATACGCCGAATCGTGATGGCGTTTGATGCTATCCCCGCTACTCCCCTTGCTGAATCCAGAGCTGCATGGAGCATGTAGTCTGCTACAACTGCTATTTGAACCGCTTGGTCCGACAGCTCAGGAGCGGATGCTTGGAGAGCTTGTAAATTCTTTGCCCAGGCCAGAATGGCCTTGGCAGCCCAAACTGAGGCGAACGCGGGAGCCAGGGATGCCCCTGCTGCCTCGAAAATTGAACGAGCCATGCGTTCTACCTGCCGGTCTGCTGCGTCCCTGAGGGTTGAGCTATCTGGCAGTGAAAGGAGAATCTGTGCTGCTAGCCTAGAGACTGGGGGGTCCACTTCAGGTGGATCTGTCCATTCCTTGGTGTCCTTCTGTGGGAAGGGGTACCTCGCCTCCAGATATTTGTGATTAGCGAATTTTTTCTCAGGCTGTGAGAGCTGCTTTTTAAGGATCGCCTTAAACTCTGGGTGGTTAGAGAAAACCTTAGGCAGCTTCAGAGGTCCTTCAAAGGAAATCTTATGTTCTGGGGCCTCTGGTGGCGGATCAGAAATGTCCAGCACCCGATGGATGGATGAAATTATGTCCTCAACTAGCGCTGTATTGCTAGGAGGGATTGGGATCAGGGACCCCTCCATGTCTCTGTCTGAGTCAGAGTCGCAGATGCCTTCCGAATCCTGTGTATCACTGAGGCGTCCCCTGCTGAGTGGGCTGGGGAGGAGGCCTTCTCTGGTCGGGGATTGCGGAGATCTGCATTGTCTGTCCTTGGAATGGGACGGTCTAGATGACTTGGAGCTACGGTGTCTCTCCCTAGAGGGGGATGACTGTTATGACCCCAATGGCGAGGGTCTCAGAGGAACGTGGAAGTCTGCAGAATACAAAAATCCAGCTCATAGGGCAGTGGTAACTGGGTTGACCATATATCTACTCCTAACGCCAACACTAGAAGTAGCCGGGGATCATTCCTACGTTGATTCTAGATGACACGCGCCAGCCGGAGAATCTAGCTACCCCTAGTAGAGGAAAACAAAGACCTTTCTTGCCTCCAGAGAAGGGGACCCCAAAGCTGGATAGAAGCCCCCCCACAAATAATGACGGTGAGGTAAGAGGAAATGACAAACACAGAAATGAACCAGGTTTAGCACAGAGAGGCCCGCTTACTGATAGCAGAATAAAGAAAGGTAACTTATATGGTCAACAAAAACCCTATCAAAATCCACACTGGAAATTCAAGAACCCCCGAACCGTCTAACGGTCCGGGGGGAGAACACCAGCCCCCTAGAGCTTCCAGCAAAGGTCAGGATATAGTTTTGGAACAAGCTGGACAAAAATACAAAACCAAAACAAATAGCAAAAAGCAAAAGGCAGACTTAGCTGATATAACTGGAACCAGGATCAGTAGACAAGAGCACAGCAGACTAGCTCTGATTACTACGTTGCCAGGCATTGAACTGAAGGTCCAGGGAGCTTATATAGCAACACCCCTAACTAACGACCCAGGTGCGGATAAAAGGAATGACAGAAAAACCAGAGTCAAAAAACTAGTAACCACTAGAGGGAGCAAAAAGCAAATTCACAACAGTACCCCCCCCTTAGTGAGGGGTCACCGAACCCTCACCACGACCACCAGGGCGATCAGGATGAGCAGCATGAAAGGCACGAACTAAATCGGCCGCATGAACATCAGAGGCGACCACCCAGGAATTATCCTCCTGACCATAGCCCTTCCACTTGACCAGGTACTGAAGCCTCCGCCTGGAGAGGCGAGAATCCAAGATCTTCTCCACCACGTACTCCAACTCGCCCTCAACCAACACCGGAGCAGGAGGCTCAGCAGAAGGAACCACAGGCACAATGTACCGCCGCAACAAGGACCTATGAAATACATTGTGAATAGCAAACGACACAGGAAGATCCAGACGAAAAGATACAGGATTAAGGATTTCCAATATCTTGTAAGGCCCAATAAAACGAGGTTTAAATTTGGGAGAGGAGACCTTCATAGGAACAAAGCGGGAAGAAAGCCATACCAAATCCCCAACGCGTAGTCGGGGACCCACACCGCGGCGGCGGTTGGCAAAGCGCTGAGCCTTCTCCTGTGACAACTTCAAGTTGTCCACCACATGATTCCAGATCTGCTGCAACCTATCCACCACAGAATCCACCCCAGGACAGTCAGAAGGCTCCACATGACCCGAAGAAAAGCGAGGATGGAAACCAGAGTTGCAGAAAAAAGGCGAAACCAAGGTGGCGGAACTAGCCCGATTATTAAGGGCAAACTCAGCCAACGGCAAGAATGTCACTCAATCGTCCTGATCAGCAGAGACAAAACACCTCAAATAAGCCTCCAAAGTCTGATTGGTTCGCTCCGTCTGCCCATTAGTCTGAGGATGGAAAGCAGACGAAAACGACAAATCAATGCCCATCCTACTACAAAAGGATCGCCAGAACCTGGAAACGAACTGGGATCCTCTGTCTGACACAATATTCTCAGGGATGCCGTGCAAACGAACCACGTTCTGGAAAAACACAGGAACCAGATCGGAAGAGGAAGGCAGCTTAGGCAAAGGAACCAAATGGACCATCTTGGAGAAGCGATCACATATCACCCAGATAACGGACATGCCCTGAGATAGCGGAAGATCAGAAATGAAATCCATGGAGATATGTGTCCAAGGTCTCTTCGGGACAGGCAAGGGCAAGAGCAAACCGCTGGCACGAGAACAACAAGGCTTAGCTCGAGCACAAGTCCCACAGGACTGCACAAATGACCGCACATCCCTTGACAAGGAAGGCCACCAAAAGGACCTGGCCACCAGATCTCTGGTGCCAAAAATTCCCGGGTGACCTGCCAACACCGAGGAATGAACCTCGGAAATGACTCTGCTGGTCCACTTATCCGGGACAAACAGTCTGTCAGGTGGACAAGACTCAGGCCTATCAGCCTGAAATCTCTGCAACACACGTCGCAGATCCGGAGAAATAGCTGACAAGATAACTCCATCTTTAAGAATACCAACAGGATCAGCGACTCCAGGAGCATCGGCCTTCACATTCTTTGAACCTGGTAAATACGAGACAACAAAATCAAAGCGGGAGAAAAACAATGACCAGCGGGCCTGTCTCGGATTAAGGCGTTTAGCAGACTCGAGATACATCAGATTTTTGTGATCAGTCAAGACCACCACACGATGCTTAGCACCCTCGAGCCAATGACGCCACTCCTCAAATGCCCATTTCATGGCCAACAACTCCCGATTGCCCACATCATAATTTCGCTCGGCAGGCGAAAACTTCCTAGAGAAAAAGGCACAAGGTTTCATAACAGAGCAACCAGGGCCTCTCTGCGACAAAACGGCCCCTGCCCCAATCTCCGAAGCATCCACCTCAACCTGAAAGGGAAGTGAGACGTCAGGTTGGCACAAAACAGGCGCCGAAGTAAACCGGCGTTTCAACTCCTGGAAAGCCTCCACGGCAGCAGGAGCCCAGTTAGCTACATCGGAGCCCTTCTTGGTCATATCCGTCAAAGGTTTCACAATGCTAGAAAAATTAGCGATAAAACGACGGTAGAAGTTAGCGAAGCCCAAGAACTTCTGAAGACTCTTAACTGACGAGGGCTGAGTCCAATCAAGAATAGCTCGGACCTTGACTGGGTCCATCTCCACAGCAGAAGGGGAAAAAATGAACCCCAAAAAGGGAACCTTCTGTACACCAAAGAGACACTTTGAGCCCTTGACAAACAAAGAATTTTCACGCAAAATTTTAAAGACCAACCTGACCTGCTCCACATGCGAATCCCAATCATCAGAAAAAACCAAAATATCATCCAGATAAACAATCAAAAATTTATCCAGATACTTCCGGAAAATGTCATGCATAAAGGACTGAAAAACTGAAGGCGCATTGGAGAGCCCAAAAGGCATCACCAAGTACTCAAAATGACCTTCGGGCGTATTGAATGCGGTTTTCCATTCATCACCTTGCTTAATGCGCACAAGGTTGTACGCACCACGAAGGTCTATCTTGGTGAACCACTTGGCACCCTTAATCCGGGCAAACAAGTCAGACAACAGCGGTAAAGGATACTGAAATTTGACAGTGATCTTATTTAAAAGCCGATAATCAATACAAGGTCTCAAAGATCCGTCCTTTTTTGCCACAAAAAAGAATCCCGCACCAAGAGGGGAAGAAGACGGACGAATATGTCCTTTCTCCAGAGACTCCTTGATATATGAACGCATAGCGGTATGTTCAGGTACCGACAGATTAAACAGTCTTCCCTTAGGAAATTTACTGCCTGGGATCAAATCTATAGCACAGTCACAGTCCCTATGAGGAGGCAGTGCACTGGACTCAGACTCACTGAAGACATCCTGATAATCAGACAAATACTCCGGAACTTCCGAAGGCGTAGAAGAAGCAATAGACACAGGCAGGGAATCCCCATGAATACCACGACAGCCCCAACTTGAGACTGACATAGCCTTCCAGTCCAGGACTGGATTATGGGTCTGTAACCATGGCAGCCCTAAAACAACCAAATCATGCATTTTATGTAAAACCAGGAAACGTATCACCTCGCGGTGTTCAGGAGTCATGCACATGGTAACCTGTGTCCAATACTGCGGTTTATTTGCTGCCAATGGTGTAGCATCAATACCCCTAAGAGGAATAGGATTTTCTAATGGTTCAAGAGTAAAACCACAGCGCTTAGCAAATGAGAGATCCATGAGACTCAGGGCAGCACCTGAATCTACAAACGCCATGACAGGATAAGAGGACAGTGAGCAAATCAAAGTTACAGACAGAATAAATTTAGGTTGCAAATTACCAACGGTGACAGGACTAACAACCTTAGCTATACGTTTAGAGCATGCTGAGATAACATGTGTAGAATCACCACAGTAGTAGCACAAGCCATTCCGGCGTCTATCACATTGCATTAAATCAGGTGTCTGTTCAGACAACACCATGAGGGAATTTGCGGTTTTGCGCTCCCGCAACCGCCGGTCAATTTGAATAGCCAGTGCCATAGTATCATTCAGACCTGTGGGAATGGGAAAACCCACCATAACATTCTTAATGGCTTCAGAAAGGCCATTTCTAAAATTAGCGGCCAGAGCACACTCGTTCCAATGTGTCAGCACGGACCATTTCCGAAATTTTTGGCAATACACTTCAGCCTCGTCCTGCCCCTGAGACATAGCCAGCAAGGCCTTTTCTGCCTGAATCTCAAGATTGGGTTCCTCATAAAGTAAACCGAGCGCCAGAAAAAACGCATCAAGATCAGCCAATGCCGGATCTCCTGGCGCCAGCGAAAAAGCCCAATCCTGAGGGTCGCCCCGTAAGAATGACATAACAATTTTTACTTGCTGAGCAGAATCTCCAGAAGAACAGGGTCTCAGGGACAAAAACAATTTACAATTATTCACGAAATTCCTAAACTTAAACCTGTCTCCGGAAAACAGTTCAGGAATCGGTGTTTTAGGTTCTGACCTAGGATTTCTGATAACATAGTCTTGTATGCCCTGCACACGAGTAGCCAGCTGGTCCACACTTGTAATCAAGGTCTGGACATTCATGTCTGCAGCAAGCATAGCCACTCTGAGGTAAAGGGGAAAAAGAAAAAAAAACTCAGAATCTTCTTTCTTATAATCCCTCTTCTGCAATGCATTAAACATTTAATCAAGGCCTGGCAAACTGTTATGACCCCAATGGCGAGGGTCTCAGAGGAACGTGGAAGTCTGCAGAATACAAAAATCCAGCTCATAGGGCAGTGGTAACTGGGTTGACCATATATCTACTCCTAACGCCAACACTAGAAGTAGCCGGGGATCATTCCTACGTTGATTCTAGATGACACGCGCCAGCCGGAGAATCTAGCTACCCCTAGTAGAGGAAAACAAAGACCTTTCTTGCCTCCAGAGAAGGGGACCCCAAAGCTGGATAGAAGCCCCCCACAAATAATGACGGTGAGGTAAGAGGAAATGACAAACACAGAAATGAACCAGGTTTAGCACAGAGAGGCCCGCTTACTGATAGCAGAATAAAGAAAGGTAACTTATATGGTCAACAAAAACCCTATCAAAATCCACACTGGAAATTCAAGAACCCCCGAACCGTCTAACGGTCCGGGGGGAGAACACCAGCCCCCTAGAGCTTCCAGCAAAGGTCAGGATATAGTTTTGGAACAAGCTGGACAAAAATACAAAACCAAAACAAATAGCAAAAAGCAAAAGGCAGACTTAGCTGATATAACTGGAACCAGGATCAGTAGACAAGAGCACAGCAGACTAGCTCTGATTACTACGTTGCCAGGCATTGAACTGAAGGTCCAGGGAGCTTATATAGCAACACCCCTAACTAACGACCCAGGTGCGGATAAAAGGAATGACAGAAAAACCAGAGTCAAAAAACTAGTAACCACTAGAGGGAGCAAAAAGCAAATTCACAACAGATGACCGTGTGCTATGGGATGACGCAGATGGACTTGATCTATGGGTCCGCTTGCGTCCTGACCTAGACGTGGATGTGCCAGGGTCATCTTGTTCCTGAGTCAAGCTCTCCCTTTGCTGGGTAACGGTCATAGCCGAGGCATGACCCTGCAGAGCCTGAAGCAATGTGGAGGTTAGGTTATCTATAGACTGCGTCATAGATTGCGATATCTGAGTAGCCCATTCCGGCGTGGCATTAGACACCGAGGCATTGGCAGGGGCTTCTTGGGGCTCTGACACATTAGTTTGTATACAGTTCTGACAATGCGGGTTTGTGCTACTACTGGGGAGAGCGGTCCCGCAAGCTGTGCAGAATGCATAATAGCAGTTCTGCCTGGTTCTCTTGGAGTGCAGAAGTGCTGCCAGCAGAGGACCTTACAGGGATAGAGAAACCTATAGGGGAGCCTTATAGGTAATATGGATTCACAGCTGAGTAAAAAACCCAGCTGTGATCTTACCCCACCAGTGTGCCCCTAGGTCCAGCGCCGAAGATCCACAGTTCTGTGCCCCCCGGAGACTGGCTGCCTGGTCCTGGTCAGCAGACCGGGAGATGCAGGGTTAATCTGCAGCAGAAAATGGCTGCTGAGACAGAGAGGAAAGGAGGAGAAGGGGGCGGAGAGCTGGAAAAAGGCGGCAAGGCTGTGTAAAAACGCGCCCTTTCTGTCTCGATCCACCCCCTTTATGACACTGTAGAGTGTCATATTCGTCATCCGGGGGGCGGAGAGGAGGCGGCAGCTTCAGCTAGGCCTAAATTAGATGCCTGAGGCCCAGAAGGGCTCCAGGCCGGCGCGAAAGTCCGGGAGGGGGTCGGATGTGAACCGGACCCCTCCGGATTTAAGGCAGGATGGCGGTGGGGCTATAAGCGGAAGGGGGAGCCCGGTAAGGGTCTCCCTGAGGCAGTATAGAGCTGGTGCTGCCGCAGAGACAGGGGCGCAGGGAGCCCTGTGTCTGTATGTGCCATGCCTGCCAGCACTCCCCCCGGCCCCAACAGGAGCCCGCAGCTGGGCTGGGGTCCCTGGATGCAGGCGCAGTGTGCTGGCCCATTGCTGGGAGCTGTAGAATGCTGCCTGTACAGGCCCTTCCTGATGTGTCTCAACCTAATACCCCCAGAGGGGGATAGGGAGGGTGCTGTTGTCACCTTCAGGGGCCTTTATCCTCGCCTCGACCTCAACCCAGAAACCAAAAGGAATTGGGGAAGGAGGGGGGGTCTCGACTTCGAACCAGCACCCGAGGGACTGGGGAAGGAGCAACATGGGGAATAGCCATCTCTACTTCAACTGGGCACCCCATAATAGGGGGCCGAGGAAGGAGCCATGCCGGGAGTCTCACAGGAGACCCTCTTTTCTTAATCTGTAATCCCGTCGGAAAAAACGGAGTAAAAATCTTTTAGGTGTGCCTCCTATGCGACACTAAGCAAAAACTGGAGAAGGCTGATGCCGTCCAAGGGTGTATACTGCACAGGAGGAGCCACAGTTAATTTTTTTCAGATTATGCACAGTGTCGCCTCCTAGTGGACAGCAGCATAACACCCATGGTCCTTTGTCCCCCAATGAGGCGACAGAGTAAACAAAAAACATAAAATGAGTCTAAAATATAAATATATACAAACTTTTTAATATATTAGTATTAAGGACGGTGCCCTGACTTCACGGCATCGGTGTTGGTCCCAGGCACCAGCAGCTACACGTCTGACTCGTATGTGATACAGGAGAGACTACGTGTAAAGAAATGTACACCATGCTGTATAGACGTTTCTTTACAGTGTGTCACTAGGGTGGACGGAGGTCCTGGCATCCATCCTGACTGTTGGGCGCATACCTTCTGAGCGAATGTGCCCGACAGTGTGGGCAAAGCCTTACAGAATCGTGCAAGATCATGAAAAATTTAGTTTTTCAATTGCAATCATTTAAAAGGGGACCGGTCATCAGAAAAGTTAATTTTCTCCCCGCGGCGTTAGGCTACGTCCAGCATAATAATGCTACTAACTTGCGGATTAACCCCACATTTGCAGGTTAATAGTGTTTTTTTTCTGGCGACACGTTCCCTCTGTGTAAAAATTGCCATCATATATATATATAATGTTAATGGAACATTTTGTAGCACTGCCTGTAGTGGCCGGGACCTAGAAGCAGTTATTCCCATCTCAACCATGAAAGGCAAAGATGGCAATCACCCTTTAAGGCTAAGGATAGAAACCCTCCGAGCTCCAGATGTAGGAAATAATTAGAAGGGGTAATACCTGATTTTAGATAGAATTGTATCCATAGCAAAAATCTGTCTTCACTGAATACAGGTTTTGCCTTAGAATAAAGAATGTTGATAATGACTGAAGTCTAAGGGATAAGGTTTCTCCTTGTGGAGAGTGACATACCGGCTCTGGCTTGTCAAGGTAAGGAGGCTTATTCGCCGTGCAATGCTCCTCTGGGAAATTTTATATGCAAATTGCCTCTTTAGAGAAAAAAAGAGGACTTGTACTCTATAGCGCCACAAGTTGGAAGCAGCGATTGATTGCGACTTGATACTCACCTTCTGGACCTGAACTGGTACTTGGCTCTGCAGCCAGTAGCAGATCACCACTTCAAGCAGCATTTACAAGCAAGGCAAGTAACAAAGTAACTTAGAACAATATGAAATCGTCCTCACGTTATTACCGTTCCACCACCATTTCACCATTGGCAGAACTCACCTCATGCAGACTTGGCAAAGACTGACAGACAGGATTTATTGCTGGTCCTCCATCAGCAGCTTGGGCAGAGTGTGTTCTGACGGATGGTGCTGGGGAGACAGGAAAACACAGGAGAGAAACATGAATTTTCATCCATTTTTACTAAAACTTTTGTTTGATATTGAGGGTCTATCCACTTCCCATTCTGCGGGGTATATACTTACACCAACACACATATAACTCAGAGCAGATGCGTAATAATCTATGTGATAAAATCAACGAAGCGTAAAAATAAAAAGCCTAAATTGCTATTTGTGTGCTACAAAATTGAATATAAAGGACCGAAAAATCAAACGACACCAATGAGAACTATAAATCATCCTACAACTTTGTAAAGCTATGGTCAATGGAAAAGAAAAAATTGTTTCCAAAATTGTGCTGATATAAAGTAGACATGTGGGAAATGTTATTTATTGACTATTTTGCCTGACCTAACACTCTGATTTAAGGGCATAAGGATTAAAAGTTTGAAAACTGCAAAATTTTCCACATTTTCGTCAAATTTCGGTTATTTTTACAAATAAGCACAAGTCATATCAAATACATTTGACTACTAACATGTACAATAGGTCACGAAGAAACAGTCTCAGAATCACTGGGATCCATTGAAGCGTTTCAGATTTATTACTATATAAATTGATAGTGGTCAGAATTGTAAAAATTGGCCTGGTCAAAAGGTGCAAACAGGCTTCGGGGTGACAAGGTTAAAGACACATTTTTCTTTTTTTATTAAGAAATTATAAGGGTTAAAATTTGACCAATTATTTCTCTTTTTTCCAACAAAATTTACAGAACCATTTTCTTTTTAGGGAGCACATCACATTTGAAGTGACTCCTAGTACGCACCTATTCACACTAGCTTGGATGTGCCAGTCAGTCTTTTGTTACTTCTAAAATTTAACTTTGGACCCAATTTTTTTGTTATTTTCACAAGGATAACAGGAAAAAGTGGAGCACAAACGTTGTTGTGCAATTTCTCCTGATCATGCCGATACTCCATATGGGGAAAAACCACTGTTTGGGCGCACGGCAGGGCTTGGAAGGGAAGGAGCACCGTTTGACTTTTTGAATGCAAAGTTTGCTGGAATAATTAGTGGACGCCATGTCCCGTTTGGAGAGCCTCTGATGTGCCTAAACAGTGGAAACTCCCCACAAGTGACACCATTTTGAAAACTAAACCCCCCAAGGAACATATCTAGATGTAAGGTGAGCATCATGAACCCCCATACTTCACAGAAGTTTATAATGCAGAGCTGTAAAAAAAAAAAAAAAAATCACATTAGTTCCATAAAATGATCTTTTAGCCCCCATTATTTTGCACAAGGTAAACAGGAGACATTGGATTTCTAAAGTTGCAGTGCAATTTGTCCTGAGTACGCTGATACCCCACATGTGGGGGGAAAACCACTGATTGGGTGCATGGCAGAGCTCGGAAGGGAAGGAGCGCCGTTTGCGTTTTTCAATGCAAAATTGGATGGAATTGGGAGCGGATGCCATATCGCGTTTGGAGAGCCTGTGACATGCCTAAACAGTGACCCCATTTAGGAAACTGCCCTTGGATTGTGGAGACCAGGACATTGTGATTATTCAGGACTAATAGCAGCTAAGTCAGGATGAAAATGTGCACTTATTATTCAAAAATGGAAAAACATAACATCAGTACATAGATGAATGAAAAAGGCAGGGAGGAATAACACTGTAGCATGGAATAACCCCTGCCAGCGCCATCAGTAGAGAATATTCAATCATCCTTCCTTTTGTGGGATTAATGCAAACAGCACCTGCCGACCAGCAGCTAAAGCTCCTCTACAAGGTCAGGCATAAGCTGTTACACGGGATACATCAGGGGCACCATTATTAGTTTATGTCAGCACAGCAACATTTTATTCCAAACACATCCGATTGTGTAAATGCTTAATTTTCTATTATCTATTGATTAAACAGCACTTTTATACTGGGGACAACCCCTTTGAGCTTTGTTTAGGTTACGGCTCTGTACAGATCATAATTTGGCCTACGTCCCAGCCCCAATGGCATTCATGTGCGCTAGTCCACAATGCACTGTATTATAGCCATATCTATATTATACATATCTCACCAGATATTGATATTTCTTCTAGGGATTGTTTTAGTCGCCGTCTTTCTCTTGCTGACAAAGGCCGATGATCCTTTATAAACAGAAACGCAGAACAAGTAATAACAAACATAACTATGTTCATGACCTCGCAGCGAAGTCTTGATGAAAATCAAAACTACATGTTCATTCTAAAAGTGAAAGAAATCGTTACGCACCTGAGATAGCGAAGCGCTAGGCTGGGAACCACCGCCCGGTTTGGCAGCAGAGGTCTTCCTTTCAGGACTGCCGAGGGATTTTAGAGCAGCTCTCTCTTTTATGGCAGGAGGAGAAGGCAGCCGTCTTGGGAAAACTGCAGGAATCTAGAACATCAGCGCGAACACATTAGGCACAAAAACATTAGGTCACCTGCATCGTCCCTTTCCCACATTGTACAATCTGAATTTCTCTTTAAATCAACAACAATCTTATATTTTGTAGAAAACAATCACTGTAACTATTATGCACTATGGGTGTACAGTCCACAAACTCCCCACCCCATCCCAGAGTGCTCCTTTGTGATCGGCAGAGTGGTCATGACGCTAGGTCTAAGGTATGAATTAACCCCTCAGTGACCAAACCAATTTTGACCTTCCTGACCAGGCCAATTTTTGCAATTCTGACCACTGTCAATTTATGAGATCATAACTCTGGAACGCTTCAACAGATCCCACTGATTCTGAGGCTGATTTTTCGTGACATATTGTACTTCATGTTAGTGGTAAAATTTCTTCCATATGACTTGCGTTTATTTATGAAAAAAACAGAAATTTGGCAAAAAAATCTTTTTCAGATTATGCATAGTGTCACCTCCTAGTGGACAGCAGCATAACACCCATGGTCCTGTGTCCACCAATGAGGCGACAGAGTAATTTAAAATTTAGCAATTTTCAAACTTTTAATTTTTGTACCCTTAAATCAGAGTGGTGTCACACAAAATCTATATATATATAATTGTCTAAGGGGTACTTCCGTCTTTCTGTCTGCAACTTCCGTCACGGAAATCCCGCGTCGCTGATTGGTCTCGCCAGCTGCCTGTCATGGCTGCCGCGACCAATCAGCGACGGGCACAGTCCGATTAGTCCCTCCCTACTCCCCTGCAGTCAGTGCCCGGCGCCCGCATACTCCCCTCCAGTCACCGCAGTCAGTGCCCGGCGCCCGCATACTCCCCTCCAGTCACCGCAGTCAGTGCCCGGCGCCCGCATACTCCCCTCCAGTCACCGCAGTCAGTGCCCGGCGCCCGCATGCTCCCCTCCAGTCACCGCAGTCAGTGCCCGGCGCCCGCATGCTCCCCTCCAGTCACCGCAGTCAGTGCCCGGCGCCCGCATGCTCCCCTCCAGTCACCGCAGTCAGTGCCCGGCGCCCGCATGCTCCCCTCCAGTCACCGCAGTCAGTGCCCGGCGCCCACATGCTCCCCTCCAGTCACCGCAGTCAGTGCCCGGCGCCCGCATGCTCCCCTCCAGTCACCGCAGTCAGTGCCCGGCGCCCGCATGCTCCCCTCCAGTCACCGCAGTCAGTGCCCGGCGCCCGCATGCTCCCCTCCAGTCACCGCAGTCAGTGCCCAGCGCCCGCATGCTCCCCTCCAGTCAGCGCAGTCAGTGCCCGGCGCCCGCATACTCCCCATCAGTCACCGCAGTCAGTGCCCGGCGCCCGCATACTCCCCTCCAGTCACCGCAGTCAGTGCCCAGCGCCCACATGCTCCCCTCCAGTCAGCGCAGTCAGTGCCCGGCGCCCGCATACTCCCCTCCAGTCACCGCAGTCAGTGCCCGGCGCCCGCATACTCCCCTCCAGTCACCGCAGTCAGTGCCCAGCGCCCGCATACTCCCCTCCAGTCAGCGCAGTCAGTGCCCGGCGCCCGCATACTCCCCTCCAGTCACCGCAGTCAGTGCCCAGCGCCCACATGCTCCCCTCCAGTCACCGCAGTCAGTGCCCGGCGCCCGCATGCTCCCCTCCAGTCACCGCAGTCAGTGCCCGGCGCCCGCATGCTCCCCTCCAGTCACCGCAGTCAGTGCCCAGCGCCCGCATGCTCCCCTCCAGTCACCGCAGTCAGTGCCCGGCGCCCGCATGCTCCCCTCCAGTCAGCGCAGTCAGTGCCCGGCGCCCGCATGCTCCCCTCCAGTCACAGCAGTCAGTGCCCGGCGCCCGCATGCTCCCCCTCCAGTCACCGCCCGGCGCCCGCATGCTCCCCTCCAGTCACCGCAGTCAGTGCCCGGCACCCGCATGCTCCCCTCCAGTCACCGCAGTCAGTGCCCGGCGCCCGCATGCTCCCCTCCAGTCACCGCAGTCAGTGCCCGGCGCCCGCATGCTCCCCTCCAGTCACAGCAGTCAGTGCCCGGCGCCCGCATGCTCCCCTCCAGTCACCGCCCGGCGCCCGCATGCTCCCCTCCAGTCACCGCAGTCAGTGCCCGGCACCCGCATGCTCCCCTCCAGTCACCGCAGTCAGTGCCCGGCGCCCGCATGCTCCCCTCCAGTCACCGCAGTCAGTGCCCGGCGCCCGCATGCTCCCCTCCAGTCACCGCAGTCAGTGCCCGGCGCCCGCATGCTCCCCTCCAGTCACAGCAGTCAGTGCCCGGCGCCCGCATGCTCCCCTCCAGTCACCGCCCGGCGCCCGCATGCTCCCCTCCAGTCACCGCCCGGCGCCCGCATGCTCCCCTCCAGTCAGCGCAGTCAGTGCCCGGCGCCCGCATGCTCCCCTCCAGTCACAGCAGTCAGTGCCCGGCGCCCGCATGCTCCCCTCCAGTCACCGCCCGGCGCCCGCATGCTCCCCTCCAGTCACCGCAGTCAGTGCCCGGCACCCGCATGCTCCCCTCCAGTCACCGCAGTCAGTGCCCGGCGCCCGCATGCTCCCCTCCAGTCACCGCAGTCAGTGCCCGGCTCCCGCATGCTCCCCTCCAGTCACAGCAGTCAGTGCCCGGCGCCCGCATGCTCCCCTCCAGTCACCGCCCGGCGCCCGCATGCTCCCCTCCAGTCACCGCAGTCAGTGCCCGGCACCCGCATGCTCCCCTCCAGTCACCGCAGTCAGTGCCCGGCGCCCGCATGCTCCCCTCCAGTCACCGCAGTCAGTGCCCGGCGCCCGCATGCTCCCCTCCAGTCACCGCAGTCAGTGCCCGGCGCCCGCATACTCCCCTCCAGTCACCGCAGTCAGTGCCCGGCGCCCGCATGCTCCCCTCCAGTCACAGCAGTCAGTGCCCGGCGCCCGCATGCTCCCCTCCAGTCACCGCCCGGCGCCCGCATGCTCCCCTCCAGTCACCGCCCGGCGCCCGCATGCTCCCCTCCAGTCACCGCCCGGCGCCCGCATGCTCCCCTCCAGTCACCGCAGTCAGTGCCCGGCACCCGCATGCTCCCCTCCAGTCACCGCTTAAAAATAATAATAATAATAAAAAAACCTGCTATACTCACCCTCCGAAGTCCGCCAAGCCGCGGGCGGCCTCCACCATCTTCCGTTCCCCGAGATGCATTGCGAAATTACCCAGAAGACTTAGCGGTCTCGCGAGACCGCTAAGTCATCTGAGTAATTTCGCAGTGCATCCTGGGAATGGAAGATGGCGGCAGCCGCGCGCTCATCGCCTGCGCCACAGTTTCGCTGGATTGGAGCCCGGCAGGTGAGTATATCACTATTTTTTATTTTATTTTATTTTTTTTAACAGGGAAATGGCGTGGGCTGTGTAATATACCGCGTGGATGCTATATACTACCTGGCCAGTGTTAGATGCTATGTGGGCTATGTTATGTACTGCGTGGGCTGTGCTATATATTACGTGGCCAGTGTTATATACTGCGTGGGCTGTGTTATATATTACGTGGCCAGTGTTATATACTGTGTGGGCTGTGTTATATACCGCGTGGCTGCTATATACTACCTGGCCAGTGTTATATACTGCGTGTGCTGTGCTATATATTACGTGGCCAGTGTTATATACTGCGCGGGCTGTGTTATATATTACGTGGCCAGTGTTATATACTGCGTGGGCTGTGTTATATATTACGTGGCCAGTGTTATATACTGCGTGGGCTGTGTTATATATTACGTGGCCAGTGTTATATACTGCGTGGGCTGTGTTATATATTACGTGGCCAGTGTTATATACTGCGCGGGCTGTGTTATATATTACGTGGCCAGTGTTATATACTGCGTGGGCTGTGTTATATATTACGTGGCCAGTGTTATATACTGCGTGGGCTGTGTAATATACCGCGTGGCTGCTATATACTACCTGGCCAGTATTATATACTGCGTGGGCTGTGTTATATACTACCTGGCCAGTGTTATATACTGCGTGGGCTGTGTTATATAGTACATGGGCAGTGTTATATACTGTTTGGGCTGTGTTATATATTGCGTGGTCTGTATTAACGCATCGGGTATTCTACAGTATGTATGTATGTTTGTATATAGCAGCCATATTGTATATAACACAGGCCACATCGTATTTGTCTGCTATATACTACATGTCTCCTATATACTACGTGGCCTGTGCTATATACTATGTGGCTGCTATATACATACATACACACATATTCTAGAATACCCGATGCGTTAGAATCGGGCCACCATCTAGTAGTTAATAAATAACATTACCCACATGTCTGCTTTACATCAGCACGATTTTGAAAACATAATATTTTTGTTAGGACGTTATAAGGGTTAAAGGGAAGGTGCCACCAGTTTTCTTGTAGTTTGTTTTTTTGTGAAATTAAGCTTAAAATAGTAAATAAAATGTATTAATGCAATGTTTGCAAACATTTCTATATGAAAAATATTATATATTTTCTTACAAATATATATATTGACCACTAGGGGGAGCATTTTCTGTTTTAGACCTCAAGCAGCTATAGTAAGACTTACCAGCTTCACTGTTAGCTGGAAAATCTGGGCAGTAACTGCTGACATCAGCATTTCCCTCCCCTTTTGGGTGGTCTAATATCCCTGGGGCAGAATGAAGAGCAGCATCACAGGGCAGAGCCATTTTGTGTGTGACTGCCCTGTGATCTGCTATCACCAGCAGTTACTGCATCAGAAACACAGCTACAGAGTTTACAGAAGAGCAGAACACAGTGGGCTCAGCAGCCACCCCCCCTTCCCCCACCTTAATCCCTGTCCTATCAGCTGCCCTGCTCTTTCTCCAGGTGTCAGCTCCCTGTCTGCAGGCTGTAAATGCAGCTTCTTACCGGACTGTGTGTGAGGGGGGAGGCGGAGACAGAGTAGGAGAAGCACACAGGGAGGGCGGCGTGTGAGGAGCAGAGGATGTCTGCCCAGTGCCTGGAGTACAGAGGAGCAGGGAGGTAAACCACCCGCACTCCCCACTCTCCATCCTTCGGCTCCAGTGCACTTCTGTCCTGTGATAGAGTAAGTGGAGCTCGGCAGATAGCACTGGGCTATAATAAAATGGCTGCTAGTCGCACCTACAGCAGTGATTTGTGCAGCCCACAGAGGCGTGCCCAGCTCACTGCTAAAGCAGCTACAATGTTAGAGATAGACCGGCGCTGACCCTATTATCTCCTACGTCCATGGGGTGCCGTAAAATGACACTGATAGTGTTGTGAACTGCTGTGAAACCAAGATGTCAGCCCCCAGTGCCTTCTTTAAACTCATATAACACACGAAATCTGTTTCACATGCATTTAAAACTTGGTTATAGCAGCATGTTATGCTACATTACAGTGATGTATTAATGATCTACAAACGCGGTACCTTCCCTTTAAAAGTTGACCAGCGATTTCTCATTTTTCCAACACAATTTACAAAATCTTTTTTTTTTTGAGGGACCATCTCACATTTGAGGTGACTTTGAGGGGTCAATATGACAGAAAATACCCAAAAGTGACACCATTCTGAAACCTGCACCCCTCAAGGTGCTCAAAGCCTCATTCAGCAAGTTGTAAAACCCTTCAGGTGCTTCACAAGAACTAAAGCAATATGTCAGGAAAAAAATAACATTTAACTTTTTTCAGAAAAAATTTACTTTAGACCCAAACTTTTTATTTTCACAAGGGTAACAGGAGAAAGTGGACCACAATATTCGTTTTGCAATTTCTCCTGAGTATACAAATACCCCATATGTGGGGGAAAATGTGGGCGCATGGCAGGGCTTGGAACAGAAGGAGCACCGCTTGACTTTTTGAATGCAAAATAGTCTGGAATCGATGGCGGGCACCATGTCACGTTTGGAGACCCCCTGATGTACCTAAACAGTGGAAACTCCCACAACTGACCCCATTTTAGAAACCACACCCCCTCAAGAATTTTATCCAGGGGTGTAGTGAGCATTTTGAACTTACAGGTACTTCACAGAATTTGATAACATTAAGTCGTCATACTGAATATTTCGTTATTAGTGTTGAGTGCAAGTGCTCCCTACTACAGTTTGCATCGAGTTGCTCGGGTATGCACCGAATATTGCGGGTGCTCGAGTGACATGCTCGAGTCCCTGCCCTGCAAGTTTCATGTTTGTTAAACACCCAAAAAAAATGTGGTGATCTGCGCTACTTGGTACATATCTGAGCACTCGATGCAAACTCGAGTAGCAAGCACTTGCGCTCAACACTAACCGCCATAAAACAAATTTTTTCTTAATTTTGAAAACCCCCCAATTCTAACTCCAACCCTAACACAGCCCTAGCCCCAACCCCAACACACCCCTAACACCAACTCTAACACAACCCTAACCCCAACACAACCCTAACCCCAGCACAACCCTAACCCCAACCTTAAAACAACCCTAACCCCAACCCAAACCACATCCCTATGCCTAACCCTAACACAACCCCAACCCTAACACTACCTTAACCCTAACACATCCTTAACCCTAACACAACCCTAACCTCATCAGAACACTAACCTCAACCCTAACCACAGCTCTAACCCTAACTGCAAAGAATGGAAAAAAAATAAAATGTTTAACTTTATTATTTTTATCTAACTAAGGGGCTGACAAAGGGGGATTTGATTTACTATTTTTTTTTTTCATTTTGATCACTGTGATAGGGTTTATCACAGTGATCAAAAGGAAACAATAGGAGGTCGGAGCAGGAGGGCCCAGGGATGGCTGAGGCACCGGGTGGGCTTGGGGGACCCCATTTCTCTCTTCTCTGATATGCTAGATCATATCAGAGGAGAGAGAAACTTTTTATTTTTTTGTGATTGCCGTTCTTCGGTGAATAACAGTGATCGCGTGAGAGGGGACTGTGAAAACTGTCTCTAATCATGTTCTCCAGGGATTTGGCTACCAGAGATTTTCCGAGGCTGGAGGGGGCGCTATATACTAATTTCTCAGTGCCGTTAAAAAGCAGCACTGAGGAATAAGTACCCTTAACTGCCACCGTTAAAAGGCATATTGGCGGTCATTAATGGGTTGCTGTTTTTCAGCAATCTTCTCCCCGCGTGCTAGGGGAGTTAAAAGCCCTCTAATATAGGCTTGGGGAATTGGTCCTCGTGGGGTGCGCTTATTTAGAACTCCACAGACCGCTAGATCTAATAGCATGGGCGTTACTAACAGGCTATAAACCAGACATTGTGCACATCACTTACCTGTATGACCGACGCCTTATCCGAGTGCATTAATAATACTGGGCAGCTGCCCCCTCCATGAATGGTAGGTGTGTGAGTGGTGGCTTCATCAGCATTTTGCACATATGTTGCCCCTGCCTTTATTATTGGGGTCTACTGCATCCTGCTTGTGTCTTGATGTTGGTAAACACAGCTGACTTTTTTTGTGGAGTTTTCTTCATTTTGGCTATGTCAGAGCAGAGACTGATCCACTGGGCCCAAGGTGTGAATAAAAGGGGTTGCCCTCTTTCAGCAATCTTCTGCCCACATGCTTAGTTAGGTAAAAAACTAACAAACTGTTCCCTACTTGCCCTCCCTGGGTCCAGCGCTGTGTCTCCGCCGCTGGCAGCATCGGCTGAGCTTAGCATCAATTTCTTAGTGCTTATATATATATATATATATATATATATATATATATATATATATGTGTGACACGTCATTGCTGCGACATGTCAATAAGGAACACGTCATTGCTGCGACATGTCATCATGGACAGGTGCAGCTGCGGAGGAGCATCACTGGAGCAGGGGAAGGTGAGTAGTAGTTCAGCTGCGGAGGAGCATCACTGGAGCAGGGGAAGGTGAGTAGCAGTTCAGTCTAATAATTTCAAGTAGCACAAGTCAATAGGGCTACAAACCCTAATCGCGAAAAATCGTTTTTAACTAAACCCAATATCCATATTATGCTGGGAAGTCTCACCTGCTCGGAGTGTGAGGACGCATCTTCTCTGGCCTTGTGTCTTCGCTGTCTGGATAAGGATGGCTCAGATGAGGAATTAAGGGGCTGTATTTCAGCGTTTGCTGCTACTCCGTCCTGTAACCAAACAAGAAGGTGCATCGTGAATTATGTTACTGACATCGTGTTACTATGTAATATCATTAAAGGTGTTTTCTGTGATTTTACAAAGTCAACATATCCTAGGGATGCCACTTACAGGACTAGTAACAAAGGGAAACATCTCCTTCACTGCATTTACCTGGCACAAAAACATCTATAACTGAGAGCTGAGCAGGTATCACTGCCAACAGACACTGCCTGTATAACACAGCCATCAGCTGCCTCTAACAGCAGAGGGTGGAGCTGAGAACAACCCGCTGCTGTTAACCACTTACATGCCTATGCAAATCCCTGACAGCGGCAATTACAGCGTGCGGTGCCTGGGGAAAGTGCTGTTCCACGCACCCATCGACCCACCTTGTGATGTGCCGATGGGTTGCTTTGGCAGCCTGACATTTGCTGAAAACCCTTGTGCCTGCCATTATGGTACTTCTGTGAAAAACAGTGTACCAGGGCTTCATAGGAGATCGTGATTTTCACTATATACTGTGATATATTGTGTAAGCAATCAGACGATCGCAGGTTCAAGCACACCAAAGAGACTAAAAAATCAAACAAACAATTTTTTTAAAAAGATAAAAAAAATATATATAAAAACTGAAATCACCGCTGCTTTTTCGTTCATGAAAAAGAAAATAGAGCAAACATATTTTTTATCGCCGCATCCATGAAAGTTCAATTAATCAAAATATAAAAATTAATCCGATTGGTTGACGCCAAGAGCAGAAAAAAAAAATGCAATAAGAGATCAAAATGTCGTATATAGATAAATAAAAATGTGAGGTCACCATACAAAAAACAAGCATTCACAAGGCCCCACTGATAAATGAGAATTGTCACCGGTCTCAAAATATGGTGACGGAAGCAATTTGTTTTTTCACATTTTTTTCCAACACTAGACATGTTGGATATCGCTGTTTTTAGTAGTGACCTGAAGAATCAGGCTGGGCGGTCAGGTAATTTTACCGCACAATGAACACCATAAAAAACAAAACCCCAAAACAATTACGTAATTGCATTTTTCAATTCGAATGCACATGGATTTTTTTTCCCATTTTCCAGTACATGGGATGGCAAAATGAATGGGGTCATTCAAAATTACATCTTGTTCTGCAAAAAAACAAGCCCTCATAATACTGTGAGGATTGGGAAAAAAAAAAGTTATGGCTTTTAGGAGAAGGAGAGGAAAAAGCAAGTGAGCAAAAATGGAAAATTGCCACGTTACTAAGGGGTTAAATATAGGAAAATGTTCGTTAGACGTACGGGTTCTGCAACAGGTAGGAATGGCTGTAGGAGCTTCTCTGTAGAATCCAAAGGTTCCTACAAGAAAACAGACACACAAGTAGTTAAAACAAAGCTCTTAATAAAAGTGTACCCTGTGTTTAACCCCTTCCTGACATGTGACAAACATCTGCACCTCACATGTGATGTAGGTGTATGGAAAAAGCTCAGGAACTAAGCCCATCTATTACAGGGCAGGTGACGGCTGTGTTGTACAGCCGGCATCTCTGTCTATCTGCTGTTTAACCACTTACGGTAAATGTTGATATCAATCTCTGACAGCAAAGAAAAGGGCGTCATCGCATGAAGATGGGAGGCGCTGGACCCGGACCACGACGCCCATCGGACCTGAACCGGGACCGCCCCTGGGTGAGTATAATCTAACTTGTTTTTCTTCTCTTTCAGGTTACATCGGGGGCTTATGTACAGCGTTACAGAATTCTGTAGGTAAGCCCCTGATGGTGGTGGCCGCAGCTTATAGGCGAAAAATGGGGTGACAGATTCCCTTTAATAGACCTCCGATCTCCTCCAAACTGAGGTACTTAAAGGGATAGTCCCATCTTCCAAGAGCCTAACCCAATATGTAGCAGATGTAATAATAATAACAAATCTTCCAATTAGAAATAAAGTATAGTTCTTCTGATTCGCTATGTCGCTTACCCCATGTGCAGGGCATTGCAGTAGCTTAGATGTTAATAGTCGTAACCATTGATACCTAAGCTAATGCAATGCCCTGCACATGGGGTAAGAGACAAAGCGAATCAGAAGAACTATACTTAATATCTAATTGGAAATTTGTTATTATTATTACATCTAGTACATATCGGGATTGGATCTTGGAAGATGGGAGTACCCCTTTAAGTGCCTCTGTTTGGAGCAGATTGGAGGTCTGTTAAGTCGCCCATCGCCCCATGCAATGTATGGTGTTGATGGGTTACCTTGGCAGCTGCAGGCCTACTGAAGACTTTAGTACTTCTATGAAACCCAGCCTGTGGACGCTGCTCCTGCTTAAAGGGGTTGTCCAGGTCTGTGATGAAAGACTGCAGTCAATGAACCCTCACAGCGCGCACATCGCATGGACAATCCCTTTCAGGTTGAGATTGGCAGGAAATTGAGCAGGGAGATCAGGCGGTATAGTACCAAGCACAGCTACCATTAAATTATAAGATAATGTTTACAATAGAGGCGCATCTCATGGCTTGTTACCCATTCTCCATGGCCAATGTCTTCCCAACTGAGAGGGGCACGCATCTGGTAAATTGCAGGTAACTTTCTCATAACTTCCTTGCCAGGTGTGTCACCCTTATCATGACATCCTATAACATATATATCAGGATCTTTATTACAGCTGAAATTCTATCAAATACATTATTAAAGGATTTGTCCCATTTCAGAAAAGTTTCCCTAGTTTCTGTTTGTGCCCCTACACACTGCAGTTATACCAACATGTATTCCAGCTCATTTCTTTGGTTTTGCTAATGTCTTAATGCAGTATGAAATTAGAGACATTTTATACAAATGAAATTACAAATAAAAAAATCAAACATAAAAAATAGAGGTTTTACATTAAAGGGGTCTTCCACTACTAGGACAACCCCTTCTTGAACTAAATGTTTGGCCCCAATAAAATGCAAATTGTCTCTTCAGAGAGGAAGAGAACTAGAACTCTAGTGCCACCTATTGGAAGTAGCGATCCTAACAGTCAATGTCGGAGAGTGACATGTAAGTATGTTGAGATGAGGAGACAAGGCTCGTTAAAGGGTCGACATTGACTGTTAGGATTGCTACTTCCAATAGGTGGCACTAGAGTTCTAGTTCTCTTCCTCTCTGAAGAGACAATTTGCATATTTCCCAGAGGAGCATTGCAGCTTTAAGTATCCTCATCTCGACATGCTTAACATGTCACTCTCCGCAAGGAGAAACGATACTTCTTGGGCCCCAATAAAATAAAAGCTTATAGTCACCTCCCGTGCCGGCGCCGTTCCAGCGGTGTTGGCACTCGCAGTACCGGAGCTCCCGTGTGGTGTTGTGACATGTGGTGCCTGGCGCCCAATCAGCACTGGCGTCACTGTCCTCGCCATGAAGAGGAAGTCCTGGCTGCAGCTGATCCCTGACTTCCTCTTCTTGTTCAATCCGTACGAAGGCGGGGACAGTGACACCAGCGCTGATTGGGCGCCGGGCTCATGTGTCACAACACCGCGAGAGAGCCCCGGGACCGCGAGTGCTGACACCACTGGAACCACCGGTGCCAGCACGGAAGGGAAGTGTAGGTTTTTTATTTTATCGGGGCCAAACACTTAGTTCAAGAAGGGGTTGTCTGATTGGTAAACGGCCCCTTTAAAAAAAAACATGACGCTAGTTACTTGTACCCACCTGGTTCGCCTGATGGTCGCCTTTGCACGCTGGCTGTAAAAGCTTCATGGTGTTGTCTTCTTCATCCTCCATGCTAGTGGGATTAGCTACCGGACAAACATTGTCTTCCATGTTGGCGTTTGGTGCTGCCTGCGGTTTTCGTTTGATGTCCTGTTCTTTCGGACAGTTTGGTGTCATTTTACCCGGCGGGTCCCTGCAGTCATTCTGAAGCTCGGGGATCAAGTGTTCATCAGCCGCTGCTCTTTTGTCATCGGGCAGGACACTGATATCCACCTTGCTAAGCGTTGAAATATAAGCCGCTGTACTGTTCATGTGCGGGAAGTCGGGGAGAGCTGGAGGAACACAGGCTGCTTTCGTCTTTACTGGGCTTTTTCCTTTATTCTGCGTAGAAAATTGACAATTGTGCATTAACATAAAAATGTCCTTATGTGTATAAAAGGAGTCAGAAAACAAATTTACATTATTCCTATTGATTTTATTAATTTTGGCCTTTGGAAAAGTTGCCCGGTTTCTCAAGAAACCTGATATGGATCATTGACTTCAGATACAATGGCTAATACACATTCTCATGTTTTATGTGACGCTCATGTTCTATGTTTCAGGCAACAAGCCACTTGCGTCGGGTAGAAAATAAAATGTGTAGGATAAGAGTTCAGGAAAGATATATATCCTGGTACCTTGTTAGCCAGTGGATAGAATAATATTTAGAATTGAGAGTCCTCAGTGGTTGATACCTTTTAATGGCTATTAGCTATTAAAAGGTATGAACCACTAAGGACTCTCAATTCTAAATATTATTCTAGGATAAGAGTAAAATTCATAAAATTGTAAAGGAGTGGAGCTGTAAAAAAACAAACAAAAAACCCCCACACCTTTTCCCACCCCACAAAAGAGTCCAGACATTTTTTGTTTTTTTTGCGCTTTTATTCCCTTCCCATTCATTTTAGCACACAACATGATGAAAAAAATGGGAAAACAAAAATTCAAGATGGGTAAAACAGCAAAAAAAAAAACACCACAATTCCACCATTGTTATTTTGGGTTTTGTTTTTACCATTTTTTTGGGACGATTCTCATAAATTTGACTTTTCCTAACACAACAAGACCAAATATGTTTGGTTTTTATTTATTTATTTTTTAATAGGGATTTTTTTTTTAAACTTTTTTTTTTTTTTACTTTCCATAGTCCACCGATTGGGACCTGAACCTGCGGATCACTTATACTACACACTGGAATACTATAGTATTGCAGTGTATAGCGTAACTGTGGTTCTCCTATGAAACCCAGTCTGTGTCTAAGGGGAGAAAATGGGGGTCAATGGGAGTGCACCGGTAAGTAGGCCATTTAAGTGCTGCTGTAAGTGATTGACAGCAGCATCTAAGTGGTTAACAGCGGCGATCGGAGCAGATGTTAGCTATGTATCACCACTGGCATCTGACATCTATGAAGTGGTTCACCCCTGCAGTGACTTGTATGTTAAGAGGTTAAGTCCTAACAAATGTGGGACTCAATAGTAGCCAAGGAACCTATAGTTATCTGTGGGCCACATCCTATGTAACAAGATTTTCTTTATGCACAAAAAAATGATATCACCACTTTGTAGGATAGATGTTGAATGTATTATCACTGGGGGTTCAGATGCGTAGACCCCTACTGATCCCGACAACTGGGGACCCAAAGTTCTCTGTGTGAATGGGGTAATTCTTCAAACTAAACAGAGGAGCATGCAGGCACATTACAAAAAGGAGATTTTTGTGTACTCACCGTAAAATCTCTTTCTCTTAGCCTCTAATTGGGGGACACAGGACCATGGGTGTTATGCTGCTGTCCACTAGGAGGCGACACTATGCATAATCTGAAAAAGATTAACTGTGGCTCCTCCTGTGCAGTATACACCCCTGAACGGCATCAGCCTTCTCCAGTTTTGTGCAAAAGCAGTAGGAGGAACGTAACATGAATAACAAAATTATGCCTGTAAGAAGGCAACTATTGTACGAGCTCAAGAAACAATATGAGAACTCAACAGTTACAACAGCCCGGAAAGGGCAACAGGGTGGGAGCTGTGTCCCCCAATTAGAGGCTAAGAGAAAGAGATTTTACGGTGAGTACACAAAAATCTCCTTTACTCTGTCGCCTCATTGGGGGACAAAGGACCATGGGACGTCCTAAAGCAGTCCTTGGGTGGGAAGCAATGGACGAATATTGTGCAGACAGGCCCGTACACTTAGGGCACCGCCGCTTGCAGGACACGTCTACCCAGGCTCGCGTCCGCTGAGGACTGGGTATGAACCCTGTAGTGTTTAGTAAACGTGTGTAAGCTAGTCCAAGTGGCCGCCTTACACACTTGTTGTGCCGAAGCCTGGTGCCGAATGGCCCAGGAGGCCCCTACCGCCCGTGTAGAGTGTGCCGTAATACCGGCTGGAAGAGGAGAATTCTTAAGGCGGTACGCCTCTTGTATGGTGGATTTGATCCACCTGGCAAGAGTAGCTTTGGAAGCTGGCATACCCTTGTGGCCGCCTTCCGGAAGGAGGAAAAGGGAATCAGACCTCCGGAAGGACGCAGTCCTAGACACGTATATACGCAAAGCCCTGACAAGGTCAAGCGTATGCAGAGCCTTCTCCACTCTATGAACCGGAACCGGACAAAGGGATGGTAGTGAAATTTCCTCATTGAGGTGGAAGTCGGACACAACCTTCGGAAGGAAGGATGGGACCGTACGAAGAACTACCTTGTCCTGGTGAAATGCCAGGAAAGGCCGTCTGCAGGAGAGTGCTGTCAGTTCAGACACCCTGCGTAGCGAGGTGATTGCCACCAGGAAAACCACCTTCTGGGAAAGAAGGCGGAGAGGGACCTCCTTAAGGGGTTCGAAGGGTGGTTCCTGCAATGCTGTCAGGACCAGGTTGAGGTCCCACGTTTCTAGTGGTCGTCTGTAGGGGGGAACCAATCGGGAAACCCCCTGAAGGAAAGTCCTTACTTGCGGCTTGGTAGCAATGCGCTTTTGGAAAAGCACTGAGAGGGCTGACACCAGCCCAATGACAGCCTGGCCTCCAGACCCGATTGGAGAAAACCAAGTACTTTGGGTAGGGAATAAGGGAGTGGGATCTGGCCACGAGATTCGCACCAGGTAAAGAAAGCTTTCCAGGTACGGTAATAAATCTTGGCAGAGGCTGGTTTCCGTGCTCTGATCATGGTTCCAATGACATTTGTCGAGAGCCCTGCCTGGGTTAGAACCCAGGTCTCAAGGGCCACGCCGTCAAATTGAGAGCCCCTGAGTTCTGGTGGTAGAACGGCCCCTGTGATAGAAGATCGTGGCGGTCGGGGAGACGCCAGGGGGCGTCTGCTGTGAGTTGTACGATGTCGGCGTACCATGTGCGTCTGGGCCAGTCCGGTGCAATGAGGATGGTTGGAACTCCCTCTTGTTTGATCTTCCTCACCACTCTGGATATCAGGGGGAGAGGTGGAAAAATATACAGAAGCTGGAACTGGGTCCAGTCCTGAACCAGAGCGTCTGCTCCGAGCGACCGCGGATCGTGTGTTCTGGCAATGAAGTTGGAGACCTTGGCATTGAAATGGGATGCCATTAGGTCCACATCCGGGGTCCCCCAGCGGAGACAGATCTGTTGAAAAATTTCGGGATGGAGAGACCACTCTCCCGAGTCTATTCCTTGTCGGCTGAGGAAGTCTGCTTCCCAGTTGTCCACACCCGGAATGTGGACCGCCGAAAGGACCGACCCCGTGTCCTCCACCCAGCGGAGGATATGTGACACTTCCCGCATCGCCTGGGTACTGCGGGTCCCCCCTTGATGATTCACATATGCCACAGCCGTGGCATTGTCCAACTGTATCCTGATGTGAGAGGCTGCCAGTAAGTGATGGAAGGCCCTCAATGCCAGAAGGATGGCACGAATTTCCAGGATGTTGATGGGCATGGTCGCTTCCGCTGGGGACCACTTGCCCTGTGGTGTAGGTGCACCGCACCCCAACCCGTCAGACTCGCGTCGGTGGTCAGAACCTTCCATTGACCTGAGAGAAAGGATTTCCCCTTTGCTAGCGAGGTTGGCTTGAGCCACCAGTGCAGGGACCTCCTGGTTGACGACGTTAGCTGGAACTCCCTGTCGAGAGAGAAGGGATTCCTGTCCCAGGACTTGAGAATGGCTAGTTGGAGAGGTCTGAGGTGAAACTGGGCAAATGGGACGGCTTCTATTGCTGCTGCCATCTTGCCGAGGACTCTCATGGCAAAACGGAGAGATCGAGGGGGTTTGCGGAGGAGGGTGCGAACTGCTAGTCGGAGGGCCAGTGCCTTGTCCTTGGGAAGGAGCACTAGACCCCTGGAGGTGTTGAATAACATTCCCAGGAAGGTCAGGGACTGACTCGGGGCTGGTGATGACTTTTGTAGGTTGATTAACCAGCCCATGCGACTGAGAGTATCAGTTGTGATTGAGACGCTGAGCTCGCAGTCCTTGAAGGTGGGAGCCTTGATGAGTAGATTGTCCAGGTATGGAACGACTACTATGCCTCTGGAATGCAGGACGTCCATGGTTGCTGCCATGACCTTGGTGAACACTCTGGGTGTCTTCCGGAGTCCGTGAGTCATGAAGAAGAGAAAGTCTGAGATTTTCCTCCTCTGGGCTTAGACTGGCCTGCTTTTGACTGCCAGGTCTTGTCCGACCTTTGCGTCGATCGTGAGTTGTCCCTGCGTGGGGAGCGGTTACGATTTTGTACTGGACGTGAGACGGACCAGCCGGAGGAATTCCGAAAGGATCGGAATCGAGTTTGGTTACGCTTCTTGTAAGTGCGTTTAGGTTTCAGTTGGGGAAGAGAAGTACTCTTACCCCCTGTGGCGTTGGATATCATAGTATCCAACTGTTCACCGAAAAGTCTCCCACTGAGGTAGGGGAGGTGCGTGAGGGACTTCTTTGAGGCTGCGTCCGCTTTCCATTCTCGCAGCCAGAGGATACGCCGAATCGTGATGGCGTTTGATGCCTTCCCCGCGACTCCCTTTGCTGAATCCAGAGCTGCATGGAGCATGTAATCTGCTACAACTGCAATTTGAACCGCTTGGTCTGACAGTTCAGGAGCGGATGCTTGGAAGGCTTGTAAATTCTTTGCCCAGGCCAAGATGGCCTTGGCAGCCCAAACTGAGGCGAACGCGGGAGCCAGGGATGCCCCTGCTGCCTCGAAAATTGAACGAGCCATGCGTTCTACCTGCCGGTCTGCTGCGTCCCTGAGGGGTGAGCTATCTGGCAGTGAAAGGAGGGTCTGTGCTGCTAGCCTGGAGACTGGGGGATCCACTTCAGGTGGATCTGTCCATTCCTTGGTGTCCTTCTGTGGGAAGGGGTACCTCGCCTCCAGATATTTGCGATTAGCTAATTTTTTCTCAGGCTGTGAGAGCTGTTTTTTTAAGGATCGCCTTAAACTCTGGGTGGTTAGAGAAAACCTTAGGCGGCTTCAGAGGTCCTTCAAAGGAAATCTTATGTTCTGGGGCCTCTGGTGGCGGATCAGAAATGTCCAGCACCCGATGGATGGACGATATTATGTCCTCAACTAGCACTGTATTGCTAGGAGGGATTGGGATCAGGGACCCTTCCGTTTCTCTGTCCGAGTCAGAGTCGCAGATGCCTTCCGAATCCTGTGTATCACTGAGGCGTCCCCTGCTGGGTGGGCTGGGGAGGAGGCCTTCTCTGGTTGGGGATTGCGGAGATCTGCATTGTCTGTCCCTGGAATCGGACGGTCTAGATGACCTGGAGCTACGGTGTCTCTCCCTAGAGGGGGATGACCGTGTGCTATGGGATGACGCAGATGGACTTGATCTATGGATCCGCTTGCGTCCTGACCTAGACGTGGATGTGCCAGGGTCATCTTGTTCCTGAGTCAAGCTCTCCCTTTGCTGGGTAACGGTCATAGCCGGGGCATGACCCTGCAGAGCCTGAAGCAATGTGGAAGTTAGGTTATGTATAGACTGCATCATAGATTGCGATATCTGAGTGGCCCATTCCAGCGTGGCATTAGACACCAAGGCATTGGCAGGGGCTTCTTGAGGCTGTGACACAGTAGTTTGTATACAGTTCTGACAATGCGGGTACGTGCTACTACTGGGGAGAGCGGTCCCGCAGGCTGTGCAGAATGCATAATAGCAGTTCTGCCTGGTTCTCTTGGACCTTGAGACCTGCATAGTGCACAAAGTGCAGAGGTGCTGCCAGCAGATGGACCTTACAGGGGTAGAGAACCTACAGGGGAGCCTTATAGGTAATATGGATTCACAGCTGAGTAAAAAGAACCCAGCTGTGATCTTACCCCACCAGTGTGCCCCTAGGTCCAGCGCCGAAGATCCACAGTCCTGTGCCCCCCGGAGACTGGCTGCCTGGTCCTGGTCCTGCAGACCGGGAGATGCAGGGTTAATCTGCAGCCGAAAATGGCTGCAGAGACAGAGAAGAGAGGAGGAGAAGGGGGCGGAGAGCTGTAAAAAGGCGGCAAGGCTGTGTAAAAACGCGCCCTTTCTGTCTCGATCCGCCCCCTGTATGACACGGTAGAGTGTCATATTTGTCATCCGGGGGGCGGGCCGGGGGGGCGGAGAGGAGGCGGTGGCTTCAGCTAGGCCGAAGCCGAGGCCTAAAGTAGATGCCTGAGGCCCAGAAGGGCTCCAGGCCGGCGCGAAAGTCCGGGAGGGGGTCGGATCTGAACCGGACCCCTCCGGATTTAAAGGCAGGATAGCGGTGGGGCTGTAAGCGAGAGGGGAGCCCTGTGAGGGGTCCCCCTGAGGCAGTATAGAGCTGGTGCTGCCGCAGAGACAGGGGCGCAGGGAGCCCTGTGTCTGTATGTGCCATGCCTGCCTGCACTCCCCCCGGCCCCAACAGGAGCCCGCAGCTGGGCTGGGGTCCCTGGATGCAGGCGCAGTGTGCTGGCCCATTGCTGGGAGCTGTAGGATGCTGCCTGTACAGGCCCTACCTGAGGTGTCTCAACCTAATACCCCCAGAGGGGGATAGGGAGGGTGCTTGTCACCGTCAGGGGCCTTTATCCTCGCCTCGACCTCAACCCAGAAACCAAAAGGAATTGGGGAAGGAGGGGGGGGGGGTCTCGACTTCGAACCAGCACCCGAGGGGCTGGGGAAGGAGCAGCATGGGGAATAGCCATCTCAACTTCAACTGGGCACCCCATAATAGGGGGCCGAGGAAGGAGCCATACCGGGTCTCACAGGAGACCCTCTTTTCTTCATCTGTAATCCCATCGGAAAACGGAGTAAAAATCTTTAGGTGTGCCTCCTTTGCGACACTAAGCAAAAACTGGAGAAGGCTGATGCCGTCCAGGGGTGTATACTGCACAGGAGGAGCCACAGTTAATCTTTTTCAGATTATGCATAGTGTCGCCTCCTAGTGGACAGCAGCATAACACCCATGGTCCTGTGTCCCCCAATGAGGCGACAGAGTAAATGAATAGTAATTTTACCTCTTTATGCCGTTTTCTTTCACCAGGGGCAGTTTCTGCTCGTATTTCCCGTTCATGCTGCTCACCATTTTTTGGGATTCCGCCGTGGCTGGAGTATACCATTTTTTTTCGGCGTTTGACTTGTTTTCTTATAAAAAAAAAAAAAACAATAGTTTTTTCTTTATTGTGCAAGCAAACCAGTTTAAAGTTCATCCTGGTCTTCTATCTTCAATAAGTAAATGTGAGAACTAGAGAGAAGAGCAGGGCCCTGTTCACATTGTGGTTACTGAATGCTTTAGGAAGCCTCCTGGCACATATGCTGAATTATCCATAGGCCCCCATGCACATAAAGGAGGCCTAGCTGACATTCTGTTGTGCTGGACAGTGCTTTCCTGTACTGTGGGCCATTATACACACACAAAAACCATACACCTGGCTGCATACTTTTTTTAAGGAGTTTTATGAGCTTATCACAACTTTGTGCTGCACCTTTGATGTATGGGATTACCATGTATAGGACTACAGTTACCATGATTCCGCTCCCCATTCATAGATGATGTTGCTTATACGCCCTTCTATTAGTTAGCTAGTCCTGTCTCCTAGTCTGTTTTGCTCTTTTCTCGACACTGCGCCATTTGATGCCCAGCATGTTAAACAGGATCCCTCTAGAGACAGAGCTGGGAAAACCAGCGAGCAGTGGAGATAGGGGCATGTAATGTGTGATATGTGGTACAAAATGGGAGAAAAAAAACATGATCAGAATAAGGAATGTTAAAGAGCTGCAGATACACACCCGGGACATGGCCATGTAACTGCGTGAGAGGCTGGCCTGCAGAGTACACATGTGGACTAATCTTACTGCAGTTAAACTACTCATATATATTTTTGTAAAGATTAGAGACCCCTCTTAAAGAAAAACTCCCACTGTTTTGTATTAACTAAACCTGTGCAGATGTTAGTATAATGTAGTGTAAGTGAGCTAATATTTTCAACGATCGATGTCTTCCCCCGTTTCCAGCGGAGCTCCGGTCCTCTTCACACTCACGACATTTATTCCAATTCTCCGGATCACACTGGCGTCTGTGTGTGAGCTGGAAATTGCTTTTAATTTTGCCTCGTTCTGAGCTCCATAGGCTTACACAGTAAAAGAGACTTCTGGCTCACACATAGACCCCAGAAGAGTGAGTGAGAAGAGGACTGGCGCAGCGCTGGAAACCAGGGAAGACAGCAATTAGTAAGAATATTAACACACACTAAAAAATGTTGGGGAGTGCTTGCTTCTTCAACATTGGTCCCTATGAGCACATTATGCCGCTGTTTGTGTATACAGTGGCATACGTGAAAAGTATACAACAAGAAATACCCCTGACATATATACCTAACAGATGGTTGATGAGAAGAGAACACAACATTCATACAGCCAGACCAGTTCTCACTTCCATTATTAGCTGAAATATACCTGGGAAATGGACGAAAGCAGTAAGAGAAGACGTCATCCACGCCGACAACTGAAGGTGCATGTCAGTATTCAGTAATTCTAGTCACATCCATTCCCTCTATTTATAGAGTATGATAAATGAAATACAAACCTGCTTGTTTGCCAAAAGTAACCCCAAATTAAAACTAAAGAAAATAAGTACTGTTAACTTTTTTTCTTGGCGACGTTCTTCCATTTTCTAATTCTGCAGATTCCGAAACTATCGTTTAATTCCCTCCTTCTTAAGGCTATGTGAACAACAGGAGTAGGGAAGGGTAGGAGCCTCTGCATGAATGACAGCAGTTCCATTGCTTTCTATTAATGCAGACTTGGATGTGCAATGGAGTTGCACTGCCGACTCTCGTAGCATATTAAATGTAACGGGATTTTATGTGGTTACAACATTGGTAAAGATCAGTGATGAGCGAACGTGCTGGGATAAAGTGTTATCTGAGCATGCTCGGGTGCTAACCGCGTGTCTCCAGCATGCTCGAATAATATGTTCAAGTTCCCGCAGCTGCATGTGTCACGGCTGTTCAACAGCTACAACACATGCATGGGTTGCCTGTAGGTTAGGAAATCCCTGCATGTGTTGCGGCTGTCTAACAATTGTGAGCCATACAGCAGTGGAGGCTCAAACATATTTTTCGAGCATGCAGAAGACACTCAGTTAGCACCCGAGCATGCTCAGATAACACCTTATCCGAGCATGATCGCTCATCACTAGTAAAGATCCCTTTTAATATTATTATATTATTACTTACAGTTTACTGTTATCCAAGAAACACTTAATGTGCTGCTTGATGTAAGACTTTCGCAGTATCTGATTCGCTGTTGGCCTCTTTTCAGGCGTTCGGCTTAACATTGTGCCAATCAAATCCCTCAGTTCATTACTGTAATCTTTAGGCATTGGAGGCAACTGGAAGGTAAGAGGAGAAATTATGTACATGGAATGATATTATATACAGAATTTATTAACATGGTATCCATGGCCAATCTGATGTGTAGGGGGACAGCCGGAGTAAGGATAGGGCATATTGAAATTCAACATGTCTGATGCTTACCTCCCAAGAGAAAGCAACAAATATGTAAGATCAGTTGATTGGATCGTAATTATGGGACAGATATGAAAGCTACTGCATCTCAGGTGTATGGCTCCTTAACATTTTAAAGAAAAAATAACGATTTTGCTTATGCGGCAACTGGAATAGCAAACAGTGCCTGAACTTGATTCAAATACACTATATCGTGCTTGTGACCATTTTATAAACTCATTTCATATGGTGTGAATTTATAAACCAAGTATCTCCATTAAGAGAGTGATGGCGGACTGTCTATTTCCAACAAAAAACAAGTGTTTCCGTAAGGAGAATTCTAGTATGAGGAGGCCGGTGTAGTGACGCTGACAGTGCCCGGAGTAAGGCAAGTAGTTTGCAAAAAGGAAATTTTTGTGTACTCACCGTAAAATCTTTTTCTCCGAGCCACTCATTGGGGGACACAGGACCATGGGTGTTATGCTGCTGCCACTAGGAGGACACTAAGTAGACAGAAAGATTAACTCCTCCTCTGCAGTATACACCCCTTCACTGGATACAATTTCAACCAGTTCGGTAGTAAAGCAGTAGGAGCATGAACAAAGACAAACTATGTCAAAACCAAGAAGTAACAACAAGCCAAAAAAACAGGCTAACAGGGTGGGTGCTGTGTCCCCCAATGAGTGGCTCGGAGAAAAAGATTTTACGGTGAGTACACAAAAATCTCCTTTTCTCCTACGCCTCATTGGGGGACACAGGACCATGGGACGTACAAAAGCAGTCCCTGGGTGGGGAGCAATATGCTAATACCCCATGTACCACTGGCTTACGGCTTAAGGAACTGCCGCTTGCAGAATGCGCCTGCCAAGGGCGGCATCTGCAGAAGAGATAGAATGAATGTGGTAATGCTTGGTAAAAGTGTGCAAACTGGACCACGTCGCAGCCTTGCAGACCTGCTGTGCTGACGCCTGGTGCCGAATGGCCCACGAGGCGCCCACCGACCGAGTAGAATGGGCCTTGATCCCAGCTGGGATAGGAACACCTTTGACACGATAGGATTCTTGAATGGCTGACTGAATCCATTTAGCCAGAGTGGCTTTTGAAGTGGGAGAACCCTTCCTGGGCCCCTCTGGAAGTACGAACAGGACGTCTGACGTGCGGAAGGGAGCCGTCCTCGAGACGTACCGACGAAGAGCCCTCACCACATCAAGAGTGTGTAGAGCCTTTTCGATGCGATGGACTGGTGCCGGGCAGAACGAAGGCAGAACAATCTCCTCATTGAGGTGGAAAGAAGAGACGACCTTGGGCAAAAAGGTGGGAGAGGTCCTCAATACCGCCTTGTCCGGATGAAAAATTAGAAAGGGAGGGCGGCAAGAGAGTGCAGCCAACTCCGAAACCCTTGTGATGGACGTAATGGCTACTAGGAAGACTACCTTCCAAGAAAGGAAGGTCAAGGAAACGTCCTGTAGCGGTTCGAAGGGAGTCTCCTGAAGAGCTCCGAGAACTAAATTAAGATCCCACGGATCCAAGGGCGATTTGTAGGGAGGCGCCACACGGGAAACTCCCTGGAAGAAAGTTTTCACCGGCAACCTATTGGCAATCTTCCGCTGGAAAAGGACTGACAATGCCGAAACCTGACCCTTTAGGGAGCTAAGGGCAAGTCCCGACTCTAGTCCGGACTGAAGAAACTCCAGTATGGAAGGGATAGAAAATACCAGAGGAGATCGTCCCTGTGCATCGCACCATGAGAAAAAAATTTGCCAGGTACGGTGGTAACTGCGCATGGAAACAGGTTTCCTAGCTCTGATCATGGTGGAGGACACCTTGGGAGTGAAACCCGCTTGGCCTAGAATCCAGGACTCAACGGCCAAGCCGTCAAAAACAGGGCCCCTGAGTTCTGGTGGTAAATCGGGCCCTGTGAAAGAAGATCCACGCGATCTGGAAGACGCCAGGGGACATCGGCTACCAGCTGAACCAGTTCGGCGTACCATGCCCGACGCGGCCAGTCTGGCGCGACGAGAATCAACGGTACCCCCTCTGCCCTGATCTTTTTGATGACCCTCGGTAGCAGGGGAAGAGGAGGAAAAATGTACAGGAGGCGGAATTGGCGCCAAGGCAAGACCAGGGCGTCTACTCCAAGGGCCCGTGGGTCGAGGGACCGAGCAAAGAACTGAGGAACCTTGTTGTTCATCCTGGAAGCCATGAGATCCACATCCGGGGTCCCCCAGCGATGGCAAATCTGCTGGAAAACCTCCGGGTGAAGAGACCACTCTCCGGAGGCGAGGCCCTGGCGGCTGAGGAAGTCCGCCGCCCAATTCTCCACACCTGGAATGTGGATCGCCGAGATGGGCGAATGGTTTGACTCCGCCCAATGAAGGATGTGAGACACCTCGAGCATGGCCGTCCTGCTGAGGGTTCCGCCCTGACGGTTGATGTATGCCACGGCCGTGGCGTTGTCGGACTGGATTCTGACTGGGTGACCTGCCAGAAGGCGGTGAAACTGGAACAATGCTAGCCTGATAGCTCGAATCTCGAGGATATTGATGGCAAGGCGAGACTCTTGAGTGGACCACCGCCGCTGGGCTGTGTGATGGTTGAAGACCGCTCCCCAGCCTATGAGACTGGCATCGGTGGTCACCACCAGCCACCGTACTGGGAGAAAGGACCTTCCCTGGGTTAGGGAGGACTTCAGCGTCCACCACCTGAGGGTCTTCCTGACCCGTGGGGACAGGATGAATCGGCGGTCGAGGGAGGACGGGTTGCCGTCCCAAGCCGACAGTAGCGCATGCTGCAGGGGACGGAGGTGAAACTGCGCAAATGGGACCGCTTCCATGGCAGCTACCATCTGCCCGAGAACTCGCATGCTGGCACGAATGGAGTGGGAGACTGGACGGGAAAGACTCTGAGCTCCCTGCTGCAAGGCCAAAGCCTTGTCTTGAGGGAGTATGACCAGACCGCGGGAAGTGTCCAGTATCATCCCCAGGAAAGAGATTTGTTGAGCCGGAATTGGAGAAGATTTTTTGAAGTTTATCTTCCATCCCAGGCGAGAAAGAGTATCCACCGTGAGAACGACGGACTCTTCGCACGCTGGGTAGGAAGGACCCTTTATCAGTAGGTCGTCCAGGTACGGAATTACCACCACTCCCCTGGAATGAAGAATGGCCATGGCAGCCGCCATGACCTTCGTGAAGACTCTGGGAGCGGTGGCGAGACCGAAGGGCAAGGCCACAAATTGGAAGTGTTCCCCGCGAAAAGCGAAGCGGATGAACTGCTGATGCGGAGGGAAGATTGGTATGTGCAGGTAGGCATCCTTGATGTCTATGGATGCCAGGAATTCTCCTTTTTCCATAGACGCGACCACAGAACGGAGGGATTCAATCCTGAAGTGTCGGATTTTTACGAATCTGTTTAGTAGCTTCAGGTCTAGGATCGGACGTAGTGATCCGTCCTTCTTTGAGACCACGAATAGATTCGAATAGAAACCCTTGAATCTTTGTTCTAGGGGGACCGGAATGATGACTCCGACCATTTGTAGTGCCCATGTTGCCTGGAGAAACGCTGTGGCCTTTGACCTTTGAGGGCAAGACTGGAAAAAGCGCGTAGGGGGGGGGGGGGGAGGAAAATTCTATTTTGTATCCGGTGGACACCAGTTCTCTGACCCACTCGTCGGAAACGACTGAGAGCCAGGCTTGACGGAACAAGAGCAGGCGTCCGCCTACTTTGTTGGTGCCCACCGGATGTTGCAAGGAGTCATTGGGCGGAGGATCCATGGGATGTGGATCCCTTAGACCCGGGTGGTTTAGGCCTGGGTCTCCAGTTACGATTAGGTCTGTAAGAGACCTGGGTGCCTCGGCCACCGCGCGAACCTCGTCCTGATGCGGGGGTAGAGGATGTAGAAGACCAGTTGGCATTGGGCCGAAAAGGCCGAAATGGAGGTTGCTGCTGGTACCGAAAGGGCCGGGTAGGTTTTTGCTGGGGGAGAAATTTACTTTTCCCTCCGGTAGCATCCGAGATCATTTGGTCCAATTTTTCTCCAAATAACCGACCAGGCTGGTAAGGCAGGGCTGTTAGAGAACGCTTGGAAGCCGAATCTGCTCGCCAATCCCTGAGCCACAGGGCTCTCCTGATGGAGATTGCATTGGCGGCTGCCTGTGCAGCGCAATTGGCTGCGTCCATAGAGGCGTTGACTATGAAGTCTCCGGCCTGCGCTATCTGGTTAACCAGGATGCTGGCTTCTGGAGGTGTCACTGGCTTGGATGGTAGAGGAAAGAGTCTCGGTCCAAGAGACCATAGCCTTAGCCACCCAAGAGGCGGCGAAGGATGGGAAGAGAGACGCTCCTGTGGCCTCGAAGGCAGAACGAGCCAGATAATCAATCTGGCGATCGGAGGGGTTCTTAACGGAGGAACCGTCCGAAAGAGACAGGATGGTCTTGGACGCGAGGTGTGACACAGCAGGGTCCACTGACGGAGACTGCAGCCAGTCCTTGATTAGTTCCCGAGAAAAAGGGTATTTGGTCTCGATGGACTTTTGTCCCATGAAACGTTTATCTGGGCGATCCCTATGTTTTTATACAATCTCCTTGAAGTGAGGGTGAGTGACAAAAACCTTTTGAACACGCTTAGTCTTTTTGAAAGACACCACGTGTTCGGGTTCCGATACGGAGTCCTCAGTCACCTTCAGGGTCTGGTTGACCGCCTCGATGAGAGAGTCGAGAGACTCTTGGGAGGAGGGGGAGTCCTGAACGTAGGAAATGTCTGACTCATATTCAGAGTCATCCGAGTTTGGGGAAGGGGACCGGGAAGCAGAGCTTGCAGGCACTGAAGGGCCCGCTAGCTCATGGTCAGGGGATGAAACGTGAACACGTTTTCTAGAGCCCCGGGTAGAAAGTGACCGGGTACGCCCCCTGCTGGTAGACGGATCCATACCGTCGTCTGAATCCTCCGCGGTCCGACCTGGAGAGGGGCCCCGGAGGGAGTCAATTGCCCTGGCTAGGGAAGCCACAGATCGTGACAGAGAGGCTGCCCACTCTGGGGGGCTAGGCTCTATAGGGTCGACGGCTGCGGCATCGGCGACAGTACCTGCGGCGGCAAGAGGCGGCTGCACAGAGGGCGAGACACAATCTGCACACAAAGGACAAAGGAGTAGTGTGGGCTCGGGGCAGGGCCGCATTGCAAGTGGCACATACAGTGAAAAACACTGTGTGCTTCTTGTTACCCTTTTTAGTCTCCTTGGATTGAGACATAGTGCCTTTGGAGACAGAGCGGGCAGTATACGCCAGGGAAGGGGTTAAGCTTTCTTGAAGCAGCTTACCCACGGTCCTGTCTGTGTCCCCAGGGAGAGATATGGCGGTTCTAGAGCGCTGTAGAAGCGTGGGCTCCGTGCAGAGAGTGTGGAAATATGGCCCCCGAGATTTGGAGGGCGCTTCTCGTCCCAGACGAGAAGCGCCGATGTAGGGGGCGGAGCTACGGCCGTGGGAGGGATTTTGCCCACTGCGGCCTACTCCGGCTGAAGAAGCCTGGGACTAAATTTTTGGGGCCTGCCGGCGATGTGCGGCTGCGGCCGCGACGGAGCGTTTCTGAACCTCCGCCAAGCACCGCCGACCCCCGGTCGGCGGTGTCTCTCTCCAGGGACCCGGACCGCATCGCTGCCGCACACAGGGGAGCAGGGGGGTATGTACTTACAGCCGCAGTGCTCCCCGGTTCTCACATGCAGGGCGGTTCTGTGAGGGTGTGTACTCAATCCATGCACCCTGGATGGGGATGGAGAGGCCCCTGATGCATCCTCGTCTGATCAAAGGGGTTTGTTGGTGCTGCGGCACATCTTCCCCTCCGGCTGCATTTTCTCCAGAGCACATTGCTCTATTGCAGGTGGGGGGGGGGGAATCGGGACCGTATAGGAACCGTTGCCCCGGCGCAAGCTTTTTGTGCGCCATACGTCGCAGGAGAGGGACGGGGAGGTATACTCGCCGTGCTCGCCTGTTGTTGGTTCGGGGGAGAGCGGACCCTATAAAAAAAAGGACCTGTCGCCCCCTTCACTCCGTTAGATAAAAAATAAAAATTTACGTAAAATTAAAAATCAAAAATTAAAATAAAGTTGGGGTCTGAAAAAAACAGACCCAAGTGCCTCCTACAGACACTAAGCAAGAACTGGTTGAAATTGTATCCAGTGAAGGGGTGTATACTGCAGAGGAGGAGTTAATCTTTCTGTTTACTTAGTGTCCTCCTAGTGGCAGCAGCATACACCCATGGTCCTGTGTCCCCCAATGAGGCGTAGGAGAAAGTGTGAAAATGTAAAAGCAGCCCTTGGTAATGAATCAAGACACTACTGGATCATGAGCCTCCATAGACATTGGCACCTGGGGCAAATGCCCCTGTGGTTGTGCCACCCTCCCCCACGCTATGTGTTTTTGTATTAATTCCAGAAGGCAAACTCCTGGGATAATTAGTTCTTGTTGGGTCTACCAAGACTGAGAGGACCATTAGGACTTTCTCTTGAAAAGCTTTGACAAAAGAGTTCTCCCATATCAAATGTCAAAAGGTGGCGACTTTTGACATCTACGGCCCCTCAAGGGAGGAAACTGGTTCATTTTATGCAGTCTGTAAGATACATGGCACAGATGTACTAGATTTCATTTAATCAGCATATGACTTGTTAAAGCAAGGTTTTTTTTTCATTGCTGGAGTGGCGCTTTAAATGTAGGTACCCTGCCCCCAGTCATACACTCACCCTCTGGCGTATTCACCATTTTCAGCACCGCTCTGGTGCCATCTTTTTGACTGGCCAGAAGTCAGAAGCTACGTCACAAGCTGTCAATGCAAACCTATGAGAGCTAGAACGAGGCTGCCATAGACTTAGGCTATGTTCACACGATGCGGTTTTTACTGCGGATCCGCAGCGGATTTGCAGCTGCGGATCCGCATCCTTTTTCCATGCAGGGTACAGTACAATGTTACCCAATGGAAAAAAAAAACGCTGTTCCCACGATCCTTTTTTCCGCCGGAAAATCCGCGCTGATTTTCTGCGGAAAAAAAGAAGTACCATGTCAATTCTTTCTGCGGATTCCGCTGCTGTTTTCCACCTGCACCAATAGGAAAAAGCAGCTGGAAACCCGCAGTGGAATCCGCAGTAGAAAAAGGACTGAAAACCGCAGTGAAAACCACCGCAGGTTTTGCACTGCGGTTTTCACAAATCAGGACCTGAAAAATTCGCAGGGAAAAAAGGATCGTGTGAACAAGGCCTTATATTGATAAGTGACCTCCACACAGTTCCACGAAACACTTGAGCTGTCACTTTTCACCGGAGACCAACGGGAGCAACGCTGGAAAACGATGAAGGCGGCTTCAGGCGAGCATATGATCGAGGCCAGGGGAACTGCATATAAAGCACCACTCCAGCTGTACAATAAAAAAAACACTGGAGTGGTGCTTTAAGGGAGAAACCAGTAGATGAGACTCTATGGCCTCTTGCTAGCTCGCTCCAATGAGTAAAGATTTGCGACTCTTTCAGGAAAAAGGTGCATAAGGTAGATACTGTTCCTCGGGGCCATTGTGTTTTGATGATATAAATTATGGTATATTCAGAGATGTTCCTATTAATGTTAGAACATTTGAAGAGAAGTGCATGCCGCAGTCAGACAGGGGCACACATCTCGCCTAGATCTGGGTAGATGACAAAAGATAATTATCCGTATATCTGCCTATTAGCAAAAAGGATTCCATGCCCCTACCAAAACATAGTACCCTCAAGATCTTGTAGTTTAGAGAACATAGGGTTCTTCTATTCTGAGGCATCATCTCTGTAGTCAGGAATATCCCAAGACTCCTTCCAGATCTGGTTGTCCACCTTATGTATGAGAATCAACCTCCAGGAGCACAAAGCCAACAAGGGCCACAAGTTGGACAAGTCAAAATGTTGACTCAAAAGATATTTGTCTTTTGTTAGAGTGGAGGCTGCCACCCAATAACAATGTGCACCCAACATACAGCAAGATACAGATGAAAGTCTGGCACTGCAGCCCCTCTGTGACAAGAAAGCCCACCATAACCATTAGGTGGTTATGGGCAGATTGACAGCTCACCCGACCGGTCAACTGGCAGCCATATCGGCCACCTCTCCCATACACAGGAGTGTTCGCTAGGCTGCGCACTCACATGTTCTCTAAGAGGGAGCGGCTGCCAGACATGTGCGGTGCGGCTTATCTCTGGGAAAACAAAAGGATCGGCGGTCCGAAATTGGACATCCTGGATCCTTAACAACCAGGACAATAAATACCAATAGGCATTAGACTGTCAGGAAGGTTTGGCAGACATTAGTCTAATGTGTATGGGGGGTTTTATGGTGATGATGGACAGGTAATGAATCCCAAATAAAAGCTGACATCAGGGCAATCAATTAGGAGAAGAATGATCTAGGGATAGCATGTAGCAGAAGATATAATCCCCCAAATAATGTCAGGGGCTAATCCGCAATAACTCTTGTAGGGCAGAAACATTCTTAGGATAGGACACTGATTGGTCCTTAGTAACAGATCTATATTTTAGCAACCTAATTGTGTAATAAATGAGAACTTAATATATTATTGCGATTGTAACCACGGTTTTAGAAGTTACCTTTCCTTCGATGATCCGATATACTAACGAGTTCATATCCTTGGCATTGAAGGCGTGCTTTAGAGTCGCCATTTCGTACACACAGCACCCAAGGGCCCACACATCAGACTGAAAGGTGACAGCGTAAGAAGGCATTGGTTACTATTGTCTCTAGTTTTGGCTTTCAAACATGTAACGTGATCCTAAGGATACAATGACTGTGCTGACATGCAAAAAAATACTGTATACAGGAAAAACAGAGTTTCATTAGAAAGAACTTAAAGGGGTTGTTCAGTGAAGACATGCATGCAAGAGTGCCCCTACATTCATTCCCTAGGGGGCTGCGGAGCACCACACTCGGCTTTTTCCAGCAGCCCCATAGAGAACTAATGGAGAGGCGGCTGGGCATCCAAACTGCGTCTGCATTTCATAACAAGCATAAACGGGCCCTGTCGGGGATCAAAAATGTCTGTTCTGCCAATAAGTATGGGTCTCAAAGGTTGGACACCCACCGATAAGCTACCCTGCTCTTGGAAGGGAATCTTTCACCAAGTTTTTGATAACCCATGTGAGAGGAGCATGATGTAGGGGCAGAGACCCTAATTCCAGCAATGTGTCACTAACTGGGCTGCTTGCTGCAGTTTTGAAAAAAAATCACAGCTTTGTCTGCCGCAGATCTAGCAGTTCTCTGACTGCTAAGCTCTGTATAAACCCGCCCACACCACTGACTGGCAGTTTTCTGTGTACACTGTGCATAAGCAGAAAGCTGCCAGTTAGAGGTGGGGGCGGGTTTATACATAGAGCTCATGAATATGGAGGACTACATGGCAGCAAGTTTACTACTTCTCTAATAGTGATCTCTGTCTGATAAAACTGATTTTATTTAAACTACAGCAAGCAGCCCAGTAAGTGACACATCCCTGGAATAATTGTATCTGTCTCTACACTATGCTGCTGACAGATTAGGTAGCAAAATCATGTCCCTTTAATACAAATGGAGGTTAATAATGTATAGTAAATGGGTCAGTACCTTATAATTATATGGCTGATTAGAAAACAGCTCTGGGCTCATATAGTAAGGGGTCCCAATGAGAGTGCTGGCCATGTCATACTGGCTATCCAGGACCCGGGCAATCCCCAGGTCTCCTACTTTGATGATGTTCGATTTAGTCAGGAAAATATTCTGCGTTTTCAAGTCTCGATGCATAATATGCAGATTGTGTAAATACTGCGAAAAGAGGATGGAACAATGTTAATGGCAGACAGTGATAAGGACATTGCATAACACAGCTTTATAAGTGCAAAAAGGATCAGCTGAATGCTCAGACTCGCAAAACTAGATTGGTTAACCCAGTTACAGCGAAGTCTTAGGACATTGTTGCAGTAAACCTCCTACATTGTACCTGCCTTCTGAGAAGATAAATGGAATTTATAATGATATGTTTCTTCTCTTGTGAATTCTATGTAGTGTTTACAGGGGGATTCCATCACTACTACAGGTTGTTAATTACATATCTGATCTGCCCAGCGCCGATCTATACTGGCACAGAGCGGTCACTGATCGGTTCTGCAGCTTCCACTGATGTCACGTAGACAAAGCAGCGTTTCTCTTCTGCTGTACTCTGTTGACGAGCGGTGACTGCCGACACTGTGCTGATTGATAGCCGGCTCCCTGCTGCCTAAATGCGGGGAGCCAACAGTCAATCCACATGTCGCTGTGAGTTATGCAGTGCTGACAGTGCAGCCCAAAAGAAGAAGAGTTGCCCTGTTGATGTTGAACAGCTGAATCGCTGGCAGGAGCGGTCAGTGACCGCTCTCAGTTGGCACCAGGTAGAACAGGCAGCTGGCTGCCCCTGTTAGCAGCTACTTGTCATGGTAAAAAAAAAAAAAGTCCTAGAAAACCCCTTTAATGAGTGCTATGTAGTGAACAGAGAAAAAAGTAGACCTGGTGATCACATATTGCCCGATGCCCCACTGGCAGGGCAAAGCTTATCAGCAATGCCAGTGACTAAAGACTGGACAGGAGGCGGTTCTCTGCCATGAGTGTAAATGTCGACCAGACTTCTTTTACCTTTTAGTGAACATATTATATACCAATAATACATATAAATACACAAAAAGATATAAAATTAAATTCATATAAAAGAAATAAAAGCTCAGGCCAACAATTGTTATAACCACTCCCATCACACATAAGTACCACACAACCAATATAAAGGAGAGAATTTCAAAATGGTATTTTTATGTCACATTTCAAGAATAAAGAACTACAGTTTGTAAACTCTTTTTGTACAGGTAGCTGAAATAATATATAACCCGTTAGCTGATTCATACTGCCTAAGCCACGGGCAGCATGAAGGGGCAACTGACTGCACGAGTAATGGTTTTCTCTGAAACGCTCCAGACCAAAGTAAGAGGTTGAGACTAGTCTGGCACAACCCACTAGCCGGCTTTTCTCAGCGCTGCTACCGGTGATTGACAGGTCTCTCTCAGAGCGAGATATCGGTCACTCACTAGGAGCAGCGCTGGGAGGAGCCGGTCTAGTCTGGTCTCAGGTTAGATCTTCTAACTATACCTTCTCTGAAAAGATGGAGCATTTCAGAGAGCAATATACTTTACGCTGAATGAGGTTTGGGCAACATGAATCAGCTGACAGGTGCACCTTAAAAAAGAAAGAACTCTAGTAAAAAGATAACAAAAAAAAATAGCTCCGTGTGTCACAAAAAATACATATAAATATATATATAAATAGGACAGATACCTCTGAACATGTGCAATAGAAAGCACTGCCCCTCCCTTCATGTGTGGGAAGGTGTTCCTAGTGGATATTCTGATCTAATAACAGAGATACAAGGAGTGCACAGGTAAGAAGAGGCTGCTCACACTGCTGCCCTGTGTCTATCTTATCTAATATTGGAGGTATCAGGTGCGCTGAGGGAAGAAGAGGCTGCTCACACTGCTGCCCTGTGTCTATCTTATCTAATATTGGAGGTATCAGGTGCGCTGAGGGAAGAAGAGGCTGCTCACACTGCTGCCCTGTGTCTATCTTATCTAATATTGGAGGTATCAGGTGCGCTGAGGGAAGAAGAGGCTGCTCACACTGCCGCCCTGTGTCTATCTTATCTAATATTGGAGGTATCAGGTGCGCTGAGGAAAGAAGAGGCTGCTCACACTACTGCCCCGTGTCTATCTTATCTAATATTGGAGGTATTGGGGTGCTGAGGGAAGAAGAGGCTGCTCACACTACTGCCCCGTGTCTATCTTATCTAATATTGGAGGTATCGGGGTGCTGAGGTAATAAGAGGCTGCTCACACTGCTGTCCATATCTTTCTGATCTAATATTAGAGATATCAGGGGTGCTGAGATAAGAAGAGGCTGCTCACACTGCCGCCCCTGCCTATCTTATCTAATACAGGAGATACTAAGGGTGTTGAGGTAAGAAGAGACTGCTCACACTGCTTTCCACCCTGATCTAATACTGGAGATATCAGCAGTGCTGAGGTAAGAAGAGGCTGCTCACACTGCTGTCCACCATATCTTTCTGATCTAATACTGAAGATAACAGGGGTACAGAGGTAAGAAGAGGCTGCTCATAGTGCTGTCCATAATGTCTGTCTGATCTACTACTAGATATACCAGGGGTGCTAGGGTAAGAAGAAGTTATTAACACTGCTGTCCACCCTGTCTATCTGATTTAATACAGGAGATAATAAGAGTGCTGTGGTAAGAAAAGGCTGCTCACACTGCTGTCCACCCTGTCTATCTGATTTAATACTACAGCGCTGAGGGAAGAAGAAGCTGCTCACACTGCTGCCCATGTGATCTAATACTGGAGATACTAGGAGCACTGAGGGAAGAAGAGGCTGCTCACACTGTTGTCCACCCTGTCTAATTAATCTAATACTGGAGATACCAGAGGGGCTGAGGTAAGAAGAGGCCTTTCTGTCTGTCCACCGTGTCTTTTAGAATGACAATACAAAGTTTAAGTATTTCCAGATCACAGCAATGACGCTTCCTTCTGCACATGTTCACAGGCACCTGTACTATCAAAATTCTAGGACAGGTTTCTGTCAGTGGAACAAGGTAGCAACCATTTTAATTCTATAGTGATTACCTTCCTAGACATTTTTTTCTGTTACATGCATTTTAAAAAAATTCAATGCTTTTTTTCCACATAATGATCTTTATAAAAAAAACAGAATTAGTACTCTTGCAATTTTCACACTGGCCACTAAGACTTATTTTAGACTCATACTTTTTTCCTGTCAAGCAGAGTTTTCAGCAGGCTCATTATCTTCAGAGGAAGAATTACAATGACAGCTGATAACACAAGACCATTACTCACAATAGACATTGTCACAGCTGACCCTGCTGTCTGCCTTACACAGGCTCATCAGGTACTTTAATACAAACGATAAGATCAGGATCTGACTATTTTGGATTGTAGCTAATTTACATGTGTTGTTTCCTGAAACGGCAAAACGTTTAAAAGTCTAAACAAAAAAGCCACAATGCTTAGTGTGAAAATTGCATGATTTCTATTTTTTTTATTTTTCATACAGATTGTGATATTGAAAAATTAATAAATGCATAAATAAAAGATGCCCCAAAATGTAAAAATATATTTAACACAAAAACATGATTTCAACAATAGGTCTATTTTCTGATGATAGATTCCTTATAAAGCCCAAACAGGCCTAGTCATTTAAGAGTTAATAAAATTCAGGTCAACAATGGAGAACTATGATCACAAAAGACACCAGTAAACTAGGTGACATTGCCACTAAAGCCGGTTTTACACGTTTGACATTCATGGTCTGAGTACGGACCGCGATGTGTGGACTGATAGCAGGTCTCCTGATCTGACCTCGACAGCCATGTAGGAGGCCAGTCTGTACAGTGTGGTCAGAACTCGGATAGTGAATGTCGGACGGGTGAAACGGACCCAACGTATTACTACAATGGCGTAAGCACCAGTAAAACTGGGCCAATATCAGAGATCACTGGTACTAAGGAGACCATTACAGAATGAGACATCTTGTGGATCCAAGGACAGGGCGCACAGAGGACACCTAAGTGCCCAAATACACTTGGAGCTTGTCCTCACACCCCAAAGACAATTATCATCAAGGCACAAAAAGTTGCCTAAAACTCTTTTTTTACGCTACCTGTAGTGCCATGGTGATCTGAATAAACCACTCCACTACTTGGCTTTCTGGAAGATGTTTGCCTTTTTGTTCCTTAAGTTTGTGGTACAAGTCTCCCCCTTCACAGAAGCTCATGGCGATGTAGAGCAGGCCATCGTCACCCTCCCACGATTCCTTATATGCCACAATGTTGGGATGCTTCAGCTGAGAGAGCAGCTGCGCCTCTTGCTCGGCCGCTTTCCGTTCTCTGCGAGGAGCGTTGCGGAGGCTCAGTTTCTTAATCACATACTATGGGAAAGACATGGAAAGTTTTTTTATTATTATTATTTATTATTATATATTATTATTACAATTATTAGTAATTTATTATTTTTTTTTATGGGATGGAAACAAATTCAGAATTTCGTTTATAAAATTGGATTTGTGTCACCATATTTTTGAGACGGTTAATGTTTTCATTTTTCCTATGTGAGGGCTTTTTTTTTTTGCATGGCGACCCAACGCTTTCATTGACACCATGAAAGGTTGCATTTCGGCAAATGAATACTGCAGCATTTTTTGCTACTGTGGATCACACACAGTCCAGTGTGCACATCCCCTAATGCTAGGTTTAGGCACAATGTTCTCAGCTGAACACTGAGCTGGGATTTCCACTGGAATCCCTAAAAAACGGGATTCTGATGGAGCCATTCACTAGTGTAAAGGCGCACTCAGACGATCACAGAAACTGGACCGCCATGCTCAGACTGGCCGCAGCAAGCCCGCGTGTGATGCTGCACAGAAACATATGTAGCTGTCACCCTTTGGTCAGGAGAGCTGCCGGCCAGTCTGACCTCTGTCCTATTTATACAGCCGGCTGACTGCGCCCCGCCGGCACCCGAGTCACTTTCGACTATCGGGCCTCCATACCGACATTGTTCGTCCTGCAGACTAAATGGCTCCATCAGGGATTTCCGCTAGAATCCGGTTATTCAGGGAGTCTACACTAGAGATCATTGACAAGTGTTTATCAAAAATGTGTAAAGTGATAGAAACTGTCAAAAATCGAGTAATCTACTATACAATTGTCTAAAGGTCACTTCCGTCTTTCTGTCTGTCCTTCTGTCTGTCACGGATATTCATTGGTCGCGGCCTCTGTCTGTCATGGAATCCAAGTGTCTGATTGGTCGTGGCAAAACGCCCACGACCATTGCCACAACCAATCAGCGACGCGCACAGTCCGGAAGAAAATGGCCGCTCCTTACTCCCCGCACTCAGTGCCCGGCGCCCGCGTAACCCCTCCGGTCACCACTCACACAGGGTTAATGCCGGCGGTAATGGACTGCGTTATGCCGCGGGTAACGCACTCCGTTACCGCCGCTATTAACCCTGTGTGACCAAGTTTTTACTATTGATGCAGCCTATGCAGCGTCAATAGTAAAAACATCTAATGTTAAAAATAATAAAATTAAAATAAAAAAGCATTATATACTCACCTTGCGCCGCGGCTCCGGCCGGTCCATGCAAGCGGCACGTTCCGGTAGCAAGGATGGTCTGGGAGAAGGACCTGCCATGACGTCACGGTCATGTGACCGCGACGTCATTACAAGTCCTGCGCACGAAGGACCTGCCGTGACGTCACGATCATGTGACCGCGACACGGTCATGTGACCGACGTCATCACAGGTGCTGGACGAGAAGGACCTGCCATGACGTCACGGTCACGTGACCGCAACGTCATCACACCCTGGTACCGGAAGCCAGGAGCAGCTGAGTATTTAATATTCACCTGTCCACGTTCCATCCGCCGGGCGCAGCTCCGTCTTCCCGTTCTCTTGCAGTGACTGTGCAGGTCAGAGGGCGCGATGACGTATTAGTGTGCGCGCCGCCCTCTGCCTGAACAGTCAGTGCGGAGAGACGGGACGCGGAGGAGCAGCGACGAGAGGTGAGTATGTCTTTTTTTTTTTTTTATTGCAGCAGCAGCATTACATGTGGCTGGGCAATATACTACGTGGCTGGGCAATATACTACGTGGCTGGGCAATATACTACGTGGCTGGGCAATATACTACGTGGCTGGGCAATATACTACGTGGCTGGGCAATATACTTTGTGGCTGGGCAATGTACTACGTGGCTGGCCAATATACTAAGTGGACATGCATATACTAGAATACCCGATGCGTTAGAATCGGGCCACCATCTAGTCTACTATATAATTGTCTAAGGGTCACTTCCGTCTGTCCTTCTGTCTGTCTGTTACGGATATTCATTGGTCGCGGCCTCTGTCTGTCATGGAAATCCAAGTTCCTGATTGGTCGCGGCAAAACGGCCACAACCAATCAGCGACGGGCACAGTCCAGTGGCAAAATGGCCGCTCCTTACTCCCCGCAGTCAGTGCCTGGCCCATACTCCCCTCCACTCAGCGCTCACACAGGGTTAATGGCAGTGGTAACGGACCGCGTTATGCCGCGGGTAACGCACTCTGTTACCGCTGCTATTAACCCTGTGTGACCAACTTTTTACTATTGATGCTGCCTATGCGGCATCAATAGTAAAAAGATCTAATGTTAAAAATAATTTAAAAAAATAAAAAATCGTTATATACTCACCGTCCGTCGGCCCCCGCATCCAGAACCGGCCTTTCCCGCTCCTTGCGAAGCTCCGGTGACCGCTCCATGCATTGCGGTCTCGCGAGATGATGACGTAGCGGTCTCGCGAGACCGCTACGTCATCATCTCGCGAGACCGCAATGCACTCTTGGGACCGGAGCGCGCGAGGAGCATCGGTAAACGCTTCGCCTGGATCCGGGGCCAACGGAAGGTGAGTATATAACTATTTTTTATTTTAATTATTTTTTTTTAACAAGGATATGATGCCCACATTGCTATATACTGCATGGGCTGTGCAATATACTACGGGGGCTGTGCAATGTACTGCGTGGGCTGTGCAATATACTGTGTGGGCTGTGCAATATACTACATGGGCTGTGCTATATACTGCGTGGGCTGTGCAATATACTACATGGGCTGTGCAATATACTGCTTGGGCTGAGCAATGTCCTACGTGGGCTGTGCTATATACTGCGTGGGCTGTGCAATATACTGCTTGGGCTGTGCAATGTACTACGTGGGCTCTGCTATATACTGCGTGGGCTGTGCAATATACTGCTTGGGCTGTGCAATATACTGCGTGGGCTGTGCTATATACTGTGTGGGCTGTGCAATATACTACGTGGGCTGTGCAATACACTGCGTGGGCTGTGCTATATACTGCGTGGGCTGTGCTATATACTGCGCGGGCTGTGCTATATACTGCGCGGGCTGTGCAATATACTGCGTGGGCTGTGCTATATACTGCGTGGGCTGTGCTATATACTGTGTGGGCTGTGCAATATACTATGTGGGCTGTGCAATATACTACGTGGGCTGTGCAATGTACTACGTGGGCTGTGCAATATACTGTGTGGGCTGTGCAATATACTACGTGGGCTGTGCAATATACTACGTGGGCTGTGCAATGTACTACGTGGGCTGTGCAATGTACTATGTGGCCTGTGCAATATACTGCGTTGGCTGTGCTATATACTACCTGGGCTGTGCAATATACGTGGGCTGTGTTATACACTAAGTGGCCTGTGTTATACACTACCTGGCCTGTGTTATACACTACGTGGGCTGTGTTATACACTACATGGGCTGTTATACACTACGTGGCCTGTGTTATACACTATGTGGGCTGTGTTATACACTGCGTGGGCTGTGTTTTATACTACGTGAGCTGTGTTATATGCTACGTTGGCTGTTATAAACTACATGGCTGTGTTATATGCTATGTGGGCTGTTATACACTCCGTGGGCTGTGCTGTATACTACGTGGATGTGCTATATACTACGTGGCTGTGCTATATACTCCGTGGGCTGTGTTATATACTACGTGGCTGTCCTATATACTCCGTGGGCTGTGCTATATACTCCATGGGCTGTGCTATATATTACGTGGCTGTGCTATATACTACGTGGCTGTGCTATATACTACGTGGCTGTGCTATATACTACGTGGCTGTGCTATATACTACGTGGCTGTGCTATATACTACGTGGCTGTGCAATATACTACGTGGCTGTGCTATTTACTACGTGGGCTGTTATATACTACATGGCCGGCCACGAACAATCAGCGACAGGCGCAGTCCGGCCACGAATTGGCGCGGGATTTGAACCACGCTTCGCTAATTGGTAGCGGCCGGCCAAATCCTTTGTATTCAATGTATTATTCTAAAATCTTCATAAATAAACTACATAGATATTCTAGAATACCCGATGCGTTAGAATCGGGCTACCATCTAGTGTTGAAATAAACAGAATACTTTAACCATTACAGGACCGAGCCATTTTTCACTTTCGCACATTTGTCATTTTTTCTCCCCTTTTTCCAAGAGACATAACTTTTCTATATTCCCTTCACTATAGCTATATGAGGGCTTGCTTTTTTTGTAGTTGCGAATGACACATCTTACCATATAATGTACTGGAAAATGGGTAGAAAAAAAAATCCAAATTAGGTATGTATATATGTGTGTGTGTGTGTGTGTGTAAGTGTGTGTGTCTGTGTGTGTGTATATATTATCAGTGTGTGATCAGACTACCTCAGTGTAACAGTATACTCTGTGTTATAGGTATATACTATATATAAATATATATATATATATATATATATATATATATATATATATATATATATATACACACAAAACCAAAAATAATGAAGCCTGTATATAGAGCAGCACAACCAGGATCTGCAGGGAAGCAAACAAATTACATGCTTGAACAGCTGAACTCCTTACTGCTGATTACGGGTGCTCCATGGACCCGTAGAAGCGCTAGATACAGCGCGAAATGGCCGTCGTCGATCCCTGCACACTCCTGCTGTCAATGCACACCCCCGAGCCATGAAGATGTCTTGTTACATGTTTTGAATAAAGGACTTTGATCACTCCACGATCAGTGAGTGCTGCCGCATATTTTCTTCAAGAGATATATATATATATACAGTATGTGATCAGACTGTACCTGTTATGATCTGGTGGCCTAAGAGCAGCATGAGACGTAGTCTGGAGAAGGTGGGACCTGTACTGACCGCAGACCCTGAACTTAACACCGCAACTAGAAGTAGCCGTGGAATGTACCTAGCGCTCCCTAGACATCTCGACACAGCCGGAGGACTAATTACCCCTAGAGATAGAAAAGGGAAAACTATCTTGCCTCAGAGAAAATTCCCAAAGGATAGGCAGCCCCCCCACAAATATTGACTGTGAGAGGAGAGGGAAAAAACATACACAGACTGAAATCAGAATTTAGCAAAGGAGGCCACTTCTAGCTAAATAGAAAGGATAGGACAGAGCACTATGCGGTCAGTATTAAAACACTAGAAAATATCCACCACAGAAAATACAAAAACTCCACAGCTAACTAAAGATATGGAGGGTAAATCTGCATCATCAGAGATACCAGCTTGGCTAAACAAATCCTTATACAGACCAAGCTGGACAAGACAAAAAAACATGGAAAAAAAAACTGAACAATAAGGCCACAGCATGTGGACAGCAAAAAATCAAGGCCAGAACTTATCTTTGATGAAAAGAACTGCAAAGCAGGAGAGACCAGGCAGAGATGTGAATCCTCCAGGAACAATGGACAACTGGCACTGACTAAAGGGTGAAGCAAGACTAAATAGCCCAGTCAAAATTACAAAAAGTGAACACACCTGATAAATGCTGCGATTCAGAGACAGCAGCGCTACCACTTACAACCACCGGAGGGAGCGCAAGAGCAGAATTCACAACATTACCCCCCCCTTGAGGAGGGGTCACCGAACCCTCACCAGAGCCCCCAGGCCGATCCGGACGAGCCAAATGAAAGGCACGAACCAAATCATCAGCATGAACATCGGAGGCAACAACCCAAGAATTATCCTCCTGGCCATAACCCTTCCATTTGACAAGATACTGAAGCTTCCGCCTCGAAAAACGAGAATCCAAAATCTTCTCAACCACATACTCCAACTCCCCATCAATCAACACCGGGGCAGGAGGATCAACAGAGGGAACAACGGGCACCACATATTTCCGCAACAAAGATCTATGAAAAACATTATGGACGGAAAAAGGGGCTGGAAGGGCCAAACGAAAAGACACTGGATTGATAATCTCAGAAATCCTATAAGGGCCAATAAACCGAGGCTTAAACTTAGGGGAAGAAACCTTCATAGGGACATGACGGGAAGACAACCAGACCAAATCCCCAACCCGAAGCCGGGAACCAACACACCGACGACGGTTAGCAAAACGCTGAGCCCCCTCCTGAGACAACACCAAATTGTCAACAACATGAGCCCAAATTTGCTGCAACCTGTCAACCACAGAGTCCACCCCAGGACAATCAGAAGGCTCAACCTGCCCCGAAGAAAAACGAGGATGAAAACCAGAGTTACAAAAGAAGGGTGAAACCAAGGTAGCAGAACTAGCCCGATTATTAAGGGCAAACTCGGCCAATGGCAAGAAAGCCACCCAATCATCCTGATCAGCAGACACAAAGCATCTCAAATAAGTTTCCAAAGTCTGATTAGTTCGCTCGGTTTGGCCATTTGTCTGAGGATGAAATGCGGAAGAAAAAGACAAATCAATGCCCAGCCTAGCACAAAAGGCCCGCCAAAACCTAGAAACAAACTGGGAACCTCTATCGGACACAATATTCTCCGGAATGCCATGCAAACGAACCACATGCTGAAAAAACAACGGAACCAAATCGGAAGAGGAAGGCAACTTAGGCAAAGGTATCAAATGAACCATCTTAGAAAACCGGTCACAAACCACCCAGATAACTGACATCCTCTGGGAAACCGGAAGATCCGAAATAAAATCCATAGAAATATGCGTCCAAGGCCTCTCAGAGACCGGCAAAGGCAAAAGCAACCCACTAGCGCGGGAACAGCAAGGCTTGGCCTGCGCACAAGTCCCACAGGACTACACAAAAGAACGCACATCCCATGACAAAGAAGGCCACCAAAAGGACCTACCAACCAAATCTCTGGTACCAAAAATCCCAGGATGACCAGCCAACACAGAACAATGAACCTCCGAAATCACTTTACTAGTCCATCTGTCAGGAACAAACAGTTTCCCCACTGGACAGCGGTCAGGTTTATCAGCCTGAAATTCCTGAAGAACCCGTCGTAAATCAGGGGAGATGGCAGAAACAATCACCCCATCCTTCAGAATACCGACTGGCTCAAGGACCACAGGAGAATCAGGCAAAAAGCTCCTAGAGAGGGCATCAGCCTTAACATTCTTAGAACCCGGAAGATACGAGACCACAAAATCAAAACGGGAGAAAAACAGGGACCATCGGGCCTGTCTAGGATTCAGCCGTTTGGCAGACTCGAGGTAAATCAGATTCTTATGATCGGTCAAGACCACAATACGGTGATTGGCCCCCTCAAGCCAATGTCGCCACTCCTCAAATGCCCACTTCATAGCCAACAACTCACGATTGCCGACATCATAATTGCATTCCGCAGGGGAAAACTTTCGAGAAAAGAAGGCACACGGTTTCATCAAGGAACCATCAGAATTCCTCTGAGACAAAACGGCCCCTGCCCCAATCTCAGAAGCGTCAACCTCAACCTGAAAAGGAAGAGAAACATCCAGCTGACGCAACACAGGGGCAGAAGTAAATCGGCGTTTAAGCTCCTGAAAGGCAGAAACAGCCGCAGAGGACCAATTCGTCACATGAGCGCCCTTCTTCGTCAAATCGGTCAGGGGTTTAACCACACTGGAGAAGTTGGCAATGAAACGGCGATAAAAATTAGCAAAGCCCAAAAATTTCTGAAGGCTCTTCACGGATGTGGGCTGGATCCAATCATGAATGGCCTGAACCTTAACCGGATCCATCTCTATAGATGAGGGAGAGAAAATGAAGCCCAAAAAAGAAATCTTCTGTACTCCAAAGAGGCACTTAGACCCCTTCACAAACAAGGCATTATCACGAAGGATCTGAAATACCATCCTGACTTGTTTCACATGAGACTCCCAAACATCTGAAAAAATCAAAATATCATCCAAATATACAATCATGAATTTATCAAGATAATTCCGAAATATATCATGCATGAAGGACTGAAACACAGATGGAGCATTAGAGAGTCCAAATGGCATCACAAGGTATTCAAAATGGCCTTCGGGCGTATTAAATGCAGTTTTCCATTCGTCACCCTGCTTAATACGAACAAGATTATATGCCCCTCGAAGGTCAATCTTAGTAAACCAACTAGCCCCCTTAATCCTAGCAAACAGATCAGAAAGCAAAGGCAAAGGGTATTGGAATTTGACCGTGATCTTATTCAAGAGGCGATAATCAATACAGGGTCTCAAGGAGCCATCTTTTTTGGCAACAAAAAAAAACCTGCTCCCAATGGTGAAGAAGATGGCTGAATATGCCCCTTCTCCAAGGACTCCTTAACATAGCTCCGCATGGCGGTATGTTCTGGCACAGACAGGTTGAAAAGTCGGCCCTTAGGGAACTTACAGCCTGGAATCAAGTCAATAGCACAATCACAGTCCCTATGCGGTGGAAGGGAACTGGACTTGGGCTCATTGAATACATCCTGGAAATCAGACAAAAACTCGGGAATTTCAGAAGAGGGGGAGGAGGCAATTGACATCAAAGGAACGTCACCATGAACCCCCTGACAACCCCAACCAGTCACAGACATAGATTTCCAATCTAATACCGGATTATGCACCTGTAACCATGGGAAACCCAGCACAATAGCATCATGCAAATTATGCAACACCAGAAAACGACAATCTTCCTGATGGGCTGGCGCCATACACATGGTCAGCTGTGTCCAAAACTGAGGTTTATTTTTAGCCAACGGTGTAGCATCAATGCCCCTCAAAGGAATAGGACTCTGCAAAGGCTGCAAGGGGAAACCACAACGTCTGGCAAATTCTAAGTCCATTAAGTTTAGAGTGGCGCCTGAATCCACAAATGCCATGACAGAAAATGACGATAATGAGCAGATCAGGGTCACAGATAACAGAAATTTAGGTTGTACAGTACTGATGGTAACAGAACTAGCGATTCTCTTGGTACGCTTAGGGCAATCAGAAATAACATGAGCAGAATCGCCGCAGTAAAAACACAACCTATTCTGACGTCTGAATCCTTGTCGTTCAGCTCTAGACACAATCCTATCACACTGCATAGGCTCAGGACTCCGCTTGGAAGACAATGCCATAGTGTCCACAACTCTGCGCTCGCGCAAGTGCCGATCAATTTGAATGGCCAGAGACATAGAATCACTCAGACCAGCAGGCGTGGGGAACCCCACCATAACATCTTTAACGGATTCAGAAAGACCCTTTCTGAAGATTGCCGCCAAGGCATCCTCATTCCATTTAGTCAGTACAGGCCATTTTCTAAACTTCTGGCAATATGATTCTGCCGCTTCTTGACCCTGAAACAGGGCCAACAAGGTCTTCTCAGCATGATCCACTGAATTAGGTTCATCATACAATAACCCGAGTGCCTGGAAAAAGGTGTCAACATTAAACAAGGCCGGATTCCCAGGTTCCAGGGCAATTGCCAAATCCTGGGAGTCACCATGCAGCAGAGATATAACAATTTTAACCTGCTGGATGGGATCACCAGAGGAACGGGGCTTCAGAGCAAAAAACAGTTTACAGTTATTTTTAAAGCTCAGAAATTTGGACCTATCCCCAAAAAACAAATCAGGAGTTGGAATTCTAGGCTCTAAAACCGGAGTCTGAACGATATAATCGGAAATACCCTGTACTCTAGCAGCAAGTTGATCCACACGAGAAGCCAATGCCTGAACATCCATACCAGCGCCGAACTCCTGAGCCACCCAGAGGTAAAGAGGGAAGAAAAAAAAAAAAAACACAACAGACTACAGGAAAAAAAAAAATGGCTCAGCACTTTCCTTCCCTTCTTCTGAGATGCGGTTAACTCATTGTGGGCCAGTTGTACTGTTATGATCTGGTGGCCTAAGAGCAGCATGAGACGTACTCTGGAGAAGGTGGTACCTGTACTGACCGCAGACCCTGAACTTAACACTGCAACTAGAAGTAGCCGTGGAATGTACCTACCAATCCTAGACACCTCGACACAGCCAGAGGACTAATTACCCCTAGAGATAGAAAAGGGAAAACTATCTTGCCTCAGAGAAAATTCCCAAAGGATAGGCAGCCCCCCCACAAATATTGACTGTGAGAGGAGAGGGAAAAAACATACACAGACTGAAATCAGAATTTAGCAAAGGAGGCCACTTCTAGCTAAATAGAAAGGATAGGACAGAGTACTATGCGGTCAGTATTAAAACACTAGAAAATATCCACCACAGAAAATACAAAAACTCCACAGCTAACTAAAGATATGGAGGGTATATCTGCATCTCCAGAGATACCAGCTTGGCTAAACAAATCCTTATACAGACCAAGCTGGACAAGACAAAAAAACATGGAAAAAAAACTGAACAATAAGGCCACAGCATGTGGACAGCAAAAAATCAAGGCCAGAACTTATCTTTGATGAAAAGAACCGCAAAGCAGGAGAGACCAGGCAGAGATGTGAATCCTCCAGGAACAATGGACAACTGGCACTGACTAAAGGGTGAAGCAAGACTAAATAGCCCAGTCAAAATTACAAAAAGTGAACACACCTGATAAATGCTGCGATTCAGAGACAGCAGCGCTACCACTTACAACCACCGGAGGGAGCCCAAGAGCAGAATTCACAACATGTACCGCAGTGTAACAGTGTATACTCTGTGTTATAGGTGTATATATATATATATATATATATATAAATATATATATATATTTATATATATACTAGATGGTGGCCCGATTCTAACGCATCGGGTATTCTAGAATATGTATGTCCACGTAGTATATTGCCCAGCCACATAGTATATTGCCCAGCCACGTAGTATATTGCCCAGTGACGTAGTATATTGCCCAGCCACGTAGTATATTGCCCAGTGACGTAGTATATTGCCCAGCCACGTAGTATATTGCCCAGCCACGTAGTATATTGCCCAGTCACGTAGTATATTGCCCAGCCACGTAGTATATTGCCCAGCCACGTAGTATATTGCCCAGCCACGTAGTATATTGCCCAGTGACGTAGTATATTGCCCAGCCACGTAGTATATTGCCCAGCGACGTAGTATACAGCACAGAGCCACATAGTATATTGCCCAGCGATGTAGTATATTGCCCAGTGATGTAGTATATTGCCCAGCGACGTAGTATATTGCCCAGCGACGTAGTATATTGCCCAGCGACGTAGTATATTGCCCAGTGACGTAGTATATTGCCCAGCCACGTAGTATATTGCCCAGCCACGTAGTATGTTGCCCAGTGACGTAGTATATTGCCCAGCCACGTAGTATACAGCACAGAGCCACATAGTATATTGCCCAGCGATGTAGTATATTGCCCAGCGATGTAGTATATTGCCCAGCGACGTAGTATATTGCCCAGCGACGTAGTATATTGCCCAGCGACGTAGTATATTGCCCAGTGACGTAGTATACAGAACAGAGCCAAGTAGTATATTGCCCAGTGACGTAGTATACAGCACAGAGCCACATAGTATATTGCCCAGCCACGTAGTATATTGCCCAGTGACGTAGTATATTGCCCAGCGACGTAGTATATTGCCCAGCTACGTAGTATATTGCCCAGCGACGTAGAATATTGCCCAGTGACGTTGTATATTGCTAAGTGACATAGTATACAGCACAGAGCCACGTAGTATATTGCCCAGTGACGTAGTATACAGCACAGAGTCACGTAGTATATTGCCCAGCCACATAGTATATTGCCCAGCTACGTAGTATATTGCCATCCACGTATGTCACAGGTTAAAAAAATAAAAAATAAACATATACTCACCTTCTGCAGGCGCGTTGTAGTTCTGTCGCCTGTGTGGGGTGCAGGCGGCTGCTTCCGGTCCCAGGGTGTGATGACGTCGCGGTCACATGACCGTGACGTCATGGCAGGTCCTTTTCGCGCAGGCCCTGTGATGATGTCGCGGTCACATGACCGTATCGTGGTCACATGACCGTGACATCACGGCAGGTCCTGCTCGCGCAGGCGCACAGGACTTGTGATGACGTCGCGGTCACATGACCGTGACGTCATGGCAGGTCCTTCTCCCAGACCATCCTTGCCACCGGAACGTGCCGCTTGCATGGACCGGCCGGAGCATCGCGAGGAGCGGGAAAGGCGGCGGAAGGTGAGTATCTAATGATTTTTTATTTTTTTTATTATTTTTAACATTAGATGTTTTTACTATTGACGCTGCATAGGCTGCGTCAATAGTAAAAACTTGGTCACACAGGGTTAATAGCGGCGGTAACGGAGTGCGTTACCCGCGGCATAACGCGGTCCGTTACCGCCGGCATTAACCCTGTGTGAGCGGTGACTGGAGGGGTGTATGCGGGCGCCGGGCACTGAGTGCGGGGAGTAAGGAGCGGCCATTTTCTTCCGGACTGTGCGCGTCGCTGATTGGTCGTGGGCGTTTTGCCACGACCAATCAGCGACTTGGATTTCCATGACAGACAGAGGCCGCGACCAATGAATATCCGTGACAGACAGAAGGACAGACAGAAAGACGGAAGTGACCCTTAGACAATTATATAGTAGATATATATATATATATTTATATACACAGTACAGACCAAAAGTTTGGACGCACCTTCTCATTTAAAGATTATTCTGTATTTTCATGACTATGAAAATTGTGCATTCACACTGAAGGCATCAAAACTATGAATTAACACATGTGGAATTATATACTTAACAAAAAAGTGTGAAACAACTGAAATTATGTCTTATATTTTAGGTTCTTCAAAGTAGTCCCCTATTGCTTTGATGACTGCTTTGCACACTCTTGGCATTCTCTTGATGAGCTTCAAGAGGTAGTCACCGGGAATGGTTTTCATTTCACAGGTTTGCCCTGTCAGGTTTAATGAGTGGGATTTCTTGCCTTATAAATGGGGTTGGGACCATCAGTTGTGTTGAGCAGAAGTCTGGTGGATACACAGCTGATAGTCCTACTGTATAGACTGTTAGAATTTGTATTATTATGGCAAGAAAAAAGCAGCTAAGTAAAGAAAAACGAGTGGCCATCATTACATTAAGAAATTAAGGTCAGTCAGTCCGAAAAATTGGGAAAACTTTGAAAGTGTCCCCAAGTGCAGTGGCAAAAACCATCAAGTGCTACAAAGAAACTGGCTCACATGAGGACCGTCCCAGGAAAGGAAGACCAAGAGTCACCTCTGCTTCTGAGGATAAGTTTATCCGAGTCAGCAGCCTCAGAAATCACAGGTTAACAGGAGCTCAGATTAGAGACCAGGTCAATGCCACACAGAGTTCTAGCAACAGACACATCTCTACAACAACTGTTAAGAGGAGACTTTGTGCAGCAGGCCTTCATGGTAAAATAGCTGCTAGGAAACTACTGCTAAGGACAGGCAACAAGCAGAAGAGACTTGTTTGGGCTAAAGAGCACAAGGAATGGACATTAGACCAGGAGAAATCTGTGCTTTGGTCTGATGAGTCCAAATTTGAGATCTTTGGTTCCAACCACCATGTCTTTGTGCGACGCAGAAAAGGTGAACGGATGGACTCTACATGCCTGGTTACCACCGTGAAGCATGGAGGAGGAGGTGTGATGGTGTGGGGGCGTGACACTGTTGGGGATTTATTCAAAATTGAGGCATACTGAACCAGCATGGCTACCACAGCATCTTGCAGCGGCATGCTATTCCATCCGGTTTGCGTTTAGTTGGACCATCATTTATTTTTCAACAGGACAAAGACCCCAAACACACCTCCAGGCTGTGTAAGGGCTATTTGACCAAGAAGGAGAGTGATGGGGTGCTACGCCAGATAACCGAGCCTCCACAGTCACCAGACATGAACCCAATCGAGATGGTTTGGGGTGAGCTGGACCGCAGAGTGAAGGCAAAAGGGCCAAGTGCTAAGCATCTCTGGGAACTCCTTCAAGATTGTTGGAAGACCATTCCCGGTGACTACCTCTTGAAGCTCATCAAGAGAATGCCAAGAGTGTGCAAACCAGTCATCAAAGCAAAAGGTGGCTACTTTGAAGAACCTAGAATATAAGACATAATTTCAGTTGTTTCACACGTTTTTTTTAAGTATATAATTCCACAATAATTGTGTTAATTCATAGTTTTGATACCTTCAGTGTGAATTTACAATTTTAATAGTCATGAAAATACAGAAAAAACAGACTGTACCGCAGTGTAACAGTATACTCTGTCTTATAGGTGTATATATATATATATATATATATATATATATATATATATATATATATATATATATATATATATATATATATATATATATATATATATATATATATTGTAAGAGTCATGTCGGTCTGGTAGTCGGGGGCAGGTATATCTCGCCCAGGTACTTGTCCTGTGTGAATTAGGCCGCTCAGTATTTTCAGGATACTCAGGGGTTAATAAGTGTAGGAATAAAGGATGACCAACTGGAGGTTTTCAGCGTCAGCCTGAGGCACACAGAATGCCTGTCTGTGTGAGACAAACGTGAGTGAGAGCTGTGCTCATGATCTGTGTAATGTTAGCTGGGAGGGAGAAGCCCCCCCAGTTGTTAGATAGCAACGTATTTGTTTAGTTAGCGCCGGACAGGCTAGGATTTATTTTTATGTTTTGTTTTCTGTATTTGCTTTCACTTTAATAAACCTGACCTGAGGTCAGTCAACTTGGAAACCTGCTGTCGCCTCAGAGTTCAATGCACAAACCACGTGACCTTTGACCCCAGCAAAGGCGATCCCGGAGTGTTTTGTCACTATATATATATATATATATATATACACAGTATATATATATATATATATATATATATATATATATATATATATATATATATATATGTATATATATATATATATATATATATATATATATATATAGTGTAATCAGACTGTACCGCAGTGTAACAGTATACTCTGTGTTATAACAGTATACACTGTGTTATAGATATATATATATATATATATATATATATATATGCTGTATATATATATATATATATATATACAGTGTGTGATCTCGGACTGTACCGCAGTGTAACAGTGTACTCTGTGTTATAGGTATATATATTGTAGCATAGCGACTGGTCCTATAAATGATGGATGGTATGTATCGCAGAGATGGGTGGGTTCAGTCACCTACAAACCCAGCCAAAGAGGCGTGTCTGAACACATAAGATGGTTTTGTGTGTAAGGACCTGTGGTGATGTCACGCTCACCTGACTAGCCATGTGACAGGTACCTGGGTGTGGTTACACCTATGTAAAGGAGGTGTGTGTAGCACATGGTAGCAGAGAGAGATTGAGTGAGCATGTTGGTGTCTGTCAGGGTGGACACACTTCCGTGTGTCCTGGCAGGACACTGCAGAATGGCCTGTGTGTTGGATGGTTCCAAGTGGGGACGTCCTGGAAGCACACAGAGACCATTCCACGCTGGAGAGCCTGCGTGCTGGACATAGCACGGACGGTTGGTGTTGGAGACTCCTGGGAGTGGAGTCGTCCTGGAAGCACCTGGAGACCGTAGACCTGGACGGTCTGTGTTGAGGACCTGGGACTGACCTGAAGTCAGTGTAAGAACTGGAACTTCTGAGAGGTAACCCCGGACAACGGGATTATAATATACAGCAGAGAAGCCTTATCTGCTACGTGAACTGTCTAACGTTTCATGGCTGTAATGAAATGGACTATACCATGTCTCAAGCGAGTATCCCCAAGACCCGTAGCGGGTGAAACGCTACAATATATATATATATATACAGTGTGTGATCAGACTATACCGTGGTGTAACAGTATACTCTGTGTTATAGGTATATATATACAGTGTATGATCAGACTGTACCGCGGTGTAACAGTATACTCTGTGTTATAGGTATATATATACAGTGTATGATCAGACTGTACCGCGGTGTAACAGTATACTCTGTGTTATAGGTATATATATATATATACAGTGTATGATCAGACTATACCGTGGTGTAACAGTATACTCTGTTATAGGTATAGATATATACAGAGTGTGATCAGACTGTACCGTGGTGTAACAGTATACTCTGTGTTATGGATATACAGGTCCTTCTCAAAAAATTAGCATATAGTGTTAAATTTCATTATTTACCATAATGTAATGATTACAATTAAACTTTCATATATTATAGATTCATTATCCACCAACTGAAATTTGTCAGGTCTTTTATTGTTTTAATACTGATGATTTTGGCATACAACTCCTGATAACCCAAAAAACCTGTCTCAATAAATTAGCATATCAAGAAAAGGTCCTCTAAACGACCTATTACCCTAATCTTCTGAATCAACTAATTAACTCTAAACACATGCAAAAGATACCTGAGGCTTTTAAAAACTCCCTGCCTGGTTCATTACTCAAAACCCCCATCATGGGTAAGACTAGCGACCTGACAGATGTCAAGAAGGCCATCATTGACACCCTAAAGCAAGAGGGTAAGACCCAAAAAGAAATTTCTCAACAAATAGGCTGTTCCCAGAGTGCTGTATCAAGGCACCTCAATGGTAAGTCTGTTGGAAGGAAACAATGTGGCAGAAAACGCTGTACAACGAGAAGAGGTGACCGGACCCTGAGGAAGATTGTGGAGAAGGACCGATTCCAGACCTTGGGGAACCTGAGGAAGCAGTGGACTGAGTCTGGTGTGGAAACATCCAGAGCCACCGTGCATTCCCCAGGTAAAGCCACTTTTGAACCATAAACAGCGGCAGAAGCGCCTGACCTGGGCTACAGAGAAGCAGCACTGGACTGTTGCTAAGTGGTCCCAAGTACTTTTTTCTGATGAAAGCAAATTTTGCATGTCATTCGGAAATCAAGGTGCCAGAGTCTGGAGGAAGACTGGGGAGAAGGAAATGCCAAAATGCCTGAAGTCCAGTGTCAAGTACCCACAGTCAGTGATGGTGTGGGGTGCCATGTCAGCTGCTGGTGTTGGTCCACTGTGTTTCATCAAGGGCAGGGTCAATGCAGCTAGCTATCAGGAGATTTTGGAGCACTTCATGCTTCCATCGGCTGAAATGCTTTATGGAGATGAAGATTTCATTTTTCAGCACGACCTGGCACCTGCTCACAGTGCCAAAACCACTGGTAAATGGTTTACTGACCATGGTATTACTGTGCTCAATTGGCCTGCCAACTCTCCTGACCTGAACCCCATAGAGAATCTGTGGGATATTGTGAAGAGAAAGTTGAGAGACGCAAGACCCAACACTCTGGATGAGCTTAAGGCCGCTATTGAAGCATCCTGGGCCTCCATAACATCTCAGCAGTGTCACAGGCTGATTGCCTCCATGCCACGCCGCATTGAAGCAGTCATTTCTGCCAAAGGATTCCCGACCAAGTATTGAGTGCATAACTGAACATTATTATTTGATGTTTTTTTTGTTTGTTATTAAAAAACACTTTTATTTGATTGGACGGGTGAAATATGCTAATTTATTGAGACAGGTTTTTTGGGTTATCAGGAGTTGTAGGCCAAAATCATCAGTATTAAAACAATAAAAGACCTGACAAATTTCAGTTGGTGGATAATGAATCTATAATATATGAAAGTTTAATTGTAATCATTACATTATGGTAAATAATGAAATTTAACACTATATGCTAATTTTTTGAGAAGGACCTGTATATACAGTGTATGATCAGACTATACCGTGGTGTAACAGTATACTCTGTGTTATGGATATATATATACAGTGTATGATCAGACTGTACCGTGGTGTAACAGTATACTCTGTGTTATGGATATATATATATATATATATATATATATATATATATATATATATATACAGTGTATGATCAGACTATACCGTGGTGTAACAGTATACTCTGTGTTATGGATATATATATATACAGTGTATGATCAGACTATACCGTGGTGTAACAGTATACTCTGTGTTATAGGTATATATATATACAGTGTATGATCAGACTATACCGTGGTGTAACAGTATACTCTGTGTTATAGGTATATATATACAGTGTATGATCAGACTATACCGTGGTGTAACAGTATACTCTGTGTTATAGGTATATATATACAGTGTATGATCAGACTATACCGTGGTGTAACAGTATACTCTGTGTTATGGATATATATATATATACAGTGTATGATCAGACTATACCGTGGTGTAACAGTATACTCTGTGTTATAGGTATATATATACAGTGTATGATCAGACTGTACCGTGGTGTAACAGTATACTCTGTGTTATGGATATATATATATATATATATATATATATATATATATATATATATATATATATATATATATATATATATATACAGTGTATGATCAGACTATACCGTGGTGTAACAGTATACTCTGTGTTATGGATATATATATATACAGTGTATGATCAGACTATACCGTGGTGTAACAGTATACTCTGTGTTATAGGTATATATATATACAGTGTATGATCAGACTATACCGTGGTGTAACAGTATACTCTGTGTTATAGGTATATATATACAGTGTATGATCAGACTATACCGTGGTGTAACAGTATACTCTGTGTTATAGGTATATATATACAGTGTATGATCAGACTATACCGTGGTGTAACAGTATACTCTGTGTTATGGATATATATATATACAGTGTATATAGATTCAACAAGGTGCTGGAAGCATTCCTCAGAGATTTTGGTCCATATTGACATGATGGCATCACACAGTTGCCGCAGATTTGTCGGCTGCACATCCCAAAGATGCTCCATACAAGGCAGGATGGATCCATGCTTTCATGTTGTTTACGCCAAATTCTGACCCTACCATCCGAATGTCGCAGCAGAAATCGAGACTCATCAGACCAAGCAACGTTTTTCCAATCTTCTACTGTCCAATTTCGATGAGCTTGTGCAAATTGTAGCCTCAGTTTCCTGTTCTTAGCTGAAAGGAGTGGTACCCGGTGTGGTCTTCTGCTGCTGTAGCCCATCTGCCTCAAAGTTCGACGCACTGTGCGTTCAGAGATGCTCTTAGGCCTACCTTGGTTGTAACGGGTGGCGATTTGAGTCACTGTTGCCTTTCTATCAGCTCGAACCAGTCTGCCCATTCTCCTCTGACCTCTGGCATCAACAAGGCATTTCCGCCCACAGAACTGCCGCTCACTGGATTTTTTTTCTTTTTCGGACCATTCTCTGTAAACCCTAGAGATGGTTGTGCGTGAAAATCCCAGTAGATCAGCAGTTTCTGAAATACTCAGACCAGCCCTTCTGGCACCAACAACCATGCCACGTTCAAAGGCACTCAAATCACCTTTCTTCCCCATACTGATGCTCGGTTTGAACTGCAGGAGATTGTCTTGACCATGTCTACATGCCTAAATGCACTGAGTTGCCGCCATGTGATTGGCTGATTAGAAATTAAGTGTTAACAAGAAGTTGGACAGGTGTACCTAATAAATTGGCCAGTGAGTGTGTATATATATATATATATATATGTGTGATCAGACTGTACCGCGGTGTAACAGTATACTCTGTGTTATGGATATATATATACAGTGTATGATCAGACTGTACCGTGGTGTAACAGTATACTCTGTGTTATAGGTGTATATATATATATAGTGTATGATCAGACTGTACCGTGGTGTAACAGTATACTCTGTTAGAGGTATATACAGTGTGTGATCAGACTGTACCGTGGTGTAACAGTATACTCTGTGTTATAGGTATATATATACAGTGTATGATCAGACTGTACCGTGGTGTAACAGTATACTCTGTTAGAGGTATATACAGTGTGTGATCAGACTGTACCGCGGTGTAACAGTATACTCTGTGTTATAGGTATATATATATACAGTGTATGATCAGACTATACCGTGGTGTAACAGTATACTCTGTGTTATAGGTATATATATACAGTGTATGATCAGACTATACCGTGGTGTAACAGTATACTCTGTGTTATAGGTATATATATACAGTGTATGATCAGACTATACCGTGGTGTAACAGTATACTCTGTGTTATGGATATATATATATATACAGTGTATGATCAGACTATACCGTGGTGTAACAGTATACTCTGTGTTATAGGTATATATATATATATATATATATATATATATATATATATATATATATATATATATATATACAGTGTATGATCAGACTATACCGTGGTGTAACAGTATACTGTGTTATAGGTATATATATATACAGTGTATGATCAGACTATACCGTGGTGTAACAGTATACTCTGTGTTATAGGTATATATATACAGTGTATGATCAGACTATACCGTGGTGTAACAGTATACTCTGTGTTATAGGTATATACAGTGTGTGATCAGACTGTACCGTGGTGTAACAGTATACTCTGTGTGTACAGTATACTGTTATATAATTCATATGTGTATGTATATATGTGTGTATATACAGTGTATAATCAGACTGTACCGCGGTGTAACAGTATACTCTGTGTTATAGGTGTGTGTATGTGTATATATATATATATATATATATATATATATATATATATATATATATATATATATATATATATATATATATATATATATATATATATATATATATATATATATACACTCACCGGCCACTTTATTAGGTACACCATGCTAGTAACGGGTTGGACCCCCTTTTGCCTTCAGAACTGCCTCAATTCTTCGTGGCATAGATTCAACAAGGTGCTGGAAGCATTCCTCAGAGATTTTGGTCCATATTGACATGATGGCATCACACAGTTGCCGCAGATTTGTCGGCTGCACATCCCAAAGATGCTCCATACAAGGCAGGATGGATCCATGCTTTCATGTTGTTTACGCCAAATTCTGACCCTACCATCCGAATGTCGCAGCAGAAATCGAGACTCATCAGACCAAGCAACGTTTTTCCAATCTTCTACTGTCCAATTTCGATGAGCTTGTGCAAATTGTAGCCTCAGTTTCCTGTTCTTAGCTGAAAGGAGTGGTACCCGGTGTGGTCTTCTGCTGCTGTAGCCCATCTGCCTCAAAGTTCGACGCACTGTGCGTTCAGAGATGCTCTTAGGCCTACCTTGGTTGTAACGGGTGGCGATTTGAGTCACTGTTGCCTTTCTATCAGCTCGAACCAGTCTGCCCATTCTCCTCTGACCTCTGGCATCAACAAGGCATTTCCGCCCACAGAACTGCCGCTCACTGGATTTTTTTTCTTTTTCGGACCATTCTCTGTAAACCCTAGAGATGGTTGTGCGTGAAAATCCCAGTAGATCAGCAGTTTCTGAAATACTCAGACCAGCCCTTCTGGCACCAACAACCATGCCACGTTCAAAGGCACTCAAATCACCTTTCTTCCCCATACTGATGCTCGGTTTGAACTGCAGGAGATTGTCTTGACCATGTCTACATGCCTAAATGCACTGAGTTGCCGCCATGTGATTGGCTGATTAGAAATTAAGTGTTAACAAGAAGTTGGACAGGTGTACCTAATAAATTGGCCAGTGAGTGTGTATATATATATATATATATATGTGTGATCAGACTGTACCGCGGTGTAACAGTATACTCTGTGTTATGGATATATATATACAGTGTATGATCAGACTGTACCGTGGTGTAACAGTATACTCTGTGTTATAGGTGTATATATATATATAGTGTATGATCAGACTGTACCGTGGTGTAACAGTATACTCTGTTAGAGGTATATACAGTGTGTGATCAGACTGTACCGCGGTGTAACAGTATACTCTGTGTTATAGGTATATATATACAGTGTATGATCAGACTGTACCGTGGTGTAACAGTATACTCTGTGTTATGGATATATATATATACAGTGTGTGATCAGACTGTACCGCGGTGTAACAGTATACTCTGTGTTATAGGTATATATATACAGTGTATGATCAGACTATACCGTGGTGTAACAGTATACTCTGTGTTATAGGTATATATATACAGTGTATGATCAGACTATACCGTGGTGTAACAGTATACTCTGTGTTATAGGTATATATATACAGTGTATGATCAGACTATACCGTGGTGTAACAGTATACTCTGTGTTATAGGTATATATATACAGTGTATGATCAGACTGTACCGTGGTGTAACAGTATACTCTGTGTTATAGGTATATATATACAGTGTATGATCAGACTGTACCGTGGTGTAACAGTATACTCTGTGTTATAGGTATATATATACAGTGTATGATCAGACTATACCGTGGTGTAACAGTATACTCTGTGTTATAGGTATATATATACAGTGTATGATCAGACTGTACCGTGGTGTAACAGTATACTCTGTGTTATAGGTATATATATACAGTGTATGATCAGACTGTACCGTGGTGTAACAGTATACTCTGTGTTATAGGTATATATATACAGTGTGTGATCAGACTATACCATGGTGTAACAGTATACTCTGTGTTATGGATATATATATATATATATATACAGTGTGTGATCAGACTGTACCGCGGTGTAATAGTATACTCTGTGTTATAGGTATATATATACAGTGTATGATCAGACTGTACCGCGGTGTAATAGTATACTCTGTGTTATAGGTATATATATACAGTGTATGATCAGACTGTACCGTGGTGTAACAGTATACTCTGTGTTATAGGTATATATATACAGTGTATGATCAGACTATACCGTGGTGTAACAGTATACTCTGTGTTATAGGTATATATATACAGTGTATGATCAGACTGTACCGTGGTGTAACAGTATACTCTGTGTTATAGGTATATATATACAGTGTATGATCAGACTGTACCGTGGTGTAACAGTATACTGTGTTATAGGTATATATATATACAGTGTATGATCAGACTGTACCGTGGTGTAACAGTATACTCTGTGTTATAGGTATATATATACAGTGTGTGATCAGACTATACCATGGTGTAACAGTATACTCTGTGTTATGGATATATATATATATATATATACAGTGTATGATCAGACTGTACCGCGGTGTAATAGTATACTCTGTGTTATAGGTATATATATACAGTGTATGATCAGACTGTACCGCGGTGTAATAGTATACTCTGTGTTATAGGTATATATATACAGTGTATGATCAGACTGTACCGCGGTGTAATAGTATACTCTGTGTTATAGGTATATATATACAGTGTATGATCAGACTGTACCGTGGTGTAACAGTATACTCTGTGTTATAGGTATATATATATACAGTGTATGATCAGACTGTACCGCGGTGTAACAGTATACTCTGTGTTATAGGTATATATATACAGTGTATGATCAGACTGTACCGCGGTGTAACAGTATACTCTGTGTTATAGGTATATATATATACAGTGTATGATCAGACTGTACCGTGGTGTAACAGTATACTCTGTGTTATAGGTATATATATATACAGTGTATGATCAGACTATACCGTGGTGTAACAGTATACTCTGTGTTATAGGTATATATATACAGTGTATGATCAGACTATACCGTGGTGTAACAGTATACTCTGTGTTATAGGTATATATATACAGTGTATGATCAGACTGTACCGTGGTGTAACAGTATACTCTGTGTTATAGGTATATATATATACAGTGTATGATCAGACTGTACCGCGGTGTAACAGTATACTCTGTGTTATAGGTATATATATATACAGTGTATGATCAGACTATACCGTGGTGTAACAGTATACTCTGTGTTATGGATATATATATATACAGTGTATGATCAGACTATACCGTGGTGTAACAGTATACTCTGTGTTATAGGTATATATATACAGTGTGTGATCAGACTATACCGTGGTGTAACAGTATACTCTGTGTTATAGGTATATATATACAGTGTGTGATCAGACTATACCGTGGTGTAACAGTATACTCTGTGTTATAGGTATATATATACAGTGTATGATCAGACTGTACCGTGGTGTAACAGTATACTCTGTGTTATAGGTATATATATACAGTGTATGATCAGACTGTACCGTGGTGTAACAGTATACTCTGTGTTATAGGTATATATATACAGTGTGTGATCAGACTATACCGTGGTGTAACAGTATACTCTGTGTTATAGGTATATATATACAGTGTATGATCAGACTATACCGTGGTGTAACAGTATACTCTGTGTTATAGGTATATATATACAGTGTATGATCAGACTGTACCGTGGTGTAACAGTATACTCTGTGTTATAGGTATATATATACAGTGTGTGATCAGACTATACCGTGGTGTAACAGTATACTCTGTGTTATAGGTGTATATATATACAGTGTATGATCAGACTATACCGCGGTGTAACAGTATACTGTGTTATAGGTATATATATATACAGTGTATGATCAGACTGTACCGTGGTGTAACAGTATACTCTGTGTTATAGGTATATATACAGTGTATGATCAGACTATACCGTGGTGTAACAGTATACTCTGTGTTATAGGTATATATATACAGTGTATGATCAGACTATACCGTGGTGTAAAAGTATACTCTGTGTTATAGGTATATATATACAGTGTATGATCAGACTGTACCGTGGTGTAACAGTATACTCTGTGTTATAGGTATATATATACAGTGTATGATCAGACTATACCGTGGTGTAACAGTATACTCTGTGTTATAGGTGTATATATATACAGTGTATGATCAGACTGTACCGTGGTGTAACAGTATACTCTGTGTTATAGGTATATATATACAGTGTATGATCAGACTGTACCGTGGTGTAACAGTATACTCTGTGTTATAGGTATATATATACAGTGTATGATCAGACTGTACCGTGGTGTAACAGTATACTCTGTGTTATAGGTATATATATACAGTGTATGATCAGACTGTACCGTGGTGTAACAGTATACTCTGTGTTATGGATATATATATATATATATACAGTGTATGATCAGACTGTACCGTGGTGTAACAGTATACTCTGTGTTATAGGTGTATATATATACAGTGTGTGATCAGACTATACCGTGGTGTAACAGTATACTCTGTGTTATAGGTATATATATACAGTGTGTGATCAGACTATACCGTGGTGTAACAGTATACTGTGTGTTATAGGTGTATATATATACAGTGTGTGATCAGACTATACCGTGGTGTAACAGTATACTCTGTGTTATAGGTATATATATACAGTGTATGATCAGACTGTACCGTGGCGTAACAGTATACTCTGTGTTATAGGTATACATATATACAGTGTATGATCAGACTGTACCGTGGTGTAACAGTATACTCTGTGTTATAGGTATATATATACAGTGTATGATCAGACTGTACCGTGGTGTAACAGTATACTCTGTGTTATAGGTATATATATACAGTGTATGATCAGACTGTACCGTGGTGTAACAGTATACTCTGTGTTATGGATATATATATATATATATATATACAGTGTATGATCAGACTGTACCGTGGTGTAACAGTATACTCTGTGTTATAGGTGTATATATATACAGTGTGTGATCAGACTATACCGTGGTGTAACAGTATACTGTGTGTTATAGGTGTATATATATACAGTGTGTGATCAGACTATACCGTGGTGTAACAGTATACTCTGTGTTATAGGTGTATATATATACAGTGTATGATCAGACTATACCGTGGTGTAACAGTATACTCTGTGTTATAGGTATATATATACAGTGTATGATCAGACTATACCGTGGTTTAACAGTATACTCTGTGTTATAGGTATATATATACAGTGTATGATCAGACTATACCGCGGTGTAACAGTATACTCTGTGTTATAGGTATATATATATACAGTGTATGATCAGACTGTACCGTGGTGTAACAGTATACTCTGTGTTATAGGTATATATATACAGTGTATGATCAGACTGTACCGTGGTGTAACAGTATACTCTGTGTTATAGGTATATATATACAGTGTATGATCAGACTGTACCGTGGTGTAACAGTATACTCTGTGTTATGGATATATATATACAGTGTATGATCAGACTGTACCGTGGTGTAACAGTATACTCTGTGTTATGGATATATATATACAGTGTATGATCAGACTGTACCGTGGTGTAACAGTATACTCTGTGTTATAGGTATATATATACAGTGTATGATCAGACTGTACCGTGGTGTAACAGTATACTCTGTGTTATGGATATATATATACAGTGTATGATCAGACTGTACCGTGGTGTAACAGTATACTCTGTGTTATGGATATATATATACAGTGTATGAACAGACTGTACCGTGGTGTAACAGTATACTCCGTGTTATAGGTATATATATACAGTGTGTGATCAGACTATACCGTGGTGTAACAGTATACTCCGTGTTATAGGTATATATATACAGTGTATGATCAGACTGTACCGTGGTGTAACAGTATACTCTGTGTTATGGATATATATATATATATATATATATATATATATATATATATATATATACAGTGTATGATCAGACTATACCGTGGTGTAACAGTATACTCTGTGTTATAGGTATATATATATACAGTGTATGATCAGACTATACCGTGGTGTAACAGTATACTCCGTGTTATAGGTATATATATACAGTGTATGATCAGACTGTACCGTGGTGTAACAGTATACTCTGTGTTATGGATATATATATATATATACAGTGTATGACCAGACTGTACCGCGGTGTAACAGTATACTCTGTGTTATAGGTATATATATAAAGTGTATGATCAGACTGTACCGCGGTGTAACAGTATACTCTGTGTTATAGGTATATATATACAGTGTGTGATCAGACTGTACCGCGGTGTAACAGTATACTCTGTGTTATGGATATATATATATACAGTGTGTGATCAGACTGTACCGTGGTGTAACAGTATACTCTGTGTTATGGATATATATATATATACAGTGTGTGATCAGACTGTACCGTGGTGTAACAGTATACTCTGTGTTATAGGTATATATATATGTATATATGTATGTATATATATATATATATATATATATATATATATATATATATATATATATATATATATATATACAGTGTGTGATCAGACTGTACCGCGGTGTAACAGTATACTCTGTGTTATGGATATATATATATATATATATATATATATATATATATATATATATATATACAGTGTATGATCAGACTGTACCGTGGTGTAACAGTATACTCTGTGTTATAGGTATATATATACAGTGTGTGATCAGACTATACCATGGTGTAACAGTATACTCTGTGTTATGGATATATATATATATACAGTGTGTGATCAGACTGTACCGTGGTGTAACAGTATACTCTGTGTTATAGGTGTATATATATAGTGTGTGATCAGACTGTACCGTGGTGTAACAGTATACTCTGTGTTATAGGTGTATATATATATACAGTGTATGATCAGACTATACCGCGGTGTAACAGTATACTCTGTGTTATAGGTGTATATATATATACAGTGTATGATCAGACTATACCGTGGTGTAACAGTATACTCTGTGTTATGGATATATATATATATATATATACAGTGTGTGATCAGACTGTACCGTGGTGTAACAGTATACTCTGTGTTATAGGTATATATATACAGTGTATGATCAGACTGTACCGCGGTGTAACAGTATACTCTGTGTTATAGGTGTATATATATACAGTGTATGATCAGACTATACCGTGGTGTAACAGTATACTCTGTGTTATAGGTATATATATATATAGTGTATGATCAGACTGTACCGTGGTGTAACAGTATACTCTGTGTTATAGGTATATATATAGTGTATGATCAGACTATACCGTGGTGTAACAGTATACTCTGTGTTATAGGTATATATATATATAGTGTATGATCAGACTATACCGTGGTGTAACAGTATACTCTGTGTTATAGGTATATATATAGTGTATGATCAGACTGTACCGCGGTGTAACAGTATACTCTGTGTTATAGGTATATATATACAGTGTATGATCAGACTATACCGTGGTGTAACAGTATACTCTGTGTTATAGGTATATATATATAGTGTATGATCAGACTGTACCGCGGTGTAACAGTATACTCTGTGTTATAGGTATATATATACAGTGTATGATCAGACTATACCGTGGTGTAACAGTATACTCTGTGTTATGGATATATATATACAGTGTGTGATCAGACTGTACCGCGGTGTAACAGTATACTCTGTGTTATGGATATATATATATATATATATACAGTGTGTGATCAGACTATACCGTGGTGTAACAGTATACTCTGTGTTATGGATATATATATACAGTGTGTGATCAGACTGTACCGTGGTGTAACAGTATACTCTGTGTTATGGATATATATATATACAGTGTATGATCAGACTATACCGTGGTGTAACAGTATACTCTGTGTTATGGATATATATATACAGTGTGTGATCAGACTGTACCGTGGTGTAACAGTATACTCTGTGTTATAGGTATATATATATATAGTGTATGATCAGACTGTACCGTGGTGTAACAGTATACTCTGTGTTATAGGTGTATATATATACAGTGTATGATCAGACTATACCGCGGTGTAACAGTATACTCTGTGTTATAGGTGTATATATATACAGTGTATGATCAGACTATACCGTGGTGTAACAGTATACTCTGTGTTATAGGTATATATATATATATATATATACAGTGTATGATCAGACTGTACCGCGGTGTAACAGTATACTCTGTGTTATAGGTATATATACAGTGTATGATCAGACTGTACCGCGGTGTAACAGTATACTCTGTGTTATAGGTATATATACAGTGTGTGATCAGACTGTACCGCGGTGTAACAGTATACTCTGTGTTATGGATATATATATATATACAGTGTGTGATCAGACTGTACCGTGGTGTAACAGTATACTCCGTGTTATGGATATATATATATATACAGTGTGTGATCAGACTGTACCGTGGTGTAACAGTATACTCCGTGTTATGGATATATATATATACACAGTGTGTGATCAGACTGTACCGCGGTGTAACAGTATACTCTGTGTTATGGATATATATATATATATATATATATACAGTGTATGATCAGACTGTACCGTGGTAACAGTATACTCTGTGTTATAGGTGTATATATATATACAGTGTATGATCAGACTATACCGTGGTGTAACAGTATACTCTGTGTTATGGATATATATATATATATATATATACAGTGTGTGATCAGACTGTACCGTGGTGTAACAGTATACTCTGTGTTATAGGTGTATATATAGTGTATGATCAGACTATACCGTAGTGTAACAGTATACTCTGTGTTATGGATATATATATATATATACAGTGTATGATCAGACTGTACCGTGGTGTAACAGTATACTCTGTGTTATAGGTGTATATATATATACAGTGTATGATCAGACTGTACCGTGGTGTAACAGTATACTCTGTGTTATAGGTGTATATATATATATACAGTGTATGATCAGACTGTACCGTGGTGTAACAGTATACTCTGTGTTATAGGTGTATATATATATATACAGTGTATGATCAGACTATACCGTGGTGTAACAGTATACTCTGTGTTATAGGTATATATATACAGTGTATGATCAGACTATACCGTGGTGTAACAGTATACTCTGTGTTATGGATATATATATATATATATACAGTGTGTGATCAGACTGTACCGTGGTGTAACAGTATACTCTGTGTTATAGGTGTATATATACAGTGTATGATCAGACTATACCGTAGTGTAACAGTATACTCTGTGTTATGGATATATATATATATATATACAGTGTATGATCAGACTGTACCGCGGTGTAACAGTATACTCTGTGTTATAGGTATATATATATACAGTGTATGATCAGACTATACCGTGGTGTAACAGTATACTCCGTGTTATAGGTATATATATACAGTGTATGATCAGACTGTACCGTGGTGTAACAGTATACTCTGTGTTATGGATATATATATATATATACAGTGTATGACCAGACTGTACCGCGGTGTAACAGTATACTCTGTGTTATAGGTATATATATACAGTGTATGATCAGACTGTACCGCGGTGTAACAGTATACTCTGTGTTATAGGTATATATATACAGTGTGTGATCAGACTGTACCGCGGTGTAACAGTATACTCTGTGTTATGGATATATATATATACAGTGTGTGATCAGACTGTACCGTGGTGTAACAGTATACTCTGTGTTATGGATATATATATATATACAGTGTGTGATCAGACTGTACCGTGGTGTAACAGTATACTCTGTGTTATAGGTATATATATATGTATATATGTATGTATATATATATATATATATATATATATATATATATATATATATATATATATATATATATATATATATACACAGTGTGTGATCAGACTGTACCGCGGTGTAACAGTATACTCTGTGTTATGGATATATATATATATATATATATATATATATATATATATACAGTGTATGATCAGACTGTACCGTGGTGTAACAGTATACTCTGTGTTATAGGTATATATATACAGTGTGTGATCAGACTATACCATGGTGTAACAGTATACTCTGTGTTATGGATATATATATATATACAGTGTGTGATCAGACTGTACCGTGGTGTAACAGTATACTCTGTGTTATAGGTGTATATATATAGTGTGTGATCAGACTGTACCGTGGTGTAACAGTATACTCTGTGTTATAGGTGTATATATATATACAGTGTATGATCAGACTATACCGCGGTGTAACAGTATACTCTGTGTTATAGGTGTATATATATATATACAGTGTATGATCAGACTATACCGTGGTGTAACAGTATACTCTGTGTTATGGATATATATATATATATATATACAGTGTGTGATCAGACTGTACCGTGGTGTAACAGTATACTCTGTGTTATAGGTATATATATACAGTGTATGATCAGACTGTACCGCGGTGTAACAGTATACTCTGTGTTATAGGTGTATATATATACAGTGTATGATCAGACTATACCGTGGTGTAACAGTATACTCTGTGTTATAGGTATATATATATATAGTGTATGATCAGACTGTACCGTGGTGTAACAGTATACTCTGTGTTATAGGTATATATATAGTGTATGATCAGACTATACCGTGGTGTAACAGTATACTCTGTGTTATAGGTATATATATATATAGTGTATGATCAGACTATACCGTGGTGTAACAGTATACTCTGTGTTATAGGTATATATATAGTGTATGATCAGACTGTACCGCGGTGTAACAGTATACTCTGTGTTATAGGTATATATATACAGTGTATGATCAGACTATACCGTGGTGTAACAGTATACTCTGTGTTATAGGTATATATATATAGTGTATGATCAGACTGTACCGCGGTGTAACAGTATACTCTGTGTTATAGGTATATATATACAGTGTATGATCAGACTATACCGTGGTGTAACAGTATACTCTGTGTTATGGATATATATATACAGTGTGTGATCAGACTGTACCGCGGTGTAACAGTATACTCTGTGTTATGGATATATATATATATATATATACAGTGTGTGATCAGACTATACCGTGGTGTAACAGTATACTCTGTGTTATGGATATATATATACAGTGTGTGATCAGACTGTACCGTGGTGTAACAGTATACTCTGTGTTATGGATATATATATATACAGTGTATGATCAGACTATACCGTGGTGTAACAGTATACTCTGTGTTATGGATATATATATACAGTGTGTGATCAGACTGTACCGTGGTGTAACAGTATACTCTGTGTTATAGGTATATATATATATAGTGTATGATCAGACTGTACCGTGGTGTAACAGTATACTCTGTGTTATAGGTGTATATATATACAGTGTATGATCAGACTATACCGCGGTGTAACAGTATACTCTGTGTTATAGGTGTATATATATACAGTGTATGATCAGACTATACCGTGGTGTAACAGTATACTCTGTGTTATAGGTATATATATATATATATATATACAGTGTATGATCAGACTGTACCGCGGTGTAACAGTATACTCTGTGTTATAGGTATATATACAGTGTATGATCAGACTGTACCGCGGTGTAACAGTATACTCTGTGTTATAGGTATATATACAGTGTGTGATCAGACTGTACCGCGGTGTAACAGTATACTCTGTGTTATGGATATATATATATATACAGTGTGTGATCAGACTGTACCGTGGTGTAACAGTATACTCCGTGTTATGGATATATATATATATACAGTGTGTGATCAGACTGTACCGTGGTGTAACAGTATACTCCGTGTTATGGATATATATATATACACAGTGTGTGATCAGACTGTACCGCGGTGTAACAGTATACTCTGTGTTATGGATATATATATATATATATATATATACAGTGTATGATCAGACTGTACCGTGGTGTAACAGTATACTCTGTGTTATAGGTGTATATATATATACAGTGTATGATCAGACTATACCGTGGTGTAACAGTATACTCTGTGTTATGGATATATATATATATATATATATACAGTGTGTGATCAGACTGTACCGTGGTGTAACAGTATACTCTGTGTTATAGGTGTATATATAGTGTATGATCAGACTATACCGTAGTGTAACAGTATACTCTGTGTTATGGATATATATATATATATACAGTGTATGATCAGACTGTACCGTGGTGTAACAGTATACTCTGTGTTATAGGTGTATATATATATACAGTGTATGATCAGACTGTACCGTGGTGTAACAGTATACTCTGTGTTATAGGTGTATATATATATATACAGTGTATGATCAGACTGTACCGTGGTGTAACAGTATACTCTGTGTTATAGGTGTATATATATATATACAGTGTATGATCAGACTATACCGTGGTGTAACAGTATACTCTGTGTTATAGGTATATATATACAGTGTATGATCAGACTATACCGTGGTGTAACAGTATACTCTGTGTTATGGATATATATATATATATATACAGTGTGTGATCAGACTGTACCGTGGTGTAACAGTATACTCTGTGTTATAGGTGTATATATACAGTGTATGATCAGACTATACCGTAGTGTAACAGTATACTCTGTGTTATGGATATATATATATATATATACAGTGTATGATCAGACTGTACCGTGGTGTAACAGTATACTCTGTGTTATAGGTGTATATATATATACAGTGTATGATCAGACTATACCGTGGTGTAACAGTATACTCTGTGTTATGGATATATATATATATATACAGTGTGTGATCAGACTGTACCGTGGTGTAACAGTATACTCTGTGTTATAGGTATATATATATATATATATACAGTGTATGATCAGACTGTACCGTGGTGTAACAGTATACTCTGTGTTATAGGTATATATATACAGTGTGTGATCAGACTATACCATGGTGTAACAGTATACTCTGTGTTATAGGTATATATATATACAGTGTATGATCAGACTATACCGTGGTGTAACAGTATACTCTGTGTTATAGGTATATATATATATATACAGTGTATGATCAGACTGTACCGTGGTGTAACAGTATACTCTGTGTTATAGGTATATATATATATATATATATATATATATATATATATATACACAGTGTGTGATCAGACTGTACCGCGGTGTAACAGTATACTCTGTGTTATAGGTATATATATATAATATATATATATATATATATATATATATATATATATATATATATATATATATATATATATATATATATATATATATACACAGTGTGTGATCAGACTGTACCGCGGTGTAACAGTATACTCTGTGTTATAGGTGTATATATATATACAGTGTATGATCAGACTATACCGTGGTGTAACAGTATACTCTGTGTTATAGGTATATATATATAGTGTATGATCAGACTATACCGTGGTGTAACAGTATACTCTGTGTTATAGGTATATATATATATATATATATATATATATATATATATATATATACACAGTGTGTGATCAGACTGTACCGCGGTGTAACAGTATACTCTGTGTTATAGGTATATATATATATATATACAGTGTGTGATCAGACTGTACCGTGGTGTAACAGTATACTCTGTGTTATAGGTATATATATACAGTGTATGATCAGACTGTACCGTGGTGTAACAGTATACTCTGTGTTATAGGTGTATATATATATACAGTGTATGATCAGACTGTACCGTGGTGTAACAGTATACTCTGTGTTATAGGTGTATATATATATACAGTGTATGATCAGACTATACCGTGGTGTAACAGTATACTCTGTGTTATGGATATATATATATATATACAGTGTGTGATCAGACTGTACCGTGGTGTAACAGTATACTCTGTGTTATAGGTATATATATATACAGTGTATGATCAGACTATACCGTGGTGTAACAGTATACTGTGTTATAGGTATATATATATATATACAGTGTATGATCAGACTGTACCGTGGTGTAACAGTATACTGTGTTATAGGTATATATATATATATATATATATATATATATATATACACAGTGTGTGATCAGACTGTACCGCGGTGTAACAGTATACTCTGTGTTATAGGTATATATATATAATATATATATATATATATATATATATATATATATATATATATATATATATATATATATATACACAGTGTGTGATCAGACTGTACCGCGGTGTAACAGTATACTCTGTGTTATAGGTGTATATATATATACAGTGTATGATCAGACTATACCGTGGTGTAACAGTATACTCTGTGTTATAAGTATATATATATAGTGTATGATCAGACTATACCGTGGTGTAACAGTATACTCTGTGTTATAGGTATATATATATATATACAGTGTATGATCAGACTGTACCGCGGTGTAACAGTATACTCTGTGTTATAGGTATATATATACAGTGTATGATCAGACTGTACCGTGGTGTAACAGTATACTCTGTGTTATAGGTATATATATATAGTGTATGATCAGACTATACCGTGGTGTAACAGTATACTCTGTGTTATAGGTATATATATATACAGTGTATGATCAGACTGTACTGTGGTGTAACAGTATACTCTGTGTTATAGGTATATATATACAGTGTATGATCAGACTGTACCGTGGTGTAACAGTATACTCTGTGTTATAGGTGTATATATATACAGTGTATGATCAGACTATACCGTGGTGTAACAGTATACTCTGTGTTATGGATATATATATATATATATATACAGTGTGTGATCAGACTGTACCGTGGTGTAACAGTATACTCTGTGTTATAGGTGTATATATATAGTGTATGATCAGACTGTACCGCGGTGTAACAGTATACTGTGTTATAGGTATATATACAGTGTATGATCAGACTGTACCGCGGTGTAACAGTATACTCTGTGTTATGGATATATATATACAGTGTATGATCAGACTGTACCGCGGTGTAACAGTATACTCTGTGTTATAGGTATATATATACAGTGTATGATCAGACTGTACCGCGGTGTAACAGTATACTCTGTGTTATAGGTATATATATATACAGTGTATGATCAGACTGTACCGTGGTGTAACAGTATACTCTGTGTTATAGGTATATATATATATATACAGTGTATGATCAGACTGTACCGTGGTGTAACAGTATACTCTGTGTTATAGGTATATATATACAGTGTATGATCAGACTGTACCGCGGTGTAACAGTATACTCCGTGTTATAGGTCGTACATGACACTGTACAGTGCGCTCTGTACATTACAGCCCATACAGCAGTAGGACACCGTGCACACGCATTACCTGCTTCCCCTCCGCTCGGTGTGCGGCCAGGCTGACTTCCCCGTAGCTCCCCTTACCCACCACACGAATGATCCTGTAATTCTCCAGCCCCGCCCGCAGCCTGTTCTCCTCCATCCCGTTAACGATTTACGGCATTCCCGTAGTCCCCAGGCAGAACTGCTCATCACAACTTCCGGCAGCTTCACGGTAACTAAGCAACCGGAGAACGGAGACGGGAAACAGCAGCTAGAGCAGCGAGGAACTTTACAGCTGGAGAAGCAGAGAGCGCAGCGACATCGCCTGGCCACGGTCAGTAGTGCAGGGTGAGCGGTCACAGTGCTGGAGAAAAGCCTTTCACAAAGAAACTCCTAAATGATGAAAACATGGGAATAATTATATGCACGGTGTAAATATCATGTTACTTGCCATGTCATAATGCTCGCAGAAGAACCTCAACAAGTTACAATAATACTGACTTCTGGGGATTTTGAAGCGTTTTTTTCTGGCCCTGGTTTCGCGCCAGAATCCACATATAAGACCATGTTCACACGTTTAGTATTTGGTCAGTATTTTACCTCAGTATTTGTAAGCCAAAACCAGGAATGGGTGATAAATGCAGAAGTGGTGCATATGTTTCTATTATACTTTTCCTCTGATTGTCCCACTCCTGGTTTTGCCTTACAAATACTGAGGTAAAAAAACTCACCAAATACTGAATGTGTGAATTTAGCCTTAAGGATTGACATGTCGCTTCTTTTTACATTTAGGCCACATTCACACGCTCAGTATTTGGTCAGTATTTTACCTCAGTATTTGTAAGCCAAAACCAGGAGAGGAACAATCAGAGGAAAAGTATAATAGAAACACGTCACCACTTCTGTATTTATCACCCACTCCTGGTTTTGGCTTACAAATACTGAGGTAAAAAACTGACGAAATACTGAACGTGTGAACATGGCAGTAAAAAAAGCTTAAAATCTGCTTTCACCAAGTCCCAAATCATTTTCAAAAGCAAACCTCCCCATAGCGCTCATTTTATCCTCTCCTTTTCTTATCCCGTTAGAAATAACATCATGTCAATGTCTTCAGCGCAGTAATGACGTGACTTCGCTTCAGTCCATTTTTTTAACGCGTCGTAAAAAAAAGTCAATTCTTTGGCTCATTTTCCACACGTAAATGACAAGCAAAACATTTCTTGGAGCGTTTATTTTGGTGAAGCTTTTACAGTGAAAATAGGTGAAAAAACCACATCATATCGATACTACAATTAAAAATGCATTAAAAAAAACATAGAAAATCGCTCCAAAACAGCGTAAAAGCAAAAAGAAAGTGTCCTTGCTAAACCGCGGCAAAAGTTAAGGTTTTTTTTTTGTTTGTTTTTTTAAAGTGAATTTTAGATGTAGATTTTTCAGGCAGGAAAATTCACATAAAAAACTCTGTGTGAACATACCCTAAAAAAAAGAGAGGGGAAAAAAAATGCGATATGTGCACTATACGTTCGTTTTCTCAATCACATGAATGGGAAGCAAATTTGAAGTCTTTTTTTTGGCGAAAAAAATATGTAAATAATCCCTGAGTCAATGTTAATTGAATGTATGTTCACGTGGATTTTTTTTTTTTACATCAATTTTTTATGATGCACATTTACAAAAAATGAAAAAGCTTCAAAAGTCAGAGGTTTTTTTTTATAAGTACACACAGTGCAAGAACACAGCTGGGTTTTACTTTGCAGGTAAAGCATATGCGATTCTAAGGGTATGTGCACACGTTGCGGATTTTGCTGTGGATCCACAGCGGATTGGCCACTGCAGATTCGCAGCAGTTTTCCATGCGTTTACAGTACCATGTAAACCTATGGAAAATAAAATCTGCAGTGCCCATGCGGCGGAAAAAAATGCGCGGAAACGCTGCGTTTATTCCGCAGCATGTCAATTCTTTGTGCGGATTCCGCAGCGGTTTACACCTGCTCCATAATAGGAATCCACAGGTGTAAAACCGCATGTGAAATCCGCACAAAAATTGCAAAAAAAGCCATAAATCCGCAGTGCGGTTTACCTGCGGATTTACCAAAATCAGTCTGGAAAAATCCGCAGGACTTTCCACAACGTGTGTGAGGCGCCACATGGTTCTGGTCGTTGCAGTAATGTCATTCTTCCACCAGGGGGAGTGATGTTACGTCTGAAGGCAATAAAGGAGATCTTCTTACCAGGTATCACAAACCACACAACACACTTCACACTCCAGTCCACCAGGGGGAGCTACGCTCCTATCTATTAGGGCACTCCTCACAATTAGGTAAGACTGGTGGGCTGGATAGAAAGTTAGAAGCTGACTGGGCTTCACCCAGGCAGCACCTGTCAGGCAGATAGAGAGGGAAGGAAGAACATCTAAGAGCTGCAGACAGAGGGGTCCCTGACGGGGGTGGGATCCTGTCAGAGGCCTAGACAGAAGGCCACGGAGCTGCGCCTGCCCGACGTGCGGCAGCATCCTAAGAAAGAGACATTAGAAGAGAAGTGTATTGTAGAGGGTGAGAAACGGAGTCATAGCAAAAGGAGAGGAAACCAGAAGGAGTTCTGCCCTGCAAAAGGCTGCCTCCTTTCTGAGGCGCAGGATCCGGTAGCCGGAGCACCGAGGGAGTATCGTCTCCAAGCTTTGCTCCAGAGACCGGCAGGACAGCTAATTCCATAATAGTTGCCCAACCCATACCCAGGAGGCATGGTGGCCACTTGTGGGGGCTGGGGCGTGCTAGAGTCCCTGTAAAAAGCCTCAGGCCACCAGTCATACGGGTTTGTACTATCCATACCATCAGGGGGACAGAGAGAGAGAGAAATAACATAGAACACCAACATCAGTTGCGAGGACCTTACATCTTCCTGATGTGCCTTTTCTGGGGTGGCTGGGGGCAGATGTTTGTAGCCAGGGGGGGCAATAACCATGGACCCTCTCTAGGCTATTAATATCTGCCCTCAGTCACTGGCTTTTTTACTCTGGTGGAGAAAATTGCGCGGGAGCCCACGCCAATTTTTTTCCGCGATTTAACCCTTTATTTTACAAGCTACAGCGCCCAAATTTTGCACATACACACTACTAACATTAGTAGTGTGGAATATGCAAAAAAAAAAGGGGATATGAGATGTTTTACTGTATGTAAACCATGTCTCATATCATGTCGGGTTTGGGAACGAGAAATGAAAAGCCGGCAATTGAATTACCGGCTCTTCACATATCTCGCGCTGAATTAAATATAAATACTGTATGTATGTATATATATATATATATATATATATATATATATATATATATATATATATATATATATATATACACTGTATATATGTTTTAACGAACATTTGAGCACATAAATCCATTAGATGTCGGTTTTGCAAGCCTGCGAGAAAATATCGCAGTACGGATGCCATACGGATTACATACGGAGGATGCCATGCGCAAGATACGCTGACACACCCTGCCTACGGATGACATACGGATCACTATTTTGGGAACATTTCTGCGTATTACGGCCGTAATAAACGGACCGTATTTACATACGTGAGTGTGACGCCGGCCTTAGGCTATGTGCACATAGAGGTTTTTTTAAGCGGTCAAAAAGGACAAGTTTTCTTGTGGAAGCCGCTTTAGGAATCATTTATCCTTTTGCTGTGTGCTCGCAATGCCTTTTTCAAGCAGTTTTTGCAGCGGAAACCACTTAAAAGCTTATACAAAAATTCACAAAAGAATGAAGATATGGATTCCTGTGGAAAACCTCCACTGCTGTGCACATGTTCAGTCTTTTGTTACTTATTTTAACCTCCTCAGGGTTCAGAAACTGTGAAATGATTAAAAGATTTAACATGTTCCCCGTTCGGTGGTTTTAACTCAGAAGCCGCTTGTTCTTTTAATAGAATATATACCGTAATAAAAAGACAACGCAAAATCACATAAAAAATGCAAGTAAAAATGTGTCAACAGCGCTCATGTTTACTGTAACATTTTTCTTCCCTAACACTGGTTTTTGATGCAGAAAACTCTCAAAATGGCACATGGTAATTGACGGACTTGTTACAGATTTTGCATTCAGGACCTATAACCCTGCAAACACTTGTTTCTCAAGCAGAAAAAAAAACAATTTTTTACCAGAAATCTCAGTGTATTTAAATATTTGTGAAAGAGATACAGGCTGTTTGCATTCCATGTTCATGACTTACCTGTATGCTTTTGTTCAGAAAGCGTTTCGCAAGTTCAGGAAAATATTGCCTGGTTTACAAGTTCAATGTAGCATCTAGTGTAGGTAGAAGTCAGATGAAGCACTCCTGCTGTTGCAAAACTACAATTCCAGCATGTCCTGACAACCTACAACTGGTAACTGCAGTTTCATAATTTGGGCCATACCTGGTATAGGCAGACTACCCATGGTCCATAAAAGGGTTATATTTTCTGATGTTAGCGAATCTGTCAGCAGTTTTGGCCGATATAAGATACGGCCACTGCTTCTCAGGGCTTATCTACAGCATTCTATAATGCTATATATCTGCCCCCGATCCGACCTGAAAGATCAGAAAAATATATTTTATTATACTCGGGGGGCGGTCCGGTCTGATGGGTATCGCAGGTCCGAGTGTGGCGCCTCCCATCTTCCTGCGATGCCACCCTTCTTACATCACAGGCTCCATGGCATCGTGCTCCTGCACAGGCATACTTATCTACCCTGTGGAGGGCAGAGCAAGGTACTGCAGTGTGCAGGCGCCGGGAAAGGTCAGAGAGGCCCAGACATCCAGGGCCTATGGGATAATTGTCACTTGGTAGTGGCGGAATACAGGGCAGCTTCAGGATGGTAGTGGCTAACTTCTGGGGAACGATCCTAAATGTCTGGGGCAAAACGGACAGGGGATTCCTGAAGCAGGTTGGTCTGGCCAGTCATGATGCTGCAGTACCGAAATAGATGGTACGACACTGCAATATTCCTGGAGGAGTGAGGGACAGCACAGGGAAAGGAAAAGTTGTACTCTGTGGAGAATCTTGTGTTGCCTTTGTAACGAAATTGGACTCGCTGTGTAAAGAACTGAGTAAAGTTGGTTTGTTGGAACTGGATATGGACTCTGACTGTCTGGTGATATTCAAAGGAAGAAAGCCCCAGCAGACTGGCGTGGACTCTGATGTGCAAGTAAGTGAATCACCAAGTGCACAACAGAAGGGATAATGTGTTTATGTGACGGAGGGCCAGGGAGTGCTATTACTTCCACCCTCAGCCACGACTACCTCCCTGGCCCTTGTTACTCTGGCACCAGGCCTCATTTCATAATCCAGATGGTTTGAGATAATACTGTGGTGCAGGCACCAGGACTCATTTCATAATCAAAATAGTTTAGCCTAATCATTTGTGCTAAAACAGTATTGCAGGCACCAGACCTCATTTTATAATCCAAATCATTTGGGATAATATTCTGGTGCAGGCACCAGCCCATATTTCATAATATAAATCCTTTGAGCTAATACTCTATTGCAGTCACCAGGCCTCATTTCATAATCCAAATTGTATGGGATAATTCTCTGGTGCAGGCACTAGGCCTCAAATCATATTCCAAACCTGTCATCGGATGAGCAAACCCGCCTCATCCGGAGGAACTGTCCAACTGGGACGGCCCTAATTGTGGAAGGATTGTGAGAAGAAGACGCATGAATCAGAGAATTGACTGAAGTAGATTTGCGATATACATCAGTCTGAATACGGCCAGTATGGTCCACCTCAAAAGTGATGTCCAGAAAATAATTTTTTTTAGAGTCAAAAGTATATGTAAGGTGAATATTCAGAAAATTCTGGTTCAGCGCTCCCATAAAGTCCTCAAGCTGCCGCACCGTCCCGACCCACAAAATGAAAACGTCATCTATATATCGGTGCCAGCACCACCTGGGAGGCGGCCTGCGGGCCCCCGTCGCCAAACACAGATCTCTCCCAGGCACCCAGGAAGAGATTGGCAAACGAGGGCGCACAGGCCGCGCCCATGGCCGTGCCGCGTTTCTGCCAATAAAAATAATCCTTAAAAACAAAAAAATTGTGGGTAAGGGTGTAGTGCAGCAGCTCGAGGATTAACTCACGTAGAGGGCCGTCGTAGTCGGAGGCCCCCAGGAAAAGGCAGGCAGCATCAATCCCATGACAGTGCTCGATGCATGTATACAGGCTTTCCACATCAGCAGTTAACATCAAGGTGTCTTGATCCACAAGAATGCCATCGACCCTTACCAGGGCGTCCGTAGTGTCCCGTGTGTATGACGGTAAAGTCTCCACCAGGGGTTTAAGATAAAAATCTATAAATCGGCAGATGGGGTCACATAGGCCCCCTATGCCTGACACAATGGGGTGTCCTGGGGGGTCGAGGGCCTTCTTGTGGATCTTGGGAAGCAAATAGAAAGTGGGAACTCTTGGAGATTTAGCAATAAGGCTATCTAGTACTTGTTTAGTAATGGTGCCATTTTCGACAGCATTAACTAAAATGCGTTCGAGTTCGAGAGAGAAAGATGTCAAAGGGTTGTAAGACAACCTAGTATATGTGTTACGATCTCCTAAATGATGGAAGGCCTCCCGTTTGTATTTATCATGGGGCCAGACCACTATGTTCCCCCCCTTGTCTGCCGGCTTGATCACAATATAAGGGAGTGCCTGAAGTTGTGAAATTGCAAGATGGTCTGCATGTGTCAAACTGTCAAATTGGCTTCTGGTGGAGATTTGTTTGAAATCATCACTCACCAATCTCGTGAAGATTTCAATAGCCGGACTTAAAGACTAGGGGGGAAACCTAGTAGATCTGGCAGTAGTACTTGGTGGAAATCTACTTACTGAAGGGGAGGCCTGTTCGTCAAGGAGATACTCAAAGTTCTGTAGAGTTTCTCTCTCAATGTCACTCATAGGTTCATGAGAGGCCCGTTTATCGTGAAGCTTCCTCAAGAGAAGTTTATGGGAGAACAAGTGCAGGTCCTTTAGGGCTGTAAAGAAATGAAAAGAATTAGTAGGTGAAAAAGAAAGGCCTTTAGACAGAACCCTCAATTGGGCATCTGTTAATACATAAGATGATAAATTCAGAACCTGTAACCCCCCCCTGGGAGCAATGGGGAGTGCTTACATTAGATTTATTTTTCGTGGTCTGTCTGGTAGTGCGTTTATTGGATGAAGTTGTCCCTGACGGGCCACCCTGTGTTGAAGTCTGATGGTCTTCCTCTCCTGATAGGTTAGATCTCCTTGATGTTGACCGTGATCTAGAGAATGATGAATTTCTGAATCTTGTCCTAGACCTATCATTTAAATTGCGCCATCTATAGACGCGTGAGGATCTTTTGTCCTCAACATCTCTCTGGAATTTCTTGGATTTAGTAGACTGTATATCTTGCGCCCACTTCTGGGATAATGTGTCAACCTCCTCATTAAGTTTTTTAAGGGCATCACCAGTCATATCTTTTCGAAGGATGATTTGTAGTTCCTCAATCTCAATTTCAAGAGATAATAGGGAGTCCTGGTTCATATCCCTAAGTAATTCAAGAAATCCTCTGGAGCATGTGTTAGTTGGTGTTTCCCATTTGTTTTTAAACTCCTCGTCCTGAATAGGGAAGGACGGGAAGACCTGTATGCGCAAGCCTCTCGGTATTAGGTCTTTCTGTATATATTTTTCTAAAAAGGTGTGGTTCCACCAGATGCGAGTCCGTTTCCTCAGTAGTTCCTTGAATTCAATTACAGTATCATGTACATTTTTGCCAGTGCCCTCAGAATACCCATCTGAATCATCATGTAAAGTATCGTTAATCAGTGCACGCCAAGTTTGGTCACGTGCACGAAAATCCATAGTATGGCCCAGGTACACTGTGAAAAACACAGAAATCGGTAATAAATAGCAAAACCTCAGAGACATTTCAAATGTCATAAAGGTGGGGATAGGAAAAGACCCCCCCACACACGCAAAACGTGTAATAATGACATGGCCCCCTTGTTCACCCGATCTGAACCCCATAGAGAACCTGTGGTCCCTCATAAAATGTGAGATCTACAGGGAGGGAAAACAGTCCACCTCTCGGAGCAGTGTCTGGGAGGCTGTGGTGGCTGCTGCACGCAATGTTGGTCGTAAACAGATCAAGCAACTAACAGAATCTATGGATGGAGGCTGCTGAGCGTCATCATAAAGAAAGGTGGCTATATTGGTCACTAATTTTTTGGGGTTTTGTTTTTGCATGTCAGAAATGTTTATTTCTAAATTTTGTGCAGTTATATTGGTTTACGGGGTGAAAATAAACAAGTGAGGTGGGAATATATTTGGTTTTTATTAAGTTGCCTAATAATTCTGCGCATAGTTACCTGCAAAAACAGATATCCTCCTAAGATGGCTAAATCTAAAAAAAAAACACTCCAACTTCCAAAAATATTAAGTTTTGATATTTATGAGTCTTTTGGGTTGATTGAGAACATAGTTGTTGATCAATAATAAAAATAATGGTCTAAAATACAACTTGCCTAATGATTCTGCACACAGTCTAAATTATTTTCAGATATGAGCGATATTATGATAGAATGCAATCTATTTGAGTTGTTCCCTTAAGGATTTTTTCTTGTATGTGGCAGTCAGAAGATCTACACTCACCGGCCACTTTATTAGGTACACCATGCTAGTAACGGGTTGGACCCCTTTTGCCTTCAGAACTGCCTCAATTCTTCGTGGCATAGATTCAACAAGGTGCTGGAAGCATTCCTCAGAGATTTTGGTCCATATTGACATGATGGCATCACACAGTTGCCGCAGATTTGGCGGCTGCACATCCCAAAGATGCTCCATACAAGGCAGGATGGATCCATGCTTTCATGTTGTTTACGCCAAATTCTGACCCTACCATCCGAATGTCGCAGCAGAAATCGAGACTCATCAGACCAAGCAACGTTTTTCCAATCTTCTACTGTCCAATTTCGATGAGCTTGTACAAATTGTAGCCTCAGTTTCCTGTTCTTAGCTGAAAGGAGTGGTACCCGGTGTGGTCTTCTGCTGCTGTAGCCCATCTGCCTCAAAGTTCGACGCACTGTGCGTTCAGAGATGCTCTTAGGCCTACCTTGGTTGTAACGGGTGGCGATTTGAGTCACTGTTGCCTTTCTATCAGCTCGAACCAGTCTGCCCATTCTCCTCTGACCTCTGGCATCAACAAGGCATTTCTGCCCACAGAACTGCCGCTCACTGGATTTTTTTTCTTTTTCGGACCATTCTCTGTAAACCCTAGAGATGGTTGTGCGTGAAAATCCCAGTAGATCAGCAGTTTCTGAAATACTCAGACCAGCCCTTCTGGCACCAACAACCATGCCACGTTCAAAGGCACTCAAATCACCTTTCTTCCCCATACTGATGCTCGGTTTGAACTGCAGGAGATTGTCTTGACCATGTCTACATGCCTAAATGCACTGAGTTGCCGCCATGTGATTGGCTGATTAGAAATTAAGTGTTAACAAGAAGTTGGACAGGTGTACCTAATAAAGTGGCCAGTGAGTGTATAACGCATTCAATCCTGTGGAAATGTCTCTAATACGCTAATACCTACTCTGCCAGCTAACCCTAAATTATTTTCAGATATCAGCGATATTATGCAAGAATAGAATCTATTTGAATTAACCATAGAAAGGGCTTATGGTTTAACATAGCAGCACCATGGAATATGCAATCAACCCTGCTCTAAGGGTCTTTAATACAGTCTTCCTACTACAATAGCAAATCCTACCCTAATTGCAGCTATGAGCAGTATTAGATAATAGAATCGATTGGAATTAGCCCTAAATAGAGCTGTTGGTTTAATCTTGCACCATCATCTAGGTAAACGCGATAGAACACACTGTCCCTTTTACAGCAGCGACTCTCCCTGCATTACATCTTATACCCAAGATGGCATTTTCGGGTCTTATATAGCTATGCAACTGGCTACAGCTATGCGGCTGTCCAATCACAATAATTCCAGTAGCCAACATGGCTACGGCATTATCCTGATTGACAGGCAATCCCCACATGCTTAGTGGCAGAAGACCAGGTGCCGAACATGAGGGATGAGGAATCGAGCATGGCAAGAGAGTACCCGGATACTCGATCGAGTGCCAAGCTTCTCGAGCACAATGATGCTTGATTGAGCACTGAGCAGTCCCGAGCATTCTCGCCCATCACTAATTCTATGTATTTGACTTTTCCGTTTACTAGGATGACTTTGTTCACACCCTTGTTTAGTGTCTGGTAAACTACTCTTTGTATTTTCCAATTTCCTGTTCTACTCCTACCATTTTTAATATTCTCCTAAACATACTCTATACTGTTAGATACGGATCGATACCTCTGTGTATATTTGACAGGAGGGTAAAATCCTGAATTTACCTTGCTGTTACTTATTAACATGTTTTCTCATTCAGTACGATAAAAGGCTGCTTTCCGTAAGACAAAATTCAATTGCAAAATGGGTCGTCTTCTGCTGAGTTTTACTTTGCTCTTTTACGCTTTATCTCCAATAAACAGTGACTTTGTGATAGAAGGCATAAGAAATATACAGGTTTGTATATATAATGTGTTTTATAATTGATTGGTAACTTGCTTTCTTATGTTGATTAGGTAAATGTAAGGAAATACTATCATATATATTGACCATTAGGCTAATTCCTTTCCGGCACATTGACTTGGAGGAATTTTAGCCTATTCCTCTCTACAAAACAGCTTCAACTGTGTTCTGCTGGTGGGTCTTTTTCCATGAACTGCACGTATCAGGTCCTTCCACAACATTTCTATAGGAATAAAGTCAGGACTATGACTTGGCTATTCCAAAACTTTACTTTTCTTATTGTTTAACCACTCTTTTTTCGAGAACGATTTGTGTGCTTTGAGTCATTGTCTTACTGTATGAACTACGTCCCCTTGAGAGTCAGCTCATGGACAGCTGTCCTGACATTATATTTTAGAATTTGTTGCAATAATTCAGAATTCATTGAATCACTGTTGGCATCCAACTTGTCCCAGATACAGCCAAACAGGCCCAAGCCATATTACCACCACTGTGTTTCACAGACAGTATGAAGTTTTTATGTTGTATTCAAATATTTGATGTTTCAAATTTTGTGTAGCATTTCTGCACCTATTAGGTAAATTAAGTTATTTGTTGTTTTTTTCATTGGGTTTTTTCAGGGATTTTTTTACATTTATGTTGCTTTATTGATACTGCATTTTACTTCTTTTTGCTATATCTTGTTTTCAATTAAGCTATTTTGTTTTTCATACTTCCTAGTATTTGGTTTTAACAAAAGTTGATTGATGCAGCCATATGTAGATTACACAGGTTTTTAGTGCGTTTTCACAGCGGCCACACAAATGTAACATTTAATCCCTTCCCGACCTGTGACGCATATGCTGTGTCACAGAATGATCGCGTCCCTGCAGGCCGGGTGAAAGGGTTAACTCCAATTTCACCCGACCTGCAAGGACAGGGGGAGTGGTACTACAGCCCGGGGGGGGGGGGTGGCTTCGCCCCCCCGTGGCTACGATCACTCTGATTGGCTGTTTCACTTTCAACAGCCAATCAATCAGAGCAATCTGTAATATTTCATCTATGAAAATTGGTGAAATATTACAATCCAGCCATGGCCGATGCTGCAATAGCATCGGCCATGGCTGGAGACCCGATCTGGCCCCCCCACCGACTGACGGCGGCGATCTGCAGCCGCCGTCATTGTTCCCTACCCCTCCATCCTGTCCTAAGCGCCTTCCTCTCCCCTTCGACCCTCCCCCGTCCTCCCCTCCACCCCTCCACTGTCCGATCGCACCCCCCATACTTACCTAGTCCCGATGTCCCTCCCGGTATCCTCGGTCTTCTCGCATGGGTGCCGCCATCTTGGAAAATGGCGGGCGCATGCGCAGTGCGCCCGCCGAATCTGCCGGCAGATTTGTTCCCTGTACATTTTGATCGTTGTGATAGGTTCTATCACAGCGATCAAAATAAAAAAATAGTAAATAACCCCCCCTTTATCACCACCATAGGTAGGGACAATCATAAAATACAGAAAATATATTTATTTTTGTTTTTTCATTAGGGTTAGGGGTAGGGTTAGGGCTGCACTTAGGGTTAGGGTTGCACTTAGGGTTGCACTTAGGGATAGGGTTGCACTTAGGGATAGGGTTGCACTTAGGGATAGGGTTGCACTTAGGGATAGGGTTGCATTTAGGGATAGGGTTGCACTTAGGGATAGGGTTGCACTTAGGGTTGCACTTAGGGTTGCACTTAGGGTTAGGGTTGTGTTATGATCCTTAGTGGTTGAGGATCACAAATTACTCCAGCTAAGTAACAAACATAGGACAAGCTCTAGGGAGGTGGCAAACTGGACTGACCGCAAATCTGAACCTATCCAAACACACTAGAAGTAGCCGGTGAACGTGCCTAAAAATCCTAGACATCTCGAGCCAGCCTGAGGAACTAACTACCCCTAGAGAGAAAGAAAGACCTCTCTTGCCTCCAGAGAAATAATCCTCAAAGATATAGAAGCCCCCAACAAATAATAACGGTGAAGTAAGAGGAAGGCACATACACAGGGGTGAAAGCAGATTCAGCAAATGAGGCCCACTAATACTAGATAGCAGAAAATAGAAAAGGGAATCTATGCGGTCAGTAAAAAACCCTTACAAAATATCCACTCTGAGATTTCAAGAACCCCCACACCAACTAACGGTGTGGGGGGAGAAACTCAGTCCCCTAGAGCAACCAGCAAGCGAGGAAATCACATTTTAGCGAGCTGGACTAAAAACATAATGAACGCTGATAATCAAAGAATGATCAAACAAAAACTTAGCTTGTCTTGGAGAGACTGGGAGCAAGGTAGACACAAGGAATCTGAAGAGCACTGAATACATTGATAGCAGGCAAGGAACTGAGTATCCAGGTGAGCTAAATAGAAAACCAACCAGGATAATGAACCAGCTGATGCTGCAACCTGCAGAAAGACAACACTACACAGTACCGCTTGTGACCACTAGAGGGAGCCCAAAAATAGAGTTCACAACAGGGTTGCACTTAGGGTTAGGGTTGCACTTAGGGCTAGGGCTAGAATTAGGGTTAGGGTTAGGATTAGGGTTATAATTGGGGTTAGGGTTAGAATTAGGGTTAGGGTTGCAATTAGGGTTAGGGTTACAATTAGGGTTAGGGTTACAATTAGGGTTAGGGTTAGAATTAGGCTATGTGCACACGGTGCGGATTTGGCTGCGGATCCGCAGCGGATTGGTCGTTGCGTATTCATAGCAGTTTTCCATCACGTTTACAGTACCACGTAAACCTATGGAAAACCAAATCCGCTGTGCCCATTGTGCGGAAAATACAGCACGGAAACGCTGCGTTGTATTTTCCGCAGCATGTCAATTCTTTGTGTGGATTCCGCAGCGTTTTACACCTGCTCCATAATAGGAATCCGCAGGTGAAATCCACACAAAAAACACTGGAAATCCACTGTACATCTGCAGGTAAAGCGCAGTGCGTTTTACCTGCAGATTTTTAAAAAACGGTGCAGAAAAATCCACACACAAATCTGCAACGTGGGCACATAGCCTTAGGGTTAGGGTTGGAATTAGGGCTAAGACTAGGGTTAGGGGTGTGTTGCGGTTAGGGTTGGGATTAGGGTTAGGGGTGTGTTGGGGTTAGTGTTGGAGTTAGAATTGAGGGGTTTCCACTGCTTAGGCACATCAGGGGGTCTCCAAACGCGACATGGCGCCACCATTGATTTCAGCCAATCTTGCGTTGGAAAAGTCAAATGGTGCTCCCTCCCTTCCGAGTCCCAACGTGCGCCCAAACAATGGTTTACCCCCACATATGGGGTATCAGCGTACTCAGGACAAACTGGACAACAACATTTTGGATCCAATTTCTCCTGTTACCCTTGGGAAAATAAAAAATTCCGGGCTAAAAAATCATTTTTGAGGAAAGATTTTTTTTTTATTTTCACGGCTCTGCGTTATAAACTTCTGTGAAGCACCTGGGGGTTTAAAGTGCTCACTATGCATGTAGATAGGTTCCTTGGGGGGGTCTAGTTTCCAAAATGGGGTCACTTGTGGGGGAGCTCCAATGTTTAGGCACACGGGCTCTCCAAACACAACATGGTGTCCGCTAATGATTGGAGCTAATTTTCCATTCAAAAAGTCAAATGGCGCGCCTTCCCTTCCGAGCCTTGCCGTGCGCCCAAACAGTGGTTTACCCCCACATATGAGGTATTCACGTACTCAGGAGAAATTGCCCAACAAATTTTAGGATCCATTTTATCCTGTTGCCCATGTGAAAATGAAAATATTGAGGCTAAAATAAATTTTTGTGAAAAAAAAGTACTTTTTCATTTTTACAGATCAATTTGTGAAGCACCTGAGGGTTTAAAGTGCTCACTATGCATCTAGATAAGTTTCTTGGGGGGTCTCGTTTCTACAATGGGGTCACTTGTGGGGGAGCTCCAATGTTTAGGCACACAGGGGCTCTCCAAACGCGACATGGTGTCCGCTAAAGATTGGAGCCAAATTTTCATTCAAAAAGTCAAATGGCGCTCCTTCCCTTCCGAGCCCTGCCGTGCGCCCAAACAGTGGTTTACCCCCATATATGAGGTATCAGCGTACTCAGGACAGATTGGACAACAACTTTCGTGTCCAGTGTCTCCTTTTACACTTGTGAAAAAAAAAATGTTGCTAAAAGATCATTTTTGTGACTAAAAAGTTAAATGTTCATTTTTTCCTTCCATGTTGCTTCTGCTGCTGTGAAACACCTGAAGGGTTAACAAACTTCTTGAATGTGGTTTTGAGCACCTTGAGGGGTGTAGTTTTAGAATGGTGTCACTTTTGGGTATTTTCAGCCATATAGAACCCTCAAACTGACTTCAAATGTGAGGTGGTCCCTAAAAAAAAATGGTTTTGTAAATTTTGTTGTAAAAATGAGAAATCACTGGTCAAATTTTAACCCTTATAACTTCCTAGCAAAAAAAATTTTGTTTCCAAAATTGTGCTGATGTAAAGTAGACATGTGGGAAATGTTATTTATTAACTATTTTGTGTCACATAACTCTCTGATTTAAGAGAATAAAAATTCAAAATGTGAAATTTGCGAAATTTTCGCCAAATTTCAGTTTTTTCACAAATAAACGCAGAAATTATCGACCTAAATTTACCACTAACATGAAGCCCAATATGTCATGAAAAAACAATCTCAGAATCGCTAGGATCCGTTGAAGCGTTCCTGAGTTATTACCTCATAAAGGGACACTGGTCAGAATTGCAAAAAATGGCCAGGTCATTAAGGTCAAAATAGGCTGGGTCATGAAGGGGTTAACAGTAAATAGAAATGTCCATATCTTTGAAACCATATAGCAGATTTTGAAAAAAAAGAGAAAAAAAAGCCAGGGAAGCAACAAAAATTTAAATAAGAACAAAAACTGGACACATTTGACCTGAAGACAGGTTCTCAATTCTTTCATCTCTTTCCTTTTTGATCACCCCTTTGCCAGGAATTTATCTTTTGCAATGTATTAGCTTGTTATATCTAAACATTAATTAATTCAGCCTGCTCTCCTGCCTTGTCTGTCTATGAAGTGCATATAGTACATCATCCATCTTTCCACACAGACTTACCTCTACTCCTAGCTTCCACTTGGTATGTCTTTCAACTAACCCCAGCTTTACCCATCCCCCTCCCCCCAACCTAGTTATTTATGACCTTGTTTACTCCTGCTTGATTATATGCATCTGTTCCACTCTTAATTATCTGACCAAAATGAACAGAGACCACTCCTCTCTGCTTCACACCTGAATGCACTTAGTTGCACATATATTGCATAGCACAAGTCTGCAATTACTTTAGTCTGCAGTGTGATTCCTATAAGTGTGTCCTAGAAGTGTGAAGATTAATGTAGAATTAAAACCAGAATTGAACCAGAAGGGAACTGAAGGTAACTGGCAAATCACTGTAAACAATGTTTCTGTTGGTTTTCACCTTCACCCCTATAATCCTTCACTTTCTGCTAACTCCCCTAATCCCTGCACCTAGTAAGGAAATGTTCATCTCTTCCTCAATCCTCTCCATCCATCTCACCTCCTCCTCAGAACTGTTCCTCAACATACAATCCTCTGTCTCCAAGCACAGACAGCCACCTCACGCCCTCTCCTGCTCCCACCTGCTAACACTTTCTCTGCTCCATCTCACTGCTAGTGATATCTCTCCAAATCCTGGTCCTCCTCACCACATCCCCACAATCAGTTCTTCCTCCCATCCAAACTCTATCACAAATTTCTGTAACCTCTCTAACCTTATACCCATTTGCCCAGCCCCCACTTCCCCAGTCCCACTAACAGGAGCTCTATGGAACGCTCGTTCTGTCTGTAGCAAACTTTCCTACATCCATGATCTTTTTATTACTAACAAACTTTCCTTCCTCGCCATCACTGAAACCTGGCTCACCCCTTCTGACACAGCCTCTCCTGCTGCACTTTCTTATGGAGAGTTGGTTTTCTCCTGTAAGATAACTGCTCCTTCACCCCAATCCCACTTCCACCCTCTATTACCCTCCCTTCCTTTGAGGTGCACTCTGTGCGCATCTACTCCCCCTCCAATCTCCAACTGGCTGTCATTTACTGCCCCCCAGGGCCAGCCACCACCTTCCTTGACCACTTCACCATCTGGCTACTTAATTTTCTTTCTGCGGACATCCCCACTATCATCATGCGTGACTTCAACATCCCCATTGACACTTCCCTCTCAGCTGCCACTAAACTTCTATCTCTCACTTCCTCCTTCAGCCTCACTCAATGGTCTTCTGCAGCCACTCACAAAGATGGTCACACACTGGACCTCATCTTCACCCGCCTCTGCTCCCTATCTAACCTCTCTAACTCACCTTTTCCTATTTCTGACCACAATCTATTCACATTCTCTTCCCTCTCCACTCCCTGTCTACAATCCCAACCCAGAAACTTGCACACCCTCGCAGAAATCTTAAATACCTGAATCTACACTCTCTCTCTGAATCCCTCCTCAATCTCACAGACATACTGTAAGTTCCCTACACAATGCAGATGATGCTGCCGCTCTATACAACACCACAATAGCTGTAGCTTGGGAATCTCTTGCCGCTCTCACATGTACCAAAGCTAGCAAAATCAACAGACAGCCCTGGCACACCAGCCTGACCAAAGAATTGAGGCGAGCTTCCAGGGCTGCTGAGCGCAGATGGAAAAGATCCCACTCCAACGAGCACTTCATCGCATTCAAACAGTCCCTCGCTACTTTCAAGACCACACTCTCCACAGCAAAAAAACCTACTTCTCATCTCTCATCTCCTCCCTGTCTCACAACCCTAAACAGTTATTCAACACCTTCATTTCTCTCCTCCATCCCCCAGCACCTCCTCCCTCCCCACTCATCTCAGCTGAAGACTTTGCCTCATTTTTCAAGCAGAAGATTGAGAACATCAGAGACAGTTTTAGTGGACAACCCCCAGAGCCCTTTCAACTACCCAGCCCTCCACCTCCAAAACCAACTTCTCCATCATTACAGAAGATTAACTCTCCACTCTACTCTCAAGATTGCATCTCACCACCTGTGTACTTGACCCGATCCCATCCCACTTCATCCCAAACCTCGCCACAGTCTTCATCCCAACCCTATCCCATCTCTTCAACCTATCACTAACAACTGGTGTTTTCCCCTCAAGCTTTAAACATGCCTCAATCACACCTATCTTCAAAAAGCCCTCTCTTGACCAATCCTCTGTATCTAGCTATCACCCTATATCACTTCTCCCCTATGCCTCAAAACAACTGGAACAACACGTCCATCTTGAACTGTCCTCCCATCTATCTTCCTGCTCCCTCTTAGACCCCTTACAATCAGGCTTTCAGGCTTCTGGTCACACCACTCCACTGAAACTGCCTTAACTAAGGTCAACAATGACCTATTAACCGCCAAGAGCAAGCAACATTACTCTATCCTCCTCCTGGACCTGTTCTCTGCCTTTGACACAGTGGACCATTCCCTGTTGCTGCGGACCCTCTCATCCCTTGGCATCACAGACTTGGCCCTATCCTGGATCTCGTCATACCTAACTGACCAGACATTCAGCGTCTCCCACTCACACACCACCTCCTCAACTCGCCCCCTATCTGTCGGAGTCCCACAAGGTTCAGTTCTAGGGCCCCTGCTCTTCTCCATCTACACCTTTGGCCTAGGTCAGCTCATAGAATCTCACAGCTTTCAGTATCATCTCTATGCTGACGACACACAGACTTACATTTCTGGACCAGATATCACCACCCTACTAACCAGAATCCCTGAATGTCTGTCCGCTATTTCATCCTTCTTCTCCGCTAGATTTCTAAAACTTAACATGGACAAAACAGAATTCATCGTCTTTCCCCCATCTCACTCGACCCCCCAACGAACCTATCCATTTACAGTAAACAGCTGCCCACTCTCCCCAGTCCCACAAGCTCGCTGTCTTGGGGTAATCCTTGACACTGATCTCTCCTTCAAACCACATATCCAAGCCCTTTCCACTTCCTGCCGTCTTCAACTCAAAAATATTTCACGGATCCGTACATTCCTTAACCAAGAATATGCAAAAACCCTAGTCCATGCCCTCATCATCTCCCACCTCGACTACTGTAACCTCTTGCTCTGTGGCCTCCCCTCTAACACTCTCGCACCCCTCCAATCTATTCTAATCTCTGCTGCCTGACTAATCCACCTGTCCCCCCCCCCCCCCCGCTATTGCCTGGTCTCTCCCCTCTGTAAATCCTCTCACTGGCTCCCCAGTACCCAGAGACTCCAATACAAAACCCTAACCATGACATACAAAGCCATCCACAACCTGTCTACTCCATACATCTGTGACCTCATCTCCCGGTATTTTCCTGCACGCAACCTCCGATCCTCACAAGATCTCCTTCTCCCCTCTTATCTCCTCTTCCCACAATTGCATACAAGATTTCTCTCGCGCATCTCCCCTACTCTGGAACTCTCTTCCACAACATATCAGACTCTCGCCTACCATCGAAACCTTCAAAAAGAGCCTGAAGACCCACCTCTTCCGACAAGCTTACAACCTGCAGTAACCACCGATCGACCAAACCGCTGCACGACCAGCTCTATCCTCACCTACTGTATTCTCACCCATCCCTTGTAGATTGTGAGCCCTCACGGGCAGGGTCCTCTCTCCTCCTGTACCAGTTGTGACTTGTATTGTTCAAGATTATTGTACTTGTTTTTATTATGTATACCCCTCCTCACATATAAAGCGCCATGGAATAAATGGCGCTATAATAATAAATAATAATAAGTATCTTGCTAATGTGCATTGTGGCAGTGAAAAGTGTTCATATTTTAAATGCTTCAGTTTGGAAATGATGATGGTCTGCAAATCTTTACAATTGATTCACACCCCTAAATGAAAAGTATTTTGCACAGTTTAATTTTTTGTTATTCTTTTTTTTGCTTTACAGAAAAGAAGCATTGGAAAGGTAAGATGTTTCAACATATCAGACATGCAGAATTTCCAATACTACTTTCTTTGTGTACAGCATCTATAAAGAGGTCTGGAAACTGGTAATTTGCTTTATGCAATTTGTACTAAAAAAAATCTTTGGTGTGTTGACAACCACGAAATATTCTTTCCTGAGCATTCTATATGTTGCAGAAGGATACAATTTACCTTCTTAGGGCTCATTCAGATGTTTGTTTTTTTAACAAGTTACAGGTCTGTTAGAGCCAGAAATCTTGCATGTATTTAGGTGACCAAATACTTATTTTCCGCCATACTTTGCAAAATAAATCTTGCAAAATCAGACAAGCTGATTTTCTGGATTTGTTTTCTCATTTTGACTCTCATAGTTGTGGTCTACCCATGATGTCAATTACAGGCCTCTCGCATCTTTTTAAGTGGGAGAACTTGCACAATTGGTGGCTGACTAAATACATTTTTCCCCACTGTATTCAAAAAACGGTAGGAGTCTCATCAGTGTTTTGGATTCAAGTTTCATCAGCGTTTGGCCCATGTGTCAGTTTTTACCATCAATGATCTTCACGTATGGAAAAAAAAGCAATGGTTTTAGTAAACAGCACACAGACTGTATACTGAAGCCATCTGTGTGCTGTTCGTGATTTTCACGTACCCATAGACTTCTATTGGTAATTTTGATATGTTATGCCTGAAAAAAACAGACATGTGAACAGCCCCTAGAATATAATGGGTACGTATATGTGTTCTATCCGTGAAAATCATGAATAAAACACGAACGTCTGAATGAGGCCTTTTAGCAACAGATTAAATAAGTCAGAGTTCTATACAATAATTTATGGATACAATAATAACAGGCACATCCATACATTTTGTGTTCTGCAGTCGGTGAATGATATAGAAGTCTACAGTCTAATTATCAGCAGTCAGGTGACATCTCGTTTTGCCCATAATGTCATCACAAGCAGAGCAGTCAATCGAGCTGACACATCAAAAGAGGCCATCTTTAATGTGGATCTGCCCAAAACAGCTTTTATTACAAATTTCAGCATGTAAGTGCTACATTTTCATGTTTTTATTTCCTACAAATATGTCCAATTGAACAATTTATTTAGGGTAGTCAAATGTCAATAATTAGGTGTCAAGCAGATGTCTTCTTTTTGTTGCTCTTCTTGTTCTTCTTCTTCTTGTTCTCACTTTTCTTCTTGTTATTTTTCTTGTTCTTGTTTTTCTTCTTGTTCTTCTTATTCTTGCCTGGAAATTGAAACTCCCAGAACACATATGGTTGGCCACTTGGTGATGTTACCAATATGTTTCTGATAATTCACTTCTTTATTCTTGGGGTCTCTTTTTTGGAAAAAAAATGGTTGTGTCTTTGCTGAAAATGGAAAGTAGGAATCTGCTTGCTTTGTGCTTGGCATTGATAGGTGTTGATGTTCGCAATCTGATCCCCATTGATTTGTCACGTCGAGTCAATCTCCTTTATAAGAGTCCCTTTAGGAGAAGGTGTTATTAGGAATTAGTTTAAAAGTTGCAGACTTTATCTAATAATCAGCAACCCAATTATGTAGATACTAATTGGAAATGGGTATTACAGGATAATTGATGGAGTAACCTATCCAGGAGAAATTAAAGAAAAGGAAGCCGCTAAAAAACAGTATGATAAAGCTGTATCCAGGGGCCAAACAGCCGGACTTGTCAGGTAAATGCTAATCACCATTGTGTCAAGAAGAAAGCAAAGATTGAAGGTTCAAAATAAGGATCACACACAACATGGTTGGACCATCACAAAGTTTTGTGTTTAATATTTTTTTTGGTTTTCTTTAATGCAAATAACTGAAATGTATTTACAGTAAGGAGCAATTTTACACAAATTTCCATGTTATTTTGAAAGAATGTATTGTAAACTATACTACATGTAATGTCCCATATACTCTACCTGTCGTACTGATATAAAGTAATGATCGCTGGTTTTACAGGGCTTCTGGCAGGAAGACTGAGAAATTTACTGTGTCAGTTAATGTGGCTCCAGAAAGTAAAGTCACATTTGAGTTGGTATATGAAGAAATGCTGAAACGTCACCTTGGAAAATATGAAATGTTCATCAAAGTTCAACCAAAAACTCTTATCAGAAAATACGAGGTACAGTTCCTGCAGTGACATTTTAACATTAAATATATATATACTGTATATTTTTTAACTAGTGGTGGACACTGATAGAAAAGGGCCCCTTGTATATAACAGTATATGGGACCTTTGCTTTACAATATGACTATGAGAGAAGCTGCTTGCTTATTTGGAGGTGATTGGGGCCCCCTCACCTCTTGGGCCCCGTGCATCAGCACAAATGACATGTCCGCCCCTGCTGTAAATATATGACTTTAAAAAAAAACTAAGTTGAGTTACTCTTTAAATTAACTTTGTGAAAGTATAGTGTGGGTTTACAATTACTACTTGTGCCAACACAAACAGGTCTGAACATCCACAAATCCTTAACAAACACAAAAATGCATTATTTTTGTTGTCTCTTTTAAAGCATACACGGCAGTTATTAAGTATTGGACAGCATGGTCACGTGGTTTCTGATAGAATTCCCTGCATGGGAGGGCTACCGATTCATCACAACAGAGAGCATTTTTTTGTTTACTTCAAAGGCCAGTGCTTTACTGCACTCCAACTGAAGCTTCTCCAGTTTGTCCTCTATCCTGAGGACTAAGAACACAGAGGTTGTTTGAAACGCGTTCAGTGGTTCATGGCTGTTCCTTAATGTTCTGCTGGTCATCTATAAGCACTTGTCCAATTTTTAAAATGTTTAAATACATTTTTTGCTATTTTAATTCCTGGAGCCGGATTTCCAAAATTTTTCTTCAAGTTTTCAGCGTCCAGGCAGTGACGCTATTTCCAAGCTCGGATCTTTCCATGACCACAGTGATTTGATTCATGATGGGTGAACTGAAATGTTTTCTTTTATACGTATCTTCAAATTGTACCCAAGGATGAGCCAGACTTGTGGAAGTCCACAATTCTCCTCCTGACATCTTGGCTGATTTCTTGAGACTTTCCCATGATGCTACACAAAGAAGCAGTGTGTTTCAGGTGTGCATTAAAATATATCCACAAATGTGTTTCTAATTAACTCAGATGTTGCCAAAAAACCAGAAACTTCCAAACACATGGCAACATCATAAGGGTAGTCCAGAATTGTTTCAAGGTACAGTAATCTTAGTGTATGTAAACTTTTGACTTTGCAGTAAGTAATAAAAAATGCCTTAAAACATTCTCTCTCTCTCATTATTCTGGCATTTGGCAAATATTAATAATTATGGTAATCCTAATTGACCTAAAACGGGAAAGGTTTATTCTGATCTTTCTTGTCAGATATTGAGAAAAACATGCATGTGTCTTTTTATATAGTGTATGTAAACTTCTGGTTTCAACTGTACATAGTAATTATGCCAGAAACTCTTATGTAAGGGGTGGGGTTTATTGTGTAAAAGTGTCAAAATATAACAAAATGATATAAATGTGGTATCGCAGTATTTGTACTGACCTAAAGAATAAAGCGGCCTTATCAATTTTACTACACATGGAACAGCATAAAAAAACAAAAAACAATTCCTAAATTGCTGGCATTTGTTAATTCTGCCTCCCAAAAATCGGAATAGAAAGTGATCAAAAAATGTTATGTGCATGAAATTGGTACCAATAAAAACATCAACTCGTCCTGCAAAAAAAAAACCATCACATGATTGTCAGCAGAAATATGGAAAAATTATAGCTCTCAAAATATGTCGATGCAACAACTAGTTTTTGCAAAAAAAGCGTTTGTTAGCCTGTGACAGCAACCGTACATACAGTGAAGGAAATAATTATTTGATCCCTTGCTGATTTTGTAAGTTTGCCCACTGACAAAGACATGAAGGGTCTATATTTTTTTTTACTTTGAGAGATAAAATATTAAAAATAAAATCCAGAAAATCACATTGTATAAATAATTTAAAAGTATTTGCATTTTGCAGTGAGAAATAAGTATTTGATCCCCTACCAACCATTAAGCGTTCTAGCTCCGACAGACCAGTTAGACGCTCCTAATCAACTTGTTACCTACTTTAACCCCTTTCTGACATCGGACGTACTATCCCGTCGAGGTGGGGTGGGCCCGTATGACCACCGACGGGATAGTACGTCCAGTGCGATCGGCGGCGCTCACGGGGGGAGCGCGGCCGATCGCGGCCGGGTGTCACCTGCCTATCGCAGCTGACATCCGGCACTATGTGCCAGGAGCGGTCACGGACCGCTCCCGGCACATTAACCCCCGGCACACCGCGATCAAACATGATCGCGATGTGCCGGCGGTGCAGGGAAGCATCGCGCAGGGAGGGGGCTCCCTGCGGGCTTCCCTGAGCCCCCCGCAGCAACGCGATGTGATCGCGTTGCTGCGAGGGTCTTACCTCCCTCCCTGCCTGCTCCAGACCCGGATCCAAGATGGCCGCGGATCCGGGTCCTGCAGGGAGGGAGGTGGCTTCACAGAAGCCTGCTCAGAGCAGGCACTGTGAAGCAGCCTGCACTTCTCTCAGATCGGTGATCTGTCAGAGTGCTATGCAAACTGGCAGATCACCGATCTGTATTGTCCCCCCCTGGGGCAAAGTAAAAAAGTAAAAAAAAAAATTCCAAATGTGTAAAAAAAAATAAAAAAAAATATTCCAAAATAATGAAAAAAAAAAAAATATTATTCCCATAAATAATTTTCTTTATCTAAATAAAAAAAACAAACAATAAAAGTACACATATTTAGTATCGCCGCGTCCGTAACGACCTGACCTATAAAACTGGCCCACTAATTAACCCCTTCAGTAAACACCGTAAGAAAAAAAAAAAAAAAAAAACGAGGCAAAAAACAACGCTTTATTATCATACCGCCAAACAAAAAGTGGAATAACACGCGATCAAAAAGACAGATATAAATAATCATGGTACCGCTGAAAGCGTCATCTTGTCCCGCAAATAACGAGCCGCCATACAGCATGATCAGCAAAAAAATAAAAAAGTTATAGTCCTGAGAATAAAGCGATGCAAAAATAATTATTTTTTCCATAAAATAGTTTTTATCGTATAAAAGCGCCAAAACATAAAAAAATAATATAAATGAGGTATCGCTGTAATCGTACTGACCCGAAGAATAAAACTGCTTTATCAATTTTACCAAACGCGGAACAGTATAAACGCCTCTCCCAAAAGAAATTCATGAATAGCTGGTTTTTGGTCATTCTGCCTCACAAAAATCGGAATAAAAAGCGATCAAAAAATGTGACGTGCCCAAAAAGTTACCAATAAAAACGTCAACTCGTCCCGCAAAAAACAAGACCTCACATGACTCTGTGGACCAAAATATGGAAAATTTATAGCTCTCAAAATGTGGAAACGCAAAAAATATTTTTTGCAATAAAAAGCGTCTTTCAGTGTGTGACGGCTGCCAATCATAAAAATCCGCTAAAAAACTCGCTATAAAAGTAAATCAAACCCCCCTTCATCACCCCCTTAGTTAGGGAAAAATTAAAAAAAGTATTTATTTCCATTTTCCCATTAGGGTTAGGGTTAGGGCTAGGGTTGGGGCTAGGGTTAAGGCTACAGTTAGGGTTGGGGCTAAAGTTAGGGTTAGGGTTGGGGCTAAAGTTACGGTTAGGGTTTAGATTACATTTACGGTTGGGAATAGGGTTGGGATTAGGGTTAGGGGTGTGTCAGGGTTAGAGGTGTGGTTAGGGTTACTGTTGGGATTAGGGTTAGGGGTGTGTTTGGATTAGGGTTTCAGTTATAATTGGGGGGTTTCCACTGTTTCGGCACATCAGGGGCTCTCCAAACGCGACATGGCGTCCGATCTCAATTCCAGCCAATTCTGCGTTGAAAAAGTAAAACAGTGCTCCTTCCCTTCCGAGCTCTCCCGTGTGCCCAAACAGGGGTTTACCCCAACATATGGGGTATCAGCGTACTCAGGACAAATAGGACAACAACCTTTGGGGTCCAATTTCTCCTGTTACCCCTGGGAAAATACAAAACTGGGGGCTAAAAAATAATTTTTGTGGGAAAAAAAAAGATTTTTTATTTTCACGGCTCTGCGTTATAAACTGTAGTGAAACACTTGGGGGTTCAAAGTTCTTACAACACATCTAGATAAGTTCCTTGGGGGGTCTAGTTTTCAAAATGGGGTCACTTGTGCGGGGCTTCTACTGTTTAGGTACATTAGGGGCTCTGCAAACGCAATGTGACGCCTGCAGACCATTCCATCTAAGTCTGCATTCCAAATGGCGCTCCTTCACTTCCGAGCCCTTCCATGCGTCCAAACGGTGGTTCCCCCCACATATGGGGTATCAGCGCACTCAGGACAAATTGGACAACAACTTTTGGGGTCCAATTTCTCCTGTTACCCTCGGGAAAATACAAAACTGGGGGCTGAAAAATAATTTTTGTGGGAAAAAATTTTTGTTTTATTTTTACGGCTCTGCATTATTAACTTCTGTGAAGCCCTTGGTGGGTCAAAGCGCTCAAAACACATCTAGATAAGTTCCTTAGGGGGTCTACTTTCCAAAATGGTGTCACTTGTGGGGGGTTTCAATGTTCAGGCACATCAGTGGCTCTCCAAACGCAACATGGCGTCCCATCTCAATTCCTGTCAATTTTGCATTGAAAAGTCAAACGGTGCTACTTCCCTTCCGAGCTCTCCCATGCGCCCAAACAGTGGTTTATGCCCACATATGGGGTATCAGCGTACTCAGGACAAATTGTACAACAACTTTTGGGGTCCAATTTCTTCTCTTACCCTTGGGAAAATAAAAAATTGGGGGCGAAAAATAATTTTTGTGAAAAAATATGATTTTTTATTTTTACGGTTCTGCATTATAAACTTCTGTGAAGCACTTGGTGGGTCAAAGTGCTCACCACACCTCTAGATAAGTTCCTTAGGGGGTCTACTTTCCAAAATGGTGTCACTTGTGGGGGGTTTCAATGTTTAGGCACATCAGGGGCTCCCCAAACGCAACATGGCGTCCCATCTCAATTCCAGTCAATTTTGCATTGAAAAGTCAAATGGCGCTCCTTCGCTTCCGAGCTCTGTCATGCGCCCAAACAGTGGTTTATCCCCACATATGGGGTATCGGCGTACTCAGGACAAATTGTACAACAACTTTTGGGGTCCATTTTCTCCTGTTACCCTTGGTAAAATAAAACAAATTGGAGCTGAAGTAAATTTTTTGTGAAAAAAAGTTAAATGTTCATTTTTATTTAAAGATTCCAAAAATTCCTGTGAAGCACCAGAAGGGTTAATAAACTTCTTGAATATGGTTTTGAGCACCTTGAGGGGTGCAGTTTTTAGAATGGTGTCACACTTGGGTATTTTCTATCATATAGACCCCTCAAAATGACTTGGGCGACGCCCAAAGTCCAGCACGACTATTTAAAGGCCGTGGGCGTAACCCAGCCTCCAACCTGATTACCAGCTAGATTAACCCCGAGCAAACTGGATAAAATCTAGCCAACGCCACTGAGCGTGTAGTGGACGTAAGTGGAATTACTGCTGTCTGTCGGACGCCCTAGTGTGAACAGCGTCCGACATGACAGTGAGGTATCCTTGATCATGAGGAAGGTGAGAGATCAGCCTAAAAGTACACCGGGGAACTTGATAATGATCTCAATACAACTGGGACCACAGTCACCAAGAAAATCATTGGTAACACATTACGCCGTAAAGGTTTACAATCCTGTAGTGCCCGCAAGGTCCCCCTGCTCAAGAAGGTACATGTGCAGGCCGTCTGAAGTTTGCCAATGAACACTTGGATGATTTTATGAGTGACTGGGAGAAGGTGCTATGGTCAGATGAGACAAAAATTGAGGTCTTTGGCATTAACTCAACTCTCCATTTTTGGGGGAAGAGAAATGCTGCCTATGACCCAAAGATCACCGTCCCCACTGTCAAGCATGGAAGTGGAAACATGTTTTGGGGGTGTTTCTCTGCTATGGGCATAGGACTATTTAACTGCATCAGTGGGAGAATGGATGGAGCCATGTACCATAAAATCCTGAGTGACCACCTCCTTCCCTCCGCTAGGTCATTAAAAATGGGTTGTGGCTGGGTCTTTCAGCAAGACAATGACTCAAACCATACAGCCAAGGCAACAAAGGAGTGGATCAAAAAGAAGCACATAAGGTCATAGAGTGGCCTAGCCAGTCTCCAGACCTTAATCCCATAGAAAGCTTATGGAGGGAGTTGAAGCTCCCAGTTGCCAAGCGACAGCCTCAAAATCTTAATGATTTAGAGATGATCTGCAAAGAGGAGTGGACCAAAATTCCTCCTGACAGGTGCACAAACCTCATCATCAACTACAAAAAATGTCTGACTGCTGTGCTTGCCAACAAGGGATTTGCCGCCAAGTATTAAAGTATTGTCTTGCCAGAGGGATCAAATACTTATTTCTCACTGCAAAATGCAAGTACATTTATATAATTTATACAATGTGATTTTCTGGATTTTATTTTGGATATTCTTCCTCTCAATGTTAAAATTAACCTACCTTTAAAATTATAGACTGTTCATGTCCTTGTCAGTGGGCAAACTTACAAAATCAGCAAGGGGTCAAATTATTATTATTTCCTTCACTGTAAAAGAAAAAGCTATATAAATCTGGTCTAGCTGTAATTTCACCAACCAGAAGAATAAAGTTGCCTTAACACTTCACCTGCTGGTGATTTTTTCATTCTGCCTCCCAAAGATTGCAGTAAGGCTCTGCTCACATTTACCCTGCACTCTACATTGAGCGCTTACACCAGGGTTTCCATGTAAATCTCCGAAATACGTGATTCAGATGAAACCCCCAGTGGAAGATTCCCTATAATGAGGCAGATGGAGGCACTGTGGACCCCGTCTGACTTGTGATCTGGTGGTGAACAATATTTTTAGGTGTGCTTAAAAGTGTCGTCGGCCACAGTTTTTTGCATCTCCGAAATGATGGACACCGCTGAACAAAGGCTAGATGGAGTCCAGAGAAACTCTGCTGCCTCATTATAGGGAATAAATCCCTCGGGGGTTTCATCTGAATCACGTCACTCGGAGATTTAGATGGAAACCCCGATGTAAGTGCTCAGCGTAGAGCACCGGATAAATGTGATCCAAAACATTATGTAAAATGTTCATATCAAAAGCTTCAAATTCAATCCATAAAAAATAGCAAGTCCCCACTCAGGCCTGTCAATGGAAATATTGGGGGCTTCCACGATACTGGTAGTCCAAAGGCTCTGGAAAAGCAAAATGGCTCCTCACCCCTCAAAAGAAATCCAGAAAATTCTGTGCTCCCAAACCCCCCCCCCCCTTCTGAGCCCCACAGTGTGCCTAAACCATATTCAACGTCCACGTGTTTGGAATTTTTGTAGCGATGAGAGCCTGCCTAATTTACGTGTGCGAGTCTCCAGAAGCAGGAGCTGGGCATAATATACTGGTGACTGCAACGTACTGGTCACTACAAAGTACTGGTCACCACAACGGCAATTTTCAATCTTCATCCACTGCTGCTTGTTTCTTAAAAACAATTGTGGAGATCGTCACTACAACTGTCGATAAATTCCCAAAGGGATATAATTTCCAAAACAGGGTCACTTAAGGGCTCTGTATATGGAGACTGCAAACTATTCAAGGAAATTCTTCACTCCAGGAGGCAAATAGCGCTCCGTCCCTCCAGAGTCTTGTTGTATGGCTAAACAGTACGGTATAACCACATATGAAGTATTTCTACATTCATCAGAAATCATGGGACAGATATTGGTGACATTTTACCCTTTTCCCAGTGTGAAAATGTAAAGTTTGGGGCTTTTTTTTAATTTTCACGGCTCAGTGTTATAAACTCCTGTGAAGCACCGGGGGATTCAAGGTGTTCACCGCACATCTAGATAAGTTCCCTGAGGGTTCTAGTTTACAAAATGTTGTCAATTGTTTGGGGTTTCCACTGTTTAGGCAGATAAGGGGTCACCAGACCTGACTTGGCGTCCGCTAATTGTTCCAGCAAATTTTACATTCAAAAAGTCAAATTGCGTTTTCCTTTCGAGCTCTACCCTGCACCCCAAACAGTGGTTTTCCCCCACATATGGGGTATCAGCATGCTTAGGAGAAATTATGAACTGATTTGGGGATCCATTTTTTCCTGTTACCCTTGTGAAAATATTTTTTTTTTCGTCTAAATTAAAATTTTAGTGAAAAAAGTTAGAGGTTCATTTTTACCTTCCACGTTACAAAAATTCCTGTGAAGCACCTTAAGGGTTTATTAAAGTACTTGAATGTGGTCTTGAGCACATGGAGGGGTGCAGTTATTAGAATAGTGTCAGTTTTGGGTATTTTCAGTCATACAGGCCCCTCAAAGTCACTTTAAATGTGATGTGATCACTAAAAAAATAATTTTGTCAATTTTGTTGAAAAAATGAGAAATCGCTGGCCAAATTTTCACCCTTATGACATCCTAACAAAAAAGAATTATGTTGTAAAAATTGTGCTGAAATAAAATAGACATGTGGGAAATGTTATGTATTAACTATTTTGTGTGACATATCTCTGATTTAAGGGCATAAAAATTAAAAGTTTGAAAATTGCAAAATGTTCAAAATGTTTGACATAACTTGCGTTTCTTTGCCAAATTTCCTTTTACCACTACTTACCAAATTTACCACTATCATGAAGTACAATATATCACAAAAAAACAGTCTCAGAATCACTAAGAAACATTCCAGAGTTATTACCACGTAAAGTGACACTTATCAGAATAGTAAAATTTATCCTGAAGGTGAAAACAGGCTTGGGGCTTGACATGGTTATAGAAGAATGAGCATGTCGCTAGTTCTAACCATTTTAAGGTTTCCAAATCCTAAAGCAGTTCTAAGATGTGGCATAAATTAGCATTTGTGCATATTTTATGCAGCGTTTCACCAGCCAACACTTTGCTTTTGGCAGCAGAAAAATCTACTGCAGATGCTAAATGTGTGCACATACCAAAGCTTTGTGGCTGTGATGGAACCAAGTTCAAACAAATATACGTTAATCAGTAATTTTTTATTCTTTGCATTTCAGATTGAAGTAAACATAAACGAACCTCAAGGTATCAGCTTTCTAGATGCCCAAGCATCTTTTCTAACAAATAATCTGCAACCTGCGATTCAAAAATCTTTCTCTGGAGAAAAGGTAATCATTTATACCCAACTACAAAAGTTGTGAAATGCAAGTATGGATAGATGCGAATCTCACATGTACAGTACTGAGCCTGCTTGGATAATACATTGTGTATGTTTATATATGTCGGCATATAGTGTAAGTATAGATGCTTGATTTTGTTATAAAGCTTAGAGAATAGCATGATCTATAACTAGAAGTCCATGTGTTGGGTGTTCAGGTTCACTGCATCTGGGAAGATACTGTATAAAGTGAGATCATCATTGAGCTAATCATATGAGTTGTTAGGCTACGTTCACATTTGCGTTGTGCGCCGCAGCGTCGGCGACGCAACGCACAACGCAAACAAAAACGCAGCAAAACGCATGCACAACGCTGCGTTTTGCGCCACATGCGTCCTTTTTTTGGTTGATTTTGGACGCAGCAAAAATGCAACTTGCTGCGTCCTCTGCGCCCGGACGCGTGCGCCGCAGTGACGCATGCATCGCAAAACGCAAGTGCAACGCATGTCCATGCGCCCCCATGTTAAATATAGGGGCGCATGACGCATGCGGCGACGCTGCGGCGCAGACCGCAAATGTGAACGTAGACTTATATAGTCACATAAATATAATTTTGGCTTTATGTCTTTGGTGTCTTCAGGGTCATGTCTCTTTTAAACCCACCATGGACCAGCAACGCTCATGTGATAACTGTACAACCACTTTACTGGATGGAGATTTTACGGTGACCTATGATGTTAATAGAGAAAGTCCTGGAAACGTACAGGTGACGTGTAATAAATAATTAGAATTCACACGGGCAAACTTGGGTTATTAAAAGTTGTCATACCAATTTCATATATTGTTCCCAATCTATCGGATTGGGGTTGACTTTTTAATTGGTGAGAGTCTGACAACAGGAACTCCCACTGATTCTTGGCTATCTCTGGAAGGCCACTGGAGAATGAATTTAGCAGAGGTGCCTGTTCTTGTGGGTCTGTGGGTATCCCAATGGTCAGACCCCCTTTAACAGTAAGTCAGGGGCAGACATACCATTGGTGCAGCCAAACAGGAGCCAAAGAGATAATGGGGCCCATTTCCACCTTCAAAACAGGCAACATTGTCATTAAGACGAGCTACTACAAAGGGCCCATACAGTATATTATTTTTACACAGGGGTCATTCTGACTCCATAACTGGGCTGCGAGTGTGTTGCTCTTGAGACAGCATTTCCATGGATGTCTGTATAGAACCAGTACTCACGTGAAGGAACTTCATCAGATAGCTTAACTGGACTGCAGATGTGTAAGGAGATGAGGAAAATCTGTTTGTAATGAATCTGTTTGTAATGAATGTCTACTTATTAGTATTGCTACACCACTAAGATGTATTACCATTGTTTGTAATATTGGTACTGCTACATCTCATATGTATTACCATCTACTGTACTTGTATGTATTGAATCGGGACAGTTTACTACCCCAGATGGCCACTAGATGGGGGGCATGTTTATGTTCATAGCTCATAGATAGTGCAAGCAAATAGTTAACTGTTGGAGGGGCACGGTGGGATGCGTTAGAGAGGTCTTCCCGGTTTTAGTCAGTGAGGGCTGGGGCACTTGTGTAGCGCACTAGGGCTATCTAGCCCAGGGCTACACCGTGCCACATAATGTTGCAGAAGTGTGGGCCCAGCATCTAGCATCCAGGGGGGCCAGAGCACAGAAGAAAGTACAGCAGCAGCAGAGCTAGCCCACACAGAGTGACTGGGGCTGTAGCACTGAGGAAGAAGGCTAAGCAGAACAGGAGCAAGTAATCCAACATGTGGCAGATTTTTGCGTGGGCCGCTACTCTTAGGGCCAGGGCGAAACGGCAGAGAATACCCCCACAAGAAGCAGAAATTCTGGACATTGAGGACACTGAGCAACAACTGCAATAGGCAAAAAAGACAATTCTGAACCAGAGATGAACCTCAGACAAAGATAGATGATGAACACTGATACATGAGGAAGAAATGAGGAGTTTACTTTCATCAGAGCTGGACTACAGAGAGAGAGACAGGACAAATTTCTAAAAGGGGCAAACCTGCTTGCATAGCAGTGTAACAACAACAATACATTGATAATACACTACTGTATTCCCAAGTCATGGGACATGACAGGGTCTCTCTTATGTTTATGTCTGCCCCTGCAATAAGATAGCCTTTATTCAATTGATAGGGAATAACCTATTAACTTAATGCAATGTTAATAACAGTATGAACTGTTATTTTGAAAAGCTGAAAAACTTCTTTAGGATTAGGATATGTTCAAACAGCTCTTTTTTGCAGCATTTTTTTCTGTATGAAAAATGCTGCATCCATTACACTCGTTTTTGATGTTTTTTAATGCATTCAATAGAATGGGTAAAAAACGCAGCCAAAACACTGAAAGAATTGACATGCTGTAGGTTTAAAAAGACGCACCGCAGCTCAAAAACTGCAAGGAAAAAAACACAGCAAAAAAGACCGTAGAGTGTACAAAAAGAGCTGTTTAATTCTCTGTGCAGCACACTTTCCCTAATTGTGACTGCAGGCAAACAGCATTTTAGCAGGTAAACTTTTTAAAGCTTAATAATCATTTTGAAGAAAATAACAAAAGACTGGCACTTCCAGATAGGTTCCCAGCAAACCGGAGATCGCCTTGTCGTTGGTTGCTGGGCACGCATGAATTGGCCAAATTATGTGCGAAGTATCTCCATTTTTTCTTATTATTTAGAGCAGTAATGCTATTCATATTTCAAAATTACATGCTTTAGCACTACAGAGTGCAACTTCATTTGTCAGGTCACTTATTTTAATGGCTTCACATCTTTGGGAACCTTATGAGGGTAAAAGACAATCAAAAGACTGAACATATGATCAGCAAATCACTTTTACACTGCAAATCAAAAATTCCGTTATTTTGGTGTTTATTTAGCATGTGCACATAGCCTTATACTGTATGTCTTACCCATGTAAGTCAATTTGTGTTTGCCTATTAGTGTAGATTCACTTTTGGTTAAAAAAAAAAATAATATATTTTTTCTTTGTTTGCATTTCAGGTTGTGAATGGATATTTTGTTCATTTTTTTGCTCCCCCTAAATTGACTAGTGTTCCAAAAAATGTAGTTTATGTTATAGACAGAAGTGGATCAATGTGGGGTAGAAAAATGGACCAGGTAAGATATTCTATACATAATTTTGTAGCGTATGTGTTGCAATAGCTTTCTATTTTTTGCATTACACTTCCTTACTCTGTACATCTGTTAGCAGTGACAATATTTATGACCATATTAAAAAGTTTCAAATCCAGCTCCTAAAGGACACAAATTATACAAATTATACTATATCTACAAATAACGTATTGCCAAGATTTGATTTCTTTGGGCTAAGAACACTCATAAGAGTATATTGGAACTTGATCCATATAAAAAAAAAAAATAAAAATATATATATATATATATATATTTTAAAAAATGAAGCGTGAACAAAACCTTTTAAGTATATTGACAGTGAAAAAATGGAATTCATATGAATCCTTAATATGGAAGTGTGGATGACCCTTAAAATTACAAAAATAATATTTTAGATGGTAAAAGAAAATGTCCTATTTGTGCATAGATAGCTACTGAAAAGGCACTAATGACAAGTTATACAACGTTCTATATTAATTGCTAAAAGCTGTTTACTCCTATGGAATAAAAATCTATCCAAGGTTACGTGTTGATCACACTGGAGCACAGCTTGTTAGAAGTTGGAGCAAATATGCCCATACTGTTAGGGGCTGACCTGATGGGTGGATTATCTAAGCTTCAGGTCAGGGTGAGAAACGGATGGAAGGCGATGGCACATTGGATCGGACATCAGCCAGATAAGAGTAGTAGGAAACTCCAGGAAACACAGCACTCTGTAGATGATTAGTCAGTCCAGGACTTGCAGCAAGCAAATGGTTAAAACCAGAGTTGTATGCTATCAGCAGACAGATGGTCTTTGGTAGGGACATAAACAGCAGTGGTGAACAGGCAGACTGAATTCTTACTTTTAGAGAAGATATACACTGTTGCAGCAATGTTTGCAGTATGAAAAGCACCAAAGAAGAGTTCTTTATGCTTGCAGCAGATGGAGAGTCAACTGCAAGTCTAGGCCAGGAAGTAAATGCAGTTATAGCTAAATAAACAAGTTTGCTGAGAGAAATGGATAGTGAGGCGAACTGAAGAACACAGTCACTTAAAGGGAACCTGTCACCCCCCCCCCAGGCGTTTGAAACTAAAAGAGCCACGTTGTGCAGCACTAATGCTGCAATCTGACATGGTGGCTCTTTTAGTTATGGGTGCTGTAACTGCAGAAATAATCCGTTTTGTAAGTTGTCAGAAAATACCTTTCTTCAGTCCTGGAGGCAGGCCTTTCCCCCCCTGCTGCAGACGCCACACATCCAATATATTAGTCTAATTTGCCGCATTTATATGCAAGTAATTACTGTTGGCGAAGGAGGTTCAACAGCGCCTAAAAGTTCAGATTGTGGTGGTGTTCATCTGGAGTGTAGGAATTAATTTCTCTGTTGCTTTAGGAACAATCTATGGCAGTGTGCAGGGTTTGCAGTCCCGGCACAAATTAATTAAGAACTATGGCTCCGATTTATTTGTTCTGGTGTCTCACTTGGAATGTATGCACTTCTGTGCCTGCATCTATGCTCCATTATCCCCAACTATTCAGGAAAATACTTTTTTTGCGAGATAAGGGAGTGGGGCCCAATCTTAATTTTTGCTATGGAGCCCCATGATTCATATGTATGGCCCTGGGGGTAATCCTAATTTAAAAAGGCATCTGTTCAGTATGTAGATACAGGTTTATCACTGGATGCATGTGCATATTTAACTGGTAACGAAGTCACTTATATGGATAGAAAGGGGAGTCATCCCCTGTTCCTTAGTGCTGCCAGGCATATATACGTCGGGTTCGATGTTTGACTATATTTATACCGCTATAGAGGTTGGGCTGAGCTGTAGAAGTATGTGGCAAGCATGAATCGGTAGTAAAGTCAGCAGCAGTCAGAGGACTGTCATGATCTCAATGGCAAGAGAACATAGCATAAGCATATATAGGAACTAGCTCTTGGAAGATGGGAACTGAGCTGACCATGAACTAAACCTAACGCACAACTAGCAGTGGCCGGGTAGCATGCCTACGTTGATTCTAGATGCCCAGCCCAGCCGGAGGACTAAATAAAGCTAGCAGAGGAAAATATTAGTCCTAGCTCACCTCTAGAGAAATACCCCGAAAGGAGACAGAGGCCCCCCACATGTATTGGCGGTGAGTTGAGATGAAATAACAAACGTAGTATGAAAATAGGTTTAGCAAATTTGAGGTCCACTTACTACATAGCAGAAGACAGAAAGGACACTTTCATGGTCAGCTGAAAACCCTATCAAAAAACACCATCCAGAAATTACTTTAAAACTCTGGCATTAACTCATAACACCAGAGTGGCAATTCCCGTTCACAAGAGCTTTCCAGACACAGTAACGAAACTACAGCTGTGAACTGGAACAAAATGCAAAAACAAACATGGACAAGAGTCCAACTTATCTAGTAGTTGTCTAGGAGCAGGAACAAGCACAGAGAGGCTTCTGATAACATTGTTGACCGGCAAGCAACTAACAGAGCAGCAAGGTTATATAGCGACTCCCACATCTTGATGGGAACAGGTGAACAGAGAAGATGAAGACACCAGTTCAATTCCACCAGTAGCCACCGGGGGAGCCCAGAATCCAAATTCACAACAGTACCCCCCCCTCAAGGAGGGGGCACCGAACCCTCACCAGAACCACCAGGGCGATCAGGATGGGCCCTATGAAAGGCACGAACCAGATCGGAGGCATGAACATCAGATGCATTCACCCAAGAATTATCCTCCTGGCCGTATCCCTTCCACTTGACCAGATACTGGAGTCTCCGTCTGGAAACACGAGAGTCCAAGATTTTCTCCACAACGTACTCCAACTCACCCTCAACCAACACCGGAGCAGGAGGCTCAACGGAAGGCACAACCGGTACCTCATACCTGCGCAATAATGACCGATGAAAAACGTTATGAATAGAAAAGGATGCAGGGAGGTCCAAACGGAAGGAAACAGGGTTAAGAATCTCCAATATCTTATACGGGCCGATAAACCGAGGCTTAAACTTAGGAGAAGAGACCCTCATAGGGACAAAACGAGAAGACAACCACACCAAATCCCCAACAGAAAGCCGAGGACCAACACGACGGTGGCGGTTGGCAAAAAGCTGAGTCTTCTCCTGGGACAACCTCAAATTGTCCACCACCTGCCCCCAGATCTGATGCAATCTCTCCACCACAGCATCCACTCCAGGACAATCCGAAGATTCCACCTGACCAGAGGAAAATCGAGGATGAAACCCCGAATTACAGAAAAACGGGGACACCAAAGTGGCAGAGCTGGCCCGATTATTGAGAGCGAACTCCGCCAATGGCAAAAAAGCAACCCAATCATCCTGGTCAGCAGACACAAAACACCTCAGATATGTCTCCAGGGTCTGATTAATCCGCTCGGTCTGGCCATTCGTCTGAGGATGGAAAGCGGACGAAAAAGATAAATCTATGCCCATCCTAGCACAGAATGCCCGCCAAAATCTAGACACGAATTGGGTCCCTCTGTCAGAAACGATATTCTCAGGAATACCATGCAAACGAACAACATTTTGAAAAAACAGAGGAACCAACTCGGAAGAAGAAGGTAACTTGGGCAGAGGAACCAAATGGACCATCTTAGAAAAACGGTCACACACCACCCAGATGACAGACATCTTCTGAGAAACAGGCAGATCTGAAATAAAATCCATCGAGATGTGCGTCCAAGGCCTCTTAGGAATAGGCAAGGGCAACAATAATCCACTAGCCCGAGAACAACAAGGCTTGGCCCGAGCACAAACGTCACAAGACTGCACAAAGCCTCGCACATCTCGTGACAGGGAAGGCCACCAGAAGGACCTTGCCACCAAATCCCTGGTACCAAAAATGCCAGGATGACCTGCCAACGCAGAAGAATGAACCTCAGAGATGACTCTACTGGTCCAATCATCAGGAACAAACAGTTTATCAGGTGGGCAACGATCAGGTCTCTCCGCCTGAAACTCCTGCAAGGCCCGCCGCAGGTCTGGAGAAACGGCTGACAATACCACTCCATCCTTAAGGATACCTGTGGGCTCAGAGTTACCAGGCGAGTCAGGCTCAAAACTCCTAGAAAGGGCATCCGCCTTAACATTCTTAGAACCCGGTAGGTATGACACCACAAAATTAAACCGAGAGAAAAATAATGACCAGCGCGCCTGTCTAGGATTCAGGCGCCTGGCGGTCTCAAGATAAATCAAATTTTTGTGGTCAGTCAATACCACCACCTGATGTCTGGCCCCCTCAAGCCAATGGCGCCACTCCTCAAAAGCCCACTTCATGGCCAAAAGCTCCCGATTCCCAACATCATAATTCCGCTCAGCGGGCGAAAATTTACGGGAAAAGAAGGCACAAGGCCTCATCACGGAGCAGTCAGAACTTTTCTGCGACAACACTGCCCCAGCTCCGATCTCAGAAGCGTCGACCTCAACCTGAAAAGGTAGAGCAACATCAGGCTGACGCAACACAGGGGCAGAGGAAAAACGGCGCTTAAGCTCCCGAAAGGCCTCCACAGCATCAGGGGACCAATCAGCAACATCAGCACCCTTCTTAGTCAAATCGGTCAATGGCTTAGCAATATCCGAAAAACCAGCAATAAATCGACGATAAAAGTTAGCAAAGCCCAAAAATTTCTGAAGACTCTTAAGAGAAGAGGGCTGCGTCCAATCACAAATAGCTTGAACCTTGACAGGATCCATTTCAATGGAAGAGGGGGAAAAAATATATCCCAAAAAGGAAATCCTCTGTACCCCAAAAACACACTTAGAACCCTTCACACACAAAGAATTAGACCGCAAAACCTGAAAAACCCTCCTGACTTGCTGGACATGAGAGTCCCAGTCATCCGAAAAAATCAGAATATCATCCAGATACACAATCATAAATTTATCCAAATAATCGCGAAAAATATCATGCATAAAGGACTGGAAAACTGACGGAGCATTAGAAAGACCAAAAGGCATCACTAAATACTCAAAGTGGCCCTCGGGCGTATTAAATGCGGTTTTCCACTCATCCCCCTGCCTGATTCGCACCAAATTATACGCCCCACGAAGGTCAATCTTAGAGAACCACTTGGCCCCCTTTATGCGAGCAAACAAATCAGTCAGCAACGGCAATGGGTATTGATATTTAACAGTGATTTTATTCAAAAGCCGATAATCAATACATGGTCTCAAAGAGCCGTCTTTTTTTGACACAAAGAAAAAACCGGCTCCTAAGGGAGATGACGATGGACGAATATGTCCCTTTTCCAAGGACTCCTTTATATATTCTCGCATAGCAGCATGTTCAGGCACAGACAGATTAAATAAACGACCCTTTGGGTATTTACTACCCGGGATTAAATCTATGGCACAATCGCACTCTCGGTGCGGAGGTAACGAACCAAGCTTGGATTCTTCAAAGACGTCACGATAGTCAGACAGGAACTCAGGAATTTCAGAGGGAATGGATGATGAAATGGAAACCACAGGTACATCCCCATGAGCCCCCTTACATCCCCAGCTCAACACAGACATAGCTCTCCAGTCGAGGACTGGGTTGTGAGATTGCAGCCAAGGCAATCCTAGCACCAAATCATCATGTAGATTATACAGCACCAGAAAGCGAATAATCTCCTGGTGATCCGGATTAATACGCATAGTTACTTGTGTCCAGTATTGTGGTTTATTATTAGCCAATGGGGTGGAGTCAATCCCCTTCAGAGGAATAGGAGTCTCCAAAGGCTCTAAATCATACCCACAGCGTTTGGCAAAGGACCAATCCATAAGACTCAAAGCGGCGCCAGAGTCGACATAGGCGTCCGTGGTAATAGATGACAAAGAGCAAATCAGGGTCACAGATAGAATAAATTTAGACGGTAAGGTGCAAATGGAAACAGATTTACCAAGCTTTTTAGTGCGCTTAGAGCATGCTGATATAACATGAGTAGAATCACCACAATAGAAACACAACCCATTTTTCCGTCTAAAATTCTGCCGCTCGCTTCGGGACAGAATTCTATCACACTGCATACTCTCTGGCGACTTCTCAGTGGACACCGCCAGATGGTGCACTGGTTTGCGCTCCCGCAAACGCCTATCGATCTGAATAGCCATTGTCATGGACTCATTCAGACCCGCAGGCACAGGGAACCCCACCATAACATCCTTAATGGCATCAGAGAGACCCTCTCTGAAAGTCGCCGCCAGGGCGCACTCATTCCACTGAGTAAGCACAGACCATTTACGGAATCTTTGGCAGTAAATTTCCGCTTCATCTTGCCCCTGAGATAGGGACATCAAAGTTTTTTCTGCCTGAAGCTCCAAATGAGGTTCGTCATAAAGCAACCCCAAGGCCAGAAAAAACGCATCCACATTGAGCAACGCAGGATCTCCTGGTGTCAATGAAAAAGCCCAGTCTTGAGGGTCGCCCCGGAGCAAGGAAATCACAATCCTGACCTGCTGTGCAGGGTCTCCGGCAGAGCGAGATTTCAGAGACAAAAATAATTTGCAATTATTTCGAAAATTCTGAAACCCGGATCTATTCCCCGAGAAAAATTCCGGCAAAGGAATTCTCGGCTCAGATACAGGTGCATGACAAACAAAATCTTGCAAATTTTGTACCTTCGTGGCGAGATTATTCAAACCTGCAGTTACACTCTGAAGATCCATTACAAACAGGTGGACACAGAGCCATTCAAGGGTTAAGAGGAGGTAAGAAGCAGCTAGACAGCAATTAAGGGCTAGGCAGCAAAACTCTGAGGGGAAAAAAAAAAAAAAATTTCCCTTCAACACTTCTTTTTCTCCTGCTTCAGCCCAAACAATTAACACTTTGCTGGCCGGTCAAACTGTCATGATCTCAATGGCAAGAGAACATAGCATAAGCATATATAGGAACTAGCTCTTGGAAGATGGGAACTGAGCTGACCATGAACTAAACCTAACGCACAACTAGCAGTGGCCGGGTAGCATGCCTACGTTGATTCTAGATGCCCAGCCCAGCCGGAGGACTAAATAAAGCTAGCAGAGGAAAATATTAGTCCTAGCTCACCTCTAGAGAAATACCCCGAAAGGAGACAGAGGCCCCCCACATGTATTGGCGGTGAGTTGAGATGAAATAACAAACGTAGTATGAAAATAGGTTTAGCAAATTTGAGGTCCACTTACTACATAGCAGAAGACAGAAAGGACACTTTCATGGTCAGCTGAAAACCCTATCAAAAAACACCATCCAGAAATTACTTTAAAACTCTGGCATTAACTCATAACACCAGAGTGGCAATTCCCGTTCACAAGAGCTTTCCAGACACAGTAACGAAACTACAGCTGTGAACTGGAACAAAATGCAAAAACAAACATGGACAAGAGTCCAACTTATCTAGTAGTTGTCTAGGAGCAGGAACAAGCACAGAGAGGCTTCTGATAACATTGTTGACCGGCAAGAAACTAACAGAGCAGCAAGGTTATATAGCGACTCCCACATCTTGATGGGAACAGGTGAACAGAGAAGATGAAGACACCAGTTCAATTCCACCAGTAGCCACCGGGGGAGCCCAGAATCCAAATTCACAACAGAGGACATCACCAGAGCTGGCCGGTATCTGGTGGAGAACAAAAGGAAAGAGTAAGATTACAATTATAGATCGTGTGACCTGTGAGTCACTGTATTTGAAGGAAGCCTGACAGCTGATACATGCTGCTTGATCAATGGGAGATTAGTCAGACAGATGGATCCCAAATGACTTCTTCCCACCCACTGCCAATGACTGTCAGGTCTCTACCTGAACGACAGGTCTCTAACACCCAAGAAAGAGAGACCTATCAATCAAGTGGAATGGGTGGGGAGAAGCCAACGGGATCCAAGTCACATGGAAGACTAGTTGGAAAGGCGGCCTTTAAAATATGTTTTTCTCTGAAATGCCTCCGAGTCAAACACACATGACTGATATCATACTGTCAGTGATTAATACATGCTCCTGTTTGTGGAGGTGTCAGGTGTCGGACCTCCATCGATTGATATTGTTGACTCATCATAAAGAATGGTTATCAATATGTTGTGATGTGCTTGTACATCTCCTTTAATTTATGCCTACTTAGATTTAGAAATTAATAAAGGTATTTTTCCACAATTACCTTACAAACTATCACTTTGCTCCTAACATTGCAGGGTCCTCAGCCAGTCTCTGTATTTCCTCTCCCGGCAACATCTGGCATGTGACTGGTGCCAGTGATTGGCTGCAGTGCCCAAATATCCATATTCTTTTGTTATAGACCCTATTGCATGTCTTTTTTAAAAGGGGTGAAAATTCCCTTTAAAGCGAATCTAACAGTAAGGTATCATTCCTAAGACCTACATGTCCATATAACTGCTCAAGAGGGTTGATCCTACTGACAGATTCCCTTTAAAGAGAACAAATCAGGTTCATGCTACTGCTTGAACTACGGATAACATGAATCAGTCATTGTCTGCGCAATTGCAAGCAGGTATGTTTCACAATGAAATTCTTCAGTGTTTTAGAGAATGCATACTTTGAAAAACCAGCCAGGAACTACATGTTTGGTGTGTACATGGGGAGAGTCCTGTCAGTTAACTGGAGTGGGGCAGGGAAAAGACAACTGACAGGTCTCTTCCTATTTGTGCACACAGGGAAAGAGGAGTGAAGCAGGGAAAAGCTACTAGGGACCTGCCTCTTGAGCTAAACATCTGCCATCAAAATTCCAGATTACTGACTTTTTGTAATTTTCCTCATTACTGTTCACATTAGTTTCTGTTATCAAGGTAATGCAAGCAAGTTACCAATTTGCCAATACATTTCTAGTATTTATGTGTGTCCTGCATCTCTGTAAGCAAGTTACTAGTTTGCCAATACATTATCCTGTGGTTAACCATATCCCTAATGCAAGTTCCTGATTTCATATGTTTCTTCTATAAATCATATCTCTGCTGCAAGTTCCAGACTCCATGTACTGGTTCTCTCTTATCCATGTGCTCAGCTTTTCTTTTTTTTTTTTTTTTTTTTTTGTTTTAAACATCTTTTTATTAGGTTTAATGTAAGAAACATGACATACATACAATTTTATTTAGAAAAAGGTGAATTCTTGATGTAATCGATGACTCGTTTTTGAGACAAAACCAGTAAAGACTAACATTTAACATGAAAATTCCTAAAATATTTGGAATACATCTCATCCGAAACCGATTAGGATAAGTAAATGATTACATTTGGCAAGATAATGGAACATCAAGGATGGGACACCTGTTGCATTCCATGAAGAATATAGTGGGGGAAAAGATAAGAGAAGGGTGGGAAATAGTGTGGTAGGAAATTTTCACCTCAAGTGGAGGTGCTGTCTGCCGAGTTGTAAAAGAGATATGGGTAATATCAGGAGTCCAATCAGGATGTTTGTAGTTATGTCTTTAAATATTTGAAAACTTAAGACATTTATTGGTCATTTGTGATTGTCAGGTACTCATCACTCACTCTAAAAGCTTTCCAGGGGGCCCAGGTTTTGAAGAATTTATCTTGCGAGAAATAGGTATATGCAGTGATTTCCTCTATGTAGTAGAGTTGGTCTACTTTGTGTACCCAATCCGAGAGGTTCGGACAACCCCTGGATAACCAGTGGGAGGGGATAAGAAGTTTGGCTGCTGCAAGCAAAAATGCAAGTAAAGATTTATTTCTATATTTGGCATTATCCCCTGACCAATTCAGGAAGATAAGTGACAGAGACGGAGGGCCTAATAGTTTGCAAATCTTAGTTACCGTATTTTTCGGACTACAAGACGCACTTTTTCCCCCCAAAAAAAGGGGGGAAAATGGGGGGTGCGTCTAATAGTCGCAATGCAGGCTTACCGTGGCGGCAGAGGTGCGGCGGCAGAGGTGTGGCAGCAGAGGTGCGGAGATGAGGAGGCGCAGTGAGCGGGGTCCCTTTTCCCGGTGAGGTGATGCAGCAGCCCGGTAAGGCAGCAGAGCCGGGTGAATCCTGTTGTTATCGGTGGGCGCGGCCATCTTCCTGAGGCCGCGCGTTCGCAGATGGAGCTCTGCTGCCCGGGGCTTCAGGAAAATGGCCGCGGGATGCCGCGCGTGCGCAGATGGGGATCGCGGCGGCCATTTTCCTGAAGCCCCGGGCAGCAGAGCTCTATCTGCGAACGCGCGGCCTCAGGAAGATGGCCGCGCCCACCGATATCAACAGGATTCACCCGGCTTTGCTGCATTACCGGGCTGCTGCATCACCTCACCGGGACTTTGGACTCTGTATACCGTACTCCATCCTTTTGCTTCCCAGGATGGGTGCAGCAAGGTTCAGGAAGGATCTCGTGGGCACATGGACTGGAGATGATGGAGGTAGTGGTGTACATTGTGAAGCGAGTATTCCACAGGAGATCAGATGTCTGAGTCCTTGCCGCTTCCCGGCGCTCCTCAGCACAGCATGGCACGGCCGGCTCTCCACCTCCAGCAGGGCTCGCAGCAGTACAGAGGCGCTTTTCCCGCAGTGTCCGGTCATGGCGGCTGTGTCTCGGTAGCGGAGCTCCTCACTTATTACCGGCTTCTGAAATAATTATTGCGCTGAGGAGCGCCGGGAAGCGGCAAGGACTCAGACATATGAGCTCCTGTGGAATACTTGCTTCACAATGTACACCACTACCTCCATCATCTCCAGTCCATGTGCCCACGAGATCCTTTCATCACCTCACCGGGGAAAGGGACCCCTCTCACGCCATACCTCTCACTGCTCCTCCTCATCCCAGCACCTGTGCCGGTAACCACTGCTGCAACCCTTCCATGGACACCAGGCCGTGGCGTCGCCCACCTAAGCAGGAAGGGACCCTGCTCAGGTGCACGCCGTACCGCATCACCCCACCTCTGCCGACACCATGCCTCTTGTGACCCTGCTCTGCCACCGCCAGCCCTCAGGTAAGATACTGTAAATTCGGACAATAAGACGGACCCCCATCTTATAAAAAATCTTTTTTTCTGCAATTTTCACCCCAAATTTGGGGTGCGCCTTATGGTCCGGTGCGTCTTATAGTCCGCGAAATACGGTATGTATGTCAATATTACCTTCCAGAAGGCTTGTATGTTATCGCATGACCACCACATATGTAAAAAAGTCCCTATATCCTTAGAGCATCTCCAGCAGGTGACTGAGGAGTTAGGATACCATAGGTGGGGTAAGATTGGGGTGGTGTACCATCGGGTGACGATTTTGTATGAGTTTTCCTGTACTCTGATGCAGCTTGATGGGCCATGTGAGTTTTTATAAATTTGGTCTACTTCCCGGTCTTGTAGAACAATACCCAGGTCTTTTTCCCAATTGGAGATGAAGGCTCGTTTGATTGGGGTTGAGTTGATTATGATTATTTGGTAGATTTTGGTTAGTACACCTTTTGAAAGTTTCTGTTGGGCTAGGAGTTTCTCAAAAGTTTTTAACTCCCTGTTGATGATACCTGCGCTGAGGTAGGATTTTATAGCGATCTTGAGTCTGTTATAGTAATGAAAATTTAAATGATATTGAGGGAATTTTGTTTGTAACTCCCTCAGTGGAAGTAGAGTACCATCTGTCATTATACATTCTAGGTTGTCTCTAATCCTGTATAGGGGGTCAGAATCCATGGTTTGAGAACCGTTCGGATAAAGACCAGGCAAATCTATTACTCTAATCAGTGGAGATGGTAAGGGCATTAACAGTTGAGAGTATTTGGACCAAGTCCGAATCAAATTTTTAGTTATGGCATTTGGGATTTTTAAGTTGTATATGAATTCTTTAGAGACATGAAGTATAGTGTGCAGAGGGACTGGGACCGTAGTATCTGCAATTTGTGTCCAAAGTTTATTGGGGTTATCCCTCCACCAATCTATTAGTAAGGATAGAGTCGCCGCAGTGTGGTATTTTTGGGGATCAGGAGCTCCCATTCCTCCCCTAGATCTGGGGAGTGAAAGCATTATGTAATTGAGTCTGGGTCTAGAGTCTCTCCAAATATATTTCCCAAAGACTGTGCGGACTTTTTGGAAGAACTCGTTGGGGACAGATATTGGTAGCATTCAAGATATGTAACTAAACTTAGGGAGCACAAACCCCTTCAACAGGTTTTTCCTCCCCATCCAAGAAACATAAGGGGCTCTCCACATCTTTGTTAGTTCTACTGTGGTTTTGAGTAATGGGGTATAATTAAGTGAGAAAAGTAGGTGCCAGTGAGGGCTTAATTTAATCCCTAAATATTTGATAAATCTCGAGTTCCATTTTATGGGGAATTTGGTTTTAATGTCGCTAATAATCTTGTGGTCTATATTTATATTCATTGCCTCAGATTTATCCAGATTTATTTTGAAGTTTGAGAGTCTTCCAAACCTCTCGAACAGTTCTAGTACTACTGTAATTTCTTTATTAGGGTTAGTCAGAGTAAGTAACAGGTCGTCAGCAAAGGCTGCTACTGTATGTGAGGTCCCATTGATTTGGACTCCTTCAATGTCTGGATGTTGTGTGGTATTTTGAATTAGGGTCTCGATTGAAAGAATGAATAGTGTGGGCGAAAGGGGACAGCTCTTGATTTCAAAGGAAGAGGTAAAGTCCCCATTCACTCTCACTTTAGCAGTGGGAGAGTCATACATCTGGAAGATAGCCTTTATCAGGGCTGGGGGGAATCCAAAATGACTGAGGGTCTCCCGCATGAAAGTGCAGTCCACCCTGTCGAACGCCTTCTCGGCATCTGTACCCAACAAGACCAACGGTTCGTTGTGGGTGAGAGCATGTTGCATTAAGTATAACACTTTCAGAGAATTGTCTCTGCCCTCTCTACCCCTCACGAAACCCGTCTGTTCTGGCGAAATCAAAGAATCTAATACTGAGTTGACCCGGTTGGCAATCATTTTTGCAAACCGTTTTAGGTCATTATTTAATAGAGAAATCGGCTTATAGTTACTGCATAACTCAGGATCCTAAGGGTACTGTCACACAGTACAATTTTCGTCGCTACGACGGCACGATCCGTGACGTCGCAGCGTCGTATGATTATCGCTCCAGCGTCGTAGACTGCGGTCACACTTTGCAATCACGGCGCTGGAGCGATGCCGAAGTCCCCGGGTAACCAGGGTAAACATCGGGTAACTAAGCGCAGGGCCGCGCTTAGTAACCCGATGTTTACCCTGGTTACCATCGTAAACGTTAAAAAAACAAACAGTACATACTTACATTCCAGTGTCTGTCCCCGGCGTCTCAGCTTCTCTCCACTGTGTAAGCACCATAGCCGGAAAGCAGAGCGGTGACGTCACCGCGTCACCGCTGTGCTCGCTTTCCGGCCGGCAGGCGCTCACACAGTGCAGAGAAGCTGAGACGCCGGAGGACAGACACCGGAATGTGAGTATGTACTGTTTGTTTTTTTTAACGTTTACGCTGGTAACCAGGGTAAACATCGGGTTACTAAGCGCGGCCCTGCGCTTAGTTACCCGATGTTTACCCTGGTTACAAGCGAACACATCGCTGGATCGCTGTCACACACAACGATCCAGCGATGTCAGCGGGTGATCAAGCGACGAAAGAAAGTTCCAAACGATCTGCTACGACGTACGATTCTCAGCGTGATGTCTGATCGCAGTAGCGTGTCAGACACTGCGATATCGTAACGATATCGCTAGAACGTCACGAATCGTACCGTCGTAGCGATCAAAATTGCACTGTGTGACAGTACCCTTACCCTCTTTGTGGATAAGAGAGATATGAGCTTCTAATGTTTGTTTTGAGAAGGGTGAACCTCCCAATGTCTCATTAAAAAGCTTCAAGAGCAAGGGAGACAGGATTTCCTGGAAGGTCTTGTAGTAAGAGGTTGGAAAGCCATCTGGCCCTGGACTTTTACCCATTGGACTGCCCGACAGGGTGGACCGGAGCTCATTTATTGTGAAGGGGGCCACTAATGTAGACTGTTGGACTTCGTCGAGGGATGGGAGTTTTAATGAGTTAAGGAACGCTTTGATCTCAATCTTTCTATCATTTAATTGGTCGTTACTCTCATCAGGACGTATATTGTATAGTGAAGCATAGTAGTCTCTGAATGCGGAAGCAATCGCTTCCGGATTTTTAGACACAACCCCATTTGAAGTTTTTAAGGAGTATATTAAAGATCTTGCTTTCCGTTTTTTGATCATTGTTACCATGAATTTAGACATTTTATCACCGTGTGCAAACATTTTATTTTTCCATTTGGAATAGATTTTCAATGAGTCTTGGTTTAGAAGATCTCTTAGTGCTTGTCTTTTTTGTGAAAATAAAGTCAGTATCTAAGGGTTTAGCGTTGTTTTGTGACTATGTTCTAGAGTCTGAATCTCCTTATAGAGGGAGTTAACTTCTGTTCGTCTCATTCTGTTTTTATATGAGGCCATGGAGATCATTTCCCCCCTTAGTACTGCCTTATGTGCTTCCCACACCGTTGAGAAAGGAATGTCATCTTGTACTTTAATCTCAAAGAATTCTCTAAGTTTTGTTATTGTTTTTTCCTTAGACAACTTGTCAGTCAGTAGGGTCTCGTTAAGCCTCCATACCATGTTTTTAGGCCTGTGGCCTATCAGTATCTCACTAATTAAAATCGAGTGGTCTGAGTGAACATTTGGGGTGATTCGGATATCCCTCACCAGTGGGAACATTTGGAATGGGATGAAGAGGTAATCTATACGGCCGTAGGACAATTGTGCCTGGGAAAAATGAGTGAAATCTTTGGTAGTGGGGTGGAAGTACCTCCATGTGTCAATTAGTTGATTTAAGTTTAGGATTGAGCGGATCCGTTTAAGCGCTCTCTTGGGGATGTTGGATCTTCCCGTAGATGAGTCGACAGCTGGGTCTAGGGGCACGTTTAAGTCTCCTCCTATTATTAGTGTACCCTCGACAAAGCTGTCTATTTCTTTCATTACTCTAGAAAACCAAGTGTCTTGTTTGATATTGGGCGCATAGATATTACCTATTGTTACTAGTGTGTGTGCAATTTTACCTTTAATGAAAATAAACCTGCCCTCCTTGTCACTGAAGGTGTCTAACATCTGAAAGGGAGTGCTTTTAGATGTAGCTATCGCTACTCCTCTGGATTTCCTGGAAGTCAAAAAGGAGTGAAACCATGTGTTGTAATAATGTTTGTCGAAATTAGGGAGCTTGTCTTGGATGAAGTGGGTTTCTTGTAGTAATATAATATCTACCCCCAATTTTTTGATGTGTGCGAGTACCTGGGCTCTCTTGATTGGTGCGTTTAGACCTCTTACATTGTACGACGCAATGGATGTCGCTCGAGTGGAGTCAGTCATTTCACATCTGAATAAGGTTGGGACTCCGAGGACGATGTAGAATCATTTGTCGGCAGGGATAGGTTAGGCGGGGGGGGGAAGAGTAAAGGATAGAAAAGAAAGATGAGAGAACATTAACTTTAAAACAAAAACAGGGGCATGTTGCCCGTACACATGTATTAGAGTCATTTAGTTCAAAAGGTAGTACCCAACTGGTAATAACTAGTAGAGAATAATAAAAACATGGCATCTAAACTATCTATCTATACACGAGAAACTCTATGTATAGTTATTAATAGAACCGTCATATGAAGGAAGTCTATAAACAATCAAATAATCTGAAATTTTCTAGGGTCTTTTTTTCTTTTCCCCATTTTAAAACATATAAAATATTAAGTAGGAAATGCACCCTTCTTCAGAACGAGATAATAAAACGTCTTGTTTTTTCTTTCAATGTCTTTGTTCCTATAGGTTAGGCAATCAGGAGATCTTCCGTATGTTACTTAAGTTCAGCGCTAGGCTTTCCTTTGGCGTTTTCTAGATCTTTGCTCTCTAGGATTTTCAGCAGTTTTCCAGGGTTCGTGATCTGGGAGATCTGGGAATTGAAGATTGGTGTGAACTGTTCTCAAATCTGGAAGTTTTTCCAATTGAATGTTGAGTTCCTCACACAATTAAGTCATCTTCAGACATCAGTCAAGTATGCATCTCCTACCATTAGCGGTGATGAGTAGACCAAATGGAAAGAGCCAACGAAATAGGAAGCGTCTCTCTTTTAGGATGTCAGTTAGTGGTCTTAATATGTATCTTTTGGCAAGGGTTGTAGGGGCGAGGTCTTGAAAAATCTGGATTGTCGAGGTTTTGTATTTCAGAGTTTCAAGTGATCTAGCCTTCCTTACAATTTTTTCTTTCATGCGGAAGTCCATAATCTTACAGATGATGTCTTTCGGACGCTCTGAAGTTTTAGGTTTGGGTTTTAATGCTCTATGAGCTCTTTCTAAGATAATGACTTCGCCTTCCTTTAATTCTAGCAACGGGAGGAAGAGTTCTTGTAGTATAGCCGATACATCTTCCTGATCGGGGGCTTCGGGTATTCCTCGTATTCTCAAATAGTTCCTTCTGTTTCTATTTTCTTTGTCTTCTAATGCGATGTACATGGTATTGAGGTGATCTTCATGATACTGAAGTCCAGATGAAAGGGAATTAGCATAGGTCGTGAGTTTTGCTTGGGTCCCCTCTAGCTCTTCCACCCTATTGCCAATATGTTGAATATCTTTTTTGATTTCAGAGAGAGAGGTCTTTCGAAATTGGTGCCGAAGTGGCAGATAGGATATTTTTGATAAAATTTCTTGATATGGGTTTATCCGCATCTTCGGATGTAGAGGAATCCTCCTCCCAATCCCTGGACTCCAGTTCTTCCGTGTTGTCTCTATTACGTGGTGAATGTTGTTTTGAGCCACCAGGTTTTGTGATAAATTTTTCCATGTTTTTATTTGGTGGTTGTCCACTGCGATTTGGGCAATCCGTATTGCGTCCAATTTTGACCATAGTCTTTTTTTTTTTTTTTTCACAGATGTATCAGGTATTTTAATATATAATTCTCCTGAAATCAGCGGGTCCCAGAGCAAGCTTTTCCGAGGATTTTCAGAGTAGACAGAGAATATAAAGAGTAGCCAAAAGAAGTTTTACTCCATTGCGCCTCAGTCGCCACTAGGTGGTGCTCTTGCTTTAATTTTGTTTCACCTATGGTGGGTCTGTGGAATAAAGACGGTTTTCAGAAGTTAATAAGAGTCTCGTGTCTGTTGTTAATAAAGGCTTAAATAATCCTTAAATAGATGGCATTTGTGATTCAGATGTTAGATTCCCCATAATAAGTTGTCATGGGAAGTTATAGGATGTGCATGTTGATGCAGCTAAAAGTAATGTTATCCAGCTGGGCACAATTGCAGTCCCCTCAAGACATTCCGTGTGCCATTAGTATAGAGTTTTTTCAATGGTATGTGACTGGAATATAGGAGGGACTGCAGGTATTCAGCCTTATTAGGGTTTGTAGAGTGAAGTTTAATTCCTGCAGATAAGAGTGAAACCCAGCTTTTCCTGAGAGGGATCTCCTCCTCACAGTCCTAGGGGATTGCTGTGGGGCCACTAGAGATTACACTGGAGCGTCTTACCTTCCATTCCGGAGGGGTTTAGCCTTTACCACTCTGAAGAGGGCCCGCTCTTTGTGCCGGGGTCTGCGGTCCACAGCTCCCACTCAGCCTCCCCTCGTGTCCCTCACAAAGACTCCGTGGTCTCCTCTCCAGGCCAGAGGTCCTCAGGACGTAGCGCCCGGTTCCTGCCTCTCCCCGAACAGCGCGAGTGATCTCCAGGTGGGGGCGGATGGCAGAATGCGCCCTTTCCCCTGACCTCTCCCGAATCTCGGGTCAGGGCGACTCCCTCTGCGGGGGGTCTTTCGGGCCAGGGGAAGGCTTCTCACCTCCTCCTGGTGGTATTCAGCCATCTGTTGTTCTTCGGCAATGCTGTGTGAAGGAGGCGGGGGGGATGGTGTGCCCCGTGCGTCTCTCCGGTTCCCGCCTTTTATGGTGCTGCAGCAATAAATACTTCCCAGGGGTGGTAGATCCTGATTAAAGGATGATGGATATGTCTCTATCAAGGCTCGATGGTCTTAGGTGGCCTCCGGAGTCGTTTTGGTTGGAATCCAGGGCAGTTTAACACAAAATGCTTCAGGCGAGGCAGGAGCTCTGTGCTGTGCGTCCTGCTTCGTCGGTGGCCATCTTGGATCCCGTGCTCAGCTTTTCTACTCCATCATTGCCTTCATTCTGTGCTGCTCACTCTGACCTATAGCTTAGAGAATCCACCTCACCGGGTGAGGACATTAAACCCCAGGTGGCTTTTCAAAGTATGTCATTAATTTTATAATTTCAGTGTAAAATATACCTGGCTGCGTAGTTTCATAATACGAGTGTAAAAATAACCTGGGTGCTTTTGCGCAGTCAGGCTATGATTCATACTTCCCGTCGTTTGGACAGTATGAATCTATTTTCACATGTATCTATTGGCACTATATAAAATTATGTAATCACCAATAATTTTCCATGCAGAGTTGTTCTTAATTTCAGGCCAGAAAATATTTCTCTTTCTCTGAAAGTAAGACATTGTATATCTACTTAACAAATGTATCTGTACACAGACAAAAGATGCCCTTCTCCAGATTCTGAAAGACACTTCAGAGCATGATCACTTCAATTTCATATTGTTTGATAATGATGTTATTCAGTGGAAGGATTCTTTAGTCAAAGCAACTCCAGAAAATCTAGAAGAAGCTAGAAAATTTGTCCAATCAATTTTCGCCCGTGGCTGTAAGTACTTATTAAGTTACAAAAAAGTATTCACAGAGTTTTCACAAGGGTAGATGTCATTCTGCTTCTGGAAATATTTGTATTTTTTGCAGTGTTCATCATTTTAGTAATAATTTCCAGAAATCATCTCAACTTTTCCCAAAAACATGATTGCAAATTGCAACTTTGTGTTTTGTTTTTTTTTTTGTTTTTTTTTACATCTTTGAAAATATAGTTTGTAAAGAGCATCAATTTTACATGGACATTGATCACATGATTCTCTAGGAGTGTTTTAGTAGGCTGCACTGTATAATTATCCTTAACACCCCCTTGGTAAAGACCGCTTTTTGTTTGTTTTATTTTGAACCGTCTTACAGTTCTTGAGATAGAGGCCTTTTTATTTAGTGGTGCTTTTATGGTCTTTACCAAGAACGCGTTGCTTTTATGGTCACAGGTAATATTGTAGAGAATGTAGAGAATCCTGTGAGCTGCACCCCTTTGGTAAAACCCATAAAAATGATCACTAAATAAAAAAGCCAATATCTCTGATATTGTGTGGCGGATTAAAAAAAATAAAACAGCATATTTAGAGAAGTAGTGAGAATGAAATAATAGCAAAGTTGGCTGTTTTTGATCTGGTGATAGAACCCAACTAAGTCAAATTATGTGACATGTACAGTATTCTATTTACAATTTAGTTTCAGTAACTTCTGTGCTCTAATGTGAACAATAATTAAACACACTAAACATAAAACAGAGACTGGACAGACATCTGTCTGAGATGGTTTAGTGAATCCTTGGACACGATGAGCCTCAAGGTCCCTTCCAACTCTACCATTTTATAATTCTATGATTCTATCATAACAGACTGTTAAAATATTTTTTATTCATAGTGACGAACATCAATGACCCTGTGCTGAAGGCAGTTGATTTATTGAATAAAGCACATGAGAATAAAACTGTTCCTGAGAGAAGTGTTTCCTTAATTGTTCTCCTCACAGATGGTGAAGCCAATTCAGGTAGGTAAAACAAGCAGCAAAACAGTTTGATTGTTTTGTATATTTTCTTTAAAAAAAATCCTGCAAAACAATTTTTTTTTTTAGTTTATAATAGTTTACTTACATGGCTGCTACTGCACATTGGGTTTCCATAATAATGCTGCACGTACCTCTAATGTTGTTATCCAAGACCAGCTCAGAAGGTTCTGCACAGGTTAAATATTCAGTTAATAAGTGCAGACTGCCTCTAGTTCTTTCCAGCGATCTAGTCATACTTCCCTCTATACTGTGCTACAGCCAGGTGCCTGATATCTGTCTGTTCAGCTGCCACTCAGGGCTATCCACACATCCAGCTCTCCTACAACTTTCCCTACAGCCGACTCTATCTGTTCTAGAGCTTCTTAACTCTGCGCTCAACTCGAATGTCATCATCAAAGGCTTGTAAATGTCTGAAAGCACATGGAGGTTGTGCATGCAGGTTGTGTGCAGTTGCTAGCTGAATACTTAGGTGGTACGTAGGACTACTGAGCCACTAATGAGTGCTAGTCACACATCCAGCTCTCCTACAGCTAGTTGCCTGATTGTTTGCTCAGCACTGCTGTTGCTGAGTACCTTACACACATCCAGCTCTAATACAACTCAGCTCTGTTGTTACTGAATTCTGGACACACATCCATCTCTGCTACAATCAGGTGCCTCACGACCAACTCAGCCCAGCTGTTCCTGAGTGCTGTACAGCTCGACTACAATTACCTAGTTGCCTGATTCATAACTCAGCTTGCTGTTCCAGAGTGCTGTTCCCACTTCCACTAAACCTCGACCAGGTAACTTACTACCAACTCAGCTATGTTGATCTTGAGTACTGTATGCTTATGCAGCTCAGCCTCTGCTAATCCAGGGTGACATGTGCACACTCAACTCTTTTGCATCAAGGTAACTGTCATCCTACTCATCTCTTTGGATTCACTGTGCTTTGCCCACACTCAAGTTTTCTGCATTAAGCTACTTGCCTGCATAATTGACTCTATTAATTCTAGGTGCAGTCTACACACACAACCCTGCTGCATCTAAGACTACGAGCTTTGCTGATCCACATGTCTCCTTGTATAACCAGCGCTACAAGTCTTCACTGTTCCATGTGCCATCCATTTAGCCTAGCTCCACTGCATCAATGCCTGCCGTTCATGCTGGTCATTCTGACCTATAGCTTAGCCTATCCACCTCACCATGTGAGCCACGACACATATTATATTAATGCGCATAGGATCTAAGTTTTAAAACACCTTTTAATGGGCATGTGAGCATCACAGCAACTCTAAGGCTTAGAGATATGAAGATATGCTGTTGTAACTTTGAAGTAAAATGGTGCACTGTGTGAAAGGCTGACAGTAGAGATGAGCGAACCTTTCAAAATTCAGTTTCACAAGCATACCCGAACCCCATTAGATTCAATGGGAGGCCAAACCAAATGTATACACAACACCTAAAGAGGTGACATAAAGCTTCACAAACAGCTAAAACTAGGGGTAGTCTCCATGAAAAGTGTCATCAATTGGCCCACAGTAGAAATTTGCAAATGGCACAGAAGCAGTCAGCCATGGGTCATGCATGAGGTATCAGGGTGTTGCTCAGCATATACAGCTTGGAAATGAAGTTTTAATGAGGACCCTGTGGTTAAGGGAGCAATGTAAGCCTTCTTAGCTGGGAGACCTGATACCTCATGCAATACCTCAAATTTATTTATTTTTATTCCAGCCACACTCAGATGGCACAGACATCAGTTTCATAGACTACTATTGATAGAACAATGAAAGAAAATTAACACAGGCATTTGACTGAAACTAAACGCAGGCCTGCCTGTCTGGCAGCCCTACTTACACAGGCAACCCACCAGATGGAGAGCGAACTTGGAGTCTCCATATTTCAAAAATAATTGTCACACACCACCAAAGAGGCATTAATTTCCACAGAGTAGAAACAATATAATGGGCCTATGACACACCTTCTACTACAGGCAACCCACCAAATGGAGACTTAACTTATAGTCTTCACATTTCAAAAAATTGTTTGTAAAATCAGCAACAGCAGGCACAGACTGCAATAACGCGAGATCAATGCATGACACTAAAAACAACACCATCGTCTAGTCTGCCCATTTTGCAATTAGGGTGCAAAAGTTATTGGAGATCCATGACTTGTTCATTTTAATAAAAGTTAGACGGTCTACACTTTCAGGGGATAGCTAGATGTGCTTATCTCTCAGGACACCACCAGCAGCACTGAAGACATGTTCTGAGAGAACGCTGGCTGCCAGGCATTATAAAACCTCCAAGGCATGAAAGGCAAGCTCAGGCCACTCTTCCATTATAGAAGACCAAAATGCAAAAGGGTCCAAACCCCCATGATGGCATTTATATTGAGCTCCAGATACTCCTGCACCATCCTCTTCAGTCTTTCACAATGTGTCAGACTTGTACTCTGTTCTGCTGGTGCACGGGCTTGTCTAAAAAATGTGTGAAACGACTCACAGAAATTGCTTATGCCACTTTCACTGCTGTGGGTGCCTCCCATGGCACCTACCTGTGCGACGACAGTCCTTAACTTTGAGATATTGTTATCTCTACAGCATCCTCCTCTGCTTCCACCTCTTCCTCTGGGACCAACACCTCCTCATACAGATTATTCAAAGTGTGCTAAAGAATGTAGATGACCAGAATAGTGATGCTGATGATGGCATCGTCAGAGCTAATCATCTTAGTAGCCATTTCAAAACTGTGCAGAAGGGTGCAGAGGTCCTTCACCTGTGCCCACTCCGCAAGCATGATTTGTGGATAGTCATGTCAGCACAAGCATGTGATTTGTATAGTTCTGGTCACATTCCGACTAGACGTGCCTAGCCTCACTCAGTTCATTTTCATTGAGTGAGGCCATGCATGTCTAGTCAGCACGTGACTGCATGTAGGTAAATCACCGTCACATGAGAATCCTAACAGCGTGCAGTGAGCACTGTGAGAATTCAGAAGTCTGCAGTCACATAGAATGACTGCAGACTCATCACAAACCTGGACAACCCCTTTAATGTGCCTAACATAAATAATAACATGAGAATTAATCTGTTTCACAAATAATATTTACATCCAGATACCATATAGATGACGTACTCTGGAGTCATTCTCCTTCTTTTCTTCATTTTGTCCAGACCCCATGATGAGTTTTCTCATCCACAGCCATCTCTGCCGACTTCCATCTTCTCCGGTCTTCTGCAGCAAATCTCCACATGATGCCCTTAAAGATAGCAGTGTCATTATAATGCCCCTGAATAAAAAGATCTGCAGTACGCTGAGCTCCTGAATAAATAATTGCCCCTCACTATATTGTCTGCACAAAATATGACTACACGCTGTCCCTCTTAAGGTACATGCTCTTGACACTGACTTCTCCTTTCCATACTGGGACCCCTCTTCACACTGTCTTCTCACACTGTGTCCTCCCTATAGGGCCCAGTTTCTATACAGTACCCTTTCATCACACTCCCACTCCTTGTTATACTGTCCCCTCCTGGCTGTACCCTTACACTGTCCCCCATGCTACGCCCCTGCTACTCAGTCTCTATTCTGTGCCCACTCACTTTTCTCCCCCCTTACTGTTGCCTCACGCTATCCCCCTCCCTCCTCATACTGTCTTCTCTCACATCCCCCTGTTCACCATATTGTCTCCTCATATATTTACCCCCTCACTATACTGCCTGCTCACACATACCCCTGACTCCCCATACTGTGTCTGCACACATCCTATCACCCTCACTCCCCATACTGTGTCCTCATACATTTTTCCCATCGCTAATAATAATAATAATAATAATAATAATAATTTTATTTATATAGCGCCAACATATTCCGCAGCGCTTTACAATTTATAGAGGGGACTTGTACTGACAATAGACGTTACAGCATAACAGAAATCACAGTTCAAAATAGATACCAGGAGGAATGAGGGCCCTGCTCACAAGCTTACAAACTATGAGGAAAAGGGGAGACACGAGAGGTGGATGGTAACAATTGCTTTAGTTATTCTTTTTTTTTGAATGGGCCACACAGGGATAGTTAGATTAATGCATTGAGGCGGTAGGCCAATCTGAACAAATTAGTTTTTAGGGCGCGTTTAAAACTGTGGGGATTGGGGATTAATCGTATTAACCAGGGTAGTGCATTCCAAAGAGTCGGCGCAGCACGTGTAAAATCTTGGAGACGGGAGTGGGAGGTTCTGATTATTGAGGATGCTAACCTGAGGTCATTAGCGGAGCGGAGGGCACGGGTAGGGTGGTAGACTGAGACCAGAGAGGAGATGTAGGGTGGTGCTGAACCATGGAGCGCTTTGTGGATGAGGGTAATAGTTTTGTACTGGATTCTGGAGTGGATGGGTAGCCAGTGTAATGACTGGCACAAGGTAGAGGCATCGGTGTAACGATTGGTGAGGAATATAATCCTGGCAGCAGCATTCGCATCGCTACTCATACTGTGTCCGCATACATTCCCCTGTTCATTCACCATACTGTCTGCACCCATTCCCCCACTCACCATACTGTGTCTGCACCCATCCCTCATACTGTTTCACCATACATGTCCTCGATTCCCCCATACTGTTTCCTCATCCATGCTCCCATTCCCCCATACATGCCCTCCATACTGTTTCCTTATACATGCCCTGCATCTCCCCCTTTGCTCCTCATTTTGTGTTCTCAAATTTCCCCCACACATTAAACCCTCTATCCCCACTCCAAATTTCCCCCACACATTAAATCCCCAATCTCCAAAGAGACAGGAACAGAAAGGAAAGCTTATTCTACCCACTCAGTGGAGTGGACTCCAGCTGCTTCCATACCGTCCGGAGCCTAGACCTATTGACCAAAACCCCTGAATTCAACCTGCATCCATCATCAGTAAAGGTAAAGACTGAACTCCTTCGTCTCCTTGCTTCTTTCTGCTGCACTGTTCACTACAACCAGGGCCGCCATCAGGGCATTACTGGCCTGACTGGCGTATGGGGCCCGGTGGGCAGAGGGGGCCCACATTGGGCCCCGTCTCTTCTGCTCACCGGGCCCCAGCGGCGGGCGGCTTCTATCATGAACCTGCGTCCGAGACACAGGTTCAGTTTGCCTTCTGGGCCCGTGCGGGCCCGCAAGGCAATGGTTAAAGCCGCCAGCCAATCGGAGGCTGGCAGCTGACGTCAGCGCGCATCGCCGGCATATGACGTCATTGTCATTTGCCGGCAAGTGCGCGCTGAAATGCCGGGAGGGATCTTCTCTTCGCCGCAATGCGGCAATGTTTCTGGATGGAGACACAAGAACGGGAGCAGGATTGGAGACACGGGGGCAGAATGCAGACACGGGAGCAGAATGGAGACAAGGGGGCAGAATTGCAGACATGGGGCAGAATGGAGACAAGGGGGCAGAATTGCAGACACTGGGGCAGAATGGAGACACTGGGGCAGAATGGAGACAGTGGGGCAGAATGGAGACTGTGGGGCAGAATGGAGACACGAGGGGCAGAATGCAGACTGTGGGGCAGAATGGAGACACGAGGGGCAGAATGCAGACACTGGAGCAGAATAGAGACTGTGGGGCAGAATGGAGACTGTGGGGCAGAATGGAGACTGTGGGGCAGAATGGAGACACTGGGGCAGAATGGAGACACTGGGGCAGAATGGAGACATGGGGCAGAGTGGAGACACGGGGCAGAGTGGAGACACGGGGCAGAATGGAGACACGGGGCAGAATGGAGACACGGGGCAGAATGGAGACACGAGGGCAGAATAGAGACACGAGGGCAGAATGGAGACTGGGCAGAATGGAGACACGAGGGCAGAATGGAGACAGTGGGCAGAATGGAGACAGTGGGCAGAATGGAGACAGTGGGCAGAATGGAGACACGAGGGCAGAATGGAGACACGAGGGCAGAATGGAGACACGAGGGCAGAATGGAGACAGTGGGCAGAATGGAGACAGTGGGCAGAATGGAGACACAGGGCAGAATGGAGACACAGGGGGCAGAATGGAGACACGGGCAGAATGGAGACATGGGGCAGAATGGAAACACGGGCAGAATGGAGACAGATGGGGCAGGATGGAGACAGATGGGGCAGGATCATGGGACAGATGGGGCAGGATCATGGGACATATGGGGCAGGATCATGGGACAGATGGGGCAGGATTATGGAGCGAGAAGGGGAGATCATATGGGGCAGGATGGGACATCTGTTATGGACCTGGTGGTTAGGAGCGCCCGGAATGACCTGATGGTTAAACTGTAGAACAGGGCCAGCTCTGGGAAGTGGGAGCTCTGCTGACCGCATACCCTAATCCTATCACACACTAGAAATAGCCGTGGAGTGTACCTAACTCTGCCTAGACGCCTCTTCACAGCCTAAGAGCTAACTACCCCTAAAGATAGGAAATAAAGCCTTACCTTGCCTCAGAGAAATTCCCCAAAGGAAAAGGCAGCCCCCCACAAATATTGACTGTGAGTTAAGATGGAAGTCACAAACACAGGAATGAAACAGGTTTCAGCAAAGGAGGCCAGACTTCACTAAACAGACAGAGGATAGAAAAGGTATCTTTGCGCTCAGCACAAAAAACTACAAAATACCACGCAGAGTGTGCAAAAAGACCCCCGCACCGACTCATGGTGCGGAGGTGCCACTCTGCATCCCAGAGCTTCCAGCTAGCAAGGCAATTTCATGATAGCAAGCTGGACAAGAAAACAATGAACAACAAATAAACTAGCAGGGACTTAGCTTCTGCTGGAGTAGACAGGTCATCAGAAAGATCCAGGAGAGATCTGAACCAGTGCTAATACATTGACAGCTGGCATGAAGTAACGATCTGAGTGGAGTTAAATAGAGAAGCCAGCCTAGCAGTAAACGAGGGCAGCTGAGGAAGGAATCTCAGAACCAGCAGCTCCACTAACAGCCACCAGAGGGAGTCCACGGACAGAACTCGCCGAAGTACCATTCATGACCACAGGAGGGAGTTCGAGAACAGAATTCACAACAGTACCCCCCCTTGAGGAGGGGTCACCGAACCCTCACCAGAGCCCCCAGGCCGATCAGGACGAGCCAAATGAAAGGCACAAACTAAATCGGCAGCATGGACATCAGAGGCAACAACCCAGGAATTATCTTCCTGACCATAGCCCTTCCATTTGACCAGGTACTGAAGTTTCCGTCTCGAAATATGAGAATCTAAAATCTTCTCCACCACATACTCCAACTCCCCCTCGACCAACACCGGAGCAGGAGGGTCAACGGAGGGAACCATAGGCGCCACATATCTCCGCAACAACGACCTATGGAACACATAATGGATGGCAACAGAAGCTGGAAAGGCCAAACGAAATGACACAGGATTATGAATTTCAGAAATCTTATAGGGACCAATGAAACGAGGCTTAAACTTAGGAGAAGAAACCTTCATAGGAACAAAACGAGATGACAACCAAACCAAATCCCCAACACGAAGTCGGGGACCAACACAGCGACGGCGGTTAGCGAAACGTTGAGCCTTCTCCTGGGACAATGTCAAATTGTCCACTACGTGATTCCAGATTTGCTGCAGTCTGTCCACCACAGAATCCACACCAGGACAGTCCGAAGGCTCAACCTGCCCTGAAGAAAACCGAGGATGGAAACCAGAATTACAGAAAAAAGGTGAAACCAAAGTAGCCGAACTGGCCCGATTATTAAGAGCGAACTCAGCCAAAGGCAAGAAGGTCACCCAATCATCCTGATCAGCAGAAACAAAGCATCTCAGATATGTCTCCAAAGTCTGATTGGTTCGTTCGGTTTGGCCATTTGTCTGAGGATGGAAAGCTGAAGAAAACGACAAATCAATGCCCATCTTGGCACAAAAGGACCGCCAAAACCTTGAAACAAACTGGGAACCTCTGTCCGACACGATGTTCTCCGGAATGCCGTGCAAACGAACCACATGCTGGAAAAATAATGGAACCAAATCAGAGGAGGAAGGCAATTTAGGCAAGGGTACCAAATGGACCATCTTAGAGAAGCGATCACAAACCACCCAGATGACCGACATCCTTTGAGAGACAGGGAGATCTGAAATAAAATCCATGGAAACATGCGTCCAGGGCCTTTTCGCGACTGGCAAGGGCAAAAGCAACCCACTGGCACGAGAACAGCAGGGCTTAGCCCGAGCACAAGTCCCACAGGACTGCACAAAGGAACGCACATCCCGTGACAAGGACGGCCACCAAAAGGACCTAGCCACCAAATCCCTGGTACCAAAGATTCCAGGATGACCAGCCAACACTGAATAATGAACCTCAGAGAGAACTCTACTAGTCCACCTATCAGGGACAAACAGTTTCTCCGCTGGACAACGGTCAGGTCTATCAGCCTGAAACTCCTGTAGCACCCGCCGTAAATCAGGGGAGATGGCAGACAAAATTACCCCCTCTTTAAGAATACCAGCTGGCTCAGGAACTCCCGGAAAATCAGGCACAAAACTCCTTGAAAGGGCATCAGCCTTCACATTCTTAGAACCCGGAAGGTATGAAACCACAAAATCGAAACGGGAGAAAAACAGCGACCATCGAGCCTGTCTAGGATTCAACCGCTTGGCAGACTCGAGATAAGTCAGATTCTTGTGATCCGTCAAGACCACCACGCGATGCTTGGCTCCCTCAAGCCAATGTCGCCACTCCTCAAATGCCCACTTCATAGCCAACAACTCCCGATTGCCAACATCATAATTACGCTCAACAGGCGAAAATTTCCTAGAAAAGAAAGCACATGGCTTCATCACAGAGCCATCAGAACTTCTTTGAGATAGAACAGCCCCTGCTCCAATCTCAGAAGCATCCACCTCGACCTGAAAAGGGAGCGAAACATCTGGCTGACACAACACAGGGGCTGAAGAGAAACGATGTTTCAACTCCTGAAAAGCCTCAACGGCCGCAGAGGACCAATTCACCACATCCGCACCTTTCTTGGTCAAATCGGTCAACGGTTTAACCACACTAGAGAAATTAGCGATGAAGCGACGGTAAAAATTAGCAAAGCCCAGGAATTTCTGAAGGCTCTTCACAGATGTAGGCTGAGTCCAATCATAAATGGCCTGAACTTTAACAGGATCCATCTCGATAGTAGAAGGGGAAAAAATGAAGCCCAAAAATGAAACCTTCTGAACTCCGAAGAGACATTTAGACCCCCTCACAAACAAGGAATTAGCACGAAGGACCTGGAACACCATTCTGACCTGCTTCACATGAGACTCCCAGTCATCCGAGAAGACCAAAATATCATCCAAATATACAATCATGAATCTATCCAGGTACTTTCGGAAGATGTCATGCATAAAGGACTGAAACACGGATGGGGCATTAGAAAGCCCGAATGGTATCACCAGGTACTCAAAATGGCCCTCGGGCGTATTAAATGCTGTTTTCCATTCATCGCCCTGTTTAATACGCACAAGATTATACGCCCCTCGAAGATCTATCTTGGTGAACCAACTAGCCCCCTTAATCCGAGCAAACAAATCAGACAGTAGAGGCAAAGGGTACTGAAATTTGACCGTGATTTTATTGAGAAGGCGGTAATCTATACAAGGTCTCAGAGAACCATCCTTCTTCGCCTCAAAAAAGAACCCTGCTCCCAAAGGTGACGACGACGGGCGAATATGCCCTTTCTCCAAGGACTCCTTTATATAACTCCGCATAGCGGCGTGTTCTGGCACAGATAAATTGAACAGTCGGCCCTTAGGAAACTTACTACCAGGAATCAAATTAATAGCACAACCGCAATCCCTATGAGGAGGTAGGGCACTGGATTTGGGCTCATCAAATACATCCCGGTAATCCGACAAAAACTCAGGGACTTCAGAAGGAGTGGAAGAAGAAATTGACAACAATGGAACATCACCATGTACCCCTTGACAACCCCAACTGGACACAGACATTGATTTCCAATCCAATACTGGATTATGGACCTGTAGCCATGGAAAACCCAATACGACCACATCATGCAGATTATGCAACACCAAAAAGCGAATATCCTCCTGATGTGCAGGAGCCATGCACATGGTCAACTGAGTCCAATACTGAGGCTTATTCTTGGCCAAAGGCGTAGCATCAATTCCCCTCAATGGAATAGGATACTGCAAGGGCTCCAAGAAAAAACCACAGCGCCTGGCAAACTCCAAGTCCATCAAATTTAGGGCAGCGCCTGAATCCACAAATGCCATAACAGAATAGGACGACAAGGAGCAAATCAGAGTAACGGACAAAAGAAATTTAGGCTGTACAGTACCAATGGTGACAGACCTAGCGAACCGCTTAGTGCGCTTAGGACAATCAGAGATAGCATGAGTGGAGTGTTGTGAATTCCGTTTCCGGGCTCCCTCCTGTGGTCATGAGTGGTACTGTGTGAGTTCTGTTCTTGGGCTCCCTCTGGTGGCCTTTAGCGATACGGCTGGTCTGTATCTGGGTTCCAGCTGCCTGGTTTTCTGCCACTCTGGCTCCTATTTAACTCCACCTGGACCTTTACTTTTTGCCAGCTGTCGTTGTATTCAGTCCTGGTTTGATCTCTCTTGGACTTCCCTTGTGACCTGTCTCCTCCTGGAGAAGCTAAGTCTTGCTTGTTCATGTTTGCTCATTGTTTCCTTGAACATGTTTCTCACTATGTGATGAGTTCAGTCCAGCTTGCTTATGTGTGATTTTCTTGCTTGCTGGAAGCTCTGGGGTGCAGAGTGCGCCCCTCACATCATGAGTCGGTGTGGGGGTTCTTGTATTCTCTGCGTGGATATTTTTGATAGCTTTTGTACTGACCGCACAGATCCCTTGCTATCTTCTGACTATTTAGTATTAGCGGGCCTCATTTGCTAAAACCTGTTTCATTTCTACGTTTGTGCTTTCCCCTTCACTCACCGTTATTATTTGTGGGGGGCTGTCTAAACTTTGGGGTTTTCTCTGAGGCAAGTGAGGCTTGCTTTCTCTCTAGGGGTAGCTAGTTTCTCAGGCTGTGAAGAGGCGTCTAGGTTTTTAGGAAACGCTCCACGGCTGCCTTTAGTGTGTGTGGATAGGATCAGGGTTGCGGTCAGTATAGTTCCCACATCCCCAGAGCTAGTCCGATATTCTGGTTACTTATCAGGTCAGATCGGTTATCCTTACCACCAGGATCATAACAGTACAGCTGGCCATAAAGTATTAATGCATTGCAAAAGAGGGATAAGAGAAGCTTTGAGTTCATTTTGTTTTTCCTCTGCACTGTGTCTAGCCTCTCTCCTCCCCTTAATCTCTGGGTGGTTCAGAATTCAGCTGCAGACATGGACATTCAGAGTCTGTCCTCTAGTGCGGATCATCTCGCTACAAGGGTACAAAGTATCCAGGATTATGTTGTTCACAGTCCTATGTCAGAACCTAAAATACCGATTCCTGAGTTGTTCTCTGGAGATAGATCTAGGTTTTTGAATTTCAAAAATAATTGCAAGTTATTCCTTTCTCTGAGACCTCGTTCCTCTGGTGACCCAGTTCAGCAAGTTAAAATTATTATTTCTTTGTTACGTGGTGACCCTCAAGATTGGGCATTCTCCCTGGCGCCAGGAGATCCTGCATTGCTAAATGTGGATGCGTTTTTCCTGGCGCTTGGATTGCTTTATGAGGAACCTAATTTAGTAGACCAGGCTGAAAAGGTTTTGCTGGCTCTCTCTCAGGGTCAGGATGAAGCAGAGATTTACTGTCAGAAATTCAGGAAGTGGTCTGTGCTCACTCAATGGAATGAGTGTGCCCTGGCAGCGATTTTCAGAAAGGGTCTTTCTGAGACCCTTAAGGATGTTATGGTGGGGTTCCCCACGCCTGCGGGTCTGAATGAGTCAATGTCTTTGGCTATTCAGATTGATCGGCGTTTGCGGGAGCGCAAACCTTTGCGCCATCTGGCGGTATTTTCTGAGCAGAAGCCTGAGTCTATGCAATGTGACAGGATTCTGACCAGAATTGAACGGCAAAATCACAGACGTCAGAATGGGTTGTGCTTCTACTGTGGTGATTCTGCTCATGTTATCTCAGCATGCTCTAAGCGCACAAACAGGTTCGCTAAGTCTGTCACCATTGGTACTGTACAGCCTAAATTCATTTTGTCTGTTACTTTGATTTGCTCTCTGTCATCCTATTCGGTTATGGCTTTTGTGGATTCAGGTGCTGCCCTGAATTTAATGGATTTGTCATTTGCCAGGCGCTGTGGTTTTGTCTTGGAGCCTTTGCAGTTCCCTATTCCACTAAAGGGAATTGATGCTACACCATTGGCCAAGAATAAACCTCAGTACTGGACTCAAGTGACCATGTGCATGATACCTGCACATCAGGAGGTGATTCGCTTTCTTGTGCTACATAATTTGCATGATGTTGTCGTGTTGGGTCTGCCATGGTTGCAGGCTCATAATCCAGTCCTGGATTGGAAAGCAATGTCTGTGTCAAGTTGGGGTTGCCAGGGAATTCATGGCGATGCCCCTCTGGTGTCAATAGCTTCTTCTACTCCTTCTGAAGTCCCTGAATTTTTGTCGGACTACCAGGATGTATTTGATGAGCCCAAATCCAGTGCCCTACCTCCGCATAGGGATTGTGATTGTGCTATAAATTTGATTCCTGGTAGTAAGTTCCCTAAGGGACGACTTTTTAATTTATCTGTACCTGAACATGCCGCTATGCGGAGTTATATTAAGGAGTCTTTGGAGAAAGGGCATATTCGCCCGTCCTCGTCCCCTTTGGGTGCGGGGTTCTTTTTTGTGGCCAAGAAGGATGGTTCTCTGAGACCCTGTATAGATTATCGCCTTCTGAATAAAATCACGGTCAAATTTCATGACTTTTGGATATGGGATGGACCCCACTCCTTCTTAAAACGACCATAACTACTGTAAACCTAGGTACTAAAATAAATACATAAAACACATTATTTTGGTTGTCAAAATGGCCACAGCTTTTATTCAAATCACAGGATTAAATAATCACAGTAGGAGTCAGGTGGAGTGCTAGTACATTGGGATTCACAAGTACTGCGATATCCCCAGCTGTCTGACATACAGCACCAGGACAGACAGCCATAAAGGGGCGGCACGCACTGGCTTGCCATTCAAGCAGAGCCAGTAAACTTTCAGGGCACCAATGACCCTATTATCCTCACTCCTGTGCTTAACCACTGTGCCCGCCCCTGATTGATGTTACCATTACAACGTCCTTGAGGCTGGCCACCAAAGCCGAGCCTGCTCACCACCATGAGGTTTTACATCCTCTATTAGTTAAAATGAGTCCACCTTAACTTGTCTGCAACTTCCACCTGACTCCTAAACCGCAAAGCCGTGACGGGTTATAAATTCCAAGTCTCATTTGACACTTTTTTTTTTTTTTAAATAATTAAATCATTTTTGTAAACTTAAAAACTAAAAGTCCCTGCAAAAGCATTAATGGGACTAAACTTGGCAAACCCCCGACTCACAAAGAGTCATCCTACAGCACTCAGGAGAGGAAAAACCCCCTGTGGAGGAAACCTCCAGGGAACCATGGCTGAAGGATTGCCCTACCCTTGGGCTTAGGTTACCGCAAATAATAACTCCTTATAGCCAATATACAATTGAACATGGTACAATATATACAATGACAAATTCAAAAATACAATAAAACATTTAGCATTATACAAGCAATAATTAAAAAGTTTAAGGACAAAGATTATAAACAGGGCGGGAGGGCGGGTAATGTTTCCTCCTGTCCATCCTGTCAGAGAAAGAGGGAGAGCCAGAGTTGCCTCCCCTATATAAGCCCCACCCTCCTCACAGTAATACACCAGGCACAAACATCTAAACTTCCTCTTAAAGCAACAACACTCTTGTTTAAAATCTACACCGCAATACAAACAAAAGCTGCAGGAGTTCTCGGTCCACCCATCCCCAAGTCATGTCCACCTCCGTCTAGTCTCCGGTGGTTTCTGTATCCTTTGCCACTGCTGTCCGATCTGTTTGCTCGGATTAGGGGGGCTAAGTGGTTCACCAAGATAGATCTTCGAGGAGCTTATAATCTTGTGCGTATAAAGCCTGTCATGATTCTCAATGGCGAGAGAACATAGCCCAGCATATATGAGAACTAGCTCTTGGAAGATGGAAACTATACTGACCATGAACTAAACCTGCCGCACAACTAGAAGTAGCCGGGTAGCATGCCTACGTTTTTTTAACCCTAGATGCCCAGCGCCAGCCGGAGAACTACCTAATCCTAGCAGAGGAAAAGACAGTCCTGGCTCACCTCTAGAGAAATTTTCCCAAAAGGCAGACAGAGGCCCCCACATATATTGGCGGTGATTTTAGATGAAATGACAAACGTAGTATGAAAATAGGTTTAGCAAAATCGAGGTCCGCTTTCTAGATAGCAGAAAGACAGAAAGGACACTTTCATGGTCAGCAGAAAACCCTATCAAAACACCATCCAGAAATTCCTTTAAGACTCTAGCATTAACTCATAACACCAGAGTGGCAATTTCCGATCACAAGAGCTTTCCAGACACAGTAACGAAACAGCAGCTGTGAACAGGAACAAAATGCAAACACACACAAGGACAAAAGTCCAACTTAGCTGGGAGTTGTCTAGTAGCAGGAACAAGCACAGAAGGCTTCTGATTACATTGTTGACCGGCAAGAAACTGACAGAGGAGCAGGGTTATATAGCGACTCCCACATACTGATAGGAGCAGGTGAACAGAGGGGATGATGCACACAAGTTCAATTCCACAAGTGGCCACCGGGGGAGCCCAGAATCCAATTTCACAACAGTACCCCCCCCTCAAGGAGGGGGCACCGAACCCTCACCAGAACCACCAGGGCGATCAGGATGAGCCCTATGAAAGGCACGGACAAGATCGGAGGCATGAACATCAGAGGCAGTGACCCAAGAATTATCCTCCTGACCGTATCCCTTCCATTTGACCAGATACTGGAGTCTCCGTCTGGAAACACGAGAGTCTAAGATCTTTTCCACAACGTACTCCAACTCACCCTCAACCAACACCGGAGCAGGAGGCTCAACGGAAGGCACAACCGGTACCTCATACCTGCGCAACAATGACCGATGAAAAACATTATGAATCGAAAAGGATGCAGGGAGGTCCAAACGGAAGGACACAGGGTTAAGAATCTCCAATATCTTGTACGGGCCGATGAACCGAGGCTTAAACTTAGGAGAAGAAACCCTCATAGGGACAAAACGAGAAGACAACCACACCAAGTCCCCAACACAAAGCCGAGGACCAACACGACGACGGCGGTTGGCAAAAAGCTGAGTCTTCTCCTGGGACAACTTCAAATTGTCCACCACCTGCCCCCAAATCTGATGCAACCTCTCCACCACAGCATCCACTCCAGGACAATTGATATTTAACCGTGATTTTATTCAAAAGTCGATAATCAATACACGGCCTCAAAGAGCCGTCTTTCTTAGACACAAAGAAAAAACCGGCTCCTAAGGGAGATGACGAAGGACGAATATGTCCCTTTTCCAAGGACTCCTTTATATATTCTCGCATAGCCGCGTGTTCAGGCACAGACAGATTAAATAAACGACCCTTAGGGTATTTACTACCCGGAATCAAGTCTATGGCACAATCGCACTCCCGGTGCGGAGGTAGTGAACCAACCTTGGGTTCTTCAAAAACGTCACGAAAGTCAGACAAGAATTCAGGAATCTCAGAGGGAATAGATGATGAAATGGAAACCAAAGGTACGTCCCCATGAGTACCTTTACATCCCCAGCTTAACACAGACATAGCTCTCCAGTCGAGGACTGGGTTATGAGATTGCAGCCATGGCAATCCCAGCACCAAAACATCATGTAGATTATACAACACCAGAAAGCGAATAACCTCCTGGTGATCCGGATTAACACGCATAGTCACTTGTGTCCAGTATTGTGGTTTATTACTAGCCAATGGGGTGGAGTCAATCCCTTTCAGAGGTATCGGAGCCTCCAGTGGCTCCAAATCATACCCACAGCATTTGGCAAAGGACCAATCCATAAGACTCAAAGCAGCGCCAGAGTCGACATAGGCGTCCGCGGTAATAGATGACAAAGAACAAATCAGGGTCACAGATAGAATAAACTTAGACTGTAAAGTGCTAATTGAAACAGACTTGTCAGGCTTCTTAGTACGCTTAAAGCATGCTGATATAACATGAGTTGAATCACCACAATAGAAGCACAACCCATTTTTTCGTCTAAAATTCTGCCGCTCGCTTCTGGACAGAATTCTATCACATTGCATATTTTCTGGCGTTTTCTCAGTAGACACCGCCAAATGGTGCACAGGTTTGCGCTCCCGCAGACGCCTATCGATCTGAATAGCCATCGTCATGGACTCATTCAGACTCGCAGGCACAGGGAACCCCACCATAACATCCTTAATGGCATCAGAGAGACCTTCTCTGAAAATCGCCGCCAGGGCGCACTCATTCCACTGAGTAAGCACAGACCATTTGCGGAATTTTTGGCAGTATATTTCAGCTTCATCTTGCCCCTGAGACAAGGACATCAAGGCCTTTTCCGCCTGAAGCTCTAAATGAGGTTCCTCATAAAGCAACCCCAAGGCCAGAAAAAACGCATCCACATTGAGCAACGCAGGATCCCCTGGTGCCAATGCAAAAGCCCAGTCTTGAGGGTCGCCCCGGAGCAAGGAAATTACAATCCTGACCTGCTGTGCAGGGTCTCCGGCAGAGCGAGACTTCAGGGACAAAAACAATTTGCAATTATTTTTAAAATTTTGAAAGTGAGATCTATTCCCCGAGAAGAATTCAGGCAAAGGAATTCTAGGCTCAGACATAGGTGCATGAACAACAAAATCTTGCAAATTTTGTACCTTTGTGGCGAGATTATTCAAACCTGTAGCTACACTCTGAAGATCCATTTGAAACAGGTGAACACAGAGCCATTCAAGGATTAGAAGGAGAGAAAGAGAGGAAGGCTGCAGTATAGGCAGACTAGCAAGTGATTCAATTAAGAGCACACTCAGAACTAGAGGAAAAAAAAAAAAAAAAAAATTGTAGCAGACTTCTTTTTTCTCTCCTTTCTCAGCCAGTAATTTAACCCTTTTTTGCGCCGGTCAAACTGTCATGATTCTCAATGGCGAGAGAACATAGCCCAGCATATATGAGAACTAGCTCTTGGAAGATGGAAACTATACTGACCATGAACTAAACCTGCCGCACAACTAGAAGTAGCCGGGTAGCATGCCTACGTTTTTTTAACCCTAGATGCCCAGCGCCAGCCGGAGAACTACCTAATCCTAGCAGAGGAAAAGACAGTCCTGGCTCACCTCTAGAGAAATTTTCCCAAAAGGCAGACAGAGGCCCCCACATATATTGGCGGTGATTTTAGATGAAATGACAAACGTAGTATGAAAATAGGTTTAGCAAAATCGAGGTCCGCTTTCTAGATAGCAGAAAGACAGAAAGGACACTTTCATGGTCAGCAGAAAACCCTATCAAAACACCATCCAGAAATTCCTTTAAGACTCTAGCATTAACTCATAACACCAGAGTGGCAATTTCCGATCACAAGAGCTTTCCAGACACAGTAACGAAACAGCAGCTGTGAACAGGAACAAAATGCAAACACACACAAGGACAAAAGTCCAACTTAGCTGGGAGTTGTCTAGTAGCAGGAACAAGCACAGAAGGCTTCTGATTACATTGTTGACCGGCAAGAAACTGACAGAGGAGCAGGGTTATATAGCGACTCCCACATACTGATAGGAGCAGGTGAACAGAGGGGATGATGCACACAAGTTCAATTCCACAAGTGGCCACCGGGGGAGCCCAGAATCCAATTTCACAACAAAAGCCGGGCGATGAATGGAAAACGGCATTTAATACGCCCGAAGGCCATTTTGAGTACTTGGTGATGCCTTTTGGGCTTTCTAATGCCCCTTCCGTGTTCCAGTCCTTCATGCACGATATCTTCCGAGAGTATCTGGATAGGTTTATGATTGTGTACCTGGATGATATTTTGGTCTTTTCTGATGATTGGGAATCCCATGTGAAGCAGGTCAGGATGGTATTTCAGGTCCTGCGTGCCAATGCCTTGTTTGTAAAGGGCTCTAAATGTCTCTTCGGAGTCCAGAAGGTTTCCTTTTTGGGCTTTATTTTTTCTCCTTCTACTATTGAGATGGATCCAGTCAAGGTCCAGGCTATTTATGACTGGACTCAACCTACATCAGTGAAGAGTCTTCAGAAGTTCCTGGGCTTTGCTAATTTTTACCGTCGCTTCATCACAAATTTTTCTAGTGTGGTTAAGCCTTTGACGGATTTGACCAAAAAAGGTTCTGATGTGACGAATTGGTCCCCTGCGGCCGTGGAGGCCTTTCAGGAGCTGAAACGTTGGTTTTCTTCAGCTCCTGTCTTGCGTCAGCCGGATGTCTCTCTTCCTTTCCAGGTCGAGGTTGATGCTTCTGAGACTGGAGCAGGGGCTGTCTTGTCGCAGAGAAGATCTGATGGCTCTGTGATGAGGCCATGTGCTTTCTTTTCTAGAAAGTTTTCGCCTGCCGAGCGGAATTATGATGTTGGTAATGGGGAGTTGTTGGCAATGAAGTGGGCATTTTGAGGAGTGGCGACATTGGCTTGAGGGAGCCAAACATCGTGTGGTGGTCTTGATGGATCACAAGAATTTGACTTATCTCGAGTCTGCTAAGCAATTAAATCCTAGACAGGCTCGATGGTCGCTGTTTTTCTCCCGCTTTGATTTAGTGGTTTCATACCTTCCGGGTTCAAAGAACGTAAAGGCTGATGCCCTTTCTAGGAGTTTTGTGCCTGACTCTCCGGGTGTTTCTGAGCCGGCTGGTATCCTCAGAGAGGGGGAGATTTTGTCTGCCATCTCCCCTGATTTGCGACGGGTGCTGCAGGAGTTTCAGGGGAATAGACCTGAACGTTGTCCACCGGAGAGACTGTTTGTCCCGGATAGATGGACCAGTAGAGTTATTTCCGAGGTTCATTCTTCAGTGTTGGCGGGTCATCCGGGAATTTTTGGTACCAGGGATTTTGTTGGCTAGGTCCTTTTGGTGGCCTTCCTTGTCGCGGGATGTGCGTTCCTTTGTGCAGTCCTGTGGGATTTGTGCTCGGGCCAATCCTTGCTGTTCTCGTGCCAGTGGATTGCTTTTGCCTTTGCCCGTCCCGAAGAGGCCCTGGACGCATATTTCCATGGATTTTATTTCGGATCTTCCAGTCTCTCAGAGGATGTCTGTCATCTGGGTGGTTTGTGATCATTTTTCTAAAATGGTCCATTTGGTGCCCTTGCCTAAGCTGCCTTCCTCCTCCGATTTGGTTCCACTGTTTTTCAGAATGTGGTTCGTTTGCATGGTATTCCTGAGAATATTGTGTCTGACAGAGGATCCCAGTTCGTGTCCAGATTTTGGCGGTCCTTTTGTGCTAAGATGGGCATTGATTTGTCTTTTTCGTCGGCCTTCCATCCTCAGACGAATGGCCAAATCGAACGAACTAATCAGACCTTGGAAACTTATCTGAGATGTTTTGTTTCTGCTGATCAGGATGATTGGGTGACTTTTTTGCCTTTGGCGGAGTTCGCCCTTAATAATCGGGCTAGTTCTGCTACTTTGGTTTCGCCGTTTTTTTGTAATTCTGGGTTTCATCCTCGTTTTTCCTCGGGTCAGGTTGAACCTTCTGACTGTCCTGGGGTGGATTCTGTGGTGGATAGGTTGCAGCAGATCTGGAACCACGTGGTGGACAATTTGACGTTTTCACAAGAGAAGGCACAGCGCTTTGCTAACCGCCGTCGCTGTGTGGGTCCCCGACTTCGTGTGGGGGATTTGGTATGGTTGTCTTCTTGTTATGTTCCTATGAAGGTTTCCTCGCCTAAGTTCAAGCCTCATTTCATTGGTCCTTATAAGATTTTAGAAATCCTCAACCCTGTGTCATTTCGTTTGGACCTCCCAGCATCGTTTGCTATTCATAATGTGTTCCATCGGTCATTATTGCGGAGGTATGTGGTGCCTGTGGTTCCTTCTGTTGATCCTCCTGCTCCGGTGTTGGTCGAGGGAGAATTGGAGTATGTGGTAGAGAAAATCTTGGATTCTCGTATTTCGAGACGGAAGCTTCAGTATTTGGTTAAGTGGAAGGGCTATGGTCAGGAGGATAATTCCTGGGTTGTCGCCTCTGATGTCCATGCGGCCGATTTGGTTCGTGCCTTTCATTTGGCTCGTCCTCATCGTCCTGGGGGCTCTGGTGAGGGTTCGGTGACCCCTCCTCAAGGGGGGGGTACTGTTGTGAATTCCGTTTCCGGGCTCCCTCCTGTGGTCATGAGTGGTACTGTGTGAGTTCTGTTCTTGGGCTCCCTCTGGTGGCCTTTAGCGATACGGCTGGTCTGTATCTGGGTTCCAGCTGCCTGGTTTTCTGCCACTCTGGCTCCTATTTAACTCCACCTGGACCTTTACTTTTTGCCAGCTGTCGTTGTATTCAGTCCTGGTTTTATCTCTCTTGGACTTCGCTTGTGACCTGTCTCCTCCTGGAGAAGCTAAGTCTTGCTTGTTCATGTTTGCTCATTGTTTCCTTGAACATGTTTCTCACTATATGATGAGTTCAGTCCAGCTTGCTTATATGTGATTTTCTTGCTTGCTGGAAGCTCTGGGGTGCAGAGTGCGCCCCTCACATCGTGAGTCGGTGTGGGGGTTCTTGTATTCTCTGCGTGGATATTTTTGATAGCTTTTGTACTGACCGCACAGATCCCTTGCTATCTTCTGACTATTTAGTATTAGCGGGCCTCATTTGCTAAAACCTGTTTCAATTCTACGTTTGTGCTTTCCCCTTCACTCACCGTTATTATTTGTGGGGGGCTGTCTAAACTTTGGGGTTTTCTCTGAGGCAAGTGAGGCTTGCTTTCTCTCTAGGGGTAGCTAGTTTCTCAGGCTGTGAAGAGGCGTCTAGGTTTTTAGGAAACGCTCCACGGCTGCCTTTAGTGTGTGTGTGGATAGGATCAGGGTTGCGGTCAGTATAGTTCCCACATCCCCAGAGCTAGTCCGATATTCTGGTTACTTATCAGGTCAGATCGGTTATCCTTACCACCAGGATCATAACAGTGGAGTCACCACAGTAAAAACACAGCCCATTCTGACGTCTGTGTTCTTGCCGTTCAGCTCTGGTCAAAGTCCTATCACATTGCATAGGCTCAGGCCTCTGCTCAGAAGATACCGCCAAATGGTGCACAGCCTTGCGCTCACGCAAGCGCCGATCGATCTGAATGGCCAAGGACATAGACTCATTCAGACCAGCAGGCGTGGGGAACCCCACCATAACATCCTTAAGGGCTTCAGAAAGACCCTTTCTGAAAATTGCCGCCAGGGCACACTCATTCCACTGAGTAAGCACAGACCACTTTCTAAACTTCTGACAATATACCTCCGCTTCATCCTGACCCTGACACAAAGCCAGCAAGATTTTCTCTGCCTGGTCCACTGAATTCGGTTCATCATAAAGCAATCCAAGCGCCAGAAAAAACGCATCCACATTACGCAATGCAGGGTCTCCCGGTGCCAGGGAAAATGCCCAGTCTTGAGGGTCGCCACGTAACAAAGAAATAATGATTTTTACTTGCTGAATGGGGTCACCAGAGAAGCGGGGTTTCAAAGCAAGAAACAGTCTACAATTACTTTTGAAATTCAGGAACTTAGATCTATCCCCAGAAAACAAATCAGGAATTGGAATTCTAGGCTCTAACATTGGATTCTGAACTACATAATCCTGAATGCTTTGTACCCTTGCAGTGAGTTGATCCATACAAGAGGACAGACCCTGAATGTCCATATCTGCACCTGAGTCCTGAACCACCCAGAGGTTAAGGGGAAAAGAAAGACAAAACACACTGCAGAGAAAAAAAAATGGTCTCAGAACTTCTCTTATCCCTCTATTGAGATGCATTAACACTTTGCGGGCCAGCTGTACTGTTATGGACCTGGTGGTTAGGAGCGCCCGGAATGACCTGATGGTTAAACTGTAGAACAGGACCAGCTCTGGGAAGTGGGAGCTCTGCTGACCGCAAACCCTAATCCTATCACACACACTAGAAATAGCCGTGGAGTGTACCTAACTCTGCCTAGACGCCTCTTCACAGCCTAAGAGCTAACTACCCCTAAAGATAGGAAATAAAGCCTTACCTTGCCTCAGAGAAATTCCCCAAAGGAAAAGGCAGCCCCCCACAAATATTGACTGTGAGTTAAGATGGAAGTCACAAACACAGGAATGAAACAGGTTTCAGCAAAGGAGGCCAGACTTCACTAAACAGACAGAGGATAGAAAAGGTATCTTTGTGGTCAGCACAAAAAACTACAAAATACCATGCAGAGTGTGCAAAAAGACCCCCGCACCGACTCACGGTGCGGAGGTGCCACTCTGCATCCCAGAGCTTCCAGCTAGCAAGGCAATTTCATGATAGCAAGCTGGACAAGAAAACAATGAACAACAAATAAACTAGCAGGGACTTAGCTTCTGCTGGAGTAGACAGGTCATCAGAAAGATCCAGGAGAGATCTGAACCAGTGCTAATACATTGACAGCTGGCATGAAGTAACGATCTGAGTGGAGTTAAATAGAGAAGCCAGCCTAGCAGTAAACGAGGGCAGCTGAGGAAGGAATCTCAGAACGAGCAGCTCCACTCACAGCCACCAGAGGGAGTCCACGGACAGAACTCGCCGAAGTACCATTCATGACCACAGGAGGGAGTTCGAGAACGGAATTCACAACAGACATCACATGGGGGCAGGATAGGAGAACATATGGCTGGAGCCAGGAATGAGACACACAGGGGCCAGGATGGGGAATATTGTTACCATAGGGGCTAATTAAGGGATATTATTACTGCAGTAATGTATTTATTTTATTTTTTTAGGATACTGTTTTAAATGGGGGTGGGGCGGTTCTGTTACTGTGCAGACCAACACTGTCGCTTTTTTCTTCATCTGTTGTAGTTTAGAATTTGGGGAAAAAATAAGTAATGTATTCTGCAAGCGGTGCTCCAGATAACTGTTATTTCCTGCAGAGACAAGCCCTGGCTGGAAGAAGTGATGGCGGTCTGTGCTGAATGAAGAATAAAAGCAAAGATGAAGGTCTTCACCTAGAGACGTCACTGGTGAGTCAGTGTGTTACCTGTACACTGATGCTATACACTGTATACTATATACAGTGGTCCTGTGTACAATGTCACCAGTGATCACTGAATTACCTTTACATTATACACTATATACAGAGCACCAGTGTATAATGTCACCGGTGATCACTGTATTACCTGTACACAGACACTGCATACTAAGTACAGATCTCCTGTGAATACTGGTACTTATGTTGATATTAGTATTGTGGTTTTTTTTTTATTACTGATCAGTATTGTAGTATTCAGTCACTATGTGGTGGTAATATGTTGTTCGGCCATGGTGTGGCGGTATTTGTTCCTTACATGTGCTATTATTTGGTCACTATGTGGTGGTAATATGTGGTCTGGTCATGGTGCGGTGGTATTTGTCCCCTGTATGTGGTATTATTGGTGATCATATGGTGGTAATATGTGGTCTGGTCATGGTGCGGTGTTATTTGTCCCCTGTATGTGGTATTGGTCATTTTAAAAATTGAAAAATAAATAAAAATATACCTAAATTGTATTGGATACTTTAACAAATGTTTAATAGGTTAGAGTAGGGTAGGGCCCGACCCTGTCGTGGTGGAAGCTTTAAAAATCTTTTGACTGTGGACAGTTCAAGGGGTGGAGGCGGGGCTGGGGGGTGGAGCCTGGGTGGAGTCTAAAGGGGGCCCTGAAAATTTTGCCAGTATGGGACCCCGAAATTCCTAGTGGCAGCCATGACTAAAACTCCCATCATTGCCCCAGGTGCATGCTCCTGCAGAGGGGAGGGATCTATCTTGCTGCATTACCATCTATCCCCTGGGGACCCCACTTGCAGCGCTGGCCATCCCTGGCCAGACACCTCAGCTGGCATCATGATAAAACCATAAACTATTATCCCTTGTGAATATTCCCCTTTCACTTTTCCGGTCAGGGCTACAGTGCTGGGCAATCGCCACTGTGACATCCCTGATAGACTGCCTGCCCGGCTACCGAGTACCCCGGCCCACGAGACAGCGGCATCTACCATTATATAGCATCCCCTCTTTTTGCAACAGCTGTAAATGTCTGGAAAGGGAGGAAACCAGTTGCTGAGTTTTGGGATAGGAATGTTGTCCCATTCTTGTCTGATGTAGGATTCTCACTGCTCCAGTGTCCTGGGTCTTTTTTGCTGGATTTTTCATTTAAAAATGCTACATTCTGTTCATGAAAAGTTTGGACTGCAGGCAGCCAGTTCATCACCTGAACTCTGTAGCTTGTCTTACTGAAATATGCAAGGACTTCCCTGAAATAGGCATTGTCTGGATGGAGCATATGTTGTAAACCCTCTAACTGATGCTCAGCATTGATAGCACCTTGACATTGGTATTGCTCGATAACCCAGAAGGAATTTCCCTGCTTTGTCCCTAACAACCCCGTATTTGTCGCCGAATAACACCCATAATTGGCCACAGCGGTCTTTATTATAAACATACAAAATAACAGTAAAATAACGTGGGGAGGGGTCCTTGAACCTCCAAACTGGAGGACAACCATAATAGAGAGTGGACAGAAAAACCGAAGGGTTAACCATGTCCACTTAAAACTTGGGAATCCGGCCCACCGTTGCCAAGATCCCCCCCCCGAACCACCTGACCCGAAACCAAAGTTTACACCAACTGAAGAATCCGTATCCCGACGGATCCCCCAGGCCAATTTAGCACCAACTCCAAGGACCCCTCCCATCGCCTCAAGCCACCATGACCCAAAAACAACTAAACCTGAAAACCCTACAACAAAAAGCAGGGTGGGAGGGCGGGATCTCCTTGTCGCTTCCAGAGTGGGAACTGGCTAACCCCACCCCCTACTTGCCCTATAAACCCCCCTTTATGCATAACACCCCCCTCCCCTTAAATAACCACACCCTCTACCCTACTGCTCCAAACCCCTGTCATGTCGGCCTGCACGTAAGCCGTCTGTGGGGGAGGGGACGGCTCGCTCCGGCCTGCTCTTTCTAGATGTGTAAGCTGTCCATGCCTTGGGCACTAGTGCAACCCCATACCATTAGAGGTGCAGGAATTTTGCGCTGATAACAAGTTGGACGGTTCCTCTCCTATTGAGATCGTAAGACGTGTCATGCATGATTTCTATAAGGAATTTCAAATTTGGTTCATCTGACCATAGTGCAGTTTTCCATTTTGCCTCAGTCCATTATAATTGAGAAGACAGCAGCATTTGTGCATTGTGCTGATATATGGCTTCTTCTCCATTTATGGATTGCAGACAATCATTATTCACAGACATTGATTTCTGGAAGTATTCCTGAGCCCATGCAGTGATTCTCACAACCCAATCATGCCTGTTTTTTATTGGGTTGAGTACATCATGAACATCCAATATTGACAGTCATCTTTGTCCCTTGTGCACGTGGATTTCTCCAGAATATTTGAATCTTTTTATGATGTTATGTACTGTATATGGTGGGATATTCAAACACTTTCCAATTTTATGTTGAGAAACATTTCCCTGAATTTGTTATATAATTTTTAAACATAGTTGTTCAGATTGGGGAACCTTTGACCATCTTTGCTTCTGAGAGACTCTGCCTCTCTAACATGCTCTTTTTACACACGGTTGTTTTACTTACCGTAGTTGAAAGTTGACCGTCCAGCTGGTTTTCAGTAGTACCACTCACTTTTCCACCCTTTTTCTTTTAACCCTGTACCAACGTTTTTGTGTTGCTGACATCAATTTCTGAATGTGTTAGTCTTTTCAACTGAAATGGAAAAATATCTAACTTTCACCATCTGATCTGTGTTCTATGTTATGCTGTAAATACAATATGGCTATAAGATTTCCAAATCATTGCATTCTTGTTCACATTACATTTTATACAATGTCCCAATTTTGTTGTAATTGGGGTTGCATAAATAACATAACAAAATCTATAAAAGTTGCAATTATTACATATGCTATGGTATATGTACTAAAAATGACTATAAAACATTGTAAACAAAATATATAATATACATTATATACTGGATATGTAATGAAGCTCATATTCAGATGTTCCGTTTTTACAATTTTGAGGAGTTAAAGTAAAGTATTATGGAGGAATCTCTTACTGGATGCTCTGTTTCCTTTCTCCACTCTTTCATCCCTACTACCTACAGAGGAAATCCGTACACTTTGGGTCCCTGATACAATGATAAGTAGCGTTTTTTTCTTTTTGTGGCCCTAAAAAAATATTAATACCAGTGACAACATTGATGTAATCTACTGCACGAGTGAGTGTTTTGGCAGTTTGTTTGCTCTTTGCTTTCATTGAAAAACATAATTTCTTTTGAAATACAGATTAAAATGTTGAAAATTGTGTTTTGTTTTTTTTTTCTCTTAGGTGAATCGAACCCTTCAAAAATCCAAGAGAACGTAAGGAAAGCCATTGAAGGGAAATACACCTTGTACAGTCTTGGTTTTGGCCATAGTGTTGATTTTCCTTTTCTGGAAAAGTTAGCGTTAGAAAATTCAGGAATCGCTCGTCGCATATATGAAGACTCAGATGCACATTTGCAGTTGCAGGTACTGTTTCAAAGTGCTATTTAACTCTTATGTTTGTATAATACATTGCAATTGAGATTTATCTTTCAATTTCTTTATGATCACAGCGTTTTGGTTCTGATGTCTTTTAGCAATTTTGTGCATGTATTAATAATCTTTAATAATCTTTATTTTTTAATAATCTTTATTTTTATATAGCACTAACATATTCCACAGCGCTTTACAGTTTTGCACACATTATCATCGCTGTCCCCAATGGGGATCACAATCTAAATTCCCCATCAGTATGTCTTTGGAATGTGGGAGGAAACCGGAGAACCCGGAGGAAACCCACGCAAACACGGGGAGAACATACAAACTCTTTGCAGATGTTGTCCAAGGTGAGAACCCAGGACTCCAGCTCTGCAAAGCTGCAGTGCTATCCACTGAGCCACTGTGCTGCCCGTATTGGTACTTGGTAACTATGTATTGGTTTAAAGGGGCCGTCTACTAATGATTGTTTTAAAAAAAAAAAAGGCAAGAAAAAAAAAATTGTATATTTGTACCTTTCAAATCCCCAACACACTTTTCTGACGCTGTCCAGGTCCCCTATTTACTGAAGGAGAGGTTATGGAGGCACTTTGGTGGTTAATTATCTGGGGTGTGAGGGATACACACACTCACTTATGAAGCTGGAGGCAGCACGGATTTCTTACCTGTTCAGAAGTTGTGCAGTTTAACTGGAAATCTATATCGCTAGAGATTGCTGCCCGGTGAAGGAAGGTGATAACACAGCAAGTCTGAAGATACATTTATTAGAAGTCTTGAAATCACAAACTGGTTTTTGGCTTTGGACCGGAGACTTCAGAATCTTCTTTCTATGATTCATCCTCTGGCCGGGACAGGCATGTGACTGCTGCAACCAATCAGAAGTTTCAATTGAAATGTATATAATTTGCGCTTCACTATAAGCCGAGTGAGTATAGATCGCTTAATAATACCGTATGTATTCGAGTATAAGCCGAGATTTTCAGCCCATTTTTTTAGGCTGAAAGTGCCCCTCTTGGCTTATACTCGAGTCATTGTCTCAGGGGGTCGGCAGGGGAGGGGGAGCGGCAGGAGTGGCGGCTGCCACATCATACTCACCTCCTCCCGGCGCGATCTCTGCAAGTCCCTGCTTCTCAGATGGTCTCTGGCGCCTGCAGCTTTTTCTGTGTTCAGCGGTCACGTGGTACCGCTCATTAAAGTAATGAATATGGGCACGACTCCAATCCCATAGGCGTGGAGCGCATATTCATTACTTTAATGAGCGGTACCACGTGACTGCTGAACACAGGAACAAGCTGCCAGCGCCGGAGACCATCGAAGAAGCAGAGACCGCGCCAAGAGGGAGTGAGTATGACGGGGGAGGGTGAGCCATGCGATATTCACCTGTCCCTGTTCCACCGCCAGGCTGTGCCTTCCGCGTCCTCTGGCTGTGACGTTCAGGTCAGAGGGCGCGATGACGTGTTTAGTGCGCTCCCTCTACCTGAACAGTCACTGCAGAGACCTGGAAGACCCAGCGGCGCGCTGCAGTGGAAAGGGGACAGGTAAATATCGAAAGTGCCGGGGGCGTGAGCCAGCAGCGACCCCTGCACCTGGAGCCCAGCGACGAGAGATGTGTATGTCATTTTTATTTTTTTTAATCGCAGCAGCAGCATATGCGGCAAATTATTCTATGGAGCATCTTATGAGGCCATCAACCTTTATGGAGCAGCATATGCAGCATATTATTCTATGGAGCATCTTATGAGGCCATCAACCTTTATGGAGCAGCATATGCGGCATATTATTCTATGGAGCATCTTATGAGGCCATCAACCTTTATGGAGCAGCATATGCGGCATATTATTCTATGGAGCATCTTATGAGGCCATCAACCTTTATGGAGCAGCATATGCGGCATATTATTCTATGGAGCATCTTATGAGGCCATCAACCTTTATGGAGCAAAACCACAGACAAATTGGTGCAAAAAAGTCCAGAAAGAAATAACAAAATCTTTATTAAATATAAATACAGCAGAACAAGGAATACAAAGGAAATAGTGGGTTAAAAACTGCAAACATGATGCATAGTACACATGAAGACAGGGCACACACCCCACATCAACAGGCAGGCAAAGCAAACTGGGGATATAGAATAATATTAATCACTGTGCACTCCGTAGACACAATCCCAGGTAGTAACTACTCCATAGCCAGAGCCCGCAATAATAAGTAGCCAAGTAGTGCACATTCCCAAAGTTTACCCAGATGAGTACCTTGCCAGCTGACAACGTGGGGAGAGCGCCCGCTCCAGACCCACCCCATCAACCTTTATAGAGCAGAATATGAGGCATATTATTCTATGGAGCATCTTATGGGGCCATCATTAACCTTTATGGAGCATTATATGGGGCATATTTTTTGTATGGAGCATCTTATGGGGCCCATCATGAACTGTATGGAGCATTATATGGGGCTCCTGATTCAATATGGATATTCAAAAACACTTAACCTACTGATGTCTCAATTAATTTAACTTTTATTGGTATCTATTTTTATTTTTGAAATTTACCAGTAGCTGCTGCATTTTCCACCCTAGGCTTATACTCGAGTCATTATGTTTTCCCAGTTTTTTGTGGCAAAATTAGGGGTCTCGGCTTATACTCAGGTCGGCTTATACTCGAGTATATACGGTAACTTAATTGGACTTGTCATGTATAACAGTTTATATGGTCCTAATCTAAAATGTATAAAAATGCATACAAATTAAAATACAGAGACATAGCACATTAATTTAAAAACTGAGGTTTAGGTAGATAGCAGCAGGTAATTTCCATATGCATAATGTAGTCCGACAACAGAAGAAAGTCTACTAAAATAATGTAAGATTAGAGTTGTACATTGTAATACCAGTCCCAGTCCAGAAACGAGAGGGATTGTGCGTGCTGTAAATAGTGCTTGAGCATGGCCACGGCCGGTGGTGTGCGCTCAGCACAGATCCTCCAGGAGAAAAACAGCTGATAGAGGCTTTGAGTGGAGAAAGTGTTCATGATGTCACGCTCTCAGAGCAAGTACAGATTGCTTGATGGATCAAAATTCAACCAACGCGTTTCAGAAAACTTTTCAATTTTTTCTCCGGGAGGATCTATACACAATCCCTCTCATTGCTGGACTGGGGCTGGTATTACGAGGGTCACCTCTAATCTTACATTATTTTATAAGTGAATACTTTCCTCTGTTGTTAGACTATTTTATGTATATGGAAATTTACCGCTGCTATTTACCTATACCTCAGTTTTTAAATTAATGTGCAATATGCTATGTGTCTGAATTAAGTTGTATTTTTATCTGTTTGCGTTTTTGTACATTTTAGATTAGGACCATATAAACTGTTGTATATGACAAGTCCAAATAAGTGATTATTAAGCCTTCTATACTCACTCAGCTCTAGTGAAGAGCGAATTATATACATTTTAATTAATTCTAAACAGATAAATGATGGTAGTTGCCTTTATTTGCTGCTAATTAGAACCAATAGATACCAGCGCCATTCTGCTATTTACACAGAAGCTGCAATTGCCAATTCCACTCAACAAAGCAATTTGACCTCAACTTATAAAGAAATTTTCAACTATATTCTAGCATAAAATTTCTTGAAATGTTTACTATGTTTTAGCACAATTCAAACTTGCTCTAAAATGTTGTAACTTTTTTATATAAGTCCTGGCTAGTTCCTCTAAAGTAGGTGAAGCTGGGATATGATAGGGTAAGGCAAACTCGTCATCATTATTTGCACCAGAAATGTACGCCAGCTCCTAAGAGGGACCATATTTGGTGAATCTATTCCAACTCTCATTTTCATTCGGAAACACCTTTCTCAGTGAATCGGTGCGATTGTACAGTTGTGGCCAAAAGTTTTGAGACCGACACAACTTTTCATTTTCTTAACGTTTGCTGCTTCAGTTTTTACAGTAGCAATATGCATTAAAGGGGTTGTCCCCTTTCAAACAATGTTTTGCCTCAGATTCAGTTTGTTAAATAATAACAATCCACATTGTACTCAAAATCCCCTGGTCCAACACATTCATCTCTTGTGCTGCTTCCGGTGTCGAGCATTGGCTGCATAGCTGATGTCATGTTTAAAGCACTATCACAAAACTTCCATATTACACCATGTTCATGAAAATATGAAGAGATCCCGAATAATAAAAATTAACTTTTATCTAATGATAAATTAAAATAGGTAAAAAGGTAAAAAAGCAAAACTACTGTCAATGGACACCGAACAGCCGATCACATAGAAATATTAATTACATAGTCATAAACAATCCAACTGCTTTTGCTAAAATCTTCCTGTATATATTAAATCAAACAAAGGGTGTCCAAGTAAAGTGGTACCATAAATAGCTTAATTCAAATCAAAATATATTGCCTCTAATCAATCCACATACGGGGGGGAAGGGCATAGAAAGATAACTACTTAAGGGAAATTGTTTAAAAAAACAGTATATTTTATTTCATTAATTTTAACATCAGCAAAACAGTTAGCAATAATAAAACAAAACAGAAGTTTCCTCTTGTGTGAGGGGCTGCACAGCAGATTATATGATCCCTAGATAAATTAGTAGTAATAAGATGCATTGATCAGTAAATGGATCATGTCAGAGGTTTTTTTTTCTTAGATTCAATAGGTTATATACATACTATGCATAATCAAAGCCCTATTAAAATTAGCTGTATTGAGAGTCCACATGGACTAGAAAGTGCAAGTGCATGTAATTAGAGTACATGTATAGGCCAACTGGCCGTTTTTGTGCTTATGTGCAAATGCCTAAGATACCATATAAAAAAGTAAAAATGAAGCGTTTTTTCCTATAGAAGTCCAGAATCATGAAGATCCTTTGTACTGCTGCAGCATCTGACTGTGCTTCCCTCTGCCCCAATGCACGTTTCGTGAATACTTCCTCAGGGGGCCTGTGAATCTCATCTATATATACTCCGAAAACTATTAAAAACCACAATTCTTGGCAGTACATTCTCCTGTGTAGTCAGCGCATGTGCTGCCGAGAACAAATACTTTATGCGCTCAGTATGATCGTATTACTAATCTCTCTGTGCGTATTACTGATCACCCTCTTTGGTCAGTCTGTGTGTGGGGGGTCTAACTGTATAGCTATCAAAGCTCTGTCTTGTGAGAAGCAGAACACTTTTGTGTCTATCTTCTTTCTGAAACTGAGATCTTTAAAACTAAAAGCTGATACAGAATTAGAAGTTTGTAAAACATTTTATCATTCAGTGAAAAAGCTTTGCTGAAACTGTAATACTCCTATTAATGGAATCTAATCTAGACACAAATAATAGAAAAAATATAAAGTTGGTGACCCTGTTGGCAGGCCAAAGAATATACACACAAATCTGTGGTCTTTAACTAAATCCTTTTTGTTAATTTGATTATCAGGCAAAGTTATAAAATATGCATTGTTATAAAATATCATAATGTACTTTGATTACTTGATTGCAGTGTAGTAAAGTAAAAAAAAATTCCTGTCTGACTACATGAGTATGGAGTAGAGAAGCTTAGAGAGAAGTCCTAAACATTTATTACTGGAATGCAGGGTGTGATCTTCCTAAGCAGCAAATAAAAGTAGCTTCTAAAGGACCATGAACTGAGTGTGACAGTGGTGGTGTGTCCTGGAGGGGTATGACTAAGTGTCTACCTGTTTTTTGCTAGAGCCTCTGGTGGTGAGGATAAGTTTGACCACAGGTAGTCACCAGATGTCAATCCAGGCCAGTCCCCAGACCTGCAGCAGCTGACCCACAGATAGAGCAGGAAAGCAGAGCACAGAGGGGGGAAGACAGAAGCAAAGTCAGAGTCTGAGGTCGGGGCAGGCAGCACAGGTTCACAAAACTATGCCGAGATCAGGAGTGGAGAGGTCAGACACTAGAGAGATGACACAAAAACTGTAGACTGGATGCTGGAGACAGATAGGAACAAGAACCGAAGTTCTGGCAAGGAACAGGAGGAGGAGCCTAATATATCCCATGCTGGCAGAGGATAGTCTGTGGAAACCAAACCCTGTAGGTTCCCTATAGCTAGGTGGATACAGCAGGAATATGCAGCAGAGTTTGAAATGCTGTATGAGGTACTCAGCGCAGCAGCATGACACAAGAAGGAGCAGAGCGGCGAATGCAATGGGTAGCTCGGCTCTGGGAATGCGTGTGAGTTACTGCTATGACACTGGGCAGCTGAAATAGCACAGCACCATGGTGCTTGGGAGAAAAGGAGGCAAAATAAGGTAGTAAAGTTAATTACAAAATTTCATAACTTTTCAATGCCTGGAGGACAATTAAATAAAAAAAAGTTTTTGTTTCTTGTTGGTTTCATAAATGTTAAATAAATATACTGTATATTTATTTAGTATATAAGTTGAGCACAAGAAAAAAAAGTGTGAAACAACTGAAATTATGTCTTATATTCTAGGTTCTTCAAAGTAGCCACCTTTTGCTTTGATGACTGCTTTGCACACTCTTGGCATTCTCCTGATGAGCTTCAAGAGGTAGTCACCGGCAATGGTCTTCCAACAATCTTGAAGGAGTTCCCAGAGATGCTTAGCACTCATTGGCCCTTTTGCCTTCACACTCCGGTCCAGCTTACTCCAAACCATCTCGATTGGGTTCAGGTCTGGTGACTTGGGAGGCCAGGTCATCTGGCGTAGCAACTCATCACTCTCCTTCTTGGTCAAATAGCCCTTACACAGCCTGGACGTGTGTTTGGGGTCATTGTCCTGTTGAAAAATAAATGATGGTCCAACTAAATGCAAACCGGATGGAATAGCATGCCGCTGCAAGATGCTGTGGTAGCCATGCTAGTTCAGTATGCCTTCAATTTTGAATAAATCCCCAACAGTGTCACCAGCAAAGCACCCCCACACCATCACACCTCCTCCTCCATGCTTCACGGTGGGAACCAGGCATGTAGAGTCCATCCGTTCACCTTTTCTGCATTGCACAAAGACACGATGGTTGGAACCAAAGATCTCAAATTTGGACTCATCCGACCAAAGCACAGATTTCCACTGGTCTAATGTCCATTCCTTGTGTTCTTTAGCCCAAACAAGTCTCTTCTGCTTGTTGCCTGTCCTTAGCAGTTTTTTCCTAGCAGCTATTTTACCATGAAGGCCTGCTGCACAAAGTCTCCTCTTAACAGTTGTTGTAGAGATGTGTCTGCTGCTAGAACTCTGTGTGGCATTGACCTGGTCTCTAATCTGAGCTGCTGTTAAACTGCGATTTTCTGAGGCTGGTGACTCGGATAAACTTATCCTCAGAAGCAGAGGTGACTCTTGGTCTTCCTTTCCTGGGGCGGTTCTCATGTGAGCCAGTTTTTTTGTAGGGCTTGATGGTTTTTGCCACTGCTCTTGGGGAAACTTTCAAAGTTTGCCCAATTTTTCGGACTGACTGACCTTCATTTCTTAAAGTAATGATGGAGACTCGTTTTTCTTTACTTAGCTGCTTTTTTCTTGCCATAATACAAATTCTAACAGTCTATTCAGTAGGAGTATCAGCTGTGTATCCACCAGACTTCTGCACAACACAACTGATGGTCCCAACCCCATTTATAAGGCAAGAAATCCCACTTATTAAACCTGACAGGGCACACCTGTGAAGTGAAAACCATTCCCGGTGACTACCTCTTGAAGCTCATCAAGAGAATGCCAAGAGTGTGCAAAGCAGTCATCAAAGCAAAAGGTGGCTACTTTGAAGAACCTAGAGTATAAGACATAATTTCAGTTGTTTCACTCTTTTTTGTTAAATATATAATTCCACATGTGTTAATTCATAGTTTTGATGCCTTCAGTGTGAATGTACAATTTTCATAGTCATGAAAATACAGAAAAATCTTTAAATGAGAAGGTGTGTCCAAACTTTTGGTCTGTACTGTATATACGCACACATCTATCTCTTTACACAAATATATGTATATACGTGTGTTTATGCACATGTTGATTGTTTCCTTTCTCTTTTTTTTTTTTTTTTCACTTTAGGGCTTTTATAATGAAATTGCAAATCCTACATTGATTAACATAGAAATGCAGTATCCGGAGAACGCAATCGCTGACCTCACTGAGAACAACTTCAAACATTACTTTGAAGGGAGTGAAATTGTCGTTGCCGGACGTGTAACAGATAACGACTTGAACTCATTTTTTGTGGATGTAAATGCAGAAGGTGTAAGTACAGATTATGTGTGTAGTTGTGGGATTTTTTACCTGGTTTGGATTTTCTATTAGACTCGAGAGACACAGGTCATGGAAGGGGCAGGTTAGGCAGTGGGAGTTTATGAAATGGTTTGCGTTCATTAGTTACAAAGATACAATATACTATACTGATATAATACTGACTAAATACTGCATCACGGGACCCTGACCATTCATGGAAAATAAGGTTAGCTTTTCACTTGAATTCCCGACTTTTAATATTCCAATTTTTCTGTGGTTTCTGAAGTCGTTCTCAAAATAATAGGCAGATCATGAGACCAACTTCAATTTATAAAAGGGCTGTCTTCATGAAACCACACTCATGCTATATTATTTTGTACCTTGTTTTGATATACCATTATCAAGCCCTAAGAAACTACTCCTGGAACCTAATGCAATAATGTATTTTTCATAGGCTGATGAACCCAAGAAATACACTGAAAATGTTCAGCTTCCAAGCATGGACGATGTGAGCAAGAAGCAGCAATACATCTTTGGTGACTTTACAGAGCGACTCTGGGCATATCTCACCATTCAGCAGCTACTGGAAAAAAGGTATGTAAAAAGGGTCAATTTTACATTTCAGTATATTAAAAAAATGATGACCATTGTGGCCTTACCCTTTAAAGATATTGGGACAACACCTTCAATTGTACAACGGGGGCCCATATGTGTGTATAAGATTCTCGCCAAATTCCTTAAATCTCACAATGGCATAACACAATTCACACAATGCTTCAATTAATATTTTTTATTTATTTTATTGGCTTTGATATCTTCAACATGACAAGCAATAATGCTTTTTAAACACTTACCAACAAATAACATTCACTTTGAGTGCATGAAAGGAAGAACTTTTTACAAATTTCACGATGCAGTATAGTTCCAATTATCAGAAAATTTGTTATAGAATTGGTTAAGTGTGCACAACCACACACCATTATATGGTAACATTTTGAGGATACGCCTTTTCATCAGGGGTGATGCCTGTTTGAAATACATTCTTTTTACATGTTGGAAATGTTATATGACTTGAATATAACAAGGAAGATTAGAAATATTAATTGAAGAAACATTACTTTACGTGAATTTTGTTAGACTACAAACTTAGACTAGGGGTCATTATAGGGGTCATTATATGGATTTAAATATGGTCTGTGATTACATATGTCTACTTCAGAGCTCATTATTTGTTTAAATATTTAAACAATTTTTATTTTATTCCTCAAAATTATTTAATTTTAGGCTTTACGCAGACCCATCCGAAAAAGCAAACCTAACGGCGCAGGCGCTTGAGCTGTCACTGAAGTTTAAGTTTGTGACTCCATTAACATCGATGGTAGTTACAAAACCAGAGGAAAAAGAGAAGGAAGAAGAAGAAATATTAATCGCTGATAAACTTGTGGACGGTAGGAATTTTTTCTAAACTATAGAAAAAATAATCAGAATATTGCAAATACATTTTGAGTTCTTTAGTATGGAAACCAGGAGAACCTTCACTTTGAAGAGTCCTCAACGTTATATTTTATAAATGGTGACTCACGCATAGGATCTCTGTCTTTGATTGACACAGATGCGCTGCAGAGCGAGCTGTCAGTCAATGTTCTGGGGCGTGCTTACAACCACAACTCACAGTATAGTAAGTGGTGCTGTGAGCAGTGACTGTAACTGCTCCCTTCACCACCCTTATGACTGATGGCCAGCGGCTCCAGGGAGGAAAGAAGTTAATTTTCTCCTAGAAGCCGCACTTTCAGTAAAGTGGCCAGGCAGCATTGTAAAGCTTTTCACTTGCAGAATAATCTTATATCTGCAGATAAATAGTGTTTTCTGAGGTGACAGTTTCTCTTTAAGTTATTTGATAGCTGTCCAATGGCATACTTGCTAAACACGGATGTCAGCAAGCTATATTTCAAGCATTTTTTCATTATGTATAATCTGTGCTTTTTACTTTTACTTTTTTTTTTTCAGGACAGGACCGATTTGTTTCCAATCCAGCTTCACTTCAGTGTAAGTTATAATCTGATATTTATGAATTGTTAATAAACAAAATCACTGACCAGCTGAGACAGAGTGGGAGCTAAAGTATCAGGACATGCATATTACAGCAGTATAATGCAATATTGTTCTGTAGCTGTCTGACACCATCCTAATCCAAAATAATTTAATAATAATCTATAACCACTCCTGCCAGCAATTCTGCTGCTTCATTTGACCTCACATCAGTCAGCATGACATTGGCAGAGATGCATCAAAGCTGAGCAGAGCGAGAGAAAAGATGCTCTATTGACATAACGTCACCGGAAGCTACAGAATCACTGGTAGGAGCAGTCTGTGATCGCTGTGAGCCAGCAGAGATCGGCGCCGGGCAGAAAAGATAGGTAGTTAACAACTTACCTGCCTGTAAGTTTTTAGTCAAATAAGAAAATAATGCAAAATTCTGAATAACCCCTTTAAAAAATTACTGGCAATTCTCAATAGACTGCTGGGAATTTAAATAAGGAATGGTGTTGTGCAACGCCCCAGAGTCCTGGTCGTTGCAGTACTGATGCTCCGCCGCTAAGGGGGGCTATGGTATGTCTGAGGGCACTGAAGGAGTTCACCTGACCAGGTATCACAGACACCAATTCACTTCACGGTCTGGCCTCCAGGGGGAGCTAAGGGTGCTATGATTAGGCCACTCCTCACAGTCTGGTAAAACTGGGGGTTAGATAGGAAGTGAGAGAGAAGCTGACTGGGTTGGAACCAGGCAACATCCTGTGGCAGAGGGTGTTGCAGGGGACGATTCAGGGGGGTCCCTGTCAGGGGTGGGATCCTGACAGAGGCCTAGCGAACAGAAAGAACGTTACGGGACCGCGCCTGCACTTCATTGCGGCGGTATCTCAAGAAAGGACAAGAAGCGAGGTTTATTGTGGAGAGTGAGAAACGAGATCAAAGCAAAAAGGAGATAACACCAGTAGGAGTCGTGCTGTAAGACGAGGCAACATCCTACTGAGGCGCGTAGCCGGTGGCCAGAAACGCCGAGGAAGTATTGAGCTCCAGGCCTTACTTCAAACCTACGGCAGGACAGTTAGTTATAGGCGGGCTGTCTCACCCAACATCACCTAAGCAGACACAGGGGGCAACATTTGGAGAGGGGCGACTCTAGGGTCCCGGAAGACCTCCGAGCCTACCCGTCATACGGGTGCGTCCTAGCCATATCATCTGGGGGGACGAAGAAGAACATCATAATCGAGTTGTGAGGGAACTTCAGAAACAGACACAACAGTTGTGAGGACTATCCCGTAAGCACAGCAGGGAAGGACTGCAACACACAAGCGCTAGAAGGTAGGCACCGATTGCCACCTGCAAAGGGAACTCTGGAGGTGCCATCGGACCGGCCGGACTCAGGTAGCCCGGTTGACCGTATTCCGGACTGAGGATCCTGAAGCCTTCAGTAAAGAGGTAAAGAGACTGTAACCTGGTGTCCTCGTTATTCACCGCGACCTACACCACACCACAACATCTGCACATTGGCAACTTTCACTGGACGCCCCTCAGCAGGGTCACGGACCGGGCCTAGCCACCGTGACAACCCCAGAACCGAGACACAGAGGCCCGGTACTGGGTGCCCCTCGGCCCTGCGGCAGTGGGGGTGCTCCAACTGCCTCACCGGTAACAGTACGGAACTGATTACACCTGCTGACCATCTGGTCAGCACCAGCACACGCAAACACATTTAACCCCTTAATGACCGCCAATACGCCTTTTAACTGACCTGTGATATAACAGAATAGTATCCCCATACAGGTGACAATCCAGCAGCTGTCGGCTGTACACTATAGCTGACAACTTGCTGCATCAGCCAAGATCAGTTTGGCACTGTCCAAATCTGTTTAACCCCTTAGATGCTGCTGTCAATAATGACTATATCATATAATTGGTTAACATATTGTGGGGGCTTCCTCTTTATCCCAATTGGTGCCCTCAGATCATGATTGTGTGGTCCTGATGGTAGCCATGGCAATTCATGGCCAAATAGCGGCCTTAGAGTCTGCCGGCTGTTGTAACCTGCTCAGAAATTAGCAACATTTAGGTGGTGACAATACACATTTTCATTTCTGTCATGCCACTTTGCATTAATTCCTGAAAATCACCTGAAGGGTTAATAAACTACCCAACAGCAGTTTTCAATTTGTCAGGGGGTTCTGTTTTTAAAATGGTATAACTTTTTGGGGTTTCCCAATATATGTGACCCCTAAAGGCACTTGAAGCATGGATAGGTCCCTAAAAAAATACATTTTGTAAATTTCCTTGAAAAAATGAAAAATTACTGCTACACTTTTAGACCTCCTAAAATACTAACAAAATAAAAGAACATTTTACAAATGGTGCTGATGTAAGGTAGACATGTGGGAAATGTAATGTATTAATGTTTTGCTATGGTATGCCTATCCGGATTAAAGGGATAATCATTCAAAGTTTGAAAATTACTAATTTTTTAAAATTTTTCTCAAATTTCTGATATTTTTTATAAATAAACACAAAACATATCGACCTAAATGTACCATTATCATAAAGTATAATGTGTCATGAAAAAACAATCTCAAAATCACTGGGATTTGTCAAAGCGTTCCAGAGCTATTACCACATAAAGTCACAGTGGTCAGATTTCAAAAATTTGGCTCCGTCACTAAGGGGTTAATATAACACCATAACACTCATCAAGATAAACATATCGTGCTTAGATGTCACCTATGACACCCAGCAATGGCAGCATTGCTGTCTGCTCCTTTGACAGGACTAAAACCATACTCAGTTGTGTTAGAATCTATTTCGTTTTGACCATCCGCCATCTTATGTGGTTTTCTGGCTGCTAGTCTTTTTGCCCTGGTGCTGGGTTTGTCCTAGGTCAGGTGTTTGTACTGTATCACCCTTTATTACCCAGCACCTGCCTCCCAATCCTTGCTGGACAACAGTGTTAATCCCCTAGTGTTCTGGCTTGGTGCCTTGTTAGCTTTCTGTGTATTGTGCAGTTCTGGGATTTCTAGTTCTGCCAGTTTAGTTTTTGGTTCTCCATTCGTTTCTGCAGCTTCCTCTATTTTCCTACTAGGAGGTTACCTGTTTTTGTTCCCAGTCCCTAGATCGTTCAGGGATACCCTTCCCCCCTACCTGTATTTCTTCGTTTGAGTTTATTCCAGGAAATGTCAGTGGGTCTATTCACAAGGAATAGGTTGCCCACTCCATCGTAGGGTTTCAGCCTAGTCATAGTTCAGGGTCAGCTTTTCCCCTTCTACCCTAGTCCTGAGTTGCAGTTCCGTAGCAGGTATATAGTGACTTCATTTTTTTATGGAGGGAGGAGCTTTAAATGAATTGACGTTTCATTCTTGAGTAACACTGGCATAATTATTCATCAAAAGGTTCAAAAAACTGTTACTATCTTAATAACATCATCAATCAACCTAACTGCTATTGACAGTACTTTATAATGTGTTTTGTACGTTTTTATGTATTGTGTATCTCTTTACCAGAAAAATACCACCTCCAAACCTGTCAATATCCTTAAAGGGGGTTTCTTGTAAAGTTTTGCATGAATGATTTTATATAAAGTAAGATTATTTACCAATGTACTGACTATATCTGAGATGCTTTTGTTTTTTCTTGCTTATGGGATTATGAAGTGCCCGCTAGGACCGTGGGGAACTTGGTACCGGGCATACAGTTCCCACACAACCTCGGACTCCGGTGTCTGGTTTCTTGCGCTCAAACCTGGAGTGAGCCCAATCGCAGCTCCACTCCAGTTTCTCTCTCCTCACAGTCCAGAACTTATAGAGAAGCTACCCTGAAATCGGGTTTAGAGCTCCCCCTTCTGGCCTGGGGTCAGGAATGTGTTGTATGCTAGTGTTACCTGTTAAAGGGATTTCTTTTCGCTTCCAGGCATGACATCACCCTCCCCGGGAGGCATTACCACTGTGGCATCCGGGGAGTGTTACGAATACCTGTCCTGGTTATCACCTCTTCCCTGTAACAGGCTGAAAAATGTGACCTACCTCTTATTTTTCTTAACTCCTCTATTCCAAGCTCTCCTCCTTTGTCTGCCTACGAAGCAATCATGTTTCACATGCTAGGTAGCAGTTAATGCAGAGTCAGTGTGCAACAGAACAACATAGCTGATGAAGTAATTATAATTAATCTAACAAATTTTAACAGAGGGGCATGTAGGCTGCTGTAAAAAAAGGCAATATCTATGAGAGGAGAGCAGAATCATGGAAACTGCAGTCCTTCACATTGGTAGTCCCACCCAAAGCAGGTGATCGCAGCATCAAAACAAAGGTGCTGTACAGAGCTGGGCAGGATAATGAGAAGAACCATAAATACTTATAAGCTATGGTGGCTTAATTATTTTTACGTTACATAAGTAGGCACCTTTCTATATGTTTTATTTTATCAACTCAGAAAATCCTTTAAACATATGATACATTCTAATACCGTCACTAGATACTACATTTCATTGGAAATTCCCAAAATAAGTTAGACAAGCTTCTCACCAGTTTTTGGGATGTTCATAGATATGAATAGAGAGAGCTCTGCATGCACATCCACCTTTCCATTCACAGCGACTGGGAAAGAGTCGGGTCCCAGAGATGGGACCACCATCTATTAGACATATGCATGCATATGCGATGAATGTCTAATATGGAATAACACAATAATAGCATTGGCTCAACCTAGGTTGAGCTTCACAACTGTTTAAGGAATAGGTTTATATTAATGTGCTTTTATTTTTCTCCCCAGCCTTCCCAAGTTATCAATCTGCTACAAATTTTGGTAAGTAATTATTGCAATTAGAAAAAAACAACATAGTCATATTACAGCTTTATTAAAGGGGTTGTCCGGTCAAAGTTAATAAGTCTGCAGTCACTCTGTATGTCTGCAGACATAAGAATCTGCACTGCGGAGATTCACTAATTTCTGATGCGGGACCGGAGGGTACATATGCATTCTACATACTCCTGTCCAGTGCCCATCAAGTGGCCATGGCCTCGCTCCATAAATTTGTATGGAGCAAGGCAGTGCCCTGTCTAGTAACGCAGCTGTCCGGTGGGCATGGCCAACTAGAGGGTGTGGTTGACTAAAGGGTGTGGTGGACTAGAGGGCATGGCTTCGCTCCATACAAGTGTATGGAAGCAAGGCCCCTCCCACTGTCCCACTGGCCAAGAGCATGTATAGCTCATACATACCCTCCAGTCCCGGTGTAACAGGCCAGTTTAACCCCCCCGCCCAGAATATACCCGGGGTTAAAGTGGCCTAGGCCAGATTATACCCAGGGTATATTCTGGCCTAGCCCAAACTATACCCCGGGGTATAAATTGGACTAGTCCAGTTTATACCCCTCTGGGCCAGATTATACCTCGGGCTGTTACACCGGGTCAGAAACCGGCAAATCCACGGAGAGCACAGTGCATGCATAAGTCTGCAGTCACATACAGTGACTGCATATTTATCGATTCAGACTGGAAAGCCCATGAGCTCCACATTATCACTGGTTATATTTTCTTCAATAACTAAAGGCAGAAATTGTATTATTCTCTTTTTGCCTTCCTGATCCCTGTATACACATGGCTTATATGAGCCCTGTGGAGACAGTCTCCTCCATTGTTGGTCCTGGCGATCACGTGATCACCTGGATACTGGTCAAATAGCTTTGTCACTGGGTGTAAATAGACCTGATGTTACGTGTCTGTTTTCCTTGATAACAGGAGCTAAGAATGCAAAACAAACAATGTATTATTTTTAATTAAAGGGGATATCCAGAACTTTTTTTTTTTTTAAAAAGGCATGTAGTTGCTAATAGAGGCAACTAACTGCCTGTTGTACCTGACGCTGGTCATTGACCGCTCCTACCAGAGATTCAGCTACTCGCTGTCAACAGAGCAGCAGTTTGTCTTCCTGTTGACAGGGCGGAACTACTGGCGTCATGCTGATTGACAGCTGGCTTCCCCCAGGTAAGCAGCAGAAAACCAGCTGTCAATCAGCTTGACACCAGTAGTCTCGCCCTGTCAACAGGAAGACAAACTGCTGCTCTATTGATGTGAAGGAAGTGGAATTCTGTGACCGCTCTGTGCTGGCGGAGAACAATGACGAGCACAACAGCCAGGTAGGTAGCAACTACCTGCCTATTGGTGCTGAGGCAGATTTTATTTTTTAAGTCCCGGATATCCCCTTTAAAGGAAACCTTTTGTCAGATTCATGCGGCACAAACCAGGCAGCATGAATCATATTTTGGAAAAGCCATTGAGGCCAGGTATGTTTTACTCTGAGATGCTGTGGCGTGACTAGTCCAAGGTGTGTACCAGACATGTGCCAATCCACCAGTTAGCTGATAGGCAGAGCCATGACCAAGGTCCTATGGGCCCTAGTGAAAATTGGGCCTTGTGACGTGGTCTCCATCATGCTGGAAAAAATCATTGTTCATCACCAAATTACTCCTGGATCGTTGGGAGAAGTTACTCTTGGAGGATGTTTAGATCCCATTTTTATTCATGGCAGTGATCTTAGGCTAGGTTCCCATTGCGTTAATGGGTGAGCGCTAACGGACAGCGTTGCACGGCAAAATTAACGCCGTGCACCGCGTCCGTTAGCGCTCCCATTGCCAGCAATGTTTGAGCACATTGCTAGCGCGTGTCATTTTCGGCACACGCTAGCGATGTGCCGTTCTTTTGTAGCGTGCCTCGGACGCTGCTTGCAGCGTCCACGGCGCGCCCGAGGGCCGTTCCCCGCTCTCGCAGATCGGGTTCTGCGCTAGCGGGAACGTTTAACGCGACCCCTTATAAAAGACATTGCGTTAGCACAATCTGCTAGCGCTTAGCGCTAAACGGATTGCCCTAACGCAATGGGAACCTAGCCTTAAGTAAAATTGTGAGTGAGCCTCCTCCATGGCTGAAACAATGTCAAAATAGCTGTTTTTTTTTTTTCAAACTTCCAAACAAACAATAAAAGTTTTTTTATTTTAAATGTACCAAAGTGGTTATATAAAAAATATATTACTTGTTTTGTAAAATGCAAGTCCTTAAAAGGCAACATTGATAGAAAATACAAAAAAGTTATGGATCTTTATATAGCCATATGCATACAGTCATCTGACATAATCTCATGATCGTATCGTCCATGTGCTCTAGTACTATGTGCTCGTCTCTGCTTATAATACGGTCTATCTCCCAGCAATGACTTGTTTACATGGATTTTCAGTTCTTATGTAACTATTTGTCTTTACAGTGGATTCTGACCCTCATTTTGTGATAAATGTTCCTGAGAAGAGTGATGCACTGTGCTTCAATATTCAGGAGAAGCCTGGAGTGATCCTAAATCTTATCGAGGACAGACAGCTAGGTAAGTGTTAGTGCAGCGCCCCAGAGTCCTGGTCGTTGCAGTACTGACGCTCCGCCGCTAAGGGGAGTGATATTACGTCTGATGGCACTTAAGGAGTTCACCTGACCAGGTATCACAGGCACCAATACACTTCACATTCTGGCCACCAGGGGGAGCAAAGGGTTCTATGTACTAGGCCACTCCTCACACTCTGGTAAAACTGAAGCTGGATGGGAAGTTCGTTAGAAGCTGACTGGATTGGAACCAGGCAACATCCTGTGGCAGAGGGTGTTGCAGGGGAAAGATTCAGGGGGGTCCCTGTCAGGGGTGGGATCCTGACAGAGGCCTAGCGAACAAGATAGAACGTTAAGGAACCGGGCCTGCACTACATTGCGGCGGTATCTCAAGAAAGGACAAGAAGCGAGATTTATTGTGGAGAAGTGAGAAACGAGATCACAGCAAAAAGGAGATAAAGCCAGTAGGAGTCGTGCCGTAAGATCGAGGCAACATCCTACTGAGGCGCGTAGCCGGTGGCCGGAACGCCGAGGAAGTATTAGGCTCCATGTAATATTTCAAACAGCGGCAGGACAGTTAATTATAGGTTGGCTGTCTCACCTAAATCACCTAAGCAGACATAGGGGGCGATTGTGGCAGAGGGGCGACGCTAGGGTCCCGGAAGAACTCCAGGCCTACCCGTCATACGGGTGCATCCTAGCCATATCATCTGGGGGACGGAGAAGAACATCAGAATAGAAACGAGAGTTGTGAGAAAGAACATCAGAAACAGACACAACAGTTGTGAGGACTATCCCGTGGTGCTCAGCAGGGAGGTACTACAACACACAGGCGCTAGAAGGTAGGCACTGATTTCCACCTGCAAAGGGAACTCTGGAGGTGTCTTCGGACCGGCCGGTCTCAGCCAGCCCTGTTAGCAGTACTCTGGATTGAGGATCCTGAAGCCTTCAGTAAAGAGGTAAAGAGACTGCAACCTTGTGTCCTCGTTATTCATCGCGACCTGCACCACGCACCATCATCACACCTTTCATTGGACACCCCTTAGCAGGGTCACGGACCGGGTCTAGCCACCGTGACAACCCCAGGACTGAGACAGAGAGGCCCGGTACCGAGTACCCCGCGGCCCTGCATCTGGGGGCGCTCCATTAACATTTACAAGTAGTATTTATAGTACACTAGGGTAAATATGTCCTTCCTTTTCTATATCTTCTGTGGGCTCAAGAGATCCAAAAATGTGGCACAAGGTGACCACCTTTGGAAAAAAAATATTTTGAATCACTCTCGGGATTTGGTTATGCTTTATAGTGGGAAATTAAGTATTTGATACACAGATGATTTTGCAAGTTTCCCACCTACAAAGAATAAAGAGGTCTGTAATTTTTATCATAGGTACACTTCAACTGTGAGAGACAGAATGTAAAAATAAAAACCAAAAAATCACATTGTATGATTTTTAAATAATTAAATTGCATTTTATTGCATGAAATAAGTATTGGATCACCTATCAACCAGCAAGAATTCTGGCTCTCACAGACTCATTACCTGTATTAATTGCATCTGTTTGAACTACGGTAGTTACCTGTATAAAAGATATCTGTCCACACACTCAATGAATCACACTACACCAGGGGCAAAATTGTAGATCTGCACAAGGTTGGGATGGGCTACAGGACAAGAGGCAAGCAGCTTTAATGAGAGTATAATGCTTCATATTCCCTAAAGGCGTTTTCTACTTTTAGAAAAGTGGTCCCCAAACATTTGCTGACATATAAAATAATAAAGTGAGATAGTACTTACTCCCCACCAATCCAGTGCCGGTTCCCCGTGGCTAATCTGGTCCCTGTGTTTTGGCTGCAGCAGTGATGTCATGATTACAGCTTTCATCACAGCTGCAGTCAATCACTGAGCTGAGAGGCTGCGCCGATATAGACGTCATAAGCCGCTAAGCAGAGTGATTAGCTGCAGTGGTCACATAAGTGATGTACAGCGTGCAGGAAATAAGCAGAAAGCAGATAAGACAACAGGAGTGGCACTGATTGACCGGTCGGGGATTGAAGAGGTGAGCATGGCTTTTTTTAATTAACCCATTCTCTTCTTTTTTTTTTTGCTAAATGTTTATACATTTCTGAAATGAAAAAAAATATACATAAGTCATAAAGCAAGGCTTTCTTTCACCAAAGCGGGAAAAAAAGTTTGTGGCCCCTTTCAAATACAATAAATCTAAAAAGTGTCCTAGCTTCTATGAAAACTGTTGTATGAGTGGAGACTCCCATCACTCAGCGCAAAGGACCTATCATCACCTCATATTTTTGTTCCTGCCTCCGATAATCAAAAAATTTCCCTATGGCATTTCAGGCAAAAATCCATCCAGGGAGTAACGTGTTCCACTTTTTTCTAAAACCCCCCTGTAAATCATACAGACAGTGATGAAATGGCCCACAAAATGCTGCTCAGTTGCATTTGGTTGTCATTAAATATATTTTCTTACTGCACTCACTGATTACACATCTATAAGATCTGCCATAGATGTAAGAACAGACCTTCATGAATCCCCAAAACAGTCATGCCCTATAATGTAGGACACAAAAAAGATCTTTGTCCCTCATGAGAAAACCAATATTATTAAAGTTGGTGGACCGGCTACAGATTTTTCGTTGGGGCCCGGAAGCTTCAAGATACAGCCACATCCAGGTTCCCCATAATGTGATGATTATACTATTACTAGATGGTGGCCTGATTCTAACGTATCGGGTATTCTAGAATATGTAGGTAGTATATAGCACAGGCTACGTACTATATTGCACAGTGACGTAGTATATAACACAACTGACGTAGTATATAGCAGAGCTACGTAGTATATAACACAGCCACGTAGTATATTGCACAGGCACGTAGTATATTGCACTGCCACGTAGTATATTGGTCAGCCACGTAGTATATAAAATAGCCACGTAGTATATTGCACAGGCACGTAGTATATTGCACTGCCACGTAGTATAATGGTCAGCCACGTAGTATATAACATAGCCACGTAGTATATTGCAGAGCCACAAAGTATATTGGTCAGCCGCGTAGTATATAGCAGAGCCACGTAGTATATAACATAGCCACGTAGTATATTGCAGAGCTACGTAGTATATAACAGTCACGTAGTATATTGCACAGCTACGTAGTGTATTGCACAGCTATGTAGTATATTGGTCAGCGACGTAGTATACAGCAGAGCCACGTAGTATATTGTAGAGGCAAGTAGTATATTGCATAGCTACGTAGTATATTTCACAGCCACGTAGTATATAACAGAGCCACGTAGTATATTGCACAGTCGACGTAGTATATAACAGAACCGACACAGCCACATAGTATATTGCACAGCTACGTAGTATATAGGAGTACGTAGTATATTGCACTGCCACGTTGTATATTGGACAGTCACGTTGTATATTGCACAGTCACTTTGTATATTGTCCAGCTACATAGTATATAGCACAGAGATGTAGTATATAACAGAGCCCACACAGTATGTAACACAGCCCACGTAGTATATAGCAATGTGGGCACTATATGCGTAGTTAAAAAAGACTTAAAATAAAAAATAAACATATACTCACCTTCCGAAGGCCCCTTGAAGTCCTGGCGCCTGTGTGTGGTGCACGCGGCAGCTTCGGGTCCCAGGGTTGGTATGAGCGCAGGACCTGTGATGATGTCGTGGTCACATGACCGTGACGTCATGGCAGGTCCTTCTCGCATAGCATCCTTGGCACCGGAACCTGCCACTTGCACTGCCGAGGACAGCGCGCGACGTCGGAAGGTGAGAATAACCTTTTTTTATTATTATTTGTAACATTAGATCTTTTTACTATTGATGCTGCATACGCAGCATCAATAGGAAAAAGTTGGTCACACAGGGTTAATAGCTGCGTTAACGGAGTGCGTTACACCGCGGCATAACGCGGTCCGTTAACGCTGCCATTAACCCGGTGTGAGGGCTGACTGGAGGGGATTATGGAGCGGGCACTGACTGAATCCCGCGCCAATGTCGCTGATTGGTCGCGCCGGCTGGGTGCGACCAATCAGGGAAGTGGGATTTAAATCCCACGGCAATGCCGCTGATTGGGCGAGGCCAGGAGGTGCGACTAATCAGCGAAGTGGTGGGACCGGAGCCTCGCGAGCTGCAGGAGAATCACGCTTCGCTGATTGGTGATCAGTGACATTGGCGCGGAATTTAAATCCCGCTTCCCTGATTGGTCGCGCCCATGCGGCGCGACCAATCAGCGACATTGCCGCGGGATTTAAATCGCGCTTCGTGATTTAAATCCCGCGCCAATGTCGCTGATTGGTTGTGCCGGCTGGGAAGCGGATTTTAAATCCCGCGGCAATGTCGCTGATTGGTCGAGGCCAGCCGGCGCGACCAATCAGCAAAGCGGTGGGACCGGAGCATCGCGAGCTGCAGGAAAAGCTGCTGCGGAGGCGACGGAAGGTGAGTATATAATGAATTTTTATTTTTTTATTATTTTTAACATTATATCTTTTTACTATTGATGCTGCATAGGCAGCATCAATAGTAGAAAGTTGGTCACATAGGGTTAATAGCAACGTTAACAGAATGCGTTATACCGCGTTATGCCGTGGTGTAACGCAGTCGGTTTATCGGACTGCTACAATTCTATGTGGGTGGCAGGCACTGACTGGGGGGGAGTATGGAGGGGGCACTGAGTGCAGGGGAATAGGGATGGGCCATTTCGCGGCCGGACTGTGCCGGTCACTCCCAAGAGTGCATTGCGGTCTTACGAGATGATGACGTAGCGGTCTCGCGAGACTGCACCTCATCATCTCGCGAGACCGCAATGCATGGACCCGAGCGTCGCAAGGAACGGGAAAGGCCTGGGCTGCATCCGGGGGCTGACAGAAGGTGAGTATATAATGATTTTTTTTTTATTATTATTTTTAACATTAGATCTTTTTACTACTGACCACAGGGTTAATAGCTGCGTTATCGGAGTGCGTTACACCGTGGCATAACGCGGTCCGTTAACGCTACCATTAACACTGTGAGAGTGCTGACTGGAGGGGAGTATGGACTGCGGGCACTGACTGCGGGGAGGAAGGAGCCGCCATTTTGCCGCCTGACTGTGCCCGTCGCTGATTGGTCGTGGCTGTTTTGCCGCGACCAATCAGCGACTTGGGATTTCCGTGACAGACAGAAAGACAGACAGAAATAAAGACAGACAGAAAGACGAAAGTGACAATGTGAAGGAAGAAATTGGGAAAGATTCTCCATTTTGTGCTTTTCGACTCCATTTTCTTGTTGCTTAAAGATAAATTCTGTTATTTAATTAGGTAAAAGGTTATAGCTGCCATGAAATCATTTTATCTTGTTGTTCACAAGCCTGTTATTCAACTAGGCTATGGTTCATAATTGGTATAAAGACCTTGAGTCTTCTGACTCGAGCCAGGGAAGGGACTTGGGGGTGTATCACTATACAAGACTGAGGCACCTGTTAGTATGTGTTTTTCTATGCCAAGAAGACATGACCATATATGTAGTTTCCGGTTTTTCTGTATCCTCATAGGTGAAGTTTTTTCTGCATTCTTATAGGCTAAGAACTGTGAGCGTGTTCTTATGCTGATTGGTTGAAGAATAATTTCTATGATTATGAAAAACGATACACAATAAAATGGGGGCCAGAGATCTGCTCGATCCCCCATACAGAGGCACACGTCTCCGTCTGGTCATTTTCAGTTGCCGGCAACGCCCTGTAGATTAATTTGGAAATCACTGAGTCAACCGTGAAGGATCAATTTAGATCCTCCCTCAACAACCCTTAGGCCGGCGTCACACTGGCGTATTGCATCCGATGCGAGATCATCGAATGCGATATGCTAATGACACTCGGCTCCTGCTCGCAGCAGAGCAGGAGCCGAGTGTCATGCGTCTGTGCTCCGATTCTCTCGCACAGGGAGGATCGGAGCACAGCTGCGGAGGAGGCGGAGAAATGAATTTCTCCATCTCCTCCATTGCTGGGGTCCGCTTATAACGCACATCACTCGGATGATATCCGAGTGGTGTGCGCTGTCTCACTCGCACCCATAGGTTTATATTGGTGCGAGTGAGCCGAGATTTTTCCTCGGTCCGAGACAATCGCAGCATGCTGCGATTGTCTCGGACCGAGGAAAACGGCCGACAAAAAGTCGGCTGCTGGGAGCTGCCCCATAGCCTAACATTGGTCCGAGTGCAATGCGATTTTTTTATCTCATTGCACTCGGCCGTTTAAAACGCGAGTGTGACGCCGGCCTTAGACAATTATATAGTAGATTAGTTTATCAGTGTTGCTACAAACAAAAAATAATAAAGCCGATAATAATTTTTTTCTAGGTATTGCAGTCAATGGGGAACTTATTGGAAATAAGAAAACTGACAATAATATCATATCAAATGAAACTTATTTTGGAAGAATTGGGATTGTAAACAGAGCGTTGAAGATAAGAATTGAAGTGACCACTGAGAAAGTCACAGTCCTCATCCATAAAAACAGAAAAACCTTCTTATGGCAGAAAACAGCTTCTATAAGTGAGGAAGGGTAAGAAACTTCTAATTCTGTACTATTCCTATAACCTGTCCCCAAAATACTAAAGAAAATAAAAGTCAGCTGACCCATGCAGGTTCTTAGGGCCACGGCAAAAACTAAGAAAAAAGGAGGATTTAAACATTTAGTCATCGAGAGCAATGTTAGCTGTAAAAGTGTCATATTTTATTCATTCAAGAGGTTAACCTCTACTTTACAACTTATGCTTAATGGGGCATGGGTGGTTCAAGAAAAAAAGGTGTAGACACTTCTTGCACTAGCACCTCTCCTCTGCACTTGCTAATGTGTCCCCTCTCTGTTGCCTGTCTGCTGGCATCAACATATGTCATGGCGTATTGCATAACTGCTGCAGCCAACCAAGATGTGGTCGACTGTGGCCTTCTCATTTCATATCAAACTCTCAATTCCTTCTTTCCCACTCTCTTTCCATTCCTTTCTACCTCCCTCTCCCCATCCCTTACAGCTCCCCTCTCTCCTGTAACGTGGTATAGGCCGGTAGCTGTTGTCAAGATACTCATCTTGTACGCCCCAGAATGTTACATGAAAGTGGAGGTCCTGGCTGGGCGTGTGGATTTGTGTTGTGAGGGCACTACGCCCGTGCAGGCCACGTATGATCGATTATGCTGGTTTGCCAGCACCGCATGTTTCACATTGAAAGTTTAACGTTTTATTGAACGGGACCTTGGTAGGGAATATCTACAGAAGATAGCGAGTACACAACTTTATGAAGATTTCCTTCACAGCTCAGAGCATTTTCCATACAGTTTCAAATCTTTTCTATTTACTCTCTTTACTTGTCCTCTGTGTTCACTATTTCTCACTACTTAATCACAGCTCAGCTCGACATTATAGTTCCGCTTAGGAAGAGTCCTTTAATCAACCCGGTTGAATCCTTTCTCCTTAGAGGACCTATGGCGCTAGTATGACCAGTACTTATCTTCTCTGATGCTGATGCTCTGGAACTCCCGCCCTGGGCACTCAATTCCTCTTGTTTACTCTGTCTTGTCAAGGCCTGTTGCCTCTAGGAGTTATAAACTCTGGGCCATACTGCTAGGCGTCATTTCCCCAGGACTCGTCTCCAGTAAATCACTCGCTCTATCAATCACTCCTCCTCGTTTATGCCCCGGATCACTCTATCTCCTTCTCCCGGTCTCCTCACTAAAACCCTCATCATGCCGCATCATTAACATTAGACTTTAGGTCTTTATTCTACACACGCTGAGCCTTTTCTGACTTTTACTATCCCTACTGTCTAGCAATTCACAATACCAACATTATTAACGCACATCATAGTTCACATTGCACAATATAACATTATACTCAGTCCAACCGCCCACATCCCCCTTAAAGAACATCTCCTTACACAATGTACCTACCTCCTTCTCTCTTTCCATTCCTCTCTACCTCTCTCCCTCTCTTAGCCGTCCGTCTCTCCCTCCTTTACTCCCCTCTCCCATTTTTTTGTACCAAAGAGCAGAAATTATGCCAGTCATACATTTCAGGTGATTGAAGAAGTATAGTACAAGTATGGTATAAGTAAAAAGACCTGAAAATCAGTGCATATGGTACAGAATCTGTTATTATTTTTCTATTTGTTGTCATCCAGGTTTAATCTGGAAGTCAGAAAGGGAAGTAATGTGACATTTTCATTCGGCGAAGGAGCAACATTTGTTATTATTCTGCATGAAGTATGGAAAAATCATCCTGTACACAGGGATTTCTTAGGTTTTTACACATTGGATGAACATAAATTTTCTGAAAGAGTCCATGGACTTCTAGGTAACCATTATTTCTGTTTAGTATACACAGTAAAGTTCAGTTATTTTGTTTATGTGCATTCTCTATGGAAAGGACACAAATGTACACTGCTTCCATTTAATTCTTGATTTCTGAACAATTTGGACCTCTCGTAGTCACAGCAATTTTCACTGACATGCACAAGTCATCCTTGAATTATAAAATTGTCAGACACATTGGGGCAGACCTATTAAAACTGTCTACATTTCTCCTACGTATCATTGGGGGACACAGGACGAATGGGTGTTATGCTGCTGCCACCAGGAGGACACTAAGTTAAACACACACAAAAGATTAACTCCTCCCCTGCAGTATACACCCACAGGCTGGACAATCCAGAGCCAGTTCTTACTTAGTGTCTCAGGAGGCACTTGGGTCCTCAGGACCCCACCAATTTTTTGTTTTTAACGGAAGGGAGCGACAGGCAAATTTTCAGCTCTGATCTCTCCCGCACCAACAACGGGCAAGTACATGGAGCGTTCCTCCTGTATCCTTTCCCGCGACGATGGATGCCAGCCCTGGCTCACTTTCCAGTGTGGCGACGGTTCCTTAGCGTTCCGATCTCCCTCCCTCCTTGTCAGGCGACCACGGGGACTAATCATCCACCTAAGTCTCCTGGAGCCAGGGCACAGCCGGACTAATGATATGGCGTCCGTGCAGCCGCCCACTGCATCACCACTGAAGATAGCGGATGTTGCACGGCGGCAGAAGCTCTCCACCCTCTCCCTACTAAGGTGAAGGTGGATGGAGCATCGGCCCTATCGCACAAGGTAAGTGCGGGGGCCGACGAGCTGACAGAGGACGCCTGTTCAGGGATCCCTTATCCCCTTTCTATTGCGGCGCTGCAGCCGCGGGGCAGCCTTATAATGGGGGCATGGCGGGCAATCCGGCGCCCTGTTAGAGCGGTGACACAGTTTACCGGCCCTGGGCCGGACTCCAACGCGGGCGATCATACTCCCTCCTTCATACAGCAGGAGGGCGGCGGCATTGGCAGCGTTCCGACGCGCATAGCAGGGAATCCACCGCCCGCCCACGACACGCCCCCCCTCTCTCTCTCTCTCTCTCTGGGTGCTTCTCGTTCCCGAGAAGCGCCCTTCTCACATCTCGGCGGCCATCTTGGACCAGGAAGTGCGCTGGCGGCTCTGCAGCACCACAGCGCACAGGACTTCAGGATCTCCCTGCCAAGCACCGCAGAACTTGGTGAGACGCACGCAGTAGGGTTTTCTCCCCCCCTGCCAGTACACTCACTTAATGGTAAAGATGTCACAGTCTCAGCAAAAACGGACTGGAAAGACCCACTCTGTTATTTTTGCTGTGTGCACCTCCTGCAAGGTATCTCTGCCCCGAGGTCACACTACCCCGCTGTGCTCCGCCTGCGTAATGTCTGCGGCACAGGATACTCCGGCCTCTGACCCGGAATGTAGTGAGCCTAGTACCCCCGCATGGGCGTCCTCCCTTGCTCGATCTGTGGCATCCTTGGAAAGGACGATACAGTCCCTCCGTGAGCCGTCCCTTACCCAGGGCACTTCCATGGATGATGTAACGCGGTCTAAGAACCCCTCTCGGCCCAGAGGTCGTACCGTTTCCAGAAGCCCTCGCTCATCTAGAAAGAGGTCCAGGGTAATATCTCCGGTCCGTGATCAACCCTCCGGCTCAGAGAGCGAAGTCTCTCGTCACTCATCCCCAGCTCATAGCAGGGAATCCTTCCTGGACGACGCATCCAGCGTGTCCTGTTCCCCAGAGTATCGTCACGACCAAGAGACCCTAGATTCTCTCATAGACTCTGTAAGTCAGACGCTACAGTTAGAGGAGGAAGCCCCGTCCAAGGCGGTTCATCCCGTGTCATTCGGGCGAACTACAAAGGTTCATAGATTTTTTCCTACGCATCCTCAATTCAAGGACATTGTCGATCTCCATAGAGTCCGTCCGGACAAACGCTTCTCAGGTCAGAAGGCTATGCAATCGAAGTATCCGTTTGCTCAGGATCTTGCTAAGGAGTGGTCTCAGTCACCCTCCGTGGACCCACCAGTGTCGCGGCTAGCCACCAAGGCGGTTCTATCCTCCTCCGAGGGCGCGTCCATCAAGCATCCCACGGATAGACAAATTGATCAGATGGCTCGCTCGGCCTTTGAAGCCTCCTCGGCTTCTCTCTTCCCCTCTTTTGCCGCCACATGGGTTGCAAAAGCCATGACCCATTGGGCCGAGTCTTTAGCCTCTACAGCACTGCACGCCGACTTACCCCCCGAGGTTTCACACCTGGCCACTCAGATTGCCAGAGCGGGGGACTTTGTAGTTTCCGCATCCTTAGACGCGGCTAACTGTGCCTCACAGGCAGCGGCCAATGCTGTCACGATCCGCAGATCCCTTTGGCTCAGGGACTGGAAAGCGGACTCAGGATCCAAAAAATCTCTCACGTCCCTTCCATACCAGGGCGAACGCCTTTTTGGGGACAAACTAGATAAGATAATCGCAGACTCCACAGGGGGAAAGAGCAAATTCCTTCCCCAGCAACGAACCTTTCGCCCCTTTCGCAACCAACAGGGCCGAGGCCGTTATTTCCGTTTCGGCTCCAATTGGTCCAATCCTTCCTCCGCGCCATCCGGCGCCGGGAGAGGTCAGCGCAAGGACAGAGCCTCCCAGCCTTCTTACAAACCTTCTCCCTCTTGGAGAGGCAGACCCAGACAACAGGGGTCCAGGGGGCCCAGACCTAACAGGTCTCCGCCTCAATGACTCTTGGCAGGCGCCAAAGGACACCGACAGAGTTGGCGGCCGCCTACTCTTTTTTCGGGACGCGTGGCTCTCGGTAGTTCCAGACCGATGGGTCCGCGATCTGGTGTCCTTCGGTCACAAGATAGAGTTTGTCTCTCTTCCTCCATCTCGTTTCTTCCAGTCCCCTCCTCCCAGAGCAAGGGTCTGTCAGTATTTTCAGGCCATAAGATCGCTGTGGGAAGACGGGGTCATCATCCCGGTACCTCAGAACGAGAGGTACCAGGGCTTCTATTCCAATCTTTTCATCGTACCCAAGAAGGACGGCTCAGTACGTCCAATATTGGATCTCAAGCTTCTCAACAAGTACGTCCGTGTACGTCAATTCCGTATGGAGTCCCTCCGCTCGGTAATTGCCTCTCTGGAAGAGGGCGAGTTTCTTGCATCTCTAGATGTTCAAGACGCTTACCTGCACATTCCCATTCTACCGTCTCATCAGCGCTTCCTCCGCTTCGCGGTCCAGGGGCACCATTTTCAGTTTGTCGCCCTACCTTTCGGGCTGGCCACCGCTCCTCGGGTGTTCACCAAGGTCATGGCAGCTGCCGTGGCCATTCTACATGCTCGAGGCATAGTGGTGTTGCCCTACTTGGACGACATTCTCATAAAGGGCTCCTCTTTCCGGTCCTGCTCAGAAGCGGTAGACGTTACTATAAATACCTTTCTACGCCTGGGCTGGAAGATCAATTTCAAAAAATCTTCCCTAGTCCCGGCTCAAACCATATCCTACCTGGGAATGATCCTAGACTCCTCTCAGGGTCTAGTACTTTTGCCTCCGGAAAAGGTATCCACTCTACAGAGAGAAGTCCGGAAGCTTACTCGACCTCGCTCTCACTCCCTACGCTTCTCCATGAGGGTACTCGGCAGGATGGTGGCGGCAATGGAAGCAGTGCCCTTTGCGGTTTTTCACCTCCGTCCCTTACAACACGCCATTTTGGCAGTATGGGACAGGAATCCCGCCTCGCTCGACCGCCGTCTCTTTCTCTCTCGCCCAATCAGACAGTCCCTCAGGTGGTGGACCAAGAGGTCCTCCCTGACTCGGGGGAAGTCTTTCCTTCCGGTGCACTGGCTGGTTGTCACGACGGACGCCAGTCTCTTCGGCTGGGGTGCAGTGTTCCAGCGCCACTCGACTCAGGGTCGCTGGTCTCCGCAGGAATCCCAGCTGCCCATCAACATCCTAGAGATTCGGGCAATCAGACTGGCTCTCCGCCAGTTTCAGCCGTTCCTTTCCGGCCGCGCGGTCAGAGTCCAGTCCGACAACGCCACTGCGGTAGCCTACATCAACCGCCAAGGCGGCACTCGCAGCAAAGCGGCCATGGTCGAGGTAGCGCTCATTCTCCGCTGGGCCGAGACCAACCACTCCATACTCTCAGCAGTTTACATCCCAGGCGTGGAAAACTGGGAAGCGGACTTTCTCAGTCGCCACAGCCTCGATCCCGGAGAGTGGTCTCTCCATCCCGCAATCTTTCAACAGATATGCTCTCGATGGGGGACCCCGGACGTGGACCTAATGGCATCTCGCCTCAATTGCCAGGTTCCCGTCTTCATGGCCAGGTCTCACGACCCCTCAGCCTTCGGAGCCGACGCTCTCGTCCTCTCATGGCAGGGTTTCAGACTCCCATACATCTTTCCCCCAATTCCCCTTCTGGCGAAGGTAATCAGGAAGATCAAGGCAGAACGGATTCCAGTACTTCTCATCGCTCCGGACTGGCCGCGCAGAACATGGTACGCCGAGATGGTACAACTGGTCTCAGACGTACCTTGGAGGCTACCGAGCCGCGCAGACCTCCTGTCTCAAGGGCCCATTTACCACCCGAACTCAGAGGCCCTGTGTTTAACGGTGTGGCTGTTGAGTCCTGGGTACTGAGGCAGAAGGGGTTGCCCCAGACAGTGATATCTACCATGCTCCGCGCACGCAAGCCTTCTTCTATGCGCATCTACCACCGCGCTTGGAAGGCTTACTTCGCCTGGTGCAGGACGCGGGGACGTTTCCCCCTCCGCTTTTTCTATCCCTCACATTTTGGAATTCCTCCAATCAGGCGTAGACTTAGGTCTTGCCCTCAGCTCTCTTAAGGGCCAAATTTCTGCTCTCTCGGTTCTTTTTCAGAGAAGGATTGCAAACAGACTGCAGGTCAGGACCTTCATCCAGGGTGTTTCTCATATGGTTCCGCCTTACAGGATGCCTTTGGAACCATGGGACCTGAACCTAGTTCTCTGTGCTCTTCAGGAGCCCCCCTTTGAGCCCTTGCATGAAGTGTCTTTGCTGTTCTTGTCTTGGAAGATTGCCTTCCTCGTGGCTGTCACGTCTATTAGACGTGTCTCTGAGCTGGCAGCTCTGTCGTGCCGTCCTCCTTTCCTCGTGTTCCACCAGGACAAGGTGGTTCTGCGGACATGTCCGACCTTTCTTCCGAAGGTCGTTTCCTCCTTCCATCTTAATGAGGAGATTGTCCTTCCCTCACTGTGCCCTGCTCCTTCCCACCGTACGGAAAGGGCGCTCCACACTCTGGACTTAGTGAGGGGTCTCAGACATTACGTCTCCAGGACTGCGTCTCTCCGTAGGTCAGACGCCTTGTTCGTTCTTCCGGAGGGACCACGGAAGGGACTACCCGCTTCTAAGGCCTCCATTGCCAAGTGGATTCGTTCCGCCATCCAAGAGTCCTACCGTGTCAAGGGTCACGCCGTACCTCCGGGGATCAAGGCTCATTCTACCCGGTCAGTCGGCGCGTCCTGGGCCATCCGGCACCAGGCATCGGCAGCACAGGTCTGCAAGGCTGCTACATGGTCCAGTTTACATACGTTCACGAAACACTACCATGTGCACTTTCAGGCTTCGGCAGACGCTTCCGTCGGTAGGCGAATCCTACAAGCGGCTGTGTCTCATCTATAGCTCGTAGGCTCGCACAGCATTTATAACTTCTGGTTGCCCACCCAGGGACTGCTTTGGGACGTCCCATTCGTCCTGTGTCCCCCAATGATACGTAGGAGAAAAGGAGATTTTTGTGTACTCACCGTAAAATCTTTTTCTCCGAGTCATCATTGGGGGACACAGCACCCTCCCTTTTAGCCTAGTTGGCTCGATGTTCTTTTCAGTCTGTGTTTTGACTATGACATGTTTTCTGTTTTCTTTTAACTGGCTTACTCCTATTGCTTTGTTACCGAACTGGCTCTGGATTGTCCAGCCTGTGGGTGTATACTGCAGGGGAGGAGTTAATCTTTTGTGTGTGTTTAACTTAGTGTCCTCCTGGTGGCAGCAGCATAACACCCATTCGTCCTGTGTCCCCCAATGATGACTCGGAGAAAAAGATTTTACGGTGAGTACACAAAAATCTCCTTTTTAGACAATGCAAGTTAAAAATAGACAGTCTTGAAATGTAGTAGTTTATCACAGTAACTCATGATGGATGATAAATGTAATGCAAATTTGGATTGTTTTCTCCAAGGTTACATCATCTAAATAGTTGCGGCAACTTACTTTTGTGCTATAAATTTACACAAAAAGTTTTAATGCATATCTTAATACAAGGCGTCACATGATAAGCAACACCACATTCCAATAAAGCCTCAACTATTTCCCAAAAAGCCACAACTCCTGATTAGAAAATGTACTGAAAGTGTTAAAAAAATAATAAATCTGGTGCAAGAAATGTCAGTTTGTTTTTGGAACAAATTGCCTGTAAATTTCTCCCGCTGTGAAAATGACACCCAGTAATTCACAATGACAACATTATTATTTTTTTTTAAAAATGCAGAAAACTACAAGGTCAAAATGTTTAGCGTTCATACTTTAACAATTAATGTTACTCTATGGATCAATTTTTTAAAATTACTGTTAAAACTAGTTTCCATATTCTTTTTTTTTTTATGTTTTGTTGAGCAGTTTAACTTTGATTATATATGGTGCAGAAACACCTTTGTGTGGTCCAGCACGGACCCTCGATCCTGTTTTTTTTTTTTAGACACATAGGTGACAAAAGGTGCTCCCTTCCTCAGGTTACACCCTTAGGTGCTAAAGTAGCTATTTTTTAGGGTAGCAAAGGAGTTAAGCAGTTATCATTACCAAAAATTATATTTTAAGATATGCGATGTTCACATATATTGTATTTGTGTAGATCGGTATAATGAAATGGTGCCAAGCATCTACTTACCATGTCTGGCGGTTCCAGCTCCTGGGCAGACTATCTCTCTGACATCATTTTCAGCGGTTTCCTGTGTTGAAACCCCTTCTGGGGCTCAGTGCTCTATGCTATATACTTAGATACCGATCTCCCGGGGGAGCTTCAACTCAGGAAATGGCAATGGTCAGCCTTTGAATTAGAAGACCTTTCTTTGGTTTACATTTTAAATTTGAGATGTCTAAAAAAACCTCTTTCTCAGCATCAAGATTCACAATATTAAGTCCATTTCTTTTGCTAGCAGCAGTAGTATACCAGAGATTCTCACCTGATCTCTTTTGGACCCAGATTTTGCACTGCCCATCCATAACTAGTAAACCTCAAAGAGGTATTTATAGGGCTGAGCCCTGTAGGTTTGAAACCGCTAATTCCACAACGCCTTTCAGTCATCTGTGGTGAAAAACGTAAGGGGCCTGTTAGCATCTCAAGACTGTAAAGCTTGAGATACAGCTTGTGAATAATTGGTAGAATAAATCCAGTATTTCCTGCTACGTTAATTTTTTTTATTTTTATTTTTTATTGAAAACTTGAAACATTTTATAAAATACCGACAATGCAAACTCCAAATTGCTCTATATTCCCCTTGCAAAGAAAAATTCCCACTGTCAGAACCTATTACTTACTGGGCTGTGTGCTAGGATTGGAGAAGTAACACATATAACAGAAAAAAAAGACACATAATAATGCATTCAGGGAAAACCTCAATATGACCAATGATAAATCTGTAGCAGGGCTGCAAATCTCATTTTCCCTCTATTCCAAAATGCATAAGACATGTGGTAAGCCCCACAGAGGACAAAGAGGGTAGATATACCGCCTTACACCTTCTTCCCCCAAATGGAAAGTCAACATGTTCCGTTAACATACCACTTATTCCTGCCCAACAGCTACAACAATCCAAGACAGAACCTAGTTACTGGAAGTTGTTGATCCATAATGCTCACAATTTCTCGAATTTTGCAATGGAACCTAAATTTGCATACACTTCCTTCTCATAAAGTCATATTACCCATACAGGGTCCATGAACTCCTTCACCTACCAAGGCTACTCACATAGCGATTATTCTGTATCTAGCAGAACCACGTAGAAGCCAGCACTCGTAATATTCCATTAAAAAAATAGTTTTAATGTTCAGATTAAAATATGAGTGACAAAGAACATGTTGACTTTAATGTTTTTAATCTGAACAACAACTTAATTTTTTTTTATGGAATACTATGAGTGCTGGCTTCTACGGGGATCAGACAGGTGAGCTGATTGCCCCATTTTTTTGTTACTACTCTAACACTAGTCCTTGGCTGCTGAAAAGTTCATATTTACAAAATGTCTACCCTTTTAGGATTTTAATGTGATCCATTGTTATGTGTTTTATCATTCATAAATAAAATCTTTATCATTGTTTCAATTTTCAAGGACAATTTTTTCATGGAATCGATTATGAAATTTCCAATGTTCATAAAACTGATAATCCGGACAAACCGGATGCAACAATGAAAGTGAAGAGCAAACTGCTGACTGTGACAAGGTAAGGAACATTTACTCATATATAATTACAACCAAATAGCTGGTCAAGATCTACTGGTAAATCTGTAACCGGACCTGAGTGTATCATGGATGCCTTAGGGTGCATTTACACTGGTCAATATTCGAGAACTTGATTGTTCCTAGGAAAACCCGCGTTGAGTGAAGCCATCAAATAGTTTTCTTAAAAATCACTGTTTTCGTCATAACATGATCCTCTCTATAGACTACATATGCAGCTATGAACAGCAATGTTTTATGCATACCACAGTTTCATGAGCACAGAATGAACATTAATGATGTAACTCTGTGTTCATAGAATTTCATTGTTCTCAGTAGCATGTGTCCTGTTGGACAGGATCATGAAATCATGAATTTTTAAGCAAGCTAAAAGATAATTTAATCTTAACGAATGGGCGTGATAACTTTAAAAGGTGGGAATAACGTTTTAACTGTAATCTGGAACTGACCCTAAGACTTCAAACGAAGGTTTAAAAATGTTTCAGAGTTTTCTGGATGACTTCCATCTGATTTTCATCCGTGTTCCTGTTTTTTTTAATGTCCATGTGATACTCGTATGATGTCTGTGTGAAATCCATTTTCATACATCTACATTAAATAATGTACATGATCAAATACAGTTTCCAAGGTTTATCAAAAATGTATTCTTACAAATCAGATGCCACACGGATGTTCTGTGTGGGATCCAATTTTTTACGCACCCATAGACTTGAATGCATGAGTCTCATTCCAGATTTGGAAGAAACTTGCGCATGCTGTGATTTTTTTCTCTTCATCAGTCGAACAGAGAAAAATTGTTCATCTGAACAGCCCTATTGAATAAAATGGGTCACTGCGCTGTCTGTGTGCTATCCGATCAAAAATCAGAAGCACACATCCAATTTCTGCTCTCATCTGCAGGAGCCCTTAGGGCTAGTTATCCACTTGTGCCTAATGGAGTCAGTCAGCCCAAACTGACAGTATAAACTAAGCACATAGCATTGCAAACTTTACAAAAATTGCAACTTTATTGTTCTAACCATTGCCTCCATTTTTTCATAAAATGAAGTTTAATCATGTACTCTAATTAGGGTGTTTGGTGAACCCTTGGTTTGGCAAGCAAGCTCAGTGCCCAGTTCCACTGATTTTGCATGCCCTATTTTTCCCTCACTGGTGATTGACAGCACTGACTTTCCTGACTTTCCAGACAGCGTTCAATCCAGGCACAGCAGTGCTGTCAATCACCAGTGAGATATCGGGGACATGTTAAACTAGTGGGCGGAATGGTGCACTGAGTCTCCTGGACACACGCCAATGGTACACTGAGTCTCCTGGACACACGCCAATGGTGCACTGAGACTCCTGGACACACGCTAATGGTGCACTGAGTCTCCAGGACACACGCCAATGGTGCACCGAGTCTCCTGGACACATGCCAATGGTGCACTGAGTCTCCAGGACACACGCCAATGGTGCATTGAGTCTCCAGGACACACGCCAATGGTGCATTGAGTCTCCTGGACACATGCCAATGGTGCACTGAGTCTCCAGGACACACGCCAATGGTGCACTGAGTCTCCTGGACACATGCCAATGGTGCACTGAGTCTCCAGGACACACGCCAATGGTGCATTGAGTCTCCAGGACACACGCCAATGGTGCATTGAGTCTCCTGGACACATGCCAATGGTGCACTGAGTCTCCAGGACACACGCCAATGGTGCACTGAGTCTCCTGGACACATGCCAATGGTGCACTGAGTCTCCAGGACACACGCCAATGGTGCACTGAGTCTCCTGGACGCACACCGATGGTGCACTGAGTCTCCTAGATAGGCCAATGGTGCATTGAGTCTCCTGGACACACGCCAATGGTGCACTGAGACTCCTGGACACACGCTAATGGTGCACTGAGTCTCCAGGACACACGCCAATGGTGCACTGAGACTCCTGGATGCATGCTAATGGTGCACTAAGTCTCCAGGACACACGCCAATGGTGCACTGAGTCTCTTGGACACATGCCAATGGTGCACTGAGTCTCCAGGACACACGCCAATGGTGCACTGAGTCTCTTGGACACATGCCAATGGTGCACTGAGTCTCGAGGACACACGCCAATGGTGCACTGAGTCTCCTGGACGCACGCCAATGGTGCACTGAGTCTCCTGGACGCACGCCGATGGTGCACTGAGTCTCCTAGATAGGCCAATGGTGCACTGAGCTGCCATATTTGATTAATCTTCGATTTCTGCAGAAATGAAGCAGCCATTAAAATTACTACAGGTATAATTTTTATAAGGGATGTATCTTCTAGAACGCTTAGTTTATACTGTCAGTTTCGGTTGACAGGCTCCCTTTAATAGTAGTTCAGTTCCGGGGCCGGGAGGCATAAGGTATAAATGAATAGTGGTATATTTCATATCACACTTTAATTCTTTCTTTCATTATAAATGGTAAACATTATAGCTTGCTGTATATATTATATGTTTATTGATTTATTATATTTAATATTGTTGTGTTTTATTTTAGGGGTGTACAAAAAGACTACAGAAAAGACCATAAGAATGGTATTAAAGTTCCCTGCTGGTTTGTGCATTTCAATGGAGAAGGCCTGATTGATGGAACTCATGCCGATTACATCGTACCCGATATTTTCAGTATTGCTTATTAGAAGTAATTCACTGAGAGATTCAGTATCTAATATTATAGTTAGTGCTCTCTTTTTATTAATCAATAGTTTTTAGCTGCTCTCATGAGAGCTCTCTCCTTTTAATCTGTACCGCCAGGTGAATTAAACTTTTGAAGTCAAGTTGACCTTTCCATTGGGAGTAAATCTGCAGTGGCACCTGATGGTTTTGATTCTAGAGTCCACCTGTCTTTCCTTAATCCAGAATCGAATGCATCTGGCTGCAAATTTAATTCTAAATAGTAAAAACAACATTATACTCTGTTTTTAGTTTTCTCTGTACCAACTATGTTGCTAATTTAAACATTAATATCACCTATATAATTTTTCAGTGTTTAAAACAAGATATTCAAAAATAGTCTTTTTTTTGGCTATTTTTATTTTTCGATTTTGTTTCCTATTGTTAATGCATGAATACGGGGCAGTCATTTTGCTTAAACACGCAGCAGCTGCAGAGAGAATATGCCGGTAACTTCATTTTCTCTCTGTAGCCACACTTAGTTAGCCTGCCAAACATGTTTTAAAAGAACCTATCATGTGATGATAATCAGTTTTATAATAAACAAATATAGAGGATGTATATAATGTATAGAGGATCATGTATCTGGTTAACAAAACAAATCCCCATAAAACATTGATTTTATTGATATATCTTAAAACAAGCCCAAATCAGAAAAACACAGCGGAAAAGACAGAAAAGCTGAAAAACGCACTGCAAATAATAGGTGTAAAAATCCAGTTGGACAAAAAACAGACAAAAAATAAGATACTAGAACAGATACGGCAGGGAAAATAAGTATTTGACACACTGCCAATTTTGCAAGTTTTTCCACCTACAAAGAATGGAGAGGGCTGTAATTTTTATCGTAGGTACACTTCAACTGTGAGAGAAAGAATCTAAAAAAAAAATCCAGAAAATCACATTGTATGATTATTACATAATTCATTTGGATTGTATTGCATGATATAAGTATTTGATTCAAAAGAAAAACAGAACTTAATATTTGGTATAGAAACATTTGTTTGCAATTACAGAGGTCAGACATTTTCTGTAGTTCTTGACCAAGTTTGCCCACACTGCAGGAGGGATTTTGGAACATTTCTCCATACAGATCTTCTGCAGATCTTTCAGGTTTCGGGGCTGTCACTGGACAACATTGAGATTCAGCTCCCTCAAAAGATTTTCTATTGGGTTCAGGTCTGGAGACTGGCTAGGCCACTCCAGGACCTTGAAATGCTTCTTACGGAGCCACTCCTTATTGCCCTGACTCTGTGTTTTGGGTCAATGTTAGGCTGGAAGACCCAGCCACAACCCAGCTCTCTTCAGGTCATTGACCAGGTCCTCTCATGTAGTAGTTCCTGACCTTTCTCAGAATCATCCTTACTCCAAGAGGCATGATCTGCATGGAGCCCCAGACCAAGGAAGATTGACAGTCATCTTGTGTTTCTTCCATTTTCTAATAATTGTACCAACAGTTGTTGCGTTCTCACGAAGCTGCTTGCCTATTGCCCTGTAGCCCATCACAGCCTTGTGCAGGTCTACAATTTTGTCCCTGTTGTCCTTAGACAGCTCTTTGATCTATTCGATGGTGGATAGGTTAGAGTCTGATTGAGTGTGTGGACAGGTGTCTTTTATACAGGTAAAGAGTTCAAACAGGAGCAATTATTACAGGTAATGAGTTCAGAGTAGGAGGGCTTCGTAAAGAAAAACTAACAGGTCAGTGAGAGCCGGAATTCTTGCTGGTTGGTCGGTGATCAAATACTTATTTCATGCAATAAAATGCAATTTAATTATTTAAAAATTATACAATGTGATTTCCTGGTTTTTTTTTTTTTTAGATTTTGTGTCTCACAGTTGAAGTGTACTTACTATAAAAATTACAGACCTCTTCATTCTTTGTAGGTGGGAAAACTTGCAAAATCGTCAGTGTAACAAATACTAATTTTCCCCACTGTATGTCAGTCCAGCAGTCAATATTTGCCTAAATAAATCTTAGGCTTGATTATGGTCTTAAAGATCTGATGCATATATTTACAATTTATAAAATAGGGGAAAACAATAAAAATTCTGTTTGATGCGGGATTCTTATATGATTGACACCTATTATAAAAAACATGTGCATCCAATAGGTCTATTGTGGTGTTCCCACTAGACAAGAAGTGATTCCAACTCAAGAAATTTTATTAATTCATAGTAAAATCCATCATAAATAAAATGTTGAAAAAGACAGCTCTGCCACACCACCCACTTGCTCAGCTTCAGGGTTCTGCTCTTGGCGGCTATTCAGGTAAAGAAAATTAACCCTTACTTCACTACAAGGGCTATTGCAGCCATATATTATAACACAGCAGCAAAAATTTGGAGCGCCCTCTAGGACCGTGGGGTACTCGGGCTGGGTCTGACTGTTCTTCAGGGGGTTGTCACGGCAGCAGTGACCCGGTCCTTGTCCTTGGGCATCCAATAAAAGTAAAGTAAAGGGGAAATAAAGTTTATAGGGAATTAGTTTGTGACGCCACCCGTGGTATTTGGCAATAAGAAGGTGGCTGACGCTGCAGTTCAGGTCCTCTGGGTCAGATGGTGATGCAGCAGAGATGTTACAGCTCTCCATGGGTAGAGCTAAGCCCCAGGGCAGTTAAGGTGTTAAAGTCAACGGTGAATGCTGTGATGCAGGGCAGGTGACGCAGTAATAATTCAGAGGACACAGCAGAGAGCAGTTTCCACACTTTTGTTCACAGTTCTTAAATGCAGCCCCAGCCGGGTGCTGTGTCCTCGGGTCTGTGGTCCAGCCAGCTCTCAGGTAATTTGGGGTCCACTTTGCCAGAAACCCTATCTTATGTTCCTTCCCTGGCCGTCTCTCTGCGCTGGCTACCACCTCTCCTGCCCTGCGCCTTCACACACAGTGTCCCAAGCCAGCAGCCTCGGATCTTGTCGAGCGACGTCCTCCTGGTCCCCTGGATGTGGCTGCCTTTTCAGTGAGTGTGTGTGGTTGTGGCTGTGGCACATACAAATACCACAGCCTCCGGCTGGCTAGCTGAGCCTTGTAGTTCTCCACTAGTCTGGAGGTCGGTTCCCCCACTGCGACATGGTCCCTCCACCTAACTACAGTCGGCGTGGATATGGGCCCCACGGGTGGATTCCTCACTACCCATGCCCCTAGGACCCCTTCTCTCTCTTCTCTGTCAGGAGCTTCTCTCTATCTTCCTTGTTCTCTCTTTCTGTCCTCTCGTGCTGGGATGAGCTCCTCACTGCTCAAGTCCCCAGCTCCAACTCCCTCTCACTGTTCACTCCTCTAGTCACTTACTGCCTTTCCAGAATCTTCCTCACTGCTCCCTCCTGTTTCCATGAAAACCCCTCTCTACTTCCTCCACCCACACCCTCTACCTAGTTCCCTCCAGGCCTATAGAGGTTTAGTGTTGGATGCTAGTGTGTGGGTCCTGGGTAGTGTCCCCTCCTTACCCGAGAGCGGAGTACACACCTCTGGCTGAGGTGCAGTACCTCTGTGGCGACTGGACCCTCAGGGGCACCACAGATTGGCTTTATAAAAGAGACCTCTCTTAGTTTTCTCGAGTATACCTCTTGCAGAGATAAGAGTATATATACACTTGCTGGGTCATTTCACCTGTGCTTGGTATATCTGGCTATATTAAGGACTACTTTGCCTGCGCCATGCATTTTCCCATATCATAGCTTCATGAATTAACAATTTTCCACTGACTATCCATTTTCTACTTGAACCATTATTTATTTATATTATTATATTGTTATCTTATTGGTGGAAATAATTGGTGCAACATTGAGTCTGTTAAACATTTTTGGAGATAGAACACCACAATAGACCTATTGGATGCATATATTTTGAAGTGTCTAACAGTTATTGTATCTTTGGACACATAGAATTTATTATAAAGAACAGCCATTTGATCATTTTGACCCTTCGGAGAAAGCTAAATCAAGCGAAAGATTCACTGGCATTCCTTCTATCAATCTCATCCAGTCTCGCTTTTCTCGCATAACCTCTAAGACACAAGAGGAGATCGCTCTACTGACTCCTTGATGACAATCCATCATATGTCTTGCAATTGGATTATTCCTGCTATGTCTTATGTCTCCTATTTGTTCACTGATACGTCTTCAGAACTTGCGTTTAGTTTTTCTTTATAATTAGAGTACAGGGACATGCAGCCATTGCAGCAAAGCCAGGTAGGCTAGGGTTAAATCCTTGCTCTACATGTTCTGATTACATCTAGCCCTGTTTATAACCAGGCTAGTTGTTCTCTTTGGTTCAGGGAAGCTGACCAAACTGGATTTGTGTTGAAGCTACAGACAGACAAGCCAGAACCTCTCTGAGAAGAGTCTGCACAGGCCATGTGCAGTGAAATGCAAGTATAACTGGTTGCTATGGACAGTAAATGTTTTGTTTGACTGGATTGAAGCTAGCCCAGCTGTACGTGATTGTCCAGGGCCTGTTCCGTTTAGTTTTCGCCTTGACAAGGCTAGGGATTTATGTTTATGATTTTGTTGCAACCTGTGGAAGGTAATAAAATCTGCATGCGTTTGGACCAAAATCCACATTGCCTGTGTGAACACTACCTAAGGCCTAATGCCTACCAGAGACAGTGAATCCCTACACCATGCTCACAACGCCAACAGTTTTGCAGTTCCCAAAATCTCTGATGTCGAATTGTTTTCCTGAGGATGCACCTTCGACACACTTACATGGTCTAATCCAATTTCAAAACTCACAATCACCATGTCTAAACGTTCCACAGATCTTGCGATCCAACCACGTTAATTATTAACTTTTTTCTCCTGTGATGCCACCTACAATATAATCACAACAACCACCAATGTGAACTACAGGGTGGGCCATTTATATGGGTACACCTAAGTAAAATGGGAATGGTTGATGATGCCAATTTCCTGTTTGTGGCACATTAGTATATGGGAGGGGGAAAACTGTGTGCTTTGGGATTGAGTCTCTAGACCTCTTAGTTTGGGGTGCTCCACCTTCTGTGCATACTGAGCTTTACGTGCTTCTATCCCTGCTGGGTTCCACTACATGCCTTCCAGTTTGCTGCATCAACACTCGGGGTCTACAGTATGTGCCCAACTGGAGCTGAGGCTTGGAAGATCCCCCTCACCTGGTGAGCCTAAATATTGCTATTCTATTCATGTCATAAAATAATATACAGGGTGGGCCATTTATATGGATACACCTAAATAAAATGGGAATGGTTGGTGATATCCACTTCCTGTGTCAATGGGCCTTAAATAGCTCTATGGAGATGATGTCACTGATCCACGCTGGTCAACCTGCAAAACCCAATGTGGAGCACAACATAGGACAGTGGACCCAGGAGAATGGAGTTAAGCACGAGATACCCAGGACAAGTGTGTAACAAGCAACTTCCAAGCTTGAAGCAAACATTAAGATCAACACAAGAACCTTAATTTATAAGCAGTGGCAATTAGTTTTTAAGTAACTGTTAGTCTAAAATTGATTCAGTTGAATGATTTCAACCAAAAATATCATGGCAGATGAAATTTAACAATTTGATGAATACTTTTTTTTAGCTGACCAATGACAGACCGTCATTGTCTTGGAAAAAAGTTGGTTGAGTTAAAAATGTTCTTCCAATAGCCACTAGTCCATTGAAGATCTTTCCATAAAGAAGGTTACTGAATGTACTCAGAACATTCAGTTTGTTTGATTAAAATGTGCATTGCTGTGTCGGCCACTTTATCTCACCATTTGCCAAGTAGCGATACTGCTTTATGTTCCAAGCCTTGCTCATTCTTTGGCAGGTGACCTTTTGTGCAAACTGTTCAAAAGCCCACCATCATGATTCCTGACCTCTGGTTCACCACCTTTGCTTTATTTTTTTCTAAGGAATTTATATACATTTTATATCTACTGTATTCCTATTATTCATAAATATTAAGATTTATACATTTCTCATATCTACCTGAAATTCCTATAATTATCTTTAGAGATTTTAACAAGGTAAGGTACAAAAAGTAAGTGGGAAGGGTAAACCACAAGGTCGGCAATAAGAAACTTGATGCAGGAACTTCAGTGGACTGATATGTGTTATAAAATATTTCCAGACAGACAGAAGTATTCTTTTTTAACAAGACGCAACTCCATAATTGGACTGTTCTTGTCGATCCAATTGTTCTTTGAGTTCCTTTAAGGATTCACTTTTCACACTACATGCTATTAGTTTGCAACCGATCCACCGCGTACAGAACACTGGGACTGTCAACATTAATTGAAAAGACCTTTACATGGCATCTCAATCGGTGTCCATTCCACTGCTACCAGTGGTTATCATCCCAGTGCCCACTAATACCCTGAAAGTCCCAGAATCACCGACATCTCTCAGTTTTTTTTAGTTACAGAACCTAAAAGTCAAAAAAAGAAAAATTCAGATCCATGCTGTTTTAGATGCTAAAAAAGCATTTGACAACATGGAGTGATGATACCTTTGGGAAATGATGGAAAGATTTGGATTTGGGTAAAATGAATGGACTTTGATCCCAGGGCCCACTGACAGAGCCACGCAAGCATGTGCCAATGAAAGCAGAGAGGAACAGAGGAAAATCTTCTACAGGGTGCGCTAGATACTGGGCTGTGACCTGCACTAAAGCACTGCCCACAGCCCAGTCACTCAGTGTGTGGTCACAGTCTACCTGAGACTTGGTGACGCCTCGGTAATACAACCTCAACTTCCAGAGTATGGAAGTTGATGTGACATAACTAGATATCATCGCCGGCCACAGTCGGGGGTCACGTGATCGCCACTGAGCGAGCAGAGATAGTGCCACTCACAGGCAAATCTAAAAAAGAATGTGTTTGAAAAATTACTTATTTCAATGGTTTAAATCGATGTGTACAACAAAGATTGTAGTAGACCAGTCTTTAACTGTTTGGTAGAGATGGTAGATTTATAATATTGATCTGTGACTTGTATCCAAAGGTATTTGATATCTTTCCCCAGGTAATAGGCAAGGATGGTCATACCTCAGGATAAAGATCTCAGCTAATCACACACAGTACTTCAATACAATTGTAACTTCCCTATTGGCGGAGATAAAAAAATATTTTGGAGCAAACTATGGTAGATCAATTAGATTTAACAAAAATGATCATATTGCCACATTTAAAAAGATTGTCCCATGCACAAAATATATTTTAATCAATAGATCTGGGAATAAATGTAAGTTACCAAATTGGATGGGTTAAACAAAATGTTCCTACTCTGAGATAATCTTCTAAATGTGCCCCTGCTGTGTACTGTGTAATGGCTGTTTCTAACCATGTAGAGTTGCTCAAGTTCATGGTCAGCACATAGCACAGCTCCTGGCCAGGCGAGAAAGGTTAGTCACTTATGATAAAAGAGCATTCAAACAAAACTGCAGGGGCTCAGATCTGCTGCTTTGAGGTAACACATTTTCCTGCCTGATGTAACACATTGTTTTATGACAGGAGCAAAGGTTTCTGTCACATCTCCAGTCCACTGAGCTTTTTATAAATCATGTTAGTGGCGTATGAGCGACTTATGCTCCCCTGGCCAGAAGCTGTGGTATGTGCTGACCATGAACTGGAGCAGCTCTGCATGGTTGGACACAGCCATTACACAGTAGTGAAGAAGCTATTTAGCGAAACGGTGCTTGTCGGGCGCAGGGTGCGGTACAGCCTCCTTCAGCACTGCATGCCATTTCATCACTCCATTTCAGGTAATAGCATCTTTTCGTGCACAGTCACATCTTCATACCAGAGTGTTATTCCTTATTTATTATTTGTGCTTGTATGTTGTAATAGCCGCAATAGGAATATTTTGGAATACTTTATAGCCAATTCACCATTTAGGGCTTTTGCTATATATAATTGATCTATTTCTTCCTTGAAGCAGGCTCCTATTTTACATAGCACTCAATTCTACATCATTTTTGGTTGCTGTATGACTTTGGAAAAGCTGCTGAAATGCAAATGAGATTATATCTCTGCACAGGTGTATTGTGTCTTTTTCACCCAGAAGGCTAACATACTTTCAGTCTCTTTTCCTAAACTTGCAGTGTTCATCTATTCATTCCATCTCACTGTATCATTCCCTGAATATTTTTGGAGGTATCTACTCCCCTGTCTTTTTAAAATTTAGTTTTAAATATTTTGTATTTAATAAAAATAATTATTTTATTCATAAACATTGTTCTAGTCTCTTTGTACCATTGGCTTGGTTGAATATTTGTTTTATTACATATTAAAGTGCTTACTGCCTACCTCAATAGGATTATGGGTTTAATTTATAGTATAAAACAGGAGCAGCTTTATAAGATGATCTCAACGTAGGAACATTTTATTTTTTTACATATCTGTCACGATCAGCTGCAGCCGCTGATGCGGCCCAGCCCATAGATGCCCCCACGCCGACCGACCACGAGGGCGTGGGGCGCGCGTCCCCCTGGGATGCAATACGGGTCCTTTACTCTATACTGCAGAGGGGAACCCAGACCTACCCGAATTAGGGGAGGGCAGAGACCGGGGTTCTGTGGCAGCTGAGCATGTGGACAAGGAAAGAGACACGCAGGACTTGATTACACCCCACAACTTCAGGTATAGAGAAAGTAAAGTTTACTAAAGTAAAGTCACACAGTACATAAACCAAACAAGACTATGCCAGGTTCCTGATTCCACACCTCCCAGAAGGGTACCACCCAGTGGACCCCAAGGCACCAACGGATCACCGAGGCACACATAGGCGGGACATCAGGACGCAGGCAGGACATCAGGCTACAGACAGGACATCAGGGCATCTGGACCCAGGGTCACCGACAGACATCAGACAGAAGTCGTTCGGTTCCGGACATCCGACACGACCTACAGGCACCACCACAGTTATCAGGCTTCAAGCTCCAGACAGCAGTCATCAGGTTCTAGACTGCGGTCGTCAGGCTCAGGGCATCGGACCTAGGAAGGAACTCAAGCGGGATAGTGCTAGAACCGCAGGATTGCTGGGCCTGCCAGGAGCTAGCACCGCATGGTAGCCAGAACACAGAGTAGTAGATGCTCAGCAGAAACACTGGTTACAAGAAACTCAAAGTCACGGGGTGCGAGGCTCCAGACGCAGAGGGATTCCAGGAACATAACACAGCAGACAAAGTTCAGACAGGGTCAGGTACAGGATCAAGGATTCAGGCCTGGATATACCGCCTCCAGGACAGGCGCCAGTACAGGACATAACAGGAATCAAGGCAAGGACTTTGGTACCAAAACATAGGAGAGGTGCAGGAACACAAACCACACATAGCAAAGCTCAGCAGCTTTGTGAGTAGCTCAGGCCCCGCCCATAGAGCAGGGGAACTTTATATAGGAGCTGCCCCTCAGCAATTGGCTGGGGACAGCATTTCAAGTGCACTCACTAACCCTGATAAAAGCCGGGGAGGTGTGGCCGCGCATGCCCTTAGCACAAATAGAAACCATTACAGCACAATCAGTGCAGGAACTGAGGCTTAGGGCACCAGGCAGCGACTGCTAGCCTGAACACACGTGGAAAGTCATGCACCAGCTGCAGAGGACCTCACAACCCGCGGACAGCTTCCACAGCGGCAACCAGGGACTGCACATGCAGATGGTTATGCAGCAGAGCAAAGACCTATCCACACATGTACGGCTATGCAGCAGAGCAGGGAACTGAGAAGGCTCCATACAGATAACAGTCAACAGTATCCCAGCTCAATCAGGGGGAAAGGAGCAAAGAGTTAAAGCAAACATATGCATTGTCACATCGAAAACCAGATACAGACAGAACGGCGTGACAATATCCAATTGTAGAATGTATTATTATTCCAAGATCTGTTATTTAAAATGCACTTTGTTTATGCAACAACCCCTTTAATATACTGAATACGTTTCCAGAATGACAAAGCAAAATATTTTTAATGCTTTCACACCACTTGATGTAATAGTTTGACAGTCAGAGTGTGTGTATATGGAGTGGACTCAGGATCTGATCCCACTCCATACCAAGCCGGTGTCGTCTGTGTTATTTAGCTGGCATCTGCCTGTAAAATATAAAGGCAAGGAAAACAATGCAGGCAAACATATACACCCTCTGCTCATGATGGTCTAATGATACAAACTAAGGAGTGAATATTGCCTGACCATGGAATAATAACGGACACACCTAATGCTAACATCAAAAAATCCAAAGGAATGATGCAAAAAAGTCCACCATATAATAGAAAATATCTTTATTACATGTAAAAATGAATACCAATACAAGGAATACAAAAGGTAGCAGTGGTTCAAGAAACCACAAACACAATGTATGTGCACATGGAGGCAGACAATGCACCCTGCAACAAAAGGCTAGGCATAGTGTCCTGGGAGTAGAGGACACCAAACAAGTTCTAGGAGCTCTATGTTAGTAACCAAAAAATATGATGGAACGGAGCCTCACAAATATAAATAACAAGATGGTAGATAATATTGGTGCCAACGCATAATACACAAAGAGTATACCATACCAGCAAGGTGGTGCAGGGAGCGCGTCTGCTTCAAACTGACCCACAACCAGACTAGTAGGCCCAATGCAGTTTAATATTAAAAATATAGGCCGAAAGCCTGAAGATTGAAGCTCAGGAAAATAACACAGGACAACACCAAGGTGCGGCAGACACCGTTACTAGGCCCAACCAAAGTAGTAGGCCAAATGCAGTTTAATATTTAAAATGTAGGCCAAAAGCCTGAAGATTGAAACTAAGGAAAACAAAACAGGAGAAAACCCAGGAGCGGCAGACACCGTTTTAAGGGCCCAACCACACTGGTAGGCCCAATGCAGTTTAATATTAAAAATATAGGCCGAAAGCCTGAAGATTGAAGCTCAGGAAAACAAAACAGGAGAAAACCCAGGAGCGGCAGACACCGTTTTAAGGGCCCCACCACACTAGTAGGCCCAAATGCAGTTTAATATTAAAAATATAGGCCGAAAGCCTGAAGATTGAAGCTCAGGAAAATAACACAGGAGAAAACCCAGGAGTGACAGACACCGTTTTAAGGGCCCAACCAGACTAGTAGGCCCAATGCAGTTTAATATTAAAAATATAGGCCGAAAGCCTGAAGATTGAAGCTCAGGAAAATAACACAGGACAATACCAAGGTGCGGCAGACACCGTTTTAATGGCCCAACCACACTAGTAGGCCCAATGCAGTTTAACATTAAAAATATAGGCCGAAAGCCTGAAGATTGAAGCTCAGGAAAATAACACAGGAGAAAACCCAGGAGCGGCAGACACCGTTTTAAGGGCCCAACCACACTAGTAGGCCCAAATGCAGTTTAATATTAAAAATATAGGCCGAAAGCCTGAAGATTGAAGCTCAGGAAAATAAAACAGGACAACACCAAGGTGCGGCAGACACCGTTACTAGGCCCAACCAAAGTAGTAGGCCAAATGCAGTTTAATATTTAAAATATAGGCCGAAAGCCTGAAGATTGAAGCTCAGGAAAACAAAACAGGAGAAAACCCAGGAGCGGCAGACACCGTTTTAAGGGCCCAACCACACTAGTAGGCCCAATGCAGTTTAATATTAAAAATATAGGCCGAAAGCCTGAAGATTGTAGCTCAGGAAAACAAAACAGGAGAAAACCCAGGAGCGGCAGACACCGTTTTAAGGGCCCAACCACACTAGTAGGCCCAAATGCAGTTTAATATTAAAAATATAGGCCGAAAGCCTGAAGATTGAAGCTCAGGAAAATAACACAGGAGAAAACCCAGGAGTGGCAGACACCGTTTTAAGGGCCCAACCAGACTAGTAGGCCCAATGCAGTTTAATATTAAAAATATAGGCCGAAAGCCTGAAGATTGAAGCTCAGGAAAATAACACAGGACAACACCAAGGTGCGGCAGACACCGTTACTAGGCCCAACCAAAGTAGTAGGCCAAATGCAGTTTAATATTAAAAATATAGGCCGAAAGCCTGAAGATTGAAGCTCAGGAAAACAAAACAGGAGAAAATCCAGGAGCGGCAGACACCGTTTTAAGGGCCCAATCAGACTAGTAGGCCCAATGCAGTTTAATATTAAAAATATAGGGCGAAAGCCTGAAGATTGAAGCTCAGGAAAATAACACAGGACAACACCAAGGTGCGGCAGACACCATTTTAAGGGCCCAACAACACTACTAGGCCCAATGCAGTTTAATATTAAAAATATAGGCCAAAAGCCCGAAGATTGAAGCTCAAGCAAAAAAAACCTGGAGAACATCAAGGAGCGGCAGACACCGTTAGTAGGCCCAACCCAAGTAGTGGCCCCAATGCAGTTTTCAAATTCCTATAGGCTGAAAACCTGACAATTGAAGCTCAGCTTTTTTCTGAGGAGGACAGCTGTATTGAGTGGCGCAGACAGACACAGGTAGTAGGCCTTAAACCAAAAAGTTGGCTCAATGCAGTTTAAAAAAGGTTACAAGGGTACGCAGGCAGCATTGGTGTGGTCAGCGGAGGACGATTGGAAGGAGTGGCGCAGACTTACTAGGCCTAAGATAAAAAAGTAGGCTCTATGCAGTTTTAAATAGGTTACAGGGGTACACAGGCAGCATTGGTGTGGTCAGCGGAGGACGATTGCAAGGAGGGACCGCAGACAGACTTCCTAGGCCTAAAATAAAAAAGTAGGCTCTATGCAGGTTTAAATAGGTTACAGGAGTACACAGGCAGCATTGGTGTGGTCAGCGGAGGAAGATTGGAAGGAGTGGCGCAGACTTACTAGGCCTAAAATAAAAAAGCAGGCTCTATGCAGGTTTAAATAGGTTACAGGGGTACACAGGCAGCATTGGTGTGGTCAGCGGAGGACGATTGGAAGGAGTGGCGCAGACTTACTAGGCCTAAAATAAAAAAAGTTGGCTCAATGCAGTTTAAAAAAGGTTACAGGGGTACACAGGCAGCATTGGTGTGGTCAGTGGAGGACAATTGGAAGGAGTGGCGCAGACTTACTAGGCCTAAAATAAAAAAAAGTAGGCTCTATGCAGTTTTAAATAGGTTACAGGGGTACACAGGCAGCATTGGTGTGGTCAGTGGAGGACAATTGGAAGGAGTGGCGCAGACTTACTAGGCCTAAAATAAAAAAAAGTAGGCTCTATGCAGTTTTAAATAGGTTACAGGGGTACACAGGCAACATTGGTGTGGTCAGCGGAGGACGATTGCACTGAGGGGCAGACACAGTTAGTAGGGCCAAAAAAGTAATAGGCAGAATGCAGTTAAAAATAGGTTACAGGAGTACGCAGGCGGCTTAGCTTTGTTCAGTGGAGGACAACTGTAAGGAGTGTCTGACATAGTTAGTAGGCCAAAATAATAAAGTGAGGTTAATGTCTTGCAAAAAAAATTTTTCACAAATAAACAGGTGGCATACCTAGGTACAGGGGTGGGCTCCTCTGCTGACTTGCAGACGGTGGTAGTTGGCGCAAAGTATTAACTGGTGTAAATGTAGGACAGGGCCCCTGAATATTTTTACTAGCAACAATCATGTCAACAAATTGGTATTGGCAGTGCAATTGAAGGATTTAACAGCACAGACTAAACAGTGGTGGAGCAGTGAGAGGTAATTTTGCAAGTGGGAGAGCACTGTTTGAGCTGGGGGGAACACTCTCTCGTGGGCGGCGGTACTGACGTTGGGTGTGCACCACCACCACCGCCAGAGACACATCATTGTACTATGAGGGACCCTGTGCCAGTGCCGTCGCCCAAAAGTGGGCACACCCACCTGTCCAGGCAAATGGCACTCGCACGGGTGCTTGCTCAAAGTGGTGACCACGGCCCCGTGGGTGGAGTCAGGCCATTTAGGGAGGTGTTAAAATGGCCTATGATGGACATACTGCAGCTGCAAATGGAGGAATTGGATCAGTCACTAAGAGGAGTCCAAAAGCAAAACCTTTTTACAGGAAAGCTACATGTCAGCAGGGGAAGGTGGGGCAAAATAATTAGAAATCCATGATTGGTTCATTTTAATGAAGGTTAGATCATCAACATTTTGGGCAGCCAGACGAGTCCTTTTTTTCTGTCAGTATTGAACCAGCAGCACTGAATACTCTTTCTGATAGCACACTAGCAGCTGGGCAAGCGAGCTCCTGTAATGCACATTCTGCCAATTCAGGCCAGGTGTCTATTTTAGATGCCCAGTAATCAAAGGGGAATGACGTGTGAGGGAGAACATCGATAAGGGAGGAAAAATAGTTAGTAACCATACTGGACAAATGTTGTCTCCTGTCACTTTGAATCGATGCAGCAGTACCTGTCGTGTCTGCGGTCATTGCGAAATCACTCCACAACCTGGTCATAAAACCCCATTTGTCCAACGCCACTTCTGATTTGTGGCCCTCTAACACCTCTTGCATGTTGCCCCCTGAAGCTCGTGTGAGAACCATCACCGCCGCTGTGTGCTGGGAATGCCTGAACCAAACGGTCTACAAGAGTTGCTTGTTTGGTAGCCAATATTTGCTCAAGGTTCTCATGTGGCATGATATTTTGCAATTTCCCTTTATAGCGTGGATCCAGGAGGCAGGCCAACCAGTAATAGTCATCGGTCATCATTTTGATAATGCGGGGGTCCCTTTTTAGGATACGCAAGGCATAATCATCCATGTGGGCCAATGTTCCAGGTGTCAAATCAATGCTTGTGCTGGGTTGAGGAGCACTTTCTGCCAAATCCACATCACTTGTCTCCCGCAAAAAACCTGTACCTGACCTTGCACCACCAACAATTTCTATTCCCCCCTGAGAAGCTTCCTTCTCCCATAAATAATCATCCCCATCTTCCTCCTCCTTCTCCTCCTCTTCGTCCGCAACCTCGTCCCCGAGACTTCCCTGGAGCAGACAATGGCTGACTGTCATCAAGGCTTCCCTCCTCCTCGGCTGCAGACGCCTGCTCATTAATGTGCGTCAAACTTTGCATCAGCAGATGCATTAGTGGGATGCTCATGCATATGATGGCGTCGTCCTCACTGACCAGCCATGTGCATTCATCAAAACACTGAAGGACTTGACAGAGGTCTTGGAGCTTCGACCACTGCACACCAGACAACTCCATGTCTGCCATCCAACTGCCTGCCCGTGTATGTGTATCCTCCCACAAATACATGACAGCACGCCTCTGTTCGCACAGTCTCTGAAGCATGTGCAGTGTAGAGTTCCACCTTGTTGCAACGTCGATTATTAGGCGGTGCTGGGGAAACTTCAACGATCGCTGATGGTTCTGCATACGGCTGGAGTGGACGGGCGAACGGCAGATGTGAGAGCAAAGTCGTCACACCTTGAGGAGCAGGGCTGGTAACCCCGGATAACTTTTCAGGAAACACTGCACCACCAGGTTCAAGGTATGAGCCAGGCAAGGTATGTGTTTCAGTTCTGAAAGGGCTATGGCAGCCATAAAATTCCTCCCGTTATCACTGACTACCTTGCCTGCCTCAAGATGTACACTGCCCAGCCATGACTGAGTTTCTTGCTGCAAGAACTCGGCCAGAACTTCTGCGGTGTGTCTGTTGTCGCCCAAGCACTTCATTTCCAACACAGCCTGCTGACGCTTACCACTAGCTGTTCCATAATGGGACACCTAGTGTGCAACACTGGCAGCTGCGGATGGAGTGGTCGTGCGACTGCGCTCTGTGGATGAGCTTTCGCTTCGGCTGGAAGAGGAGGAGGAGGAGGAGTGGCGAACGCTTACAGCCAACTGTTTCCTAGACCGTGGGCTAGGCAGAACTGTCCCACTGTGGCTGTCCCCTGTGGACCCTGCATCCACCACATTAACCCAGTGTGCCGTGATGGACACGTAACGTCCCTGACCATGCCTACTGGCCATGCATCAGTTGTGAGGTGCACCTTTCTACTGACTGATTGCCTCAGTGCATGGAGAATGTGATCTTTGACATGCTGGTGGAGGGCTGGGATGGCTTTTTTCGCAAAGAAGTGTCGACTGGGTAGCTCATAGCGTAGTACTGCGTAGGCCATCAAGGCTTTGAAAGCTTCGCTTTCAACCAACCGGTAGGGCATCATCTCTAATGATATAAGTCTAGCAATGTGGGCGTTCAAACCCTGTGTACGCGGATGAGAGGGTGAGTACTTTCTTTTCCTAATGAGAGACTCTTGGAGGGTGAGCTGGACTGGCGAGGTGCATATGGTGGGACTTGCGGTGGTGGTGGTGGTGGACATGGCGGATTGAGAGAGGGTTGGTGATGGTATTCTCGATGTAGGCTTACATGCTGTGTTTCTTACCAATAAACTTGTGATTCCCTGACTGCTTTGCCCTAGCGAAGACACCTCCACATTTGCTGCTGTTGTTGTTCTAACCGGTGGGCTTACAGTGGTGGAAGCGATGTAGCGTTGCTGACTACCTGGATTCTGAGCAGGTGCACCAACGGTAGGGGACGTTTGGGAGTTATTCCAGGCTTGCAAGTGCATGCTGGTTACATGTCTGAGCATGCACGTTGTATTTAAATTGTGGGGATTCTTCCCTCTGCTAAATGTTTTTGAGCATTTCTTACAGATAACTTTGCACTCATCATTCGGATCTTGGGTAAAAAATTGCCACACTACACTCTTCCTACTATGGAATACCTTTTTAGGCATTGCACGCTGTGTTACTTTCACCGGATGGCCACACTGTCCTAAAACTGGTTTTGGTTTTGCAAAACTTTTTTGGCCAGAGACGGGCCTGCCAGATGAAAGCAAATGTGATGTAGATGGCTGCTGCCGATCCTCCTCCTCCGCTTCTGAGCTACTGCCAGCGGCACCCTCTTCCCCCAATGGCTGCCAATCTGGGTCAACAACTGGGTCATCTATCACCTCCTCTTCAATCTCATGTTCAGCTATCTCTGTGTCACCGTGTAAGGTGCTATAACGTTCGGGAATGGGCTCCATCGTCTCATCAGGGTCAGTTCCTGGCTCAGTACACTGCGAGGGCAATGTAGTGATGTGAGTCAATGGAACAGCATGACAATCTAGCTGTGGCTGTGCATCAGTGCACTCCATGTCCGAATCATCTTCTAGTGGGCTGTTAACTATTTCCCTTTCCAACCCAGGCACGGTATGTGTAAAGAGCTCCATGGAGTAACCTGTTGTGTCACCTGACGCATCCTTCACTGTTGTTTTGGGGGAAGGACACAAGGAATCAACTTGTTCGACCGGGAGCATCCACCGACAACTGGCTACTTTTCAATTTTGAACTATCCGAAGAGGAGGCGAAAGAGCTAGAGGCAGAGTCAGCAAGGAAAGCCAAAACTTTTTCCTGCTGCTCCGGCTTTAACAGCGGTTTTCCTACTCCCAGAAAAGGTAGCGTTCGAGGCCTTGTGTAGCTGGATGATGACGCTGGCTCAACAACTCGAGACTTAGGTGCTATTTTGATTTTCCCTCTACCACCCGATGCTCCACCAGCACCACCACCACCACCATCAGAATTACCAGATGGCAATGACCGCCCACGGCCACGACCTCTTCCACCAGCATTCCTCATTCTTGGAAAAATGTAACCAAACTAACAACTGTTATACGGTACTGAAAAACAAGGTAGAAGGTGTATGTTAACTTGTTGTGAATATAAATCTCCCTTTTTATGTGTGGGTGAGTGCTGAATAAATCTGGCCCACTGTATTACAGTGTAGTTTCTGTGGCAGAAAATGACAGACTGAGATACCACAGACAGGACTGGCACAGATGCACAGATTTGGCAATATTAATCTCCCTTTTTTTGGGAGAGTAGTGAATAAATCAGGCCAACTGTATTACAGTATAGTTTCTGTGGCAGAAAATGACAGACTGAGATACCACAGACAGGACTGGCACAGATGCACAGATTTGGCAATATTAATCTCCCTTTTTTTTGGAAAATAGTGAATAAATCAGGCTCACTGTATTACAGTATAGTTTCTGTAGCAGAAAATGACTGACAGAGGTACCACAGACAGGACTGGCGCAGATGCACAGATTTGGCAATAATAAACTCCCTTTTTTTTTGTTTTTGGGAGACTAGTGAATAAATCTGGCCCACTGTATTACAGTATAGTTTCTGTTTCAGAAAATGACTGACAGAGATACCACAGACAGGACTGGCGCAGATGCACAGATTTGGCAATATTAAACTCCCTTTTTTTTGTTTCTGGGAGACTAGTGAATAAATCAGGCCCACTGTATTACAGTATAGTTTCTGTGGCAGAAAATGACTGACAGAGATACCACAGACAGGACTGGCGCAGATGCACTGATTGGCAATATTAATCTCCCCTTTTTGGGGGGGAGAGTAGTGAATAAATCAGGCCCACTGTATTACAGTATAGTTTCTGTAGCAGAAAATGACTGACAGAGGTACCACAGACAGGACTGGCACAGATGCACAGATTTGGCAATATTAATCTCCTTTTTTGGGGGAAAATAGTGAATAAATCAGGCCCACTGTATTACAGTATAGTTTCTGTAGCAGAAAATGACTGACAGAGATATCACAGACAGGACTGGCGTAGATGCGCAGATTTGGCAATAATAAACTCCCTTTTTTTTGTTTCTGGGAGACTAGTGAATAAATCAGGCCCACTGTATTACAGTATAGTTTCTGTGGCAGAAAATGACTCACAGAGATACCACAGACAGGACTGGCGCAGATGCACAGATTTGGCTATATTAATCTCCCTTTTTTTTGGGGGGGAGACTAGTGAATAAATCTGGCCCACTGTATTACAGTATAGTTTCTGTGGCAGAAAATGACAGACTGAGATACCACAGACAGGACTGGCGCAGATGAACAGATTTGGCTATATTAATCTCCCTTTTTTTGGGGGGGGGAGACTAGTGAATGAATCAGGCCAACTGTATTACACCACAGTTTCTATGTCAGAAAATGACTGACAGAGATACCACAGACAGGACTGGCGCAGATGCACTGATTGGCAATATTAATCTCCCTTTTTATGTGTGGGAGACTAGTGAATAAATTAGGCCCACTGTATTACAATATACTTTCAGTGGCAGAAAAAGACTGGCAGAGATACCACAGACAGGACTGGCGCAGATGCACTGATTGGTAATATTAATCTCCCTTTTTTATGTGTGGGAGACTAGTGAATAAATCACGAGGATGCTGCAAGGATTATATCGAACGCTGAAGTTGACAACTCATATTTAAAACAGCCATCTATTGAAATATTAAAAACGAGATGGGAGGCTGAGAAGAAAAGGATTATTTCATTGGAGTTACATGCCGGAACGCTGGTAGAGTACTTTAAGGCCAAGAGAATCCCTAGGGGATTAAGGCCTAATTTAAGACCTACCCTGTTGCCAAATAATATGCAATTCTGTGCAAAATTTGAAGCAATTGGCAATAAGTATGCTTTTGACATCATGCTATTAAATATAGAATTCTTGAGGAAAGAGATTGAGATTTTGAAGACCAAACAAGAGGAGACGAAAAATACCATTCTGTCCATTGCTTCAGCTGATGACTTTGGTCATATTAATTTGAGATTGGAAGAAAAACTGTCTAAATTTAAAGCTGGATTGGAAGATACCAAAAGATCTAAGTGGTTCAGGGATCTGGACGATTACAACAATGGCAGAATTTGTGGTTGGCAATTTAAGAACTCTTTCTCAAATAGACCGACATCAGGACCTGGGCGTCCTAGAGGTGCTCCTAGAAGAACAAGGAGACCTCGGAGAGGGTCCAATGCGCAGGCGGCTTTTGGCTTTACAGGTGGTGAGTCTGACTCTACAGACGAAGGGGGTGTGATGAATACGACTCGTTTTTTAGCCAAGGAGTTGGTGATTCCCCAAGGAGACGGAGGGGCCACAGGGGTGGCAGGAAACATAGAAAGAGAGAACCAAGGCTTGGTGACGAGGTCCAAAGGGAAGAAGAAATGAATGAAAGAACTTCTTTGGTGGTAAATATTTCTTCACTAACCCTTTCAGATTTGCAGGTTAGAGTGCTCTCCAAAGGGCTTTCCTTTTGCCCCTCAAGTAGGGTGAACTGGTTTAGTATTGACAATGATTTATATCTGTTTTTTAGACGTTTGAAATTGGCGACATTTTTTTCAGGAAAAGAGAAGGCTGTGGCCTTGGACCCCCGGATACATCTCTCCCTCGATATATTTGGGCTCTACAACAGTAGTGATTTTGTGCCTCCGGTTCAGGATCCTGTTGTGGAGACCTTTTGTAAATTGGTAAAGGCTGATGTAGCCGGATTAAAACATGAGGGGAGGAGATTAGGTCTTCCAAATTTAACATATGCGGAACGTAAAGAGATTAAGATTTTGAAAAATGACAAATCCATCACCATCAAGGCAGCCGACAAGGGCGGGGCCTTGGTGGTGATGGATACTGCATATTATGTGGGGGAGATAAGATCACAGCTTTCTGATATGGAGGTATATGAGAGACTTCAGGTGAACCCAACCCAGAGATTTAAATTGGAATTGGATATGATAATTGAGGAAGCACTGAATAGTGGTTTAATTGATGACAAATTGGCCAAATATCTTAAAGTTGAACATCCAGTGGTTCCTGTCCTGTACACCCTCCCAAAGATTCATAAGGACCTACAGAGACCCCCTGGCCGTCCGATTGTGTCGGGCAGGGGCTCTCTTTGCAATAAGGTAGCAATCTTTTTAGATCACTTATTGAGGAAATTTGCGGTTGCCGCACCATCCTATGTTAAGGACACAAGTGACTTTATTAGGTCCTTGGAGGGTGTACGGGTCAAGGAATCCACATGGCTGGTGTCTTTTGATGTTACTTCGTTGTACACATCCATTGAACATTCCAGGGGGTTGTCTGCCGTTGGTGTGGCGCTGGCCGGCTCCGACATGGCTCCTGATTGTGCACGTTTCGTCCTGACGCTGCTGGAGTTCATCCTGGGGAGGAATTTTTTCCTCTTCGGTGATGATTTTTTCCTGCAGCGCCGTGGGACAGCCATGGGGTCCAATGTGGCCCCCACATATGCAAACATCTATATGGCTGTCCTGGAGGGCGAATATGTGTACAAGTCACAGTTTTGGAGCCATGTGAGGGGCTGGCGGCGCTACATCGATGATATCTTCCTGATTTGGGATGGGGAATATAATGAGCTTGTGCATTTCCATTTATATCTGAATAATATCTACCCTGGGTTGGGGTTCACTATGGAAAGCTCTCAGACCAAGGTACAATTTTTGGATACAAGTGTTTATAAGAGTGATGGGTTGTTATACACTGATTTGTTTGTTAAACAGACAGACAGAAATAACCTTTTATATTTCTCTAGTGAACATCCATGAAGAATGGTAGAGTCTCTCCCATGGAGCCAACTCTTGAGGGTCAGGAGGATTGTCTCTGATGATTCTCTAATAGACACAAGGCTCAATGAGATGTGTCAAAAGTTTCTTATGAGAGGATACCCTAAGAGGGATTTGGATAAATTTAAAACAAAAACATTGATTAAAGGTAGAGATGAGCTCCTGACTCCCAGATTGGCTATTGAATCTAAAAAGAGAGTACCATTCGTAACAACATTTAATAGTCTGAGTGGCCAGATTTCGGGGATAATCCGGAGACATTGGTCGATATTGAGTAGGGGACATAGTAATGTGAGTGAGTTCCAATCACCTCCGTTGTTTTCATACAGGAGGAATAGGAGTTTGAAGGATGAGCTGGTGACTTCGGATGTGGGCAGCACTAGGAGGGACCTACAGACTACTTTGAGCCGTCCGAGCATGGGTAATTTCCCGTGTCTCGGCTGTGCATGCTGCAATAATCTTCTTAAAGGGGTGGTGTTTTATCACCCCCATAATGGGAAAGAGTATGTGATACGGAAACGTTATACTTGCAGAAGTAGTTTTGTGGTGTATATCCTGAGCTGCCCTTGTGGCCTCTATTATATAGGGGAGACCACAATGGAGGTTAAAGCAAGAATTTCGAAGCACAAAAGCACTATTAGAAAAAAACTTACTGATCTTCCAGTACCCAGGCACTTTCATGATCTAGGACATTCAATTAATCAACTCAGATATCGCGTCATAGACGATGTACCTATATTAAGACGTGGTGGGGAACGTGTTTCTCTTCTTAAGAGAAAAGAGTTAAAGTGGATATATGAGTTGGATACCCTCTCCCCAAGGGGTTTAAATATTGATTACCCGCAGAGTTGTCTCTTATAGCGTTTTGTGTATCCATTGTATTTTTCTCGTCGGTATGATTTTGTTTTTAACCATGTTATATACTATCTTATATTGTTAGTACAATAGAGGTAGTAATAATAACAGCTTCCTTAATATGGAACTGTCCCCTACATGTAAACACACATGCAGAAAATGGCATAGGGTGGTTTAGATACGAGGCTCCTGGGATTCGATCGTCATGTTGAGGTTATGGTATTTGATGTGAATGTACCATTTTGTGCCTATCCATCTATTGGTATTAGGAGGAAAATGTGGTAATTAGAAGGGGAATGTGGTTCTTCTACGTGCTATGAGTTATTGGTATGTGCTCATCCCTTTATATGGAGATATGTGTTCTGTTTATATTTATATAAATGATTGATATTTATTATATATTATACATATGTCTCCATGGATGGTTTATGTTATATCAGGATGGTGGTTTCTCCCCGTGTATATGATTTCTCATTTCAGGTCCATACGGAAAGACCGGGTGTTGGTGGAGATGCGTTATTATGTATCTTGTCATATGGACCTGGAATGAAGAAATGTTATGGAGATTCCTTATTCATGAAGGCCGATTGCGGTCTGTGTACTGATGTCATCTGGAATGTTCAGAGAGTCCCATTGTTATGCGCGTCCGAGATGTCATCTGGAATGTGTAGAGAAACCTCTCTGTCATGCGCAGTTGTGCTGTGATAAGTCCGGCGTATGGAAGTTGCCGAAGTTCTGAATTAAGACATGCGCATAGGTGATCGAGAGGTCGGTGACATCATGGACATGCGCAGTATGGAACTGATGTATCGGGGAACCGGCCAATGATCTGACGCATGGGTGAGCGTTGCATGCTGGATACATGACGTTCGCATCACGTGGGAGCTTTATGAACAGGATTGGACTGTCTCCGTTGTGGACATGCCCTTGATGTCATGACAACTGTGGACGCCCCGCTTGGATTGGTGCGATCGCTGTTGTTTACTGCATGGACACGGGGGTTTTGTTCCTGGATTTATGGGGATAATTTACTAATGGGGAGCGATCAGGGATAATATTACCCCATTAATGGTCAGTACATATGGGGGGCTGTTTATGTGGATCTGTTTTTAATTGTATTTATATATGTTGTACCATGATGTATTTTTTCTAATTGTATAGAACTGTCCCATTGGTTGCTAGTAAATTGATGGGTTGGGACTAAGGGTATATAATGGTGGTTGGATTGTCTTTGCACTATGCTTGATAAAGGTCTTCGGACCGAAACGTTGCTGAAGGTGGAATAAACACGTGAGCTGTTCTTTCACAATTGCTGTGGTGCTGTCCCTTTTCTTCATTTGGATTTAGTGAATAAATCAGGCCCACTGTATTAGGCCATGTTCACACTTTGCGGTTTTTACCGCGGATCCGCGGCGATTTTGATGCTGCGGGTCCGCAGCAGTTTCCATAGCGTTTACATTAACATGTAAACCCTATGGAAACCGCAAACCGCAGTGCAGCGATTCTGCACCCATAGAAATGCATTGAACCGCTTACTTCCCGCATTGGGCTGTGCCCATGTTGCGGGAAGTAAGCAGATAATGTGCGGGTGGTACCCGGGGTGGAGGAGAGGAGACTCTCCTCCAGGCCCTGGGTACCATAAATAGTGTAAAAAAAAAAGAATTAAAATAAAAAATGATGTTATACTCACCTCACAGCGCTGCCCGCGGCCGTCCGGTAAAAGTCTTAGGGGGTCAGATCGGGAGACCTTGGTGGCCATTCAACTGGCCCATGACGACCAATCCACTTTCTAGGAAACTGTTCATGTAGGAATGCTCGGACCTGATACCCATAATGTGGTGGACTGGTGCACCATCTTCGGTGTCAGGTCCGAGCATTCCTACATGAAAAGTTTCCTGGAATGTGGATTTTTGTTTTGCCCATTCTGCAAATTCAGCACGCCAATCTGGGTCATCCTCATTGAGATGCTGCAGCAGCTGGATTTTGTAAGGGTGCCATTTGTGAGTAGCTAATATCCGCCGAAGGGATGTTTGACTGATGCTAGATCGGCACTCTGAATTTGCAGAATGGGCAAAACAAAAATTGGAACAGAACCCTCAGTTTAAACATAACATTATGTTCAGTGATGAGGCAAACTTTTTTGGGTGGGCCATTTATATGGATACACCTAAATAACATGGGAATGGTGACAGTTTTCTTGCGTAGGGTGTCTTGCACTGAAATCTGCTGCAAGGACCCAGGTACTGAGTTCACCAGACATCAACACAATTTCTATCCGCTCCTCACGTGTTAACCTCTGCGACATGTCAATGACTGTAAACAAAGAGAAACTTGTAAATAACTCATGAAAGAATAAAGGTATGTTACAACCAAGCACACCATTGTTTTTCTTGTGAAATTTTCAATAAGTTTGATGTGTCACATGACCCTCTTCCCATTGGAAAAAATTAAGTTGGTTCCAAAATGGACGACTTCAAAATGGCCGCCATGGTCACCACCCATCTTGAAATTTTTCCCCCTCCCATTTACTAATGTGCCGCAAACAGGAAGTTGATATCACCAACCATTCCCATTTTATTTGGGAGTATCCATATACTTGGCCCACCCTGTACATATATATATTTACAGTGGTTTAAATAAATATTTAACATGTCACCAATTTTCTAAGTAAATATATTTCTAAATGTGCTATTGACATGAAATTCTCACTTGATGTCAGTAGCAACCCACCAATCCACACAGTCAAAAAAATTAAACCATAGATGTCCATAAATTAAGTTGTGTATAATAATGAGAAGTTTCACAGGAAAAAAGTATTGAACACGCTTACTGAAATTTATTTAGTACTTCATACAAAAGCTATTGTTGGTGAACAGCTGGGCCATTCTAGCAGCTTTATTTTCTTTCTCTAAAAATAGACTTACGGTATGTGCTGGCTGTATAACACAACCAGTGGGTCATGGGTTTACCACAACAGAGAGGGGCTAGATGACTGCAGTGTCTGATTTTAAGTACTCCTGCACCGATTAGAAGCACTTCCCCTTCGTATTAAATGGTGCAGGTTTCCTTCAGCAGTGCAGAGTTTAAACTGTTCAGCTTAGAGTCCCTGAAGCCTCCATATTCAGATTATCTCAGCTGTTCAGTATTGGCCACTCCCCTCTCCTATGTGTGCTTATGCCTGTTGTTGATAGAGGTGTTTGAGGAAGTTGATCTGTGACTGTCACTTGGAGTTTCTGCTGTGTGCAATCCCTTATCCTCTCCTATCTGGTTTACCTACCTTTTTCCCATCTGTTGTCTGTGAGTGCACATTTGTATGATTGGCATTTTCATTTATCCCTGTACATCTTCCCTTGTTTCTCCGGTTTGTGTATAGAATTATACTGTTACTCTCCACTTCCTTGAGTAGGGGAGGTGGTCGGATATAGGCCGATTTCAGTAGTTCGGCAAGGTACGTGGCTCCAGCATCTTAGCCGCCAGAAGTAATCCGGGGAGCAGGGATAGTTAGGGCGCCCCTAGTGGTAGGGACTGTGTAGGAGCCCCTGGCCCCAGGAATCCAACAAACAGCGGTGACATTGAGTGCACACTGTATGGAGTGAGTTCTGATCCAGAGCTCAGTCCAGACAGTACAAGCTGTATACTTATCTGCTGTACTGTACATGCATGACAGATGCTGCAAATTATTACGTTGGAAAACTGGACAAATGAATAAGGGCACTGAGACACAAGAAACGCCTCAGTGAATTTTCAGACCATGCCATGAGGATTTTAATCTTTATTTCTTTTATTTATTGATACAAAAAATGAAATTATTTTTTTAAATGAATTTTTAACTTAATTAGACAAATATTTAATAAAATGACATTTATGTTTTGACAAGGCTGGCGCGAACTGTGTTGGTGCACACATGATAGTTTTAAAACGTGCACACCCCTATCTCTAAACTGCTGCATGCTGATTGTTAGCTATAAGCAGAAATATTCCACATAAAATTCCTTTACTACCTCCTTGAAATACTGATAAATCTGAAAAATTCAGGAATGTGGAGGATGTTGAAAGCATTTTATCAATCAAGATAAGTAAAGTATCACATGTTAACAATTCCTGCACTATCAGACATAAGTAGGACCTTTTGAGTCAGGGAAATGTTGTAGGTGGGACACAAAACAGAAGACACTGGATTACTGGTGGGGCGGAGGTCCTAATATCTATGTTTATTACATGTACCTACGCAGCAAAACGGTGAGTGTTGTTACAGTTATGTTATGTTAAATATGTTTTATGCTTCAGATATTGTTTTTCTGTTGACACAGAATTGGTAAAGAATGTTTTCAGTACCCTCGAAATCCACAACTGCTTTTTTTAGTATAACATTTCCACTCCACATCCGAACATCGATTACAGACCTGAAAATCCACAATCATTAACAAGCAGTAACCCAGTTAGGAGTAGTTATAGCTTCCTTCCTTCCTTTTCCTGTTAACAGCGCGCAAAATGTTAATAACGTAACAATAAGAAAGTAAAAACACTTAGTTTTAACCCCTTCTGCACTGATCAATGTTGGGCTTTCAGGACAAATCCTTTGCATTCAAAAAGCTATAATATTATTTTCTCCGCTGATATAACTGTATGAGGGCTCTTTTTTTGCAAGACGAGTTGTATTTATTTGTGGCACCATTTTGGGATACATACAGCATACAACATATAATCAGCCAACTTTTATTAATTATTTTATGGAAAAGAATAGTAATAAACATCAATTCTCACGCTATTTTTTTACCTTTTATGTTTTATATTAGAGCCAAATTAAGGGTTATCTTTATTCTGTGGCAGTGCGGCATGGACATAATTATTATTATCTTTTACATAAGATGACCGTACATTTCTTTCTGAATCCCTACTGGAAAGCTGCAAAAAAAAAAAGGAATTATTTTCCTTCTGGTTGTTGCAAAAGTTGCTTTCACTTTCACAAATGAAAACAGGATAAAGTCACCAATCCAATCAGTCCACCGGTACAATCTCATTATTAACAATTCTAACGATTCCACGAATACTTCAATCATTTATTTCCTGGTTACTCTCAACCGAAAAAAAAAAAGAATTAAGACCCCAATGCATCAAACAATTTTCACCAGTTTTCTGGCATAAAACTGCTTGATATGTCACCCCAAAAGAGCAAAAGAGGTATAAATTACTACAGAAATATATATCAGCTACTGACGAGACTAAATTTCTGGCGGTGGCGCACGGCAGTTGAAAGATGGGACAAATTCATTCAGAAACATTGTGTCATGTCGGACGCTGTTCAGACCAGGTCGTCCGACAGACAGCGGTAATTCCGCTTTTGTCCACTATGTGCTCATTGGCGTCGGCTAGATTTTATCTAGCTGGTCCGGGGTTAATTTATCTGGTGCTCTGATTGGAAGCTGGGCCATGCCCACTGCCTTTAAATAGTTCTCCTGAACATTGGGCGTCGCCGATTATAGCTTCAGTCTAGTGCTTGGTTATCTCGGTCTGGAGTGGTGAGCTAGGAGTTGGAGTATCGTATCTGGTGGTGTATTTCCCTTTGTCTTATTTACTCCTTCCTATATTTGTATTTGTTTTGCCCTGTGCACTTATTGTGTATTCCTGAGTGACTGCGGCGTGGTGTATATTTTCAGTTATCCTTGTCTGTGCTAACTGTGGGTATTGGTGTATTATCTCTTCACTGGGTGGTGGGCAGTGGTTTCAGCCTAGGGTTGAAACAGGAGATAGGGTGAGGGTGGAGGCCTAGACATGCACACCATCAGTGTAAATTCTAGGTTGAGGGTCAGTCAGGATTTCCCTAGTCTTAGGGAAATTGCAGGGGCCCGGGTTATTAGCTCTTGCCCACCCAGGCTTCCCGTGACACATTGGTTGTAATTCACTTATTTAAAAAAATGTGTTGTATTGTAAAGGAAAAGAAATTTGCACATGAAGATTTTTGTATTGAGTTTGTTGGTTGTGTTATTCTCTGGGGTTGTGTGTCAGTCAATAAATTAAAACATGTACTATTAAATATCCACAAATTTGGAAAGTCAATTTCCCGCTATTGAAGAAGCCGTAAAAATGTTGGATATATCATATCAGGGGCAGATAAAGACATCTGAGAGCCTCTTTGCAAGAACAGTAGATGTGTAGAGTATATTCTGGTATAATGTCCCCCAACCTGGGCTCCTTTCAGTAATATATGCCCCCATCCTGGTATAATGTCCCCCATCATGGACCCCTTGCAGTAATGTACTGTATGTTCCCCATCCTGGTATAATGTGCCTCATCCTGGGCTTCTTCCAGTAATAATGTCCTAGGGCTGCTGCTCTTCTCCAATAAATATAACAAAAACCCTAATCTACTCACCTTCCGCCGCTCCCATGACGTGCTGCATCATCTTCTATAGGCGGCGCAGAAGCCGGCTGTAAGTGCAGAGACCCAGTGAGAATAGGAGTTGAAATAGTTGCTGGCGTCAGTGGACCCCCCGTCAACCGGGGTCTGATCACAGTTACACTCTTTGTGACCATGATCATTATGCTCTTGCCCCTCTATAAGTGAAAGTACTCCCTTATCTACTAGGTCCTGTGAAACTGCATCGGATGTACACATGGGTTCACCTAGGGAGGTGAATTCTGTAAGCCATAGGTAAGATAGAACACAGAGGGCATGATTTGCCAGATGACACATAGATCAGCTAGGACCATGACAATAAGGTATACAAGACTACAGGCAGATAAGAAGACCAGGAACAATAGAATACATAAAGCCAGGAGTGTGGATATACACAAGAACTGTAGATGTATAGTCAGCACAGCATTTGGATCAAATAAATAGTTAATGGAAAAGTTGTACGCTATCAGCAGACAAATGGTCAATGGCAGGGATGTAGGCATCCACAAATAACTCGTTAACTGCAGGCAGAAGTGATGATTTTGGATTCTTGCTAAAAAAAAATACACACTGCTGCAGTAACATTGTATTCTGAACAGCACCAGTATAGCATGAACAGGCAACAGAATACTTTCTTGCAGAGATTACTATGCGCTGCTTTAGCAGTGCTATAATGTAAACAGTACCAGTATCCGAGAAGAGTTTCTTATGCTTATAGCAGACAAATGGTTAACTGCAGGTTTGACACAGGAAATAAATGGAGATAGATGATAAGCAAGCAAGAGAATTCTGAAGATACATCTCTAACATATTAAATACCAAAGGATATTTCTCAACTTAAGCAAAACAGGAGCGGAGAAAATCCTCCTAAGGCAACAATACTGAGAATGCTATCTGGTACAAGAAACATGTGTGCGGAATTTAGGTACCCTTTGTCAAAATGTTAAAGTGGATATTCAAATGATAAAGTGAAACTAGCAGTTGTAAATGTATTAATTAAAACAGATTAATGTTTTCTAACAAGGAAATAACATTTCAAATTAAAAAATATCTGGATGTGGCGAATTAAAATGTGACAGTCAGTCCTCACATGCAGAGATCCTGTTGATATTGAATCTTTGAATTCCTATTGCTTATTTACACCCTTTTTATGCCTAAATGCCCAGGTAATAGCCAGGTTTCCAGGAATGGATCAACTCCTGCTGCTTTTTACAGTATTCATGCATGCTCTATCTCCAATAAATGGTGATCTACTGATTGAAGGACTAAGAAACATTCAGGTCAGTAAAATCTTTATTGGGCGTAACTGTTATATGCAAACGTACTTCTGAATATACATATATATATATATATATCTATAAATACATATATCAGCCATCTAAATCAGCCATAACATTAATGATCTTAATAATAATAATAAATAACATTAATTATATTCTTAGAATGTCATATGTCGAGGTGCACTATATTGGGTAGTAAGAAACCAGTCAGTCCTTGAAACTAATGTTAAGCAGGAAAAAAGTGAAGGATTTGGGATACTTTGAAAGGGTCAAATTGTGCTGATTAGACGTATGGGTCAAAGCAATTCTTTAGCAGTAGGGCATTCTCGATACTGGGTGAACAAAAAATGGTTCAAGGAGGAGCAACGGCAGAAGTGTCGGTAGAATCTTGGGTTTCAGGGCTCATTGAAACACTTGGGAAGCAAAAGCTAGTCTGTGTAATCCGATCCAACAGTAGAACTACTGTAGCACAAGTCTCTAAAAAAGATCAATGAATTGTCTGATTCTTAAAAAAAGAAAAGACAAATGGTATCAAGTACGGTAACAAAAAATCTACTCACCTTTTTGATCCCATACTAACAGATGATGCAGCGGTCCCATCAATGGTCGCTGCCAGTGATAATGTGATCACTTCACCAGTACAGTCAATGAGTGGCCTCAACAGATGTGTTGTACTGACTGGCATGAACTATTGAGGAGTCACAAGTGCATCTGACCTAAATTAGTGGAAAAATTAAGTGTTAGTGAGTGTTTTTTTTTTTTTTTTTTCTTAAACATCTTTGTCTCTTTTTATTTTTAAACAATGCAGTCTATTTGATTCTAGATATTGTAATGTCTGATGGCACCTCATCATGGTTCCCCTCCTTCCCCCATATGGTGATGCCAGCTTACTCAATGCTCCGGCTGCAGCAACTTCCTTGCTTGCCCCCTCCTCCTTCCCTCAACTTAACTTTCTCCAAGACTATTTGACAAATCAACTTTATGGTTCATGCACATGACCATAATAATCGAATGAGTGCTATGCATCGTTTTCACAGATAGCACTCGCCCCCCATGTTATTCTATGGGACTGTGCACATGTCCAACGTTTTCCTCGGACCAAGCAAGTCTGAGGAAAAAAATCTCAGCATGAACGATTTGCCTTTGAATTAGATGGCACTTGCCCATTCATGTCTATGGGTCCATGGAAAGGATCGGAAAGCACTTCGATGACATTCAAGTGCGATCTGAATTTCACGACACACTAAATGGACAAGATGGAAAAGATTTTTTTTAATTCTCCACATCTGAGAAAATTGGATCACAATCTGATCAGAGTGTAATTAGCATAATCAGCGCAATGAAAGAAAATCGGTCGTATGACCCCAGCCTAAGACGATACAGCCTAGTCAATTTTTCACTTCCACCATAAATGTTCTATCATATTGATCTAAACTGTTTTCTGGCCATGCCATTGAGTTCATATGTCTTTCCTGTACAAAAACTTCAGCACTCTTTGCTGAATGGCAAGTTGCATTATCCTCCTAAAAAATTACTTTAAAAAATACTCATCATTTGCTGGAGAGCAGGGAACCATCTGCAGGCATTTTGCTCTGTTTTCCTTATTTTTTTGGCTCTACGATTTTCAACAGATTGGACACAAGTGCTAAATATCTGAAGTGAAAAACATCTAAATTGAGAAGACACTATATAAAACAAAATAGCATTATTGTTTTACATAATTCAGTCATCGTTGGTAGGATGTGTTCCATTTTTTAATATTTTTAATATGTAATTTTTTTTCATTTCTTCTACAGAAAAGAAGCAATGATAAGGTAAGTACTGGGAAAGATACAACACAGCACAATACAGGTATAGAACAGAGACTGGTGCATTACATGGAGGTACAAAAGTTCTCAATGCCAGACAGACTTTAAACATATTTGTCTGTGTCTTTGTAGCATGGGTGAAAAAGCGTATGACACTTTAGATGTCCCCACTACACTATAGATGAGACAAGATGAGTTTACATAGACGGAACTTGATGCATTGTATCAAACTGTTTGTCTTAAGACCCCCATAAGTACTTGTCGATATTGATGGGTTCGGCCTTCAGTCTAATGTCTATCGAGGCTTCTGATTCTTCCCCAACAGATGATGTCGGTGGGGCTCAGGATCTAGCATGTCCAATTTCAGACTGTAGTTCCTTTTGTTCTTGAAAAGCTAACCCGCTGCCAGAGAAGTTTGGCAGTGTCTCTCTAAGAGAGAACACAGGAGCACTTGTCAGAACACGTGCTCATGGGTATGGGTGAAAATCAAAAAAGGTCCAAAGCACCGGACGTTCTCCTGCAAGTAACCTCTTTATCGGTTACCACATACAAAAGGTAAAAAGTACATGCAATGTTTCAGCCATACTGGGCATTTTTCAAGCCAAATGACCACCTTTTACTACATTTGGCTTGAAAAAGACCCTCTGTGGCCGATACATGGATTGTACTTTTTACATTTTGTATGCAGTAACCAATAAAGAGATTCCTTGTAGAAGAAGATCCAACGCCTTGGACTTTTCTTGATAATTAATGATCTGGTAGTACTCTGGGGAGTTGCCCCTAGACAGCATAGATCATGGAGTGATGCAAGGGAATAGACATTCTTAAAACATGGGTAATTGGTGAGTCAGAGGAGATAATTGCTATCTAATGACATATGTGTACTTCATGGATCCTCGAGGCAAAGCACTCCATAACATTTACATCATGGAGCACCAAGGAATTACATGGGTTGGCCACTTAAAATTTCGAAATGTGCTGGAATTAACATATAAAGCCACTTATACACAAAATCACTAATATATTGTTATTAGGCTCGACATTGCCGTGTAGAGCGCCATTTTACATTATACGAGACTTTGAATTAAAATGAAAATGTACCAAAGATCAACTGATCGCTAGTGTGTTGAGGACTCTCACAATCATGTGCTTGGATCTGCTTACTTCTCAATCCCAAACATAGAAAAAGTCCTGCAACCTAACAGTAACCAAACAGACACGATAGTAATTAATGGAGCTTGGTTGGCGCTTTCTGTGTCCTTCATAGAATGGATAATTTTACTGGCCAGTTCATGAGCGCCTGTATTTTTTCATACCCTATTTTAACCATGTTAAATGGGAATTCCCAAGTTTGAAAGGTATACCCCCTATCCAAGGGGAGTCTGACCGCCGTGGTCCCCAGCAATTCCATGAATTGTAGCTCTGAGGACCCTATGGCTGAATGGAGCAGAGGATGATCATGCATGCTGCCAGTCCATTCATTCTAAGCTGAGCGCAGTGCTTCACAATCACTGGTGTTTTCATTAGATGTAATAGTATCAGTGCATATGATAGATCACTGCTCCATTCAGCCAGGGGTCTTCAGAGCCCTGGTTCTTCGGATCGCTGGGACTCATAGTGGTCTGACCCCCAGTAATCAGAAAGTTATTCCCTATCCCATTGATAAGGGCTGATGTTTAAAATTGAGAGTACCCCTTTAAGTCTCATGGGATTATCTCTGCATTGATAGATTTTTTTTTATTTGTTTGGGACCTTGAAGTAAAATTATCCTTTCCATGAAGAACACAAAGAAATCCAAAATAATGGTGTCTCTTTGGTTTCCTTTAGGTTGTCAGTCATTTTAACAGAAAGAAATTGAGCAGCTACAGTATTGGAGTGTCTTGTGCAACAATAATCTGAGGCTTATAACGCATTTGTATAGAGCTGCCGCCTTGTTTAGGTCAATCTTTTATACCAACTACAGTTACATACCCCGGCAGAATTTTTGCTTTCTTGGCCTTTTGTCAGAGAATATGAATGATAACACCAAAACTTTTTCTCCACTCATGGTTAGTAGTTGGGTGAAGCCATTTATTGTCAAACTACTGTGTTTTCTCTTTTTTAAATCATAATGACGGCCCAAAACATCCAAATGACCCTAATCAAAAGTTTACATACCCCATTTCTTAATACCGTGTATTTAGCCCCCTCTAACATCAATGACAGCTTGAAGTCTTTTGTGGTAGTTGTGATGAGGTTCTTTATTTTCTCAGATGGTTAAGCTGCCCACTCTTCTTGGCAGAAAGCCTCCAGTTCCTGTAAATTCCTGGGCTGTCTAGCATGAACTGCGCACTTGAGATCTCCCCAGAGTCGCTCATTGACATTGAAGTCAGGAGACTGAGATGGCCACTCCAGAACCTTCACTTTGTTCTTTTGTAACCAATGACAGGTCGACTTGGCCTTGTGTTTTGGATCATTGTCATGTTAGAACATCTAAGTACGTCCCATGTGCAGCTTCTGGGCTGATGAGTATTTGCTGATAACGTGCTGCATTAATCTTTCCTTCAACTTTGACCAAGTTTCTTTGCCTTTGTAGCTCACAAATCCCCAAAACATCAGCGATCCACCTCTGTGCTTTACAGTAGGAATGGTGTTCCCTTCACCATAGGCCTTGCTGAATGTAATGTTATGGCTGTGGCCAAAAAGTTCAATTTTGGCTTCATCACTCCAAATTACCTTGTTCCAGAAGTTTTGAGGCTTGTCTCTGTGCTGTTTTGCGTGTTGTAGGCGAGATACTTTGTAATGGCTTTCTTCTGGCGACTCGACCATGCAGCCCATTTTTCTTCAAGTGCCTCCTTATTGTGCATCTTCAAACAACCACACCACTAGTTTACAGAGATTCTTGGATTTCAGCTGATGTTATTTGTGTGTTTTTCTTTGCATTCCAAACAATTTTCCTGGCAGTTATGCACAATATTTTTGTTGGTCTACCTGACCATGGTTTTGTTTTTACAGAGCCCCTGATTTTCCATTTGTTAATCACAGTTTGAACGCTGCTGACTGGCATTATTAATTCCTTGGATCCTTGGATATCTTTTTGCATCCCTTTCCTGTTTTATACAGTTCAACTACCTTTTTCCATAGATCCATTGACAATTCCTTTGCTTTCCCCATGACTCACAATCCAGAAACATCAGTGGCTGGATGAAAGATGCAAGAGTCTGTCTGGATCCCAGAAATTCACTCAGCTTTTATGCACAGACACACGCAAACATGTCACAGGTGAAGATGTTACCTTTAGTAGCCATTCAAATCCATTCGTGTCAACTTCTGTGCTTGCTATCAGACCAAAATCACCAGGCTATGTAAACTTTTGTTCAGGGTCATTTGGATGATTTGGGTTGTCATTATGATTTAAAAAGAGAAAACACAGTAGTTTGACAATAAATGGCTTCACCCAACCACTAACCATGAGTGGAGAAAAAGTTTTGGTGTTATCATTCATATTCTCTGAACAAAGGCCAAGAAAGCAAAAAATTCTGCTGGGTCATGTAAACATTTGAGCACAACTGAATATAAAATGACATGTGATCAGACCTGTCCATTTCATCAGTGCTCTCCAATAAATAACTGTCACATAGCTGTTGGGTGACCCGGGAGCAGGGGCTCCTTCCCTGTCCCTAACACTAAGGGGCACCCTAGATTGCCCTACTCCCCAAGATAAGATACTTCTGAAGGTGAAGAAGCCAGGGCTTCCACCTTTGCCTTATCTCCTGAATTAGCCCTCTGTCTGTTCTCTTCCCCCACCCAGGGAAGAGGGGTGGTACTGTGCACCGTAGTACACCAACCTGACAAACAAGGCAAGACAAACAAGGATTAACAGAAAACTCCAGGCATACAAAATATTCACTCGCTTATAATAGAGGAATGCATCGGGATGTGGAGGTAGGGGAATAATCCAAAATAGAAAAGGATAAGAAATTACCACACATACAATCCAAGCAACAGTCACTAATAACGCCTCTCCCTCCGTTAGCCATGCAGCAATTGCTACATCTGACAAGGATTTGTAATAGAGCCCAGATTATAAAGGGGAAAGGAGTAGCTAATGGAGCTCAGCTGTGAGCACAAGGATTTCCAACATGGCCGAGTAACCCCTGTTCTGCCAGAAGAAATAAACACATTTAAAATAAAGAAGAAGCGCTCCTTCTCAGCGCTGGAGTAGGAGCAATCAGACGTTGTGGTCTTTTGGCTCCACACTGTCAAGGTAACCCCGTGACAATAACACTGAATGCAGCACTGCACTTGTTTCCCTTACTATGCTCTGTGTTATCCAATATAGACAGCTGATGAACAAGTCCGATAATGCACCATGTTGGGACCGGAGCCCTGTTTAGTCAGCACCAAAAATTAGTGTAAACAAGGGGGAAGCACAAAGAACAAATTAAGACATCAACACATTACATTATATCAGAAAGTAACTTTATGTGCTGTTTCCAGCACATCTGGTAAACGATAATAGCCAACCCTTGTATGTGATTATATGAGAAAATGCAAGACTATATACTTTTCAATAAATCAATCAATATACAATGTGCCATAAGATAATCATTACCTCATTAGTTGTGAAGTCTGACATGGAGATGTCGGAGATAGTTGGACTTGGCAAGTACTGAGACTTCGACAATGGGGACTTTTTGCTATGCTCGGTGAACCTACACCTTGTTATACTTTGCGACTTTCTTCCTCCTATCTAGATACGAGGGGAAAAAAAATTCTGAATTATTATACGCACGACTACCTATGTATTTATTGAATAATTTGCAATATTGGTACTATGGTATTGGTAGAGGCTCATATAACAATTATTCTCACTTATTTTCTTTTTAGCCACTAATTACTCTTCAATATAGGTTTCATTATTTATCCGTTACTGATTTCACCACTAGCCTCTTTATTAGTAGAGCTCGAATATCCTACACAACATTCAAAATATTAGTATTCCTTACACTAACAATGCATATACTTTATATTTTATTTCTTTTCACAACACATTCTTTTTACACCACTGTCACTTTTGATATTAATTCCAGAACATTTGATACCCTTACACTTGTATTCTGTCACCCTTCTTACCTCCAGAGTAAATGCGCCATATAGTACACATTAAGCATATAGTTTGCTACTAACAGTTGTGAAGCGCATGATGAGTTGAGTGCCACCCCCCGACCTTACAGTTCACGCCACTCACACCCTGCTGGCACGCACTGCCATCATTTTCTTGACTGCACTGCTGGCCTGTGGGTCACTGCCCAGAAACCGGAGGTCAAGCGGTAGGGGTGGGCATATGATGTCATGCCCCATGTCTATTCAACCAAATGAAGCAGCATACAGCTACACGCCCTACATCACATGCTGTGATTTACGGCATTACATTGGACACACACGAGCATTTAATGGTTCGGTGTTCCCCTCCCTGACACATCCCCTGTGGAAGTGTTACAAAACGCGCGTCGGGGCAGAGGGACTCATGACCTGACCAATGCCCGTTATCATCACTGCAGTACATAAAGTAAATAAGAAATATTTATGCATATTGAGTCACTTTACTTATACTATATGGCCACAAAATTACCCTGTTGATCAGTTACTATTACCATCAGTTACTAGCACTGCTACAATATATGCAAACCTTACCTGGTGCATACATTATCTACTCTGTTACCAGTATATGGCCATTGAGCCACTGGGGAACTGATTATTTGCAATATATGCTTTTCATATTGTTGACATACAGTATATAATTACACTAATGTAGTATATACAGTGGGTACGGAAAATATTCAGACCCCTTTACATTTTTCACTCTTTGTTTCATTGCAGCCATTTGGTAATTTCAAAGAGTTCATTTTTTTCACATTAATGTACACTCTGCACCCCATCTTGACTGAAAAAAAACAGAAATGTAGAACTTTAGCAAATTTAAATTCAATCTCTCATACTATAATAACCTAGTTTATTATTCTGTGTTACACCATTCAGCCACTGAATGATATCGAAGTCTACAGTATAGACATCAGCAGCCTGGTGACATCTCGCTTTGCCCATAATGTCATCACAAGCAGAGCTGTTAACAGAGCCAACATATCAAAAGAAGCCATCTTTGATGTGGATTTACCAAAAACGGCTTTCATAACTAATTTTACCATGTAAGTACAACAAATGTATATGTGAAGACGTGGTAGAATTAAATTTATGGCTAGTAAAATGCTCACTGGTACCTGGAGTCTAGGACATAACTACAGGGAGGGTAAAGGCTGCAGATGCATCTGGGCCATAGGAACCATTTAAGGGTTTATCCAGGACTATTTTTTTCTCTATGAACCTAAAAACGAACAAGCAGGTAGTTGCTAACTACCTGCCTGTTTTATCCGGTGGTCATTGGTCACTCCTGCCGGCGATTCAGCTGCTCAACATCAACAGAGCAGCTCTTCTTGCTTAGAGACATGGAATGACTGCAGATATCATGCTGATTGACAGCCAATTCCTCGCAGTTATGCAGCAGGGAGCGTCTGTCAATCAGCATGACAACGGCAGTCACGCCCTATCAACAGAGCGGAAGAGAAGCTGCTGGTCTGTCAACTGGGTGTGACTGCAGACGTCTTGGTGATTGATAGCCAACTCCCCGCAGTTATGCAGCAGAGAGTGGCTGTCAATCAGCATGACATCGGCAGTCACGCCCTATTAACAGAGCGGAAGAGAAGCTGCTCGTCTGTCAATGTGACGTTAGCGGAAGCCACGGAATGTCTGGTAAAGATCAACGCCGGACACAACATGCAGGTAGTTAGTAACTACCTAAACGTTAGTTTTTAGATCCTTAATAAAAAAAATAGTCCTGTATAACCCCTTTAAATCCACATAAAGAAATACCAATGTTTGTTTTCCCTGATCTCTGAGATCACCGTGATACTTACCTTTTATTTCTCTAATGACTCAGTGGTTAGTTATCAGTACTATAAAATTCATGAAAGTTTACGGATCTTGTTATAAAGTTCGATTCAAGGCCCAGAAACTTTAAGATGCACCTCTGCTCTAAGTCCCCATTGCGGGGAATGAAACAAGACCAACTTACGTCTACTCAGCCCACGGAGCTTTCTGCTTCCTTACAAAAAGTAGAAATATTCTCAGCTAATCCTCACAATTTTGTTTCATAGTAACAAGTTTGGAGTTGTCTTTATTATTATTATTATTATTATTAGAGAGACGGTCCTATCCAAAGACTGGAAGTTGTACTGGACCCCCCAGGGCTACGCTAACCCTTTCCTGTAAAATTGACATACATGTACAGTACATCATTGTTATTATGTGGGTACAACTGCTGTGGGAGTATAGGACTAAGCTGATAGATGATGATTTAATAGAAAAAATTATGAGTGTGTCAAATATGCAATGTCCCATCATTTTATAGAATATAAGACAATCTGCCATTGAGCTGGCAGCGCCTTACAGTCTGATAATTAATAGCCACGGTCACATAATAGCTGCAGGCAATCAGCGGCTGCAGATCAGATGCAACCTTCACTGTTAGAATTAATAAATATATCCTCCATGTATAAGATTTTTTATTTTTATTTTAAAGCACAATAAATTCTAGTGCAATTTATACATGACAAAAAATTGCTGGCTGAGAATGAGTTAACTAAGAACTTGGCAGTGAGCTTGTTCCGAATAGAATTTTATCGAGTTTCTCAGCTGATTTATAATCCTGTGAATGTTTATCTCTCGTTTCATGTGATTTGTGGTCACATCACCTGAGCTCTGTAAAATACAGATAAAAGAGTTACAAACTCCCTGTTGGAACAAGCTCACTGACAGATTCTTAATTAATTGAAATCTGCAGCCAGCATTGAACAGGAAAACAAAGCCAAACGGTGCAAAGTGGCTCATGAAACACAACTGCAAACAAATTTTTTAACCAAAAAAGTTATGCTAAAAAATTCCCCCATATCATTTGTTTCATCTTCTATCAATATACTTTGGCACTCTGTATTTTCCTGTTATCACCCAGACCAATGGTACACCATTCCTTTATGTGTGATATTTTTATTAAAGGAAATCTGTCACCAGATTTTTGCTACCTCGTCTGAGAGTAGCATAAAGTAGGAAATAGACCCTGTTTCCAGCGATGTATCACTTACTTAACTGGGAGCACCAGTTCTGACACAATCAGAGTTTTTAGATGTAACATGTAGCAGAGCTCAGAAACCTATCCCCGCCCACACCAGGCCCTGTATATACAGCGTCTATGTACAATGAGCTGCTAATCAGGGGAGAGGGCGTGGTGTGACCAGGTCTCACGTGAGCTGTAGTCCAGGCAGTGATAATCTTCTGGTGATAAATCACTCATTGTATGGAAACAACAGTGCACAGCCTACTAAGTGACACATCCCTGAAATCTGTTTCTCAGCCTTATGCTGTCCTCAAATTATACAGCGAAAATCTACTGACAGATTCCCTTTAATGGATGGTTCATTTTATGTCATTTTCTAGTTTATTGTTTGCAATATTATAAGTAAAGCCTTAAAACATGTAAATTGAAACAAGGTTAAAAATCAATAGTATTTGGCCAAAAAGTATTTCTGAAGAACTCGGCACCTTGGCGTGACTTATGTTTATTATTGCTATGAGTTGATTTTAAAGTTGCATGTATTGAAGGTGTTGTATTGTTTTACTTGTAATGGCCATTACTTATATTAAACACATAGGATAATAGATGGAGTACCATATCCAGGAGTGATTAAGGGAAAAGAAGATGCAAAGAAACAGTATGAAAAAGCTGTATCCAGGGGCCAAACAGCCGGACTGGTCAGGTAATTCTTACTATTATACAGCATGAATTTATTTTTAATGTGTTACATACCAATATTCATTAGATAAAAGTTACTTCTTTCTGAGAAGTTTAGGGAAAAAACATCTAATTAAAGGGCATTTGTGAGAATTATCCTCTCCCCGAAGACGTCTATATGGGCATGTAAGTCATGTAGAAATGTAGAAGGTTGAACAAAATGAGGCCTTGATATCTGGGAACCGATATCTTATTCCTTAGTATCCATAAAAAGTACAAAATCCCTTATTTTGTACTTTTTATGGATACTAAGGAATAAGATATCGGCTCTTTGACTACACCTGACTTTGGTGTAGTAAAATAGCCCCTACCTGGTAGCAAAATAACCTCCCAACAGGATTATAACTGAACAGTATACACTAAACCAAACAGTCCATATATAATCAGAAAATAATGCCGTATCATCACAAAGGTGAAAGGAAGTGCTTCAGATAATATACCACGGAAGGGTAGTTCCAGTGAGCCCATGTCGGTTCCGGGTCTTGGAAACTCTCTGGGTCACTTCTTTGTAAACCACAACCAGAAAAAAAAGGGGAGTAGCAACAAACCACAAAATAGATAAAAATTACAAAAACTTTATTGTACAATTAGAGTTAAAAACAGATCAAGCAAAATCACCAAATCCATATAGACATAATATGTATAAATATAAATGGAGGAAACATGAAGGTAGGTGGAGTATGAATGGAAAGGTCAAGGCATACATGGATCAGGGGAAGCTGAATGAAAGAAATATCCCAAATGTGCCAGGGCAATATTACATTTGAAAAGTAAATAGATTATTGTGGCACCCCAGGAGTCCGGTTGCCACAGTGGCATTGCCTTCCTCATAGGGGGTGATGCCATGCCTGGAAGCAAGAGCGGTCCCCTTTCCAAAATGTGCCAGGGCAATATTACATTTGAAAAGTAAATAGGTTATGCCCATATAAAATGGCCATAAAAAGAGTGTATCATCCATAAAGAAGCTTACCCATAAAAAGTCCAGACCGTGGCAGCCCACCACCACCCCAGGGGCTGCTACCTCATCTATGTAAAGCATCTGAATTGTTGATGGCTTCCATATGTTTAGAAGTCGGTTTCCAAATGAGATGGCATGTAAAAGGGTCTTGGCCCTGCACTTACAGCTATCCGGTTTCTTTCTCCTTCCACCGCCGGCCTCTTGTCAGTGACTGACAGTTCGCTCTTCTCTGTGACCTACTCTGTTGCCTGATGTCTCACCTAAGCGCCATTATTCCTGAGTGCTGAACATACATAGTAATGTCGTGATGAAATTAGGAGAGCCGGACTTTCAACGGGTGCATGCCACTGGGAATGATATCATCTGCGTGAAATCTCGGGTAAGGAGCAGGTCACAGAGAGGAGAGACCTATCAGTAACTGACGGGAGGCCGGCGGTGGGATGAGAGGCCGGAGAGCTGTAGTTGCAGGCCAAGCCCCCTGCACTTGAGCTCATTTGCATAAACATTCGAGAAACAGACTTATAATACAAAGGTATGGACATAATCAACATTTCTGGTGCTTTACAAGATGACGTTAGTTTAGGGTCTAGAAAACTGATGATAGGTCCCCTTTAATGCTGGTAGAGGACCATGGGCAAAAAATGTAGTGGACCCCCATCACACCTCTATTTGACCACAAATAGTAGAAGCGGATATATATTCTTTAAAGTCTATGGAAGTTATCAGTGACCCCCCCAGACTTTAAAAGAGAGAGCCTCATTAAAGCACTTAGCCACTTCTGCACCAATTTTTAGCTGGTCAAGATTACCGAATGCCCACCAGGGAAGGTGCATGGTGGAGGCAAAGGGGGATGTTTTATCTAGTATTTCATCTACATAACATGGATCAGTGCTACCCTAGATTAGTCTTCCAGATTTACTAAAAATATACATTGAAAGTAGCAGGGTAACGTTCGCCTTCCCTTTGGTTACGCAGCACTATTGTCATCAGCTATTTTATTAATGGTGGGACATTTGGGCATCAGATTATCCAAATGAAAATCCTGATGCCGCCATAATGGCTTGGCCTTCTGTTCTATCTATTATCTCCACAACTTAATATTAGGTTGGTTGTGTAATATTATAGGTATGTGAGATAGTACATTTGAATAATGTGGATGGTTCACGCAGATCCTCTGGAAGAAAGATGGAGAAATTTACTGTGTCCGTTAATGTGGCTGCAGAAAGTCACGTCACTTTTGAGTTGGCCTATGAAGAAATGCTGAAACGTCGTCTTGGAAAGTATGAGATGTTCATCAGAGTTCAGCCTAAAACTCTTATTAAAAGCTTCCAGGTAAAGTTTATGTAATATTACACAGACTGATAATAAAATATTACGTTAATTGTATTTTAAGCTTTTCTTACTTATACACATAAGTAGTAAAGCTGTGTCAATGCACTAGATAGAACAAAATTTGGCGCATTATTGTCTTATCGTGATTTTCTCATGTGTAGCCTTTAGTTTAGCATAAACACCTAAATATATCCTCCGCATCAGACCATGAAGGAAATAATAGCAAAAGCACCAAAAGACTACCTTCATACAAGGCCAGTAAAATACATATAAACTTTATTAATTATAATAAAAACAGTAATCAGTAATGGGTATATAACTACAGCACAGGCAAAACGGTGGGACACCCAGGCAGAGGCTCCAATAATAGTGGTTATAGTAATCATTCCATAATATAATAAACCATGTGCAAATGTGCCATGTGACCATGTACAAACATGCCAGTAAGAATGAGCAAATAAATGATACAAGTGTATAAATCAACAAGTAATAATATAATAATTACCTATGGAGCGCTCCTGGGGACCCACCACACCCGACGCGCGTTTCGCACTGAAATGCTTCGTCCGTTTTTTTTAGTTTAGCATATACGAAAAGGTACATTTTTGACATTAACAACAGACAATTTTTGCCCATATGCTATTATTAAGGCCATTTATGAGCAGCCAGAGGGAAAAGCCTTTCTGTATGAGCAACTTGTAATACAACACAACAGAACCATGTGCATATCAGAATCATGTCCTCTTATGTCAGTTTACTGAGGCCGTGTAGCTCTTTAGCATGGAGAGCAGAGGTAAACATATATTTGGTGCAAAATGTGCAGCTGCGCAGTGGCCCAAGTGGTAAGGGGCAATGAGCTTCTATCATAGACCAACTTTTGGACTTCAAAGGGCCCATATATTGTGCTTGCACAGGGATACTTGTATATCTGTGTCCGCCATTGACGGAGCGGCACAACCTCCATGCACTGTTGTGCAAGCTGAGTTGGGTGCTGTATGAACAGGGATGTTCTCCCTTTATTGTTAAATTCCTAAAGAATATTGAGCCATATGGAGGAACATTGGAGGTCCTATGTATCTGTATGGTATCCATCCTAATAAGTGACACATCGCTGAATTCAGTGTCTCATCCCTTACCTGATGGTGTCCTCAGATTATATAGCAAAACCGGCTGACAGATTCTCTTTTAAAGGGGTTGTCCAGTTCTTGAAAAAAAAAACAGCTGTAAATAATGTAAAATAACAAACAAAATACTTTTCACTTCTTCAATCGCCTGCCAATTTCCATCATGGTTTATTTATAAAATGCCAGCTGTGACGCTAGTCACTACTCACAGACAAGCCGCGTTTTTAATTTTTTTCTTGTTAAGACGTTTATCGATTGAGTTAATTATTTTTTTATATTGATAGATTGGGCGATTCTGAATCCGGCGATACCAAATATGTGTATGTTTGATTTTTTTATTGTTTCATTTTGAATGAGGTTCAAGGGGGGTGATTTGAACTTTTATTTTTTTTATTTTTTCATATTTTTAAAAACTTTTTTTTTACTGTTTACTTGCTTCAATAGTCTCCATGGGACACTAGAAGCTGTAGATGATCAGATCACCTGTGTGTAGCAGAAATGCTCACTTGCTATGAGCGCTGACCATCGGGCGGTGCTCATAGCAATCCGGCTATGACAACCACAGAGGTCTGCTGGAGACCTCTGCTTGTCATGCCAACCCATTGGTGACCCGCGATCATGTGATGGAGTCATCGTTTGGCGAGATTTCTGGCGCGCTTCCGGTTAGCGCGAGTTAAATGCTGCTGTCAGAGATTGACAGCAGCATTTAACAGGTTAACAGCTGCGGGTGGATCGCAATTCCACCTGCGGCTGTTAGAGGCACTTGTCAGTTGTTCAAAACAGCTGACATGTGCCAGGAAAGGTGTAGGCTCAGCGCCGGAGCCAACATCAAAGGGAGGGATTTCGACGTAGGCCTACTATTACACCCAATGTCAAAAAGGGGTTAATTTACAGGTTGAATCACACAGTTTATACATTTTCTGAATAAGATGAATTTTGTTTCCTAACTTTAGATTGACATAAACATACATGAACAGCAAGGCATCAGCTTTCTAGATGCTCATGCTCCCTTCATAAACAATGATCTGCTTCCTGCTATCAAAATAACTCTTCTTGGAGAAAAGGTAATTTTTTTGTGAGCTGTGACATAGCGAATATAAGTGATATATAAACATCAGAAGACTCAGAATTAATGTATATGAATTAGTAATGAGCGAACGTGCTAACAGAGTGACTTCGGCGCGCTCGAATAATATGTTTGAGCCCCCGCAGCTGCATGTCTCGCGGCTGTTTGTTGGGCAATCCCTGCTTGTGTTGCGGCTGCCGAGTAGCCGCGAGACTCGCAGACACGGGTCCCAAACATACAATTCGAGTACGCCGAAGTCACTCTGCTAATATCTGCCTGTTGTAACATTATACTTCATAATAAATGGATTTGTTTGCTCTGCTGACACATCTGTTTTTTGTAAATACTTACGGTATAATCCCTATGAAATACCAATGATGGAGAAACTTGAAGCTTTGTGCCAAGGGCTGCAGAGCCGTAAGCCAAGCTTCAACCTCCACTGTTCACCTTCACTCCGACTCCAGCTCCGACCTCTTCATAAACAGCTCATGTATTTAATTTAGTAATAACAAATTTACTGTAGTAAATGGTAACATCACACTTGTCATTACCATCACCAGCATAATCTCATTCCTAAGAAAGTAAACTTGCAACAAGTTGTGCATTTAGTAAATAAATTATACAATATTAAGAATATATATTATTTCATATTTTTATGTGGATGTCAAAGGTGGAGTCAATACATATCTACCAGGTGCAACTTGATCCCAGAACAGTGCAATGTGGTTGCTCCTAATACTATACCACCTGTTTACCCCAATACTTCACCAAGTGTCTCCCAAACCTAATTTAATTCTATCCATTCAGTCGTGTCTGACCCTTGGACACTCTGTGAGCCAGTTCTCACCATGGTTTCTTGTTTTCCATGGCTTATTTCAATTGCTTGAAATGTCATTCTTGATGGTATCCAGCCAATGCCCTTTTGGTCTTACGCGTTTCCTTTCACTACTTATCATTCTGAGTAGTGTCTCCTTTTCTAATGAATTTGCTCTCATCATGTGTCCAAACTATCGACTACATCCTCTGCCAGCAAAATTTAAAGAGATCAATTTTCTCTACGAAAACACTACTAGACGAGACTGTGGGTCTGATCACCAACCGCTCGTAGCCAAAGTCGTGATCCAACTATGCAAGATCAAGCATGCAGCCATACAAAGGAAGTTTGACGTTAGTAAGATCCCTGGGCAATATGTAATCAAAGTGAGCAACAGTTTCAACTTGCTCGGTCAGGTAGAAGTGCGCCCAGATGAATTTTGGACAGATATCAAAGGAACCATCACTGAAACTGCTGAAGACCATGTACCATACAAGAAGCCAATAAATGGTGGGAATTCATTAACTGCAACCACCATCTTTATTGCTAGTAATAGGCGTGAGGCCCAGGCTAAGAGCAGATTGAATGAGGGAAGGAGACTTAACGACTGCTTCCAAAGAAAAGCGAGGAAGGACAAGAACAACTTCATGAATGCATGCACCTCAAGGAAGCCTAAAATTAAGATGACACAGGGAATTATTTGCCATGGTGCAACAAGTAAAGAAGCCTTTATTAGCACACCAAAGAATGATCAAAGACCATGATTGGAATGAAATTAGCGACCAGCAGGACATCAAACAGTGGTGGAAAGAATATACAGAGAAACTATAGGCCAGCACCAGCACTGACAATCATCATCATGAGGAGCACAGAGGCCAAGAGGAACCAGAAACAGTAAAGTGGATGGGAGTTGAGGCAGCTGTCAAACAAAAAAGCATATGGCATTGAAGCTGCTCAAACCAGTCCCAAGAGCCACTGGAGAAGACTTCTACAAATCTCATAGACAGCTAGGCTCAGCAACAAAGATGATCTCAATCATTTAAACCCAGAGATGTTCCTGGAAGGCAAGATCATCAGACAGACACTGACCCCACCTTCCCAAAATATATATATATACCTTTCTCTGAATCTGAGCCATGTTCCATGAAAATCCTCACCCAATCAAATCTCAGAAGGTCCCTCATTCATTAAAATGATAACTGCAAATTTTAATATATTCACTTTTTAACTGGAGACATTATTAATGCAGGTGAAGGTGAATGCACCACTCAGTAGAAAACATTTCTAGGTCTCCTTTATAAGGTCTATTACATGTTGAAGCATCAGTAAGCTACAGAATTATATTCTACATTCTTTAGATTTTTAAAACTTGCATAGTACTCTCAGCATGAAAACCTTCAAGATGCTATGTCTGTTTGCTTTTTTCTTCAGGGTCATGTCTCTTTTAAGCCCACCATAGATCAGCAGCGCTCATGTGCTAGCTGTACAACCACCTTACTAGATGGTGATTTTACTGTGACCTATGATGTTCATCGAGAATTCCCTGGAAACATACAGGTGAGTGTGGGATCATTTAGCTTTTATTAAATTGTAATTAATGATGAGCGAGTATGCTCGTTACTCAAGTTTCTCTGAGCATGCTCGGGTGGTCTCCGAGTATTTGGTGTGTATGTCAACGCAGCTGCATGATTTGCGGCTGCTAGACAGCTTGAATACATGTGGGGATTCCCTAACAAACAGGCAACCCCCACATGTATTCAAGTTGTCTAGCAGCCGCAAGTCATGCAGCTGCGTTGACAAAAACTAAATCTCCGCGTAAGCTGAAATACTCGGAGACAACCCGAGCATGCTCGGAGAAACTCGAGTAACGAGCATACTCGCTCATCACTAATTGTAATACATAATATATTTTGAAATGAAATTCAGCCCTGGCATGCAAACCTTGCAAAAAGCAGCCTACATACAAATCTTTATTATTAAAATGGGATTGCATCAGATTATTTGTATTATATACTACAATACTTTAGTATTGCAATATATAAAACAAGTCACAATTTTCCCTGCTTTTTATAGTTATATCAAGATGTTGACTGTTGACTAGTGATGAGCGAGTACACTCGTTACTTGGGTTTCCCCGAGCATGCTCGGGTGGTCTCTGAGTATTTTGGCATGCTCGGAGATTTAGTTTTTGCCACCACAGCTGCATGATTTGCGACTGCTAGACAGCCTGAATACATGTGGAGGTTGCCTGTTTGTTCGGGAATTCCCGCATGTATTCAGCCTAACAGCTGCAAATCATGCTCCTGTGGTGACAAAAAAATAAATCTCCAGAACAGGTGGAATGGTGCCTTATGATGATCTATTAGACTGCAAAGGGTCCAGATTTTGTTCTTGCACAGGAGCCTCCCTTGTCTGTGTCTGCCAGTGCCCTATCGTTAAGTATAGCTCATCAATATGTTTTAACCAGATAAGCCCTTTAGTATGTGACAATAAATATTCTATCTAACATTAATCAAATATAATTGTTCCGTATTTTTTAGGTTGTGAATGGATATTTTGTTCACTTTTTTGCTCCCCCCAAGTTGTCCGGTGTTCCAAAAAATGTAGTTTACGTCATAGACAAAAGTCAATCAATGTGGGGTAGAAAAATAAAGCAGGTAAGATAGGCTAATTTCAAGTTATTTCACATTAACATTCACATTCTTTGTTGTAATAATGGAGTTATTCCCTATTTTATGTTTTTAAAGTCATTAGAAATATGCAAGCCATAACTTACTGTATATATCAATATATAGTTACATACAGTAGGTTGTAAAAAGTCTCAGGTCCATATAGTTAAAAAAGCTTATGCATTAAGGCTCCATAAATGCTCCAAGAACCACTAAACCATTATATGGTGCCCATTAATATCTGTGTAACTTTACTGTATTTCCGAAAGTCTCCTATTAAAGTTTTTTCCAGGCCATGTTCCATCAGACCATGTATTTTGAACCGATGACTTTTGGAGAGAAGAAGTCTAGCATCTGGCACTGTACTGAAAAATCATAGGTGTCTGCAATATGCTAAGGCCAGATGCTAAAACCCTGCACAGATTTAAAGGGGTTGTCCGAGAAACAAAGTACATTTTAACCAATAGATGCTGGAATATTAAGTTCCATAGTTGGATGTCTTTAAAAACTGTTGTGCTGACATAATCTTATGAAGGTGCTTCTGCTGTGTACTGTGTAACCAGCTGTGCCCGACCATATAGAAATGCTGCAGCTTATGGTCGTGCACACACAGCTTGTTGCCTCTGGGGGAAGCATATGTACGAGGTAGCTCATTTTCCTGCCTAAGGACTTAATCAGATATCAGTTTTTCTTGTACAATTGCTATCTGTGTTTTTCGCTATTACTCACTCCTATGATAGTCTTAAGAGGTAGTTCACATGTCTGATCAAGTGGTCAGCACAAAAGCACAGAGGCTCGTACGATATTGATCCGAGTGTCAGAACACACTCACCAATGCAACTCTATGAGCTAGTGAAAAAATCAGACTCTGATGCCATTTGTGTGCTGTCCATTTTTCACGCACTGATAGCAGAAGCTTGAGAAACCTCCATCAGTTTTTTTTTTTCATCCAAGGGAGGATAGGTAGACACGAGCATATAAAAAAAGTCTCATCGTGGGACGATTTTTTTTCTCACTTGTCAACCTTATACAATGTTTTTTACAGCAGCTATTAATCCTTTACAAGACAATATATAGTTTCCTGTGTAACAGAATCGCACTGTATCCGTAAATTCGGATGTTATAATGTGGCGCCGTATGGCATCTGATTTTGTTTACGCACCCGTAGATTTAAACAGGCGAGTCTCATCCGATTTACGGAAGGAACTAGTGCATGTTGCAATTTTTTATCACACGCAGATTCGGTCCATCAAAAAAATTGCTTATCTGCACTGCCCGATTGATAGGAAGGGTGTCCGTTTTTTTCGTGGACAACACTTGGACCGAAACTATAGTCGTGTGTATGAGCGCTAAAACTGACAAAACTCTGATGGCAAAAACTGACATTGACCAAACTTTGATTAAAAAAAAACTTATGAAACTTCGACCTTTTTTGCGAAGGACAAAAATCACTGAAGCGCGAAGGAGCCCTTATTTCAGAGTGACGTGAGATTCCAGCATATATAAATGCATGCTTACTTAACAATTTATCTGTACTTAGACGAAAGAAGCCCTTCTGCGAATTCTGGATGACACTTCGGAGCATGATCACTTTAGTTTCATTCTGTTTTCCTACAATGGTAACATTTGGAAAGATTCTTTGGTAAAAGCTACTCCAGAAAACCTAGACGAGGCAAGAACATTTGTCAAGGAGATTACAACAGGCGGCAGTAAGTAAAATTGTCTCCTGAGCAGCAGTGTAAAATCTGTTATGAACCTTCTTATCCTTATGTACAAGGCGCCATTTAGCCCTGGCATCTTATTATGGAAACCTTGAGCCCCCTGAGGCCCTGGGTCTGAGTGCTGTCTATACCCGTTATAGCTACATCCCTGATCAACGGCGTGTATGCAAATTTTACTCGAATGACAGTCGATAATCGAGAACAATACTCTATAAGGACGCATTCAGATGACCGTAAAAAATCAGGATGATATCGAAATGTAGTGCATGGACTGGCCGGCAGCTCTCTTCTGACCCGAGCGTGACTGCTTCATGCATTTCCACAGAGCTATTACTTCCTGTTCTAACGCATTCTCTATTATGGAAGTTTGATTATCTTAAAGGATTCATCCCACAAACAACAGTTGTCACCGTTCCATAGGATAGTTGGTAAGTGTATGATTGGTGGGGAGATGATCTTGAGAAGGAGAGTCCTTTGTCCCCCTTGTGAATGGAAATGGTGGAGTATATACATTACCACCACTAAATTGAAGGGTGAGGCTCATGATTATCATGGACTACATAGCAACAGCTCATCATTGAGAGGACTAGCAGATCTGCAGGAGATAAAACAGAGTATAACAGCATTTTATCACCAATACATCAAGAAGTTCAGTTTCTGTAAACATTAATTCTATGTAGGAACTCTAAAACTTCTATAAATTGTGAATATAAACCTTAATCATTTTAATGTGTCTGCTTGTAGATACAAACATTAATGACCCGGTATTAATGGCTATTGAACTGCTGAATAAAGCCCACAATTCTAAAATTTTACCTAAGAGAAGTGTTTCGTTAATTATACTCCTCACTGATGGGGAAGCCAATGCAGGTAGGTAAAATAAAGGAGATTTTGTAAAATTTTTATAGTTTTTATACTAACATAATAGTGAAATTTGATACATCTGTCATGAGAACCCTTAAAAAGGCCAGAGGACAGAGAAAAGTGATACGTACCATGTCATCATACAGGTAGACAAGGTCTCCTGACATATAGATATATTTTAAACACAAATTAGGTTTGAAGCTACGCTGCAGATAAGGAGTGATGTTAGTGATTAAGAAACGCGTGCAGCTTACCCATATGGACATACTTCTTCTGTAGCTGTTAGCTGAATGCTCATTTGACCAACAGATTTTGCTCAAAATCCACCCACCCACATGCACAAGTGGTAAATACCTCTGGTAGGGGCCTATCTACCTGTTAACAATAGAATAATGAGCAGAAGTTAAACTGCCTTATCCTTGGAGACCATCTCCTATTGAATGTTGGGAAACGTCATTCACATAGGATGGTTGGCCAGTCCAGCCAATATTGGCAGGATCGACTGTCTTTGCTCTAATTTGTTTGGGCACCTTTTGTTGGGTGACTTCTTGGACTAGATCTATGAATTTGTGTCCAATATTGGTTTTTTTTTGTCTCAGATTCTGTGAAATTCCAGAAAACAAATAATAGTATGATCTACCACAGGCTATATTTTAGAGATATTCCTTTCGAAAAGTCTAAAGAACACAATACTTGAGTGGAGGATCCTATCGCTTGATTCATGCTTCCCAAACCATGGGCAACATGAATCAGAGACTGGCTGCCCGTTTCCAACTGGGTATATATTTCTCTGAAATGCTCCAGCCATGCGCCGATGCAGGTGATTGACACGTGTCTTCCATGTGTGTACTGTACATAGCAAGAGACCTGTCAATCTACTGGAGGGCTGCTAGGAAAAGCTAGAAGTGCTGGACTAGTCTTGTATTTGTCTATGGTCCCGACTCCCCAGTTATTGAAACAACACGTTCTTTGAAATGCTGGAGCTTTTCAAAGAAAAATATACCTGGTTGTACTTGAGCATCGGGGCTCTGATTCATGCTGCCAGTGGTTTTGGTAACATGGACATAGTGACAGGTTCCCTTTAATGCAAACACCATATTGCAATCACCATCCAACAACCTACAAACTGTAGAGAGTCCCTGTGCTGCCATAAAGGGTCTGCACACATAGCATTGCTACGTTCTTCAGCCCTTAGCAAATTAAAACCCTGCAGTTCTTTAGTGCAATGGTCAACTCATAGGTCATCTCTTCTGCATCATTGAGGAAAAGACAATGTGCAAGACAAAAATAAAGTAAAATTCACCATTTTCATTTAAGGTGAATCTAACCCAGCAAAAATCCAGGAGAATGTAAAGAAAGCCATTCAAGGAAAATATACCTTGTACAGTCTTGGCTTTGGTCATGGGGTTGATTATCCCTTTCTGGAGAAGTTAGCACTGGAAAATTCAGGAATTGCCCGTCGAATATATGAAGACTCAGACGCTGCTTTACAGTTGCAGGTAACTTTCTATAGAGAAGGAATATTATTATTTTATATTATTAGTATATAATTCCCAGGATAACCAAAGATATTAATTAGCAAATGGACCACTAGATAACCAAGGGTATCTAAAGAACTAATGAAACATCCATATCAGTTCGTATCAACTTGTTGCAGTGGGTGACTGCACCATCGTATAACTCGTGAGTGCAGGAATGGCTGTGCTTTAGTCTCTGGTTCTGGTCTGTGTTCAGTCTCACACAGACAGGCATACACAAAACCTCCTGCTCTGATGCTTGCAAAGCAATACTGACACACCCAACCCTTAACTCAAAGTTTAAATGGGAATCGTGGACATGAGCCACTTCGAAGACCTGGACTGGAGAAAGAGATTCGTCCCACTACCTTCCTACAAATCTCTCCAAAAATAAAAGTCCATCTGAGGTTTTCCTAAATCTAACTTGGTCAAATAGCTTGACCCAGTCCACACTCAATGTTATTTTGCGTTATAACCACAGCTGTGGATGAAATTACAACACTCTCCAGAGGGTTCAGGATGTTTGTATATCCTGGGGGACATATAATGACTCTCGTATATGATTCTCTTCACTGCCTCCGACATTATATGAGTTATCCTAGGGAGAATCAAGAGCCACCCATATACACACGATTGATGACCAGTAGAGTAGGTACTGGGGGACACAAGGTGCGGTCACCATGGGTGGCGAACTCTAAGGGCCCAAATCGGAGCTACGCTACTTTTAATTATATCGGCATGCGCAATTCACCAATACAATTAAACTCTCCCTCAGAACAGACGCGATCTCCCTGCGCTGCTAAGCGGCCGCTATGAGGCCTGTGAACTGGGGGTGCTTGAAAGCAGTTGATGCTCCCTGTCTCATCATTCCACCTCTGCGTCTGACATCTCAGCACATCGGGCGCGATGACATCACTACATGGCGCCCACTGTGCTGAGATGTGCGGGCACTCAGAGCTCTCACTGCAGAGACCAGAGGAACGGGGGAACGAGGAGGAGAAGTGAGCATTGTTTTTTTATTATTTGGAGTTCTATATACTATAGAGAGGCCTATGGGGGTACATTATACTGTATGACGGACTATGGGGAGTTTATTATACCATATAGAAGCCAGTGGGGAGTGCATTATGCTATATGGAGGCCTATGAGAAATGCATTATACTGTATGGGTTCCTGTGGGAAGTGCATTATACTATATGAAGGCTTATGTGGACTGCATTATACTATATTGAGGACTATGGGATGCATTATACTATATGGAGGACTATGGTGAGTGCATTATACTACACAGGGGTTTATGGGGAGTGCATTATACAATATAAAGGCCTGTGGGGAGTGTATTATACTATGTAGAGGCCTATGGGGAGTGCATTATACTATATGGAGGCTTATGTGGAATGCATTATGCTATATTGAGGACTATGGGATGCATTATAGTATATGGAGGACTATTATGAGTGAATTATACTATATAGAGGCTTATGGGGAATGTATTATACTATATTAAGGACTATGGAGAGTGCATTACACTGTATGAAGGCCTATAGGTAGTGAATTATACTGTATGGAGGCCTATGGGGTGCTTTATACTATATGGAGATGTATGGTGAGAGCATTATACTATATGGTGGCCTATGGGGAGTGCTTTATACTACATTGAGAACAATGGGGTGCATTATAGTATATAGAGGTCTATGGGCGGTGCATTATACTATATGGAGGACTATGGTATGCATTAAACTGTATGGAGGACCATAGGGAGTGCATTATACTGTATGGGTTTGTATGGGTAGTGCATTCTATATGGAGGCCTATGGAGAGTGCATTATACTGTATAGATGCCTATGTGGAGTGCATTATACTGTATGGAGACCTATGGGGAGTGCATTATACTATATGGAGGCTATTTAGGGGGCCATCATACGATGTGGAGATTTCAGTGACAGTCAATCATACTATGAGGGGGCTATCATACTGGGAACTAATCTGGGGTCTTTGAGCAGTATGGAGGTCATTATACAGTGTTGGAGCCATGAAACAGTTTGAGGGTTACTAAGGGGTCAGTATCCTGTGTGTGGGTACTATATAGTGCAGGGATCATTACACTATGCATAGGAGAGCTTCATATTGTGTAGAGGGGAGCTGTACAGGGTGAGACTCAGGACATTATTAAATGTAATGTGGGCCCTTATTGTTATAGGCACACTCAAGTTATTGTGACTGTCAATGGGGCACACAGAGGACATTATTATTTTTTAGAGGACAAAATGTGGGCACTTTTATTTTTAGCGTGCTTGCACATGGCATTAATATATTCTAGAGGGTTGTTTTACCATCTAGAGGCTATAGAGAACCACACAGCAGGTGCACTGATAGGGACAGTAATAGGGGCACAGCATTAGGATATCAGCAGGATAATTACTTTGCAGGTTGGGAATAGATGGGTATGGTGCAGGAAATGTAAGAAGTCACGTGTCTTTGTTGTAATTTCTGTAGACGAGTCCTGGCTGGAAGAAGTTGTCATGTCGGTCTGGGCCAGATGGAAAAGACTGGAAAAATGAACGATTCCATCAGAAAGAACATCAGCTGTAAGTCACTATCTGTAACTGTACTGGAATTTCTTACATGTCACCATAAGGCGGGAATATCAGTGTTGATCATTGTATAGATATTTTCAGTAACAGCATAGTCATCTGTTGTGGTTCATCTATACCCACTATTAGGATCTGCCATCGTAGTTGTAATCAAGGTTACCTGGTTAGGGGCTCACTGAGAAGTTACGCCTCCCCTGAACCAAAACCCCATAATCGGGTTTTGGCCAATTTGTGGTCTACCTTAACTGACGCATTAAAATTATTCTGAAGATTTCCATAAGTGACATTTTGCTCTCACATGGCAGGGTTTCTACACGGAAATTGCAAACCCAACACTGATTAACATAGCAATGCAGTATCCGGAGAACGCAATCGCTGACCTCACCGAGAACAACTTCAGACATTACTTTGAAGGGAGTGAAATTGTCGTTGCCGGACGTGTAACAGATAACGACATAAACTCATTTACTGTGGATGTAAAGGCTGAAGGGGTAAGTACAGATGGTGTTCTGTGAGTGCTATAAGATATGTTACTTTCTCTGTCAGTAGTCATTTAGTAGAACTCTGTCGTACGTATAAATGTTCATCTCTTGTAGATTGTGAGCCCTCGCGGGCAGGGTCCTCTCTCCTCCTGTACCAGTTGTGACTTGTATTGTTTAAGATTATTGTACTTGTTTTTATTATGTATACCCCTCCTCACATGTTAAGCACCATGGAATAAATGGCGCTATAATAATAAATAATAATAATAATAATAATCTAAGCTGAGTGTTTTTTTGTGTTTCCAATGGTGAAAGTGGACAACAAGAAGGGTTGGCATTTAAATTAAAACTGCCCAACTCTTATCCTCCCCGACATTATCTAGCGGGGGAGACTTGGGAGATTAGATTGCCAGATGATCCAGCTGAAATGTAACATGTATGGGAGCCTTCAGGCTTTGCTTTCGAAGAGCAGAACATTGGTGACTGGAGCTTCCATTGCGCATTCTGCTTTGTCCTTAATCCATGCTTTCAACATTGTGGACAACTTACTTAGAAGATGGTCTAATGACTTCCTCAAGGAAGAGCATTCAGCGTCATGATGAGCGTAGTTTGCATTTACATGTGCTGCTCATCTATATAAGTAAAAATATGAGCGAGGCACATTGGCATAGCATGGATCGCCAGCATGTCCTCTGCGACCCTGCCTCGAGTCCCTTACACCTATCTGGTTTTGAACCCCTCTCAGGCCTCAAACACGTGTATTGTCTTTTAAGAATATATTAACATAATTATATTATTTTACCTTTGACCCTCTAGTTTTTTTGTGATATTTGCTTCAATCCCATAAAAAATTGTAAAAATAAAGTTATAAATTGTTATTTTTTATGTAACTATTTAATTGCACTAACCCATAACTCTATTTCTTTGCATAACCCTATCCCCACATTCTAAACCTAACCCTAGCCCTAAACCTATGCCTAACAATAGTCCTATCCCTAGCCCAAACCTTAAACCTAATCCTAGCCATAGTTAGGGTTACAAATAGTGTAAAAATGTATAAGTAGCTCTTGATAAAAATGAATGCAGTATTGAATCATATAAAACTTGACATCTTGGTTACTGCCTATGCAGACTGCAGAAACCAATGACAAACTCATCTCTTTATCGCTCTGGACAGGTGCTGATGCCACTTCCTTGACAGTAGATGTAGAAGGGAAAATAGAAAAATGCTGTACCCCTATAGACTTTCCCATCATACTATTGGCAGGGAAAGTGCTTTCTATGCATACTAATATGTATTGTTGTATACAGATGTGGCAAACTTTAAACGAATATTGATTCAAGGTACCAAGCAATTGCAGATGGCATCAATACAAAGTGATTAAATGGAGTTTGTCAGCAGGTTTTGATATGCAATCTGAAGTTAGCAGGAGATAGGGGCTGACACACTGAATTGAGAGATATGTCACTTACCAGGCTGTGTGCTGTTGTTTACTTACAATTAAGGTTTTATCACCATGAGATCACCACTTCCAGTACTGGTACAGGTGTTTTCAGTGGTCCAACCACGCCCCCTCCTTTGATAAGCAGCTTACTATCAATTTACAATGTAGACAGAGAGCCTGGTGTGGGCAGGATTAGCTTTCTGAGCTCGTCTACACGCTACATATAAGACCTCTGATTGTGTCACAACTGATGCACCCAGTAAACTAAGTGATATACTGCTGGAATCAGGATCTTTCTTTCTACATTATGCTGCTATCAAATGAGGTAGCAAAAACCTGGTGACAAATTCCCTTTAAGTGGCTGTTTGCGCTGGTGCACTACAATACCACTGTAGCATATACAGCTCTGGCAAAAATTAAGAGACCACTGCAAAATGTTCAGTTTGTCTGATTTTTCTCTATATACTGTAGGTATGTTTTTGAGTAAAATGTAAATTGTTCTTTTATTCTATAAACTTCTGACAACATGTCTCCGAATTTCCAAGCAATAAATTTTGTATTTTTTTCTGAAAAGAAAACAAGTTTATGATCATTTAGAAACAACAATACTAATGTTTTAACTCGGGAAGAGTTCAGAAATCAATATTTTGTGGAATAACCATGATTTTTAATCCCAGCTTTCATGCGACTTGGCATGCTTTCCACCAGTCTTTCACACTGCTTCTGGCGCAAAAATGTAAGTCGTTCTTCTTTGTTTGATGTCTTATGACTATCCATCATCCTCTTGATTACATTCCAGAGGTTTTCAATGGGGTTCAGGTCTGGAGATTGGGCTGCCCATGACAGGGTTTTGAGGTGATGGTCTCTTAATTTTTGCCAGAGCTGTGTATGAACAGATTGTCACCATAATATTTTTTCATATAGAGAAATGCCCCATGCAAAAAAAAAAAAGTCCAGCAACAAAATAATTATAAATGACATGCCCAATGGAGTGCATGTATGCATGTGATAATGAATTGTGCTGGATAGATGCACACAATAGATTAGTCAAGGTTCAATACAAAAAAAGCGTGCAAACTAGAGTCGAAGAATGCATTGCTCATCCTGAAAGTCATTTGAAAATCAATAAAATACAAAGACGTTTACCAGTAGGGAGGATCACATATGGCCACCAAGCCCAACGCGTGTCGCAGCTTCGTCAGAGGAAGACTTTTTAATATGTATTGGTCCTCTGGCAATTGTTGTCTAATAGCTGTATTATTTATGATTATACTGTGTGTGCGCTATCATTTGCGCTACTTTTCTTTTCTCCTTTTTCTCGTGCACAATTTTTAGCGCCTAAGTTGCACCCAGTGTTATTATGTCCTAGATACACTTTTTTGCGGTGCCCGCCTTATTGGTTTTATGCCTAGACTTTCTATATCTGCAGAATTTTAGATTTTGTTCAGGTGTAACGTAAAGTTGTTGTGTAGGCAGATGCATCTTTAAAATACGCTGAAAACGTGCTACTACGAGAGAAAGATGATGTGAGCGAGCAGCAGAAATACATCTTTGGAGACTTTACAGAGAGGCTCTGGGCATATCTCACCATACAGCAGCTCTTGGAGAAACGGTATGTACAGGGATGAATGGTAGTCATCATGGTGTTATTGACTAGAACAACATGCTGGGATATGCCTAAGGGCCCCTTTCCACTTGCGAGGAAAACGGACGAGTGCAATCCGATAAAAAATCGGATTGCACTCGGACCAATGTTATATATAGGTGTCTTTTCATTTGCGATTTTCTTCTCAGCCGAAATCGGACTGAGAAAAATCTGGGTCGGCTGAGAAAAAAATCGCAGCATGCTGCGTATTGCTGCGATTCTCGGACGAGACTCGCCAATGCAAGTCAATGGGCGCGAGAAAAAAATCGCACAGCACTCGCACCATGCGAGTTCTGTCCGATTTTTACGCACCGGTGTCCTTTGAAAAGCCGGTAATTCAGCGCAGTGTACAGTAAAATCACACTGACAGGTTAGAATAGAGTAGATATATACACATAGAATAGGTATATATACATATATATATGTCAGTGAGACACCTATATATGTATATTTATATTTAATGCAGTGCTAGAGAGCAAAAAAGCCGCTAATTCAATTGCCGGCTTTTGCTCTCTCCTTCCCAAACCCAACATGATATGAGACATGGTTTACATACAGTAAACCATCTCATATCCCTTATTTTTTTGCATATTCCACACTACTAATGTTAGTAGTGTGTATGTGCAAAACTTAGGCGCTGTAGCTTGTAAAATAAAGGGTTAAATGACGGAAAAAATTGGCGTGGGCTCCCGCGCAATTTTCTCCGCCAGGGTGGTAAAGCCAGTGACTGAGGGCAGATATTAATAGCCTAGAGAGGGTCCATGGTTATTGGCCCCCCTGGCTAAAAACATCTGCCTCCAGCCACCCCAGAAAAGGCACATCTGGAAGATGCGCCTATTCTGGCACTTGGCCACTCTCTTCCCACTCCCGTGTAGCGGTGGGATATGGGGTAATGAAGGGTTAATGTCACCTTGCTATTGTAAGGTGACATTAAGCCAGATTAATAATGGAGAGGCGTTAATTATGACACCTATCCATTATTAATCCAATAGTACGAAATGGTTAAGAAAACACACACACATTATTACAAAGTCCTTTAATGAAATAAAGACACAGGTTGTTGTAATATTTTATTATTCTCTTAATCCAGCTGAAGACCCTCGTTCTGTAACAAAGTAAAAATAAAAAATAAACAATATCCCATACCTTCCGTCGTTCCGTCAGTCCCACGAAGTAAATCCATCTGAAGGGGTTAAATCATTTTACACCCAGGAGCTGTGCTAATGCAATTGTGCTCCTGTGTGTAAAAACCCCGGCGAATGAATGAAATGCAGAGTGACCTGTAGTTACCTTGAGTTGCGGTGAGGCGCCCTCTGCTGGATGTCCTCATATGAACTCGAGCGTGGGAACGTTTCCCAGGCTCCAGTTCATGAGGACATCTGTTATGATCCTAGTGGCAAGGATCGCAAATCTGACTAGCTAAGAAACTGAACCGACAACTAGCTCTGGGGAAGTGGTAACTGAATTGACCGCAACCTGATCCTATCCGCAAACAACTATAAGTAGCCGTGGAACGTTACCTGGAAATCCTAGACGTCTCGTCACGGCCTGAGAAACTGACTATTCCTAGAGAGAAAGTAAGTCCTCACTTGCCTCAGAGAAATTACCCCCAAAGATATAGAAAAGCCCCCCACAAATATTAACGGTGAGTTAAGGGGAAAGCACATACGCAGAGATGAAATAGATTTAGCAAATGAGGCCCACTAACACTAGATAGCAGAAAATAGGAAGAGAACTGTGCGGTCAATGAAAAACCCTATTCAAAATATCCACGCAGAGAATGCTCGAGCCCCCGCACCAACTAACGGTGCGGGGGAAGCAACTCCGTACCCCAGAGCTTACCAGCAGCAAGAAATCACATATTAGCAAGCTGGACTAAACTCATCATAAACAGAAATCATATTGCAGACAGATGAGCAAAAAATAATCAAACAGAACTTAGCTTCTCATGAAGAGACAGAAAACCAAGATAGTCAGGAGTAATCAGAATAGCACTGAATACATCGACAGCCGGCAACAAGTGGAGGTGAAGCAGAGCTAAATAGGAACCTCCCTAGAGAATAACGAGGCAGCTGATCCAGCCACAGACCCGCAAGATAACAAACAAAGCCACCAGGGGGAGCCCAAAAATAAAACTCACGCAATACCACCTGTGACCACAAGAGGGAGCCCGAAAACAGAGTTCACAACAGACATCCAGCAGAGGGCGCATCACCGCGAATGAAGGTAACTACAGGTCATTGACCTACATTACCTTCATTCGCCGGGGTTTACAGGCAGGAGCACAGCTGCATTATAGCAGAGCTCCTGCCTGTAAAATATTTTAACCCCTTCAGATGGATTTACATCGTGGGACGTTACAGATCTACGGAAGGTATGTATATTGTTGGTTTATTATTTTTAATTTGTTACAGAACGATGGTCTTCAGGTGGATTGAGAGAGCAATAAAATATTACAACAACCTGTGTGTTTATTTCATTAAAATACTTTGCAATATTGTGTGTGTTTTTTTTAAACATTTCATACAATTGGATTAATAATGGATAGGTGTCATAATTGACGCCTCTCCATTATTAACCTGGCTTAATGTCACCTTACAATAGCAAGGTGACATTAACCCTTCATTACCCCATATCCCACCGCTACACGGGAGTGGGAAGAGAGTGGCCAAGTGCCAGAATAGGTGCATCTTCCAGATGTGCCTTTTCTGGGGTGGCTGGAGGCAGATGTTTGTAGCCAGGGGGGGGCCAATAACCATGGACCCTCTCCTGGCTATTAATATCTGCCCTCAGTCACTGGCTTTACCACTCTGGCGGAGAAAATTGCGCGGGAGCCCACGCCAATTTTTTCCGCCATTTAACCCTTTATTTTAGCAGCTACCGCGCCCAAATTTTGCACATACACACTACTAACATTAGGAGTGTGGAATATAAAAAAAAAAAGGGATATGAGATGGTTTACTGTATGTAATCATGTCTCATATCCTGTCGGGTTTGGGAAGGAGACAGCAAAAGCCGGCAATTGAATTAGCGGCTTTTATGCTATCTAGCGCTGCATTAAATATAAATATACATATATAGGTGTCTCACTGACATATATATGTATATATACCTATTCTATGTGTATATATCTTCTCTATTCTAACCTGTCAGTGTGATTTTACTGTACACAGCACTGATTTGCCGGCTTTTCAAAGGACACCGGTGCGTACAAATCGGACAGTAATACGGATGTCATACGGATGATGCGATTACAAAAAATGGATGATGCGATTAAAAATCGCATTGCACTTGCATGACACTCGCATGACAATCGCAGACGTTACATCCGTATTTTTGGTCCAGATTATGGATCGTTTTTTCTCTCGCAAGTGGAAAGGGACCCTAAAGCTGAAATTCTTAACCTATTCTTACAAGTATTGGTATGCCCCTTATTCACTTTATACATAGGCTATATAGAATAAGTACAGAACGACAGAGCACATTTTTATTTTCCATAATGCATTAAAATGTGTGAAAAAGATCTTTACTAAGAAGTTTCTTTTGTATTAGTTATAGACGATGTAAAGCTTGTTACATGTCAGTCTCTAAACTCAGTTTCCTTCCTCTAAGACTTCTGGCTGACCCATCAGAAAAAGTGAACCTGACAGCGCAGGCGCTTGAGCTTTCCCTGAAGTTCAAATTTGTGACTCCGTTAACTTCAATGGTAGTTACTAAACCAGAGGAAACACATGGGGAAGAAGAAACATTAATTGCTGACAAATTTGTGGAAGGTAACAAAAATTTACGTAAAGCAACAGAAAAAATTGTAAACAAATTTTTGTTTGTTGCAGTTTGGGGTTTAGTCTTCATTCTGATGTCTGTTTCATGTATGGCATCTATTCATGTTTTTCACGGCTAGAACATGGGCCCATTATAGTCTACAGGGTTAATCAAATGTCAGTGTCTGCAAAGAAATAAAATGAAAACGTCCAATTTTGATCTGTCACAAATGGAAATTGCACATTTCAAGTCTTCTTCCTCGGTCCGCATAAAATCACAGAAACATGTCTGATTTTGATTCAATTATTGGATCAAAAATTGGCAATGCTAATCTATGGGTCCCTGGAAAAAATCAGACTGCACTCGGATGGCATCTGCGTGCAGTCTGATTTTCATGGGCAGTTAGACAAGAAAAGAATAGAGAAACTTTTTATATTTTTGTTTTCACATGCGCAAAAAACTGATGACACTCGGATAAAACTCTGACCAAAATAACTTTTTCTTGTACGTGAAAAAAACTGCCATGTGAATGGGGCCTTATTGTCTGCAAATATGGAAAAACTATGACATGACTTTATAATAAAATATCAATTTTAAGGTGTGATTATTGTCTACAAGAGGCACTAGCAATTTTTTGTAACATAATATTACCCTACCAACTTTTATTCTGTTGTTTGCAGAACAAGTTTTATCTCAAGAGTCCCATCTACAAGGATTTTTCGGTAAGGGCTCATGCCCTCTTGCGATGAAATCGGACGAATTCAATGCGAAAAATAATCGGATTGACTTTGGGCCAATGCTAATCTATGATTCTGTGCTCATCTGGGTTATTTTTTCCAGCTCGGATCAGATCACGATCGGGCTGGAAAAAAGTCGCAGCATGCTGTGATTGTAATCAAAATTTTGGATCGCATCCCGCAATAGAAGTTAATGGGTGCGAGAAAAAAATCACACTAACCACTAATCATTACTAACCCCACTCCTGTAATTGAAAGAAAGACACAGACTCCTTTAATATTCTTAATTAAACCATACTTATGACTTCACCTAATTCCAGCGAAGCCCTCGATATCCTGTAATAAAAGTAAAATAAAAAAGCAACAATATACCATACCTGTCTGTCGTTGTGTCCCACGCTGTAATCCATGTCTGGGGGATAATTCGTTTTTCAACCAGGACGCTGCCAAGATGCGACCGTCCCAGCTGAAAACCACTGGTGAATGAGCTGCTGGGAGCGCAGCTTCAGTGACGTCACCGAGGCTGCGCTCCCAGCCATGCTGAACTGGGATGGCCTCTGAACTGTGGGAAAATGCAAGCGATGAGGTCACCGCAGTTCAAGCACAGTGTCTTCACAGCAGATCACCATGAGAATATTTCAGTTGCATGGAATATAACTTGTCATGCGGTTTACAAGATTGATAGACAAGCTGAAGCAGAATAGATAAATGCAACAATAGAATATATGTAAGTCATATGCCATCAAACCATCATAATAAACCAACGGTTCTATCACTCTTTTAACAGGGCACAATATTTTTGCCATGAGGTCACGAATTTGGGGTAAGATATTCTTTAGATCTAAAGGCTATGTGGATACCTTTCACAGAATTTATTTTTCATATGTTACTGATTAAAGGGATTGTCATGGACTGAACTACTGATGATCTATCTGTAGGATTGGTCATCAACAAGAGATCGGTAAGGGTATGTGTCCACGTTCAGGATTGCATCAGGATTTGGTCAGGATTCTTCATCAGTATTTGTAAGCCAAAGGCCGGGGTCACACATGCGTGTTTTACGTACGTAAGAGCGCAAAAACTACGTACGTAAAACTCGCATTACATACGGCACAATGCTTCTCAATGGGGCTGCTCCTATTAGCCGTATATTACGGTTCAGTATTATACGGCTTTCTACGGCCGTACAAAATCGCAGCATGCTGCGTTTGTCAGCGTATTGCGCAAATAATACGCCAATGAAAGTCTATGGGGGCGAGAAAAATACGGATTCCACACGGACCTGCAGTGTGACTTGCGAGAAATACGCAGCGGTGTTATTGAAAAGTCGGTAATTCAATTGCCGGCTTTTTCCTTCTCCTTCACAAACCCGACATGATATGAGACATGGTTTACGTACAGTAAACCATCTCATATCCCCATTTTTTTTGCATATTCCACACTACTAATGTTAGTAGTGTGTATGTGCAAAATTTGTGCACTGTAGCTGCTAAAATAAAGGGTTAAATGGCGGAAAAAATTGGCGTGGGCTCCCGTGCAATTTTCTCCGCCAGAGTGGTAAAGCCAGTGACTGACGGCAGATATTAATAGCCAGGAGAGGGTCCATGGTTATTGGCCCCCCCGTGGCTAAAAACATCTGCCCCCAGCCACCCCAGAAAAGGCACATCTGGAAGATGCGCCTATTCTGGCACTTGGCCACTCTCTTCCCACTCCCTGTAGCGGTGGGATATGGGGTAATGAAGGGTTAATGTCACCTTGCTATTGTAAGGTGACATTAAGCCAGATTAATAATGGAGAGGCGTCAATTATGACACCTATCCATTATTAATCCAATTGGAGGAAAGGGTTAAAAAACACACACACATGATTAAAAAGGATTTTAATGAAATAAACACAGCGGTTGTTGTAATAATTTATTGTTCTCGCAATCCATTTGCAGACCCTCGCTTGGCAAAATAATAAACGCACAATATACATACCTTCTGATGTCAGATCACGTCCCACGAAGTAATCCATCTGAAGGGGTTAACTAATATTACAGGCACGAGCCCTGCTAATGCAGCGGTGTGCTCGTGCTTGTAATTCCCCGGCGAATGAATGAAATGTAGGTCATTGACCTACATTTCCTTCAGTCGCGGTGATGCGCCCCCTGGTGGATGTCCTCATATGACCTGGATCGTGGGAAAAAGTTCCCAGGCTGCAGTTCATGAGAACATCCACCAGAGGGCGCCTCACCGCGACTCAATGTAAGTACAGATCCAGCTTTCCTTTCAGCACCCGGGGATTACAGGCACGGAGCACAGCTGCATTTGCAGGGCTCCTGCCTGTAATATTAGTTAACCCCTTCAGATGGATTACTTCGTGGGACGTGATCTGACATCAGAAGGTATGTATCTTGTGCGTTTATTATTTTGCCAAGCGAGGGCCTGGAAATGGATTGCGAGAACAATAAATTATTACAACAACCGCTGTGTTTATTTCATTAAAATCCTTTTCAATAATGTGTGTGTGTATTTTTTAACCCTTTCCTACAATTGGATTAATAATGGATAGGTGTCATAATTGACGCCTCTCCATTATTAATCTGGCTTAATGTCACCTTACAATAGCAAGGTGGCATTAACCCTTCATTACCCCATATCCCACCGCTACAGGGAGTGGGAAGAGAGTGGCCAAGTGCCAGAATAGGCGCATCTTCCAGATGTGCCTTTTCTGGGGTGGCTGGGGGCAGATGTTTTTAGCCACGGGGGAGCCAATAACCATGGACCCTCTCCTGGCTATTAATATTTGCCCTCAGTCACTGGCTTTACCATTCTGGTGGAGAAAATTGCGCGGGAGCCCACGCCAATTTTTTCCGCCATTTAACCCTTTATTTCAGCAGCTACAGCGCTGAAATTTTGCACATACACACTACTAACATTAGTAGTGTGGAATATGCAAAAAAAGGGGGATATGAGATGGTTTACTGTATGTAACCATGTCTCATATCATGTCGGGTTTGTGCAGGAGAAATGAGAAGCCGGCAATTGAATTACCGGCTGTTCACAGATATCGCGCTGAATGAAATATAAATACAGAATATATATATATGTGTCTCAATGACATATATATATATATATATATATATATATATACTGTATATATGTTTTCCCTAACATTTGAGCACATAAATCCATTAGATGTCGGTTTTGCAAGCCTGCGCGAAAATCTCGCAGTACGGATGCCATACGGATTACATACGGAGGATGCCATGCGCAAAATACGCTGAAACACCCTGACTACGGATCACTATTTTGGGAACATTTCTCCGTATTACAGCCGTATTACGGACGTATAATACGTGGCGTATTGTCTTACGCCATGTGTGACTCCAGCCAAAACCAGGAGTGGGTGATAAATGCAGAAGTGGTGCATATGTTTCTATTATACTTTTCCTCTAATTGTTCCACTCCTGGTTTTGGCTTACAAATACTGATGAAAAATCCTGACCAAATCCTGATGCAATCCTGAACGTGGACACATACCCTAAGGGTCCGACACCTTGTACCTACATCGATCAACTGTTACTTGCCCCAAAGGCCAGATATAAGACATGTATGGGGCAGAACAGAGACGCTCCCGCCATTGCTTAGTGACTGCTGCCAAGTATTGCTGTACTTCTACCATTCAATTGGGAGATAAGGATCATTAATTATCAGCGGCAGCTGCTGTGTAACACCCAATACTTTACTTATTTCAGGCTTCTAAGGGAGCAAATTTCAGCAGATCAGTCAGGGTGCCAGGTGTCCATCCTCACCGATTTCATACTGATGACCTTTCCTTCAGGCTATGTGCACACATTCAGGATTTCTTGCAAAAATTTCCTGAGCAAAATCGGACATTTTCTGCAAGAAATCTGCATGCATTTTTTGCGCGTTTTTGACTCATTTTTGCGCGTTTTTGATGTTTTTTTGACTCGTTTTTTTTGCCGGAGCTTCCCAATACATTAAATAGCGGGAAAAACGCGAAAAAACTGCAAAATTAATGAACATGCTGCGTTTTTTACCGCAATGCGTTTTTTGTGTGGAAAAAAGGCATCATGTGCACAATGCGTTTTTTGTGTGGAAAAAACGCATCATGTGCACAAAAATTGCGGAATGTATTCTAAATGATGGGATGCATAATGTATGCATTTTTTATGCATTTTTATAGTGAAAAAAACGCGAAAAATCCACAACATGTGCACACAGTAGTTTAGTCCTAGACAAGACAATCCCTTTACAGGGAACCGGTCATGTCCCCAAACATTAATCTGAAGGTTAATAGTGTTCCAATGCAGTTGCCTTACTTAAAGTGTACAGTAGCTCCTGTAAGCAAGTAAACAATATTTCTCCTGAGAGCCGCTGGCTTTCAGTCATAGAGGCGTGCCTTCAGCGGTTACAGTCACCACTTTATACACAGTGGGCGGCAGCTGTAAGCTCACCCCAGCACTTTGATTGACAGCTCACACAGGTGCACCACAGAGCCACCTGTAAATCAAAGTTTCGGGGCTCACTGTGTGAATGTAGCCTTTCTGGGTACGCTTTTACATCTGAAAGCCTGTGGCTCCATAGGGTAAAAAAAGGTTTTTTTTTCTCCCGGTAGCCTCTCTTTCAGTAAGGTGGCCGGACAGCATAATTGCAGATGAAACCTTTATCAGCAGGTTAATAGCGATTGGGGACACAGCAGGTTCCCTTTAAGTTGCACTAAGCTTCAGACTGCAATATTTATTTGTTCTCAGCCACCTTGATATATAATTTATGATATGCTCCTACTATGATTTCACATTTTGCTCATGTGGTCATGTCCCTCTCTTTAACATATGATTGACGTGGGTTTACTATGCTGCTACGTTTACTAGCTCTCATGTACTAATGCAGCTTCCTTCTAGCATTGCTTTCCCCACCTGTAGATATTGTGCTGTTGACAAATCCTACGAATGGGTCATATGTTAATTTTGATGAGTGTTTCACCATTTCCTTTACAATTGTGCATGTCTAATATTGGATAATATTGGTTTCTAAGGCAGTGACCACTCTGGAATCTACTTTTACTTCTCATATGAACAAGATCTAATAAAGTGATACAGTTTAATATACAGAGGTAATCTAAAGCTGACATTAAAGTCCATCTTTACTACTTGTGTGAACGAGATCTGAGAGATTGTGTTAATTGACCTCTTCACTCTCCATAATGTATATATCCATCTTGAAGTGGGTATGATTGTATGGAGCGGGCACAGGAACTGAGCCCACTATCTCAGGGCAGGTGCCAACTATCTGCAGTAGTTTCGATCACTGGGACACCGGTAAGACTATTCAATCCAAGTACAATGTCGCACACAGTGTAGGAAAGGCTAAATGCATAGCAAAAGGGATAAGGGAAAGGGAACCAAACACTAGGAAGGGGGAAGTGGTGACCCCCTAGGCAGATCTAACAGCATCCTGTCTGCCCTATCGTCCCTATATTGGTTCTGCACCTATCGCCAAGCAGGATACCTAATTACTACCGCACTCTGGCGATAAACCCTGCACCGCGAAGGACAGGATGAGCGCTAGTCAATCTACACTACACTAAAAATAGATGGGACACACAAACAAGGGGGAACACTTAGATTGAGTAGAATCAGAGAGAAGCACAGACATCTTCCAGCAACACCAAGGAGGAAGATAGCTGACAGCAATAGCTCCAAGCCGCAACTGGCAACTGGAAATAGAAATATCAACCGCAACTTCCAGCAGCAAGCTGGGAGTTATATACAACCCAGTCCAGGTGTGTCAACTAGAGGCGGGGGAGGTTGCCACTGCATCTTATAGTCAGGAGGACTAGGAAGGAGTTTGCAAAGCCAACCGCTGAGACCTTCTGCAGCTAGGTGCAGTGCGACTGTCTGCAGCCTCTGACACATCCGTGACATACAGGCAGGCACTCAGTGCATCTTTAGCGTGGCCAAACATTTATGAGAACCTTCCCAAATAGTTGTTTTCCAAACTTGCAAATTTGCCATAATTTACAATCAGCAGCTCTCATGCTGGCAGAAAGTATTTTCTATGCTTACTTGTTTTTGTGTTCTTTCTTCATTTGTGTATTACAGTTGATTCAGACCCTCATTTTGTGATAAATGTTCCTCAGAAGAATGATGCTTTGTGCTTTAATATCCAAGAAGAACCTGGTGTGATCCTAAGTCTTATTAAGGATCAAGAGCTTGGTAATGCATATATAAATTCAATTATCATTAAAGATATTTTATTCAAGGTTTATTAACTCATCACAGTCGTACTGCACTTTTTTGGCCACAATTTTGAAAAATTGTGTCAAATGTGCAGGGTCCTGCTACCAAGGACACCACATCTAATGTGGGAGCCAAACATCTAGAATCTTATATCGTTGTCTTCTGAACTGTAGATGATAGACTTGCAGCCACAACACGACACTGTTTAGACTTCAGCCAATCCATGCTGCAGGCTAAGAGCAAAATTCCCTAGTCCACTGATTTAGTAGAGTAGTGGGCAATTATTTTTCTCAAGGGGCCATATCCGAGACTCTGACTGTTGTGGAACCAGCGGTGGAACTTAATTTTGCCTATTATTTAATATTAATATTTATCACTTAATAATGAGCAGCATTTAGTAAATTAAGCAGAAGCTCCTGCTAATACAGTACATGTTACCACACTGCTTACTGTAACATGTATTCTTACTAGTGATGAGCGAATACACTCGTTACTCGAGATTTCCCGAGCATGCTCGGGTGTCCTCCGAGTATTTTTTAGTGCTCGAAGATTTAGTTTTCATCTCCTCAGCTGCATGATTTACATCTGTTAGCCAGGCTGAGTACATAAGGGGGTTGCCTGGTTGCTAAGGAATCTCCCCACATGTAATCAAGCAGGCTAGTAGCTGTAAATCATCCAGCTGCGGCGAAGAAAACTAAATCTCCGAGCACTAAAAAATACTCGGAGGACCCCTGAGCGTGCTCTTGAAATCTCGAGAAATGAGTATATTCGCTCATCTCTAATTCTTACCTGTAGTACCTAATCAAAACCAAATCATTGACTGCTTTTTATAAAGTTTATAAATCATGCTGCTCCTGTTATTCACCCTTAAATATATTTAATAAGTGTAGATGTACATTGATCAACAGCTCCTCCACACACAGTATGACGTCCCCACAGCCCCCTCAACAGTTTGATGCCCCCACACATAGTATGATGCCCTCAAAAACAGTATTATGCCCCCAAAGCTCCGCCACACATAGTATTATGTCCCTACAGCCCCCAAGTATACTTTGATGTTCCAACAGTCCACACACACAATATTGATTCCCCCCAAACACAGTATGATGCCTCCACAGCTCCCACACACACAGTATGGTACCACCACACACAGTATAATGTCTTCACAGGGAGATGTTGATATGGCATGTCTGATTTCCGACTGCCAGTCGTATTGTTCTCCCAGCTGACATGTTAGCTAATGATTTTCTGATAGAGAACACAGGTGCACTCAGCCAAACGAGCACTCCTGTGTATGGTAGAGTCAGTTGAGAAGGTTTTCAGCAGGTTGATCTGCCAAAACGACGCTTTGGCTGGCGGCAATCTAATGTGTATGGTGGACTTAAGTCTCTCAGGTTGAATCATTGTATTCACTCATATCTTCAGGGGATGCAGATACCAGTGAAATTGAGAGGCAGGGCAAGGGTCGGCCGTGTGATATGGGTCACCATCGGGGCCCACTAGGCAATTCCCCGGTATCCCACCAGGCCAGCCCGACCCTGGTCACCACTGCATCCAGTCTTTGGCTGGTCCGCAGGCCACACTTTGGCCAGGTCTGATTTAGGAAAACAATTGAATGGGGATTGTACAAAAAGTCTGTATTCTGAACAGTGAACTGTGCGCAATTTAATACAGTGCACCCAATGTCTACATCGTATTATCATGCGTCTATGAATTTGTCTGAAACCCAGCACACTATGTCATAAAGCTAAAATTCCTACCGTATCTATCAAGTGTGAACATATTTTCTTAAATTGTAAAATGAAATTGGACGTAGAGATTTGATCATTTTTGGTTTTTTAGACATTTTACTATGAGTTGCAGCGACCATTTTTTTCAAAAAGGATAAATGTGCAACCGTATCAGTTATCACTTTTAAATAAACTGAAAATACTCAATTACCCAGAAAGTGACAGTTTTACCTGTGGATTCTAAGAAGTTAATTCAAAAATGAAAATTAAAGTGTCTGTACTTCCTATTTAACTGAAAAACTGTCGCACAAACCAATGCAAAAATGCAGCATCTTTTTAAAGAATTATCTTGACATTTGATTTGCTGTGTTCTGCTAAAGGTGTATCAGTAAATGGAGAACTTATTGGTAAAGAGATGAGAGGCAACAATGTCTTATCAAATGGAACGTTTTTTGGAAGATTTGGAATTATAAACAGTGATCTGAAAATAAAAATCGAGGTGACCACTGCCAAAATCACAGTTATGCACCATAAAAACAAGAAAATGTTCACATGGCACAAAGCTAGGTCTATAAGCAAGGAAGGGTAAGGAACTTTTTAAAATATATTATAGATAACAGTGGTTTTATAAGGGGCTTAATCATCAGCACCACAAACCTGGCTCCTGGATCTTCCAGTGATTTTCCGTTCATTGTCAGATGTATAGTTCGTCCAGTTAACCTGCAGTGACTGCTGCTTGGTATAGTGTAGTATTACATGTTGTAATGTACAGAGATAGATACAGATTGGGATAATTGTGGTAAATGCTGAATCACTAGAATTCTAGAATTATTAGTACATGTGGCTTTATTATTCTACGCGTTTCAGTTCAAGACTCCTTCATCAGGAGCACCACAGTTAGCTAGCTATTGCTAGTGGTCATAACCATGGATATGTAAGGTCCTGCAATGCCTGCACATGCAGAGACATAGTGCATCAGAAAAACTATACTACATTTCAAATTATTTTTTAATATAATTATTATACCTACTACATATTAGGGTAGGATCTTGGACATGGGAATACTTCTTTAACTCCGCTATGTACTGTGATAGATAGACGATGGATGTGGGAGCCGAACAACCGAAATGGACAAAAATACCCATTGCAAAATATGCTTTTCAGCTAAAACACATGCATTTAACAAAAAAATGATCCGAAGGCAGTCATAACATGCAGAACGCACTATAATCATGGACTGTATAAATGTTTAGTTTTAAGGTACAGAAAGGATCTCATGTATTATTCTCTTCAGGTTTAATCTAGTAATCAATATGGAAACAAATCTGACATTTTCATTTGGAGATGGAGCAACATTTTTCATTATTTTGCATGAAGTTCGGAAATATCATCCACTCCCTATGAAGTTTCTTGGCTTTTACACTTTAGATGATCATACATTTTCTAAAGACGTCCATGGACTGTTAGGTAAATACCATAATTCAATCATATTGTCTTCTGCCATTTCAATACTTTATTTTCTATTGATCTTTCATCATTGAGTAATATTTACAATCTGTTTTATATTACAGATTTTATCATTTTATTTCTATTTTTTTATATTTTTGCCTATTTTATTGTTTGTCTTTTAGGACAATTTTTTCATGGTATTGATTATGAAATATACAGCATTCACAAAAATGAAAAATCAGGCAAACAAACTGGGACAATGAAAGTGAAGAATAAGCTCCTGACTGTAACAAGGTAGCAAATGATTTGTAGTAGATATTTCCCTGTAAGGGCCGAAGTGTATAAAATAGTTCCCAAGTGTAAATGACTCTTCAGTTGAAATTGAAAGTATGACTATATATACAGTTGTGCTCAAACGTTTACATACCCCTGCAGAATTTTTGCTTTCTTGGACTTTTTTCAGAGAATATGAATGATAACACCAAAACTTTTTCTCCACTCATGGTCATGGTTGGGTGAAGCCATTTATTGTCAATCTACTGTGTTTTCTATTTTCAATCATAATGACAACCCAAAACATCCAAATGACCTAGATCAAAAGTTTACATACCTTGGTGATTTTGGTCTGATAGCATGCACAGAAGTTGACACAAATGGGTTTGAATGGCTACTAAAGGTAACATCTTCACCTGTGACCTGTTTGCTTGTGTGTGCATAAAAGCTGAGTGAGTTTCTGGGATCCAGAGAGACTCTTGCATATTTCATCCAGCCACTGATGTTTCTGGATTGTGAGTCACGGGGAAAGCAACAGAATTGTCAACGGATCTACGGAAAAAGGTAGATGAACTATATAAAACAGGAAAGGGATACAAAAAGACAAACAAAAATTTTGGCCACTGCCAGGAAAATTGCTCAGGACGCAAAGAAAAATCCACAAATAACATCAGCTGAAATACTGGACTCTCTGAAAACTAGCGGTGTGGCTGTTTCAAGATGCACAATAAGGAGGCACTTGAAGAAAAATGGGTTGAAAAGTTCAGTCACCAGAAGAAAGTCATTACTGCGCAGATGCCACAAATTATCTTGCCTACAATAAGAAAAACAGCATAGAGACAAGCCTAAAAACTTCTGGAACAAGATAATTTGGAGTGATGAGACCAAAATTGAACTTTTTAGCCACAACCATAAACATTATATTTGGAGAGAAGTCAACAAGGCCTATAATGAAAGGAACACCATTCTTACTGTAAAGCACGGAGGTGGATCACTGATGTTTTGAGTCAGGGTCACTTGGATGTTTTGGGTTGTCATTGTGATTTAAAAAGAGAAAACACAGTAGTTTGACAATAAATGGCTTCACCCAACCACTAACCATGAGTGGATAAAAAGTTTTAATGTTATCATTCATATTCTCTAAAAAAGGCCAAGAAAGCAAACATTCTGCTGGGATATGTATAATTTTGAGCACAACTGTAGGATGAGGAAATTTGTTTGGATGGAATTAAATTCTACTGAATACTACAAAATCCACATTCACCAAAATGCAGATTTTTTTGTAATTTCCTTCCGTGCAAAATGAGGAAAATGACAGTCATAAAGGGTCATCAAAAGGTTAAAAAAAAATTCTACTCTCCTTAACGTTCACTTGTCTGACCCCTCCGCTTTGCAATCCAGTCCTCAGTGCATCTTCTTATTACTACCACGGAATCACCTAGCTTATTCACGCTAGCCCTAGACTTGTGGCTCTGATAAGGCCCTGGACGATTCCGCGCATGCGTGTGCAAGGTCACTGCGCATGTTGTGACGTCATAACGAGACCTGGGAATGATAACAATCGCCAATGACCAGACAGAGCGGTAAAGAGTCAGATGAGTGGTAGGTGAGCATAAGTATTTTATAAATTCCTGGAGAAAACTTAGCTGGAAATCAAGTTTCCCTGAAAAAGACACACAATGTGGCGATTTTGATGTTTGTCATATCGGCTCCTTTCTAACATACTAGATGGTAGCCCGATTCTAACGCATCGGGTATTCTAGAATATGCATGTAGTTTATTTATGAAGATTTTAGAATAATACATTGAATACACGCTGATTGTTCACGGCCGGCCATGTAGTATATAACAGCCCATGTAGTAAATAGCACAGCCACATAGTATATTGCACAGCCACGTAGTATATAGCACAGCCACGTAGTATATAGCACAGCCACGTAGTATATAGCACAGCCCACGGAGAATATAGCACAGCCACATAGTATATAACACAGCCCACAGAGTATATAGCACAGCCACGTAGAATATAGCACAGCCCATGGAGTGTATAACAGCCCACATAGCATATAACACAGCCACTTAGTTTATAACAGCCCACGTAGCATATAACACAGCTCACGTACTGTATAATAGCCCACGCATGCAGTATATAACACAGCCCACGTAGTGTATAACACAGCTCACACAGTGTATAACACAGCCCACGTAGTATGTAACACAGCCCACGTAGTGTATAACACAGCCCACATAGTGTATAACACAGCCCACGTAGTGTATAACACAGCCCATGTAGTATATAACACAGCCCACGTTGTGTATGACACAGGCCACGTAGTGTATAACACAGGCCACGTAGTGTATAACACAGGCCACGTAGTGTATAGCACAGCCCACGTAGTATATTGCACAGCCCAAGTAGTACATTGCACAGCCCATGTAGCATATTGCACAGCCCACGTAGTATATAGCAGCCCACGTATTATATTGCACAGCCCACGTATTATATTGCACAGCTCACGTAGTATATTGCACAGCCCACGTAGTATATAGCACAGCCCATGAAGTATATAGCACAGCCCACGTAGTACATTGCGCAGCCCATGTAGTATATTGCACAGCCCACGTAGTATATAGCAGCCCACATAGTATATTGCACAGCCCATGTAGTATATTGCACAGCCCACGTAGTATATTGCACAGCCCACATAGTATATTGCACAGCCCACGTAGTATATAGCAATGTGGGCATCATATCCCTGTTAAAAAAAAGAATTAAAATAAAAAATAGTTTTATACTCACCTTCCGTTGGCCCCGGATCCAGGCGAAGCGGTTACCGATGCTTCTCGCGCCCTCCGGTCCCAAGAGCGCATTGCGGTCTCGCGAGATGATGACGTAGCGGTCTCGCGAGACCGCTACGTCATCATCTCGCGAGATCGCAATGCATGGAGCGGTCAACGGAGCGTCGCGAGGAGTGGGAAAGGCCTGTTCTGGATCCGAGGGGCCGACGGACGGTGAGTATATAACGATTTTTTATTTTTTTTATTATTTTTAACATTAGATCTTTTAACTATTGATGCCACATAGGCAGCATCAATAGTAAAAAGTTGGTCACACAGGGTTAATAGCAGCGGTAACGGAGTGCGTTACCCGGGGCATAATGCGGTCCATTACCGCTGCCATTAACCCTGTGTGAGCGCTGACTGGAGGGGATTATGGAGCGGGCACTGACTGCGGGGAGTAAGGAGCGGCCATTTTGCCGCCGGACTGTGCCCGTCGCTAATTGGTCGTGGCCGTTTTGCCGCGACCAATCAGCGACTTGGATTTCCAGGACAGACAGAGGCCGCGAACAATGAATATCCGTGACAGACAGACAGAAGGACAGACGGAAGTGACCCTTAGACAATTATATAGTAGACTAGACTGTGGCCCGATTCTAATGCATCGGGTATTCTAGAATATGCACGTCCCCGTAGTATATGGACAATGATGATTCCAGAATTCGCGGCAGACTGTGCCCGTCGCTGATTGGTCGAGGCAACCTTTATGACATCATCGTCGCCATGCTGTGCCCGTCGCTGATTGGTCGAGGCGAATTCGCGGCAGACTGTGCCCGTCGCTGATTGGTCGAGGCAACCTTTATGACATCATCGTCGCCATGGCAACCATTATGACATCCACGTCGATACTGTGCCCGTCGCTGATTGGTCGAGGCGAATTCGCGGCAGACTGTGCCCGTCGCTGATTGGTCGAGGCAACCTTTATGACATCATCGTCGCCATGGCAACCATTATGACATCCACGTCGATACTGTGCCCGTCGCTGATTGGTCGAGGCGAATTCGCGGCAGACTGTGCCCGTCGCTGATTGGTCGAGGCAACCTTTATGACATCATCGTCGCCATGGCAACCATTATGACATCCACGTCGATACTGTGCCCGTCGCTGATTGGTCGAGGCCTGGCGGCCTCGACCAATCAGAGATGCGGGTTTTCCATTATGACATCATCGTCGCCATGCTGTGCCCGTCGCTGATTGGTCGAGGCCTGGCGGCCTCGACCAATCAGAGACGCGGGATTTCCAGGACAGACAGACAGACAGACAGAAAGACAGACAGACAGACAGACAGACAGACGGAAAAACCCTTAGACAATTAAATGGAGCGCCCCCACACCGCCGCAGGGCCGAGGGGTACCCGGAGCCGGGCCTCTAGGTCTCAGTTCTGGGGTTGTCACGGTGCTAGACCCGGTCCGTGGCCCTGTCTGTCAGTGGGGGACGTCCGGTGCAATAAGTGATGTTGTAGCGGTGCAGTTGTGGGGTGCAGGTCGCGGTAAATAACGAGGACACCAGGTTGCAGTCTCTTTACCTCTTTACTGAAGCTCTCTGGGTCCTCAGTCCGGAATACGGCTCACCAGGCTGCGCAAGTCCGGCCGGTCCAATGGCACTTCCAGAGCTCTCCTTGCAGGTGGAAATCGGTGCCTTCCTTCTAGCGCTATGTGTTGCAGTCCTTCCCTGCTGTGCTTACGGAAAGTACCCCACAACTGTTGTGTCTGTTTCTCGTGTTCCCTCACAACAACTTAATTCGCAATGATCTTCCTCGTCCCTCCAGATACTATGGTAGGAACGCACCCGTATGACGGGGAGGCTCGGAGATCTTCCGGGACTCTATCTGCGCCCCTCTCCTGTTGGTACCCCCCTTTGCCTTCCTGGGTGATGCGTGAGACAGTCCGCCTCAAGCTAACTGCCCTGCCGTAGGTCTGAGGTATGGCTTGAAACTCTTTACCTCCTCGGCGTTCCGGCCACCGGTAGTGCGCCTCAGTAAGGTGCTGCCTCTTTCAGCACAACCCTCACTGGTATCTCCTTTCGCTTGATTTCGTTTCTCACTCAGCACAATCTATCTCGCTTCTTAGTCCTTCCTTGGGCACCGCCGCTATGCTGAGCAGGCACGGTCCCTTTACGTTCTTTCCATGCCAAGCCTCTGCCAGGATCCCACCCCTGGCAGAGACCCTACAGTCTCTCCCTTCACAACACCCCCTGCCACCAGGTGTTGCTCCGTTCAATCCTGTCAGCGTTCTCTCTAACTTTCTGCCTGACCCCCAGTTTACCCACTATGGTGGGGAGTGGCCTAATGAATAGCACCCTTAGCTCCCCCCGGAGGCCCAGCTGTGAAATGTCTTGGTGACTGTGATACCTGCTCAGAGAACTCCTTCCGTGCCATCGAACGCAGCATGGCCCCCCTTAGTGGCTGAACCATGCTACTGCAACGACCAGGACTCTGGGGCGCTGCATAAATATATAGATAAGTAAAAAAAAAACAACTATTTTTGAACTCACTCACATCAAGTAATGAATAGCTTTGCACCATGTTTGGGACCACTGCTGACCGGCAGAAATCTAGAAAAAGCAGTCGAAAAAGTGCAGGTGCTACCAGATCTGTCAGTTCACAGACATCTCTCTGACGCGTTTGGGGCATTATATGCCCTTAATCAGAGATATGGTGCTTTGTCAGAAACTATTTAAAATAGCAATCAGCAAATCAGTACACATAATACATATTATTTCGTAACATACATTATACTATATTGTAAGCTATATACATACCATTAATACAATAACATTGTGTCATTTCGGAAATTCATTCTGTTCAGCTGTTTTGTATTCATTCTAAGCATCCATTACATTTCTCTTAATAACACCTTCTTTTGCCAGTCTCCACCTTTATCCGGACAATTAACTTTTTCGATCCCATAACAATTTAAACTATTCAAATTGCCTTTATTTCTATAAAATGTTTAGTACCTCCTCAATATGTTCTATTGTTTTCGTTAATGTTGTATACATGTTCTGATATTGGTTTTTTTAATTTCCTAGTTATGTATCCAATATAGCACATATTGCAAACAGTACATTCTACACATTATACAACGTGGTCTGAGTCAGAATTAATAAAAAAAATGTTATGTCATATTTCTTACCATCTGGCAGGACTATACATCTCTTCTTTTTACTATAGCTTACACTTTTTACTGCAATTATAAAAACCTTTTTGGTATAACCAAGTGCTTTTTTCATTTTTGAATTCTGAAAATAAACTGGGTGAAGATAAATTTCCTAAAGTATTACCCTTTTTCATCAACTATTCTATAACCATCAGTCAAAATTTTATTTAATAGGGTATCCTGATATAAAATAGGCATATATTTATGACAGTATTTTTTCGTACTATAAGACTCACCAGACCATAAGACGCACCACAAATTTTGAAGAGGAAAATAGGAAAAAATGTTTTTTTTATAGATGTACATCCATCTTATATAGCCTAAATTTAAGGTATCATACCTGGGGGGGCCAGCCGTGGTGGTGCGGGGTCATAGGAAGCAATGTCCCTTCCTCAGGAAGCCGGCAGTGGCAGAAGTGGGGTAATTCTTTGGGCCCTTGGTGGGAGAAGTACATGCCCCAGCAGTGCAATGCTGCGGGCCTGTGTCAGCGGCGAGGCAGAGTGGAGTGCATACAATATATGGAATGAAGTGGTAGTTCCAGCTCCTTAAAATTCAAAGTCTTTATTTTCCAAGTTAAAACTTCATAGTCATCAAAGAATCCTTGTACATCATGGATGCATAGGCAGCGAAAAAGAAGGTATAAGCAACGCGTTTCGATCAACTAAGATCTTTATCACAGCTTAATCCTACATCTACAGTACCTTCTAGTTCTTATAAGGTGTTCCATCTACTCTTACACAGCTGATTTGATCACCTGGTATTAATTACAGAGTCTGCACCTATCAAAATTTCACAGAAAAATTACAAATCTTTAAAATGTCATAATACATATAAATGGCATAATACATACAATAACTATTTACAAATAATGGTACAATAATTCATTTCTCCTATTCAGGCCATTTGGATATCTTGTTTCTAGATTATAAATCCAAAATGCCTCTCTGGTTAAGAGGCGTCTTTTTATATCTCCACCGCGCGGTGATTTTTTTATTTGTTCTATACCTTGGACTTTCATTGCTGATATATTTCCAGCGTGGTGGGTTATAAAGTTTTTGGTACCATGGAAATATTGCGATTATTACTATTTCCTTTTAGTGTGTCACTCAAATGTTCGGATATGCGCGTCTTTAATTTTCTTGTGGTGCAACTCACATATGTTAAATTACAGATCTCACAATCTATTTTATAGACCACATTAGTCGTGTGACAATTTATGAATTGCTTTATATTATACATTGATGAATTTTTCTTGGCAGTGAAGGTTTTACTTGTAAGTGCATGTTCACATGTACTGCACGATGTGGTTCCGCACTTGTAGAAGCCATTGACTTCAAGCCATGTTCTCGATTTGGTTCTGGTCAGAAATAGTCCAGGGGAGATTAAGTTTCCTATTGTAGGTGCTCTCCTAGCTACCACAGCTTAATGCCCTCCCCCAATATATTGGATAGCGTAGTGTCCTCATAGAGAATTGGCAAGCGTTTATTAATAATATGTTTTATTTGATTAAATTGTGGGCTATATTGTAAACAGATGAATGGTTTCTTTTTTCTGTGATCTTTTATTTTCCTATCCTGTCTCCTAGGTGCTAACATGCTTTCTCTATCTTTTTTACCCACTTGATTTTCTGCTCTTTTTAAAGACCAAGTATGGCCTTTTGGGAGTACAAATATATATACTCTGTGGATAATCCTTATTCTGGGGGTGTGGTCTGGTATGGCAGATACATCGTTGACCTGCTCATCATATGGGGGGAGATGTGTCTGCCATACCGAACTTCGTTAAATACATAAATAACAACAGTTTTAATATTAAATTCACTCACAGGTGTGATAGGAAACATATTTCATTCCTGGATCTGGAGTTACTAGGCACAGAAGGTCATACCATTATTAGCAAGACGCATGTAAAACCTAACAGTGGGAATACTGTCCTGCATGCTACAAGGAGCCACCCCAAACACACCATTAAGTCGATACCAGTGGGGGAGTACACTAGACTAAAAAGAAATTGTAGCAGAGCAGATTATATGAATAAAGAATTTAAAGAACTGGAAATTAAATTAGGTGCAAGAAAATATCCCAGATGGTCACCAGATGAATATGCGGCTCCACCCCTACGCATATTCATTAATGTAATGAGCGGTACCATGTGACCGCTCAGTACAGGAAGAAGCTGCCGGCGCCGGGGAAAAGACGTGCAGGGACCGCGCCAGGAGCAGGTGAGTATAATTACACAGCCCCCCGCTCCCCCTCCCCTGCCGACCCCTGGGTATGACTCGAGTATAAGCCGAGAGGGGGACTTTCAGCCCAAAAAAATGGGCTGAAAATCTCGGCTTATACCCGAGTATACACGGTAATACCAGGTGATCAAATCAGCTGTGTAAGAGTAGATGGAACACCTTATAAGAACTAGAAGGTAGATGTAGGATTAAGCTGTGATAAAGATCTTAGTTGATCGAAACGCGTTGCTTATACCTTTCTTTTTCGCTGCCTATGCATCCATGATGCACAAGGATTCTTTGATGACTATGAAGTTTTAACTTGGAAAATAAAGACTTTGAATTTTAACCCCTTCACCCCCAAGGGTGGTTTGCACGTTAATGACCGGGCCAATTTTTACAATTCTGACCACTGTCCCTTTATGAGGTTATAACTCTGGAACGCTTCAACGGATCTTGGCGATTCAGACACTGTTTTCTCGTGACATATTGTACTTCATGATAGTGGTAAAATTTCTTCGATATAACTTGCGTTTATTTGTGAAAAAAACGAATATTTGGCGAAAATTTAGAAAATTTCGCAATTTTCCAACTTTGAATTTTTATGCCCTTAAATCACAGACATATGTCATGCAAAATACTTAGTAAGTAACATTTCCCACATGTCTACTTTACATCAGCAAAATTTTGGAACCAAAATTTTTTTTTGTGACGGAGTTATAAGGGTTAAAAGTTGACCAGCAATTTCTCATTTTTACAACACCATTTTTTTTTAAGGACCACATCTCATTTGAAGTAATTTTGAGGGGTCTATATGATAGAAAATACCCAAGTGTGACACCATTGTAAAAACTGCACCCCTCAAGGTACTCAAAACCACTTTCAAAAAGTTTATTAACCCTTCAGGTGTTTCACAGGAATTTTTGGAATGTTTAAATAAAAATAAACATTTAACTTTTTTTCACACAAAATTTATTTCAGCTCCAATTTGTTTTATTTTACCAAGGGTAACAGGAGAAAATAGACCCCAAAATTTGTTGTACAATTTGTCCTGAGTACGCTGATACCCCATATGTGGGGGTAAACCACTGTTTGGGCGCATGGCAGAGCTCGGAAGGAAAGGAGCGCCATTTGACTTTTCAATGCAAAATTGACTGGAATTGAGATGGGACGCCATGTTGCATTTGGAGAGCCCCTGATGTGCCTAAACATTGAAACCCCCCACAAGTGACACCATTTTGGAAAGTAGACCCTCTAAGGATCTTATCTAGATGTGTGGTGAGCACTTTGACCCAACAAGTGCTTCACAGAAATTTATAATGCAGAGCCGTAAAAATAAAAAATCATATTTTTTCACAAAAATGATCTTTTCGCCCCCAATTTTTTATTTTCCCAAGGGTAAGAGAAGAAATTGGACCCGAAAAATTGTTGTGCAATTTGTCCTGAGTACGCTGATACCCCATATGTGGGTGTAAACCATTGTTTGGGCACAGGGCAGAGCTCGGAAGGGAAGGAGCGCCATTTGACTTTTCAATGCAAAATTGACTGGAATTGAGATGGGACGCCATGTTGCGTTTGGAGAGCCCCTGATGTGCCTAAACATTGAAACCCTGTACAAGTGACACCATTTTGGAAAGTAGACCCCTTAAGGAACTTATCTAGATGTGTGTTGAGCACTTTGACCCAACAAGTGCTTCACAGAAGTTTATAATGCAGAGCCGTAAAAATAAAAAATCATATTTTTTCACAAAAATTATCTTTTCGCCCCCATTTTTTTATTTCCCCAAGGGTAAGAGAAGAAATTAGACCACAAAAGTTGTTGTGCAATTTGTCCTGAGTTCGACGATACCCCATATGTGGGGGTAAACCACTGTTTGGGCGCATAGCAGAGCTCGGAAGGGAAGGAGCGCTATTTTATTTTTCAATGCAAAATTGACTGGAATTAAGATGGGATGCCATGTTGCGTTTGGAGAGCCCCTGATGTGCCTAAACATTAAAAAACCCCACAAGTGACACCATTTTGGAAAGTAGACCCCCTAAGGAACTTATCTAGATGTGTTTTGAGAGCTTTGAACCCCCAAGTGTTTCACTACAGTTTATAACGCAGAGCCGTGAAAATAAAAATTCTTTTTTTTTCACAAAAATGATTTTTAGCCCCCAGTTTTGTATTTTCACAAGGGTATCAGGATAAATTGGACCCCAAAAGTTGTTGTCCAGTTTGTCCTGAGTACGCTGATACCCCATATGTGGGGGGGAACCACTGTTTGGGTGCATGACAGAGCTCGGAAGGGAAGGAGCGCCATTTGGAATGCAGACTTAAATGGATTGGTCTGCAGGCGTCACGTTGCATTTGCAGAGCCCCTGATGTACCCAAACAGTACAAACCCCCCACAAGTGACCCCATATTGGAAACTAGACCCCCCAAGGAACTTATCTAGATGTGTTGTGAGAACTTTGAACCCCCAAGTGTTTCACTACAGTTTATAACGCAGAGCCGTGAAAATAAAAATTCTTTTTTTTTTCACAAAAATGATTTTTAGCCCCCAGTTTTGTATTTTCACAAGGGTATCAGGATACATTGGACCCCAAAAGTTGTTGTCCAATTTGTCCTGAGTACGCTGATACCCCATATGTGGGGGGAACCACTGTTTGGGCGCATGACAGAGCTCGGAAGGGAAGGAGCGCCATTTGGAATGCAGACTTAAATGGATTGGTCTGCAGGCGTCACGTTGCATTTGCAGAGCCCCTGATGTACCCAAACAGTACAAACCTGTTGTGAATTTGCTTTTTGCTCCCTCTAGTGGTTACTAGTTTTTTGACTCTGGTTTTTCTGTCATTCCTTTTATCCGCACCTGGGTCGTTAGTTAGGGGTGTTGCTATATAAGCTCCCTAGACCTTCAGTTCAATGCCTGGCAACGTAGTTATCAGAGCTAGTCTGCTGTGCTCTTGTCTACTGATCCTGGTTCCAGTTATATCAGCTAAGTCTGCCTTTTGCTTTTTGCTATTTGTTTTGGTTTTGTATTTTTGTCCAGCTTGTTCCAAATCTATATCCTGACCTTTGCTGGAAGCTCTAGGGGGCTGGTGTTCTCCCCCCGGACCGTTAGACGGTTCGGGGGTTCTTGAATTTCCAGTGTGGATTTTGATAGGGTTTTTGTTGACCATATAAGTTACCTTTCTTTATTCTGCTATCAGTAAGCGGGCCTCTCTGTGCTAAACCTGGTTCATTTCTGTGTTTGTCATTTCCTCTTACCTCACCGTTATTATTTGTGGGGGGCTTCTATCCAGCTTTGGGGTCCCCTTCTCTGGAGGCAAGAAAGGTCTTTTGTTTTCCTCTACTAGGGGTAGCTAGATTCTCCGGCTGGAGCGTGTCATCTAGAATCAACGTAGGAATGATCCCCGGCTACTTCTAGTGTTGGCGTTAGGAGTAGATATATGGTCAACCCAGTTACCACTGCCCTATGAGCTGGATTTTTGTATTCTGCAGACTTCCACGTACCTCTGAGACCCTCGCCATTGGGGTCATAACAGTTTGCCAGGCCAGTATTAAATGTTTAATGCGTTGCAGAAGAGGGATTATAAGAAAGAAGATTCTGAGTTTTTTTTTTTTTCTTTCTTCTTCCCCTTTACCTCAGAGTGGCTATGCTTGCTGCAGACATGAATGTCCAGACCTTGATTACAAGTGTGGACCAGCTGGCTACTCATGTGCAGGGCATACAAGACTATGTTATCAGAAATCCTAGGTCAGAACCTAAAATACCGATTCCTGAACTGTTTTCCGGAGACAGGTTTAAGTTTAGGAATTTTGTGAATAATTGTAAATTGTTTTTGTCCCTGAGACCCTGTTCATCTGGAGACTCTGCTCAGCAAGTAAAAATAGTTATTTCGTTCTTACGGGGCGACCCTCAGGATTGGGCTTTTTCGCTGGCGCCAGGAGATCCGGCATTGGCTGATATTGATGCGTTTTTTCTGGCGCTCGGTTTACTTTATGAGGAACCCAATCTTGAGATTCAGGCAGAAAAGGCCTTGCTGGCTATGTCTCAGGGGCAGGACGAGGCTGAAGTGTATTGCCAAAAATTTTGGAAATGGTCCGTGCTGACACATTGGAACGAGTGTGCACTGGCCGCTAATTTTAGAAATGGCCTATCTGAAGCCATTAAGAATGTTATGGTGGGTTTTCCCATTCCCACAGGTCTCAATGATACTATGGCACTGGCTATTCAAATTGACCGGCGGTTGCGGGAGCGCAAAACCGCAAATTCCCTCATGGTGTTGTCTGAACAGACACCTAATTCGGTGCAATGTGATAGAAAAACCGCAAATTCCCTCATGGTGTTGTCTGAACAGACACCTGATTTAATGCAATGTGATAGAATCCTGACTAGAAATGAGCGGAAAATTCATAGACGCCGGAATGGCTTGTGCTACTACTGTGGTGATTCTACACATGTTATCTCAGCATGCTCTAAACGTATAGCTAAGGTTGTTAGTCCTGTCACCGTTGGTAATTTGCAACCTAAATTTATTCTGTCTGTAACTTTGATTTGCTCACTGTCGTCTTATCCTGTCATGGCGTTTGTAGATTCAGGTGCTGCCCTGAGTCTTATGGATCTGTCATTTGCTAAGCACTGTGGTTTTACTCTTGAACCATTAGAAAATCCTATTCCTCTTAGGGGTATTGATGCTACGCCATTGGCAGCAAATAAACCGCAGTATTGGACACAGGTTATCATGTGCATGACTCCTGAACACCGCGAGGTGATACGTTTCCTGGTTTTACATAAAATGCATGATTTGGTTGTTTTAGGGCTGCCATGGTTACAGACCCATAATCCAGTCCTGGACTGGAAGGCTATGTCAGTCTCAAGTTGGGGCTGTCGTGGTATTCATGGGGATTCCCTGCCTGTGTCTATTGCTTCTTCTACGCCTTCGGAAGTTCCGGAGTATTTGTCTGATTATCAGGATGTCTTCAGTGAGTCTGAGTCCAGTGCACTGCCTCCTCATAGGGACTGTGACTGTGCTATAGATTTGATCCCAGGCAGTAAGTTTCCTAAGGGAAGACTGTTTAATCTGTCGGTACCTGAACATACCGCTATGCGTTCATATATCAAGGAGTCTCTGGAGAAAGGACATATTCGTCCGTCTTCTTCCCCCCTTGGTGCGGGATTCTTTTTTGTGGCAAAAAAGGACGGATCTTTGAGACCTTGTATTGATTATCGGCTTTTAAATAAGATCACTGTCAAATTTCAGTATCCTTTACCGCTGTTGTCTGACTTGTTTGCCCGGATTAAAGGTGCCAAGTGGTTCACCAAGATAGACCTTCGTGGTGCGTACAACCTTGTGCGCATTAAGCAAGGTGATGAATGGAAAACCGCATTCAATACGCCCGAAGGTCATTTTGAGTACTTGGTGATGCCTTTTGGGCTCTCCAATGCGCCTTCAGTTTTTCAGTCCTTTATGCATGACATTTTCCGGAAGCATCTGGATAAATTTTTGATTGTTTATCTGGATGATATTTTGGTTTTTTCTGATGATTGGGATTCGCATGTGGAGCAGGTCAGGTTGGTCTTTAAAATTCTGCGTGAAAATTCTTTGTTTGTCAAGGGCTCAAAGTGTCTCTTTGGTGTACAGAAGGTTCCCTTTTTGGGGTTCATTTTTTCCCCTTCTGCTGTGGAGATGGACCCAGTCAAGGTCCGAGCTATTCTTGATTGGACTCAGCCCTCGTCGGTTAAGAGTCTTCAGAAGTTCTTGGGTTTCGCTAACTTCTACCGTCGTTTTATCGCTAATTTTTCTAGCATTGTGAAACCGTTGACGGATATGACCAAGAAGGGCTCCGATGTAGCTAACTGGGCTCCTGCTGCCGTGGAGGCTTTCCAGGAGTTGAAGCGCCGGTTTACTTCGGCGCCTGTTTTGTGCCAGCCCGATGTCTCACTTCCCTTTCAGGTTGAGGTGGATGCTTCAGAGATTGGAGCAGGGGCCGTTTTGTCGCAGAGAGGCCCTGGTTGCTCTGTTATGAAACCTTGTGCCTTTTTCTCCAGGAAGTTTTCGCCTGCCGAGCGAAATTATGATGTGGGCAATCGGGAGTTGTTGGCCATGAAATGGGCATTTGAGGAGTGGCGTCATTGGCTCGAGGGTGCTAAGCATCGTGTGGTGGTCTTGACTGATCACAAAAATCTGATGTATCTCGAGTCTGCTAAACGCCTTAATCCGAGACAGGCCCGCTGGTCATTGTTTTTCTCCCGCTTTGATTTTGTTGTCTCGTATTTACCAGGTTCAAAGAATGTGAAGGCCGATGCTCTTTCTAGGAGCTTTGTGCCTGATGCTCCTGGAGTCGCTGATCCTGTTGGTATTCTTAAAGATGGAGTTATCTTGTCAGCTATTTCTCCGGATCTGCGACGTGTGTTGCAGAGATTTCAGGCTGATAGGCCTGAGTCTTGTCCACCTGACAGACTGTTTGTCCCGGATAAATGGACCAGCAGAGTCATTTCCGAGGTTCATTCCTCGGTGTTGGCAGGTCACCCGGGAATTTTTGGCACCAGAGATCTGGTGGCCAGGTCCTTTTGGTGGCCTTCCTTGTCAAGGGATGTGCGGTCATTTGTGCAGTCCTGTGGGACTTGTGCTCGAGCTAAGCCTTGCTGTTCTCGTGCCAGCGGTTTGCTCTTGCCCTTGCCTGTCCCGAAGAGACCTTGGACACATATCTCCATGGATTTCATTTCTGATCTTCCGCTATCTCAGGGCATGTCCGTTATCTGGGTGATATGTGATCGCTTCTCCAAGATGGTCCATTTGGTTCCTTTGCCTAAGCTGCCTTCCTCTTCCGATCTGGTTCCTGTGTTTTTCCAGAACGTGGTTCATTTGCACGGCATCCCTGAGAATATTGTGTCAGACAGAGGATCCCAGTTCGTTTCTAGGTTCTGGCGATCCTTTTGTAGTAGGATGGGCATTGATTTGTCGTTTTCGTCTGCTTTCCATCCTCAGACTAATGGACAGACGGAGCGAACCAATCAGACTTTGGAGGCTTATTTGAGGTGTTTTGTCTCTGCTGATCAGGACGATTGGGTGACATTCTTGCCGTTGGCTGAGTTTGCCCTTAATAATCGGGCTAGTTCCGCCACCTTGGTTTCGCCTTTTTTCTGCAACTCTGGTTTCCATCCTCGCTTTTCTTCGGGTCATGTGGAGCCTTCTGACTGTCCTGGGGTGGATTCTGTGGTAGATAGGTTGCAGCGGATCTGGAATCATGTGGTGGACAACTTGAAGTTGTCACAGGAGAGGGCTCAGCGCTTTGCCAACCGCCGCCGCGGTGTGGGTCCCCGACTACGCGTTGGGGATTTGGTATGGCTTTCTTCCCGCTTTGTTCCTATGAAGGTCTCCTCTCCCAAATTTAAACCTCGTTTTATTGGGCCTTACAAGATATTGGAAATCCTTAATCCTGTATCTTTTCGTCTGGATCTTCCTGTGTCGTTTGCTATTCACAATGTATTTCATAGGTCCTTGTTGCGGCGGTACATTGTGCCTGTAGTTCCTTCTGCTGAGCCTCCTGCTCCGGTGTTGGTTGAGGGCGAGTTGGAGTACGTGGTGGAGAAGATCTTGGATTCTCGCCTCTCCAGGCGGAGGCTTCAGTACCTGGTCAAGTGGAAGGGCTATGGTCAGGAGGATAATTCCTGGGTGGTCGCCTCTGATGTTCATGCGGCCGATTTAGTTCGTGCCTTTCATGCCGCTCATCCTGATCGCCCTGGTGGTCGTGGTGAGGGTTCGGTGACCCCTCACTAAGGGGGGGGTACTGTTGTGAATTTGCTTTTTGCTCCCTCTAGTGGTTACTAGTTTTTTGACTCTGGTTTTTCTGTCATTCCTTTTATCCGCACCTGGGTCGTTAGTTAGGGGTGTTGCTATATAAGCTCCCTAGACCTTCAGTTCAATGCCTGGCAACGTAGTTATCAGAGCTAGTCTGCTGTGCTCTTGTCTACTGATCCTGGTTCCAGTTATATCAGCTAAGTCTGCCTTTTGCTTTTTGCTATTTGTTTTGGTTTTGTATTTTTGTCCAGCTTGTTCCAAATCTATATCCTGACCTTTGCTGGAAGCTCTAGGGGGCTGGTGTTCTCCCCCCGGACCGTTAGACGGTTCGGGGGTTCTTGAATTTCCAGTGTGGATTTTGATAGGGTTTTTGTTGACCATATAAGTTACCTTTCTTTATTCTGCTATGAGTAAGCGGGCCTCTCTGTGCTAAACCTGGTTCATTTCTGTGTTTGTCATTTCCTCTTACCTCACCGTTATTATTTGTGGGGGGCTTCTATCCAGCTTTGGGGTCCCCTTCTCTGGAGGCAAGAAAGGTCTTTTGTTTTCCTCTACTAGGGGTAGCTAGATTCTCCGGCTGGAGCGTGTCATCTAGAATCAACGTAGGAATGATCCCCGGCTACTTCTAGTGTTGGCGTTAGGAGTAGATATATGGTCAACCCAGTTACCACTGCCCTATGAGCTGGATTTTTGTATTCTGCAGACTTCCACGTACCTCTGAGACCCTCGCCATTGGGGTCATAACACAAACCCCCCACAAGTGACCCCATATCGGAAACTAGACCCCCCAAGGAACTTATCTAGATGTGTTGTGAGAACTTTGAACCCCCAAGTGTTTCACTAGTTTACAACGCAGAGCCGTGAAAATAAAAAATCTTTTTTTTCCCACAAAACTTATTTTTTGGCCCCCAGTTTTGTATTTTCCCAAGGGTAGCAGGAGAACTTGGACCCCAAAAGATGATGTCCAATTTGTCCTGAGTACGCTGATACCCCATATGTTGGGGTAAACCCCTGTTTGGGCATACGGGAGAGCTCTGAAGGGAAGGAGCACTGTTTTCCTTTTTCAACGCAGAATTGGCTGGAATTCAGATCGGATGCCATGTCCCGTTTGGAGAGCCCCTGATGTGCCTAAACAGTGGAAACCCCCCAATTATAACTGAAACCCTAATCCAAACACACCCCTTACCCTAATCCCAACAGTAACCCTAACCACTCCTCTAACCCAGACACACCCAACCCTATTCCCAACCGTAAATGTAATCCAAACCCTAACCCTATCTTTAGCCCCAACCCTAACTGTAGCCCCAACCCTAGCCCCAACCCTAGCCCTAACCCTAGCACTAACACTAGCCCTAACCCTAGCCCCAACCCTAGCCCTAACCCTAGCCCTAACCCTAGCCCAACCCTAGCCCTAACCCTAACCCTAGCCCCAACCCTAGCCCCAAACCCTAACCCTAACCCTAGCCCTAACCCTTGCCCTAACCCTAACCCTAACCCTAGCCCTAACCCTAGCTCTAACCCTAGCCCTAACTCTAGTCCTAACTCTAGCCCTAACCCTAACCCTAATGGGAAAATGGAAATAAATACATTTTTTAATTTTTCCCTAACTAAGGGGGTGATGAAGGGGGGTTTGATTTACTTTTATAGCGGGTTTTTTAGCGGATTTTTATGATTGGCAGCCGTCACACACTGAAAGACGCTTTTCATTGCAAAAAATATTTTTTGCGTTACCACACTTTGAGAGCTGTAATTTTTCCATATTTGAGTCCACAGAGTCATGTGAGATCTTGTTTTTTGTGGGACGAGTTGACGTTTTTATTGGTAACATTTTCGGACACGTGACTTTTTTGATCGCTTTTTATTCCGATTTTTGTGAGGCAGAGTGATCAAAAACCAGCTATTCATGAATTTCTTTTGGGGGAGGCGTTTATACCGTTCCGCGTTTGGTAAAATTGATAAAGCAGTTTTATTCATCGGGTCAGTACGATTACAGCGATATCTCATTTATATCATTTTTTTTATGTTTTGGCGCTTTTATACGATAAAAACTATTTTATAGAAAAAATAATTATTTTGGTATCGCTTTATTCTCAGGACTATAACTTTTTTATTTTTTGCTGATGATGCTGTATGGCGGCTCGTTTTTTGCGGGACAAGATGACGTTTTCAGCGGTACCATGGTTATTTATATCAGTCTTTTTGATCGCGTGTTATTCCACTTTTTGTTTGGCGGTATGATAATAAAGCGTTGTTTTTTGCCTCGTTTTTTTTTTTTTTTTCTTACGGTGTTTACTGAAGGGGTTAACTAGTGGGGCAGTTTTATAGGTTGGGTCGTTACAGACGCGGCGATACTAAATATGTGTACTTTTATTGTTTTTTTTATTTTATTTAGCAAAAGAAATGTATTTATGGGAATAATATTTTTTTTTTTCTTTATTTAGGATATTTTTTTTATTTATTTTTTTACACATGTGGGGAATTTTTTTTTTACTTTTTTACTTTGTCCCAGGGGGGGGGACATCACAGATCATTGATCTGGCAGTGTGCACAGCACTCTGCCAGATCTGCGATCTGCTGTGCAGGGCTGCAGGCTTACCAAGTGTCTGCTCTGAGCAGGCACTCGGTAAGCCACCTCCCTCCCTGCAGGACCCGGATGCCGCGGCCATCTTGGATCCGGGACCTGCGGCGAGGAGGGAGGTAGGAGACCCTTGGAGCAACGCGATCACATCGCGTTGCTCTGGGGGTCTCAGGGAAGCCCGCAGGGAGCCCCCTCCCTGCGCGATGCTTCCCTATACCGCCGGTACACCGCGATCATGTTTGATCGCGGTGTGCCGGGGGTTAATGTGCCGGGGGTGGTCCGTGACCGCTCCTGGCACATAGTGCCGGATGTCAGCTGCGATATGCAGCTGACACCCGGTTGCGATCGGCTGCGCACCCCCCGTGAGCGCGGCCGATCGCGTATGACGTACTATCCCGTCGGTGGTCATACGGGCCCACCCCACCTCGACGGGATAGTACGTCAGATGTCAGGAAGGGGTTAAGGAGCTGGAAATACCACTTCATTCCATATATTGTGGTCAGGACGAGTTCCGCGCACTTGTAGTATCGGTGAGCTGGCAGAGGTTTAGCCTCTATTTCTTTTTTTATTCCCAACTACCATTTTCCTGAAATGAATTTCCGTGTGCAGCCAGAGGCAGCGCATGCGCAGACTGGGATGTTGGCCTGGCTGAGATCTCAATCTGCGCAAGCAACGCCTCCGGAGACCATCTTTCTGAAGTCGTTGGTTCAGGGAAACAGCCGACGGAGGAGGTGCTTGCATGGATTGAGATGTAGGGCGAGAACACTGGCTGCACCTTGCAATGCCTCTTGTGACCCAAAGGTCCAGGAAAATGGGACCCTGCCTCCTGTGATCCTGCTTCACCATCGCTGCAACGCCCCGTAAGCTACATTCGGATTATAACCCCCCCATTACTCCAACCCCCAATTTGGGGGGGAAAAAGTTTGTCTTATAGTCTGAAAAATGCGGTAATAATTTTTTAAAATATCTTTATATTGAGAATTATATGGGGTACTAAAGGTAGCTATTGAATTATTCTGTGTATTGCTTCTTTTAGCTTTATTACAGCTTTTTAGTACATCTTCTCGTCGTTTACCCATTGTTTTTTCAATGAATTATTTTTTTAAATTATTAATATCACTATTTTTTGTAACCTCTATTCTTTAATCTTATCTTGCTGGTTAAACTTTCTTCTTTAAAATTACTATTCTCTGAGCAGATACATTTTGACCTTAAAAATTCATCATATAGTAAGGCCCTGATTGTGTGGCTGGGGTGACAACTGTTTGCACATAACAGTGTATTCTCACTAACCGTTTTATGAAATGTAGTACGAGTAATACCTAAAGCAAAAACGCCCCTATGTTCAATATCCAAAAACTGAATAAATGTTCTAGAATAATTGGCTGTACTACAAAAGTGAGTATATACCTCACATTTTTGTAAATATTTTATTTTATCTTTTCATGGAACAACACTGTGAAGACATGATACTTTGATACAATGTAAAGTAGTCAGTGTAAGCTTGTGTGACCGTGTAAATTTGGTGTGCCCTCTAAATAACTCAACATACAACCATTAGTATCTAAACCGCTGGCAACAAAAGGGAGTACACCGCTGAATTGGTGTGCATGGCTGTCATCATAGAAGGAAGCCTCTTCTAAAGATCATGCACAAGAAAGCCCACAAACACTTTGCTGAAGACAAGCAGACTAAGGATATAGATTACTGGAAACTGTAGTCTGATGAGACCAAGATAAATTTATTTGGTCCAGATGGTGTCAAGCAATTGTGGTGGCAACCAGGTGAGGAGTACAAAGAAAAGTGTGTCTTGCCTACAGTCAAGGGGAGTTACAGTTTATTGAGGGAACCATGAATGCCAACATGTACTGTGATATACTGAAGCAGAGCATCATGTTTCCCTCCCTCTGGAAACTAGACCTCAGGGCAGTATTCTGACATGATAACGACCCCAAACACACCTCCGAGACGACCACTGCCTTGGAGTGAAACTAAGGGTATAGGTGCTGGACTGGCAAAGCATGTCTCCAGACCTAAACCCTATTGAGCATCTGTGGGACATCCTAAAATGGAAGGTGGAGGAGCGCAAGGTGTCTGACATCTACCAGCTCCGTGATGTCGTGGAGTAGTGGCAGAAAATTCCAGTGGCAACCTGTGCAGCTCTAGTGGCCTCCATGCCCAAGAGTGCATGAAAATATTGGTGGCCACACAAAATATTGACACTTTGCACACAATTTGGCCATTTATGGTTGCAGGCACACCTGCATTTTTGCTATGAACGATCCTACTGCAGTCCTTCTGTCCTGGTCCTACTTTTTCATCTTTCTGTTCTGGTCCTACTTTTTCCATCTTCATAAAATGACCAACCTTCTCTCAACCTGTTGCCCTTTGATAGACAAACACTGATGTCATTGCAGATGTATCCATCCTTCTTGTGTTTTCTCTGGTGAGGGGAGGATGTCACCAGGCAGATTTATTATACATTTGCTTTGAGTAGTCAAATTTTCTATTTGGATTAGAGGATAACTTTATAGGATCTATTTTCAACCTATACCACCAATGAGGGAAGCCTGGGACAAAACACACAAAAGTACACAAAGTTTATGATGCAGCTCTGTGACAGATCAACCATCTTTGTTTATGATTTGCAAATATGTTTCTACTGCAGGTTCCTTTTGCACAATACTTCCTTTTTGTGAGCAGTCACTTAACGTTGTGCTTAATACGTGCATTAATAAAAAAAAATCCACTTAAATGGTCACAATTATACAACTTATTCAACCAGGTAGTCAGTGAAATACTGCGATGGATTGTGATATTGCCGGCAGTGGTGTGTCTAGGCTTTCCGGCATCCGGGGCAAGAATTCACTTTGGTGCATCTTCTTTTCACTACTGCTGAATCCCCTAGCTTATTCACACTAGGCCGGGACTTGTGGCACTAATGAGGCCTTGGACGATTCTGCACAGTCACATACAGACTAGCTGCTCTTCCTTATTCTCTCTATGTTCAGTGAGAAACTGAGAGAAGCAGGAAGAGAAGATAGTTGTCACGTGACGGTTAGTATGCAATTCGCATATGCGTGAAGTGCCATGTAACACACTGTTGGGATTGGCATGCTATAGTGCTTCATTTTATAATGAAATGGTTTGTCCAGGTTTGAGATGAAAGTCTGCAGTCAAGTCTGCAATCTCTCCCACTATCGGGGGCAGCAAAATGCAGCTTCTGGTGCGACACCTCGAACCACTACATCAGGTGGCCCGACAGCACCCCATGCCGGCTGCGCCTAGGGCAAATGCCTCATCTTCCCCCCTAGGTAAGCCCCTGATTGCTGGAATATTTGGACAAATATATGACCCCTCTGTAGTGGAAGTAGGACTGAAGAGAAGCTTCTTACTACCTATACTCCCTCTTGCTATTACAGCAGGTGGACTTTGCAGCTTCCTGTGGGACATGGAGACTCTTTTGCTAATTAGTATCGTAATGGTGGGATCTAGACATGGGATTTGCTAGAATGCCCATTGCAGTGCTATTAATTCATGATTCTTTTGCATGACAAAAATATACAGTATAAATATGTAAAGAATCATTCCTCTCCCTCTGTTTTAGGCCAGAATGTTTCTTTGTACAATATATATATATATATATATATATATATATATATATATATATATAATGCCTGTTAATATTATTTCTTATATTTTAGGAGTTCAGAAAAAGACTACAGATCAGACCCCCGGAATGGCACTAAAACTCCTTGCTGGTTTGTGAATTCCAATGGAAAAGGACTACTTGATGGAACCCATACAGATTATATTGTGCCTGATATCTTTAGCAGTGCCTACTAGCACACTTTATTGTGTTTCATTGACAAAAATTCTGAAAATCCAACTTTATTTTATTCAATGGGTTGTCCCATGAGTATAGATAAAATGGTGATTGTAGCTACATGTGTCCCTATGACATCTCTGCATTATCTATAAAGAGGTTCTACCATCAGGATATCCTCCCATATTTTCCATTACGGCATATATTCATTATAGTGAGGAGTCTCCCACTTACGACTCTGCTCCTTTTAACAAGAGCAGATTGTCACTACATTGATGGAGGGGGCAGGGGATTGGGATTTTGTTTAGGAGGAATATGAAAGCTCCTATTTTTGTACTAATATCTATTTTTCCTGAGTAGTTTCCATCCACACTGCAAAAATATATTCCATAGTTAGTGGGGTAGTGCCCTTTAAACTACTGAATTAGTAGTAACATAATAGTTAATAGTATACAGACTCTAATGTATCCAGTATGTTGTGCCTGAAAATAAATATTATGTGTATGCTTATATTAAAAAGTTTACATTAATCAACTTTTGTTATACGTCTCATGTTTTAAAAACAGAGATGAGAGACCTGTTTTCGCCACGGTCATATTTTGCCAATTTCTAAATTTGATCACAATTCATGGGCTAAGCAGCTTTGAGAGCATTGATCAACCGGTTTGGGATTCACTTTTGGTGAGTTTAAGAGATTGGCCAGGGTCACACTTGCGAGTGCAATGCGAGAAACTCGCTCGAGACTCTTGCCTCAATACCCAGCACAGCCGCCGGCACTCAGGACCGGAGCGTGCAGTTGCATGTATTTCTATGTAGCCGCATGCTCCAATCCTGAGTGCCGGCGGCTGTGCCGGGTATTGAGGCAAGAGACTCGAGCGAGTTTCTCGCATTGCACTCGCAAGTCTGACCCCAACCATTTTCCAATGATAATGTTGCCTGGTGACTACAAATTTTGCAAAACAATTCTTTTAACTTTGTAATTCAATAGTTTCAAAGTGAAAGACCTGTCATACATGATTGTTTTTTGACTCTGGTCCTTTGAATGAAAGTATAACTAATATTATATGTAGGTAGAGTATATGCATGGAGGCAGCAGAGCAGGAGGTCTGTGTGCGGTGCCACTTATTATTGGACTTTGCTTATATCGCGCCATCATATTCCGCAGCGCTTTACAGACATCATCACTGTCTCCATTAGGGCTCACAATCTAAATTCCCTATCAGTATGATATTTGGGAGTGTGGGAGGAAACCGGAGAACCCGGTGGAAACCCACACAAACATGTGGAGAACCTACAAACTCCTTACAGATATTGTCCTTGGTGGGATATGAACCCAGGAACCCAGCGCTGCAAGGCAACAGTGCTAACCACTGAGCCACCGTGCTGCCCACTTCAACCAATTACAGCAGAGCAGGAAGTCTGTAAACTGCCACTTCAGCCAAATGCTGCAGAGTAGGAAGTGATGTCAGACGTGCTGTTTTAGACACTTCTAGCACATGGCCAATGAAGTGTATAGGACACCTTCAAAATAATTACTGTTTTTGTTTCTTAGATAAAAAACTAATTAATTAAACCCAGATAATACTTTTTATTATCTTCCAACATAGAATTGATTTAATAAAGCTCATTTACTTTTCAATACTAAGTCATTCTTAAATTGTTGGTTGTTTACCGCCTGTTTTGAGACAGGACAAAGTATTTCAGTGTGCTCTGAAAGATAAGAAATCCCATCATCTCCCTTTTTTGCCCCTTTAGTTGTTGCTTTTTCACTGAGACAGGAACACAAACAGGATAATATGTAACTAGTATACTGTGATACACACATCAGATATTATATACAGGATAATATGTGAAGTTAAATATTATACTATGGCTACAGAAATCAGATATTATACTAGTCACACATTTTACTGAACATAATATCAGATGTTTGTGCACATAGTATATAACATACAGTATACAGGAGAATATGTGACTGGCATATGATACATTGTGACTACAGACATCTGGTAGTATATAATAATGTGTATTTTGTAAAACATCTGATGTGTGTATCACTGAATATACTAGACCTGGGGTTTGGCAATTCATTTTCACGAGGGGCCACCATGACTGTTGTGGAGGCCTAACCAATAGACTGAAATTAATTCTGCTCAATATTAATATTAACATATTACGTATAATTATTTTATATTACTTGTATCACTTAATATTGAGCAGAATTAAGTATGCTGACATCCCCCTATTTGCTGTATGAGCCCAGACACAGCCCCCTATATACCATAAGAGCCTCACACAGTCCCCTATATACCTTAAGAGCCCACACACAGTTCCTACATACAATATAAGCCTCCTACATACAGTATGAGTCTCCATATAGCCCCCTTTATACAGTATGAGCCCCTACATAGCCCCTCTATATAGAATATGAACCCCCACATAGCCCCTGTATACAGTGTGAAAACAAATATAGCCTTTCTATATACAGTATGAGCCCCACATAGCCCCCTATATACAACATGAGCATGCACATAAGCTCTCAATACACAATATGAGCTGTCACATAGCCCTCTGTATACAGTTTGTGCACCCGCAAAACCTTTCAATACACAATATGAGTCCCACATAGTCCCCTTTATACAGTATGAGTTTTAACATATACAGTATGAGCCCCATAAAGCCTCCTATATACAGTATGAGCCCCTACATAGCCTCCCTATATACTATGAGCCCTCACATAGTCCCCTGTATACAATATGAGCCCCCCACAGAGCTCCTATATACAAATGTTGGGTGTATCCAGCATCACGTCCACAGGTAATAATTAAAATCAGAGTCCTTTATTATTCCATGTTAAAATTAGAGATTAAAAACATCCTTGAAAAATATTTGGGATGATCTTACGCGTTTCAAACAATTCAGTTCTTATTCACTGCCTGAATTGTTCGAAACATGTAAGATTCAATATTTTTTACAATATTTTTCAAGGATACATTTAATCTCTAGTATTAACATGGAATAATAAAGGATTTTGATTTTAATTATTACCTGTGGACGTGATGCTGGATACTCTCAACATTTGCATCTTTGCCTGGTGCTGAGACAGCTTCTATCTGTGCACCACCCTAGGATAATGTCCACACACTGAATTTCAACTAGGTGAGCTGGATTGCAACCTTTTTTTCCCCCCATATACAGTATGAGCCCCCATCTCTTCCGAGGACTTTGCCACCTACTTCAAAAACAAGATCGACCAAACAAGGCAAACCTATACTGTTCCACCACCCCAAAACACTCCACATACTAGACCTCTGCCCTTCTTACCTAATAACTTCCCTCTCCAACATAACTGAAGGAGAGCTTACTCAACTCCTTTCCAAATCACACCTCACCACCTGTGCACTTGACCCCATCCCTTCCCACCTGCTCCCCAACCTCACTAACATGCTCATTCCAGCCCTAACCCACCTCTTCAACCTATCGCTGTCTTCTGGTACTTTCCCCTCTGCCTTCAAACATGCCACCATCACACCCATCCTCAAAAAACTAACCTTGACCCCACTGCTATGCCCACCTATCGCCCCATATCACTTCTCCCGTTTGCTTCAAAACTCCTTGAGCAGCATGCCCATGCTCAACTTTCCTCCCACCTCTCATCTAACTCTCTCCTTGTCAACCTCCAATCTTGCTTCCGCCCTACCACTCCACCGAAACTGCCCTGACCAAAATTACTAATGACTTACTCACAGCCAAAGCTAACAGACAGTTCTCCATCCTCTTCCTTCTCGACCTGTCCTCTGCTGTCGACCACTGCCTACTGCTACAGATTCTTTCTTCCCTTGGCATCAAAGGCCTTGCCCTGTTCTGGATTGCCGCATATCTTTTCGACCGCACATTTAGCATTTCCCACTCCCACACTACCTCCTCATCCTGCCCTCTCTCTGTTGGAGCCGCTCAAGGCTCTGTCCTAGGGCCCCTACTTTTTTCCATCTATATACCTGGCCTAGGACAACTCATAAAGTCCCATGGCTTCCAGTACTACCTGTATGCGGACAACACTCAGATCTACCTCTCTGGCCCAGATGTCACCTCTCTGCTGTCCAGAATCCCGGATTTTCTATCAGCCATATCCTTCTTCTTCACCTCTCGCTTCCTAAAACTCAATGTAGACAAAATCGAACTCATCATCTTTCCCCATCTCGCGTATCCCCCCTACCTGATCTATCTATTATGGTAAATGGCATCATGCTCTCTCCCGCACCTGAAATCCGCTGTCTCAGGGTAACTCTCGACTCTGCCCTGTCCTTCAAACCGTATGTCCAAACTCTTGCCACCTCCTGTCGCCTCCAACTCAAAAATATTGCCAGAGCCCGTCCCTTCCTCAGCCCACAATCTACTAAAACTCTTGTGCATGCCCTCATCATCTCCCGCCATGATTACTGCAACACCCTCTTCTGTGGCCTCCCTGCTAACTCTCTTGCACCACTCCAGTCTGTCCTCAACTCTGCTGCCCAGCTAATCCACCTCTCTCCTCGCTATTTTCGCTAAATTTCCATTTTTTTCACAAATAACCGCAAGTCATATCGAAGAAATTTTACCACTATCATAAAGTACAATATGTCACGAGAAAACAATCTCAGAATCACCAGGATCAGTTCAAGCGTTTCAGAGTTATGACCTCATAAAGTGACAGTGGTCAGAGAATTGAAAAAAATGGCTGATCAGGAAGTTGAAAACAGGCTGCGGATGAATGGGGTTAAATGAATCTAAATACAAAATTTTGATTTTATTAACTGAAGCTGGATCTCTTCACTTTCACTTGAACATCCACTGCTGCTTGTTTCTGGAAAACACTCATGGAGTCAAAATTGTCACTACACAGGTAGGTAAATTACCAAAGGGTTATAATTTCCAAAATGGGGTCACTTGAGGGGGGATTCTGCTTTTCTAGCGCTTAGGGGCTCTTATTATGGAATCTTCAAACTAGTCTAGGAAAATCTGCAAATAGCGCTCCGTCCCTCCCGAGTCTCTCCATATAGCAAAGCAGTATTGTACAGCTACATATTCGGTATGTCTACATTCAACAGAAATTGTGGGACAAATTTTGGTGCCATTTTTACCCATTTCCCAGTGGGAAAATGTAAAACTTGGGGCTAACACACAATCTTGGTGGCAAAAATGTACATTGTTTTTTCTTCACTGCCCAATGGTTTAAAAGTCTGTGACACACCCGTGGTGTCAATATAACACTGCACCCTTAGGCTACTTTCACACTAGCGTCGTTCAACGCACGTCGCAATGCGTCGTTTTTGAGAAAAAAACGCATCCTGCAAAATTGCCCGCAGGATGCGTTTTTTCTCCATAGACTTTCATTAGTGATGCATTGCGACGGATTGCCACACGTCGCATCCGTCGTGCGACGGATGCGTCGTGTTTTGGCGGACCGTCGGCACAAAAAAGTTCCATGTAACTTTTTTTGTGCGTCGTGTCCGCCATTTTCGACCGCGCATGTGCGGCCGAAACTCCGCCCTCTCCTCCACGGAACGCACAATGGGGCAGCGGATGCATTGTAAAACTGCATCCGCTGCTCCCGTTGTGCAAATTAACACACTGTCCGTCGGTACGGACTAGTGTGAAAGTAGCCTTAGATGAATTAATTGAGAGGTTTAATTGGTAAAATGGGGTCATTTATGGGGGATTCTGCTGTTCTGGCACCTCAGGGGCTCTGCCAATGTAACATGACATCCTCAAACAAGTGCAGCAAAATCTGCACAGTAATATGGCGCCTCTTCCCTTCTGAGCTTTGCACTGTGGCTCAAAAATAGTTTTCGACCACATATGGGGTATCGGCCTGGTTTTACAGTACCATATAACGGTTGTTAGTTTGGTTACATTTTTCCAAGAATGAGGAAGTCTGGTGGAAGAGGTCGTGGCTGTGGGCGGTCATTGGCAGCTGGTAATGATGGTAGTGGTGGTGGTCGTGGAGCATCAGGTGGTCGTGGGAAAAGCAATATAGCCCAAAAAAGAAAAGAATGTCCAGCTTCACCGAATCCGTAAAAAAGAGTTTTCTTTATTCATGGTCATGATTAAGGGAGCTTAGTCTCCAGAAACGCGTTGAGATTCTTACCCATATGGCTTGTGCTGAAGTCTGTATCCTCTATGCTTAATAGTATGTGAATAAAGAAAACTCTTTTTTACGGATTCGGTGAAGCTGGACATTCTTTTCTTTTTTGGACTCTATACGCCCGAACACAGCGGGTCTGTGCTCCCGAGGATTGGTTTATGCATCACGGGTGAGCTGGTTTATATTCCTTCTTTAAAAGCAATATAGCACCTAAGTCTCGAGTTGGCTACACAAGGCCTCGAACGCTCCCTTTTCTGGGAGTAGGAAAACCGCTTTTAAAGCCGGAGCAGCAGGAAAAAGTTTTGGCTTTCCTTGCTGACTCTGCCTCTAGCTCTTTCGCCTCCTCTTCGGAAAGTGCAAAATTTAAAAGCAGCGCGTCGTCAGTGAATGCTCCCGGTCAGGTACAAGTCGCTACCTTGTGTCCTTCACCCAGAACAACAGTGAAGGATGCATCAGGCAACACAACAGGTTACTCCATGGAGCTCTTTACACATACCGTGCCTGGGTTAGAAAGGTAAACTGTTAACAGGCCATGCCCATTACAAGATGAATCAGACATGGAGTGCACAGATGCACAGTCACAGCTAGATCATTATGCTGTTCCATTGACTCAGATCACAACATTGCCCTCGCAGTGTACTGAGCCAGAATCTGACCCTCATGAGACTATGGTGCCCCGTCCAGAATGCTGTAGCACTGGCTTACACGGTGACACAGAGGAAGGTGCACAGGACATAGAAGAGGAGGTGATAGATGACCCAGTTGTTGACCCAGATTGGCAGCCATTGGGGGAACAGGGTGCCGCTGGCAGTAGTTCTGAAACGGAGAAGGATGAGCAGCAGCAGGAATCAACATTGCAACAGCTTTCATCTGGCAGGCCCGCCTCAGGCCCAAAACGTGTGTCAAAAACCACAACAGGTGTAGGACAGCGTTGCAATCCGGTGATAGTAGCATGGCGTGCAAAGCCTGAAAAGGTATTCCATAGTAGGATGAGTGCAGTGTGGCAATTTTTTAACCAAGATCAGAATTATCAGTCCAAAGTAATATGTAAGAAATGCTCCAAGACCTTTAGCAGAGGGAAGAATCTACAAAGTTTAAATACAACGTGCATGCGTAGACATCTAACCCGCAGGCACTTGGAAGCATGGACTAACTACCAAACTTCCCTACCATACTTCCCATACCATTGATGCACCTCCTCATATTGAAGTTAGTCAGCAACGCAACTTTGCTTCCCTCACTGGAAGCCCACCAGTTATGGCACCACCAGTAACAAATGTGGAGATATTGTCGCAAGGTCAAAGCGGTCAGGGAATCACAAGGTTCTTGGTTGGAAACATTCTAGGTAGGCTCGCATCAAGAATACCATCACCAAGCCTCTCTCAATCTGCCATGTCCACCCCCCCCCCCCCGCTAGTTCCACCATATGCAGCTCTCCAGTCCAGCTCAGCCTACAAGAGACTCTAGATAGGAAAAGAAAGTACTCTTCCTCTCATCCGCGTACTGTTATGATCTGGTGACCTTGGAGCCGCATGAGACTTTCTCTGGAGTAGGTGGAACCTGTACTGACCGCAAACCCTAAACTGACACCGCAACTAGAAGTAGCCGTGGGGTGTACCTAACACATCCTAGACACCTCGACACAGCCGGAGGACTAAATACCCCTATAGATGGAAATGGGAATTCTATCTTGCCTCAGGGCAGACCCCCAAAGGATAGGCAGCCCCCCACAAATATTGACTGTGAGTATAAGAGGAAAGACACACGCAGGCAGAAAACAGGATTTAGCAAAAGAGGCACCTCTAGCTAAATAGAAAAGGATAGGACAGGGTAATAAGCGGTCAGTATTAAAATCCTAAAAATATCCACAGCAGATAATACAAAAATCCCACATCTAACTAAAGACATGGAATGTACAGTATATCTGCATCTCCTGAGAATCCAACATGACTGAAAAAATCCAAACACAGTCTAAGCTGGACAAAAAACACAATGAATTGCACTGAATTGTAAAGCACACAGCATGTGTGCTGCAGAGACAAAAAACAGACACTTATCTTAGCTGAATTGGCTGCAGGGCAGGAGGAACAGGACAGAGATGCAAAACCTCCAAGAACAATGGACAACTGGCAAGGGCTAATGGATCCTGCAGACCTAAATACCCCAATCAGAGCTGCAATCAGCAGAAACACCTGCCCAGGATTGTAACCCAGAGACGACTGCACTACCACCAACAACCACCAGAGGGAACCCAAGAGCAGAATTCACAACAGTACCCCCCCCTTGAAGAGGGGTCACCGAACCCTCACCAGAGCCCCCAGGCCGATCAGGACGAGCCAGATGAAAGGCACGGACCAAATCAGCAGCATGGACATCAGAGGCCAAAACCCAAGAATTATCCTCCTGGCCATAACCCTTCCATTTGACAAGGTACTGAAGCCTCCGCCTCGAAAAGCGAGAATCCAAAATCTTCTGAACCACATACTCCAACTCCCCATCAACCAACACAGGGGCCGGATGATCAACAGAGGGAACAACGGGCACCACATATTTCCGCAATAAAGATCTATGGAAGACATTAGGGATAGCAAAAGAGGCCAGAAGGGCCAATCGAAAAGACACCGGATTAATAATCTCAGAAATCCTATATCCTATCCTATCCTATCCTAACATGGTAATTCTGCTTCATGTCACCTGTCTTATCCATGGTTTTTTTCCCCTCTCCCTTTTTTTTTTTCTATACTATGTTGTGCATAAATATGTGATTCTTCAGAATTTGTTTTAGTCTTTGCCTGATGAAGAGACGTATGTAGTCTCGAAAGCTTGCAATTTGTTACCATCTTTTCAGTTAGCCATTAAAAGGTATCAACCACTGAGGACTCTCAATTCTAAATATTTTTCTATCTACTGGCTAACACGGTACCAAGATATATTTCTTTCCTGTATCAGAAACCCTATAAGGACCAATAAACCGAGGCTTAAACTTAGGGGAAGAAACCTTCATAGGAACATGACGGGAAGACAACCAGACCAGATCCCCAACCCGAAGCCGGGAACCAACACACCGACGACGGTTAGCAAAACGCTGAGCCTCCTCCTGAGACAACACCAAGTTGTCCACCACATGAGCCCAAATCTGCTGCAACCTGTCAACCACAGAATCCACACCAGGACAGTCAGAAGGCTCAACCTGCCCCGAAGAAAAACGAGGATGAAAACCAAAATTACAAAAGAAGGGCGAAACCAAAGTAGCCGAACTAGCCCGATTATTAAGGGCAAACTCGGCCAATGGCAAAAAAGCCACCCAATCATCCTGATCAGCAGACACAAAGCATCTCATTAGTTCGCTCGGTCTGGCCATTTGTCTGAGGATGAAATGCGGAAGAAAAAGACAAATCAATGCCCAGCCTAGCACAAAAGGCCCGCCAAAACCTAGAAACAAACTGGGAACCTCTGTCGGACACAATATTCTCCGGAATACCATGCAAACGAACCACATGCTGAAAAAACAACAGAACCAAATCAGAAGAAGAAGGCAATTTAGGCAAGGGCACCAAATGAACCATCTTAGAGAACCGGTCACAAACAACCCAGATAACCGACATCCTCTGGGAAACCGGAAGATCTGAAATAAAATCCATAGAAATATGCGTCCAGGGCCTCTCAGGGACCGGCAAAGGCAAAAGCAACCCACTAGCACGGGAACAACAAGGCCTGGCCCGCGCACAAGTCCCACAGGACTGAACAAAAGAACGCACATCACGCGACAAAGAAGGCCACCAAAAGGACCTTCCAACCAAATCTCTGGTACCAAAAATACCAGGATGGCCAGCCAACACAGAATAATGAACCTCAGAAATCACTCTACTAGTCCATCTATCAGGAACAAACAGTTTCCCCACTGGACAGCAGTCAGGTTTGTCAGCCTGAAATTCCTGAAGAACCCGTCGTAAATCAGGGGAAATGGAAGAAAGGACCACCCCTTCTTTCAGAATGCCGACCGGTTCAAGAACCTCAGGAGAATCAGGCAAAAAACTCCTAGAGAGGGCATCAGCCTTAATATTCTTAGAACCCTGAAGATACGAGACCACGAAATCAAAACGGGAGAAAAACAGGGACCATCGAGCCTGTCTAGGATTCAGCCGTTTGGCAGACTCGAGGTAAATCAGATTTTTATGATCGGTCAAGACCACAATACGGTGCTTAGCTCCCTCAAGCCAATGTCGCCATTCTTCAAACGCCCACTTCATAGCCAACAACTCCCGATTGCCGACATCATAATTGCGTTCAGCAGGCGAAAACTTACGGGAAAAGAAGGCACACGGTTTCATCAAGGAACCAACAGAATTCCTCTGAGACAAAACGGCCCCTGCCCCAATCTCAGAAGCGTCAACCTCAACCTGAAATGGAAGAGAAACATCTGGTTGACGCAACACCGGGGCAGAAGTAAATCGGCGTTTAAGCTCCTGAAAGGCAGAGACAGCCGCAGAGGACCAATTTGTCACATCAGCGCCTTTCTTCGTCAAATCGGTCAAGGGTTTAACCACACTGGAGAAGTTCGCAATGAAACGGCGATAAAAATTAGCAAAGCCCAAAAATTTCTGAAGGCTCTTCACGGATGTGGGCTGAATCCAGTCATGAATGGCCTGAACCTTAACGGGATCCATCTCTATAGATGAAGGAGAAAAAATGAAGCCCAAAAAAGAAACCTTCTGCACTCCAAAGAGACACTTAGACCCCTTCACAAGCAAAGCATTGTCACAAAGGATCTGAAATACCATCCTGACCTGTTCCACATGAGACTCCCAATCATCGGAAAAAATCAAAATGTCATCCAAATATACAATCATGAATTTATCAAGATAAGTCCGGAAGATATCGTGCATGAAGGACTGAAAAACAGATGGAGCATTAGAGAGCCCGAATGGCATCACAAGGTATTCAAAATGGCCTTCGGGCGTATTAAACGCAGTTTTCCATTCATCACCCTGCTTAATACGAGCAAGATTATATGCCCCCGAAGGTCAATCTTCGTAAACCAACTAGCCCCCTTAATCCTAGCAAACAAATTGGAAAGCAAAGGTAAAGGGTATTGAAACTTGACCATGATCTTATTCAAGGGGCGATAATCAATACAGGGTCTCAAGGAGCCATCCTTCTTAGCAACAAAAAAAAATCCCGCTCCCAACGGTGAAGAAGATGGCCGAATATGCCCTTTTTCCAAAGACTCCTTAACATAACTCCGCATGGTGGTATGTTCAGGCACAGACAGGTTGAAAAGTCGGCCCTTAGGAAACTAACAGCCTGGAATCAAGTCAATAGCACAATCACAGTCCCTATGCGGTGGAAAAGAACTGGACTTGGGCTCATCGAATACATCCTGAAAATCAGACAAAAACTGGAATTTCAGAAGAGGAAGAAGAGGAGATTGACATCAAAGGAACGCCATTATGAACCCCCTGACAACCCCAACTAGTCAAAGACATAGACTTCCAATCGAACACAGGATTATGTATCTGCAACGATGGAAAACCCAGCACAATAGCATCATGCAAATTATGCAACACCAGAAAACGACAATCTTCCTGATGGGCTGGCGCCATGCACATGGTCACCTGTGTCCAAAACTGGGGTTTATTTTTAGCCAAAGGTGTAGCATCAATGCCCCTTAAAGGAATAGGGTTCTGCAAAGACTGCAAGGGGAAACCACAACGCCTGGAAACTCAAAGTCCATTAAGTTCAAGGCGGCGCCTGAATCCACAAACGCCATGACAGAAAATTATGACAATGAGCAGATCAAGGACACAGATAACAGAAATTTAGGTTGTACAGTACTGATGGTAACTGTACTAGCGATCCTCTTTGTACGCTTAGAGCAGACTGAAATTACATGAGAAGCATCGCCACAATAAAAACACAACCTATTCTGACGTCTGAATCCTTGTTGTTCCGTTCTAGACAGAATTCTATCACACTGCATTGGCTCAGGCATCCACTCTGAGGAAAACACCACAGCGCGCACAACTCTGCGCTCCCGCAAGCGCCGATCAATCTGAATGGCCAGAGACATAGAATCACTCAGACCGACAGGTGTAGGAAACCCCACCATAACATCTTTAACGGATTCAGAAAGACCCTTTCTGAAAATAGCCGCCAAAGCATCATCATTCCATTTAGTCAACACAGACCATTTTCTAAATTTCTGACAACACAATTCTGCCGCTTCTTGACCCTGATACAGGACCAACAAGGTCTTCTCCGCTTGATCCACAGAATTTGGTTCATCATATAATAATCCTAAAGCCTGAAAAAAGGCATCTACATTAAGCAAGGCCGGATTCCCAGATTCCAGGGAAAATGCCCAATCCTGAGGATCGCCACGCAGCAGGGAGATGACAATTCTAACCTGCTAAATGGGATCACCAGAGGATCGAGGTCTCAGAGTAAAAAACAGTTTACAGTTGTTTTTAAAACTCAAAAATTTGGACCTGTCCCCAAAAAACAAATCAGGAGTAGGAATCCTAGGCTCTAAAACCGGAGTCTGAACAATATAATCAGAAATACCCTGTACCCTAGCAGCAAGCTGGTCTACACGAGAAGCCAATCCCTGAACATCCATGCTAGCACAAGACTCCTCAGCCACCCAGAGAAAAAGAGGGAAGGAAAGACAAAACTGAAGGGAGATCCCACTTTTAAAATCCAGAACTCGTTGCGGTCTCTTTTAAGGTCTTATATAGAGAACGGTACTATATCTAAAATACAGGCGGAAAAACTCTTTCCAGAATATCCTAGAAAACCGCACTGGTACCACCTGCCTAAAGTACATAAGTCCCTAGTAGAACCACCCGGACGCCCCATTGTGTCCGGGGTTGGCTCAATAACAGAACCATTATCAGCGTATATAGACTGGCTTCTGCGCCCTCTGTTATGTGACACACCCTCATACGTAAAGGATACCAAACATTTCCTGAGAACTCTAAGGGATTTTGACTGGCAGGAAGGCTTCTCTCTAACGTCAATTGACGTGGAGAGCCTATACACCCGCATCCCACAGGACATGGGTGTGGAGGCTATCCAAGAAGTTCTATAAAATACCCCCACAGACGAGAACACTGTTTCGTTCATCAGCGAAAGCCTCATGTTTATCTTGAAAAACAACACCTTTAAATTTGACAACACTTGGTACAGACAGGTGGAGGGCACTGCCATGGGTACACCCATCTCGTGTACCCTGGCAAACCTCTTCCTGTCTGTATTCGAGGAAAGATACATATATTCCTCTAAAAATCCATATTTGAAGCATATAAAATTTGATGTCAGATTTGTGGACGACATGTTCGTGGTGTGGGACGGCGACCAGGTCTCCTTCACGGAATTCGTGGAGTACCTGGGGCTGTCCAACACCATGAACATGCAGTTTACGCATCAATTTGGAGGCTCAGAACTGACATTCCTTGATGTAAATTTAAGAGTAGTCAGGGGCAATCTGCACACAGAAGTGCACCGTAAATCCTCTTCCTGTAACTCGTTGTTACATTTTGATAGTGCTCACCCTTCATACGTGAAAAAAAGCCCTGCCTTATAGCCAATTCCTACGAGTGAAAAGGATAAACAACAGCGTTGCAGGTTTCCAGAGACAATCTCAGGAACTCTATGAAAGGTTCAGAAGTAGAGGGTACCCCCGTTCCATTCTCAATTCAGCATTAGAACAGGCAAAAGGGAACTGTGCTGATAATACAAAAAAAGAACTAAAAAATGATAAAAAATTTGTGTTCTGTTTTAAATACGGACCAATGGACACACAAATCAGAACAGCAATTCGTAAAAACTGGCAGATTCTCTGCCAGGACCCTACATTAAAAGAAATGACAGAAAGAGGTCCTTTGTTTGCCTGTCGCAGCAGTAAAAATATAGGAGACCTTATAGTCCACAATCGGGTGACCTCTCCGCGTAATGATTGGCTTCAAACTACAGCCCCCAAAGGTAATTTCCGCTGCGGACACTGCAACTATTGCAGTTATCATCTAACAGGTACCTCATTAAAAATCGGCTCCATAACGCACGTAATACGGGATTTCATTTCATGTAGAACAACCCATGTAGTCTACGTAGTCTACATTCTATACTGCCCATGCGGTTTTTTCTATATTGGAAAAACAATCCGTCCAATGTTTATACGCTTTAGAGAACACCTAAATTCAATACGCACGGGCAAAGGGGTTCCCCGCCTAATAAAACACGTTAATGAACAACATGGAGGCGATGCCCAAATACTTCATTTTGCAGGAATAGAAAAAACCTCCCTGCCACAAAACGGAGGTAACTTAAACCGTATGCTGCTACGAAATGAGGCTAAATGGATTTTGCGGGCAAACGCATCTGGCCCAATAGGATTCAATGAAAAAATAGACATGTCGGTCTTCTTGTAAAAAAAAGCCTTGTGTAAATGTAATTGTGATTCATTCTTCTTGTAATGATATTATTGATCATGTGTTATTTGTTTTATCTTGTTTTTAAAGTTATTTCACTGTCTCACTTTTATCCGAACAGTGGCTACCTATCCACTAGGACGTAGTGGGAGGGGGGCGGGGCTTCGAGCCTTTGTCAGCTCAAAAGCCCAACTCCCCCCCACCAGTCATAGGATCTGTTGAAGTGCTTGGTAGCACGAAACAGCTGTCATCCGCCATGTGTTTTCTACCCTCCCTGCATTGCATCACTGCACTTGAATAAAATCGCTTTTGCTGAACACCGGTGAGTGCGCTTTTCATCTTCTCTACCTTGGATATTTTTCTACAGAAAAAAAATGGCTCAACACCTTTCTTCCCTTCTTCTGAGATGCATTTAACTCATTGTTGGCCAGTTGTACTGTTATGATCCGGTGACCTTGGAGCCACATGAGACTTTCTCTGGAGTAGGTGGAACCTGTACTGACCGCAAACCCTAAACTGACACCGCAACTAGAAGTAGCCGTGGGGTGTAACTAACACATCCTAGACACCTCGACACAGCCGGAGGACTAAATACCCCTATAGATGGAAATGGGAATTCTATCTTGCCGCAGAGCAGACCCCCAAAGGATAGACAGCCCCCCACAAATATTGACTCTGAGTATAAGAGGAAAGACACACACAGGCAGAAAACAGGATTTAGCAAAAGAGGCACCTCTGTTGTGAATTTGGTTTCTGGGCTCCCCCGGTGGTCACTGGTGGTACTGAACTTGTGTGCTTCATCTCCTCTGTTCACCTGTTTCCATCAGGATGTGGGAGTTTTCTATTTAGCCTTGCTCCTCAGTCATTTCTAGGCCGGCCAGCAATGTTACCAGAAACCTTTCTGTTGCATGTTCCTGCTCCTAGACTACTATCAGCTAAGTTGGACTTGTAGTCCTAAGTTTGTTTTGCATTTTTGTTCCAGTTCTCTGTGTTTGAATATTTCTGAGGCTGGAAGCTCTTGTGAGCTGAAATTGCCACTCTGGTGTCATGAGTTGATATTAGAGTCTTAAAGTAATTTCAGGATGGTGTTTTGAAAGGGTTTTCAGCTGACTGTGAAGTTCCCTTTTCTGTCTTCCTACTATCTAGTAAGCGGACCTCAATTTGCTAAACCTATCTTCATACTTCGTATGCCAATTTCCTCTAAAATCACCGACAATATATGTGGGGGCTACTGTCTGCCTTTTGGGGAAAATTTCTCTAGAGGTAAGCCAGGTCTGTATTTTCCTCTGCTAGGGTCAGTCAGTCCTCCGGCTGGCGCTGGGCGTCTAGGGATAAAACGTAGGCACGCTACCCGGCCACTGTTAGTTGTGCGGTAGGTTTAGCTCACAGTCAGCTCGAGTTCCCATCTTCCAAGAGCTAGTCCTTTTGTATGCTTTACTACGGTCTCTTGCCATTGAGAACCATGACACACCTCTAGCTAAATAGAAAAGGATAGGACAGGGTACTAAGAGGTCAGTATTAAAATCCTAAAAATATCCACAGCAGACAATACAAAAATCCCACATCTAACTAAAGACATGGAATGTATATCTGCATCTCCTGAGAATCCAACATGACTGAAAAAATCCAAACACAGTCTAAGCTGGACAAAAAACACAATGAATTGCACTGAATTGTAAAGCACACAGCATGTGTGCTGCAGAGACGAAAACCAGACACTTAGCTGAATTGGCTGCAGGGTAGGAGGAACAGGACAGAGATGCAAAACCTCCAAGAACAATGGACAACTGGCAAGGGCTAATGGATCCTGCAGACCTAAATACCCCAATCAGAGCTGCAATCAGCAGAAACACCTGCCCAGGATTGCAACCCAGAGATGACTGCACTACCACCAACAACCACCAGAGGGAACCCAAGAGCAGAATTCACAACAGCGTACACAGGGTTTGAACGGCTACATTGCTCGACTAATCTCGTTAGAGATGATGCCTTACCGGTTGGTTGAAAGCGAAGCTTTCAAAGCCCTGATGGCCTACGCAGTACCACGCTATGACCTACCCAGTCGACACTTATTTGCGAGAAAAGCCATCCCAGCACTCCACCAACATGTCAAAGAATGCATTGTCCATGCACTGAGGCAATCGGTCAGTAGAAAGGCGCACCTAACAACTGATGCTTGGACCAGTAGGCATGGCCAGGGACGTTACATGTCCATCACGGCACACTGGGTTAATGTGGTGGATGCAGGGTCCACAGGGGACAGCCATAGTGGCACAGTTCTGCCTAGCCCACGGTCTAGGAAACAGTTGGCTGTAGGCGTTTGCACCTCCTCCTCCTCCTCCAGAAGCGAAAGCTCGTCCACAGAGCTCAGTCGCAAGAACACTCCATCCGCAGCTGCCAGTATTGCACCCGTGGGGTCCCATTATGGAGCAGCTTGTGGTAAGTGTCAGCAGGCTGTGCTGCAAATGAAGTGTTTGGGCGACAACAGACACACCGCGGAAATACTGGCCGAGTACTTGCAGCAAGAAACTCAGTCATGGATGGGCAGTGTACATCCTGAGGCAGGCAAGGTAGTCAGTGATAACGGAAGGAATTTTATGGCTGCCATAGCCCTTTCCGAAATGAAACACAAAGCTTGCCTGGCTCACACATTGAACCTTGTGGTGCAGTGCTTCCTCAAGAATTACCCTGATTTACCAGCCCTGCTCCTGAAGGTGCGCAGACTTTGCTCGCACATCCGCCGGTCGTCCGTACACTCCAGCCGTATGCTGAACCATCAGCGATCACTGAATCTTCCCCAGCACCGCTTAATAGATGTTGCAACAAGGTGTAACTCTACACTGCACATGTTTCAGAGGCTGTGCGAGCAGAGGCGTGCTGTCATGTATTTGTGGGAGGATACACATACACGGGCAGGCAGTTGGATGGCAGACATGGAGTTGTCTGCTGTGCAGTGGTCGAAGCTCCAAGACCTCTGTCAAGTCCTTCAGTGTTTTGAGGAATGCACACAGCTGGTCAGTGCGGACAACGCCATCATAAGCATGAGCATCCCACTAATGTGTCTGCTGATGCAAAGTTTGACGCACATCAAGGAGCAGGCATCTGCGGTCGAGGAGGAGGGAAGCCTTGATGACAGTCAGCCATTGTCTGGTCAGGGAAGTCTCCGGGATGAGGTGGCGGATGAAGAGGATGATGGGGCTGAATATTTATGGGAGGAGGATGCTTCTCAGGGGGCAATAGAAACTGGTGGCATTGCAAGGTCAGGTACAGGGTTTTTGTGGGCCACAAGTGAGGTAGATTTTCAAGAAAGTGCTCCTCAACCCAGCACAAGCAGTGAATTGACAACTGGAACTTTGGCCCACATGGCAGAGTATGCCTTGCGTATCCTAAAACGGGACCCCCGCATTATCAAAATGATGACCGATAACGATTACTGGTTGGCCTGCCTCCTGGATCCACGATACAAAGGCAAATTAGAAAATATCATGCCACATGAGAACCTTGAGCAAATATTGGCTACCACACAAGCAACTCTTGTAGACCATTTGGTTCAGGCATTCCCAGCACACAGCGGCGCTGATGGTTCTCACACAAGCTGTAGGGGCAACATGGCAGAGGTGCTAGAGGTGCATAAAGCCAAAGTGGCATTGGACAGAGGGTATTTCTCACCAGGTTGTGGAGTGATTTCGCAATGACCGCAGACACAGCAGGTACTGCTGCATTGATTCAAAGTGACAGGAGACAGCATTTGTCCAGTATGGTTACCAACTATTTTTCCACCATTATCGATGTTCTCCCTCACAGGTCATTCCCCTTTGATTACTGGGCATCTAAACTAGACACCTGGCCCGAATTGGCAGAATATGCATTACAGGAGCTCGCTTGCCCAGCTGCTAGTGTGCTCTCAGAAAGAGTTTTCAGTGCTGCTGGTTCAATACTGACCGAAAAAGGGACACGTCTGGCTCCCCGAAATGTTGATGATCTAACCTTCATTAAAATGAACCAATCATGGATTTCGAATTATTTTGCCCCACCTGCACCTGCTGACACGTAGCTTGCCAGAAAAATTTCTTGTTTTTGGCCTAATCTTACTGACTGCTCCAATTCCGCCATTTGCAGGTGCCGAATGTCCACCATAGGCCATTTGTATACCTCCCTAAATGGGCTGACTCCCCCCACAGGGCCGTGGTCACAACATGGCGCAAGCACCCGTGTGAGTGCCGCTTGCCAGGACAGGTGGGTGTGCCCACTCTTGGGCCACGGCACTGGCACAGGGTCCCTCATAGTACAATGAAGTGTCTCTGACGGTGGTGGTGCACAACCAATGTCAGACACACCGTCGTAATATGAGGGGCCACGGTCCAGTACCGCCGCCCACGAGAGAGTGTTCCCCCCAGCTCGAACTGTGCTCTACCACTTGCAAAACTTACCTCTCCCTGCCCCACCACTGTGTAGTCTGTGCTGTTAAATCCTTAGATGGCACTGCCATAACAAATTTGTTGCAATGATAGATGATAGTAAACATATACAGGGGCCCTGGCCTCCATTTAGACCCCTTAATACTTTGCGCCAACTACCCCTGTCTGCAACTCTGCCGAGGAGCCCACCCCTGTACCTTGCTATGCCACCAGTTTATTTATGACCAATTCCTTGGCTGACATTTAGCCCACTTACGTATTTTGGCATACTAACTGTGTCAGCCACTTCTAACAGTTGACCTCTGCTGAACAAAGCTATGCCACCTCTGTATTCCTGTTACCAATTGTGAACTGCATGTAGCCTACTTACTTTTTTTTGCCTAGTAACTGTGTCAGCCTCTCATAACAGTTGTCCTCCCACGCTGAAACAAGCTAGTCAGCCTGCTTCGTCCTGCTAGCAGATTTGAACTGCATTTAGACACCTTTTTTTTAGGTTAGGCCTCTGTCTGTCTGTCTGTCTTCGCCACACATTACAACTGTCCCCCCCTGAAAAAAGCTAGGCCGCCTGCTTAGTCCTGCTAGCAGTTTTGAACTGCATTTAGACACCTTTTTTTAGGTTAGGCCTCTGTCTGTCTGTCTGTCTTTGCCACATATTACAACTGCCCCCCCCTGAAACAAGCTAGGCCGCCTGTGTACTCCTCTTACCAATCTAGAACAGCATTTAGCCTACTTATTTATTTTGTCCTCATAACTGTGTCAGACTCTCACAACAGTTGTCCTTCACCGATGAACCCAGAAAGGCCGCCTGTGTACTCCTCTTACCAACTGTGAACTGTATATAGCCTTCTTTTTTATTTTACGCCTACTCAGTGTGTCAGAGCCACTAATTACACTTGTCCTCCTCCGCTGAACCACACTATGCCGACTGTGTACTCTTATTACAAATTTTGAACTGCAAATTAGCCACTTTTTTTAATTGTAGGCCTACTCTGTCTGTCTGAGCCACTTATTACAGTTGTCCTCCGCTGAACAAAGCTATGCCGCCTGTGTACTCCACTAACCAATTTTGAACTGCATTTTGCCTACTTTCTTATTTATGCCTACTAACTGTGTCTGCCTCCCATTACAGTTGTCCTCCACTCAACAAAGCTGAGCCTCAGTTTTCATCTGATGTCAGATATTAAACTGCATTAGGCCTACTTGTTTGGTTGTGCCTACTAACGGTGTCTGCCGCTGATTGCTTTTCTCCTCCACTGAACAAAGCTGAGCTTCAATCTTCAGGCTTTCGGCCTATAGGAAATTTTAAACTGCATTTGGCCTACTTGTTTGGTTGGGCCCTAGTAACCTAGTAACGGCGTTTGCTGCTCCTTGCTGTTCTCCTCCACTTTACAAAGCTGAGCTTCAATCTTCAGGCTTTCGGCCTTTATCAGATATTAACCTGCATTTGGCCTACTAGTTTGGTTGGGCCCTAGTAACGGCGTCTGCCGCTCCTTGCTTTTCTCCTCCACTGAACAAAGCTGAGCTTCAATCTTCAGACTTTCGGCCTGTATTTAGAATTTTAAACTGCATTTGGGCTACTAGTTTGGTTGGACCCTACTAACGGTGTCTGCCGCTCCTTGGTGTTCTCCTCCACCGATTAAAGCTGAGCTTCAATCTTCAGGCTTTCAGCCTGTATTTAGAATTTTAAACTGCATTTGGGCTACTAATTTGGTTGGGCCCTACTAACGGTGTCTGCCGCTCCTTGGTGTTCTCCTGTGCTTTTCTCCTGAGCTTCAATCTTCAGGCTTTCGGCCTGTTTTTAGAATTTTAAACTACATTTGGGCTACTAGTTTGGTTGGGCCCTACTAACGGTGTCTGCTGCTCCTTGGTGTTCTCCTCCACCGATTAAAGCTGAGCTTCAATCTTCAGGCTTTCGGCCTGTATTTAGAATTTTAAACTGCATTTGGGCTACTAGTTTGGTTGCGCCCTACTAACGGTGTCTGCCACTCCTTGGTGTTCTCCTCCACCGATTAAAGCTGAGCTTCAATCTTCAGGCTTTCGACCTGTATTTAGAATTTTAAACTGCATTTGGGCTACTAGTTTGGTTGGGCACTACTAAAGGTGTCTGGCGCTCCTTGGTGTTCTCCTCCACCGATTAAAGCTGAGCTTCAATCTTCAGGCTTTCAGCCTGTATTTAGAATTTTAAACTGCATTTGGGCTACTAGCTTGGTTGGGCCCTACTAACGGTGTCTGCCGCTCCTTGGTGTTCTCCTCCACCGATTAAAGCTCAGCTTCAATCTTCAGGCTTTCGGCCTGTATTTAGAATTTTAAACTGCATTTGGGCTACTACTTTGGCTGGGCCCTACTATCAGTGTCTGCCGCTCCTTGGTGTTCTCCTGTGCTTTTCTCCTGAGCTTCAATCTTCAGGCTTTCGGCCTGTATTTAGAATTTTAAACTGCATTTGGGCTACTAGTTTGGTTGGGCCCTACTAACGGTGTCTGCCGCTCCTTGGTGTTCTCCTCCACCGATTAAAGCTGAGCTTCAATCTTCAGGCTTTCGGCCTGTATTTAGAATTTTAAACTGCATTTGGGCTACTAGTTTGGGTGGGCCTACTAACTGTCTGCCACTCATTACAGTTGTCATCCACTGAACAAAGCCATGCCGCCTGGTTAGTCCTGTTACCAATTTTGAACTGCATTTAGCCCACTTTATTATTTGGGCCTATATCTGTGTTTCCTCCTCATCCTGCCCATTGCCCAGCCACTGCTACATGACTCTGCTGGTACATTGACCCAGACCACTACATTCCCCTTGCACTCTACACAGCCAGAATCTGACCGTGATGAAAGTCAGGTTCCCTTTCCCGCATACTATACCACCTTACACGGGGACAAAGAGGAAGGTGCAGATAAAAGTGCAGGTTCCTTTATCAGGTGGGGGGGCATACTCGTTGGCGACGTCACTGGCACAGGGCCCCTCATAGTACGCAAAAGTGTCTCTGCCGGTGGGAGGCGCCACCCGCCATCAAACACACCGCTGTACTATGAGGGGCCCTGTGCCAGTGCCAATGCCAACGAGTGGGCCCCCTTGCTTGCTCAGGATCACAGCACTTGCAAAGTTGAAATACTTACCTCTCCCTGCTCCACCACCATGACGTATTCCGCGTTTCCTGGGCCCACGAAAATCTTGAGCCAGGCCTACCCTCCCACAACTTTAGCCAAATGACCCCCAGTTTTCAATGCCTAACTATTATTATAAAGTAAATTAAGATTGACAAGCTTCAGTAATAAGAATTGATGTTTTTGACATTAAAATGGGCACTGTAGGTGTTTTCCTGTCCTCCACTCACTGCCGACTTTGAATCCCCATTGACTTGCATTGGGTTTCGTGTTTCAGTAGGCCACTGACTTTTCGCAATAATCGGCCGATTTCACCCAACCCGACTTTTGACAGTCGGGTTTCGCGAAACCCGACTCGATCCGAAAAAAGTAAAAGTCGCTCAACTCTACATTTAACCCCTTTACCCTCAGGATGGTTTGTGAGTTAATGATCAGGTCAATTTTTGCAATTCTGACCATTGTCACTTTATGAGGTTATAACTCTGGAACGCTTCAACGGATCCCGGTCATTATGAGATTATTTTTTCGTGACATATTGTACTTGATGATAGTGCTAACATTTCTTTGGTATAACTTGCATTTATTTGTGAAAAAAATAGAAATTTGGTGAAAATTTGGAAAATTTTGCAATTTTCAAACTTTGAATTTTCATGCCCTTAAATCACAGAGATACCGTAGGTGCAGAAAGTATTCATACCCCTTTAAATTTTTCACTCTTTGTTTCATTGCAGCCATTTGGTAAATTTAAAAAAAGGTCACTTTTTTCTCATTGATATACACGCTGCACCCCATCTTGACTTGAAAAAAAACAGAAATGTAGTAATTTTTGCAAATTTATTTAAAAAAAAAACTGGCAAAACTGACAACTGACAAACTTACTCATCATACACTGGGCATGATCAGAACGTTTGCTAAGTCTGGTTACCTGGATGTCTTTATGGCCACATTGAGTCACCATGCCAATAATCAGGACCTGCGTCATGTCGCGGAGTCTCCGATCCAAAGGCAGAGGGGTTGTCAGTCTTCTGGCTGCTTCCGGAATGGAATGATGTGATCGTTTTCGATCACAGCATTTCGAGGGTTAAAGTGCCGGGAGTGGTAACCGCTCCTGGCACTTAGTGCCAGGTGTCAGCTGTCAGAATCATCTGACACCTGGCAGCGATCGCCCACACACACCCTGTGTTAGTGGGCGATCGCGAAGACGTAATATTCCGTCCATGGTCAAATAGGCCCAGGGCACAGAGATGGAATGTCATGTCCAATTTCAGAAAGAGGTTAATGTATTAAAATCACATGAAAAACTGATTTTTTTTTTACACTTGTGTAAACTTAGCCTATGCTAAGCTTTCCCGTGATCTAGAACAATATAGAGAAAAAATAAGTTATCTTCCTGGGACTTTGGGGTTTATCAAAATAACTTTTATACACAACCTTAAAATTATCCTTTGTCACTCGTAGCACTCCGGAAGCACCATTAGCTACTCCAAATCATTTGTGCTAAATCTGTATTTCAGTGGCAAATCAGAAGGCCACATTTCCACGTAAAAATTGTTAAGCCTAATGTAGTGTTGCAGCCACGAGGCGCAATTAGCTATTCTGGTCAGCCTTCACACATAATAATTGAAGCATGGGCATGGATGTCTGACATTTGTACGGTTCTCCAAGACTTTTAAGACTCCACAAATATGGTAAGCAGCAATGATGCCATCAGCGCAACGATTCCGCTTTTTTGCCTACTAAAACAGTCACTGCTGATAATGAAGCATGAAGCTTTGAATGCAGACCAGTTTGAGATGGAGGAAGACATGAGATTGAGTAACAATGAGGATGTAGAGGCTGAGGAAGAGGAGGGGGAACAGGAGCTGGCTGATAGCGCAAAAGCTTTGTCCTGTCTCTACAGTAAGAAGGGGAATGAGGTGGAAGAGATGGACGATGAGGAGGAGATGGAGAGTAGTCATCATGTTGGAGACCGGGAAGTGTAGGCTGTAGGCACCTAGGCACATATGGCAAACTTTATATACTGCTGCCTTTCCTGTGACCATTGCGTTACATTCATCTTGCACAAAAAGAGTATTGGCTGTTAACTCTGCTAGACCCATGCTACAAGGAGAACTTTGCATCTATTCTTCCTGAGGGAGAGAGGTCTTCTAAAATGGTGCTATACCCGTATGCCAGTAGGCCATTGTGGAAAATATGTTGAAAAAAATCCCATCATACAATGCTAGTGGCAGGGCAACCTTCCTTGCCCATCCAAGGAAGAGAGGTGAGGGAGACCCACAGCAGAGGCAGGGGTACACATTCAAAGGCCTGGACTAATTTCAAGATGCTCTCCCAACGTCCATGCTTTGATGACTGGATATTTTTAACAAGGAGGGAAATGTTTTTAGAGATGGTCAAGCAATAGTTAGCTGACAAAACCAGCATACTCGCTAATTCCCCTGCGACCTTCAGTTGTTGGGTCTCAAAGTTGGACACCTGGCATGAGCTATCCCTCTATACCTTGGAGTTGTTGTGCTGCCCTGCCGCTAGTATTTTGTCTGAGCGGGTTTTTAGTACCACCAGGGGGGTCATAACAGAAAATGCTGACAGGCTCACTCTGATAACAATGAACAAAGCCTTGATTAGACCCAACTTTTCCACACTACCAGATGACAGCAGCACATAAAGTGTTTTTAATGTTTAATATTTGAATGAGGCCTGCCAGTCGTTACCTTATTGTAGATGGATGACTGGATGACCCTACTTATAGCTTGTTCCTGACTTTGCACTTTGTGCAAAGCCTTTATGAGTGTAGAAGTACCACATATACACTTTCTTTTTTTATTAAATCACTACAATTGGTGCCTTTAAGGTTGCATGAATGACACTGCTTGTAATTATTGACAGAGTTGCACTGTGTGCAGAGCTTTTATGAGTGTAGGAGTACCACAACTACACTTTGTTCACAATGCTTGAGTAAGGCAGTACAGTGTGTGCCTTCAAGGATGTGTAGATGACCTTTCTTGTAATTTTGGGCAAGATTTGCATATAACCTTCATGAGTCTAGGAGTACCACTACATGACAATTTAAACAGAATGCCTATGAGGACTTCCTTTAGGTCTAATACAGAGTGTATCTGAGTCCCTCTGAGTCACTAATTTTTTGCACTTCTTCCTTTCTTCATAAATTACACAGACATTCTGTCATCAAAAATTCAATTTTGGTTCATTTTAATTGTATATTTTAAAAATCTGTTTTAAATTTAGCCTAATATACAAGTCATTATACAGTAAAAAGTGTTTCTTAACATTTATTTTCCTATAAATTCCAATTTCTCGTCGATTTTGAATGTTTTATTGTCACTCATTAAAGTGGAGTAAAAGTGTGACACGATTGTTGCCATCCGCGATCTAGGAGTTAACAGGAACATGCTGTTCTCCTTCCGTTCAGCACTTTTTCCATCCATTTCAACATGTTTACTGCCCCCCAGAACTCCTTGTAGGTTGTACTGGAAAAATGCTCCGATTTCCAATTGACTCCCATTATACTTGTTACTTGAAACGAGCACCCGAGCATTAGGAATTGCTCGATTCGAGCAACGAGCATCAGAGCAGTTTAGTGCTGGCTCATCTCTAGTTTTCACTCTGCAGATTATCACTATAGAGGCAGGTAAATATTGCTTTGGCTTGTTTAATTTTTTTTTCTGATTTAATCTTTTGAGCAGTGTACAGTACAATGGCATATACTTTATATTTCGGAATCTGTATCTCTGTGTTTTTAGATGAAAATATAAAATAAATAATAATTTTCATTGAATTAATCATTCTATTTATAATGCAAAAATATAATTCAGGGTAGAATTAAAGTTCTTTTTATAAAACTGAAGTGTTACAAATTAACTATTAGGAAAGCAAATCACACCTCTGCCTATGTGTACATTCACCCCACAAAATTTTCCGCCTGGATGCCGTGCAAGAAAAAAACTGACCTTACAAGAACCAATGTAATTCAATAGGGCTGTGCAGATAACATCAATCTATTTGGTATTTCGGATGAAATTTGCCTCTTTGATGGCATACATTTGGCACACAGATGACAATACAGATGAAAAATCATCCGTTTTGCTGGATACCAGTCCTTTTCAAATTATTCCTCGGTCCCCACCTCCCGAATCTTATGGCTTTTAGTTATTACTAGGCAAAGTAACATAACATCCATAGAGAGATAAAGTCATGAACTACGTCATCCTATGTCTACTGCAGAGTATAATATCACTGTGGACAAAATGCCTCCGAGTATAAAAGACACTGGACAATGTGGAGATTTTATATACTTGTGTGCACAGTATGTAGATGAAATGTCACTGTGGCCTCTACACAACACAGGGCTGTGGGATGGAGGTGTGGGGGGCACAATGTGAAATATAAGGATATTTTGTTATTTTCATTGACGTGCATCACTGCAGATTTGCACCTATCAGCCATAACATGGAATGCACCTACTTAATATTTTGAGTATTTTGGAGACCCGAGTGATGTTTGATGTGTAGCACGGCACATTCTCCTACTGAAAGGGACCTCTGCCAGTAAGGAACATGGATGCCATAAAGGGGTATACTTTATTTTTAGCTGAGTCCTGGGACATAATACCAAATTGGTAAATCCACGTTAGTTTGGTGAATAGGAGGGTGAAGGGGAAGACAGAGAAATATTCACCTCGTGGGTAATTTGAGTCTGAATCCACCAGGATTGACTTGTCTTCACCTGTGTTATGGTGTCATATACTGGAGCACAGAAATATTTCTCTTATACTGTATGTACTCGGGAAGCCACGTTTCCTCTTCTATCTGCAATCTTTATGTGCACCCTAATGTTACAATTTATTATTTCTCCTGCTATATTTAGTCGACTTGGTGCCCTCCTTACTATATTCTGTAACACTGCTGTGTTCCTCCATCTCCGATGGTTATTTTAATATGTCTTTGTGCATATGTTGTTTTTAGTGAGATCATGTCCAGCAATTTTGCATATTTAATGCATAAGATACATTTATTTATTAAACTTTATATTTGTTGGTGCATAAGTTCTTGTATTATTCCTAGGTGCTCACAGTTTTTTGAACAGTTAGATGCAAAACATTTAAGGCCCATCAGTAAAATCTTAAAAAATAAAAATATGTTACATTGCAAAATAAAACTTTTCATATACTGGGTCATGTTGTTATGTCAAACTTAGTCCTGCAGCAGTTGATGACATCATCGCTTACACTCAGACCGATGATGTCACAATGGCGATGATGTCACAATACTAGGTGACTGTTAGGTTAAGGATTCCGTTGTCACTTTTCTCACTTTACCTTCAACTGTTGGAGAGTGAAGACAACTTTTGCGTACTTCGTAAATTCGTTATTTTCGATATTAACTTATCATGGAACGAAAAAGGAAGTGCACTGAAGAGAGTTTTTCTCAGAGAGGAGAAACTTCTCAGGACATTGTACAGGACGTACCTGTTGAAAAAACAGATGATCCCTGTACAACATCTTCAGGATATCCACCAGAGATGAAGACCCTTAAAAAGGGGACAAAAAGAGGGAACTCATCTCCTGAGAAGGAATATGAAACCTCAAATAAGAGAGGAAAAATTGTGGAAACTTTTCAGGACATTGTACAGGACGTACCTGTTGAGAAAACAGATGATCCCTGTACAACATCTTCTGAATATCCACCAGAGATGAAGACCCTTAAAAAGGGGACAAAAAGAGGGAACTCATCTCCTGAGAAGGAAGATGAAACCCCAAATAAGAGAGGAAAAATTGTGGAAACTTCTCAGGACATTGTACAGGACGTACCTGTTGAGAAAACAGATGATCCCTGTACAACATCTTCTGAATATCCACCAGAGATGAAGACCCTTAAAAAGGGGACAAAAAGAGGGCACTCATCTGCTCAGAAGGAAGATGAAACCCCAAATAAGAGAGGAAAAATTGTGGAAACTTTTCAGGACATTGTACAGGACGTACCTGTTGAGAAAACAGATGATCCCTGTACAACATCTTCTGAATATCCACCAGAGATGAAGACCCTTAAAAAGGGGACAAAAAGAGGGAACTCATCTCCTGAGAAGGAAGATGAAACCTCAAATAAGAGAGGAAAAATTGTGGAAACTTTTCAGGACATTGTACAGGACGTACCTGTTGAGAAAACAGATGATCCCTGTACAACATCTTCTGAATATCCACCAGAGATGAAGACCCTTAAAAAGGGGACAAAAAGAGGGAACTCATCTCCTGAGAAGGAAGATGAAACCCCAAATAAGAGAGGAAAAATTGTGGAAACTTCTCAGGACATTGTACAGGATGTACCTGTTGAGAAAACAGATGATCCCTGTACAACATCTTCTGGACATCCACCAGAGATGAAGACCCTTAAAAAGGGGACAAAAAGAGGGGACTCATCTGCTGAAAAGGAAGATGAAACCCCAAATAAGAGAAGAAAAATTGTGGAATCTGAGAGTGGAAAGGATGTTACCTCTGAAATAAGGTTTAGTGCATCAGCTAAAACCAGGAGCTCTCACCTACATCAAGAGAGAGTTGAAAATCAAAGTTGTAGAGATCAACATAAGAGAAAGAGGACATCCGACACTGAGACCACCACAAAGAGAAGATGTGAGAGTGACAACTCCATCGATCAAGCTCCAGAAGGTAAAGTCTATAGTCATTTAGTCACAGGCCACATCCATGTTTTATATACAGTGTTCATTAATTTTACAAAATGTAACCTAATGACATAATCGTATCCTGTACATCTTACCATTCACATCAGAGCTCTCCACCTTCTATACTTGGGGCTCTCCAGCCAGAACATGGTGGTAACCAGGTTCATCATGGTTCAAAGTTTATGATAGCTTTTTAAAAAAATGCCAATTTATTGTAGCATTATATGTGAGTGTGACTGTAAGATTAATTGTTGGTTCTTATATCTGTTTTCTTTTCTAGGTGTAATCGGTGCTCAGACCACCAGCCCTTCAGAGCAAGTGACTGCCTGTCTTTCCCTGGAGAGTTTTATCTTTACCAGGAAGCTTGGAGAAGGCAGTTTTGGCAAGGTGATGCTGGCGACACATCAACCCAGCGGACTTCAGCTGGCTGTCAAGATGGTCAAGAAGAGGAAATTGTTGGAGAACGCTAAACACACCATCCGCATAGAGAGAGGTGTCCTGGAAATCACTGAAAAAAGCAGATTCTTCACACATGCCTATGGGACCTTCCAGACAGCGGTAAGAGACTCCTCGCCTTCTAGAAATTCTCTCCTTTCTCCCCATCATGTCCAGTTGCTTCCATTAGATTGTAAATTCAATCTTTGCCTGTGCAAATGAGTAGCCCTGCTGCATGCTCTGTGTGCCTGTATTCCCTGGGCGCCATTACTGGTGGCTATCATTAGAGGATTTTGACTTAGTTTTCACCCTGGACACCTCTCCAGTGTGTGCAGACACAGAGACATGTCTTCTGGACACACAGTAGAGGTCCCAGAACCATAGTAAATGTTATCAGGATGGATAAAATCTGCATTATTTACCATGATCTTCCCTCCTCTCGCACAGGACTATGCATTTTATGCCATGGAATATCTGACTGGTGGCGATTTGACTGCATTTATCAAATCCAGAGGCCCCCTGGATGTCTGCACGACCAGGTAAGAGAACAGCCGCTCTGTGATTTCTGTGCCCGCTGTCTCCCCTCATAGTTATTAGTGGTTCAGTAGAACAATTAATGCTGATAGGATTTTTTTCTTCCTTATTAGGTTCCTTGCAGCAGAAATCTTGAGTGGAATACAGTTTCTCCACAGTCGGGGGATTATTCACCGGTAATAAGTCATTTATTTTTTTATACATAGTGAAAGATTTACTATGGAAAATAGTTAAATGTGCCAAAATTGTGGTGTTATTTGTGCCAAAAATCTGGTGAACATGACTTATACCACATTTATGAAGTGTTTTAGACACTTTTTGGGGCTCACTCGAAGAGGGGTCAAGGCTTTTCTGGAAATGGGAATAGTTTGATAGGAATCCATGTGGCTTACAATGTCACAACATGCAACTAAACTGTAACCAGATTTTTTGAAAATTATTGGCTGTAAGTAATGAAAACAATAGTGGTGTAACATCGGACAAAATTCTGAAGATGCTCCTAATTTGTCGAACAGTCACTGTGATGAATGTGGCGTGTTTTCAGACAGCCTGGTGTATGTCTACACAAGATAGAATTAGTGAGTCTGCCCCCAGTGTTTAGTGAGTGGTCCTGTGAAGCCCCCACAGTAACCCCAGCACTACAGCTCATCTATGTCTGATTCACAGAACTATTTTTCTTTATTTTTTAAAAGGGATTTAAAACCAGACAACATTCTTCTGGACGGCGATGGACACGCTAAGATTGCTGATTTCGGCCTTGCTGCTATGAATGTATTTGGCTCTCAGAAGATCAGTGAATTTTGCGGCACTCCTGGCTATATGGCTCCTGAGGTGACTATGTGACTACTAATATCTCATACTTTATTATCCACCTGCAATTCTCACTTAATGTGGAGCTTGTGGAATCACAGATCTATCACCACAGCGGCCCACATTTACTAACGCTATCTAATAGATGGACTGTGTAAGAGCCCCCATACATATTAGACTAAAGTCAGCCGAACTGGCCAATATCAGAAGAATCAGCCTAGAGAAGAACGGTGGCTCAGTGATTAGTAATGCAGCCTTACAGCGCTGGGGTCCTGGATTCAAATCCCACCAAGGACAACATCTGCAGCGAGTTTGTATGTTCTCCCCGTGATTGTGTGGGCTTCCTCTGAGTTCTCCGGTTTCCTCCCACACTCCAAAGACATACTGATAGGGAATTTAGATTGTGAGCCCCAATGGGGACAGTGATGATAATGTATGTAAAGCGCTGTGGAATAAGATAGCGCTGTATAAGGCTACTTTCACACTAGCGTTAACTGCATTACGTCGCAAATGCGTCGTTTTGCCGAAAAAACGCATCCTGCAAAAGTTCTTGCAGGATGCGTTTTTTCTGCATTGACTAACATTAGCGACGCATTTGCGACGCAATGACACACGTCGCAACTGTCCTGCGACGGTTGCGCCGTGCTGTGGCGGACCGTCGGGAGCAAAAAACGTTACATGTAACGTTTTTTGCTCCCGACGGTCCGCTTTTTCCGACCGCGCATGCGCGACCGGAACTCCGCCGGAACTCCGCCCCCACCTCCCCGCACTTCCCCGCACCTCACAATGGGGCAGCGGATGCGCTGGAAAAATGCATCCGCTGCCCCCGTTGTGCGGCGGGGACAACGCTAGCGTCGGGGACCTCGGCCCGACGCACGGCGACGGGCCGAGCCCGACGCTAGTGTGAAAGTAGCCTAAGAAAAGCATAATAAATTAACAGTCTAATGTGTACTGGGGCTTCAGAGGTAGCCATCAACCAAATGATCTTTTGGCTGACATGTAATACTCTATGTATGGTGCTTAGGTGTGGAAAAACACTACCAGTAAACATGGACCACGGTTGTTTTCTCTCTCCCAGGATGGACAATAAACTAACTTACTCTTTTAATCTTATGTTTCCACAGATGGTTCGTCAACAGCCCTTTAATTACACGGCCGACCTGTTCGCTTTTGGGGTCATGGTCTTCCAAATGGCCACAGGATCTTACCCGTTTTACTCTGGTCCGTGTTTACGAAGGCTTGCCTATTCACTGCAATGTGATGAACCTTTCTATCCAAACACCATGGATTCTCAGCTCAGGAACGTCATAGAGAGAGTGAGTAAATAGACACTTAATATCCTATCCTGTACTATCCTATCCTGTACTATCCTGTACTATCCTGTCCTGTACTATCCTATCCTGTACTATCCTGTACTATCCTGTCCTTTAATATCCTAGCATGTACTATCCTATCTTGCACTATTCTGTCCTATCGTATTTCTTTCTAGCAATGGTTGCTTTAATAAATCCATCGTTCTATAAGAAAATGAGAAAATAATTCTGTAACTGTTTTTTTCTGAAATTAATATTATTATATTATTACTTGTGATATAATAATGGTTCTTATTTATTTGCAGCTCTTGTGCAAATCGCCAGAGAAGAGGCAGGAAGTTTGCAGCAATTTAAAAGGACATCCATTCTTCTCGACCATAAACTGGGAGGAATTAGAGGCGGGAAGGTCACGTCCACCATTTACAATGACACCTGTAAGTGCACAGCGTTATTTTATTATAATGTCACCTCCTCGTCTGTGTAATGTGATAAAATGTGTAAGAAATACTCAAATAATGAGTAACAATCTACATAGTGTAGGCCAGAAAGTGTTTATCCTCCCCTGCTGGTAAATGGGAGGAATTACAGTATGGGGCAGGATGGACAGGCTTTTACATATTTCTCAAAAGTGTAATTATTGTCCCCAATACTTCAGAAGGCCACTTAGTGAATAACTCGGATCTATTAAGCTGCGTTCACACTGTGGATTTTTTTTTTTTGCAAAAAAGCCATAATACTCTCGACATTTTAGTGGGGAAACCAAAACAAAAGTATGAATGTTTGTTGATACTGCAGCAAAACAACCCAATGTGGTTGCAACGTGTGAACACAGCTTTATGGTGCAGTTGTAGCAGATGTGGATACCGCAGATTGCCGGGCAGCACCAGTAGTTGACTTGTTCTCAAGCTGCAGGTAACGATGCATCATGGCGATTAGCGGTAATCTGCACTCGGCTACCACGGCTCATCCACAATCTGTACAGGTGCCCTCAGGAGGGGACGGATATAATTAAATACCTAATGAAGTAACCAGACTGATTTGTCTTTCTTCTATAGATCCCAGTTTTGGAAACCAGCAAACAAATGGAATTGGACCAAGTGATGTCTGGCACTGAAGCTCAGAAACCACCTATAACCCCGGAGGACCAGCAGCTGTTCTGTGGCTTCTCCTATATCAGCAACAGGTGGAAGAACATTAAAAGCCGCAGAAATAACAGCAATGGAAATATAACGTATTCCCCTCCCCCCAATACCTGACTACTGGGTCAGGGAGGCGTGGACCTGGGTGTGGTCTGAAGAAACAGGCGGGGTCTGTTGGAATCCCACCCCGAGTTCTTCCATCTACTCTGTTACATATCAGAGACCATAGTGTCCTGCATTCTCTATTGCTGCCCCATAACTCACCTGGCTGGCATGCTGCTTGGAGATGTAGGACCGTCATACTACAGGACGGCACGGTGGCGCAGTGATTAGCACTGTTGGCGAGCAGCGCGGTGCTCCTGGGTGGAAATCTGGGACACCATCTGCACAGAGTTTGTTTGTTCTCCCCGTGTCTGTGTGGGTTTTCCCCGGGTACTCCGGTTTCCTCCCACAACTCAAAACATACTGCTAGGAGAAAAAAAAAAAAATAATTAATTATTGAACATCATCATCCTGGATCTCGTGTATTTCTGTATTTATCACCAGTATGTGACATATAGAAAGGTGGTAACACTGCACAGTGTCAGGACGTTCATATACTATTACTTATCCTCTACATTACACACCTGTAAGAATTCACTGATGTCCACAGTGACATAAAACATGAATTTCTGAATAAGTAGGTTTTGAGCCTCTAGTAGTCTGCACAGTTACGATGTAACACGTAAACTCACCGGCTCCTTCCTACAGCCCTCCCTATACGTTGTTATTGCTTCCTCCTGAGAATGAGGTTGTGTTGTTACTAGAACTCCGGGTTTTATGTTACTACGTGCGCTATGAGGATTTTATTTAGCGGTATATGTACAGCGGATGTTGGTTGTGAGTGCATGGAGCGGGCTCAGGAGCGGAGAGCGCGTCCTACAAGGCGGCAGTGGGTTGGATACACAGCTGACTCGCATCTATAACTGACTGAGGTGGCATTGTTACTAGAACCATGGGTTTATGCATCTTCCTGCAGCCTCTAACTCTGACATTATCACTCTCTTCCATCTCTCCATGAAGCCTAATGTCCATCAGTCACTAATCTATTGTATATCTGTCATATCACAAGCAGAATAAAGTTACATCAGTCGCCCAATAACTTGGCAGGGCAGTAATGTCCCTGACTACATGGGTGGAATACTATAGCCGCAGGACTCTGCTGGTGATACACAGCACAGAATAGCGCAGTATGGCGTCACATGGCAGAGAATTATCATGACATGTACTGTACATAGCACTGAGAATATTCTGGGAACTGGGTGATATTTCTGTGGCTCCAGGTTCAGCAGTAACCCATAATATCTATCACAGAATGTGACCGTCCAGTCTACTCTATCACAGAATTACACAAATTCTCCACATTTCTAGTGATCTCAATGGTTAATGTAAGTTTTCCGTTTCTCATCAAGCATACTTCCCCACATCTCGGTGTCTACAGTAGGAATGTTCATGTCCTGCCCCCGAGAATACAAGAACCTGTACAGGACGCCTACTTTTGAGTGGGTATGTAATCCACACCAGTTTTTGGACCAGGACAAGGCCAAGTTGTCTGTGATTTGACACATTGAAGGCAAAGTGATAAATATTAAATAAAAAAAAACATAAATTCACAGCTTTATCCCCTTTCTGACCTTGGATGTACGGGGTATGTCATGGCGATTTCACACATTCGCTGCCAGGTGTTCAGCTAACATGAAAACTGACCCCCAGCTCTCACTGCCAGGAGCGGCGCCCCCGCTGCCCTCGGCAGTTTAACCCCCTAAATGCTGTGAATGATATCAATCTCAACATATAGGGGGCAGGGAAAGGTAGGGAGGCTCTCTCTCCGCTCTGATCGGCGCCCCTGTGAGGGCCTGATCATTGCCATGGCGACCCGGGTCACCAGGCTAGCAAGCTTGTTACATTATGCTCAGCGCATGGTCTAACAAGCTTGTGTGTCAGTGCAGACCTGACAGCTGTAAATCATTGCAATGCTTTATAACCAGCGATCACAGTGATAAAAGTGAACGTTCCATAGGGGGACTAAGTAAAAAAGAAAAGTTAAGTAAAAAAAAATATATATTTTGTTAAATATTAAAAAAAGAAAATCACTAAATATTAACGGTAAAAAATATATATTGAACCCATATATTTGTATTATTATTCAAAACAAAATAAGTAAACAACTATTTGGCATCGCTGTGTCTGGAATGACCCACCCCATGGAAAACATAAATTTGTCACACTAGTTAGCCCCTTCAGTGAATACTGAAAAAAAAACCAGGGTAAAAAAACTATGCTTTTTTCATCATACCGCCAAACAAAAAGTGGAATAAAACGTGATCAAATAGACAAACTGTAAATAAAAATGGTATGTCTAGAAACGCCATCTTGTCCCACAAAAAATCAAGCCACCATACAGCATTATCTATGGAAAAAAAGTTATAGTTCTCACAATATAGAGATGCAAAAATTATTTTTCCTATAACATAGTTTCTATTGCATAAAAGCACCAAAACATAAAAAAATGTATAAATGTGGTATTGCTGAAATTGTACTGACCCGAAGAATAAAGCTTCCTTATCAATTTTACCACACGCGGAACAGCATTTAAAAAAAAAATTAGAAAGCGATTAAAAAATGTCATGTGCCTGAAAACGATACCAATAAAAACATCAACTTGTCCCATAAAAAAGAAGCCGTCACATGACTCTGTCGGCAGAAATATAGGAAAATTATAGCTCTTAAAATATCACGATTAAATAATAAGCATCTATCAGTGTGTGACAGCAGCCAAGCATAAAAAAAACTATATAAATCTGGTATCGCTGAAATCACACCAACAAGAAAAATAAAGTTTTTTTATTACTTTAACCACATGAGGAACAGTGTAGGAAAAAAATAAAACCAATTCTTCTCCTGCTACTGATTTTTTCATTCTGCCTCCCCAAGATTGTAGTAAGGTTCAGCTCACATTTATCCTGCACTCTGCACTGAGCGCTTACATCAGGGTTTCCGTCTAAATCTCTGAAATATGTGATTCAGATGGAACCCCCGGAGGAAGATTCCCTATAATAAGGCAGATGGGTACACTGTGGATACTGTCTGACCTTTGATCTGGCTGTATCCATCTTTTTCTGCGTTTATACAAGCGTGGTCCGCCACACTAATATGTACAGTGAGTACGGAAAGTATTCACACCCCTTTAAATTTTTCACTCTTTGTTTCATTGCATTTGTTTCATTTTTGGTAAATTCAAAAAGGTTAATTTTGTTCTCATTAATGTACACTCTGCACCCCATCTTGACTGAAAAAACAGAAATGTAAAATGTTTTGCATATTTATTAAAAAAGAAAAACTGAAATATCACATGGTCATAAGTATTCAGACCCTTTCCTCAGACACTCATATTTAAGTCACATGCTGTCCATTTCCTTGTGATCCTCCTTGAGATGGTTCTACTCCTTCATTGGAGTCCAGCTGTGTTTAATTAAACTGATAGGACTTGATTTGGAAAGGCGCACACCTGTCTATATAAGACCTCACAGCTCACAGTGCATGTCAGACCAAATGAGAATCATGAGGTTAAAGGAACTGGCCAAGGAGCTCAGATACAGAATTTGGCAAAGCACAGATCTGGCCAAGGTTACAAAAGAATTTCTGCAGTACTCAAGGTTCCTAAGAGCACAGTGGCCTCCATAATCCTTAAATGGAAGAAGTTTGGGACCACCAGAATTCTTCCTAGACCTGGCCGTCCAGCCAAACTGAGCAATCTTGGGAGAAGAGCCTTGGTGACAGAAGTAAAGAAGAACCCCAAGATCACTGTGGCTGAACTCCAAAGATGCAGTGGGGAGAAGGGACAAAAGTTCCACAAAGTCAACTATCTCTGCAGCCCCTCCAACAGTCGGGCCTTTATAGCAAAGTGGCCCAACGGAAACATCTCCTCAGTGCAAGACATATCAAAGCCCGCATAGAGTTTGCTAAAAAACACATGAAGGACTCCCAGACTATGAGAAATGAGATTCTCTGGTCTGATGAGACTAAGATAGACCTTTTTGGTGATAATTCTAAGCGGTATGTGTGGAGAAAACCAGGCACTGCTCATCACCTGCCCAAAACAATCCCAACAGTGAAACATGGTGGTGGCAGCATCATGCTATGGGGGTGTTTTTCAGCTGCAGGGACAGGATCAATGGTTGCCATTGAAGGAAACATGAATGTGGCCAAGTACAGAGATATCCTGGATGCAAACCTCTTCCAGAGTACTCTGGACCTCAGACTTGGCCAAAGGTTCACCTTCCAAAAAGACAATGACCCTAAGCACACAGCTAAAATAACAATGGAGTGGCTTCAGAACAACTCTGTGACCATTCTTGACTGACCCAGCCAGAGGCCTGACCTAAACCCAATTGGGCATCTCTGGAGAGACCTGAAAATGGCGGTCCACCAACGTTCACCATCCAACCTGAGGGAACTGGAGAGGATCTGCAAGGAAGAATGGCAGAAGATCCCCAAATCAGGTGTGAAAAACTTGTTGCATCATTCTCAAGAAGACTCATGGCTGTACAAGCTCAAAAGGTGCTTCTACTCAATACTGAGCAAAGGGTCTGAATACTTATGACCATGTGATATTTCAGTTTTTCATTTTTAACAAATATGCAAAAGTTTTGACATTTCAGGTTTTTTTTCAGTCAAGATGGGGTGCAGAGTGTACAATAATGAGAAAAAAATGAACTTTTTTGAATTTACCAAATGGCTGCAATGAAACAAAAAGTGAAAAATTTAAAGGGGTCTGAATACTTTCCTTACCCACTGTACTTCTGAAAAGATTGCTGTAAAGAGGCCAGACAGAGTCCAGAGTAACTTTGCTGCCTAATTATAGTGAAAGGATCCCTCAGGAGTTTCATCTGAATCACGTCACTCACAGATTTAGGTGGAAAACCAAAGTAAGTACTCAGCATAGAGCGCAGGATAAATGTGATCCAAATGTTATGTAAAATTTTGCTTATAAAACTTTCAAGTCAATCCAAATAGCTCCTTTCCCCCAAAAGAATTTCAGGAAATTCTCAAATCCAATGCCCCCTCCCTTCTGAGCCCCACAGTGCGCCTAAACCACAGTTAGTGCAGCGCCCCAGAGTCCTGGTCGTTGCAGTACTGTGGCTCCGCCACTAAGGGGAGCTATGGTACGTCTGATGGCACTGAAGGAGTTCATCTGACCAGGTATCACAGACACCAATACATTTCACAGCCGGGCCTCCAGGGGGAGCTAAAGGTTCTATTCATTAGGCCACTCCCCACCATCGTGGGTAAACTGGGGGTCAGGCAGGAAGTTAGGCAGAAGCTGACTGGGTTGGAACCAGGCAACATCCTGTGGCAGAGGGTGTTGTGGGAGAAGATTCGGTAGGGTCCCTGTCAGGGGTGGGATCCTGACAGAGGCTTGGCAACTTGAGCGAACGTAACGGGACCGTGCCTGCTCAGTATAGCGGCGGTACCCAAGGAGGGATTGGAAGCGAGATAGATTGTGCTGAGTGAGAAACGAGATCAAAGCAACAAGGAGAATACCAGTAGGAGTCGTGCTGTAAGACCGAGGCAACATCCTACTGAGGCGCACAACCGGCGGCCGGAACGCCGAGGGAGTATTACAATATTCAGCTTCAAGCAATACTCTAAACCAACGGCAGGACAGTCAGTCTAAGGCGGGCTGTCTCACCTAAATCACCTATGCAGTCTTGGGGGGCAACTAGTGGAGAGGGGCGACTCTAGGGTCCCGGAAGAGCTCCGAGCCTACCCGTCATACGGGTGCCGTCCCAACCGTAACATCAGGGAGGGACGGAGGATTAGCAGAACATCATCTAATCGAGTTGTGAGGGAACTTAAGAAACGGACACAACAGTTGTGGGGACTTTCCGTAAGCACAGCAGGGAAGGACCACAACACATAGCGCTAGCAGGAAGGCGCAGATTTCCACCTGTTAAGAGAACTCTGGAGGTGCCATTGGACCGGCCGGACTTGCGCAGCCTGGTTATCCGGATTCCGGACTGAGGACCCAGAGATCTTCAGTAAAGAGGTAAAGAGACTGCAACCTGGTGTCCTCGTTATTTACTACAATCTACACTGCACCGCAACACCACCATTTATCACCGACATCTATCACTGTACGCCCCTCAGCAGGGTCACGGACCGGGCCTAGCCACCGTGACAACCCCAGAGCAGAGACTCAGAGGCCCGGTACCGGGTACCCCTCGGCCCTGCGGCAGTGGGGGCGCTACAAATTGGCGTCACGAACAGGATCTACTTAAGCCTGAAGAATCAGGTCATGTGTGCCTTGGAACTGTGATTAACTGTGCTTTATTGAGAGGATTGTGTATTGCCGTTTGCCGCCAGAAGTTCCCGCCAAAAACCGCCACCATTGCTACACCAAAGAAGAAGGAGGGCGTGCCATGGGAGGAGACTACCAAAGTGGCGCCAGAAGCGGCGACCGCCCCCTGCGCCTCTTGCTGCAAAGCGAAGACCTGCCTCAAAGCAGGGGACCACCCCTTGATTTGCAACGGCGGGAAGCGGGTGACGGAGCAGCTCGACCCCAGAGAAATTGCGGAGCCAGGTGCATGCACTGCCACCGACTATCAGGCAGCGATGATGAACAGCAAGTGCCTGAACGAGGAAGGAGCAATCCCGGCTTGCCCTCATCCACTAGAGGCGGACCCACATCCACCGCAGCGGAAGGACCTGAATTCCTTGGAACCGGCAGCGGAGCCGAGTCTACCCACCCCGACCTCGGAGCCAGCGGAGGAGGAACCATGGAGGCAGGAGCCGCGGTCCGGGCTGCAGCCGACTCCAGCGTCCTCGTTAGTGGACCGGATCGACATCGGTGGAATCACATCAGGCGCAGGTATGGAAGACGCCCCTGCTCCCCCGCTCGATCCCGCTCCAGCGACCGGCCCTCACCCCAGTAAAAGCCGTCTCCTCTCGGCCGAGTTAATGGTGTTAACCCCCGACGCAATGGGGAAGCTGGTACCACCGCTGCCGACTAGGATGGGGGAACCCATAGACGTGGGCCCAGACGGGGTGATCCTCCAGTGGGACACCCCCCGGATTGGGCCGGATGGAGCTCGAGAGGAAGGGTTCACCCTTGCTGTGCTTACCTGGGAACAATACAAACAATGCTTGATCCTACATTGGAAAAGGCAAAAAGAGGCAGAGCTGACTGACCCACCGAGAGTACAACAATCACCTCTTGCATGTGGTGATAAGGACGTGGTAAAGCGGGGAACTGTATTGGCCTTCCACCCGAAGAGGGGATGGGGCTCCATACAGGAACCGGGGCTACCAACTGACGTCTTCGTTACTAGTTGCAACGTGAAGACTCCCTGCTGCAGCCGAGATGGTGATTCATTGCAAAAGGGGGATCAGGTGACCTACACCCGTCATCGGAATGCATACGGGTGGTATGCCCAGAACGTTCGCCGCTGTGAACTTGGGAGAGCGTCATCTGTTACTTCAATCATGATGGAACCAGATGTGACAGATCTTACCAATATTGCCGCCGTACGTCTCATTGCAGCGACTGAGCTGGCGGCTAGAGTCCGCCTTCAGGTTCAGGCATCAGGCGGTCTGACTGCACCCGGGAAATCCACCAGTGACACTGGTGTGGCATCAGCCGTTGATCAAGGATCGAAGCCTGCACAGTCGGAAGGTGTCCACTTCCGGCTGATGTCTTGTGATTTACTAGGAGAATAAACCTCGATACCATGAGAATGTAAATAGTTACTGTTCTACTGTTTTGCTGCTAGACCCGTACAGGGTTAACTCTTAAGGGGATCCCTTTGTTGACCCGGGATCCCTATTGTTTTGTTTGCTTTTTCTAAGTTTGCACAAGTTTCCAGAACTGCCGCAATCATGAACAGTGCATGATACAAACTGCTTGTAAATAGTTTGCACCTTATTAAAGGTGCTCCCTACTGGTTTTACTTAAAGAGAGACTCTTTGCGAAGATACCGCACTGGAGCTTTTGCTGAGTATGGACTGGTAACTTGAGAAGATGTGCTACCTCATAAAGACTTGGTCCCCTCATAAAGGGGATGTTCACGTATTGCGCTGATGAACCGTATTGCCTTAAGACAGTTGGGTGGCAATAATGTCTTGGAAAGAGAAAGTAATAATGTTGATATGAACACGTTAAATGTACCTAACTAGTTAAATGTGAAAAGTGTTTGATAATGTTGATGGAAGAACGAGGACAGGAAGTGAACCCGTAGGGGTTAGGGGTGAGTCCTCTTAGGAGCCATATAGAGATGGCTCATTGATCCAAAACTGAAAGTAATGTTATGTTCTATACTGTGTATAGTAGTTGAAAAGGCAGTAGGCCCGGGCTGAACGGGGCGGTCCTGTAACAGAAAGGAGAGGCAGAAGGTCTGGTGCCGTTAGGACAGGCGGTCCTGCAGATTTAAAGAGGGAGAATGAAAAAGTTAAATTGCCTTATGATGTGATTATAAGAAGGTCTTTAGTGGATTCAGAGTGTACGTCCTTAAAGGCAAAGTTAAATTATTGTTCGAGCATTTGTACTAAGTAGAATACCCGGTTGGGTAAAGAGAGTTATTTATAGAAAAGTTATTTAAAAGTATTTAACCATGTTTGTAACGTTCAAGTGTCCTCACCTCCCATAAAGGGAAGCTCTGTTCAAGTATACTTATTGTTATTGCACTCAACAAAATTGTATGTCTTTTTGCTAACCTGTATTGTTGTTTTCTTCCCAGTCCGGGAGTACTGGATTTAACCGGGGGGGAGTGCAGCGCCCCAGAGTCCTCGTCGTTGCAGTACTGTGGCTCCGCCACTAAGGGGAGCTATGGTACGTCTGATGGCACTGAAGGAGTTCATCTGACCAGGTATCACAGACACCAATACATTTCACAGCCGGGCCTCCAGGGGGAGCTAAGGGTTCTATTCATTAGGCCACTCCCCACCATTGTGGGTAAACTGGGGGTCAGGCAGGAAGTTAGGCAGAAGCTGACTGGGTTGGAACCAGGCAACATCCTGTGGCAGAGGGTGTTGTGGGAGAAGATTCGGTAGGGTCCCTGTCAGGGGTGGGATCCTGACAGAGGCTTGGCAACTTGAGCGAACGTAACGGGACCTTGCCTGCTCAGTATAGCGGCGGTACCCAAGGAGGGATTGGAAGCGAGATAGATTGTGCTGAGTGAGAAACGAGATCAAAGCAACAAGGAGAATACCAGTAGGAGTCGTGCTGTAAGACCGAGGCAACATCCTACTGAGGCGCACAACCGGCGGCCGGAACGCCGAGGGAGTATTACAATATTCAGCTTCAAGCAATACTCTAAACCAACGGCAGGACAGTCAGTCTAAGGCGGGCTGTCTGTTGTGATCCGCTTTTTGGGCTCCCCTGGTGGTGGTTGGTGGTACTGGAGACTTGTGTGTACTTTTCTCCTCAGCTCACCTGCTTCCATCAGTTTTGGGAGTTCCCTATTTAACCTTGCTCTCCAGTCACTTCCTTGCCGGTCATCATTGTAACCTGAGTCATTCAGTTGCATGTTCCTGCTACTAGTCTGCTGATCAGCTAAGTGGACACTTGTCCTTTTTGTTTTGTATTTTTGTCCAGTTTACAGTTTTGTCATTTCCTGTTACTGGAAGCTCTTGTGGACTGAAATTGCCACTCCTGTGTGATGAGTTGACACAGGAGTCTTAAAGTAATTTCAGGATGGGTTTTTGAAAGGGTTTTTCAGCTGACCGTGAAGTCCTCTTTTGTATCCTTCATCTATCTAGTAAGTGGACCTCGCTTTGCTAAATCTACCTTCATACTGTGTATGTCTTTTCCTCTTAACTCACCGTTAATATATGTGGGGGCTACTATCATCTTTGGGGTTTTCCACTAGAGGTAAGCCAGGTCTGTTCCTTCCTCTGCCAGGCGTAGTTAGTTCTCCGGCTGGCGCGTGGCATATAGGCAGCCGTAGGAATGCTCCCTGGCCATGGCCACTGTTAGTTGTGTGGTAGATTTAGGTCACGGTCAGCTTGAGGTTCCATCACCCGAGAGCTAGTTTGTTATTTTGTGTTTCTGATTTTCCCATGCCATTGGGGAATCATGACAGTATGACCGGCCGACAAAGTGTTAATTGTTTGGGCTGAAGCAGGAGAAAAAGAAGTGTTGAAGGGAAATTTTTTTTTTTTTTTTCCCTCAGAGTTTTGCTGCCTAGCCCTTAATTGCTGTCTAGCTGCTTCTTACCTCCTCTTAACCCTTGAATGGCTCTGACCTTAGCTGTTTAACATGGATGTCCAGAGTTTTGCTTCCAGCCTCAATAATCTTGCTACGAAGGTTCAGAATTTACAAGATTATGTTATACGTACTCCTATTTCTGAACCTAAAATTCCTACACCAGAGGTATTTTCCGGAGATAGATCACGTTTTCTTAATTTCAAATGTAATTGTAAATTATTCCTTTCTCTCAGACCTCACTCCTCTGGAGATCCTGTTCAGCAGGTTAAGATTGTGATTTCTTTACTGCGAGGTGACCCTCAAAATTGGGCATTTTCATTGACACCAGGGGATCCTGCGTTGCTCAATGTGGATGCGTTTTTTCTGGCTTTAGGATTGCTGTATGAGGAACCTAATTTGGAGATTCAAGCTGAAAAAGCTTTAATAGCCCTGTCTCAAGGGCAAGATGAAGCTGAGATATACTGCCAAAAATTTCGTAAATGGTCTGTGCTTACTCAGTGGAATGAGTGTGCCCTAGCGGCAAGTTTCAGAGAGGGCCTTTCTGATGCCGTTAAGGATGTCATGGTGGGGTTTCCTACGCCCACAGGTCTGAATGAGTCCATGACAATGGCGATTCAGATTGATCGGCGTTTGCGGGAGCGCAAACCCGTGCACCATTTGGCGGTGTCTTCTGAAGGGACGCCAGAGAAAATGCAATGTGACAGAATTCTGTCAAGAAGCGAGCGGCAGAATTATAGGCGCAAAAATGGCTTGTGCTTCTACTGTGGTGATTCCGCACATGTTATATCAGCATGCTCTAAACGTACTAAGAAGGTTGACAAGTCTGTTTCTATTGGCACTTTACAGTCTAAATTTCTTCTGTCTGTAACTCTGATTTGTTCATTATCAGTTACTACCGTGGATGCCTATGTGGACTCTGGCGCCGCTTTGAGTCTCATGGATTGGTCCTTCGCCAGGCGCTGTGGGTTTGATTTGGAGCCTCTGGAAGTTCCTATACCTCTGAAGGGTATAGATTCTACACCTCTGGCTTGTAATAGACCACAGTTCTGGACGCAAGTGACTATGCGTATGACTCCAGACCATCAGGAGATGATTTGCTTCCTCGTGTTGTATAATTTACATGATGTTTTAGTGCTTGGATTACCATGGTTACAATCTCATAACCCAGTACTGGACTGGAAAACTATGTCTGTGTTAAGCTGGGGATGTCGGGGGGCTCATGGGGACATACCTTTGGTTTCTATCTCGTCATCTATTCCCTCTGAGATTCCGGCATTTTTGTCGGATTTTGGGGATATTTTTGAAGAGCCTAAGGCCATGTGCACACGTTCAGGATTGTTAGCGTTTTTTTCGCGTTTTTTCGCTATAAAAACGTGATAAAAACGCGAAAAAAAACGCTTACATAAGCCTCCTATTATTTACAGGGTATTCCGCATTTTTGGTGCAAATGTTGCGATTTTTTCCGCGAAAAAATCGCATAGCGGAAAAAAAAGCAACATGTTCGTTAAAAATGTGGAATTGCAGGGATTCCGCACACCTAGGGGTCCATTGATCTGCTTACTTCCCGCACGGGGCTGTGCACACCATGCGGGAAGTAAGCAGATTATATGCGGTTGGTACCCAGGGTGGAGGAGAGGAGACTCTCCTCCACGCACTGGGCACCATATAAGTGGTCAAAAAATAAGAAATAAAATAATAAACAGTCCTATACTCACCCTCGATGTCTTGCCGCCTCCTCGCACGCTGCCGTTCGGTTTCTGTACCTGGTGTGCGCTGAAGGACCTCGCCGAATGACGTCACTGTCCTGTGATTGGTCGTGAGCGGTCATGTGACCGCTCACGTGACCGTGACGTCACGGGAGGTCCTGTGCGCACAGACCAGCTATACGGAACGGACGCCGGTGAGATGTCTGGGTGAGTATAAGCATTTTTTTATTTTTTTTATTATTTTTAAACATTCTATCTTTTACTATAGATGCTGCATAGGCAGCATCTATAGTAAAAAGTTGGTCACACTTGTCAAACGCTATGTTTGACAAGTGTGACCAACCTGTCAGTCAGTTTTCCAAGCGATGCTACAGATCGCAGGGAAAACTTTAGCATTCTGCAAGCTAATTACGCTTGCAGAATGCTAAAAAAACGCGAAAAAAACGGAAAAAAAACGCAAAAAAAAAAATGCGGATTTCTTGCAGAAAATTTCCGGTTTTCTTCAGGAATTTTCTGCAAGAAATCCGCAACGTGTGCACATACCCTAAGATTGGTTCTCTCCCTCCCCACAGACAGTGTGATTGCGCCATAGATCTGATTCCGGGCAGTAAATTTCCTAAGGGTCGTTTGTTTAACCTATCTGTACCGGAGCATGCTGCCATGCGTGAGTATGTTAAGGAGTCCCTGGAAAAGGGACATATTCGTCCTTCTTCGTCACCTTTAGGAGCTGGGTTTTTCTTTGTCTCTAAAAAGGATGGCTCGCTGAGGCCTTGTATTGATTATCGACTCCTGAATAAAATTACAGTCAAATATCAGTATCCGTTGCCGCTGCTTACTGATTTGTTTGCTCGCATAAGGGGGGCTAAGTGGTTCTCCAAGATTGATCTCCGTGGGTCGTATAATTTGGTGCGAATTAAGCAAGGGGATGAGTGGAAAACCGCATTTAATACGCCTGAGGGCCACTTTGAGTATTTAGTAATACCTTTCGGCCTTTCTAATGCACCTTCAGTTTTTCAGTCCTTTATGCATGATATTTTCCGTGAATATCTGGATAAGTTTATGATTGTGTATTTGGACGATATTTTGATTTTTTCTGAGGACTGGGAGTCTCATGTTCAGCAGGTCAGGAAGGTTTTTCAGGTCTTGCGGGAGAATTCTCTGTGTGTAAAGGGTTCTAAGTGTGTTTTTGGGGTTCAAGAGATTTATTTTTTGGGGTACATTTTTTCCCCTTCCTCTGTTGAGATGGACCCTGTCAAGGTTCGGGCTATTTGTGACTGGACGCAGCCTACTTCTCTAAAAGGTCTTCAGAAATTCTTGGGCTTTGCTAATTTTTATCGTCGATTTATAACTGGTTTTTCTGGTGTTGCTAAGCCTCTTACGGATTTGACTAAGAAGGGTGCTGATGTTGCCAATTGGTCCTCTGCTGCTGTGGAGGCCTTTCGGGAACTTAAGCGCCGCTTTTCGTCTGCCCCTGTGTTGCGCCAGCCCGATGTCTCTCTCCCCTTTCAGGTTGAGGTCGATGCTTCCGAGATCGGAGCGGGGGCGGTTTTGTCGCAGAAAAGTTCCGATTGCTCAGTGATGAGACCTTGTGCGTTCTTTTCTCGAAAATTTTCTGCCGCCGAAAGAAATTATGATGTCGGTAATCGGGAGCTTTTGGCCATGAAGTGGGCATTTGAGGAGTGGCGTCATTGGCTTGAGGGTGCTAGACATCAGGTGGTGGTTTTGACGGATCACAAGAATCTGATTTACCTTGAGTCTGCCAGGCGCCTGAATCCTAGACAGGCGCGCTGGTCGTTGTTTTTCTCTCGGTTTAATTTTGTGGTCTCATATCTACCAGGTTCTAAGAATGTGAAGGCGGATGCCCTTTCTAGGAGTTTTGAGCCTGATTCCCCTGGTGATTCGGAACCTACAGGTATCCTTAAGGATGGGGTGATATTATCCGCTATTTCCCCAGATCTGCGACGTGCTTTGCAAGAGTTTCAGGCGGATAGACCTGATCGCTGTCCACCTGGTAGACTGTTCCTGATGATTGGACCAGTAGAGTCATCTCGGAGGTTCATTCTTCTACGCTGGCGGGTCATCCTGGAATTTTTGGTACCAGGGATTTGGTGGCTAGATCCTTCTGGTGGCCATCTCTGTCTCGAGATGTGCGTGTTTTTGTGCAGTCTTGTGATGTGTGTGCCCGGGCCAAGCCTTGTTGTTCTAGGGCTAGTGGGTTGTTGTTGCCCTTGCCTATTCCGAAGAGGCCTTGGATGCACATCTCTATGGACTTTATTTCTGATCTTCCTGTCTCTCAGAGGATGTCTGTTATCTGGGTGGTGTGTGACCGTTTTTCTAAGATGGTTCATTTGGTGCCATTACCGAAGTTGCCTTCCTCGTCTGAGTTGGTTCCTTTGTTTTTTCAAAATGTGGTTCGCTTGCATGGTATTCCTGAAAATATCGTTTCTGATAGGGGTACCCAGTTCGTTTCTAGATTTTGGCGGGCATTTTGTGCCAGGTTGGGCATTGATTTGTCTTTTTCGTCTGCCTTCCATCCTCAGACTAATGGCCAGACGGAGCGAACTAATCAAACTTTGGAGACGTATTTGAGGTGTTTTGTGTCTGCGGATCAGGATGATTGGGTTGCCTTTTTGCCGTTAGCGGAGTTTGCTCTTAATAATCGGGCTAGTTCTGCCACTTTGGTTTCCCCTTTCTTTTGCAATTCGGGGTTTCATCCCCGTTTTTCTTCTGGTCAGGTGGAGTCTTCGGATTGTCCTGGAGTGGATACTGTGGTGGATCGGTTGTATCGGATTTGGGGACAAGTGGTGGACAATTTGAATTTGTCCCAGGAGAGGACTCAGCGGTTTGCTAACCGCCAGCGTCGGGTTGGTCCTCGCCTTTGTGTTGGGGACTTGGTGTGGTTGTCGTCCCGTTTTGTTCCAATGAGGGTTTCTTCTCCTAAATTTAAGCCTCGGTTCATCGGTCCCTATAGGATTTTGGAGATAATTAACCCTGTTTCCTTTCGTTTGGACCTCCCGGCATCTTTCGCTATCCATAATGTGTTCCATCGGTCGTTGTTGCGGAGATACGAGGTGCCGGTGGTTCCTTCTGCTGAGCCTCCTGCTCCTGTGCTGGTTGAGGGTGAATTGGAGTACGTTATAGAGAAGATCTTGGACTCCCGTATTTCCAGGTGGAGACTCCAGTACCTAGTTAAATGGAAGGGCTATGGTCAGGAAGATAATTCTTGGGTAACTGCCTCTGATGTTCATGCCTCGGATTTGGTTCGTGCCTTTCATAGGGCTCATCCAGGTCGCCCTGGCGGTTCTTGTGAGGGTTCGGTGCCCCCTCCTTAAGGGGGGGGTACTGTTGTGATCCGCTTTTTGGGCTCCCCTGGTGGTGGTTGGTGGTACTGGAGACTTGTGTGTACTTTTCTCCTCAGCTCACCTGCTTCCATCAGTTTTGGGAGTTCCCTATTTAACCTTGCTCTCCAGTCACTTCCTTGCCGGTCATCATTGTAACCTGAGTCATTCAGTTGCATGTTCCTGCTACTAGTCTGCTGATCAGCTAAGTGGACACTTGTCCTTTTTGTTTTGTATTTTTGTCCAGTTTACAGTTTTGTCATTTCCTGTTACTGGAAGCTCTTGTGGACTGAAATTGCCACTCCTGTGTGATGAGTTGACACAGGAGTCTTAAAGTAATTTCAGGATGGGTTTTTGAAAGGGTTTTTCAGCTGACCGTGAAGTCCTCTTTTGTATCCTTCATCTATCTAGTAAGTGGACCTCGCTTTGCTAAATCTACCTTCATACTGTGTATGTCTTTTCCTCTTAACTCACCGTTAATATATGTGGGGGCTACTATCATCTTTGGGGTTTTCCACTAGAGGTAAGCCAGGTCTGTTCCTTCCTCTGCCAGGCGTAGTTAGTTCTCCGGCTGGCGCGTGGCATATAGGCAGCCGTAGGAATGCTCCCTGGCCACTGTTAGTTGTGTGGTAGATTTAGGTCACGGTCAGCTTGAGGTTCCATCACCCGAGAGCTAGTTTGTTATTTTGTGTTTCTGATTTTCCCATGCCATTGGGGAATCATGACAGCTGTCTCACCTAAATCACCTATGCAGTCTTGGGGGGCAACTAGTGGAGAGGGGCGACTCTAGGGTCCCGGAAGAGCTCCGAGCCTACCCGTCATACGGGTGCCGTCCCAACCGTAACATCAGGGAGGGACGGAGGATTAGCAGAACATCATCTAATCGAGATGTGAGGGAACTTAAGAAACGGACACAACAGTTGTGGGGACTTTCCGTAAGCACAGCAGGGAAGGACCACAACACATAGCGCTAGCAGGAAGGCGCAGATTTCCACCTGTTAAGAGAACTCTGGAGGTGCCATTGGACCGGCCGGACTTGCGCAGCCTGGTTATCCGGATTCCGGACTGAGGACCCAGAGATCTTCAGTAAAGAGGTAAAGAGACTGCAACCTGGTGTCCTCGTTATTTACTACAATCTACACTGCACCGCAACACCACCATTTATCACCGACATCTATCACTGTACGCCCCTCAGCAGGGTCACGGACCGGGCCTAGCCACCGTGACAACCCCAGAGCAGAGACTCAGAGGCCCGGTACCGGGTACCCCTCGGCCCTGCGGCAGTGGGGGCGCTACATTAGCATCCACAGTTAGGGTATAATTTACTGGGCACTATAACATGCTGGGCACTACAATGGCAGATTTGCAATTTTCATTCAGAAACATGCACTGATGCTTGTTTCAGAAAAACACCTATGGAATTAAAATCGTCTCTACACCTGTATATAAATGCTGAATATTCTGCTTTTCTAACTTTTAGGGCCTCTGTATATGGAGTCTGCAAACTATTCTAGGAAAATTTGAGCTCCAGGAGACAAACTGCGCTCCATCCCTCCTAAGCTTTGCACTGTGCCTCAAAAGTAATGTTCTACCACATGTGGGGTATCTTCGTACTCAGGAGAAATTACACAGCAAACTTGGAGTTTCATTTTCTCCTGTTACCCTTGTGAAAATAAAAAAGTTGGGGCTAAAGGAACATTTTTGTGGGTAAAATTAGATTTTTTTATTTTCACGGCTCTACTTTATAAACTTCTCTGAAGCCCCTGGGAGTTCAAGATGCTCACCACATATCTCGGTACATTCCTTGAGGGATCTAGTTTACAAAATGTGGTCACTTGTCGGGGTGTTCCACTGTTTAAGCACATCAGGGGCTCTCCAAATATGACATGGCATCTGATCTCGATTCCAGACATTTTAACTCAAAAGGTCAAACAGTGCTGCTTCCCTTCCGAGCCCTGCCATGTGCCTAAACATATCTGGGGTATCGGCATACTCAGGAGAAATTGCATAACACATTGTAATATCCATTTTCTCCTGTTACCATTGTGAAAATGCAAAATTTGGGGATAAAGTAAAAATTTTACGAAAATAAAATAAATGGTCATTTTTCCTGCCACATTGCATTGATTTCTGTGAAGCACCAGAAGGGTTAATAAACATCTAGAATGTGGTCTTGAAAACTTTGAGCAGTGCAGTTTTTAGAATGGTGTCACTTTTGAATATTTTCCCCCTCCAAAAGTCACTTCAACTTAGATGCGGTCCCTAAAAAAATGGTTATGTACCGTGAATTTTGTTGGAAAAATGAGAAATTGCTGGTCAACTATTACAGTGGCATGTCAAAGTTTGGGTACCCCTGGTCAAAATTACTATTATTGTGAATAGCTAAGCAAGTTGAAGATTAAATGATCTCTAAAAGGGTTAAAGATGACACATTTACTTTGTATTTCAGGCAAAAAATATATAAATTGCAATTTTTTACATTTGAAAGGAAAATGAGCCAAAACAAAAGTTTGGGCACCCTGCATAGTTAGTACCTAGTATCAGCCCTTTGTGTGTGTAAATGCTTTTTTTAGCCAGCCAAGAGTTTTCCACTTATTGATTGAGGGATTTTCATCCATTGATCCTTGGAAAATTCTTCCAGTTCTATCAGATTCCTTGGACGTCTTGCATGCACTCCTATTTTGAAGTCAAGGCACAGATTTTCAATGATGGTCAGATCAGGAGACTGTGAGGGTCATTGCAAAACCTTTGGCTTGAACCTTTATCTATATGTAGAAGCCTTCCTTGTTAGGAGTCGAGTTCCCGCTGCTGTACAGGGGGAATCTCGAACCATGTCTGCTGCGGTCTCTCATTTTGCATCAGCCGCAGTGGAGCCAGTGGAGACGTCGGTCCCAGTGTCTTGCTCAGTCTCACTCTGTGCAAAGAGTTACTGCTGCTTTTCCAGCTTCTGCCATTGAAGCCAGTGCTGGGCAGCGGCGAGCAGATGCTTTTGGGACTAAGTCCTGCTTTTCCCCTTCTGAGCATGCCCAGGGCAAGATCTCCCGTTGGAGATCGAGGGTCACATGCTCATATACTGCAGCAGATCCCATTGGTCCTCCAGGAAGGTCCTGAAGGTGCTGAACTTCTGTGGCATCCTCCCATTGGTCCTTCTAGGAAGGTCCTGTACATGCTGCAGCTATAAAAGGTTTGCATGGCTGCACGGCCATGCGCTAGTATACACTTGTTTATGTGTGTGTGTTGTGAGAGAAAGTCGCTCTTAATCATCCCCTCCCTTGTGTTTGAATGCTCGCGTAAGGAGGATAATTGTAATCTAGCGCCCGACTTGTAACCAACACTGGTACACAAACAGCGTCTATTGCTGTGACCGCCAGTGCGGCGCCGTGCGCTATCACCGCGCTTTCCAAACCCAAGTCTGGGTGGTTAGTGGCGTCCGCCAGTGCAGCATCGCATGCACTCTCGTGCTATTTAATTATTAGTTTTGTTACGTGCGGTACTGCGGCCCTGTGACTCAACAGGGTTCGCCTATTTCACACAGGGTGAAGCTAACCCTTGTGTATCCTCATTGTACCACCATATAGTCCGTCATTGCTTAGCAGCAGGTTCCATCTCTGCACGGTGGACCCCGGGCTGCGACCGCACCTTATTCCTTTTCTCTAATTATTTGGTGCGTTCCGCTAGCCCTAACATTATACTAGCGCCAAGGTCTGGCTAAGTAATGATGGACGAACAGCGATTGCAGAGGTACATCCAGCTGCTGGAGGGCAGGTTGGCGGCTCTCGAGCGTGCAACCTCAGCGGTGGATGTTACCGCAATAGCTGTTCAGGCTGCTAGCGTGGCTGCTGCAGCTTTACCCACTGCCATCTCTGTTCCGACCTTATCTCACCTCCCGCTGCCAGAGAAATTCTCTGGTGACAGTAAATCCTGTAGGGGTTTCGTGAGCCAGTGCGGTATACACCTCGAGCTCCTGGCTGCATGTTTTCCCACAGAGCAGGCAAACGTGGGATTCATAATTTCTCTGCTGTCGGACAGGGCATTGGAGTGGGCTACGCCGCTGTGGGAGCGCGACGATCATGTAGTGCAGAGTGCTCTTCGGTTTTTGAGCACTCTGAAACAGGTCTTTTTAGGACCCCAAGTCACCCAGGATACGGCGCTCCAACTGCTGGCATTGACTCAGGGTTCGTCCATGGTCAGCCATTTTGCCGTCCACTTCCGGACATTAGCATCTGAGCTGGAATATCCGGATATGGCCCTTATCCCGGTATTTTGGAGAGGGCTGGCTGACCATGTGAAGGACGCTTTGGCCACTTGGGAGATTCCCGCCACACTGGGGGAGCTCTTAGCTATATCAACCCACATCGAGCTTCGTTTTCACGAGCGAATGTTGGAGCTAGCCCAGTGTAGGCAGAGGTTTAGGCTGGCTCCCACCTTCGCCAAACCTCAGGAATCTCCGGTCCAGGCGTCCGAGTCACATGAGGCCATAGAGGCGTTGCGTGCGGGATCTAAGTCCCGGTCTGCTCGTGCACCTATGGTCTGTCATGTCTTCCGGCATTCAGGACATCTTGCCTCCAAGTGTTCTCAGCGGTCGGGGGAACGTCGGCGTCTAGTGGTAGTTGGAGGAGGTACACTAGACACAGAGGCGTTTTCCTCTAAATTGTCCTTCTATGAGACAATAACCATAGGCCCATCCACTCTTATGATAGAGCTTTGCCTGGACTCCGGGTCGGAAGGCAATTTCATGTCATCTGCTTTCGCCCAGCGTCACACAATACCCCTGGTGATGCTCGCCAAACCTGTGACCGTTCGAGTGGTAAATGGGTCGACACTACCCTCACAGATTACACATCAGACCATTCCATTCACTCTTTCTATGTCTCCATCACATCAGGAGATTATCTCCCTATTAGTCATTCCTGAGGGAATTGATGAGGTCCTGTTGGGGATACCATGGCTTCGCTATCATTTTCCTCATATAGAGTGGTCCTTAGGGAAAATTTTGGGATGGAGTAAATCATGTGAGGGTAGATGTCAGAGGGAGTGCGTTCAGGTTACTTCTACAGAGGTACCCGCAGATCTTTCCTCTCTCCCCAAGCACTATTGGTCCTATGCGGACGTGTTCTCCAAAAGGGCTGCGGAGACCTTTCCTCCTCACCGGCCCTATGACTGTCCTATTGACCTCTTGCCTGGTGCTGAGCCTCCCCGGGGTCGAGTATATCCGTTATCTCTCCCGGAGACGGAGGCAATGTTCCAGTACATTCAAGAGAATCTGGCAAGAGGATTTATTAGAAAGTCAGTGTCACCTGCAGGGGCTGGGTTCTTCTTCGTGCAGAAGAAGAATGGAGAACTACGTCCATGCATAGACTACAGGGGTCTTAATGCCATCACCGTTAAGAATAAATACCCAGTGAAGTTAAAAAATCGAGCGGGCACCACCATAATGATATTTAAAGTACACACCGGGTGCTACCAATGCGCCAGAGACACCATATAATAGAAAATAGAAGAAAGAAGCGCAATAAAGGTGCACACACAGTCTTGATCTTAAATGTGAAAAAAATGCTTTATTGAGACCATATAAAGTGCATTGTACCATAAAAACATTTAAAAAAGCATGTAAAACACACCCGTATTCAATCAAAATCTCAGAAATATGGAGATATAAAAAATGGCAGGTAACCCAGGGGTAAAATAATCCCTATGTATCTCCCAGTGAGTAACCCACAATATTCTCCAATAATGTTTGATACATACAAATGCTTAGCAATTGGCTAGCTATATCCTTACATAGAGCTGCACCACTGAGATCTAATTCTACAAATAATTCTAATAGATCTGATGCTGTTTGTTCCAATATATCAAATGATTAATTAATAACCTTCACAACCGTACTGTATATGGACACCGACGCAATCCTAAATATGAGGGACTATGTGCACAATATATATGATTTACCCAAAATTAATAATAAGTACTAGGAAGTCCCTGGATAGCAACATGTGTCCATATTATCCCCACGGTTGTGTGTATGAGAATCTCTAGTAAGGGTCTCTAAGAATCTCTAGTAAGGGTGTCCCCACCAGAAATAAATGCTGCATGCAATGTCCATAGCTCTTAGTTAAATGAGCATATATGTTATACTCCCCAGGAGATGTGGGGTCTGCCAGCTCCCTACGCGTATCGCTACTACCTGTAGCTTCGTCAGGGGAAGTGTTAGATTGAATATGTTGTCGGGTATTTATGCTGTCAGTGCACTTATTTAATTGGCTAATGATCGCCGGCACCTGTGTCCGGCAATCATTAGTCTGTGGAACAGTCCATCTGGGTCAGGTTGTCTACGTCCAATCATATCACAGAACTGGCCTGCTCAGTGCCTATTGTTTACTTATCTGATGTGTCGTTGCCGGGTGTTATGACCTGGTGGTTAAGGAGCAACATGGGACGTGCTCTGGAGGAGGTGGTACCTGTACTGACCGCAGTTCCTGAGCTTAACACAACACTAGAAGTAGCCGTGGGATGTTCCTGTCACTCCCTAGACACCTCGTCACAGCCGGAGGACTAATTACCCCTAAAGATAGAAACAGGAAAGCTATCTTGCCTCAGAGAAAATCCCCAAAGGATAGGACAGCCCCCCACAAATATTGACTGTGAGTGGAGAGGGAAATGACATACGCAGAATGAAACCAGGATGTAGCAAAGGAGGCCAGTCTACCTAGAAAGAAAGAACAGGACAGAATACTGTGCGGTCAGTATTAAAAACTAGAAAAATCCACCACAGAGTTTACAAAAATCTCCACACCTGACTAAAGGTGTGGAGGGTAAATCTGCTTCCCAGAGCTTCCAGCTTAACTGAATAAATCCATACTGACAAGTTGGACTAGAAAAAACATAGAAAGTGCAGAAAGATTAAGTCCACAACAAGTGGACTGCAAAAGAACAAAGCAAGGACTTATCTTTGCTGAACTGGTCAGAATATCAGGGAAATCCAAGCAGAGATATGAATCCAACCAGGAACCATTGACAACTGGCACAGGCTGAAGGATAGAACCAGGCTAAATAGCCGAGCCAGAAAGACAATCAGTGGAAGCAGCTGCTGACTACTAAATCCAAGGAGCAGCAGTACCACTTAAAACCACCGGAGGGAGCCCAAGAGCAGAACTCACAAAAGTGCCACTTACAACCACCGGAGGGAGCCCAAGAGCGGAATTCACAACAGTACCCCCCCCTTGAGGAGGGGTCACCGAACCCTCACCAGAGCCCCCATATTCCAACTCCCCATCAACCAACACCGGGGCAGGAGGATCAACAGAGGGAACAATGGGCACCACATATCTCCGCAACAAAGATCTATGGAAAACATTATGGATGGCAAAAGAGGCTGGAAGGGCCAAACGAAAAGAAACCGGATTGATAATCTCAGAAATCTTATAAGGACCAATAAACCGAGGCTTGAACTTAGGGGAAGAAACCTTCATAGGAACATGACGAGAAGATAACTAGACTAAATCCCCCACCCGAAGCCGGAGACCAACACACCGACGGCGGTTAGCAAAACGTTGAGCCTTTTCCTGAGACAACGTCAAATTGTCTACCACATGAGTCCAAATCTGCTGTAACCTGTCAACCACAGAATCCACACCAGGACAATCAGAAGGCTCAACCTGCCCCGAAGAAAAACGAGGATGAAAACCAAAATTACAAAAGAAAGGCGAAACCAAAGTAGCCGAACTAGCCCGATTATTAAGGGCAAACTCGGCCAACGGCAAGAAAGCCACCCAATCATCCTGGTCAGCAGACACAAAGCATCTCAAATAGGTTTCCAAGGTCTGATTAGTTTGCTCAGTTTGGCCATTTGTCTGAGGATGAAACGCCGAAGAAAAAGACAAATTAATGCCCATCCTAGCACAAAAGGCCCGCCAAAACCTAGAAACAAACTGGGAACCTCTGTCAGACACAATATTCTCCGGAATGCCATGCAAACGAACCACATGCTGGAAAAACAATGGAACCAAATCAGAGGAGGAAGGCAATTTAGGCAAAGGTACCAAATGGACCATTTTAGAGAACCGGTCACAAACCACCCAGATAACAGACATCTTCTGGGAAACAGGAAGATCCGAAATAAAATCCATGGAAATATGCGTCCAGGGCCTCTCAGTGACCGGCAAAGGCAAAAGCAACCCACTAGCGCAGGAACAGCAAGGCTTGGCCCGGGCACAAGTCCCACAGGACTGCACAAAAGAACGCACATCCCGCGACAAGGAAGGCCACCAAAAGGACCTAGCAACCAAATCTCTGGTACCAAAAATCCCAGGATGACCAGCCAACACCGAACAATGAACCTCAGAAATTACCATACTTGTCCATCTATCAGGAACAAACAGCTACCCCACAGGGCAGCGGTCAGGTTTATCAGCCTAAAATTCCTGAAGCACCCGCCGTAAATCAGGAGAGATGGCAGAAAGAATCACCCCTTCCTTAAGAATGCCAACCGGCTCAAGGACTCCAGGAGAATCTGACAAAAAACTCCTAGAGAGGGCATCCGCTTTAACATTCTTAGATCCCGGAAGATATGAGACCACAAAATTGAAACGGGAGAAAAACAGGGACCATCGAGCCTGTCTAGGGTTCGGCCGCTTGGCTGACTCGAGGTAAATCAGATTCTTATGATCGGTCAAGACCACAACGCGGTGCTTGGCTCCCTCAAGCCAATGTCGCCACTCCTCAAATGCCCACTTCATAGCCAACAACTCCCGATTGCCGACATCATAATTGCGGTTCCGCAGGCGAAAACTTTCGGGAAAAGAAGGCACACGGTTTCATCAAGGAACCATCAGAATTCCTCTGTGACAAAACGGCCCCTGCCCCAATCTCAGAAGCGTCAACCTCAACCTGAAAAGGAAGAGAAACATCCAGCTGACGCAACACAGGGACAGAAGTTAATCGGCGTTTAAGCTCCTGAAAGGCCTCAACAGCCGCAGAGGACCAATTCGTCACATCAGCGCCTTTCTTCGTCAAATCGGTCAGGGGCTTATCCACACTGGAAAAGTTGGCAATGAAACGGCGATAAAAATTAGCAAAGCCCAAAAAATTCTGAAGGCTCTTCACAGATGTGGGTTGAATCCAGTCATGAATGGCTTCGACCTTAACAGAATCCATTTCTATAGACGAAGGAGAAAAAATAAACCCCCAAAAAGAGACCCTCTGAACTCCAAATAGGCACTTAGACCCCTTCACAAACAAGGCATTATCATGAAGGATCTGGAACACCATCCTGACCTGCTTCACATGAGACTCCCAATCATCGGAAAAAATCGAAATATCATCCAAATACACAATCAAGAATTTATCAAGATAATTGCGGAAAATATCATGCATGAAGGAATGAAATACAGAAGGAGCATTAGAAAGCCCGAAAGGCATCACAAGGTATTCAAAATGGCCTTCGGGCGTATTAAATGCAGTTTTCCATTCGTCACCCTGTTTAATACGAACAAGATTATATGCCCCTCGAAGGTCAATCTTGGTAAACCAACTAGCCCCCTTAATCCGAGCAAACAAATCAGAGAGCAAAGGTAAAGGGTATTGGAATTTGACCGTGATCTTATTAAGAAGGCGATAATCAATACAGGGTCTCAAGGAGCCATCCTTCTTGGCAACAAAAAAGAATCCTGCTCCCAATGGTGACGAAGACGGCCGAATATGCCCCTTCTCCAAAGACTCCTTAACATAACTCCGCATGGCGGCATGCTCTGGCACAGACAGATTGAAAAGTCGTCCCTTAGGGAACTTACAGCCAGGAATCAAGTCAATAGCACAATCACAGTCCCTATGTGGAGGAAGGGAACTGGACTTGGGCTCATCAAATACATCCTGGAAATCCGACAAAAATTCAGGAACATCAGAAGAGGGGGAAGAGGAAATTGACATCAAAGGAACGTCACTATGTACCCCTTGACAACCCCAACTAGTCACAGACATAGATTTCCAATTCAGCACTGGATTGTGTACTTGTAACCATGGAAAACCCAGTACAACAACATCATGTAAATTATGCAACACCAGAAAACGGCAATCTTCCTGATGTGCTGGAGCCATGCACATAGTCAGCTGAGTCCAATACTGAGGTTTATTCTTGGCCAACGGTGTAGCATCAATACCCCTCAAAGGAATAGGGCTCTGCAAAGGCTGCAAAGAAAAACCACAGTGCCTGGCGAATTCTAAGTCCATTAAGTTCAGGGCAGTGCCTGAATCCACAAATGCCATGACAGAAAAGGATGACAATGAGCAAATCAGGGTCACAGACAGGAGAAATTTAGGCTGTACAGTACTGATGGTAACAGATCTAGCGACCCTCTTAATACGCTTAGGGCAATCAGAAATAGCATAGCAGAATCACCACAGTAAAAACACAGCCCATTCTGACGTCTGTATCCCCGCTGTTCTGCTCTAGTCAAAATCCTATCACACTGCATAGGCTCAGGACTCAGTTCAGAGGACACCGCCACATGGTGCACCACTTTGCGCTCGCGCAGGCGCCGATCAATCTGAATGGCTAGAGACATAGATTCGCTCAAACCAACAGGCGTGAGGAACCCCACCATAACATCTTTAAGGGCTTCAGAAAGACCCTTTCTGAAAATTGCTGCCAGAGCATCCTCATTCCATTTAGTGAGCACAGACCATTTTCTAAATTTCTGGCAGTATAATTCTGCATGATCCACAGAGTTAGATTCATCATACAATAACCCGAGCGATTGAAAAAATGCATCTACATTAAGCAATGCCGGATCCCCTGACTCAAGGGAGAATGCCCAGTCCTGAGGGTCACCACGCAGCAGAGAAATAACTATTTTAACTTGCTGAATGGGATCACCAGAGGAACGGGGTTTCAGAGCAAAAAACAATTTGCAGTTATTTTTAAAGTTCAAAAACTTGGATCTATCCCCATAAAACAAATCTGGAGTAGGAATTCTAGGCTCTAAAGCCGGAGTCTGAACAACATAATCTTGGATACTCTGTACTCTTGCAGCAAGCTGATCCACACGAGAAAACAAACCCTGAACATCCATGCCCGCGCCAAAATCCTGAACCACCCAGAGATTAAGAGGAAGAAAAAAGACAAAACAGACTAAAGAAAAAAAAAATGGCTCAGAACCCTTTTTTTTTCCTTCTTTTGAGATGCATTTAACTCATCTTTGGCCAGTTGTACTATTATGGACTGGTGATTTAGGAGCGACATGCGACAAGCTCTGAGCAGGTGGTAACTATACTGACCGCAGTTCCTGATCTCAACACAACACTAGAAGTAGCCGTGGGATGTTCCTGTCACTCCCTAGTCACCTCGTCACAGCCTAAGAGCTAACTACCCCCAAAGGTAGAAACAGGAAAGCTATCTTGCCTCAGAGAAAATCCCCAAAGGACAGGACAGCCCCCCACAAATAACGAATGTGAATGGAGAGGGAAATGACATACGTAGAATGAAACAAGATGTAGCAAAGGAGGCCACTTCTAGCTAGATAGATAGTACAGAACAGAACACTGTGCGGTCAGTAATAAAAACTAGAAAAAGTCAACCGCAGAGAATGTAAAAATCTCCACACCTGACTAAAGGTGTGGAGGGCAAAATCTGCTGCCCAGAGCTTCCAGCTTAGCTGAATAGATCCATACTGATAAGCTGGACTAAAGAGAAAAAACATAAAATGTGCTGAACAATAAGTTCACAACAAGTGGACTGCAAAAGGACAAGCAATGACTTATCTTTGCTGAACTGGTCAGAGTGTCAGAGAAATCCAAAAGAGCTGTGACTCCAAGCAGGAACAATTGACAACTGGCATTGGCTGAGGGATAAGGCCAGACTAAAATAGCCGAGCCAGAAAGACGATCAGTGGAAGCAGCTGCTGATGCTAAATCCAAGAAGCAGCCATTCCACTCAAAATCACAGGAGGGAGCCCAAGAACAGAACTCACAAAAGTACCACTTACAACCACCGGAGGGAGCCCAAGAGCGGAATTCACAACAGCTATCTTGCCTCAGAGAAAATCCCCAAAGGATAGGACAGCCCCCCACAAATATTGACTGTGAGTGGAGAGGGAAATGACATACGCAGAATGAAACCAGGATGTAGCAAAGGAGGCCAGTCTAGCTAGATAGAAAGAACAGGACAGAATACTGTGCGGTCAGTATTAAAAACTAGAAAAATCCACCACAGAGTTTACAAAAATCTCCACACCTGACTAAAGGTGTGGAGGGTAAATCTGCTTCCCAGAGCTTCCAGCTTAACTGAATAAATCCATACTGACAAGTTGGACTAGAAAAAACATAGAAAGTGCAGAAAGATTAAGTCCACAACAAGTGGACTGCAAAAGAACAAAGCAAGGACTTATCTTTGCTGAACTGGTCAGAATATCAGGGAAATCCAAGCAGAGATGTGAATCCAACCAGGAACCATTGACAACTGGCACAGGCTGAAGGATAGAACCAGGCTAAATAGCCGAGCCAGAAAGACAATCAGTGGAAGCAGCTGCTGACTACTAAATCCAAGGAGCAGCAGTACCACTTAAAACCACCGGAGGGAGCCCAAGAGCAGAACTCACAAAAGTGCCACTTACAACCACCGGAGGGAGCCCAAAAGCGGAATTCACAACAGCCGGGTACACATTACACCAATCGCTAGCGGCTTCCGGTCAGGTGCTATCCCAATGGGCTCTTCTGCTGTACACAGAAGGATATCCCCCTGTGTGCTGCCTTCAGCTCGACATCCTGGTGACCATCTGTGCATGCACCAGAACGTTAGTGCTGACTCAACTGCGCACGCGCCCACCCATCTGTAGGAGCGCATGCTCCATGTAAGTGGGTATCCTAGATACCTGTAAACAATGCCCGCGGCTGGTGAATTTTGCCTGCGCTATATGTGTCTGATCACCAACCTGGTTTCGCTGTACTAGATATTCCCCCTGCTGTGCTTACCCTTGGTCTATCAACTAATCTATGTGCGCGCTCGTGGTTCAGTTTGGGCGCATGCGCTAAGCAAGTTTGTGTCTTAAAAATACAAGCACTACAGATACCATAAACGGGTAGCGCCCTTACTATAAAGTAAATCCCAGATGCTCAGCTGTTTAGATTTATACCCCTAGTGCGCATATCCGTAGTCATCTATAATAGATGGCTACTTAGTATTTAAATGTACTTCTATGTAAGCGCTATGGTAATACTGCTAGCTCCATTAGAGGTGCGCATACGCTATACTATAAAAGCTAGAGTACTGAGACCCTTAGCTGACATCTATAGTGGTCTACTGGCGCATGTACTGTATGGTAAAGCATGTATTTATATCTGACTGGTGGTGACGGAAAAGTTACACCTCATATCACCTGCACCATTTCTAATCAGCATCCATGTCCAAGGACAAGACTAAAAGATCTCCTTTGCGGACATATATAGGGGCAAAGCCCATCACCAATTCAACACAAGGCCCACCAAGGCCATACAGTCTTCCCCTATACCCAGGGTCTATATACAGCAGAAACCGCATCTGAGAAAAAAAACCAAAAACACAACATAGTATATGTTTTGCTGACATGAACAAGTTAATATCTAACTTCCCTGTTCATGGAAGAATAAATACCCACTACCCCTGATATCTGAGCTTTTTGATAGGCTACCGGGAGCATGGGTATTTACTAAGTTAGATCTGCGGGGTGCTTACAACCTGATTCGCATCCGTGAGGGGGACGAATGGAAGACGGCTTTTAACACCAGGAATGGGCATTATGAATATCGGGCTCTGTAATGCCCCAGCCGTTTTCCAAGACTTTGTGAACGACATCTTCCAGGAGATGCTCACCACCTCGGTCGTAGTCTATCTGGATGATATTCTCATCTACTCTCCAGATATTGACTCCCATCGGAGAGATGTTCGCAAAGCTTTTGACCTCTTACGGGCAAACTCCCTCTACGCCAAGTTGGAGAAGTGTGTGTTTGAGCAGGAGTCCTTGCCTTTCCTTGGCTATATCATCTCTGCCCAGGGATTGGCTATGGATCCTGCCAAGCTACAGGCTGTGATGGACTGGCAAGAACCCCATTCTCTTAAAGCGGTGCAGCGCTTTATGGGGTTCATTAATTACTATCGCCAGTTCATCCCACACTTCTCAACTTTGGTAGCTCCGTTGGTTGCCCTCACCAAGAAGGGAGCAAATCCCAAGTTGTGGTCGCAGGAGGACTCCAAGGCCTTTCTCTTGATTAAGTCACACTTTGCTAGCGCTCACATCCTACATTGCCCCGATGTAGATAAGCCATTTATTATGGAGGTGGATGCCTCATCCGTTGGTGCTGGAGCAGTCCTCTTCCAAAAGGATCCTCAATGTACGATACATTAATGCTTCTATGTCTTTATTAACTTGTGCCTCAAAGATGTCTATGGGGCTACCCGGGGGAACAGGTGGTACAAAGGTAGATCAAACCCCCCATAAAGGGTTCAACAGGTGGGAGGCCGGAATCAAATACTCCCCCTGCAGAGTCTGTGAGGCTCAGCAATAGGTGCGTGTCTCTCTGAATATCTGCCTCCTGGTTATACATAGCCATAAACCCCAAAGGGCCCACCCGGCACGGCGTCTCTCAAGGACTCCTATTTCTTCCAACCTGTTTAAAGGATTTAAAAGATTTGTATAAGTGGATCTTTCTAACAGCCTTATACAAATCCACTTTGAATTGCACTAAATCAAATGGCTCTGGCAGGCAATAGTTAAGACCTTTGGAAAGAACTGAATACAATGTGCCACATTAAGAGTGTGATTTGTTAGATTAATAACAACATTGGCCGGCACAGGGTCTAAGTTGTTGGTCTCCACGAGACTTGTTTCCTTTTTCGAGATGCCATTTCTGCGCCCCCCTCGCCGTGTCTTGCGTCTAAAGGGACCGCCGATGGCTTGCCTAGACTCGAGGGATCAGCAGGAACAACCACCAACGCTCCGTCCTCATTTGCACTAGAATCCGAGTCCCACATTAAGATTTAATAATGATTTGCGTACCTTTTTGAGGCGTTATGTGGAAAAGGGGGTCTTGTAAAAAAAAACAGGCTGAGAAATTGATATTTGATTTCCCTAACAAACCATGTTGGTACCATATCCCTAAAGTGCACAAGAGTTTGGTAAGTCCGCCGGGCCGCCCAATAGTTTTGGGGGTGGGGTCAGTCACGGAATCCCTGTCCAAATATTTAGACTGGTTACTGAGACCATTATCACGGGATGTACCTTCATATTTGAAGGACACTAATGATTTCTTACGTAACATCAGGGGTTTTCAATGGCAGGAAGGTTTGAATCTGACCTCCAGAGATGTGGAGAGTCTTTATACCCGGATTCCTCAGGCAATGGGGGTAAAGGCAATCAGGGAAGTTTTGTCGCACACATCTATGGATGGGGGTACTATTGATTTTATTTGTGAGGCTCTGTCTTTTGTTCTCAGCCATAATGTTTTTCGATTTGATGATTCATGGTATATTCAGGAGGAAGGTACTGCCATGGGCACGTCGGTCTTCTGTACTCTGGCTAATCTTTTTCTGGCAGTTTTCGAGGAGAGATTCATCTACTCTATTGATAACCCGTTTTTGAAGTATATCAAGCTCTATGTAAGGTATGTCGACGATATCTTTATGATTTGGGATGGCGCTCAGGATGTATTTAAACAGTTTGTTGAGTATTTGGGGGGTGTTAACACAATGAACATGAAGTTCACATCCCATTTTGGGGGTGCGGCTTTAGATTTTTTGGATGTTAAAGTAGAAATGAAAGAGGGTGTCGTTCACACTGGCGTTTTCCGAAAACCGACCTCTTCTAATTCTCTACTTCATTATGGTAGCGCTCATCCGCAGTACACGAAACACTCTTTACCCTATAGCCAGTTCCTCAGAGTAAGGAGGATAAACAGCACAGTGTCGGGTTTTAAGGAGCAATCTTTGGAACTACACAAGCGGTTTCAGAATCGGGGTTACCCATGTTCCATTTTGGATGCAGCTTTGTCAAGAGTAGAGAATAATGTTATGAATCCCCCTTCTGATAGCTTGTCAGATAGAAGAGAAAGGATACGGAGGGTGATAAACGATTTATTTTTTCTTTTAAATTTGACCTCATGGATAATGTAATTAGGTCAGTTATTAGAAAGAATTGGGACATTTTGAGCAGGGATAGTGACCTTAAGGATAGAGCTGGTAATGGTCCTCTTTTTGCCTGCCGCCGTGGTAAGAATATAAGGGACTTGCTGGTGCATAATCAGGTACGATCTAAGGGTAGTAATTGGCTAAAAGAGGGTGTTCCCAGAGGTAACTTTAAGTGCGGGCAGTGTAACTTTTGTCTTTTTCATCTGGTTGGTAGACTTGTAAAATTGGCCCTGTGGATCATGTGGTGCGCGATTTTATTTCTTGTAACACCACGCATGTGATGTATGCCATATTGTGCCCTTGCGGCTTTTACTACATTGGCAAAACTTTTCGTCCTCTTTTTGTCCGCATAAGGGAGCACTTCAATTCGATTCGCACAGGGAAGGGTGTTCCCCGTCTCATTGGTCATGTCGGACAGGTACACAATGGAGATACAAGGTCACTCGTCTTTGTAGGGTTGGAAAGAGTTTTTTTACCGCAATGAGGCAGTGATGTGAATAGGCTCCTTTTCAGAAGAGAGGCGACATGGATATTGCGTACGAACGCATTGGGCCCTATGGGCCTCAATGAGAAAATTGATATGTTGGTCTTCCTGTAGGTTTTTCTACCAAAAATATGTAGAATGTATAATATTTATTTGCCTCCTGCTTTTGTTTCTTGTTTTTTGTTTTTTGCTGATTCGTTTTGTATTCTTTTTAATATGTGTTTATTGATGTTTTATGCTTTTGTTTTTTGATTATTGTTTTCCTTTTTTCTTCTTTTTTTTTCACATTTTGGGGAAGGGGAGTTTTCTTGTATGATGTCATTCCTGGGGAGGGGTCGCATTTGTATAAATGGTTACCTCATTTCCCGTTTTGGCATCGGGATCTGTGGAAGCGCTGTGTGCGCGAAACAGCTGTCATCCTGCGGGCAACATGATCTCCCTGTCCATATCACACATGTCCTAATAAAGACTAATTTGTTTTATCAGGCTTGGTGAGTGCTAACCATTTTTTTCTTTTTCTTCTGGATTTGATGTACTTTTTTGGTTATGCACCCGAAGCGCCCATGTGTGGAGTAGTTGGTATTGGTACTGGTATAGCAGCATAGGGCACGCCAATAGGTGATCGCAGTAGGCAGCAGTTCGGGTATCTATTGTTTTCTTTTTTTGGGTCAAAACACAGTATTTTCCATCTTACTGCTGTCCTCACATGGCCTCAACAGATCTCCCACGGACAGCACACTTATCAATGTTATTCTATAGAGCTGTTCAGATAATATCATTCTCTTTGGTATTTTGGATGAGACTCACCTACTCAAGCCTATGGCTGTGCAAAACAATAAGTATATCATACAGATGTTTTACATCCAATTTTTAAGGATACATTGGAATTGCAAATTTTATTTACTGCTGATTTATCGTACGGAAGCCATACGAATGGAAAAAAGTGCGCACAGATAACATACAGATAACATGCAAGGATATGACAAAAAATATAAAAATAATAGCTTTTAACCCCTTTACCCCCAGGATGGTTTGTGAGTGTTAATGATCAGGCCAATTTTTGCAATTCTGACCATTGTCACTTTATGAGGTTATAACTCTGGAACGCTTCAACGGATCCTGGTCATTATGAGATTGCTTTTTCGTGACATATTGTACGTGTTGATAGTGTTAACATTTCTTTGGTATGACTTGCGTTTATTTGTAAAAAAAAATAGAAATTTGGTGAAAATTTGGAAAATTTTGCAATTTTCAAACTTTGAATTTTTATGCCCTTAAATCACAGAGATACAGTAGGTACGGAAAGTATTCATACCACTTTAAATTTATCACTCTTTGTTTCATTGCAGCCATTTGATAAATTTCAAAAAGTTCATTTTTTTCTCATTGATATACACGCTGCACCCCATCTTGACTGGAAAAATAACAGAAATGTAGTAATTTTTGCAAATTTATTTAAAAAGAAAACAACTGACAAACTTACTGCACTGGGCATGATCAGAACGTTTGTTAAGTCTGGTTACCCGGATGTCTTCATGGCGACATTGAGTCACCATGGCAACAATCAGGACCTGCGTCACGTCACCGAGTCTCCAATCCAAAGGCAGAGGGGTTGTCAGTCCTCTGCCGGCTTCCGGACTGGAATGCTGCAATCGTTTTCGATCACAGAATTTCGAGGGTTAAAGTGCTGGGAGTGGTCACCGCTCCTGGCACTTAGTGCTGGGTGTCAGTTGTCAGAATCATCTGACAACTGACAGTGATCGCCCACACACCCCCTGTGTTAGTGGACGATCACGATGACGTAATATTCCGTCCATGGTCAAATAGGCCCAGGGCACAGAGATGCGATGTCACGTCCAATTTCAGATAGGGGTTAATGAATTAAAATCACATGAAAAATTTATTTTTTTAATACACTTGTGTTAACTTAGCCTATGCTAAGCTTTCCAGTGATCTAGAACAATATAGAGAAAAAATAAGTTATTTTTCTGGGACTTTGGGGTTTATCAAAATAACTTTTATACACAACCTTAAAATTATCCTTTGTCACTCGTAGCACTCCGGAAGCACCATTAGGTACTCCAAATCATTTGTGCTAAATCTGTGTTTCAGTGGCAAATCAGAAGGCCACATTTCCACGTAAAAATTGTTAGGCCTAATGTAGTGTTGCAGCCACGAGGCGTAATTAGCTATTCTGGTCAGCCTCCACACATAATAATTGAAGCATGTCATGGATGTCTGACAGTTGTACGGTTCTCCAAGACTTTTAAGACTCCACAAAGATGGTAAGCAGCAATGACGCCATCAGCGCAAAGATTCCGCTTTTTTGCCTACTAAAACAGTCACTGCTGATAATGAAACATGAAGCTTTGAATGCAGATCAGTTCGAGATGGAGGAAGACATGAGATTGAGTAACAATGAGGATGTAGAGGCTGAGGAAGAGGAGGGGGAACAGGAGCTGGCTGATAGCGCAAAAGCTTTGTCCTGTTTCTAAGAAGGGGAATGAGGCGGAAGAGATGGACGAGGAGGAAGAGATGGAGAGTAGTCATCATGTTGGAGACCGGGATGTGTAGGCTGTAGGCACCTAGGCACATATGGCAAACTTTATGTACTGCTGCCTTTCCTGTGACCATTGTGTTACATTCATCTTGCACAAAAAGAGTATTGGCTGTTAACTCTGCTAGACCCATGCTACAAGGAGAACTTTGCATCTCTTCTTCCTGATGGAGAGAGTTCTTCTAAAATGGTGCTATACCAGTATGCCAGTAGGCCATTGTGGAAAATATGTTGAAAAAATTCCCATCATACAATGCTAGTGGCAGGGCAACCTTCCTTGCCCATCCAAGGAAGAGAGGTGAGGGAGACCCACAGCAGAGGCAGGGGTACACATTCAAAGGTCTGGACTAATTTCATGATGCTCTCCCAACATCCATGCTTTGATGACTGGATATTTTTTAACAAGGAGGGAAACTTTTTTAGAGATGGTCAAGCAATAGCTGCCTGACAAAACCAGCATACTCGCTAATTCCTCTGCGACCTTCAGTTGTTGGGTCTCAAAGTTGGACACCTGGCATGAGCTGTCCCTCTATACCTTGGAGGTGTTGTGCTGCCCTGCCACTAGCATTTTGTCTGAGCGGGTTTTTAGTACCACCAGGGGGGTCATAACAGAAAATGCTGACAGGCTCACTCTGATAACAATGAACAAAGCCTGGATTAAACCCAACTTTTCCACACCACTAGATGCCAGCAGCACATAAAGTGTTTTTAATATTTAATATTTGAATGAGACCTGCCAGTCGTTACCTTATAGGGTAGATGGATGACTGGATGACCCTACTTATATTTTGTTCCTGACTTTGCACTTTGTGCATAGCCTTTATGAGTGTAGAAGTACCACAAATACACTTTCTTTTTTTTATTAAATCACTACAGTTAGTGCCTTTAACCCCTTAAGCCCCGAGGGTGGTTTGCTTGTTAATGACCGGGCCAATTTATACAATTCTGACCACTGTCCCTTTATGAGGTTATAACTCTGGAACGCTTCAGCGGATCTTGGCGATTCTGAGATTATTTTCTCGCGACATATTCTGCTTCATGATAGTGGTAACATTTCTTTGGTATTACCTGCATTTATTTGTGAAAAAATGGAAATTTGGCAAACATTTTGAAAATTTTGCAATTTTCCAACTTTGAATTTTTATGCCCTTAAATCACAGAGATAGGTCACCCAAAATACTTAATAAGTAACATTTCCCACAAGTCTACTTTACATTAGAACAATTTTGGAAAGACATTTTTTGTTTTGTTAGGGAGTTGTAAGGGTTAAAAGTTGACCAGCAATTTCTCATTTTTACAACAAAATTTACGAAACCATTTTTTTTAGGGACCACCTCACATTTGAAGTCACATTTAGGGGTCTATATAGCAAAAAGTACCCAAAAGTGACACCATTCTAAAAACTCCCCTCATGCTGAGCAAAACCACATTCAAGAAGTTTATTAACCCTTCAGGGCTTCATGAGAGCTAAAGCAATGTTGAAGGAAAAAATTAAAATTTAACTTTGACCTCATTTTGGAAACTAGACCCCCCTAAGGAACTTATCTAGATGTGTGGTGAGCACTTTTATCCCCAAAGTGCTTCACAGAAGTTTATAACGCCCGAGCATGAAAATAAAAAATCATATTTTTTCCACAAACATGATGGTTTAGTCCCCAATTTTTTATTTTCACAAGGGTAAAAGAAGAAATTAGACCACAAAAATTGTAGTCCAATTTGTCCAGAGTACGCAATACCCCATATGTGGGGGGGAACCACTGTTTGGGCGCATGGCAGGGCTCAGAAGGGAAGGAGCGCCATTTGACTTTTTCAAGCTAAAATTAGCTGGAATTGAGATCGGATGCCATGTCGCGGTTGGTGAGCCGCTGATGTGCCGAAACAGTGGAAACCCCCCACGTGACCCCATTTTGGAAACTAGACCCCCTTAGGAACTTATCTAGATGTGTGGTGAGTAGAGTTGAGCGACTTTTACTTTTTTAGGATCGTTTCGCGAAACCCGACTTTGTGAAAAGTCGGGTCGGGTGAAATCAGCCCATTATTGCAAAAAGTCGGGGGCCGACTGAAACACAAAACCCAATGCAAGTCAATGGGGAATCAAAGTCGGCAGAGAGTGGAGGACAGGAAAACACCTACAGTGCCTATTTTAATGCCAAAAACATCAATTCTTATTACTGAAGCTTGTCAATCTTAATTTACCTTATAATAATAGTTAGGCATTGAAAATTGGGGGTCATTTGGCTAAAGTTGTGGGGGGTAGGGCTGGTTCAAGTTTTTTGTGGGCCCAGGAAACGCGGACTACGTCACGGCGGTTGAGCAGGGAGAGGTAAGTATTTTAACTTTGCAAGTGCTGTGATCCTGAGCAAGCAGGGGGGGCCCACTCGTTCGCATTGGTACTGGCACAGGGCCCCTCAAAGTACGGCGGTGTGTTTGATGGCGGGGGCACCTCCCACCGGCGGAGACACTTTTGCGTACTATGAGGGGCCCTGTCAATCAACATCACTTGACTCCCGCAAAAACCCTGTACCTGACCTTGCAACGCCACCCGTTTCTATTGCCCCCTGAGAACCATCCTCCTCCCATAAATATTCATCCCCATCGTCCTCCTCCTCCTCCTCTTCGTCCGCCACCTCGTCCAGGAGAGTTCCCTGAGCAGACAATGGCTGATGTTATGACCCCAATGGCAGAGGGTCTCTGCAATAAATACCAAGTCTGCAAACACAAAAAAACAGCTCATAGGGCAGTGGTAACTGGGCTGACCGTATAGCTAATCCTAGCACCACAAATAGCAGCAGCCGGGGAACGTGCCTACGTTGGTTCTAGACATCTCGCGCCAGCCGGAGAACTAACTAACCCTAGAAGGGAAAAGATAGACCTTTCTTGCCTCCAGAGAAAAGACCCCAAAAGTTGGATACAAGCCCCCAACAAATAATAACGGTGAGGTAAGAAGAAAAGACAAACGTAAGAATGAACTAGGTATTTAGCAAAGAGAGGCCCACTGACTAATAGCAGAATATAGTAAGATGACTTATACGGTCAGCAAAAACCCTATCAAAAATATCCACGCTGGATATTCAAGAACCCCCGAACCGTCTAACGGCCCGGGGGGAGAATACCAGCCCCCTAGAGCTTCCAGCAAAATCAGGAATCACATTTAGTACAAGCTGGACAAAAATAAGAGCAATACAAATAACCAAAAAACAAGGAAGCAGGACTTAGCTTAATTTTGCATGAACCAGGACCAGCAGACAGGAGCAAACAGAAAGGACTGATTACAACGATGCCAGGCACCAGACTAAGAATTCAGGAAGTTCATATAGCAACACCCCTGGACTAACGACCCAGGTGGGTGCCAAACTAGGGAAAGACAATCTCAGAGTCATACCACTAGTGACCACAAGAGGGAGCCAAAAAAGTCTAATTCACAACAGTACCCCCCCTTTAAGGAGGGGTCACCGAACCCTCACCAAGACCACCAGGGCGATCAGGATGAGCAGCGTGAAAGGCACGAACTAAATCGGCCGCATGCACATCAGAGGCAACCACCCAGGAATTATCCTCCTGACCATAGCCCTTCCACTTGACCAGATACTGAAGCCTCCGTCTGGAGAGACGAGAATCCAAGATTTTCTCCACCACGTACTCCAACTCGCCCTCAACCAACACCGGAGCAGGAGGCTCAACAGAAGGAACCACAGGTACAACGTACCGCCGCAACAAAGACCTATGGAACACGTTGTGAATGGCAAACGACACCGGAAGATCCAAGCGAAAGGACACAGGATTAAGGATTTCCAATATCTTGTAAGGACCGATGAAGCGAGGCTTGAATTTAGGAGAGGAGACCTTCATAGGAACAAATCGAGAAGACAGCCATACCAAATCCCCAACACGAAGTCGGGGACCCACACCGCGGCGGCGGTTGGCAAAACGCTGAGCCTTCTCCTGTGACAACTTCAAGTTGTCCACCACATGATTCCAAATCTGCTGCAACCTATCCACCACAGAATCTACCCCAGGACAGTCAGAAGGCTCCACATGTCCCGAGGAAAAACGAGGATGGAAACCAGAGTTGCAGAAAAATGGCGAGACCAAAGTAGCGGAACTAGCCCGATTATTAAGGGCAAACTCAGCCAACGGCAAGAAGGTCACCCAATCATCCTGATCCGCAGAAACAAAACACCTCAAATAAGCCTCCAAAGTTTGATTAGTTCGCTCCGTTTGTCCATTAGTCTGAGGATGAAAGGCAGACGAAAACGACAAATCAATGCCCATCTTAGCACAAAAGGATCGCCAGAACCTGGAAACAAACTGGGATCCTCTGTCAGACACGATATTCTCAGGAATGCCGTGTAAACGAACCACATTCTGAAAGAACAAAGGAACCAGATCGGAAGAGGAAGGCAGCTTAGGCAAAGATACCAAATGGACCATCTTGGAAAAGCGATCACATACCACCCAGATGACAGACATGCCCTGAGACACCGGAAGATCTGAAATGAAATCCATGGAAATGTGTGTCCAAGGCCTCTTCGGGACAGGCAAGGGCAAGAGCAACCCGCTGGCACGAGAACAGCAAGGCTTAGCTCGAGCACAAGTCCCACAGGACTGCACAAATGACCGCACATCCCGCGACAAGGAAGGCCACCAAAAGGACCTAGCCACCAAATCTCTGGTGCCAAAAATTCCCGGATGCCCTGCCAACACCGAGGAATGAACCTCGGAAATGACTCTGCTGGTCCATTTAACAGGAACAAACAGTCTGTCAGGTGGACAAGAGTCAGGATTACCAGCCTGAAATCTCTGCAACACACGTCGCAAATCCGGAGAAATGGCTGACAAGATTACTCCCTCTTTAAGAATACCAACCGGTTCTGCGACTCCAGGAGAGTCAGGCACAAAGCTCCTTGAAAGAGCATCAGCCTTCACATTCTTTGAACCTGGTAAATACGAGACCACAAAGTCAAAACGGGAGAAAAACAATGACCAACGGGCCTGTCTAGGATTCAGGCGTTTAGCAGACTCGAGATACATCAGATTTTTGTGATCAGTCAAGACCACCACACGATGCTTAGCACCCTCGAGCCAATGACGCCACTCCTCAAATGCCCACTTCATGGCCAGCAACTCCCGATTGCCAACATCATAATTCCGCTCAGCAGGCGAAAACTTCCTAGAGAAAAAAGCACATGGTCTCATTACAGAGCAACCAGGGCGTCTCTGCGACAAAACGGCCCCTGCCCCAATCTCAGAAGCATCCACTTCAACCTGAAAGGGAAGTGAGACATCAGGCTGGCACAAAACAGGCGCTGAAGTAAACCGGCGCTTCAACTCTTGGAAAGCCTCCACGGCTGCAGGAGCCCAGTTAGCAACATCAGAACCTTTCTTGGTCATATCCGTCAAAGGTTTAACAACGCTAGAAAAATTAGCGATAAAACGACGGTAGAAGTTAGCAAAGCCCAAGAACTTCTGAAGACTCTTAACTGACGTGGGTTGAGTCCAATCATGAATAGCTCGGACCTTGACTGGGTCCATCTCCACCGCAGAAGGGGAGAAAATAAAACCCAAAAAGGGAACCTTCTGTACTCCATAGAGACACTTTGAGCCCTTAACAAACAAAGCATTCTCACGCAAAACCTGAAACACCATCCTGACCTGCTCTACATGCGAGTCCCAATCATCAGAAAAAAACAGAATATCATCCAGATAAACAATCATAAATTTATCCAGATACTTCCGGAAAATATCATGCATAAAGGACTGAAACACTGAAGGAGCATTAGAGAGCCCAAAAGGCATCACCAAGTACTCAAAATGACCTTCGGGCGTATTAAATGCAGTTTTCCATTCATCTCCTTGCTTAATGCGCACAAGGTTGTACGCACCACGAAGATCTATCTTGGTGAACCACTTGGCACCTTTAATCCGGGCAAACAAGTCCGACAACAGAGGCAAAGGATACTGAAATTTAACAGTGATTTTATTCAGAAGCCGATAGTCAATACAAGGTCTCAAAGATCCGTCCTTCTTGGCCACAAAAAAGAATCCCGCACCAAGAGGGGAAGAGGATGGACGGATATGCCCCTTCTCCAGAGATTCCTTGATATACGAACGCATTGCGGTATGCTCAGGTACAGACAGATTAAATAATCTTCCCTTAGGAAATTTACTACCCGGAATCAAATCTATAGCGCAGTCACAGTCCCTATGAGGAGGAAGAGCACTGGACCTGGACTCGCTGAATACATCCTGATAATCAGACAAATACTCAGGAACTACTGAAGGAGTAGAGGAAGCAATAGACACCGGTGGGGAATCACCATGAATTCCCTGACAGCCCCAACTTGACACAGACATTGCCTTCCAATCCAAGACTGGATTATGGGTCTGTAACCATGGCAGACCCAAAACGACCAAATCATGCATTTTATGCAGAACAAGAAAACGAATCACCTCCTGATGTTCAGGAGTCATGCACATGGTTACCTGTGTCCAAAACTGCGGTTTATTTTCCGCCAATGGCGTAGCATCAATACCTCTAAGAGGGATAGGATTTACCAATGGCTCAAGAACAAAACCACAGCGCATGGCAAACGACAGATCCATAAGACTCAGGGCAGCACCTGAATCCACAAACGCCATAACAGGGTAGGAAGACAATGAGCAAATTAAAGTCACAGACAAAATAAATTTAGGTTGCAAATTACCAATGGCGACAGGGCTAACAACCCTTGTAAGGCGTTTAGAGCATGCTGATATAACATGTGTAGAATCACCACAGTAAAAACACAACCCATTCTGCCGTCTATGATTTTTCCGTTCATTTCTAGTCTGAATTCTATCACATTGCATTAAATCAGGTGTTTGTTCAGACAACACCACCAGAGGATTAGCAGTTTTGCGCTCCCGCAAACGCCGGTCAATTTGAATAGCCAGCGCCATGGAATCATTCAGACTTGTAGGAATGGAGAAACCCACCATCACATTCTTAATGGCTTCAGAAAGGCCATTTCTGAAATTTGCGGCCAGAGCACACTCATTCCACTGAGTAAACACGGACCATTTCCGAAATTTTTGGCAATACACTTCAGCTTCATCCTGGCCCTGAGAAATAGCCAGCAAGGCTTTTTCTGCCTGAATTTCAAGATTGGGTTCCTCGTAAAGCAATCCGAGCGCCAGAAAAAACGCATCAATATTTGCCAATGCCGGATCTCCTGGCGCTAGCGAGAAAGCCCAATCCTGAGGGTCGCCCCGCAAGAAAGAGATAACAATTTTAACTTGCTGAGCTGAGTCTCCAGACGAAAGGGGTCTCAGAGAAAGGAACAATTTACAATTATTCCTGAAATTCCTAAACTTAAATCGATCTCCAGAGAACAGTTCAGGAATAGGTATTTTAGGTTCAGACATAGGACTACTGGTAACAAAATCTTGTATGCCCTGCACACGAGCAGCAAGCTGATCCACGCTTGTAATCAGAGTCTGGACATTCATGTCTGCAGCAAGCTTAAGCCACTCAGAGGTAAAGGGGAGGAAGAAAGTGAGGAAAAAAAAAAAAACCCTCAGAATTTCCTTTCTTATTATCCCACTTCTGCAATGCATTAAACATTCAACCTTGGCCTGGCATACTGTTATGACCCCAATGGCAGAGGGTCTCTGCAATAAATACCAAGTCTGCAAACACAAAAAAACAGCTCATAGGGCAGTGGTAACTGGGCTGACCGTATAGCTAATCCTAGCACCACAAATAGCAGCAGCCGGGGAACGTGCCTACGTTGGTTCTAGACGTCTCGCGCCAGCCGGAGAACTAACTAACCCTAGAAGGGAAAAGATAGACCTTTCTTGCCTCCAGAGAAAAGACCCCAAAAGTTGGATACAAGCCCCCAACAAATAATAACGGTGAGGTAAGAAGAAAAGACAAACGTAAGAATGAACTAGGTATTTAGCAAAGAGAGGCCCACTGACTAATAGCAGAATATAGTAAGATGACTTATACGGTCAGCAAAAACCCTATCAAAAATATCCACGCTGGATATTCAAGAACCCCCGAACCGTCTAACGGCCCGGGGGGAGAATACCAGCCCCCTAGAGCTTCCAGCAAAATCAGGAATCACATTTAGTACAAGCTGGACAAAAATAAGAGCAATACAAATAACCAAAAAACAAGGAAGCAGGACTTAGCTTAATTTTGCATGAACCAGGACCAGCAGACAGGAGCAAACAGAAAGGACTGATTACAACGATGCCAGGCACCAGACTAAGAATTCAGGAAGTTCATATAGCAACACCCCTGGACTAACGACCCAGGTGGGTGCCAAACTAGGGAAAGACAATCTCAGAGTCATACCACTAGTGACCACAAGAGGGAGCCAAAAAAGTCTAATTCACAACAGGCTGACTGTCATCAAGGCTTCCCTCATTCTCGGCTGCAGACGCCTGCTCCTTAATGTGCATCAAACTTTGCATCAGCAGACGCATTAGTGGGATGCTCATGCTTATGATGGCGTCGTCTGCACTTACCAGCCGTGTGCATTTCTCAAAACACTGAAGGACTTGACAGAGGTCTTGTAGCTTCAACAACTGCACACCTGAGAACTCCATGTCTGCCATCCAACTGCCTGCCCGTGTATGTGTATCCTCCCACAAATACGTTACAGCACACCTCTGTTCGCACAGCCTCTGAAGCATGTGCAGTGTGGAGTTCCACCTTGTTGCAACGTCGATTATTAGGCGGTGCTGGGGAAGCTTCAGCGATCGCTGATGGTTCGGCATACTGCTGGAGTGTACGGGCGACCGGCGGATGTGCGAGCAAAGTCTTCGCACCTTCAAGAGCAGGGCTGGTAACCCCGGATAACTTTTCAGGAAGCACTGCACCACCAGGTTCAAGGTGTCAGCCAGGCAAGGTATGTGTTTCAGTTCTGAAAGGGCTATGGCAGCCATAAAATTCCTTCCGTTATCACTAACTACCTTGCCTGCCTCAAGATGTACACTGCCCAGCCATGACTGAGTTTCTTGCTGCAAGTACTCTGCCAGTACTTCCGCGGTGTGTCTGTTGTCGCCCAAACACTTCATTTCCAACACAGCCTGCTGACGCTTACCACTAGCTGTTCCATAATGGGACACCTCGTATGCAACACTGGCAGCTACGGATGGAGTGGTAGGGCGAGTGCGCTCTGTGGATGAGCTTTCGCTTCTGGAGGAGGAGGAGGAGGGGTGTCGAACGCCTACTGCCAACTGTTTCCTAGACCGTGGGCTAGGCAGAACTGTCCCACTATGGCTGTCCCCTGTGGACCCTGCATCCACCACATTAACCCAGTGCTACGTGATGGACACATAACATCCCTGGCCATGCCTACTGGTCCATGCATCTGTTGTGGGGTGCACCTTTCTACTGACTGATTGCCTGAGTGCATGGACAATGAGGTCTTTGACATGCTGGTGGAGGGCTGGGATGGCTTTTCTCGCAAAGAAGTGTCGACTGGGTAAGTCATAGCGTGGTACTGCATAGGCCATCAGGGCTTTGAAAGCTTCGCTTTCAACCAACTGGTAGGGCATCATCTCTAACGAGATTAGTCTAGCAATGTGGGCATTCAAACCCTGTGTATGCGGATGAGAGGATGAGTACTTCCTTTTCCTAACGAGAGTCTCTTGTAGGGTGAGCTGGACTGGAGAGCTGCATATGGTGAAACTAGCGGGGGTGGTGGTGGACATGGCAGATTGAGAGAGGGTTGGTGATGGTATTCTTGATGTTGGCCTACATACAGTGTTTCCTACCAAGAACCTGGTGATTCCCTGACTGCTTTGGCCTTGCGAATATACCTCCACATTTGCTGCAGGTGGTGTCCTAAATGGTGGGCTTACAGTGAGGGAAGCAATGTAGCGTTGCTGACTACCTTCATTCTGAGCGGGTGCACCAACATTACGGGACGTTTGGTAGTTAGTCCAGGCTTGCAAGTGCATGCTGGTTAAATGTCTACTCATGCACATTGTATTTAAATTTGTACATTCTTCCCTCTGCTAAAGGTCTTTGAGCATTTCTTACAGATAACTTTGCACTGATCATTCGAATCTTGGTTAAAAAATTGCCACACTGCACTCTTCCTACTATCGAATAACTTTTCAGGCATTGCACGCTGTGCTATTTTCACCGGATGGCCACGCTGTCCTAAAACTGTTTTTGTTTTTGATAGACGGTTTTGGCCTGATACGGGCCTGCCAGATGAAAGCTGTTGCGATGTTGATGCCTGCTGCGGATCATCCTCCTCTGCTCCCGAGCTACTGCCAGCGGCACCCTGTTCCCCCAATGGCTGCCAATCTGGGTCAACAACTGGGTCATCTATCACCTCCTCTTCAATATCCTGTGCACCTTCCTCTGTGTCATCGTGTAAGGTGCTATAGCGTTCGGGACGGGGCACCATAGTCTCATCAGGGTCAGATTCTGGCTCAGTACACTGCGAGGGCAATGTAGTGATCTGAGTCAATGGAACAGCATAATAATCTAGCTGTGGCTGTGCATCTGTGCACTCCATGTCCAATTCTTCTTGTAATGGGCTGTTAACTATTTCCCTTTCTAACCCTGGCACGGTATGTGTAAAGAGCTCCATGGAGTAAACTGTAGTGTCGCCTGCCGCATCCTTCACTTTTGCTTTGGGTGAAGGACACAAGGAAGCGACTTGTTCCTGACCGGGAGCATCCACTGACGACTCGCTGCTTTTATATTTCGAACTTTCTGAAGAGGAGGCGAAAGAGCTAGAGGCTGAGTCAGCAATGAAAGCCAAAACTTGTTCCTGCTGCTCCGGCTTTAAAAGCGGTTTTCCTACTCCCAGATAAGGGAGCCTTCGAGGCCTTGTGTAGCCAGACGATGACGCTGTCTGAACAACTCGAGCCTTAGGTGCTATTTTGCTTTTCCCACTACCACCAGATGCTCCACCACCACCACCATCATTACCAGTTGGCAGTGACCGCCCACGGCCTCTTCCACCAGACTTCCTCATTTTTGGGAAAATGTAACCAAACTAACAACCGTTATATGGTACTGTAAAACAAGGTAGAAGGTGTATATAAACTTGTTGGCAATTTAAATCTCCCTTTTTTGTGTGGGAGACTGCTGCAAAAACCAGGCTCACTGTATTACACGACACAATGTAAGTGGCAGAAAGTGGCTGGCAGATATACGACAAACAGAACTGACGCAGATCCGCTTAGCGGCAATTTAAATCTCCCTTTTTTGTGTGGGAGACTGCTGCAAAAACCAGGCCCACTATATTACACTACACAATGTAAGTGGCAGAAAGTGGCTGGCAGATATACGACAAACAGAACAGACGCAGATCCACTTAGGGGCAATTTAAATCTCCCTTTATTATGTGGGAAATTGCTGCAAAAATCAGGCCCACTGTACTACATTACACAATGTAAGTGCCAGAAAGTGGCTGGCAGATATACGACAAACAGAACTGACGCTGATCCACTTAGGGGCAATTTAAATCTCCCTTTATTATGTGGGAGACTGCTGCAAGAACCAGGCCCACTGTATTACATTACACAATGAAAGTGGCAGAACTTGGCTGGCAGATATACGACAAACAGAACTGACGCAGATCCACTTAGGGGTAATTTAAATCTCCTTTTATTATGTGGGAGACTGCTGCAAAAACCAATTACACTACACAATGTAAGTGGCAGAACGTGGCTGGAAGATATAAATATAAAAAAAGGGGCTGTACTACAATAACAATCTATCAGGACTCTGAACATTTTTTACCTTTTGTGCATTACTGCCCTTTTCCAAGATGGCGTCTTTGTTCTCATGTGCACTGTGTCTTCCTTCTATAAAACTCCACCCCAGCCTTCAGTCTGTGGTAGAGTATTCTGCCTTGCATCCAGCTGTTGACCTCTGATTACTCACTGGCTATACACCTGCTCCTGTGAACCTGTGTGGTGATCCTGCTACTCTGCTCTGAGTTCCTGCTGCATACACCAGTTCCAGTAATCCTACTTCATCTGCTGCTCATGTTTACTTCATCTGCATTTGCTGGACATGTAAGCTGCTTCTGCTCTGCAATAACCTGAGACTATTAACCAGGCCTCCCTGGTTGAGCTAAGATATGATTTGAACTGCCTTATAAGCATATCTATCTGTGTTTGGACTAAGACAAGGATTTATTTGTGTCAAGTTTCCTCAAGAATAATTGTGCTTCATAGACTTTCTGCTTGATTGCATTTCCCTCTGAAGTTTTCTATAGACTGCTAAGCTGCGTTTATTACTTGCATCAAGTGTTGTGGAGTTGAGTTTCTCTCTGCACCTGTTTGAATCACCATGTGATAATATAGACTTTACCACTTATAAAACTGAGTCCTGTAGTTGTCTTGTTCCACGCAAAGAGTCTCCTGAGTTATCCCCTATAACTATTACAGGATACTCTAGCCATAAAAAAAGGAGACTGTTGGAACAATGACTGCAGAAAGCAGATTAGAGCAGGTGTTTTCCATAATTAGATCACTGCAGAAAGATGTGGAAGGTCTGCAAAAGAAGTTTGGAAGCTTTGAACACAATCAACAAGTGTTTGGACAAACTTTGCAGGACTTAAGCAACCGCATGGCAGCCCAGGAAAACAAACTTGCTGGCATAGAGTCCCAGTATGGACGGACTTTTCAGGACATAAGCACGCAAATAGCTGCACAAGTGACTTTACCCTCTGGGCAACCGCCACCAGCTAGCCCACCTAAGTTGCCCCCATTCAGATTTAATGGTGATCGCGACAAATTTAGTGGCTTTGTGAATCAATACTGAATCCAAAAAAGTTCCCAATTGCCGTAAAAAGCAACAAAAACTTCATACACAATGCGCTATAATAACCAATACCGTAATATTTATTAATAATTAATACGATTAAAATGACAATAAAAATTTCACCAGAAAAAAACCTCCAATGCAGTGGAGCGGATTATACACTTGACATCAACATTAACACATATACAAGATAATGGACTGACTCCCAAGACAAAAGACCTACTTATTTCAATAAGTTCCACCTAGCCGGGTGATGTTAGCATACAAAACCAGCTCTATGTCTAACAGGTGATTAAAGTACTAGGGCTCCCCCAATCTATCATTGCCATAAGGCATACATATAGTTAAGACATCAGGGTGGGATGTACCTAACACTCCCTAGACACCTCGACACAGCCGGAGGACTAAATACCCCTAGAGATAGAAAAGGGAAAACTATCTTGCCTCAGAGAAAATCCCCAAAGGATAGACAGCCCCCCACAAATATTGACTGTGAGAGGAGAGGAAATAAAATACGCAGACTGAAATCAGGATTTAGCAAAGGAGGCCGCTCTAGCTAAATAGAAAGGATAGGACAGAGTACTATGTGATCAGTATTAAAACACTAGAAAATATCCACCACAGAAAATACAAAATCTTCACATCTAACTAAAGATATGGAGTGTTGTGAATTCTGCTCTTGGGCTCCCTCCGGTGGTTGTAAGTGGTAGCGCTGCTGTCTCTGAATCACAGCAGTTATCAGGTGTGTTCACTTTTTGCAATTCTGACTGGGCTATTTAGTCTTGCTTGACCCTTTAGTCAGTTCCAGTTGTCCATTGTTCCTGGAGGATTCACATCCTTGCCTGGTCTCTCCTGCTTTGCTGTTCATTTCAACAAAGATAAGTTCTGGCCTTGATTTTGCTGTCCACATGCTGTGGCCCTACTGTTCAGTTCTTTTCCATGTTTTTGTCTTGTCCAGCTTGGTCTGTATAAGGATTTGTTTAGCCAAGCTGGTATCTCTGGAGATGCAGATATACCCTCCATATCTTTAGTTAGCTGTTGAGATTTTGTATTTTCTGTGGTGGATATTTTCTAGTGTTTTAATACTGACCGCATAGTACTCTGTCCTATCCTTTCTATTTAGCTAGAAGTGGCCTCCTTTGCTAAAATCTGATTTCAGTCTGCGTATGTTATTTCCCTCTCCTCTCACAGTCAATATTTGTGGGGGGCTGTCTATCCTTTGGGGATTTTCTCTGAGGCAAGATAGTTTTCCCTTTTCTATCTCTAGGGGTAATTAGTTCTCCGGCTGTGACGAGATGTCTAGGGAGCGCTAGGTACATTCCACGGCTACTTCTAGTTGCGGTGTTAAGTTCAGGGTCTGCGGTCAGTACAGGTACCACCTTCTCCAGAGTACGTCTCATGCTGCTCTTAGGCCACCAGATCATAACAGTACAACTGGCCAACAATGAGTTAACCGCATCTCAGAAGAAGGGAAGGAAAGTGCTGAGCGATTTTTTTTTCTGTAGTCTGTTGTGTTTTTTTTTTTCTCTTCCCTCTTTAACTCTGGGTGGCTCAGGAGTTCGGCGCTGGTATGGATGTTCAGGGATTAGCTTCTCGTGTGGATCAACTTGCTGCTAGAGTACAGGGTATTTCCGATTATATCGTTCAGACTCCAGTTTTAGAGCCTAGAATTCCAACTCCTAATTTGTTTTTTGGGGATAGGTCCAAATTTTTGAGCTTTAAAAATAACTGTAAACTGTTTTTTGCTCTGAAACCCCGTTCCTCTGGTGATCCCATCCAGCAGGTTAAAATTGTTATATCTCTGCTGCGTGGTGACCCCCAGGATTGGGCATTTGCCCTGGAACCTGGGAATCCGGCGATGTTGATACCTTTTTTCAGGCGCTTGGGTTATTGTATGACGAACCTAATTCAGTAGATCATCCTGAGAAGACCTTGTTGGCCCTGTGTCAAGGTCAAGAAGCGGCAGAATCATATTGCCAGAAATTTAGAAAATGGTCTGTACTGACTAAATGGAATGAGGATGCCTTGGCTGCAATTTTCAGAAAGGGTCTTTCTGAATCCGTTAAAGATGTTATGGTGGGGTTCCCCACGCCTGCTGGTCTGAGTGATTCTATGTCTCTGGCTATTCAGATTGATCGGCGCTTGCGCGAGCGCAGGGTTGTGCACACTATGGCATTGTCTTCCAAGCGGAGTCCTGAGCCTATGCAGTGTGATAGGATTGTGTCTAGAGCTGAACGACAAGGATTTAGATGTCAGAATAGGTTGTGTTTTTACTGCGGCGATTCTGCTCATGTTATTTCTGATTGCCCTAAGCGTACCAAGAGAATCGCTAGTTCTGTTACTATCAGTACTGTACAACCTAAATTTCTGTTGTCTGTGACCCTGATCTGCTCATTATCGTCATTTTCTGTCATGGCATTTGTGGATTCAGGCGCCGCTCTAAACTTAATGGACTTAGAATTTGCCAGACGTTGTGGTTTCCCCTTGCAGCCTTTGGAGAGTCCTATTCCTTTGAGGGGCATTGATGCTACACCATTGGCTAAAAATAAACCTCAGTTTTGGACACAGCTGACCATGTGCATGGCGCCAGCCCATCAGGAAGATTGTCGTTTTCTGTTGTTGCCTGATTTGCATGATGCTATTGTGCTGGGTCTCCCATGGTTACAGGTGCATAATCCGGTATTAGATTGGAAATCTATGTCTGTGACTAGTTGGGGTTGTCAGGGGGTTCATGGTGACGTTCCCTTGATGTCAATTGCCTCCTCCCCCTCTTCTGAAATTCCTGAGTTTTTGTCAGATTTCCAGGATGTATTCAATGAGCCCAAGTCCAGTTCCCTTCCACCGCATAGGGACTGTGATTGTGCTATTGACTTGATTCCAGGCTGTAAGTTCCCTAAAGGCCGACTTTTCAACCTGTCTGTGCCAGAACATACCGCCATGCGGAGCTATGTTAAGGAGTCCTTGGAGAAGGGGCATATTCGGCCATCTTCTTCACCATTGGGAGCAGGTTTTTTCTTTGTTGCCAAAAAAAATGGCTCCTTGAGACTCTGTATTGATTATCGCCTCTTGAATAAGATCACGGTCAAATTCCAATAGCCTTTGCCTTTGCTTTCTGATCTGTTTGCTAGGATTAAGGGGGCTAGTTGGTTTACTAAGATTGACCTTCGAGGGGCATATAATCTTGTTCGTATTAAGCAGGGTGACGAATGGAAAACTGCGTTTAATATGCCTGAAGGCCATTTTGAATACCTTGTGATGCCATTCGGACTCTCTAATGCTCCATCTGTGTTTCAGTCCTTCATGCATGATATATTTCGGAATTATCTTGATAAATTCATGATTGTATATTTGGATGATATTTTGATTTTTTTCAGATGATTGGGAGTCTCATGTGAAACAAGTAAGGAGGGTATTTCAGATCCTTCGTGATAATGCCTTGTTTGTGAAGGGGTCTAAGTGTCTCTTTGGAGTACAGAAGATTTCTTTTTTGGGCTTCATTTTCTCTCCCTCATCTATAGAGATGGATCCGGTTAAGGTTCAGGCCATTCATGATTGGATCCAGCCCACATCCGTGAGGAGCCTTCAGAAATTTTTGGGCTTTGCTAATTTTTATCGCCGTTTCATTGCCAACTTCTCCAGTGTGGTTAAACCCCTGACCGATTTGACGAAGAAGGGCGCTCATGTGACGAATTGGTCCTCTGCGGCTGTTTCTGCCTTTCAGGAGCTTAAACGCCGATTTACTTCTGCCCCTGTGTTGCGTCAGCTGGATGTTTCTCTTCCTTTTCAGGTTGAGGTTGACGCTTCTGAGATTGGGGCAGGGGCCGTTTTGTCTCAGAGGAATTCTGATGGTTCCTTGATGAAATCGTGTGCTTTCTTTTCTCGAAAGTTTTCCCCTGCGGAACGCAATTATGATTTCGGCAATCGTGAGTTGTTGGCTATGAAGTGGGCATTTGAGGAGTGACGACATTGGCTTGAGGGGGCCAATCACCGTATTGTGGTCTTGACCGATCATAAGAATCTGATTTACCTCGAGTCTGCCAAACGGCTGAATCCTAGACAGGCCCGATGGTCCCTGTTTTTCTCCCGTTTTGATTTTGTGGTCTCGTATCTTCCGGGTTCTAAGAATGTTAAGGCTGATGCCCTCTCTAGGAGCTTTTTGCCTGATTCTCCTGGGGTCCTTGAGCCGGTCGGTATTCTGAAGGATGGGGTGATTCTTTCTGCCATCTCCCCTGATTTATGACGGGTTCTTCAGGAATTTCAGGCTGATAAACCTGACCGCTGTCCTATGGGGAAACTGTTTGTTCTTGACAGATGGACTAGTAAAGTGATTTCGGAGGTTCATTGTTCTGTGTTGGCTGGTCATCCTGGGATTTTTGGTACCAGAGATTTGGTTGGTAGGTCCTTTTGGTGGCCTTCTTTGTCACGGGATGTGCGTTCTTTTGTGCAGTCCTGTGGGACTTGTGCGCGGGCCAAGCCTTGCTGTTCCCACGCTAGTGGGTTGCTTTTGCCTTTGCCGGTCCCTGAGAGGCCTTGGACGCATATTTCTATGGATTTTATTTCAGATCTTCCGGTTTCCCAGAGGATGTCAGTTATCTGGGTGGTTTGTGACCGGTTTTCTAAGATGGTTCATTTGGTACCTTTGCCTAAGTTGCCTTCCTCTTCCGATTTGGTTCCGTTGTTTTTTCAGCATGTGGTTCGTTTGCATGGCATTCCGGAGAATATTGTGTCCGATAGAGGTTCCCAGTTTGTTTCTAGGTTTTGGCGGGCCTTTTGTGCTAGGCTGGGCATTGATTTGTCTTTTTCTTCCGCATTTCATCCTCAGACAAATGGCCAAACCGAGCGAACTAATCAGACTTTGGAAACTTATTTGAGATGCTTTGTGTCTGCTGATCAGGATGATTGGGTGGCTTTCTTGCCATTGGCCGAGTTTGCCCTTAATAATCGGGCTAGTTCTGCTACCTTGGTTTCACCTTTCTTTTGTAACTCTGGTTTTCATCCTCGTTTTTCTTCGGGGCAGGTTGAGCCTTCTGATTGTCCTGGGGTGGACTCTGTGGTTGATAGGTTGCAGCAAATTTGGGCTCATGTTGTTGACAATTTGGTGTTGTCTCAGGAGGGGGCTCAGCGTTTTGCTAACCATCGTCGGTGTGTTCGTTCCCGGCTTCGGGTTGGGGATTTGGTCTGGTTGTCTTCCCATCATGTTCCTATGAAGGTTTCTTCCCCTAAGTTTAAGCCTCGGTTTATTGGCCCTTATAGGATTTCTGAGATTATCAATCCAGTGTCTTTTCGTTTGGCCCTTCCGGCCTCTTTTTCCATCCATAATGTTTTTCATAGATCTTTGTTGCGGAAATATGTGGTGCCCGTGGTTCCCTCTGTTGATCCTCCTGCCCGGTGTTGATTGATGGAGAGTTGGAGTATGTGGTTGAGAAGATTTTGGATTCTCATTTTTCGAGGCGGAAGCTTCAGTATCTTGTCAAATGGAAGGGTTATGGCCAGGAGGATAATTCTTGGGTTGTTGCCTCCGATGTTCATGCTGAGGATTTGGTTCGTGCCTTTCATTTGGCTCATCCGGATCGGCCTGGGGGCTCTGGTGAGGGTTCAGTGACCCCTCTTCAAGGGGGGGTACTGTTGTGAATTCTGCTCTTGGGCTCCCTCCGGTGGTTGTAAGTGGTAGCGCTGCTGTCTTTGAATCACAGCAGTTATCAGGTGTGTTCACTTTTTGCAATTCGGACTGGGCTATTTAGTCTTGCTTAACCCTTTAGTCAGTGCCAGTTGTCCATTGTTCCTGGAGGATTCACATCCTTGCCTGGTCTCTCCTGCTTTGCTGTTCATTTCAACAAAGATAAGTTCTGGCCTTGATTTTGCTGTCCACATGCTGTGGCCCATTGTTCAGTTCTTTTCCATGTTTTTGTCTTGTCCAGCTTGGTCTGAATAAGGATTTGTTTAGCCAAGCTGGTATCTCTGGAGATGCAGATATACCCTCCATATCTTTAGTTAGCTGTGGAGATTTTGTATTTTCTGTGGTGGATTTTCTAGTGTTTTTATACTGACCGCATAGTACTCTGTCCTATCCTTTCTATTTAGCTAGAAGTGGCCTCTTTTGCTAAAATCTGATTTCAGTCTGCGTATGTTATTTCCCTCTCCTCTCACAGTCAATATTTGTGGGGGGCTGCCTATCCTTTGGGAATTTTCTCTGAGGCAAGATAGTTTTCCCTTTTCTATCTCTAGGGGTAATTAGTCCTCCGGCTGTGTCGAGATGTCTAGGGAGCGCTAGGTACATTCCACGGCTACTTCTAGTTGCGGTGTTAAGTTCAGGGTCTGCGGTCAGTACAGGTACCACCTTTTCCAGAGTACGTCCCATGCTGCTCCTAGGCCACCAGATCATAACAGTGCTCGTTACAAGACTCCTCATGTGGCACCTACGGGTCTTCTACAGCCATTACCTGTTCCGTCCCGCCCTTGGGGGTCTATATCAATGGACTTTATTGTGGAACTACCTACATCGGGGGGCATGAATACGATCATGGTAGTAGTTGATCGCCTGACTAAAGCCGCTCATTTTGTTCCATGCACCGGCCTCCTCTCAGGATACAGTGAACTTGGTTATTCAGAATGTCTTCCGGTTGCATTGGGTCCCGGATGAGATCATCTCTGACCGTGGCATACAGTTCACTTCAAGATTCTGGAAGGGGATTTGCTCTGCACTCAATATTAATGTCTGTCTCTCTTACGCTTACCATCCCCAGACAAATGGTCAGACTGAGCGTACCAACCAGACATTGGAACAATATCTAAGATGCTATGTTAGCCATCTCCAAGATGATTGGTTGGAATTACTGCTGTTAGCCGAATTTTCATACAACAATTCTCAGAGCACCTCCACTAAGTTCAGTCCTTTCTTTGCCAATCTGGGTTATCATCCATGTATCTTACCTAGGTCTACGATTAATTCTCCGGTTCCAGCAGTTGAGGAAAGGCTAACTGAGATGAGGCAAAATCTAGAGGTTCTGAAGGAATCCGTGACCACGGCTCAAGAACGTTATTGCTGTGAATTCCGCTCTTGGGCTCCCTCCAGTGGTTGTAAGTAGCACTTTTGTGAGTTCTGCTCTTGGACTCCCTCCGGTGGTTTTGAGTGGTATGGTTGCTTCTTGGATTTAGCATCAGCAGCTGCTTCCACTGATCGTCTTTCTGGCTCGGCTATTTTAGTCTGGCCTTATCCCTCAATCAATGCCAGTTGTCAATTGTTCCTGCTTGGAGTCTCGGCTCTTTTGGATTTCCCTGACACTCTGACCTGTTCAGCAAAGATAAGTCCTTGCTTGTCCTTTTGCAGTCCTCTTGTTGTGGACTTATTGTTCAGCACATTCTATGTTTTGCTCATTTGTCCAGCTTATCAGTATGGATCTATTCAGCTAAGCTGGAAGCTCTGGGCAGCAGATTTTGCCCTCCACACCTTTAGTCAGGTGTGGAGATTTTTGCATTTCTCTGCGGTGGACTTTTTCTAGTTTTTATTACTGACCGCACAGTGTTCTGTCCTGTACTATCTATCTAGCTAGAAGTGGCCTCCTTTGCTGAATCTTGTTTCATTCTATGTATGTCATTTCCTTCTCCTCTCACAGTCATTATTTGTGGGGGGCTGTCTGTCCTTTGGGGATTTTCTCTACAATCTCTCTTTTCTCTAGGCAAGATAGCTTTCCTGTTTCTACCTTTAGGGGTAGCTAGTTCTCCGGCTGTGACGAGGTGTCCAGGGAGTGACAGGAACATCCCACAGCTACTTCTAGTGTTGTGTTAAGATCAGGAACTGCGGTCAGTATAGCTACCACCTGCTCAGAGCTAGTCGCATGTCGCTCCTAAATCACCAGTCCATAACAGTTATAAGAGATCGGCTAATAGATTCCGTAAACCTGCACCCATGTTCAAGGTAGGAGATTCCGTGTGGTTATCAACTAAGAATCTGAAGTTAAACGTTCCTTCACAAAAACTTGGACAGAAATTCATTGGCCCTTTCAAGATCAACGGTATTGTGAGCTCTGTGGCCTGCCGGCTGAAGCTGCCTAGGACTATGAAGGTACACCCAGTTTTTCATGTATCTTTACTAAAGCCTGTATCTCCTAATACCTTCCAGGGACGTGTTGTGCCACCTCCGCAGCCTGTGGTGATTGATGGGCAAGAGCAATTTGTGGTGGAGGAAATGATTGATTCCAGGATTCGGCTCCAATATCTTATAAGATGGCAGGGATATCCCCCTGAGGAAGACTCTTGGGAACCTGTGGAAAACATCAATGCCCAAAAGAAGATCTCTCGTTTTCATCAAAGATTCCCTGAGAAACCAGGTCCAGGATCATCCTGAGGCCACTTCTATGGAGGGAGTAATGTCAGGACTCTGAACATTTTGATTACCTTTTGTGCATTACTGCCCTTTTCCAAGATGGCATCTTTGGTCTCATGTGCACTGTGTCTTCCTGCTATATAACTCCACCCCAGCCTTTAGTCTGTGCTAGAGTATTCTGCCTTGTATCCAGCTCCTGTTTGCACCTGCACCTGCTCCTGTGAACCTGTGAACAATTTTCAAGAGTCACCAGTTGTGACACACACTTAAAGACTTCCCCAGTCAGGAGGCTGTGCACGCCAGGACCTGCCCTGGAAGAAAAAGTATAAAGAGACATTCACCTGTGTGAGAGTAAAGTTATAAATATGTTAATGTTTTCTTTTACAGTTTAAATGAACAGTATCACCTGAGAACTGTGTTATAAATAGTTTGGCACCTGTTCCGGTGCCCCTCTTTGATATTGCCACGCGCTGGTAGCATGAGCAGGACTGTAGTACAAATGTTTTGCTTTTCAGACCTGAAGAAGAACGGCATGGCGCAGCGGAGACCAGGACTATTCAATGCACCTTATTAACTTTATGTTTGCACTTTACTTGGGTGCACTTGTAATAAATAGTTTTGTTATGCAACGTTCAAGAACCGTACCTCCCATAAAGGGATGCTTAAGTTTTCATTAGTTTAACCTGTTGACATGCATGTCCAAAAATGTCTTTAACCTGTGTTGCCTGTTTTTCTTTTACCAGTCGGGGAGTACTGGAGTTAACGTGGGGAGTGTAACACCCCAGGTAACCAGTTGTTATAATGATGTTGCCTTCCTTTCGGGGAAGGCAATATCATGCGTGGAGGCAAAGAGGATTCTCTTTACCAGGTAAGCATGCACATGCAACACATTCTGAATCCAGGCCAGGAGGGGGAGCTCAGGACCCAGATTCAGTGGAGCTTCCCCAGCTTTATGTATCCTGGTCTGGAGGAAGAGTTAGACAGTCAGGGAGAGACAGTGGACAGAGACTGTGAGTCTCCAGGAGGGCGAGATAGAGGAAGGACATCTGGAACAGACAGAGAGGACTAGCAGCCACGTGGGAGCCACAGCCTCTGGGAAGAGAGATAACCTGAAAGGTAACAACCTGCAAGCAGTGGAGCATTGAGGAAAGGAGCACAGGAGTGGAACAGGGTTCAGAGAGGAACTGTGACTGGGCACCCTCTGAGCCAGAGTGCAGAAACCGGGTACCGGGAGCCCGAGGCTTTTGTGGGACTTTAAGACACATGGCAGAACCAGAGGGCACTAGACTACAAGTTAACTGCCTGCACCAAGCCTGAGATACAGCAGTACTCTAAGAGCCCGGGTCATGGTAGAAACCCTATAAAAAGGCTCAAACTGCCTACCGTGCAGGCAACTGTTCCATGACAGGAGATAGAGGATTCCTGGCCAGCAAGCTACAAGCAGGAGGGACCTCGACATCTTAGCACAAGTATGAAAGGCTTACGGACCTTACCTGGGAGAGGGATCTCTTTTGCCTCCAAGCCAGCCAGACCACATCACCATCCGTGCCTGGTACCCTGGACTGTGGACTACTACCACCAGTAAACCAGGTAAAGACTTTACAACTTGTGTCTCTACTTATTTGTCGGCATACAACATCCTTGCCACACACCTTGGGAGCCCTGGGGACCCCGCTGGGAAGTGTCACCATCTAGCCGACATACCGTCATCCCAGAGGACCCCTTTAAGCGGTGTTGGTTCCCACTGACTGAACACCACATGTGGCGTCACAACAAACTTTATTCACAATTCCCCTTAAAAGACCTTGCCCTTTCATTGGGCGCCCAGGACGACGGACCGGGTCGCAGCCACTGTGACATTTCCTTTAAGACCGGACCCGATACCGAGTACCCCGCTGCCCTGGTGGGGCATTCCACATCTAGTTCGGAAGACGACCATGATGATATGAAACCATTTTTTATGAGCACGGTTGACGATAAGCAGGAGCATTTTATGTCTTGTCTGCATTTTTTGTATGTTGGTCTGGATTTTAATATGATTACAAGTGGAGCGGCCCCCAAACGCAGGGCAGCGGAGTACTCGGTACCGGGTCTCTCTCTCTCAGTTCTGGGGATGTCACGGTGGCCTGACCCGGTCCGTGGCCCTGCTAAGGGGCGTCCAATTAAAGATGTAGGTGAAGGTGTAGGTCTCAGTAAATAAAGAGGACACAGGGTTGCAGTCTCTTTACCTCTTTACTGAAGGCTTCGGCATCCGTAATCCAGAGCACTGTTAACAGGGCTGGCTGAGACCGGCCGGTCCGAAGGCACATCCAGAGTTCCCTTTGCAGGTGGAAATCAGTAGCCTACCTACTAGCGCCTGGGTGTTGTAGTACTTCCCTGCTGAGCACCACGGGATAGTCCTCACAACTGTCATGTATCTTTCTGTTCTTTCTCTCTCCGTCCCCCAGATGATATGGATAGGACGCACCCGTATGACGGGGTAGGCCTGGAGTTATTTTATAGGGACCCTAGAGATGCCCCTCTCCCACAATTGCCTCCGTTGTCTTCATTAGGTGAAAAAGGTGAGACAGCCAACCTAAAGTTAACTGTCCTGCCGTTGGTTCAAAGTAATGCGTAGAGTCTGTTACTTTCTCGGCGTTCCGGCCACCGGCTACGCGCATCAGTAGGATGTTGCCGATCTCGGGGCACGACTCCTTCTCGTTCTATCGCCTTTGTGCTGTGATCTCGTTTCTCACTTCTCCACAATATCCTTTGCTTCGTGTCCTTTCTTAAGATGCCGCCGCAATGAGGTGCAGGCACGGCTCCGTAACAATCTGTCCTTTCGCTAGGCCTCTGTCAGGATCCCACCCTTGACAGGGACCCCCCTGAATCTTCCCAAGCAATGCTCTCCTGTCACTAGATGTTACCTGGGCAAAACCCAGTCAGCTTCTCTCTAACTTCCTATCCAACCCCCAGTTTTACCAGAGTGTGAGGAGTGGCCTAATACATAGAACGCTTTGCTCACCCTGGTGGCCGGAGTGTGAAGTGTAATGTGTGACTGTGATACCTGGTCAGGTGAACTCCTTTAGTGCAATCAGACCTAACATCGCCCCCCTTAGTGGCAGAGCGACATTACTGCAACGACCAGGACTCTGGGGCGCTGCACAAGTTATATTTTATGTTATTCCTATTTGGCTGGAGGATAATCTAATATTTGGTAGGAATAGAGACTAGTGACAACTCGTTGTACTCTTGCTGATATTATAATACTTCACATGTAGTATAAAAGTTATGATTGGAGAAACGGCAGTGCTCAAAACAGAAGGGGCACAATTTGAATTTTAGCTCTATTTCACATAGATATATAGTCATATTTGCAGAGCCTGTGTGGTTCAATAGCTACAGAAAGTCCCCATAGTTGTCTATTTTGCAAATTATACTCTCTAATTGTATTTATCTAGGGAGGTAGTGCGTAGTTTGAAACCACTATTTTTTATGCAATTTTATGCAACACAAGTTTGAAAAATTACAATTTGCATTTTTTTCATTGTCACAGTCATATATATTTTGGTACATTCTGAGGAACACACCTCAAATGTTATTACACTAGTTTTTGTAGTAATTGTGTGTACACGTGGTACCCTTGGTGAAGAAATTGTGTCAATAGTTCCCAGATAATTTTACTCCGGATACTAATTCTCTGGGGGCAGTTTGTTGGGTTAATTTGGCCGTCCCTAGCTTTGTAAATTAGAAAGGTACACGTGTGCCCTCATATGCTCTATCACATTTTACATAATTTTACAACATATTTGGAGCACTGAAGGGAATAAATTGGCAGTATGACAGACGGCCCTTGAAATTCATGAGGGACTTGTCGACTGCAATATTTTTCTCTGGGATATAGGTATTTAGAAATGATTCTTTTAGGTGGGAAATTAGGGGTCTCAATTTGTTAAGGCGATTGTAGGTGGGGTAATTTCTTGGGGGGCTTGGGAATTATCAATAAAATGAAAGAACTTCATTAGGTCTTCATACATGGCCCCGGGGATGATAGCTGCAAATACAGGGATACTGAGAGCAGATTCTGTTGCCCGGTAGGAATGGAGAGTGGATTTTTTTTTAAACTAAACCCATGTTGAGAGTAAGGCCCAAAAACGATTTTCTTTCAGGGACATTTGTGGGGTTCCATGAATGGAATGAAAGGATGTGTTTTTTTGGTGGGTAAAATTGGTGACTTCTAATTTTATTCCAGGGGCTGCTGAAAAAGGATGAGTTTGAGTGAAAAATGCATTGTTGAAATACCACAATGGAGTGAAGACTGCAGAATTTGGCCCTGCCTCTGATGATTCAGCAGTGACCACTAAATCCACTACCATCGGGCTGTGGGATCCTGTGGAGGAAGAGGAGTCATCACTGTCTGAAAACTGTTCTGCTTCAGAAGCAGATTTGGTTTAACTTCCGAACTACCGCATCAAACAGGGAGTACCGCTGCTATGCGGTAACCGCAGGCCATTGTTTTATGTTAAATGAATGCCTAACAAAAAAACCTAACCTAATCTAACACTACTAGACCTAACGTTAGATTATGGCAGAGGAGAGAGACATTATTTTTAAATGAGACTTAACTTTTTTTAACGTGATCACTGTTATTCTGTGAAAAAACAGCCCTGATCGTGTTCACCAATGTCTCAGCTACCCCTGATACCTGAAACCCCGGAGATTTTCCGACAATGGGATTGCTATTGACTTAAGGCCGTTAAAAAGCAGCGCTGAGGAATAAGGTCCATTAACCTTCGCCGTTAAAAGGCATATCGGCTGTCGTTAAGTGTTTATTATTTTATTATTATTTATTATGCTTTACTTATATAGGGCTATCTTATTCTGCAGCGCTTTGTATACATTATTATCACTGTCCCCATTGGGGCTCACAATCTATTTCCTTATCAGTATGTCTTTGGAATGTGGGAGGAGATTTGTTGGAATAATTAGCAGTTGCCATGTTGCATTTGGAGAGCCCCTGATGCACCTAAACAGTGGAAACCCCCCTTTAGGAACTTATCTAGATGTGTATTGGGCACCTTGAACCCCCAGGTGCTTTACAGAAGTTTAAAACGTTAAGCCTTGAAAATAAAAAATCAAATTTTCCCCACAAAAATCTTTTTTATCTGCAAATTTTGTATTTTCACAATGGCAAAAGGAGAACATTGACCACAAAGTTTGTTGTGCAATTTCTACTGAGTTCGCAGATACCCCATATGTGGTTGAAAACTATTTTTGAGCCACAGTGCAAAGCTCAGAAGGGAAGAGGTGCCATATTACTGTGCAGATTTTGCTGCACTTGTTTGAGGATGCCATGTTGGCAGAGCCCCTGAGGTGCCAGAACAGCAGAATCCCCCATAAATGACCCCATTTTTTACCAATTAAACCTCTCAATTAATTCATCTAAAGGTGCAGTGTTATATTGACACCACGGGTGTGTCACAGACTTTTATACCATTGGGCAGTGAAGAAAAAAACAATGTACATTTTTGCCATCAATATTGTGTGTTAGCCCCAAGTTTTACATTTTCCCACTGGGTAATGGGTAAAAATGGCACCAAAATTTGTCCCACAATTTCTTCTGAATGTAGAAATACCCAATATGTAGCTGTACAGTACTGCTTTGCCATACGGAGAGACTCGGGTGGGACAGAGTGCTATTTGCAGATTTTCCTAGACTTGTTTGAAGATTCCATATAAAGAGCCCTTAAGCGCTAGAAAAGCAGAATCCCCCCTCAAGTGACCCCATTTTGGAAGTTATAACCCTTTGGGAGTTTACCTACATGTGTAGTGACAATTTTGACTCCATGGGTGTTTTCCAGATAAAAGCAGCAGTGGATGTTCAAGTGAAAGTGAAGAGATCCAGCTTCAGTTATAATAATAATAATTTTTATTTATATAGCGCCAACATATTCCGCAGCGCTTTACAAATTATAGAGGGGACTTGTACAGACAATAGACATTACAGCATAACAGAAATCACAGTTCAAAACAGATATCAGGAGGAATGAGGGCCCTGCTCGCAAGCTTACAAACTATGAGGAAAAGGGGAGACACGAGAGGTGGATGGTAACAATTGCTTTAGTTATTTGGACCAGCCATAGTGTAAGGCTCGGGTGTTCATGTAAAGCTGCATGAACCAGTTAACTGCCTAAGTGTGTAGCAGTACAGACACAGAGTGCTACTAACTGCATAAAGTGTATGAAAACATGATGCGAGGAACCTGATTATGCTTTATATTAATTTTTTTTAATTTATTTATTTTTTTTATTTTTTTATTTTTAATAGGCCACACAGGGATAGTTAGGTTAATGCGTTGAGGCGGTAGGCCAATCTGAACAAATGAGTTTTTAGGGCGCGCTTAAAACTGTGGGGATTGAGGATTAATCGTATTAACCTGGGTAGTGCATTCCAAAGAATTGGCGCAGCACGTGTAAAGTCTTGGAGACGGGAGTGGGAGGTTCTGATTATTGAGGATGCTAACCTGAGGTCATTAGAGGAGCGGAGGGCACAGGTAGGGTGGTAGACTGAGACCAGAGAGGAGATGTAGGTTGGTGCTGAGTCATGGAGTGCTTTGTGTATGAGGGTAGTAGTTTTGTACTGGATTCTGGAGTGGATGGGTAGCCAGTGTAATGACTGGCACAAGGTAGAGGCATCGGTGTAACGGTTGGTGAGAAATATGATCCTGGCTGCAGCATTCAGGACAGATTGGTGAGGGGAGAGTTTGGTAAGAGGGAGGCCGATTAGTAGAGAGTTACAATAGTCCAGACGAGAATGAATAAGTGAGACAGTAAGAGTTTTTGCAGAGTCGAAAGTAAGAAAAGGGCGAATTCTAGAAATGTTTTTGAGATGCAGATAAGAAGAGCAAGCCAGTGATCGGATGTGGGGGGTGAATGAAAGCTCGGAATCAAGGATGACCCCAAGGTGTCGGGCATGTTGCTTTGGAGTAATGGTGGAACCGCACACGGAGATGGCAATGTCAGGCAAAGGTAGGTTAGTAGAGGGAGAGAACACGAGGAGTTCAGTTTTTGACAGGTTCAGTTTCAGATAGAGGGAGGACATGATGTTAGAGACAGCTGTAAAACAATCACTGGTGTTTTCTAAAAAGGACGGCGTGATAACAGGAGAAGAGGTGTATAACTGGGTGTCGTCAGCATAGAGATGATACTGGAAACCAAATCTACTGATTGTTTGTCCAATAGGGGCAGTATACAAAGAGAAGAGGAGGGGGCCTAGGACTGATCCTTGAGGAACCCCAACAGTAAGGGGAAGGTGAGAGGAGGAATTCAGTTAATAAAATCAAAATTTTTTATTTAGATCCATTTAACCCCATTCACCCGCAGCCTGTTTTCAACTTCCTGATCAGCCATTTTTTTTCAATTCTCGTGACATATTGTACTTTATGATAGTGGTAAAATTTCTTCGTTATGACTTGCGGTTATTTGTGAAACAAATGGAAATTTGAAATTTAGCAAAAATAGCGAGGAGAGAGGTGGATTAGCTGGGCAGCAGAGTTGAGGACAGACTGGAGTGGTGCAAGAGAGTTAGCGGGGAGGCCACAGAAGAGGGTGTTGCAGTAATCAAGGCGGGAGATGATGAGGGCATGCACAAGAGTTTTATTAGATTGTGGGCTGAGGAAGGGACAGGCTCTGGCAATTTTTTTGAGTTGGAGGCGACAGGAGGTGGCAAGAGTTTGAACGTGCAGTTTGAAGGACAGGGCAGAGTCGAGAGTTGCCCTGAGGCAGCGGATTTCAGGTGCTTGAGAGAGCATGATGCCGTTTACCATAATAGATAGATCAGGTAGGGGGGATACGCGAGACGGGGGAAAGATGATGAGTTCGGTTTTGTCTACATTGAGTTTTAGGAAGCGAGAGGTGAAGAAGGAGGATATGGCTGATAGACACTCCAGGATTCTGGACAGCAGAGAGGTGACATCTGGGCCAGAGGGGTAGATCTGAGTGTCATCCGCATACAGGTAGTACTGGAAGCCAAGGGACTTTATGAGTTGTCCTAGGCCAAGGGTACAGATAAAAAAAAGTAGGGGCCCTAGGACAGAGCCTTGAGCGACTCCAACAGAGAGAGGGCAGGATGAGGAGGTAGTGTGGGAGTGGGAAATGCTAAACATGCAGTAGAAAAGATATGCGGCAATGCAGGACTGGGCAAGGCCTTTGATGCCAAGGGAAGAAAGAATCTGTAGCAGTAGGCAGTGGTTGACTCTGTCAAAAGCAGAGGATAGGTCGAGAAGGAGGAGGATGGAGAACTATCTGTTAGCTTTGGCTGTGAGTAAGTCATTAGTAATTTTGGTCAGGGCAGCTTCGGTGGAGTGGTAGGTGCGGAAGCCAGATTGGAGGTTGACGAGGAGAGAGTTAGATGAGAGGTGGGAGGAAAGTTGAGCATGGACATGCTGCTCAAGGAGTTTTGAAGCAAACAGGAGAAGTGATATGGGGCGATAGGTGGGCATAGCAGTGGGGTCAAGGTTAGTTTTTTGAGGATGGGTGTGATGCTGGCATGCTTGAAGGCAGAGGGGAAAGTACCAGAAGACAGCGATAGGTTGAAGAGGTGGGTTACAGCTGGAATTAGCATGTTAGTGAGGTTGGGGAGCAGGTGGGAAGGGATGGAGTCAAGTTCACAGGTGGGGAGGTGTGGTTTGGAAAGGAGGTGAGTAAGCTCTCCTTCAGTGATGTTGGAGAGGGAAGTAATTAGGGAAGAAGGGCAGAGGTCTGGTATACGGAGTGGTTGGGGTGATGGAACAGTAAAGGTTTGCCTTGTTTGGTCGATCTTGTTTTTGAAGTAGGTGGCAAAGTCCTCGGAAGAGATGGGGACTCATACTGTATATGGGGAGAAAAAAAGGTTGAAATCAAACTCACCTAGTTGAAATTCAGTTTGTGGACATTATCCTAGGGCGGTGCACAGATGGAAGCTGTCTCAGCACCAGGCAAAGATGCAAATGTTGGGTGTATCCAACATCACGTCCACAGGTAATAATTAAAATCAAAATCCTTTATTATTCCATGCTAATATTAGAGATTAAAAGCATCCTTGAAAAATATTGTAAAAAATATTGAATCTTACATGTTTCGAACAATTCAGGCAGTGAATAAGAACTGAATTGTTTGAAACACGTAAGTTAGTCTCAAATATTTTTCAAGGATGTTTTTAATCTTTAATTTTAACATGGAATATTAAAGGACTCTGATTTTAATTATTACCTGTGGACGTGATGCTGGATACACCCAACATTTGTATATAGGAGCTATGTGGGGGGCTCACATTGTATACAGGGGGCTATGTGAGGGCTCATAGTATATAGGGAGGATATGTAGGGGCTCATACTGTATATAGGAGGCTATATGGGCTCATACTTTATATGTTGAAACTCATACTGTATAAAGGGGACTATGTGGGGTCTCATATTGTGTATTGAAAGGTTTTGGGGGTGCACACACTGTATACAGAGGGCTATGTGACAGCTCATATTGTGTATTGAGAGCTTATGTGCATGCTCATATTGTATATAGGGGGCTATGTGGGGCTCATACTGTATATAGAAAGGCTATATTTGTTTTCACACTGTATATAGGGGCTATGTGGGGGTTCATATTCTATATAGAGGGGCTATGTGGGGGCTCATACTGTATAAAGGGGGCTATATGGAGACTCATACTTTATGTAGGAGGCTTATATTGTATGTAGGAACTGTGTGTGGGCTCTTAAGGTATATAGGGGACTGTGTGAGGCTCTTATGGTATATAGGGGGCTGTGTCCGGGCTCATACAGCAAATAGGGGGATGTCAGCATACTTACTTCTGCTCAATATTAAGCGATACAATTAATATAAAATAATTATACGTAATATGTTAATATTAATATTGAGCAGAATTAATTTCAGTCTATTGGTTCGGCCTCCTCAACAGTCATGGTGGCCCCTCGTGAAAATGAATTGCCAAACCCCAGGTCTAGTATATTAAGTGATACACACATCAGATGTTTTACAAAATACACATTATTAGATACTATTATTATGTATTTATATAGCACCATTAATTCCATGGTGCTGTACATGAGAAGGGGTTACATCAAAACACAAATATCACTTACAGTAAACAAAACTAACAATGACAGACTGGTACAGAGGGAAGAGGACCCTGCCCTTGCGGGCTTACATTCTACAGGATTATGGGGAAGGAGACAGTAGGTCGAGGGTTGCAGTAGCTCCAATGGTGTTGAGAGGTGGCTGTGTGGTCTTTACAGGCTGTAAGCTTCTTTGAAGAGATGGGTTTTCAGGTTTCTTTTGAAGGATCCAAAAGTAGTGGATAACCGGATGTGTTGGGGCACTGAATTCCAGAGGATGGGTGATATTCGGGAGAAGTCTTGGATGCGATTGGGTGAGGACCGAATAAGCGTGGAGGAGAGGAGGAGGTCTTGGGAGGACCGGAGATTACGTGAGGGAAGATATTGAGAGATTAGCGTGGAAATATACGGAGGAGAAAGATTATGGATGGCTTTGTAGGTCAGTGTTAGTAATTTAAACTGGCTGAGAAATTGGGAGCCAGTGAAGGGATTTGCAAAGAGGGGAAGCAGGAGTGTAGCGAGGAGAGAGATTAATTAGTCGGGCAGCAGAGTTAAGGATGGACTGGAGGGGTGCGAGAGTGTTAGAAGGTAGGCCACAGAGGAGTATGTTGCAGTAGTCGAGGCGGGAGATGATTAGGGCATGCACGAGCATTTTGGTAGAGTGTCGGTTGAGGAAAGGACGGATTCTGGAAATATTTTTGAGCTGGAGGCGACAGGAGGTGGCGAGAGCTTGGATGTGCAGTTTGAAGGACAGGGCAGAGTCAAGGGTTACTCCGAGTCAGCGGATTTTGGGGACAGGGGAAAGTGTGATTTCATTTATTTTGATAGATAGATCAGGTAGGGAAGATATGTGAGATGGAGGAAAGATAATAAGTTCAGATTTGTCCACATTGAGCTTGAGGAAGCGAGAGGAGAAGAAGAAGGATATGGCTGATAGGTGACATCTGGGCATCTGGGCCAGAGAGGTAGATCTGAGTGTCATCGGCATATAGATGGTACTGGAAGCCATAGGACCTTATGAGTTGTCCCAGGCCGAGTGTATAGATTGAGAAGAGTCAGGGTCCTAGGACAGAGCCTTGAGGGACACCAACAGAGAGGGGGCGAGATGAAGAGGTAGTATGGGAGTAGGAAACGCTAAATGTGCGGTTGGCAAGGTATGAGGAGATCCAAGATAGGGCAAGGTCTTTGACCCCAAAGGAAGAGAGGATCTGTAGTAGGAGGCAGTGGTCAACTGTGTCGAAGGCAGAGGACAGGTCTAGGAGGAGGAGTATAGAGAATTGTCTGTTAGCTTTGGCTGTAAATAAGTCGTTAGTAATTTTGGTCAGGGCAGTCTCAGTGGAATGGTGGGGGCGGAAGCCAGATTGTAGGTTGTCGAAGAGAGAGTTAGATGCAAAGTGAGAGGAAAGTTCAGCATAGACGTGCTGCTCAAGGAGTTTGGATGCAAATGGGAGCAAAGATATGGGGCGATAGGTGGACATAGCGCTTGGGTCAAGGGATGGCTTTTTGAGGATAGGTGTGATTGTGGCATGTTTGAAGGCAGAGGGGAAGGTACCAGAAGTTAGTGAAAGGTTGAAGAGATGGGTTAGGGATGGGATTAGTGTGGTGGTGAGGTTGGGGAGGAGGTGGGATGGGATGGGGTCAAGTGAACAAGTGGTGAGGTGTGATTTGGAGAGAAGATGAGCAAGCTCCCCTTCAGAGATTTTGGAGAGTGAAGTTATGGGGTTTGGGCATTGGTCTCTCATACAAAGGGGTTGTGGTGGTTGGACAACAAAGACTTGCCTTGTTTGGTCTATCTTATTTTTGAAGTGCGTGGCAAAGTCCTCGGCAACGATTAGGGAAGTCGGAGGGGGCAGTGGTGGGCGGAGGAGGGAGTTAAAAGTGTTGAACAACTGTTTGGGGTTGTGGGATAAGGAAGATACGAGGGTTGTGAAGTAGGCCTGTTTAGCAGAGGTGAGAGCTGATTTGAATGCCAGTGTTGCTTGTTTGAGTGCAGTGAAATCATCTTGTGAATGCGTTTTCTTCCAACGCCGTTCTGCAAATCTCGATACGTGCCGAAGCTTTTTAGTGATGTTATTGTGCCAGGGTTGTCTATTGGTTCGTCGCGCTCTGCTATGCATGACAGGGGCAACCGTGTCAATAGCTGATGCAAGAGTGGCATTGTAGAAAGCAGTGGCAGTGTCTGTGTCGTGGATTGAGGATATAGAGGACAGTGGTAGGATAGAGTCAGAGAGTGTGTGGATGTCTAGGTGTGCGAGGTTCCTGCGTGGGTGCGCATGGTGCTGGACATGGGTGACAGGTGAGGAGGACAGGGATGAGAAAGTGAGTAGATGGTGGTCAGATAGAGGGAGGGGGGAGGTTGTGAAGTTAGATAGGGAGCATAAACGGGTGAAGACCAGGTCTAATGTGTGTCCGTCTGTGTGGGTGGCTGAGGAGGACCACTGAGTAAGTCCAAAGGATGAAGTAAGGGACAGGAGTTTGGAGGCTGCTGACTGGTGGGTGTCAATGGGGATAGTGTGACTACCAGATGTTTGTAGTCACAATGTATCATATGCCAGTCATATATTCTCCTGCATACTGTATGTTGTAAAATGGCCGCCGCGATATCCATCTGCGCACGCGTGGCATCCCGCGGCCATTTTCCTGAAGCCGCGGCCAGCAGAGCGCCGCTTCTGCGCACGCGCGGCCAAAGGAAGATGGCCACGCCCACCGATCACCAATGAAATAACGAACAGCGCGCTCTTTTAAATCCCCTGGCAGAGGATTCGGGACCTTGGGCATGCGCACACCACTACGCCACCAACGGAAAACTACGCAAAATCTGGGGGAAGACAACACGCCCTTTTGACCAGACCAGCCTGATTGACAGGCGAAAACGGAGACTTTGCAAAGGTATTTCGGCAACTTAGGTGGGTAATAAACGCATAACAAACACACTAATGTAACGCCCACCTCTGCCCCTTTTTAACGCTATTTTTATCCCATCTTCCAAAAACGTGGTGACAGGTTCCCTTTAAGGATGACTTAATATTGAAAAGTAAATGAGCTTTATTAAATTAATTCTATGGATGATAATAAAAAGTATTATCTGGGTTTAATTAATTACTTTTTTTATTTAAGAAACAAAAACAGTAATTATTTTGAAGGTGCCCTATACAGTTCATTGGCCATGTCCTAGAAAAGTGTCTAAAACAGCACGTCTGACATCACTTCCTACTCTGCAGCATTTGGCTGAAGTGGCAGTTTACAGACTTCCTGCTCTGCTGTAATTGGTTGAAGTGGGCAGCACGGTGGCTCAGTGGTTAGCACTGTTGCCTTGCAGCGCTGGGTTCCTGGGTTCATATCCCACCAAGGACGACATCTGTAAGGACTTTATATGTTCTCCCCATGTTTGTGTGGGTTTCCTCTGGGTTCTCCGGTTTCCTCCCACACTCCAAATATCATACCGATAAGGAATTTAGATTGTGAGCCCTAATGGAGACAGTGATGATGTCTGTAAAGCGCTGCGGAATATGATGGCGCGATATAAGCAAAGCATAATAATAAGTGGCACCTCACACAGACCTCCTGCTCTGCTGCCTCCATGCATGTGGAGCGCCCCCACTGCCGCAGGGTCGAGGGGTACCCGGTACCGGGCCTCTCTGTCTCGGTTTTGGGAGTGTCACGGTGGCTAGGCCCGGTCCGTGACCCTGCTGAGGGGCGTCCAGTGAAAGTTGAGAGCGATGTGGTGTGGTGCAGGTCGCGATGAATAATGAGGACACCAGGTTGCAGTCTCTTTACTGAAGGCTTCAGGATCCTCAATCCGGAATACGGTTAACTGGGCTATCTGAGACCGGCCGGTCCGATGGCACCTCCAGAGTTCCCTTCGCAGGTGGAAATCTGTGCCTACCTTCTAGCGCTTGTGTGTTGTAGTCCTTCCCTGCTGAGCACCACGGGATAGTCCTCACAACTGTTGTGTCTGTTTCTGAAGTTCCCTCACAAATGATTCTGATGTTCTTCTCCGTCCCCCAGATGATATGGCTAGGACGCACCCGTATGACGGGTAGGCCTGGAGTTCTTCCGGGACCCTAGAGTCGCCCCTCTCCAACTGTTGCCCCCTATGTCTGCTTAGGTGATTTAGGTGAGACAGCCCGCCTATAACTGACTGTCCTGCCGTAGGTTTGAAGTAAGGCTTGGAGCTCAATACTTCCTCGGCGTTTCCGGCCACCGGTTACGCGCCTCAGTAGGATGTTGCCTCGGTCTTACAGCCCGACTCCTACTGGTGTTATCTCCTTGTTGCGTTGATCTCGTTTCTCACTCTTCACAATAAACCTCGCTTCTTGTCCTTTCTTGGGGTACCGCCGCAATGAAGTGCAGGCGCGGTCCGGTAACGTTCTTTCTGTTCGCTAGGCCTCTGTCAGGATCCCACCCCTGACAGGAACCCCCCCTGAATCTTCCCCTGCAACACCCTCTGCCACAGGATGTTGCCTGGTTCCAACCCAGTCAGCTTTCTGTCTAACTTCCTATCTAACCCCCAGTTTTACCAGATTGTGAGGAGTGGCCTAATACATAGCACCCTTAGCTCCCCCTGGAGACCAGACTGTGAAGTGTATTGGTGTCTGTGATACGTGGTCAGGTGAACTCCTTCAGTGCCATCAGACGTACCAATACCCCCCTTAGCGGCGGAGCATCAGTACTGCAACGACCAGGACTCTGGGGCGCTGCACTCCCCCCCGGTTAAATCCAGTACTCCTGTACTGGGAAGAAAACAACAATACATGTCAGCAAAAAGACGTACAATTTTGAAATGCAATAACAAGTAAATTTTTAACAGAGCTTCCCTTTATGGGAGGTGAGAACACTTGAACGTTACAAACATGGTTAAATACTTTAAATAACATACCATAAATAACTTCTATTACCCAACCGGGTATTCTACTTAGTGCAATCACTGAACAATAATTTAACTTTGCCTCTAAGGACGTATAAGCTGAATCCACTAAAGGCTTACTATAAGACTAACTTTTTCTTTAAGGGCGTATAAGCTAAACCCACTAAAGACTTACTCATAAAACACTACAATGTTAATCAACTTTTCTTCATTTTCCAACTTTACATTCGCAGGACCGCCTGTCTATCTGCCCCAGGCCTACTGTAGCTGTACCTATAGTTGTTCTTCAACTATATCAATAGTAAAAGAATAAAAACTGAAAATGTAGGCCCCTTAAAAAATAGTGAGGAAAGAATGGTTGTAGATGACGAGGAAAAGGCTAACATATTAAACACCTTCTTCTCCACGGTATTCACGGTGGAAAATGAAATGCTCGGTGAAATCCCAAGAAACAATGAAAACCCTATATTAAGGGTCACCAATCTAACCCAAGAAGAGGTGCGAAACCGGCTAAATAAGATTAAAATAGATAAATCTCCGGGTCCGGATGGCATACACCCACGAGTACTAAGAGAACTAAGTAATGTAATAGATAAACCATTATTTCTTATTTTTAGGGACTCTATAGCGACGGGGTCTGTTCCGCAGGACTGGCGCATAGCAAATGTGGTGCCAATATTCAAAAAGGGCTCTAAAATTGAACCTGGAAATTATAGGCCAGTAAGTCTAACCTCTATTGTTGGTAAAATATTTGAAGGGTTTCTGAAGGATGTTATTCTGGATTATCTCAATGAGAATAACTGTTTAACTCCATATCAGCATGGGTTTATGAGAAATCGCTCCTGTCAAACCAATCTAATAAGTTTTTATGAAGAGGTAAGCTATAGGCTGGACCATGGTGAGTCATTGGACGTGGTATATCTCGATTTTTCCAAAGCGTTTGATACTGTGCGCACAAGAGGTTGGTACACAAAATGAGAATGCTTGGTCTGGGGGAAAATGTGTGTAAATGGGTTAGTAACTGGCTTAGTGATAGAAAGCAGAGGGTGGTTGTAAATGGTATAGTCTCTAACTGGGTTGCTGTGACCAGTGGGGTGCCGCAGGGGTCGGTATTGGGGCCTGTTCTCTTCAACATATTCATTAATGATCTGGTAGAAGGTTTACACAGTAAAATATTGATATTTGCAGATGATACAAAACTATGTAAAGCAGTTAATACAAGAGAAGATAGTATTCTGCTACAGATGGATCTGGATAAGTTGGAAACTTGGGCTGAAAGATGGCAGATGAGGTTTAACAATGATAAATGTAAGGTTATACACATGGGAAGAAGGAATCAATATCACCATTACACACTGAACGGGAAACCACTGGGTAAATCTGACAGGGAGAAGGACTTGGGGATCCTAGTTAATGATAAACTTACCTGGAGCAGCCAGTGCCAGGCAGCAGCTGCCAAGGCAAACAGGATCATGGGGTGCATTAAAAGAGGTCTGGATACACATGATGAGAGCATTATACTGCCTCTGTACAAATCCCTAGTTAGACCGCACATGGAGTACTGTGTCCAGTTTTGGGCACCGGTGCTCAAGAAGGATATAATGGAACTAGAGAGAGTACAAAGGAGGGCAACAAAATTAATAAAGGGGATGGGAGAACTACAATACCCAGATAGATTAGCGAAATTAGGATTATTTAGTCTAGAAAAAAGACGACTAAGGGGCAATCTAATAACCATGTATAAGTATATAAGGGGACAATACAAATATCTTGCTGAGGATCTGTTTATACCAAGGAAGGTGACGGGCACAAGGGGGCATTCTTTGCGTCTGGAGGAGAGAAGGTTTTTCCACCAACATAGAAGAGGATTCTTTACTGTTAGGGCAGTGAGAATCTGGAATTGCTTGCCTGAGGAGGTGGTGATGGCGAACTCAGTCGAGGGGTTCAAAAGAGGCCTGGATGTGTTCCTGGAGCAGAACAATATTGTATCATACAATTATTAGGTTCTGTAGAAGGACGTAGATCTGGGGATTTATTATGATGGAATATAGGCTGAACTGGATGGACAATTGTCTTTTTTCGGCCTTACTAACTATGTTACTATGTTACTATGTTACTGCCTCTCGCTCTTTTGCAGGACCGCCTCGCTTCTCGTCTGGGCCTACTGCCTTTCTCCTTCTATACACAGTATAGGACTTATCAACCTTCTCTCAGCACAAGACCACTGAGCCATCTCTGTATGGCTCCTAGGAGGACTCACCAATTAACCCCGTACGGGTTCACTTCCTGTCCTCATTCTCTAACACATTATTAAACATTTCCTACAATCAACTAACTGACTACATATAACTTTTACATATAAATATTATCATTACTTCTTTTAAGGTGACATTATACTTCAAGTGCTATTGGTGAACGTTCCCTTTAAGAGAGAACCAAGTCTCTTGGAGGTAGTGCAACTTCTCAAGCTGCAAGTTCGTGTAAGGCAGGGACTCCTGTACTGTTTCCAGGAACAGTGTCTTCGCAAAGAGTCCTTTTTCTTGTAAAAACCAGTAGGGGGCACCTTTAAGAAGGTGCAAACTATTTACAAAACAGTTTGTGAATCATTCACCATCCATGATTCGGTAGTCTTTATAACATAGGTGAACAGGGAGCAAAAAAAGGAAAATAAAAGCAAAAATAAAAGCAATAGGGATCCCGGGTAAACGAAGGGATCCCTTTAAGAATAACCCTAGTCGGGTTTAAAGCAGCAAAAAGCAGGGAAACAAACAGTTAACTATTTACATATCCATGGCATCGAGGTTTACTCTCGCTCTGGCGGCCGTAGCTCCGCATAGACCTCGCTCGGCAAGGTGATCGGCGAGATCGGGGCCTTTAAGAAGTGCTCCATACCCGTGGCCCGATCCCAGGGTGTAAGGCGCCGGAGTCTATAGGTCCCAGGGAGAGGGGGTACCATGACGGGGCCTATCAGCAAGTCCTCTGCTGGCGAGGCAGGGTCATTCTTCATACCTGCTTCAGATGCGGTCCCTCCGGTGCTGATCTGCTCCGTCTCCGCTGGGATCTGGAACGCTGCCTTGCGCTGCGGCGTTGTCATCTCCGTTTGCAGCATCTCGCTTTCCGGCAGGGCCTTGCTTTCTGGCTTCGGAGAGCTGGAACTTCTTTCTTGCTCCAGACCAGACGAGGCTGCCGACAGACGTCTGATGAGGCTCCCGATGAAGGTCTTCTTCCACCCGGCCTCAGTGCTCAGCTGCGTCCGCCGGCGTTGGTCACTGAGCTCATCCACTCCGGCCTGCAGGAAGTCAGTATCAGCGGTGGAGGCCCGGTCACGGTGTCCCTCCGGGTAGCTGGGGGAGTCCTCTGCTCCGACCCCACGCTCCGGTTCCGGGCAGCTCTGTTATGATCTGGTGGCCTAAGAGCAGCATGAGACGTACTCTGGAGAAGGTGGTACCTGTACTGACCGCAGACCCTGAACTTAACACCGCAACTAGAAGTAGCCGTGGAATGTACCTAGCGCTCCCTAGACATCTCGACACAGCCGGAGGACTAATTAAACCTAGAGATAGAAAAGGGAAAACTATCTTGCCTCAGAGAAAATCCCCAAAGGATAGGTAGCCCCCCACAAATATTGACTGTGAGAGGAGAGGGAAAAAACATACACAGACTGAAATGAGAATTTAGCAAAGGAGACCACTTCTAGCTAAATAGAAAGGATAGGACAGAGTACTATGCGGTCAGTATAAAAACACTAGAAAATATCCACCACAGAAAATACAAAATCTCCAAAGCTAACTAAAGATATGGAGGGTATATCTGCATTTCCAGAGATACCAGCTTGGCTAAACAAATCCTTATACAGACCAAGCTGGACAAGACAAAACATAGAAAAGAACTGAACAACAAGGTCACAGCATGTGGCCAGCAAAATCAAAGCCAGAACTTATCTTTGTTGAAATGAACTGCAAAGCAGAAGAGACCAGGCAGGGATGTGAATCCTCCAGGAACAATGGACAACTGGCACTGACTAAAGGGTGAAGCCAGACTAAATAGCCCAGTCTAAAGTGGACACACCTGATGACTGCTGTGAAAGACAGACAGCAGCGCTACCACTTATAACCACCGGAGGGAGCCCAAGAGCAGAATTCACAACAGTACCCCCCCCTTGAGGAGGGGTCACCGAACCCTCACCAGAGCCCCCAGGCCGATCAGGACAAGCCAAATGGAAGGCACGAACCAAATCGTCAGCATGAACATCGGAGGCAACAACCCAAGAATTATCCTCCTGGCCATAACCCTTCCACTTGACAAGATACTGAAGCCTCCGCCTTGAAAAACGAGAATCCAAGATCTTCTCCACCACATACTCCAACTCTCCATCAATCAACACCGGGCAGGAGGATCAACAGAGGGAACCACGGGCACCACATATTTCCGCAACAAAGATCTATGAAAAACATTAAGGATGGAAAAAGAGGCTGGAAGGGCCAAACGAAAAGACACAGGATTGATAATCTCAGAAATCCTATAAGGACCAATAAACCGAGGCTTGAACTTAGGGGAAGAAACCTTCATAGGAACATGACGGGAGGACAACCAGACCAGATCTCCAACCCGAAGCCGGGAACCAACACACCGACGACGGTTAGCAAAACGCTGAGCCCCCTCCTGAGACAACACCAAATTGTCAACAACATGAGCCCAAATTTACTGCAACCTGTCAACCACAGAGTCCACCCCAGGACAATCAGAAGGCTCAACCTGCCCCGAAGAAAAACGAGGATGAAAACCAGAGTTACAAAAAAAAGGGTGAAACCAATGTAGCAGAACTAGCCCGATTATTAAGGGCAAACTCGGCCAATGGCAAGAAAGCCACCCAATCATCCTGATCAGCAGACACAAAGCATCTCAAATAAGTTTCCAAAGTCTGATTAGTTCGCTCGGTTTGGCCATTTGTCTGAGGATGAAATGCGGAAGAAAAAGACAAATCAATGCCCAGCCTAGCACAAAAGGTCCGCCAAAACCTAGAAACAAACTGGGAACCTCTATCGGACACAATATTCTCCGGAATGCCATGCAAACGAACCACATGCTGAAAAAACAACGGAACCAAATCAGAAGAGGAAGGCAATTTAGGCAAAGGTACCAAATGAACCATCTTAGAAAACCGGTCACAAACCACCCAGATAACTGACATCCTCTGGGAAACCGGAAGATCCGAAATAAAATCCATAGAAATATGCGTCCAAGGCCTCTCAGGGACCGGCAAAGGCAAAAGCAACCCAGTAGCGCGGGAACAGCAAGGCTTGGCCCGCTGTTATGACCCCAATGGCAGAGGGTCTCAGAAATAAATACCAAGTCTGCAAACACAAAAAAAACAGCTCATAGGGCAGTGGTAACTGGGCTGACCGTATATCTAATCCTAGCACCACAAATAGCAGCAGCCGGGGAACGTGCCTACGTTGGTTCTAGACGTCTCGCGCCAGCCGGAGAACTAACTAACCCTAGAAGGGAAAAGATAGACCTTTCTTGCCTCCAGAGAAAAGACCCCAAAAGTTGGATACAAGCCCCAACAAATAATAACGGTGAGGTAAGAAGAAAAGACAAACGTAAGAATGAACTAGGTATTTAGCAAAGAGAGGCCCACTGACTAATAGCAGAATATAGTAAGATGACTTATACGGTCAGCAAAAACCCTATCAAAATTTCCACGCTGGATATTCAAGAACCCCCGAACCGTCTAACAGCCCGGGGGGAGAATACCAGCCCCCTAGAGCTTCCAGCAAAATCAGGAATCACATTTAGTACAAGCTGGACAAAAAATAAGAGCAATACAAATAACCAAAAAACAAGGAAGCAGGACTTAGCTTAATTTTGCAATAACCAGGACCAGCAGACAGGAGCAAACAGAAAGGACTGATTACAACGATGCCAGGCACCAGACTGCGAATTCAGGAAGTTCATATAGCAACACCCCTGGATTAACAACCCAGGTGGGTGCCAAAGTGAGGAAAGACAATCCCAGAGTCATATCACTAGTGACCACAAGAGGGAGCCAAAAAAGTCTAATTCACAACAGTACCCCCCCTTTAAGGAGGGGTCACCGAACCCTCACCAAGACCACCAGGGCGATCAGGATGAGCAGCGTGAAAGGCACAAACTAAATCGGCCGCATGCACATCAGAGGCAACCACCCAGGAATTATCCTCCTGACCATAGCCCTTCCACTTGACCAGATACTGAAGCCTCCGCCTGGAGAGACGAGAATCCAAGATCTTCTCCACCACGTACTCCAACTCGCCCTCAACCAACACCGGAGCAGGAGGCTCAACAGAAGGAACCACAGGTACAACGTACCGCCGCAACAAAGACCTATGGAACACGTTGTGAATGGCAAACGACATCGGAAGATCCAAGCGAAAGGACACAGGATTAAGGATTTCCAATATCTTGTAAGGACCGATGAAGCGAGGCTTAAATTTAGGAGAGGAGACCTTCATAGGAATAAATCGAGAAGACAGCCATACCAAATCCCCAACACGAAGTCGGGGACCCACACCGCGGCGGCGGTTGGCAAAACGCTGAGCCTTCTCCTGTGACAACTTTAAGTTGTCCACCACATGATTCCAAATCTGCTGCAACCTATCCACCACAGAATCTACCCCATTGCATTAAATCAGGTGTTTGTTCAGACAACACCACAAGAGGATTAGCGGCTTTGCGCTCCCGCAAACGCCGGTCAATTTGAATAGCCAGCGCCATGGAATCATTCAGACTTGTAGGAATGGAGAAACCCACCATCACATTCTTAATGGCTTCAGAAAGGCCATTTCTGAAATTTGCGGCCAGAGCACACTCATTCCACTGAGTAAGCACGGACCATTTCCGAAATTTTTGGCAATACACTTCAGCTTCATCCTGGCCCTGAGAAATAGCCAGCAAGGCTTTTTCTGCCTGAATTTCAAGATTGGGTTCCTCGTAAAGCAATCCGAGCGCCAGAAAAAACGCATCAATATTTGCCAATGCCGGATCTCCTGGCGCTAGCGAGAAGGCCCAATCCTGAGGGTCGCCCCGTAAAAAAGAGATAACAATTTTAACTTGCTGAGCTGAGTCTCCAGATGAACGGGGTCTCAGAGATAGAAACAATTTACAATTATTCCTGAAATTCCTAAACTTAAATCGGTCTCCAGAGAACAGTTCAGGAATAGGTATTTTAGGTTCAGACATAGGACTACTGGTAACAAAATCTTGTATGCCCTGCACACGAGCAGCAAGCTGGTCCACACTTGTAATCAAGGTCTGGACATTCATGTCTGCAGCAAGCTCAAGCCACTCGGAGGTAAAGGGGAGGAAGAAAGAGAGGAAAAAAAACAAACAAACAAAAAAAAACTCAGAATTTCCTTTCTTATAATCCCACTTCTGCAATGCATTAAACATTCAACTTTGGCCTGGCATACTGTTATGACCCCAATGGCAGAGGGTCTCAGAAATAAATACCAAGTCTGCAAACACAAAAAAACCAGCTCATAGGGCAGTGGTAACTGGGCTGACCGTATATCTAATCCTAGCACCACAAATAGCAGCAGCCGGGGAACGTGCCTACGTTGGTTCTAGACGTCTCGCGCCAGCCGGAGAACTAACTAACCCTAGAAGGGAAAAGATAGACCTTTCTTGCCTCCAGAGAAAAGACCCCAAAAGTTGGATACAAGCCCCCAACAAATAATAACGGTGAGGTAAGAAGAAAAGACAAACGTAAGAATGAACTAGGTATTTAGCAAAGAGAGGCCCACTGACTAATAGCAGAATATAGTAAGATGACTTATACGGTCAGCAAAAACCCTATCAAAATTTCCACGCTGGATATTCAAGAACCCCCGAACCGTCTAACGGCCCGGGGGAGAATACCAGCCCCCTAGAGCTTCCAGCAAAATCAGGAATCACATTTAGTACAAGCTGGACAAAAAATAAGAGCAATACAAATAACCAAAAAACAAGGAAGCAGGACTTAGCTTAATTTTGCAATAACCAGGACCAGCAGACAGGAGCAAACAGAAAGGACTGATTACAACGATGCCAGGCACCAGACTGCGAATTCAGGAAGTTCATATAGCAACACCCCTGGACTAACGACCCAGGTGGGTGCCAAAGTGAGGAAAGACAATCCCAGAGTCATATCACTAGTGACCACAAGAGGGAGCCAAAAAAGTCTAATTCACAACAGCCCGCGCACAAGTCCCACAGTACTGCACAAAAGAACGCACATCCCATGATAAAGAAGGCCACCAAAAGGACCTACCAACCAAATCTCTGGTACCAAAAATCCCAGGATGACCAGCTAACACAAAACAATGAACCTCCGATTTCACTTTACTAGTCCATGTGTCAGGAACAAACAATTTCCCCACTGGACAGCGGTCAGGTTTATCAGCCTGAAATTCCTGAAGAACCCGTCGTAAATCAGGGGAGATGGCAGAAAGAATCACCCCTTCCTTCAGAATACCGACCGGCTCAAGGACCCCAGGAGAATCAGGCAAAAAGCTCCTAGAGAGGGCATCAGCCTTAACATTCTTAGAACCCGGAAGATACGAGACCACAAAATCAAAACGGGAGAAAAACAGGGACCATCGGGCCTGTCTAGGATTCAGCCGTTTGGCAGACTCGAGGTAAATCAGATTCTTATGATCGGTCAAGACCACAATACGGTGATTGGCCCCCTCAAGCCAATGTCGCCACTCCTCAAATGCCCACTTCATAGCCAACAACTCACGATTGCCGACATCATAATTGCGTTCCGCAGGCGAAAACTTTTGAGAAAAGAAGGCACACGGTTTCATCAAGGAACCATCAGAATTCCTCTGGGACAAAACGGCCCCTGCCCCAATCTCAGAAGCATCAACCTCAACCTGAAAAGGAAGAGAAACATCCGGCTGACGCAACACAGGGGCAGAAGTAAATCGGCGTTTAAGCTCCTGAAAGGCAGAAACAGCCGCAGAGGACCAATTCGTCACATCAGCGCCTTTCTTCGCCAAATCGGTCAGGGGTTTAACCACACTGGAGAAGTTGGCAATGAATCGGCGATAAAAAATTAGCAAAGCCCAAAAATTTCTGAAGGCTCTTCACGAATGGGGGCTGGATCCAATCATGAATGGCCTGACCCTTAACTGGATCCATTTCTATAGATGAGGGAGAAAAAATGAAGCCCAAAAAAGAAATCTTCTGTACTCCAAAGAGGCACTTAGACCCCTTCACAAACAAGGCATTATCACGAAGGATCTGAAATACCATCCTGACTTGTTTCATATGAGACTCCCAATCATCTGAAAAAATCAAAATATCATCCAAATATACAATCATGAATTTATCAAGATAATTCCGAAATATAACATGCATGAAGGACTGAAATACAGATGGAGCATTAGAGAGTCCGAATGGCATCACAAGGTATTCAAAATGGCCTTCGGGCGCATTAAACGCAGTTTTCCATTCGTCACCCTGCTTAATACGAACAAGATTATATGCCCCTCGAAGGTCAATCTTAGTAAACCAACTAGCCCCCTTAATCCTAGCAAACAGATCAGAAAGCAAAGGCAAAGGGTATTGGAATTTGACCGTGATCTTATTCAAGAGGCGATAATCAATACAGGGTCTCAAGGAGCCATCTTTTTTGGCAACAAAAAAAAAACCTGCTCCCAATGGTGAAGAAGATGGCCGAATATGCCCCTTCTCCAAGGACTCCTTAACATAGCTCCGCATGGCGGTATGTTCTGGCACAGACAGGTTGAAAAGTCAGCCCTTAGGGAACTTACAGCCTGGAATCAAGTCAATAGCACAATCACAGTCCCTATGCGGTGGAAGGGAACTGGACTTGGGCTCATCGAATACATCCTGGAAATCTGCCAAAAACTCAGGAATTTCAGAAGAGGGGGAGGAGGCAATTGACATCAAAGGAACGTCACCATGAACCCCCTGACAACCCCAACTAGTCACAGGCATAGATTTCCAATCTAATACTGGATTATGCACCTGTAACCATGGGAAACCCAGCACAACAGCATCATGCAAATTATGCAACACCAGAAAACGACAATCTTCCTGATGGGCTGGCGCCATGCACATGGTCAGCTGTGTCCAAAACTGAAGTTTATTTTTAGCAAACGGTGTAGCATCAATACCCCTCAAAGGAATAGGACTCTGCAAAGGCTGCAAGGGGAAACCACAACGCCTGGCAAATTCTAAGTCCATTAAATTTAGAGCGGCGCCTGAATCCACAAATGCCATGACAGAAAATGACGACAATGAGCAGATCAGGGTCACAGACAACAGAAATTTAGGTTGTACAGTACTGATGGTAACAGAACTAGCGATTCTCTTGGTACGCTTAGGGCAATCAGAAATAGCATGAGCAGAATCGCCGCAGTAAAAACACAACCTATTCTGACGTCTGAATCCTTGTCGTTCACCTCTAGACACAATCCTATCACACTGCATAGGCTCAGGACTCCGCTCGGAAGACAATGCCACAGTGTGCACAACTCTGCGCTCGCGCAAGCGCCGATCAATCTGAATGGCCAGAGACATAGAATCACTCAGACCAGCAGGCGTGGGGAACCCCACCATAACATCTTTAACAGATTCAGAAAGACCCTTTCTGAAGATTGCCGCCAAGGCATCCTCATTCCATTTAGTCAGTACAGACCATTTTCTAAACTTCTGGCAATATGATTCTGCCACTTCTTGACCCTGAGACAGGGCCAACAAGGTCTTCTCAGCATGATCCACTGAATTAGGTTCGTCATACAATAACCCAAGCGCCTGAAAAAAGGTGTCTACATTAAGCAACGCCGGATTCCCAGGTTCCAGGGCAAATGCCCAATCCTGGGGGTCACCACGCAGCAGAGATATAACAATTTTAACCTGCTGGATGGGATCACCAGAGGAACGGGGTTTCAGAGCAAAAAACAGTTTACAGTTATTTTTAAAGCTCAGAAATTTGGACCTATCCCCAAAAAACAAATCAGGAGCTGGAATTCTAGGCTCCAAAACCGGAGTCTGAACGATATAATCGGAAATACCCTGTACTCTAGCAGCAAGTTGATCCACACGAGAAGCCAATCCCTGAACATCCATATCAGCGCCGAACTCCTGAGCCACCCAGAGGTAAAGAGGGAAGAAAAAAAAAACAAAACAACACAACAGACTCCAGAAAAAAAAATGGCTCAGCACTTTCCTTCCCTTCTTCTGAGATGCGGTTAACTCATTGTGGGCCAGTTGTACTGTTATGATCTGGTGGCCTAAGAGCAGCATGAGACGTACTCTGGAGAAGGTGGTACCTGTACTGACCGCAGACCCTGAACTTAACACCGCAACTAGAAGTAGCCGTGGAATGTACCTAGCGCTCCCTAGACATCTCGACACAGCCGGAGGACTAATTACCCCTAGAGATAGAAAAGGGAAAACTATCTTGCCTCAGAGAAAATCCCCAAAGGATAGGCAGCCCCCCACAAATATTGACTGTGAGAGGAGAGGGAAAAAACATACACAGACTGAAATGAGAATTTAGCAAAGGAGGCCACTTCTAGCTAAATAGAAAGGATAGGACAGAGTACTATGCGGTCAGTATAAAAACACTAGAAAATATCCACCACAGAAAATACAAAATCTCCACAGCTAACTAAAGATATGGAGGGTATATCTGCATCTCCAGAGATACCAGCTTGGCTAAACAAATCCTTATACAGACCAAGCTGGAGAAGACAAAACATAGAAAAGAAATGAACAACAAGGCCACAGCATGTGGCCAGCAAAATCAAGGCCAGAACTTATCTTTGTTGAAATGAACTGCAAAGCAGAAGAGACCAGGCAGGGATGTGAATCCTCCAGGAACAATGGACAACTGGCACTGACTAAAGGGTGAAGCCAGACTAAATAGCCCAGTCTAAAGTGGACACACCTGATGACTGCTGTGAAAGACAGACAGCAGCGCTACCACTTATAACCACCGGAGGGAGCCCAAGAGCAGAATTCACAACAGAGGTTCCCAGTTTGTTTCTAGGTTTTGGTGGGCCTTTTGTGCTAGGCTGGGCATTGATTTGTCTTTTTCTTCCGCATTTCATCCTCAGACAAATGGCCAAACCGAGCGAACTAATCAGACTTTGGAAACTTATTCGAGATGCTTTGTGTCTGCTGATCAGGATGATTGGGTGGCTTTCTTGCCTTTGGCTGAGTTTGCCCTTAATAATCGGGCTAGTTCTGCTACCTTGGTTTCACCCTTCTTTTGTAATTTTGGTTTTCATCCCCGTTTTTCTTCGGGGCAGGTTGAGCCTTCTGATTGTCCTGGGGTGGACTCTGTGATTGACAGGTTGCAGCAAATTTGGGCTCATGTGGTAGACAATTTGGTGTTGTCTCAGGAGGAGGCTCAACGTTTTGCTAACCGTCGTCGGTGTGTTGGTTCCCGGCTTCAGGTTGGGGATCTGGTCTGGTTGTCTTCCCATGAAGGTTTCTTCCCCTAAGTTCAAGCCTCGGTTTATTGATCCTTATAGGATTTCTGAGATTATCAATCCAGTGTCTTTTCGTTTGGCCCTTCCAGCCTCTTTTTCCATCCATAATGTTTTTCATAGATCTTTGTTGCGGAAATATCTGGTGCCCGTTGTTCCCTCTGTTGATCCTCCTGCCCCGGTGTTGATTGATGGGGAGTTGGAGTATGTGGTTGAGAAGATCTTGGATTCTCGTTTTTCAAGGCGGAAGCTTCAGTATCTTGTAAAGTGGAAGGGTTATGGCCAGGAGGATAATTCTTGGGTTGTTGCCTCCGATGTTCATGCTGACGATTTGGTTCGTGCCTTCCATTTGGCTCGTCCTGATCGGCCTGGGTGCTCTGGTGAGGGTTCGGTGACCCCTCCTCAAGCGGGGGGTACTGTTGTGAATTCTGCTCTTGGGCTCCCTCCGGTGGTTATAAGTGGTAGCGCTGCTGTCTTTGGATCATTCATCAGGTGTGTCCACTTATTGCAATTCTGACTGGGCTATTTAGTCTTGCTTGACCCTTTAGTCAGTGCCAGTTGTCCATTGTTCCTGGAGGATTCACATCCCAGCCTGGTCTCTCCTGCTTTGCTGTTCATTTCAACAAAGATAAGTTCTGGCTTTGTTTTTTGCAGTCCACATGCTGTGGGCCTTATAGTTCAGTTCATTTCCATGTTTTGTCTTGTCCAGCTTGGTCTGTTTAAGGATTTGTTCAGCCAAGCTGGTATCTCTGGAGATAGTACTCTGTCCTATCCTTTCTATTTAGCTAGAGCGGCCTCCTTTGCTAAATCCTGAATTCAGTCTGCGTATGTTATTTCCCTCTCCTCTCACAGTCAATATTTGTGGGGGGCTGTCTATCCTTTGGGGATTTTCTCTGAGGCAAGATAGTTTTCCCTTTCTATCTCTAGGGGTATTTAGTCCTCCGGCTGTGTTGAGGTGTCTAGGGAGTGTTAGGTACATCCCACAGCTACTTCTAGTTGCGGTGTTAAGTTCAGGGTCTGCGGTCAGTACAGGTACCACCTTCTCCAGAGTACGTCTCATGCTGCTCCTAGGCCACCAGATCATAACAGCGGGTGTCACGTTGCATTGAGCACCTGATGTGCCTAAGCAGTAGAAACCCCCCACAAGTGACCTGATTTTGGAAACTAGACCCCCCATGGAACTTATCTAGATGTGTGGTGAGCACTTTGAACCCCCAAGTGCTTCACAGAAGTTTATAACGCAGAGCCGTGAAAATAAAAAATAATTTTTCATTCCTCTAAAATCATGTTTTAGCAAGCAATTTTTTATTTTCGCAAGGGTAACAGGAGAAATTGGACCCTAATAATTGTTGCCCAGTTTGTCCTGAGTACGCTGGTACCCCATATGTGGGGGTAAACCACTGTTTGGGCGCACGTCGGGGCTCGGAAGGGAGGGAGCACCATTTGACTTTTTGAACGCAAGATTGGCTGGAATCAATGGTGGCGCCATGTTGCGTTTGGAGACCCCTGATGTGCCTAAACAGTGGAAACCCCTCAATTCTAACTCCAACACTAACCCCAACACACCCCTAACCCTAATCCCAACTCTAGCCATAACTCTAATCACAACCCTAACCCCAACACACCCCTAACCACAACCCTAACCCTAATCCCAACCCTAACCCTAATCCCAACTCTAACCCTAACCCCAACCCTAACCACGACTTTAACCCCAACACACCCCTAACCCTAACCATAACCCTAACCACAAGCCTATTCTTAACCCTATTTCCAACCCTAGCCCTAATTCCAACCCTAACTCTAATTCCAACCCTAAGGCTATGTGCCCACGTTGCGGATTCGTGTGAGATTTTTCCACACCATTTTTGAAAAATCCGCAGGTAAAAATCACTGCGTTTTACCTGCGGATTTACTGTGGATTTCCAGTGTTTTTTATGCGGATTTCACCTGCGGATTCCTATTGAGGAACAGGTGTAAAACGCTGCGAAATCCACACAAAGAATTGACATGCTGCGGAAAATACAACGCAGCATTTCCGCGCGGTATTTTCCGCACCATGGGCACAGCGGATTTGGTTTTCCATAGGTTTACATGGTACTGTAAATCTGATGGAACAGTGCTACGAATCCGCAGTGGCCAATCCGCTGCGGATCCGCAGCCAAATCCGCACCGTGTGCACATAGCCTAATTCTAACGCTAACCCTAGTTCTAACCCTACCCCTAACCCTACCCCTAACCCTACCCCTAACCCTAACCCTACCCCAACCCTAACCCTAACCCTAGTTCTAACCCTAGTGGAAAAAAATATATTTTCTTTATTTTATTATTGTCCCTACCTATGGGGGTGATAAAGGGGGGGGTTCATTTACTATTTTTTTTATTTTGATCACTGTGATAGGTTTTATCACAGTGATCAAAATGTACATGGAACGAATCTGCCGGCCGGCAGATTCGGCGGGCGCACTGTGCATGCGCCCGCCATTTTGGAAGATGGCGGCACCCAGGGAGAAGACGGACGGACTCCGGGAGGATCGGTAAGTATGAGGGGGTGGTGGGGGGGTGGATCGGAGCACAGGGGGGGTGGAACGGAGCACGGGGGGAGCGGACAGGACGGGGGAGCGGACAGGCAGATGGAGGGGAGTACGGGACAGAACGGAGGACTGGGGAGGAGATCGGTGGCGGTGGGGGGGGGTCAGATCTGGATTTCCAGCCATGGCCGATGATATTGCAGCATCGGCCATGGCTGGATTGCAATATTTCACCATTTTCATAGGTGAAATATTGCAAATTGCTCTGATTGGCTGTTGCACTTTCAACAGCCAATCAGAGCGATCGTAGCCACGAGGGGGTGAAGCCACCCCCCTGTGCTAAAGTACAACTCCCCCTGTTCCTGCAGATCGGGTGAAATTGGAGTTAACCCTTTCACCCGATCTGCAGGGACGCGATCATTCCATGACGCCACATAGGCGTCATGGGTCGGATTGGCACCGAGTTTCATGACGCCTACGTGGCGTTATGGGTCAGGAAGGGGATAGACAGTGAGCTGATTATCACTGGAGGGGGCGGAGTTGGATTAGCAAGCAAATGCTACTGTAATCTGGACTATGATAATCACCAGGTGATAAAACCTTCAGTATAAGCAAACAACAGCACCCAGCCTGACACGTGACATATCCTGAAATCTGTGTTTAACCTCTACATCATGCTGTCCTCAGATTACATAGCAAAAACCTTCTGACAGATACCCTTTAAATTATTGTATATTTTTATACAACAGACTTTAAAAAAAAAAAATGTCTTTATTTTTAATTGTGGAAAAATATTTTGAAACTCGTTTTTTTTTTTTTTTTTAAACGTTTCACTTTTCTTTAGTCCCCATAGAGGGACCTCAACCTGTGATCGATTTCTATAGACTCTAATACAACCATATACAGAAAATCATGGTCTCCTATGATGCACAGTTTGTGCACAGGAAAATCAAAATGGCAGCCACGATGGCCTTCATCAGGCACCAAGCTGCCATTGCATTTTATGGGCACATTGCTGGGGGGGAAGTGTCGATGGAAGCCCAGATCAGAAGCCTGCACAGGATCGCGCAGCAGCAGCGATCAATGCTAGTGCAGGTCACTGCTGTAAGAAGCAGATGCTTGCTGTGTAGCACAGCCGGGATCTACATTGTATGGTGCAGGATCAGCTCATGATCCTGCTCCGTGAAGTAATAGTACGACATGGGGCAGGAAGAGATTTAAATAGCAATTGTTTATATATCTGTGGTTTAGATGGTGACACATATTAATTCATTTTGGGTTTTGTTTTGTCCTTTCTTAAAATATTTAGAAGCAATAAAAAGGAGAATAGAGCTAGACTGGGGCACAGAAGATGAAGAATATTTGGAAAAAGTAGAAACTCATGTGAAAGAGGCTCTGAATGAGGTCACCCCAGATGTGATCATCTACAATGCTGGGACCGATATACTGGACGGAGATCCACTCGGTGGGCTCTCAGTTTCCCCCCAAGTGAGTAGCAAATGTTTTACCCCGTGGCTTCATAAACATGTGATTTTCCACCATTGTAATAGGGCACGTTTGGAAAAGTTTGACTTTGTTGTCCATAGCACACACACACATTATTAAAAAGTATTTTAATGAAATAAAGACACATGGTGTTGTAATAGTTTATTATACTCTCAATCCAATTGAAGACCCTTCTCACCTGAAACAAAGTTAAAATAAAAGAACAACAATATCCCATACCGTTCGTCGTTCAGTCTTGTCCCACGCTGTAAATCCATCTGAAGGAGTTAACTAATTTTACTGCCAGGAGCTCTGCTAATGCAGCTGTGCTCCTGCCTGTAAAAACTAGGGAATGAATTACTAACATTAGTAGTGAGGAATATGTAAAAAAAAGAAGGGATATGAAATGGCTTACTGTATGTAAACCATGTCTCATATCCTGTCGGGTTTGGGAAGGAGATAGCAAAAGCCGGCAATTGAATTACCCGGCTTTTCTGCTATCTAGCGCTGTATTAAATATAAATATATATATATGTGTCTCAAATATATATATATATATATATATATATATATATATATATTCTACTAGATGGTGGCCCGATTCTAACGCATCGGGTATTCTAGAATATGCATGTTCACGTAGTATATTGCACAGCCCACGTAGTATATTGGTCAGACACATTGTATATTGCCCAGCGACGTAGTATATTGCCCAGCCACGTAGTATATTGCCCAACCACGTAGTATGTTGCCCAGCGACGTAGTATATTTCCCAGCAACGTAGTATATTGCCCAGTCACGTAGTATATTGCCCAGCCACGTAGTATATTGACCAGCCACGTAGTATATTGCCCAGTGACGTAGTATATTGCCCAGTGACGTAGTATATTGCCCAGCGACATAGTATATTGCCCAGCAATGTAGTATACTGCCCAGCCACGTAGTATATTGCACAGCCACGTAGTATATTGCCCAGTTACGTAGTATATTGCCCAGTGACGTAGTATATTGCCCAGCCACGTAGTATATTGCCCAGCCACGTAGTATATTGCCCAGCCACGTAGTATATTGCCCAGCCGCGTAGTATATTGCCCAGCCACATAGTATATTGCCCAGTGACGTAGTATATTGCACAGCGATGTAGTATATTGCCCAGCCATGTAGTGTATTGCCCAGTGACGTAGTATATTGCCCAGTGACGTAGTATATTGCCCAGTGACGTAGTATGTTGCCCAGTGACGTAGTATACTGCCCAGCCACGTAGTATATTGCACAGCCACGTAGTATATTGCCCAGTTACGTAGTATATTGCCCAGTGACGTAGTATATTGCCCAGTGACGTAGCGTATTGCCCAGCCACGTAGTATATTGCCCAGCCACGTAGTATATTGCCCAGCCACGTAGTATATTGCCCAGCCACGTAGTATATTGCCCAGCCGCGTAGTATATTGCCCAGCCACATAGTATATTGCCCAGTGACGTAGTATATTGCCCAGCGATGTAGTATATTGCACAGCGATGTAGTATACAGCACAGAGCCACGTAGTATATTGCCCAGCCATATAGTATAGTGCCCAGCCACATATGTCACAGGTTAAAAAATAAAAAATAAACATACTCACCTTCCGATCCGAGGGCCCCTTGTAGTTCTAACATACTCACCATACTTGTAGTTCTGCCGCCTGTGCGAGGTACAGGCAGCAGCATCCGATCCCAGCCTGCTCGCGTAGGCGCACAGGGCCTGTGATGATGTCACGGTCACATGACCGTGACGTCATGGAAGGTCCTTCTGCCATACGATAATTGGTACCGGAACCTGCCGCTTGCACAGAGCGGTTACTGGAGGGTGGCGAGGAGCGGGAAAGGCAGCGGAAGGTGAGTATACAATGAATTTTTTTTTTATTATTATTTTTAACATTAGATCCTTTTGACAGCGTCAATAGTAAAAACTTGATCACACAGGGTTAATAGCGGCGGTAACGGAGTGAGTTACCCACGGCATTTTGGGGTCCGTTACCGCCGACATTAACCCTGTGTGAGCGGTGAGAGGAGGGGTGTATGCGGGCGCCGGGCAGTGAGTGCGGGGAGTAAGGAGCGGCCATTTTCCCGGACTGTGCGTGTCGCTGATTGGTCGCGGCAGCCATGACAGGCAGCTGGCGAGACCAATCAGCGAACGAATAACCGCGACAGACAGACAGAAGGACAGACGGAAGTGACCCTTAGACAATTATATAGTAGATACTATGTGTAGAAATATATGACCCTGAGGCTACAGGGTCTAGGAGAGGGGAAAAAGACAAGAAACAGGGCGCAGGTCTAAGTGCTGATTATTTAGTTCAACTCAATTTTCAAAAAGCCTAAAATGCTCACCTTTGGTGTGGCTTGTATCATAGCGTATTGACCTTTGTGGTCTGAATGAGATGCCTTGTCTCCCTGATATGCAGCTGTAGTCTGGATACAACGGATCTCTCAGCCAGGAGACCGTGGAATGAGATTCAAAGGAAAAAAAAAGGGTTCATCCAGTCTGTTCAGCGCTCCCAGGTAACAGGCACCAGGCAGAGGTATTACAAATTCGGTAATTTATTTAAAACAAAAAACAATATATAGAACAATGCGTTTCGGCTATATGCTTATTAAAAATAGCCTTCCTCGGGTATGATCATACCTGGATAATAGGAGCTGCCCCATAGATTAACATTGGACCGAGTGCTATGCGATTTTTTAACGCATTGCACTCGGCCGTATTATTATTCCCTTATTTAGAGCATTGTTTAGGGTTTTCATGAATAAAAACTCCAAAGGTGTTTTTTTTTTTTTTTTTGTGGCTTACTTTCTTTTTGTGCATTACGTTCGCCACCCCTGTTTATAGGAACACACAAAAGGAACTCGTGCAAAACAGATCCGTGGCATAAATAATGCAAACGAAAGCAGAGGGACCTCATTGATTATTATGGGGCCCATCTGGGTTTTATTTCATGTCTGTTTTTAGAACAGAATAAAAAGAAAATCAAGCAGAACTTATTCTTCTGTTCCAACAACTGACACATAAGGCCTCATTCACACGTCTGATTTTCGCATGTGAGTGCTACCTGTCTATTCACCCTTTATATTCTATGGGAATTTTTTCCTCCGAAGTGGTCAGAGAAAAGCATCATAGAAGTCTGATTTTAATCCGTGGGTCAGATCAAAATCAGCAATGCAAGTCAATGGGTGCATGAAAAATTTGGGCCACACTCAGGAGACATCCGAGTGCGGTCAGATTTTCATGGACTGTCAGAATGGAGAAGATATAGAATTTTTTTTTAAATTTCTCCACATACTAAAAAATCAGAGTCTGATCAGAATAATCAATCTGACTTTCTTGTACAACAAAAAAATCAAATGTGTGAATGAGGCCTAATGGAGCCCATACAGAACCCATAATAATCAATGGATCTGTCAGTTTACGTTTCCATCAGTTCTGGATCTGTGTTGCATATGAATTCTATTTGTTTATTCCTTTAAAACAGAACCATCAGACAGAATGTTCAAACCGAAATGTGAACTTCGCCTTATACCTACAAATCATACAGTTCATACTACATAAAAAATTCTTATTCCCATAAACAAATGAGCTTTGTTATTTTATATATATAAAAATCATTTTTGTATTTTTTTTTATGATTAGGGAATTATAAAGAGAGATGAAATTGTGTTCAGCATTGCCAGGAGCCGTTCCATCCCAATACTGATGGTCACCTCTGGAGGATTCCAAACGAGGACAGCGCGGATAATTGCAGATTCCATAATCAATCTGCACAACCTCGGCCTTATTTCCAATTCTCAGCCAAGTGAACCCAGGATATGAGCAATGCTATAAAAAAATGTGACTAATTCTGTGTGGCAATAATTTACATGAATCTAAAATACTGTGTATTTATTTCAATGGGGAAAAAATGGAAAATTCTAAGATCCCTTTAATTTATTCGTTTAATTTTTGTTATTAATGGAGAAATCCACCTGAAAAGCATAAACTATTTGAGATTTCTAGTTTGACTATCTCTGACGGGGGATTGGGTAGGACACTAAGCACTGCAGTCCCTTAACTTGCCCCTTCAGTGATAGTTTCCTATGTCACACTCTTACTTATCAGAAAGGGGCTTTAATGGGAATTTTCCCTATAGATCATGTGCACATGGAGTATTTTTGCTAAGTTTTCATAGCGGAAATTCACAGGTTTTGATAAGCTTTGAGATTTGGAGAAGGATTTAGAGAATTTCTGCTCAGTTTCTTCTCCAAAAACTCCTGTAAATACTTACAATACAATAGTATTCTCTCCTTTATGTGCAGATATTCTTAAGATGGTTTTCCCATTATAGGCATTTATGGCACTTGTAGGATAAGACATCAATACCTGATAAATGTGATCCCTCTTCAAGGACACTTACCTTTTGAGGTGAACTAGTAACGTATTACTTGTGGACTTTGTAGCACCTAATCCAGAGTTTAAAAAAGTAACAGCAATGTAGATGATACTTAATATGCTGATTAGACTGCGGTTATCATTCACAAGTAAATTGACATGCAGTGCGAATATTCTTATCAGCATATCATCAATTCTTTTTGTAGAATTCCTTGTGGATTTCAATCTAGCAATGCACAGGGTGATGTCCATTGAAATTCTGTAACAATAACACTGGTCAACAGCATTTTTGGTGCCAAAGATATTTCATCGAATTTAGGGTATTTTTGGGGTGCTGATTCTGAATATGCTATCAGTTTTGCCAGATTGGCTCAAGTTTTTGACATTTTTGGTATCTTATTTATAGCACTTGTTGGTAAATGCGACGCATCATCTCATTAATTTCTTTGGATTAGTACTTGAACTGAGCAGTTCTCAATATAGTTTTGTGTTAATTAGTGTTCTAAAAGTTTGTTCATAGCTTGATTTTTGCACTAACTTTATGTTGTTGTCTGTTTTCCAGTGAAAAGCATGAACTCATCAAGAAGAAGTTGTCTTAACGATCCAGACTCATTCTGTTACATTTGTGGTGAATACACACTGCCAAAACATAGAAGAAACATAACAGACTTCGTAAAAAAAGTGTATTTTGCCTATTTTGGGGTTATGCTTGGGGACCAAGACAAGTTTTGGGCACCACACATAGTGTGCAAAGCATGTATCGAATTATTACGAAAATGGAGCAAAGGACAAAGAAAAAGCTTCAAATTTGGTGTTCCAATGGTGTGGAGAGAGCCAAAAAATCATCATGATGACTGTTATTTATGGTTAACACAGGTACAGGCACATCTTCACAATGAGGGACAGGCCTTCTTGCAGATTCCATGTTACTCCCATTTTCGTTTCTTATGCTTATTGAATCCTTGCACTTGCACTGCACAGAAATAACAGTCATCATGATGATTTTTTGGCTCTCTCCACACCATTGGAACACCAAATTTGAAGCTTTTTCTTTGTCCTTTGCTCCATTTTCGTAATAATTCGATACATGCTTTGCACACTATGTGTGGTGCCCAAAACTTGTCTTGGTCCCCAAGCATAACCCCAAAATAGGCAAAATACACTTTTTTTACGAAGTCTGTTATGTTTCTTCTATGTTTTGGCAGTGTGTATTCACCACAAATGTAACAGAATGAGTCTGGATCATTAAGACAACTTCTTCTTGATGAGTTCATGCTTTTCACTGGAAAACAGACAACAACATAAAGTTAGTGCAAAAATCAAGCTATGAACAAACTTTTAGAACACTAATTAACACAAAACTATATTGAGAACTGCTCAGTTCAAGTACTAATCCAAAGAAATTAATGAGATGATGCGTCGCATTTACCAACAAGTGCTATAAATAAGATACCAAAAATGTCAAAAACTTGAGCCAATCTGGCAAAACTGATGACATATTCAGAATCAGCACCCCAAAAATACCCTAAATTCATTAAAATATTTTGGACACCAGAAAAAAAAATTTTTTTTGTTGACCTGTGTAATTGCGGCAAAACCCACATTTAAGACATGCAACAAATTTGTTGCAAAAATAGTGGTGGATTTGATTGCACCAAATATACACATTTTTAGTGGCAAAATTGCAACATTTTGCCGTAGTGAGAAAAAAAATAAGATCTTTATAATCTAGTTTACATGTTGCATTTTTTATACTTGGGTTTTTTTTATTGACTTGTGGTTCAGCTTTTTGGAAAAAAAAAACAACATGTCAACTCTTCCAGCATATTCATTATAGATTTTTAAAGAAAGTTAGCAACAAAAAAATAAAAATATAACAAAAACCTAGAAAAGATGCACTTAATTTGCACTGCGGTTTTCCTGCACCAGACAGCATTTTTCTTTTTATTGCTCGATATGAGAGTTATAGAAAGAGTCTAAGGATAATGACCACTTGAGATAAGCAAAAAGATTTCCAGGACCCCTGTCTGGCATGCATGGCTACTGCAAACTTCCATCACCGGCACTCGAATGCTGGCATCCTGGACGCTTCTGGCGTTTACAAGGACGACAATGTTACATAATTGTGGCACAACACACGTCATGAAATCACAGTGGTCTTGTAAATGGCAGCATTCGAGTGTTAGAAGAGGAAATTCACAGGACCGTGCCGCGGAGTATCGGACAAGGGTTCTGCAAATCTTACTCATCTTTAGTGGGCCCCTTTGTATTGAACTGTATGGAGTCCGCTATATTTCTACTAGTTGAGGGTCCCCATTCATTAGATTTGTTGGCTTATCCTATAGATATGTCATAAATTCTTAAAATAGCAATTTCCCTGTAAATATCTTGGTACACTTAAAGGAAGCATTAATGGGTTTTGACACTAAAATGTGTAATGTCTCCATTATCACTTATCTTATTACTTGTCAGCAGCTGCATCTTTTGAAGAATTTATTTTTGCCTGAAAGTGCCAAATGTTCCTTCTAGCAATAGTAGCTTGTGTGTCCTTATACACTACCTATTTGATAAAGTAGACAGCTCGATGGCGGGTAGGTTCTATTACAACGTTAGATTGTCACAGACCCTGAAGTTTTCTTTCTGATCTTTGGAGCAGTTACGGAGCTGACGCTGGCTGGGAGGTAGCACAGGAATAGTCTTGTGGGGTCTTTACACTATGCAGCTGGTTTAGTTGTATTTGTTCCTATTTGTGATAGATCACAAAAAGAATTTGTGGAACATCGGTGACCACTTTACTGGAACAGGGACGGATAAGCAATCTCCACCATGATCCCTACAAATAGTAGAATAGATAGAATAGATCTCCGCTTCTCAGCCACTTGTGATAGAAACGTCAAAAATCTTCTGTCAAATTTTTAGACTTTAAGCAATTATTCCAAATTCTTTACCACCAGCAAAATGATCACCGCAAGCATGTGTTACTGACACTTCTCCGGTTGTAATTTTGTATTTGTCAAGTGTAAATTTATTGTTGGTGATTTCGCTAATGGTGTTTGTTAATAAATTATTACACTTTATTAATTCCTGGAATCTGTGGTCTTGTTTCTGAGAGCGCGTCCAGTCTATAATGTCTACGAATGGGATGCAGGGTCAGATCTGCCACGAGGTGAGATCAGCTCTCACTTTCTCTTGATTACTTCTACGTCCTAAGGTGGCGGGGACAGTGACGCCAGCGCTGATTGGGCACCAGGCTTGTGACATAACAACCTCACGCGAGTTCTGACACTGCTGAAATGGCGCTGACACAGCAGGTGAGTTTAGGTGATTTTATTTTAACGGGGGCAAACATTCAGATTGAGAAGTGGTTGTCCTAGTAGTGGACAATCCCTTTTTTAGGATGTGGAGCTTGGAAGCAGCAATCTAATATATAAAGCTGAATGTGTGTGTGTGTGTATGTATGTATGTATGTATGTATGTCCGGGATTGGCATCTGAACCGTAGCAGCTACAGCCACAAAATTTTGCACAGTCACACGTCTGGACCCCGAGAGCGTCATAGGCTATGTTGTGAGGTGAAATTTTAACCCCGCGCTTTCCAATTCACCAAACAATTTTGCCCCTATCTACATAATGGGGAAAAAGTGAAAGGAAAAGTGTTGGAGGCGTCGCAGCTACAGGCACAAAATTTTGCACAGTCACACGTCTGGACCCTGAGAGCGTCAAAGCTATATTGTGAGGTGAAATTTTAACCCCGCGCTTTCCAAGTCACCAAACAATTTTGCCCCTATCTACATAATGGGGAAAAAATGAAAGGAAAAGTGTTGGAGGCAAATTAACAGCTGCCAGATGTGAACAAGGGGGACTTAAAGAATGACAGCGATGGCACCAAAGAGTATATACTGTACAGTTGCTAAGGTGGGGCCCCAACATGGGATAATCACACCACCACGGGGATATGAACACACACACAAAATGCGCCACACACTACCACGTGCTCGAACACATATACCACCCTCAGTGCACATTTCACCACACATACACCAACCTCGCCACATAAAAGTAGAAACACAAAAGTCGCCGCTCAAAACTCGCCACGCGCAAAACTCTCCACATGCAAAACTCGCCACACGTGCAAAACTCGCCACACGCAAAACTTGCACACGCAGAAAAATTGCCACACGCAGAAAAATTGCCACATGCACAAAAGTTGCAACACATGCAAAAGTTGCCTCACACAAAACTTGCACATACTCAAAAGGCACCACACATAAAACTCGCCACGCGCAAAACTCGCCATGCGCAAAACTTGCTGCACACAACTTGCTACACTAACCTGTCACATGCAACTCGACACACAAAAAGTTGCTACACGCATGTCGCCACACAAAACTCATCTCACAAAAGTCCCTACATGCATGTCGCCACACGCAACTCAACACACACAACTTGACACACGAAACTCGCCCTAAAACACACACAAGTCTGGTATCCTTCAAAAATAAAAATCTGATTAATAAGCAGACAAACTACAAGAGCAACAAATGTACCATATAGGAATCCGGCAGCTGTCAGTCACATGACCAGTCTATTATGTGTATGTGTGAGCTAATATATACTGCCAGGGGGTGGGCTTACTGTTGGCTGGGGATTTATCAGGCTGCCATTTTAGCTTACAAATACTGAGGTAAAAATACTGACCAAATAACGTGTGAACGAGGGCTAATACAGGAGGAGATGGCATACAGCTATATACTATATACAGGAGATGACACACAGGTATATACTATTTACAGGGGAGATGACACACAGGTATATACTATATACAGGAGGAGATGACACACAGATATATACTATATACAGGAGAGATGACACACAGGTATATACTATATAGAGGAGGAGATGACATACAGGTACATACTACATACAGGAGGAGATGACATACAGGTATATACTATATACAGGAGGAGATGACACACAGGTATATACTATATACAGGAGCAGATTACCTACAGGTATATAGTATATACAGGAGGAGATGACACAGGTATATGCTATGTATAGGAGGAGATGACATACAGGTATATACTATATACAGGAGATGACACACAGATATATACTATATATAGGTGAGATGACACACAGGTATATACTATATACAGGAGATTACATACAGGTATATCTAATATATAAAGCTGAATGTGTGTATGTATGTATGTGTGTATGTCCGGGATTGGCATCTGTACCGTCGCAGCTACAGCCACAAAATTTTGCACAGTCACACGTCTGGACCCCGAGAGCGTCATAGGCTATGTTGTGAGGTGAAATTTTAACCCCGCGCGTTCCAATTCACCAAACAATTTTGCTCCTATCTACATAATGGGGAAAAAGTGAAGGGAAAAGTGTTGGAGGAAAATTGACAGCTGCCAGATGTGAACAATGAGGACTTAAAGAATGAGAGCGATGGCGACAAAGAGTATATACCGTACAGTTGCTAAGGTGGGGCCCCGACATGGGATACTCACCACACACGGGGATATGAACACAAACACAAAATGCGCCACACACTACCACGTGCTTGAACACATATACCACCCTCAGCACACATTTCACCACACACACACACCAACCTCGCCACATAAAAGTCGAAACACAAAAGTCACCACTCAAAACTCGCTACATGCAAAACTCGCCATATGCAAAACTAGGCTCACGCAAAACTCGCCACACGTGCAAAACTCACCTCATGGAAAACTCACCTCATGCAAAACTTGCACACACAGAAAAATTGCCACATGTACAAAAGTTGCACCACATGCAAAAGTTGCCTCACACAAAACTTGCACATACTCAAAATGCACCACACATAAAACTCGCCACGCGCAAAACTCGCCATGCACAAATCTTGCTGCACACAACTTGCTACACTAACCTGTCACATGCAACTCAACACACAAAATGTTGCTACACGCATGTCGCCACACAAAACTCATCTCACAAAAGTCGCTACATGCATGTCGCCACACGCAACTCAACACACACAACTTGACAAATAAAACTCGCCCTAAAACACACACAAGTCTGGTATTGTCCTTCAAAAATAAAAATCTGATTAATAAGCAAACTACAAGAGCAACAAATGTACCATATAGGAAATACGGCAGCTGTCAGTCACATGACCTGTCTATTATGTGTATGTGTGAGCTAATATATACTGCCAGGGGGGAGGGCTTCCTGTTGGCTGGGGATTTATCAGGCTGCCAATAGCAACCAATCACAGCTCAGCTTCTATTTTGCTACAGTTAATTAACCTGAGCTCTGATTGGTTAATATAGGCAACAAAGACATTCTCAGTATAACAAAGCTAATATATGTTGTGAAATGCTTCTATTTGCTTAGTTTTTGCCTTTTAATAATTACATTTCTATCTATTTGTTTTGTGGTTTTTGTGTGCAGAATAAATTTTTGTTAACACATTCTATTTTGCTAACAGCAGTCATTAACCCGGGCGAAGCCGGGTAGTACAGCTAGTTTGCTATAAAATCCCATCAGAGTCCCTCAATCAGGTTGCAAAGGCATTGATGGGATAAGTAGTCAAAACTAGTAGGACCTGTTAACAGTATTTTATAGTACATAACCTGTATTTTTTGAGTTTTTAGGCTTGAATAAATGCTAAGTTTTACTTTTAAAAGAAAGCCTCTATTTCCGCTGGATCGTTTCTCCCTTCATCTTTGTACACGTGCTGCTGCTCTGACTGGATCCGTGCATGGCTTCTGACAACTTCACAACTAATTGGTGAGCTGAGCTACAGCACTGTTTAATCTTTAACCCCTTTACCCCCAAGGGTGGTTTGCACGTTAATGACCGGGCCAATTTTTACATTTCTGACCACTGTCCCTTTATGAGGTTATAACTCGGGAACGCTTCAACGGATCGCGGTGATTCTGACATTGTTTTCTTGTGACATATTGTACTTCATGATGGTGGTAAAAGTTCTTTGATATGACTTGCGTTTATTTGTGAAAAAAATGGAAATTTTGCAACTTTTAATTTTCATGCCCTTAAATCACACAGATACAGTATGTCGCACAAAATACTTAATAAGTAACATTTCCCACATGTCTACTTTACATCAGCACAATTTTGTAACCAAATTTTTTTTGTGAGAGAGTTATAAGGGTTAAAAGTTGACCAGCGATTTCTCATTTTCACAACACCATTTTTTTTTTAGGGACCACATCACATTTGAAGTCACTTTGAGGGGTCTATATGATAGAAAATACCCAAAAGTGACACCATTCTAAAAACTGCACCCCTCAAGGTGCTCAAAACCTAGAAGGGAGAGGGGCATTTGGATTTGAGAGCGCAGAGTTTGCTGGATTTCATTTGTAGGGTGAGGAGCCTTTTCACTTTTCCAGAGTCTTTGTGTGACCAGTAACGTGGAAGCCCCCTATATTTCTGTTAACAGATGACAGACCTGAGTGGGGACTTCCTTTTTTTGTAGATTGAGTCCAAGCTTTTAATGGGAACATTTTACATAACGTTTGGGATCACATTTATCCGGTGCTCTACTCTGAGCACTTACTTTGTGAATTTCATCTATATCTCTGAGTATTGATTTACAGCTGTCAGGTCTGCACTGACACACAAGCTTGTTAGACCATGCGCTGAGCATAATGTAACAAGCTTGCTAGCCTGGTGACCCGGGTCGCCATGGCAATGATCAGGCCCTCACAGGGGCGCCGATCAGAGCGGAGAGAGAGCCTCCCTACCTTTCCCTGCCCCTTATATGTTGAGATTGATATCATTCACAGTATTTAGGGGGTTAAACTGCCGAGGGCAGCGGGGGCGCCGCTCCTGGCAGTGAGAGCTGGGGGTCAGTTTTCATGTTAGCTGAACACCTGGCAGCGAATGTGTGAAATCGCCATGACAAACCCCGTACATCCAAGGTCAGAAAGGGGATAAAGCTGTGAATTTATGTTTTTTTAATTTAATATTTATCACTTTGCCTTCAATGTGCCAAATCACAGACAACTTGGCCTTGTCCTGGTCCAAAAACTGGTGTGGATTACATACCCACTCAAAAGTAGGCGTCCTGTGCAGGTTCTTGTATTCTCGGGGGCAGGACATGAACATTCCTATTGTAGACACCGAGATGTGGGGAAGTATGCTTGATGAGAAGCGGAAAACTTACATTAACCATTGAGATCACTAGAAATGTGGAGAATTTGTGTAATTCTGTGATAGAGTAGACTGGACGGTCACATTCTGTGATAGATATTATGGGTTGCTGCTGAACCTGGAGCCGCAGAAATATCACCCAGTTCCCAGAATATTCTCAGTGCTATGTAAAGTACATGTCATGATAATTCTCTGCCATGTGACGCCATACTGCGCTATTCTGTGCTGTGTATCACCAGCAGAGTCCTGCGGCTATAGTATTCCACCCGTGTAGTCAGGGACGTTACTGCCCTGCCAAGTTATTGGGCGACTGATGTAACTTTATTCCGCTTGTGATATGACAGTTATACAATAGATTAGTGACTGATGGACATTAGGCCTCATGGGGAGATGGAAGTGAGTGATAATGTCAGAGTTAGAGGCTGCAGGAAGATGCATAAACCCATGGTTCTAGTAACAATGCCACCTCAGTCAGTTATAGATGCGAATCAGCTGTGTATCCAACCCACTGCCGCCTTGTAGGACGCGCTCTCCGCTCCTGAGCCCGCTCCATGCACTCACAACCAACATCCGCTGTACATATACAGCTAAATAAATTCCTCATAGCGCACGTAGTAACAGAAAACCCGGAGTTCTAGTAACAACACAACCTCATTCTCAGGAGGAAGCAATAACAACGTATAGGGAGGGCTGTAGGAAGGAGCCGGTGAGTTTACCTGTTACATCGTAACTGTGCAGACTACTAGAGGCTCAAAACCTACTTATTCAGAAATTCATGTTTTATGTCACTGTGGACATCAGTGAATTCTTACAGGTGTGTGTAACGGGGTCTACCGTGCTGGAGTAACTCTTTCACTACCACCCCGTGTTTCAGGAGGTCCACTCTGCTTTGGCTGGAGTCTGAATGAAGGACGCTGGCTGGAATTGCTTGGTTACATGGGCGCATATAAAAGATCACAGCTTCTCCAAGTATTTCCAGTGTGACAACACTTTACTCACAGGACACAGAATATATCACACAGATGCAAAGGGCAGGACAATTGAAAAGCGGCAGGCCAGACATACATTACAATAGCCGCAGGTGGCCAGAGCCTGCCGATATTTACTGTGGGAATTACAAAGGTGGGGGAGGTCAGAAGGGGGATATCTTGTCCCCTCTGCCCAGGGGCGCAGCCTGAGGGCTGATGCATTAGGGACATGCATCTCACATGGAACCTATTATACATACATAAAACTACACAACATATTCTGGGTGCTGGGGGGTTCCGTAACAGTGTGCAATGTAGAGGATAAGTAATAGTATATGAACGTCCTGACACTGTGCAGTGTTACCATCTTTCTATATGTCACATACTGGTGATAAATACAGAAATACACGAGATACAGGATGATGATGTTCAATAATTAATAATTTTATTTTTCTTCTCCTAGCAGTATGTTTTGAGTTGTGGGAGGAAACCGGAGTACCCGGGGAAAACCCACACAGACACGGGGAGAACAAACAAACTCTGTGCAGATGGTGTCCCAGATTTCCACCCAGGAGCACCGCGCTGCTCGCCAACAGTGCTAATCACTGCGCCACCGTGCCGTCCTGTAGTCTGATGGTCCTACATCTCCAAGCAGCATGCCAGCCAGGTGAGTTATGGGGCAGCAATAGAGAATGCAGGACACTATGGTCTCTGATATGTAACAGAGTAGATGGAAGAACTCGGGGTGGGATTCCAACAGACCCCGCCTGTTTCTTCAGACCACACCCAGGTCCGCTCCTCCCTGACCCAGTAGTCAGGTATTGGGGGGGAGGGGACTACGTTATATTTCCATTGCCATTATTTCTGCGGCTTTCAATGCTCTTCCACCTGTTGCTGATATAGGAGAAACCACAGAACAGCTGGTGGTCCTCCGGGGTTATAGGTGGTTCCTGAGCTTCAGTGCCAGACATCACTTGGTCCAATTCCATTTGTTTGCTGGTTTCCAAAATTGGGATCTATAGAAGAAAGACAAATCAGTCTGGTTACTTCATTAGGTATTTAATTATATCCGTCCCCTCCTGAGGGCATCTGTACAGATTGTGGATGAGCCGTGGTAACCGTGTGCAGATTACCGCTAATCGCCATGATGCATCGTTACCTGCAGCTTCAGAACAAGTCAACTACTGGTGCTGCCTGGCAATCTGCGGTATCCACATCTGCTACAGCTGCACCATAAAGCTGGGTTCACACGTTGCAACCACATTGGGTTCTTTTGTCCCAGTATCAACAAAAATGAATACTTTTGTTTTGGTTTTCCCCCTAAAATGTCGAGAGCATTATGGCTTTTTTGCAACAAAAAAAATCCACAGTGTGAACGCAGCTTAATAGATCCGAGTTATTCACTAAGTGGCCTTCTGAAGAACTGGGGACAATAATTACACTTTTGAGAAATATGTAAAAGCCTGTCCATCCTGCCCCATACTGTAATTCCTCCCATTTACCAGCAGGGGAGGATAAACACATTCTGGCCTACACTATGTAGGATTGTTACTCATTATTTGAATATTTCTTACACATATTATCACATTACACAGACGAGGAGGTGACATTATAATAAAATAACGCTGTGCACTTACAGGTGTCATTGTAAATGGTGGACGTGACCTTCCTGCCTCTAATTCCTCCCAGTTTATGGTCGAGAAGAATGGATGTCCTTTTAAATTGCTGCAAACATCCTGCCTCTTCTCTGGTGATTTACACAAGAGCTGCAAATAAATAGGAAACATTATTATATCACAAGTAATAATATAAATAATCTCAGAAACACAGCAGTTACAGAATTATTTTCTCATTTTCTTATAGAAAGATGGATTTATTAAAACAACCATTGCTAGAAACAAATACAATAGGACAGAATAGTGCAAGATAGGATATTAAAGGACAGGATAGGATAGGATAGTACAGGATAGGATAGTACAGGACAGGATAAGTACAGGATAGGCCATCAGTAGTCGATCAGTCAGGGACCGATGATACCCAATAATCCTGATGATTAGCTGTGTGGAGAGGTTTTGGTGAGCGCCGCAGCCTCTTTATTGTATAAATTGGCCTGTAGATGAGAACGCTGTACATATAGGAGAGGCTGTCCTGGGGCTCCAGCATTGTCTCAAGTCCTTCTATTGGATATAGCTGAAATACCCAACAGTGGTGATGAAATGTGCGGTATATTATCAAAACTCATGACTGGTCTATCCTTCCTATGTCTCCAGGTATAAGTGTCTATTTACTCACTCTCTCTATGACGTTCCTGAGCTGAGAATCCATGGTGTACGGATAGCAAGGTTTGTCCCATTTCACTGAATAGGCAAGTCTTCGTAAACACTGACCAGAGTAAAACGGGTAATATCCTGTGGCCATTTGGAAGACTATGACCCCAAAAGCGAACAGGTCGACCGTGTAATTAAAGGGCTGTAGACGATAAATCTGTGGAAACATAAGATTAGAAGAGTAAGTTAGTTTATTGTCCATCCTGGGAGAGAGAAAACAACCGTGGTCCATGTTTACTGGTAGTGTTTTTCCACACCTAAGCCCCCATACATAGAGTATTACATGTCGGCCAAAAGATCATTTGGTTGATAGCTACCTCTGAAGTTGAGAAGCCCCAGTACACATTAGACTGTTTATTTTTTATGCTTTTCTTATACAGCGCTATCTTATTCCACAGCGCTTTACATACATTATTATCACTGTCCCCATTGGAGCTCACAATCTAAATTCCCTATCAGTATGTCTTTGGAGTGTGAGAAGAAATTAGAGAACTCAGAGGAAACCCACACAAACACGGGGAGAGCATAAAAAACTCATTGCAGATGTTGTCCTTAGTGGGATTTGAACCCAGGAGACCAGTGCTGCAGTACTAACCACTGAGCCACCGTTCTTCTCTAGGCTGACCCTTCTGATATTGGCCAGTTCGGCTGACTTTAGTCTAATATGTATGGGGGCTCTTACACAGTCCATCTATTAGTTAGCGTTAGTAAATGTGGGCCGCTGTGGTGATAGATCTGTGATTCCACAAGCTCCACATTAAGTGAGAATTGCAGGTGGATAATAAAGTATGAGATATTAGTAGTCACATAGTCACCTCAGGAGCCAAATAGCCAGGAGTGCCGCAAAATTCACTGATCTTCTGAGAGCCAAATACATTCATAGCAGCAAGGCCGAAATCAGCAATCTTAGCGTGTCCATCACCGTCCAGAAGAATGTTGTCTGGTTTTAAATCCCTTTAAAAAGAAAGAAAAATAGTTCTGTGAATCAGACATAGATGAGCTGTAGTGCTGGGGTTACTGTGGGGGCTTCACAGGACCACTCACTAAACACTGGGGGCAGATTCACTAATCCTATCTTCTGTAGACATATACCAGGCTGTCTGAAAATGTGCCACATTCATCACAGTGGCTGTTTGACAAATTAGGAGCATCTTCAGAGACTTTTGTCTGATGTTACATCACTATTGTTTTCATTACTTACAGCCAATAATTTTAACAAAAATCTGGTTAGTTTAGTTGCACGTTGTGACATTGTAAGCCACATGGATTCCTATCAAACTATTCCCATTTCCATAAAAGCCTTGACCCCTCTTCGAGTGAGCCCCAAAAAGTGTCCAAAACACTTCATGAATGTGGTACACGTCATGTTCACCAGATTTCTGGCACAAATAACACCACAATTCTGGCACATTTAACTATTTCCCATAGTAAATCTTTCCCTATGTATAAAAGAAAAAATGACTTATTACCGGTGAATAATCCCTCGACTGTGGAGAAACTCTATTCCACTCAAGATTTCTGCTGCAAGGAACCTAATAAGGAAGAAAAAAAATCCTATCAGCATTAATTGTTCTACTGAACCACTAATAACTATGAGGGGAGACAGCGGCCACAGAAATCACAGAGCGGCTGTTCTCTTACCTGGTCGTGCAGACATCTAGGGCGCCTCTGGAATTGATAAATGCAGTCAAATCGCCACCACTCAGATATTCCATGGCATAAAATGCATAGTCCTGTGCGAGAGGAGGGAAGATGATTGTAAATAATTCAGATTTTATCCATCCTAATAACATTTACTATGGTTCTGGGACCTCTACTGTGTGTCCAGAAGACATGTCTCCTTGTCGGCACACACTGGAGAGGTGTCCAGGGTGAAAACTAAGTCAAAATCCTCTAATGATAGCCACCAGTAATGGCGCCCAGGGAATACAGGCACACAGAGCATGCAGCAGGGCTATTCATTTGCACAGGCAAAGATTGAATTTACAATCTAATGGAAGCAACTGGACATGATGGGGAGAAAGGAGAGAATTTCTAGAAGGCGAGGAGTCTCTTACCGCTGTCTGGAAGGTCCCATAGGCATGTGTGAAGAATCTGCTGTCTTCAGTGATTTCCAGGACCTCTCTCTCTAAGCGGAGGTTGTGTTTAGCATACTCCAACAATTTCCTCTTCTTGACCATCTTGACCGCCAGCTGATGTCCGCTGGGTTGATGCGTTGCCAGCATCACCCTGCCAAAACCGCCTTCTCCAAGCATCCTGGTAAAGATGAAACTCTCCAGGGAAAGACAGGCAGTCACTTGCTCTGAAGGGCTGGTGGTCTGAGCACCGATTACACCTAGAAAAGAAAATAGATATAAGAACCAACAATTAATCTTACAGTCACACTCACATATAATGCTACAATAAATTGGCATTTTTTTTTAAAAGCTATCATAAACTTTGAACCATGATGAACATGGTTACCACCATGTTCTAGCTGGAGAGCCCCAAGTATAGAAGGTGGAGAGCTCTGATGTAAATGGTAAGATGTACAGGATACGATTATGTCATTAGGTTACATTTTGTAAACTAAATGAACACTGTATATAAAACATGGATGTGGCCTTTGACTAAATGACTATAGATTTTACCTTCTGGAGCTTGATCGATGGATTTGTCAGTCTCACGTCTTCTCTTTGTGGTGGTCTCAGTGTCAGATGTCCTCTTTCTCTTAAGGTGTTCTCTACAGCTTTGATTTTCAACTCTCTCATGATGTAGGTGAGAGCTCCTGATTTTAGCTGATCCGCTAAACCTTTTATCAGAGGTAACATCCTTTCCACTCTCAGATTCCACCATTCTTCCTCTCTTATTTGGGGTTCCATCTTCCTTCTCAGGAGATGAGTTCCCTCTTTTTGTCCCCTTTTTAAGGGTCTTAATCTCTGGTGGATATCCAGAAGATGTTGTACAGGGATCATCTGTTTTCTCAACAGGTACGTCCTGTACAATGTCCTGAGAAGTTTCCACAATTTTTCCTCTCTTATTTGGGGTTTCATCTTCCTTCTCAGGAGATGAGTTCCCTCTTTTTGTCCCCTTTTTAAGGGCCTTCCTCTCTGGTGGATATCCAGAAGATGGTGTACAGGGATCATCTGTTTTCTCAACAGGTACGTCCTGTACAATGTCCTGAGAAGTTTCTCCTCGCTGAGAAAAACTCTCTTCCATGCATCTCTTTTTAGCACTCTTCTTATTCTTTTCACCACACTTCCTTTTTCGTCCCATGATAAGTTAATATCGAAAATAACGAATTTGCTAAGTGCGCAAAAGTCGTCTTCACTCTCCAACAGTTGAAGGTAAAGTAAGAAAAGTGACAACGGAATCCTTAACCTAACAGTCACCTAGTATTGTGACATCATCGCCATTGTGACATCATCGGTCTGACTGTAAGCGATGATGTCATCAACTGCTGCAGGACTATGTTTGACATAATAACATGACCCAGTATATGAAAAGTTTTGTTTTGCAATGTAACATATTTTTATTTCTTAAGATTTTACTGATGGGCCTTAAATGTTTTGCATCTAACTATTCAAAAACTGTGAGCACCTAGGAATAATACAAGAACTTATGCAACAACAAATATAAAGTTTAATAAATAAATGTATCTTATGCACTAAATATGAAAATTTGCTGGACATGATCTCATTAAAAACAACATATGCACAAAGACATATTAAAATAACAATCGGAGATGGAGGAACACAGCAGTGTTACAGAATATAGTAAGGAGGGCACCAAATCCCCTAAACATAGCAGGATAAATAATAAATTGTAACATTAGGGTGCACATAAAGATTGCAGATAGAAGAGGAAACGTGGCTTCCCAAGTACATACAGTATAAGAGAAATATTTCTGTGCTCCAGTATATGACACCATAACACAGGTGAAGACAAGTCAATCCTGGTGGATTCAGACCCAAATTACCCACGAGGTGAATATTTCTCTGTCTTCCCCTTCACCCTCCTATTCATCAAACTAACGTGGATTTACCAATTTGGTATTATGTCCCAGGACTCATCTAAAAATAAAATATACCCCTTTATGGCATCATGTTCCTTACTGGCAGAGGTCCCTTTCAGTAGGAGAATGTGCCGTGCTGCACATCAAACATCACTCAGGTCTCCAAAATACTCAAAATATTAAGTAGGTGCATTCCATGTTATGGCTGATAGGTGCAAATCTGCAGTGATGCACGTCAATGAAAATAACAAAAAATGCTTATATTTCACATTGTGCCCCCCACACCTCCATCCCACAGCCCTATGTTGTGTAGAGGCCACAGTGACATTTCATCTACATACTGTGCACACAAGTATATAAAATCTCCACATTGTCCAGTGTCTTGTCTTTTATACCCGGTGTCATTTTGTCCACAGTGATATTAGTCATTATTATGGGGGACTTCAACTACCCTAAAATAGATTGGGGAACAGAAACCTGCAGTTCCAGCAAAGGTAATCGGTTTTTGACAACTATGAGAGACAATTACCTTTCACACCTGGTTCAGGACCCAACAAGAAGGGGGGCACTGCTAGACCTAATATTAACCAACAGGCCAGACCGCATATCAAATATAAGGGTTGGGGGTCACTTGGGTAATAGTGATCACAAAATAATAAGTTTTCATGTAACCTTTAATAAGATGTGTAGTAGAGGGGTTACAATGACACTAAACTTCAGGAGGGCAAATTTCCAATGGATGAGAGAGGATCTTGGTGCAATTAACTGGGACGATATCCTGAGACACAAAAATACACAAAGAAAATGGGAGACGTTTATTAGCATCCTGGATAGGACCTGTGCCCAGTATATACCGTATGTGAATAAACATACTAGAAATAGGAGGAAACCAATATGGCTAAATAGAGCTGTAAGGGGCGCAATAAGTGACAAAAAGAAAGCATTTAGAGAATTAAAGGAAGTAGGTAGTGATGAGGCATTAAATAAATACAAAAAATTAAATAAATTCTGTAAAAAGCTAATCAAGGCAGCAAAATTTGAGACAGAGAGACTCATTGCCAGAGAGAGTAAAAATAATCCCAAAATATTTTATAACTACATAAATAGTAAGAAACTAAAAAATGACAGTGTTGGCCCCCTTAAAAATAGTCTGGGTGAAATGGTGGATGAGGATGAGGAAAAAGCTAATATGCTAATGCCTTTTTTTAATCAGTATTTACAAAAGAAAATCCCATGGCAGCCAATATGATCAGTGATAACAAAAATTCCCCATTAAGTGTCACCTGCCTAACCCAGCAGGAAGTACGGCGGTGTCTAAAAATCACTAAAATTGACAAATCTCCGGGCCCGGATGGGATACACCCCCGAGTACTGCAGGAACTAAGTACAGTCATTGATAGACCATTAATTTTAATCTTTAAAGAGTCCATAATAACAGGGTCTGTACCACAGGACTGGCGTGTAGCAAATGTGGTGCCAATATTCAAAAAGGGGACAAAAACTGAACTCGGTAATTATAGGCCAGTAAGTTTAACCTCTACTGTGGGTAAAATCCTGGAGGGCATTCTAAGGGATGCTATACTGGAGTATCTGAAGAGGAATAACCTCATGAACAAGTAGCAGCACGGGTTTACTAGGGACCGTTCATGTCAGACTAATTTGATCAGCTTCTATGAAGAGGTAAGTTCTGGACTGGACCAAGGGAACCCAGTAGATGTAGTGTATATGGACTTTTCAAAAGCTTTTGATGCAGTGCCACACAAAAGGTTGATACATAAAATGAGAATAATGGGGATAGGGGAAAATATGTGAAAGTGGGTTGAGAGCTGGCTCAGGGTTAGGAAACAAAGGGTGGTTATTAATGGAGCACACTCGGACTGGGTCGCGGTTAGCAGTGGGGTACCACAGGGGTCAGTATTGGGCCCTCTTCTTTTTAACATATTTATTAATGACCTTGTAGGGGGCATTCAGAGTAGAATTTCAATATTTGCAGATGACACTAAACTCTGCAGGGTAATCAATACAGGGGAGGACAATTTTATATTACAGGATGATTATTGTAAACTAGAAGCTTGGGCTGATAAATGGCAAATGAACTTTAATGGGGATAAATGTAAGGTCATGCACTTGGGTAGAAGTAATAAGATGTATAACTATGTGCTTAATTCTAAAACTCTGGGCAAAACCGTCAATGAAAAAGACCTGGGTGTATGGGTGGATGACAAACTCATATTCAGTGGCCAGTGTCAGGCAGCTGCTACAAAGGCAAATAAAATAATGGGATGCATTAAAAGAGGCATGGATGCTCATGAGGAGAACATTATTTTACCTCTATACAAGTCACTAGTGCGACCACACTTAGAATACTGTGCACAGTTCTGTTCTCCGGTGTATAAGAAAGACATAGCTGAACTAGAGCGGGTGCAGAGAAGAGCGACCAAGGTTATTATCGGACTGGGGGGTCTGCAATACCAAGATAGGTTATTACACTTGGGGCTGTTTAGTTTGGAAAAACGAAGACTAAGGGGTGATCTTATTTTAGTGTATAAATATATGAGGGGACAGTACAAAGACCTTTCTGATGATCTTTTTAATCATAGACCTGAGACGGACAAGGGGGCATCCTCTACGTCTGGAGGAAAGAAGGTTTAAGCATAATAACAGACGCGGATTCTTTACTGTAAGAGCAGAGCAGCACTATGGAACTCTCTGCCGTATGATGTTGTAATGAGTGATTCATTACTTAATTTTAAGAGGGGACTGGATGCCTTTCTTGAAAAGTATAATGTTACAGGGTATATACACTAGATTCCTTGATAGGGCGTTGATCCAGGGAACTAGTCTGATTGCCGTATGTGGAGTCGGGAAGGAATTTTTTTCCCCAATGTGGAGCTTACTCTTTGCCACATGGGTTTTTTTTTGCCTTCCTCTGGATGAACATGTTAGGGCATGTTAGGTTAGGCTATGGGTTGAACTAGATGGACTTAAAGTCTTCATTCAGCCTTAATAACTATGTATATTATACCCTGCAGTAGACATAGGATGACGTAGTTCATGACTTTATCTCTCTATGGATGTAATGTTACTTTGCCTAGTAATAACTAAAAGCCATAAGATTCGGGAGGTGGGGACCGAGGAATGATTTGAAAAGGACTGGTATCCAGCAAAACGGATGATTTTTCATCCGTATTGTCATCCGTGTGCCAAATGTATGCCATCAAAGAGGCAAATTTAATCCGAAATACCAAATAGACTGATGTTAATGCACAGCCCTATTGAATTACATTGGTTCTTGTAAGGTCAGTTTTTTTCCTTGCACAGCATCCAGGCGGAAAATACTGTGGGGTGAACGTACACATAGGCAGAGGTGTGATTTGCTTTCCTAATAGTTAATTTGTAACACTTCAGTTTTATAAAAAGAACTTTAATTCTACCCTGAATTATATTTTTGCATTATAAATAGAATGATTAATTCAATGAATATTATTATTTATTTTATATTTTCATCTAAAAACACAGAGATACAGATTCAGAAATATAAGGTATATTCCATTGTACTGTACACTGCTCAAAAGATTAAATCAGAAAAAAAATCAAACAAGCCAAAGCAATATTTACCTGCCTCTATAGTGATAATCTGCGGAGTAAAAACTAGAGATGAGCAAGCACTAAACTGCTCTGATGCTCGTTACTCGAATTGAGCAATTCCTATTGCTCGGGTGCTTGTTTTGTATCGCCCCATCAGGGCGGCGGGGTACTCGGTACCGGGTCCTTCGGTTCACAGGGGGATGTCATGGTGGCTGACCCGGTCCGTAGCCCTGGGACGTCCGTTTAAAATGGAAAGGTTTTTAAAGGGATATGTTCGTGATGCCACCTGTGGTATTCGGTCAGGGTGACCGATGCTGCTTTGAGGGGTCCGCTGGGGTGATGTTATGGCAGCTAGATGGTATACCTTCCCACAGGTGAAGTATGTCCCCAGGGCTTCCCGGTGTGTAGATGGTGGATGGTGAGAGGCGCAGAGAAGAACAAGGACACAAGGTTGCAGTCTCTTTACCTTTACTGAAGACTTCAGCATCCACAGTCCAGGGCACCAGATCACAGGGCAGGCAGAGTCCAGCCGGTTTGGAGGCAAGTCCAGAGTTCCCTTGTCCAGGTGGAAATCAGTAGCCTTCCTCTAGCGCTGCAGTGTTGTAGTCCCTTACTGCTAAGCTTTTCATAAGGTCCTCACAGATGTTATAGATGTTATGTCTCTCTCTCTCTGTCCCTCGGATAGGATAGGACAAACCCGTATGACCGGTGGCTTGAGGCTTTTACAGGGACTCTATCATGCCCCAGCCTCTAAGGGGTGCCACCTTGCCTCCTGGGTATAGGGCGGGCAGATAACGTGAAATTAGCTGTCCTGCCGGTCTCTGGAGCAAGGCATAAAGGGTCGTTGCTCCCTCGGTGTTCCGGCTACCGGGATCCTCAGAAGGAAGCAGCCTGTGTAGGGCTGGTCTCCTTCTGGTATCCACTCCTTTGCTATGACTTCTTTCACCCTCTGTGCAATACAGTTCTCCTTCAGTGTCTCTTTCTGGAAGCTGCAGCCCTCAGGGCATGCACAGCTCCGTGTCCTTCTTCCTCGATCTCTGACAGGATCCCACCCCTGTCAGGGACCAACTACCTGAGCGAAGCTCAGCCAGCAACTAACTAACTTTCCCTACAGGTCACCAGTTTTACCTAAGTGTGGGGAGTGACCTAATAAATTGGAGCAGAGCTCTCCCTGGTGGCCTGGAGTGTGAAATGTGTTGCATGTTTGTGATACCTGTATGCAGTTGTCCTTCTTTGCCTCCAAACGTAACATCACCCTCCCCTAGAAGAGAATGACATTACTGCAACGACCAGACCCTGGGGCACTGCAGTTTCAAGTAACAAGTATAATGGAAGTCAGTTGGAAATCGTAGCATTTTTTCAGTACAACCTACAAGGAGTTCTGGGGGGCAGTAAACATGTTGAAATGGATGGAAAAAGTGCTGAATGGAAGGAGAACAACATGTTCCTGTTAACAGCATGTTCATGTTAACTCCCAGATCGCTGATAGCAACAATCGTGTCACACTTTTACTCCACTTTAATGAGTGACAATAAAACATTCAATATCGACAAGAAATTGGAATTTATAGGAAAATAAATGTTAAGAAACACTTTTTACTGTATAATGACTTGTATATTAGGCTAAATTTAAAACAGATTTTTAAAATATACAATTAAAATGAACCAAAATTGAAATTTTGATGACAGAATGTCTGTGTAATTTATGAAGAAAGGATGAAGTGCAAAAAATTAGTTACTCAGAGGGACTCAGATACACTCTGTATTAGACCTAAAGGAAGTCCTCATAGGTATTCTGTTTAAATTGTCATGTAGTGGTACTCCTAAACTCATAAAGTTTATATGCAAATCTTGCCCAAAATTACAAGAAAGGTGATCCACACATCCTTGAAGGCACACACTGCACTGCCTTAATCAAAAATTGTGAACAAAGTGTAGTTGTAGTACTCCTACACTCATAAAAGCTCTGCACACAGTGCAAAGTCTGTCAATAATTACAAGCAATGTCATTCATACAACCTTAACCCCTTAATCAAATATGACGTACTGTCCCGTCAAGGTGACCTGGGACTTAATTCCTAGTGACGGGATGGTACGTCATACTGTTTAATGCGACATCGCGACTTAAGTCGACAAAACCCCCTGGATTGGCGCGATCGACGATCGTATTGATTGCGCCAATCGTAGAGCACAGCGGCTGTATTACCGCGCTGTGCCCTGCTGTACCGGCCTGGATCGGTGCTGCAATAACACCGATCGTAGGCCAGAGCCTAGTGCAGGCCCAGCAGGGCCTGCAAGAGCTGATTGGCATGATTAATGCTATCGATGATCGCGCCAATCACACACCACAGCGGGGGTATTGTTGTGAATTCTGCTCTTGGGTTCCCTCCGGTGGTTGATGGTGGTAGTGCAGTCGTCTCTGGGTTGCAATCCTGGGCAGGTGTTTCTGCTGATTGCAGCTCTGAATGGGGTATTTAGGTGTGCAGGATCCATTAGACCTTGCCAGTTGTCCATTGTTCTTGGATGTTTTGCATCTCTGTCCTGTTCCTCCTGCCCTGCAGCCAATTCAGCTAAGATAAGTGTCTGGTTTTTGTCTCTGCAGCACACATGCTGTGTGCTTTACAATTCAGTGCAATTCATTGTGTTTTTTTGTCCAGCTTAGACTGTGTTTGGATTTTTTCAGTCATGTTGGATCCTCAGGAGATGCAGACATAAATTCCATGTCTTTAGTTAGATGTGGGATTTTTGTATTATCTGCTGTGGATATTTTTAGGATTTTAATACTGACCGCTTAGTACTCTGTCCTATCCTTTTCTATTTAGCTAGAAGTGCCTCTTTTGCTAAATCCTGTTTTCTGCCTGCGTGTGTCTTTCCTCTTATACTCACAGTCAATATTTGTGGGGGGCTGCCTATCCTTTGGGGGTCTGCTCTGAGGCAAGATAGAATTCCCATTTTCAACTATAGGGGTATTTAGTCCTCCGGCTGTGTCGAGGTGTCTAGGAAGTGTTAGGTACACCCCACGGCTACTTCTAGTTGCGGAGTCAGTTTAGGGTTTGCGGTCAGTACAGGTTCCACCTGTTGTGAATTCCGTTCTCGAACTCCCTCCTGTGGTCATGAATGGTACTTCGGTGAGTTCTGTCCTTGGACTCCCTCTGGTGGCTGTGAGTGGAGCTGCTGGTTCTGAGATTCCTTCCCCAGCTGCCCTCGTTTAGGGCTAGGCTAGGATTCTCTATTTAACTCCACTCAGATCGTTACTCCATGCCAGCTGTCAATGTTCTAGTACTGGTTCAGATCTCTCCTGGATCTTTCTGAGGACCTGTCTACTCCAGCAGAAGCTAAGTTCCTGCGTGTTCATTTGTTACTTATGGTTTTTCTTGCTAAGTTTTAGTCCAGCTTGCTATCATGAAACTGCCTGGCTAGCTGGAAGCTCTGGGGGTGCAGAGTGGCACCATCGCACCGTGAGTCGGTGCGGGGGTATTTTTTGCACACTCTGCGTGGTTTTTGTAGTTTGTTGTGTTGACCGCAAAGATCCCTTTTCTATCCTCAATCTGTTTAGTTAGACTGGCCTCCCTTTGCTAAAACCTATTTCATCCTGTGTTTGTGATTTCTGTTATGATTCTAGTGGCTTAGGATCACAAATCTAACCAGCTAAGAGAAAATAATAGGACAAGCTCTGGGGATGTGGTAACTGGACTAACCGCAAACCTGATCCTAACCGCACACACTATAGGCAGCCGTGGAACGTTTCCTGAAATCCTAGATGTCTCTTCATGGCCTGAGAAACTGTCTACCCCTAAAGAGAAAGTAAAGACCTCACTTGCCTCAGAGAAATCCCCCAGAGATATAGAAGCCCCCCACAAATAATAACGGTGAGTTAAGAGGAAAAGACAAACGCAGAGATGAAACAGGTTAAGCAAATGAGGCCCGCTAATGCTAGATAGCAGAAAATAGCAAGGGATCTGTGCGGTCAGTAAAAAACCCTATGCAAAAATATCCACGCAGAGAATGCCAGAACCCCCACACCAACTAACGATGTGGGGGGAGCAACTCAGCACCCCAGAGCACCAGCAAGCAGGGAAATCACATATTAGCAAGCTGGACAAAAACTCATCATATACTAGGAAACATCTTGAACACAGATGAGTAAAAATAAGCAAACAGAACTTAGCTTCTCTTGGAGAGACTGATAACGGATGTAGACAGGAGCAATCAGAATAGCACTGAATACAACGGCAACAGGCAAGGAATGAAGGACCAGGTGGATTAAATAGGAAACCTAACTAGCAGATGACGAGACAGCTGATCCTGCCAGAAACCTGCAAAATAACAAAAGGAGCCACCAGGAGGAGCCCAAAGAGAGAACTCACACAGTACCACTCATGACCACAGGAGGGAGCCCGAAAACAGATTTCACAACAGTACCCCCCCCTTGAGGAGGGGTCACCGAACCCTCACCAGAACCCCCAGGGCGATCAGGGTGAGCCACATGGAAGGCACGAACCAAATCGGCCGCATGAACATCAGAGGCGACAACCCAGGAATTATCCTCCTGACCATAGCCCTTCCACTTAACCAAATACTGAAGCCTCCGTCTTGAAATACGAGAATCCAAGATCTTCTCCACCACGTATTCCAATTCTCCCTCAACCAGCACCGGAGCAGGAGGCTCAACAGAAGGAACCACAGGCACCACATACCTCCGCAACAAAGACCTATGGAACACATTATGGATGGTAAACGATGCCGGGAGGTCCAAGCGAAATGACACAGGGTTGAGGATTTCCAAAATTTTATAAGGACCGATAAAACGAGGTTTAAACTTAGGAGAAGAAACCTTCATAGGAACATAACGAGAAGACAACCACACCAAATCCCCCACACGAAGTCGGGGACCCACACAGCGACGACGGTTAGCAAAGCGCTGAGCCTTCTCTTGTGACAACATCAAATTGTCCACCACATGGTTCCAAATCTGCTGCAACCTATCCACCACAGAATCCACCCCAGGACAGTCCGAAGACTCAACCTGACCCGAGGAAAAACGAGGATGAAAACCAGAATTACAAAAAAAAGGCGAAACCAAAGTAGCCGAACTAGTCCGATTATTAAGGGCAAACTCGGCCAATGGCAAAAAAGTCACCCAATCATCCTGGTCAGCAGAAACAAAACATCTCAAATAAGTTTCCAAGGTCTGGTTAGTTCGCTCGGTTTGGCCATTCGTCTGAGGATGGAAGGCCGACGAAAAAGACAAATCAATGCCCATCTTAGCACAAAAGGACCGCCAAAATCTGGACACAAACTGGGATCCTCTGTCAGACACAATGTTTTCAGGGATGCCATGCAGACGAACCACATTCTGAAAAAATAACGGAACCAAATCGGAGGAAGAAGGCAACTTAGGCAAGGGCACCAAATGGACCATTTTAGAAAAACGATCACAAACCACCCAAATGACAGACATTCTCTGAGAGACCGGAAGATCCGAAATAAAATCCATGGAAATATGCGTCCAAGGCCTCTTAGGAACCGGCAAAGGCAAAAGCAAACCACTGGCACGAGAACAGCAAGGCTTAGCCCGAGCACAAATCCCACAGGACTGCACAAAGGAACGCACATCCCGCGACAAGGAAGGCCACCAGAAGGATCTAGCCACCAAATCTCTGGTACCAAAAATCCCAGGATGACCCGCCAACACTGAAGAATGGACCTCGGAAATAACTCTGCTGGTCCATCTATCTGGGACAAACAGTCTCTCTGATGGACAACGGTCAGGTCTATCCGCCTGAAATTCCTGTAACACCCGTCGCAAATCTGGGGAAATGGCAGACAAAATTACCCCCTCTTTGAGGATACCAATCGGCTCATAAACTCCAGGGGAGTCAGGCACAAAACTCCTAGAAAGAGCATCAGCCTTCACGTTCTTCAAACCAGGAAGGTACGAGACCACGAAATCGAAACGTGAGAAAAACAACGACCAACGAGCCTGTCTAGGATTCAACCGCTTGGCCGACTCAAGATAAATCAAATTTTTATGATCAGTCAAGACCACCACACGATGCTTAGCTCCCTCTAGCCAGTGTCGCCACTCCTCAAATGCCCACTTCATTGCCAACAACTCCCGATTACCAACATCATAATTTCGTTCAGCCGGCGAAAATTTTCTTGAAAAGAAGGCACATGGCTTCATCACAGAGCAATCAGAGCTTCTCTGTGACAAAACAGCCCCTGCTCCAATTTCAGAAGCATCAACCTCGACCTGGAAGGGAAGAGAGACATCTGGCTGACATAAAACTGGAGCCGAAGAAAAACGGCGCTTCAGCTCCTGCAAGGCCTCAACGGCCGCAGGAGACCAGTTAGTCACATCAGAACCCTTCTTGGTCAAATCCGTCAAAGGTTTAACCACACCAGAAAAATTAGCAATGAAGCGAAGGTAAAAATTAGCAAAACCCAAGAACTTCTGAAGACACTTAACCGATGTAGGTTGAGTCCAATCATGAATAGCCTGGACCTTGACTCGGTTCATCTCAATAGAAGAAGGAGAAAAAATAAAGCCCAAAAAGGACACTTTCTGGACTCCGAAGAGACATTTGGAACCCTTCACAAACAAGGCATTGGCACGCAGGACCTGAAATACCATCCTGACCTGCTTCACATGGGATTCCCAATCATCTGAAAAGACCAAAATATCATCCAGATACACAATCATAAATTTATCCAGATATTCTCGGAAGATATCGTGCATGAAGGACTGAAACACAGAAGGGGCATTAGAAAGTCCAAAAGGCATCACCAAGTACTCAAAATGGCCTTTGGGCGTATTAAATGCTGTTTTCCATTCATCGCCCTATTTTATACGCACAAGATTATACGCACCGCGAAGATCTATCTTGGTGAACCAACTAGACCCCCTAATCCGAGCAAACAGATCAGACAACAATGGCAAGGGATACTGGAATTTGGCCGTGATTTTATTTAGAAGGCGATAATCTATACAGGGTCTCAAAGAACCATCCTTCTTGGCCACAAAAAAGAATCCCGCACCAAGAGGGGACGAGGAGGGGCGAATATGTCCCTTCTCCAAAGACTTCTTTACATAGCTCCGCATAGCGGCATGCTCTGGTACAGACAAATTAAACAGTCGTCCCTTAGGGAACTTACTACCAGGAATCAAATTTAAATACAACAACCACTGATGCATGTCAATTGAAAAGCTCCTAACAGGAATGCGCCCCACAATGGACATGAGGAGTAACAGGGAAACTCCACTAATAAGCAGATCCTACAACAAACTACGGAGTATGAATACCCATAAGGTCAAAAGTAAATAAAATGTAACAAATTTTATTAAATATCAACATATCACATAAAACATACATATAATAGACAAAGTGCACGTGTAGTGCATGTATGGCGGACAAACAACACTGCAAATGACACCTGGGGCACAGACAAGGCAGAAAATAATGGCTACTATGGGCAAATTCATTTATCTATGAAGCATAACTGTAACCATAAAGTGCATAGTGCTCCCTGAAGACCTGCCTGTGCTAGGTCCCTCCATATATCTTGTTACTCAGTAGCCCATACTAGGTAGAAATATCAGTAAAAAAATACTGCCAGTCTTACCCGAATATAATTGGTGTCAGTGTGTGTCCGGCGGCCCCGACGCGCGTTTCGCGTAGGCTTCCTCGGGGGGACGTAATTGTGTGTCTAACTGGGGCTATATTTCAAGGCGTACCGCCAGCTGTAGCGGTCATAGCATGGTGTGATTGGCGCATGCGCACCACCAATTCCGAGACGCCGCACACATTGTCCGCCATACATGCACTACACGTGCACTTTGTCTATTATATGTATGTTTTATGTGATATGTTGATATTTAATAAAATTTGTTACAGGAATCAAATTTATAGCACAATCACAATCCCTATGAGGAGGTAGGGCACTGGATTTGGGCTCATCAAATACATCCTGGTAGTCCGACAAAAACTCAGGGACTTCAGAAGGAGTAGAGGAAGCAATTGATACCAAGGGAGCATCGCCATGAATTCCCTGGCAACCCCAACTCAACACAGACATAGCTTTCCAATCCAGGACTGGATTATGAGCCTGCAACCATGGCAGACCCAACACGACAACGTCATGCAAATTATATAACACAAGAAAGTGAATCACCTCCTGATGTGCAGGAGTCATACACATGGTCACTTGAGTCCAGTATTGAGGTTTATTCTTGGCCAATGGTGTAGCATCAATTCCCTTCAATGGAATAGGGAACTGTAATGGCTCAAGGATAAAACCACAGCGCTTGGCAAATGACAAATCCATCAGATTCAGGGCGGCACCTGAATCTACAAAAGCCATAACTGAGTAGGATGACAGAGCAAATCAAAGTAACAGACAAAATGAATTTAGGCTGTACAGTACCAATGGTGACAGATCTAGCAAAGTTTTTTGTGCGCTTAGAGCATGCTGAGATAACATGAGCTGAATCACCACAGTAAAAGCACAACCCATTCTGACGTCTATGATTTTGCCGTTCCATTCTGGTCAGAATCCTATCACATTGCATAGACTCAGGTTTCTGTTCAGAAAACACCGCCAGATGGTGCGCAGGTTTGCGCTCCCGCAAACGCCGATCAATCTGAATGGCCAAAGCCATTGACTCATTCAGACTCGCAGGCATGGGGAACCCCACCATAACACTCATTCCATTGAGTAAGCACCGACCATTTCCGAAATTTTTGACAATACACCTCAGCTTCATCCTGACCCTGAGAGAGAGCCAGCAAGGCCTTTTCTGCCTGGTTCTCCAGATTAGGTTCCTCATAAAGCAATCCAAGCGCCAGAAAAAACGCATCCACATTCAGCAACGCAGGATTTCCTGGCGCCAGGGAGAAGGCCCAATCTTGAGGGTCGCCGCGTAACAGAGAGATAACAATTCTAACTTGCTGAGCGGAATCACCAGAGGAACGAGGTCTCAAAGAAAGAAATAATTTACAATTATTCTTAAAATTCAGAAACCTAGATCTATCTCCAGAAAAAAACTCAGGAATAGGTACTTTTGGCTCAGACATAGGACTGTGAACAACAAAATCCTGAATGCTTTGCACCCTTGCAGCAAGATGATCCACACTAGAAGTCAGACTCTGAATATCCATGTCTGCAGCAGAACTCAAAGCCACCCAGAGATTAAGGGGAGGAGACAAGCAGGACAGACTGCAGAGCAGAAAAAAAAAATTGAACTCAGGATTTCTCTTATCCCACTTTTGCGATGCATTTAACACTTTTGGCCTGTTGCACTGTTATGATCCTAGTGGCTTAGGATCACAAATCTAACCAGCTAAGAGAAAATAATAGGACGAGCTCTGGGGATGTGGTAACTGGACTAACCGCAAACCTGATCCTAACCGCACACACTATAGGCAGCCGTGGAACGTTTCCTGAAATCCTAGATGTCTCTTCACGGCCTGAGAAACTGACTACCCCTAAAGAGAAAGTAAAGACCTCACTTGCCTCAGAGAAATCCCCCAGAGATATAGAAGCCCCCCACAAATAATAACGGTGAGTTAAGAGGAAAAGACAAACGCAGAGATGAAACAGGTTAAGCAAATGAGGCCCGCTAACGCTAGATAGCAGAAAATAGCAAGGGATCTGTGCGGTCAGTAAAAAACCCTATGCAAAAATATCCACGCAGAGAATGCGAGAACCCCCACACCAACTAACGATGTGGGGGGAGCAACTCAGCACCCCAGAGCACCAGCAAGCAGGGAAATCACATATTAGCAAGCTGGACAAAAACTCATCATATACTAGGAAACATCTTGAACACAGATGAGCAAAAATAAGCAAACAGAACTTAGCTTCTCTTGGAGAGACTGATAACGGATGTAGACAGGAGCAATCAGAATAGCACTGAATACAACGGCAACAGGCAAGGAATGAAGGACCAGGTGGATTAAATAGGAAACCTAACTAGCAGATGACGAGACAGCTGATTGTTGTGAATTTGGATTCTGGGCTCCCCCGGTGGCTACTGGTGGAATTGAACTGGTGTCTTCATCTTCTCTATTCACCTGTTCCCATCAAGATGTGGGAGTCGCTATATAACCTTGCTGCTCTGTTAGTTGCTTGCCGGTCAACAATGTTATCAGAAGCCTCTCTGTGCTTGTTCCTGCTCCTAGACAACTACTAGATAAGTTGGACTCTTGTCCATGTTTGTTTTTGCATTTTTGTTCCAGTTCACAGCTGTAGTTTTGTTACTGTGTCTGGAAAGCTCTTGTGAACAGGAATTGCCACTCTGGTGTTATGAGTTAATGCCAGAGTTTTAAAGTAATTTCTGGATGGTGTTTTGATAGGGTTTTTAGCTGACCATGAAAGTGTCCTTTCTGTCTTCTGCTATGTAGTAAGTGGACCTCAAATTTGCTAAACCTATTTTCATGCTGCGTTTGTTATTTCATCTTAATTCACCGCCAATACATGTGGGGGGCCTCTGTCTCCTTTCGGGGTATTTCTCTAGAGGTGAGCTAGGACTAATATTTTCCTCTGCTAGCATTATTTAGTCCTCCGGCTGGTGCTGGGCATCTAGAATCAACGTAGGCATGCTACCCGGCCACTGCTAGTTGTGTGTTAGGTTTAGTTCATGGTCAGCTCAGTTTCCATCTTCCAAGAGCTAGTTCCTATATATGCTGATGCTATGATCTCTTGCCATTGAGATCATGACAGTTTGACCGGCCTACTAAAGGGTTAAAATCCTTGGCTGAGAAAGGAGAGAAATAAGTAGTCTGCTGAAATTTTTTTTTTTTTTTTTTCTCTCCTTTGAATGGCTCTGTGTCCACCTGTTTGTAATGGATCTTCAGAGTGTAACTGCAGGTTTGATTAATCTCGCCACGAAGGTACAAAATTTGCAAGATTTTGTTTGTCATGCACCTGTATCTGAGCCGAGAATTCCTTTGCCGGAATTTTTCTCGGGGAATAGATCTGGGTTTCAGAATTTTCGAAATAATTGCAAATTATTTTTGTCCCTGAAATCTCGCTCTGCCGGAGACCCTGCACAGCAGGTCAGGATTGTGATTTCCTTGCTCCGGGGCGACCCTCAAGACTGGGCTTTTTCATTGACACCAGGGGATCCTGCGTTGCTCAATGTGGATGCGTTTTTTCTGGCCTTGGGGTTGCTTTATGACGAACCTCATTTGGAGCTTCAGGCAGAAAAAACTTTGATGTCCCTATCTCAGGGGCAAGATGAAGCGGAAATTTACTGCCAAAGATTCCGTAAATGGTCTGTGCTTACTCAGTGGAATGAGTGCGCCCTGGCGGCGACTTTCAGAGAGGGTCTCTCTGATGCCATTAAGGATGTTATGGTGGGGTTCCCTGTGCCTGCGGGTCTGAATGAGTCCATGACAATGGCTATTCAGATCGATAGGCGTTTGCGGGAGCGCAAACCAGTGCACCATCTGGCGGTGTCCGCTGAGAAATCGCCAGAGAGTATGCAGTGTGATAGAATTCTGTCCCGAAGCGAGCGGCAGAATTTTAGACGGAAAAATGGGTTGTGTTTCTATTGTGGTGATTCTACTCATGTTATATCAGCATGCTCTAAGCGCACTAAAAAGCTTGGTAAATCTGTTTCCATTTGCACCTTACCGTCTAAGTTTATTCTATCTGTGACCCTGATTTGCTCTTTGTCATCTATTACCACGGACGCCTATGTCGACTCTGGCGCCGCTTTGAGTCTTATGGATTGGTCCTTTGCCAAACGCTGTGGGTATGATTTAGAGCCTTTGGAGACTCCTATTCCTCTGAAGGGGATTGACTCCACCCCATTGGCTAATAATAAACCACAATACTGGACACAAGTAACTATGCGTATTAATCCGGATCACCAGGAGATTATTCGCTTTCTGGTGCTGCATAATCTACATGATGATTTGGTGCTAGGATTGCCTTGGCTGCAATCTCACAGCCCAGTCCTCGACTGGAGAGCTATGTCTGTGTTGAGCTGGGGATGTAAGGGGGCTCATGGGGATGTACCTGTGGTTTCCATTTCATCATCTATTCCCTCTGAAATTCCTGAGTTCCTGTCTGACTATCGTGACGTCTTTGAAGAATCTAAGCTTGGTTCGTTACCTCCGCACCGAGAGTGCGATTGTGCCATAGATTTAATCCCGGGTAGTAAATACCCAAAGGGTCGTTTATTTAATCTGTCTGTGCCTGAACATGCTGCTATGCGAGAATATATAAAGGAGTCCTTGGAAAAGGGACATATTCGTCCATCGTCATCTCCCTTAGGAGCCGGTTTTTTCTTTGTGTCAAAAAAAGACGGCTCTTTGAGACCATGTATTGATTATCGGCTTTTGAATAAAATCACTGTTAAATATCAATACCCATTGCCGTTGCTGACTGATTTGTTTGCTCGCATAAAGGGGGCCAAGTGGTTCTCTAAGATTGACCTTCGTGGGGCGTATAATTTGGTGCGAATCAGGCAGGGGGATGAGTGGAAAACCGCATTTAATACGCCCGAGGGCCACTTTGAGTATTTAGTGATGCCTTTTGGTCTTTCAAATGCTCCGTCAGTTTTCCAGTCCTTTATGCATGATATTTTTCGCGATTATTTGGACAAATTTATGATTGTGTATCTGGATGATATTCTGATTTTTTCGGATGACTGGGACTCTCATGTCCAGCAAGTCAGGAGGGTTTTTCAGGTTTTGCGGTCTAATTCTTTGTGTGTGAAGGGTTCTAAGTGTGTTTTTGGGGTACAGAGGATTTCCTTTTTGGGATATATTTTTTCCCCCTCTTCCATTGAAATGGATCCTGTCAAGGTTCAAGCTATTTGTGATTGGACGCAGCCCTCTTCTCTTAAGAGTCTTCAGAAATTTTTGGGCTTTGCTAACTTTTATCGTCGATTTATTGCTGGTTTTTCGGATATTGCTAAGCCATTGACCGATTTGACTAAGAAGGGTGCTGATGTTGCTGATTGGTCCCCTGACGCTGTGGAGGCCTTTCGGGAGCTTAAGCGCCGTTTTTCCTCTGCCCCTGTGTTGCGTCAGCCTGATGTTGCTCTACCTTTTCAGGTTGAGGTCGACGCTTCTGAGATCGGAGCTGGGGCAGTGTTGTCGCAGAAAAGTTCTGACTGCTCCGTGATGAGGCCTTGTGCCTTCTTTTCCCGTAAATTTTCGCCCGCTGAGCGGAATTATGATGTTGGGAATCGGGAGCTTTTGGCCATGAAGTGGGCTTTTGAGGAGTGGCGCCATTGGCTTGAGGGGGCCAGACATCAGGTGGTGGTATTGACTGACCACAAAAATTTGATTTATCTTGAGACCGCCAGGCGCCTGAATCCTAGACAGGCGCACTGGTCATTATTTTTCTCTCGGTTTAATTTTGTGGTGTCATACCTACCGGGTTCTAAGAATGTTAAGGCGGATGCCCTTTCTAGGAGTTTTGAGCCTGACTCGCCTGGTAACTCTGAGCCCACAGGTATCCTTAAGGATGGAGTGGTATTGTCAGCCGTTTCTCCAGACCTGCGGCGGGCCTTGCAGGAGTTTCAGGCGGATAGACCTGATCGTTGCCCACCTGATAAACTGTTTGTTCCTGATGATTGGACCAGTAGAGTCATCTCTGAGGTTCATTCTTCTGCGTTGGCAGGTCATCCTGGCATTTTTGGTACCAGGGATTTGGTGGCAAGGTCCTTCTGGTGGCCTTCCCTGTCACGAGATGTGCGAGGCTTTGTGCAGTCTTGTGACGTTTGTGCTCGGGCCAAGCCTTGTTGTTCTCGGGCTAGTGGATTGTTGTTGCCCTTGCCTATTCCTAAGAGGCCTTGGACGCACATCTCGATGGATTTTATTTCAGATCTGCCTGTTTCTCAGAAGATGTCTGTCATCTGGGTGGTGTGTGACCGTTTCTCTAAGATGGTCCATTTGGTTCCTCTGCCCAAGTTGCCTTCTTCTTCCGAGTTGGTTCCTCTGTTTTTTCAAAATGTTGTTCGTTTGCATGGTATTCCTGAGAATATCGTTTCTGACAGAGGGACCCAATTCGTGTCTAGATTTTGGCGGGCATTCTGTGCTAGGATGGGCATAGATTTATCTTTCTCGTCCGCTTTCCATCCTCAGACGAATGGCCAGACCGAGCGGATTAATCAGACCCTGGAGACATATCTGAGGTGTTTTGTGTCTGCTGACCAGGATGATTGGGTTGCTTTTTTGCCATTGGCGGAGTTCGCTCTCAATAATCGGGCCAGCTCTGCCACTTTGGTGTCCCCGTTTTTCTGTAATTCGGGGTTTCATCCTCGATTTTCCTCTGGTCAGGTGGAATCTTCGGATTGTCCTGGAGTGGATGCTGTGGTGGAGAGATTGCATCAGATCTGGGGGCAGGTGGTGGACAATTTGAGGTTGTCCCAGGAGAAGACTCAGCTTTTTGCCAACCGCCACCGTCGTGTTGGTCCTCGGCTTTGTGTTGGGGATTTGGTGTGGTTGTCTTCTCGTTTTGTCCCTATGAGGGTCTCTTCTCCTAAGTTTAAGCCTCGGTTCATCGGCCCGTATAAGATATTGGAGATTCTTAACCCTGTTTCCTTCCGTTTGGACCTCCCTGCATCCTTTTCTATTCATAACGTTTTTCATCGGTCATTATTGCGCAGGTATGAGGTACCGGTTGTGCCTTCCGTTGAGCCTCCTGCTCCGGTGTTGGTTGAGGGTGAGTTGGAGTACGTTGTGGAGAAAATCTTAGACTCTCGTGTTTCCAGACGGAGACTCCAGTATCTGGTTAAGTGGAAGGGATACGGCCAGGAGGATAATTCTTGGGTGAATGCATCTGATGTTCATGCCTCTGATCTGGTTCGTGCCTTTCATAGGGCCCATCCTGATCGCCCTGGTGGTTCTGGTGAGGGTTCGGTGCCCCCTCCTTGAGGGGGGGGTACTGTTGTGAATTTGGATTCTGGGCTCCCCCGGTGGCTACTGGTGGAATTGAACTGGTGTCTTCATCTTCTCTATTCACCTGTTCCCATCAAGATGTGGGAGTCGCTATATAACCTTGCTGCTCTGTTAGTTGCTTGCCGGTCAACAATGTTATCAGAAGCCTCTCTGTGCTTGTTCCTGCTCCTAGACAACTACTAGATAAGTTGGACTCTTGTCCATGTTTGTTTTTGCATTTTTGTTCCAGTTCACAGCTGTAGTTTTGTTACTGTGTCTGGAAAGCTCTTGTGAACAGGAATTGCCACTCTGGTGTTATGAGTTAATGCCAGAGTTTTAAAGTAATTTCTGGATGGTGTTTTGATAGGGTTTTTAGCTGACCATGAAAGTGTCCTTTCTGTCTTCTGCTATGTAGTAAGTGGACCTCAAATTTGCTAAACCTATTTTCATGCTGCGTTTGTTATTTCATCTTAATTCACCGCCAATACATGTGGGGGGCCTCTGTCTCCTTTCGGGGTATTTCTCTAGAGGTGAGCTAGGACTAATATTTTCCTCTGCTAGCATTATTTAGTCCTCCGGCTGGTGCTGGGCATCTAGAATCAACGTAGGCATGCTACCCGGCCACTGCTAGTTGTGTGTTAGGTTTAGTTCATGGTCAGCTCAGTTTCCATCTTCCAAGAGCTAGTTCCTATATATGCTGATGCTATGATCTCTTGCCATTGAGATCATGACAGCTGATCCTGCCAGAAACCTGCAAAATAACAAAAAGAGCCACCAGGAGGAGCCCAAAGAGAGAACTCACACAGTACCACTCATGACCACAGGAGGGAGCCCGGAAACAGAGTTCACAACAGATTTCCTCTTAACTCACAGTCAATACTTGTGGGGGGCTGCTTTTACCTTTGGGGAAATTTCTCTGAGGCAAGTGAGGCTTTGTTTCCTTTCTTTAGGGGTAGTTAGCTCTTAGGCTGTGAAGAGGCGTCTAGGCAGAGTCAGGCACGCTCCACGGCTATTTCTAGTTGTGTTGATAGGAGTAGGGTTTGTGGTCAGCAGAGTTCCCATTTCCCCAGAGCTCGTCCCGATTCCGTGTTTAACTATCAGGTCATTCCTGGTGCACCTAACCACCAGGTCCATAACAGTACAGCTGGCCCACAAAGTGTTAATGCATCTCAATAGAGGGAAAAGAGAAGTTCTGAGACCATTTTTTTTTTTTCTTCTCTGCAGTGTGTTTTGCCGTTCTTTTCCCCTTTAACTCTGGGTGGTTCAGAACTCAGGTGTGGATATGGACATTCAAGGTCTGTCCTCTAGTGTATATCAACTCGCTGCAAGGGTACAAAACATTCAAGATTATGTAGTTCAGAATCCTATGTTGGAGCCTAGAATTCCAATTCCTGATTTGTTTTCTGGGGATAGATCTAAATTTCTGAATTTCAAAAACAATTGTAAACTGTTTCTTGCTCTGAAACCCCGCTCCTCTGGTGACCCTATTCAGCAAGTGAGAATCATCATTTCTTTGTTGTGTGGCGACCCTCGAGACTGGGCATTCGCCCTGGCGCCAGGAGATCCTGCATTGCGTAATGTAGATGCGTTTTTTCTGGCGCTGGGATTGCTTTATGATGAACCGAATTCTGTGGATCAGGCAGAGAAAATTTTGCTGGCTTTGTGTCAGGGTCAGGATGAAGCGGAGGTATATTGCCAGAAGTTCAGAAAGTGGTCTGTGCTTACTCAGTGGAATGAGTGTGCCCTGGCAGCAATTTTCAGAAAGAGTCTTTCTGAAGCCCTTAAGGATGATATGGTGGGGTTCCCCACGCCTGCTGGTCTGAATGAATCAATGTCCTTGGCCATACAGATCGATCGGCGCTTACGTGAGCGCAAAACTGTGCACCATTTGGCGGTATCCTCTGAGCAGAGGCCTGAGCCTATGCAATGTGATAGGACCTTGACCAGAGTTGAACGGCAAGAACATAGACATCAGAATGGGCTGTGTTTTTACTGTGGTGACTCCACTTATGCTATCTCTGATTGCCCTAAGCGCACTAAGCGGTTCGCTAGGTCCGTCACCATTGGTACTATACAGCCTAAATTTCTTTTGTCCGTTACTCTGATTTGCTCCTTGTCATCCTATTCTGTTATGGCATTTGTGGATTCAGGCGCTGCCCTGAATTTGATGGACTTAGAGTTTGCCAGGCGCTGTGGTTTTTTCTTGGAGCCCTTGCAGCATCCCATTCCTTTGAGGGGAATTGATGCTACGCCTTTGGCCAAGAATAAGCCTCAGTACTGGACCCAGTTGACCATGTGCATGGCTCCTGCGCATCAGGAGGATATTCGCTTTTTGGTGTTGCATAATCTGCATGATGTGGTCGTGTTGGGTTTGCCATGGCTGCAGGACCATAATCCAGTATTGGATTGGAAATCAATGTCGGTGTCCAGTTGGGGTTGTCAAGGGGTACATGGGGATGTTCCATTGTTGTCAATTTCTTCCTCCACTCCTTCTGAAGTCCCTGAGTTTTTGTCGGATTACCAGGATGTATTTGATGAGCCCAAGTCTAGTACCCTACCTCCTCATAGGGATTGTGATTGTGCTATTAATTTGATTCCTGGTAGCAAGTTCCCTAAGGGACGACTTTTCAATTTGTCTGTGCCAGAAGACGCCGCTATGCGGAGTTATATAAAGGAGTCCTTGGAGAAAGGGCATATTTGGCCGTCGTCGTCACCATTGGGAGCAGGGTTCTTTTTTGTGGCCAAGAAGGATGGTTCTCTGAGACCTTGTATAGATTACCGCCTTCTTAATAAAATCACGGTCAAATTTCAGTACCCTTTGCCTCTACTGTCTGATTTATTTGCTCGGATTAAGGGGGCTAGTTGGTTCACCAAGATAGACCTTAGAGGGGCGTATAATCTCGTGCGTATTAAACAGGGCGATGAATGGAAAACAGCATTTAATACGCCCGAGGGCCATTTTGAGTACCTGGTGATGCCATTCGGCCTTTCTAATGCTCCCTCTGTGTTTCAGTCCTTTATGCATGACATCTTCCGAAAGTATCTGGATAGATTCATGATCGTATATTTGGATGATATTTTGGTCTTTTCGGATGATTGGGAGTCCCATGCGAAGCAGGTCAGAATGGTGTTCCAGGTCCTTCGTGCTAATTCCTTGTTTGTGAAGGGATCTAAGTGTCTCTTTGGAGTTCAGAAGGTTTCCTTTTTGGGCTTCATTTTTTCCCCTTCTACTATCGAGATGGATCCTGTTAAAGTCCAAGCTATTTATGATTGGACTCGGCCTACATCTGTGAAGAGCCTTCAGAAATTTCTGGGCTTTGCCAATTTTTACCGTCGCTTCATCACTAATTTTTTTAGTGTTGTTAAACCGTTGACTGATTTGACCAAGAAGGGTGCTGATGTGGTGAATTGGTCCTCTGCGGCCGTTGAGGCTTTTCAGGAGTTGAAACGTCGTTTCTCTTCGGCTCCTGTGTTGTGTCAGCCAGATGTTTCGCTCCCTTTTCAGGTCGAGGTTGATGCTTCTGAAATTGGAGCAGGGGCTGTTTTGTCTCAGAGAAGTTCTGATTGCTCTGTAATGAAGCCATGCGCTTTCTTTTCGAGAAAGTTTTCGCCTGCTGAGCGTAATTATGATGTTGGCAATCGGGAGTTGTTGGCTATGAAGTGGGCATTCGAGGAGTGGCAACATTGGCTTGAAGGAGCCAAGCATCACGTGGTGGTCTTGACAGATCACAAGAATCTGACTTATCTCGAGTCTGCCAAGTGGTTGAATCCTAGACAGGCTCGTTGGTCGCTGTTTTTCTCCCGTTTCAATTTTGTGGTTTCGTACCTTCCGGGTTCTAAGAATGTGAAGGCTGATGCCCTTTCAAGGAGTTTTGTGCCTGATTCTCCTGGGGTTCCTGAGCCGGCTGGTATTCTCAGAGAGGGGGTAGTTTTGTCTGCCATCTCCCCTGATTTGCGGCGGGTGCTGCAGGAGTTCCAGGCTGATAGACCTGACCGTTGTCCAGCGGAGAAACTGTTTGTCCCTGATAGATGGACTAATAGAGTTATCTCTGAGGTTCATTGTTCGGTGTTGGCTGGTCATCCTGGGATTTTTGGTACCAGAGATTTGGTGGCTAGGTCCTTTTTGTGGCCTTCCTTGTCGCGGGATGTGCGTTCTTTTTTGCAGTCTTGTGGGACTTGTGCTCGGGCTAAGCCCTGCTGTTCTCGTGCCAGTGGGTTACTTTTGCCCTTGCCGGTCCCGAAAAGGCCTTGGACGCAAGTTTCCATGGATTTTATTTCAGATCTTCCTGTTTCTCAAAGGATGTCGGTCATCTGGGTGGTTTGTGATCACTTCTCTAAAATGGTCCATTTGGTACCCTTGCCTAAATTGCCTTCTTCCTCTGATTTGGTTCCATTATTTTTCTAACATGTGGTTCGTTTGCATGGCATTCCGGAGAACATCATGTCTGACAGAGGTTCCCAGTTTGTTTCAAGGTTTTGGCGGTCCTTTTGTGCTAAGATGGGCATTGATTTGTCTTTTTCTTCGGCTTTCCATCCTCAGACAAATGGCCAAACCGAACGAACCAATCAGACTTTGGAAACTTATCTGAGATGCTTTGTTTCTGCGGATCAGGATGATTGGGTGACCTTCTTGCCATTGGCTGAGTTCGCCCTTAATAATTGGGCCAGTTCGGCTACTTTGGTTTCGCCTTTTTTTTTGTAATTCTGGTTTTCATCCTCGTTTTTCTTCAGGGCAGGTTGAGCCTTCGGGCTGTCCTGGTGTGGATTCTGTGGTGGACAGGTTGCAACAAATTTGGACTCATGTGGTGGACAATTTGACCTTGTCCCAAGAGAAGGCTCAATGTTTCGCTAACCGCCGTCGCCGTGCTGGTCCCCGACTTAGTGTTGGGGATTTGGTTTGGTTATCATCTCGTTATGTTCCTATGAAGGTTTCTTCTCCTAAGTTTAAGCCTCGCTTCATTGGTCCTTATAAGATTTCTGAAATTCTTAATCCTGTATCATTTCGTTTGGCCCTTCCTGCTTCTTTTGCCATCCATAATGTGTTCCATAGGTCGTTGCTGCAGAGATATGTGGCGCCTATGGTTCCCTCCGTTGATCCTCCTGCTCCGGTGTTGGTCGAGGGGGAGTTGGAGTATGTGGTGGAGAAGATTTTGGATTCTCGTATTTCGAGACGAAAACTTCAGTACTTGGTCAAATGGAAGGGCTATGGTCAGGAGGCTAATTCCTGGGTTGTTGCCTCTGATGTCCATGCTGCCAATTTAGTTCGTGCCTTTCATTTGGCTCGTCCTGATCGGCCTGGGGGCTCTGGTGAGGGTTCGGTGACCCCTCCTCAAGGGGGGGGTACTGTTGTGAATTCCGTTCTCGAACTCCCTCCTGTGGTCATGAATGGTACTTCGGTGAGTTCTGTCCTTGGACTCCCTCTGGTGGCTGTGAGTGGAGCTGCTGGTTCTGAGATTCCTTCCCCAGCTGCCCTCGTTTAGGGCTAGGCTAGGATTCTCTATTTAACTCCACTCAGATCGTTACTCCATGCCAGCTGTCAATGTTCTAGTACTGGTTCAGATCTCTCCTGGATCTTTCTGAGGACCTGTCTACTCCAGCAGAAGCTAAGTTCCTGCGTGTTCATTTGTTACTTATGGTTTTTCTTGCTAAGTTTTAGTCCAGCTTGCTATCATGAAACTGCCTGGCTAGCTGGAAGCTCTGGGGGTGCAGAGTGGCACCATCGCACCGTGAGTCGGTGCGGGGGTATTTTTTGCACACTCTGCGTGGTTTTTGTAGTTTGTTGTGTTGACCGCAAAGATCCCTTTTCTATCCTCAATCTGTTTAGTTAGACTGGCCTCCCTTTGCTAAAACCTATTTCATCCTGTGTTTGTGATTTCCTCTTAACTCACAGTCAATACTTGTGGGGGGCTGCTTTTTCATTTGGGGAAATTTCTCTGAGGCAAGTGAGGCTTTGTTTCCTTTCTTTAGGGGTAGTTAGCTCTTAGGCTGTGAAGAGGCGTCTAGGCAGAGTCAGGCACGCTCCACGGCTATTTCTAGTTGTGTTGATAGGAGTACGGTTTGCGGTCAGCAGAGTTCCCATTTCCCCAGAGCTCGTCCCGATTCCGTGTTTAACTATCAGGTCATTCCTGGTGCACCTAACCACCAGGTCCATAACATCCACCTACTCCAGAGAAAGTCTCATGCGGCTCGAAGGTCACCCGATCATAACAGTACAACTGGCCAACAATGAGTTAAATGCATCTCAGAAGAAGGGAAGAAAGGTGTTGAGCCATTTTTTTTTCTGTAGTCTGTTTTGTCTTTCCTTCCCTGTTTTTCTCTGGGTGGCTGAGGAGTCTTGTGCTAGCATGGATGTTCAGGGATTAGCTTCTCGTGTAGACCAGCTTGCTGCTAGGGTACAGGGTATTTCTGATTATATTGTTCAGACTCCGGTTTTAGAGCCTAGGATTCCTACTCCTGATTTGTTTTCTGGGGACAGGTCCAAATTTTTGAGTTTTAAAAACAACTGTAAACTGTTTTTTGCTCTGAGACCTCGATCCTCTGGTGATCCCATTCAGCAGGTTAAAATTGTCATCTCCCTGCTGCGTGGCGATCCTCAGGATTGGGCATTTTCCCTGGAATCTGGGAATCCGGCCTTGCTTAATGTAGACGCCTTTTTTCAGGCTTTAGGATTATTATATGATGAACCAAATTCTGTGGATCAAGCAGAGAAGACCTTGTTGGTCCTGTCTCAGGGTCAAGAAGTGGCAGAATTGTATTGTCAGAAATTTAGAAAATGGTCTGTGTTGACTAAATGGAATGATGATGCTTTGGCGGCAATTTTCAGAAAGGGTCTTTCTGAATCCGTCAAAGATGTTATGGTGGGGTTTCCTACGCCTGTCGGTCTGAGTGATTCTATGTCACTGGCCATTCAGATTGATCGGCGCTTGCGGGAGCGCAGAGTTGTGCGCGCTGTGGCGTTGTCCTCAGAGCGGATGCCTGAGCCAATGCAGTGTGATAGGATTCTGTCTAGAACGGAACAACAAGGATTCAGACGTCAGAATAGGTTGTGTTTTTATTGTGGCGATGCTTCTCATGTCATTTCAGTCTGCCCTAAGCGTACAAAGAGGATCGCTAGTTCAGTTACCATCAGTACTGTACAACCTAAATTTCTGTTATCTGTGTCCTTGATCTGCTCATTGTCATAATTTTCTGTCATGGCGTTTGTGGATTCAGACGCCGCCTTGAACTTAATGGACTTTGAGTTTGCCAGGCGTTGTGGTTTCCCCTTGCAGTCTTTGCAGAACCCTATTCCTTTAAGGGGCATTGATGCTACACCTTTAGCTAAAAACAAACCCCAGTTTTGGACACAGGTGACCATGTGCATGGCGCCAGCCCATCAGGAAGATTGTCGTTTTCTGGTGTTGCATAATTTGCATGATGCTATTGTGCTGGGTTTTCCATGGTTGCAGGTACATAATCCTGTGTTGGATTGGAAGTCTATGTCTGTGACTAGTTGGGGTTGTCAGGGGGTTCATAATGATGTTCCTTTGATGTCAATTTCCTCTTCTTCCTCTTCTGAAATTCCAGAGTTTTTGTCTGATTTTCAGGATGTATTCGATGAGCCCAAGTCCAGTTCCCTTCCACCGCATAGGGACTGTGATTGTGCTATTGACTTGATTCCAGGCTGTAAGTTTCCTAAGGGCCGACTTTTCAACCTGTCTGTGCCTGAACATACCGCCTTGCGGAGTTATGTTAAGGAGTCTTTGGAGAAAGGGCATATTCGGCCATCTTCTTCACCGTTGGGAGCGGGATTTTTTTGTTGCTAAGAAGGATGGCTCCTTGAGACCCTGTATTGATTATCGCCTCTTGAATAAGATCACGGTCAAGTTTCAATGCCCTTTACCTTTGCTTTCTGATTTGTTTGCTAGGATTAAGGGGGCTAGTTGGTTTACGAAGATTGACCTTCGGGGGGCATATAATCTTGTTCGTATTAAGCAGGGTGATGAATGGAAAACTGCGTTTAATACGCCCGAAGGCCATTTTGAATACCTTGTGATGCAATTCGGGCTCTCTAATGCTCCATCTGTTTTTCAGTCCTTCATGCACGATATCTTCCGGACTTTTCTTGATAAATTCATGATTGTATATTTGGATGACATTTTGATTTTTTCCGATGATTGGGAGTCTCATGTGGAACAGGTCAGGATGGTATTTCGGATCCTTTGTGATAATGCTTTGTTTGTGAAGGGGTCTAAGTGTCTCTTTGGAGTGCAGAAGGTTTCTTTTTTGGGCTTCATTTTTTCTCCTTCATCTATAGAGATGGATCCGGTTAAGGTTCAGGCCATTCATGACTGGATTCAGCCCACATCCATGAAGAGCCTTCAGAAATTTTTGGGCTTTGCTAATTTTTATCGCCGTTTCATTGCTAACTTCTCCAGTGTGGTTAAACCCTTGACCGATTTGACGAAAAAAGGCGCTGATGTGACGAATTGGTCCTCTGCGGCTGTCTCTGCCTTTCAGGAGCTTAAACACCGATTTACTTCTGCCCCGGTGTTGCGTCAACCGGATGTTTCTCTTCCGTTTCAGGTTGAGGTTGACGCTTCTGAGATTGGGGCAGGGGCCGTTTTGTCTCAGAGGAATTCTGTTGGTTCCTTGATGAAACCGTGTGCCTTCTTTTCCCGTAAGTTTTCGCCTGCTGAACGCAATTATGATGTCGGCAATCGGGAGTTGTTGGCTATGAAGTGGGCGTTTGAGGAATGGCGACATTGGCTTGAGGGAGCTAAGCACCGTATTGTGGTCTTGACCGATCATAAAAATCTGATTTACCTCGAGTCTGCCAAACGGCTGAATCCTAGACAGGCTCGATGGTCCCTGTTTTTCTCCCGTTTTGATTTCGTGGTCTCGTATCTTCCGGGTTCTAAGAATATTAAGGCTGATGCCCTCTCTAGGAGTTTTTTGCCTGATTCTCCTGAGGTTCTTGAACCGGTCGGCATTCTGAAAGAAGGGGTGGTCCTTTCTGCCATTTCCCCTGATTTACGACGGGTTCCTCAGGAATTTCAGGCTGACAAACCTGACCGCTGTCCAGTGGGGAAACTGTTTGTTCCTGATAGATGGACTAGTAGAGTGATTTCTGAGGTTCATTGTTCGGTTTTGGCTGGCCATCCTGGTATTTTTGGTACCAGAGATTTGGTTGGTAGGTCCTTTTGGTGGCCTTCTTTGTCGCGTGATGTGCGTTCTTTTGTTCAGTCCTGTGGGACTTGAGCGCGGGCCAAGCCTTGTTGTTCCCGTGCTAGTGGGTTGCTTTTGCCTTTGCCGGTCCCTGAGAGGCCCTGGACGCATATTTCTATGGATTTTATTTCAGATCTTCCGGTTTCCCAGAGGATGTCGGTTATCTGGGTTGTTTGTGACCGGTTCTCTAAGATGGTTCATTTGGTGCCCTTGCCTAAATTGCCTTCTTCTTCTGATTTGGTTCCGTTGTTTTTTCAGCATGTGGTTCGTTTGCATGGTATTCCGGAGAATATTGTGTCCGACAGAGGTTCCCAGTTTGTTTCTAGGTTTTGGCGGGCCTTTTGTGCTAGGCTGGGCATTGATTTGTCTTTTTCTTCCGCATTTCATCCTCAGACAAATGGCCAGACCAAGCGAACTAATCAGACTTTGGAAACTTATTTGAGATGCTTTGTGTCTGCTGATCAGGATGATTGGGTGGCTTTTTTGCTATTGGCCGAGTTTGCCCTTAATAATCGGGCTAGTTCGGCTACTTTGGTTTCGCCCTTCTTTTGTAATTTTGGTTTTCATCCTCGTTTTTCTTCGGGGCAGGTTGAGCCTTCTGACTGTCCTGGTGTGGATTCTGTGGTTGACAGGTTGCAGCAGATTTGGGCTCATGTGGTGGACAATTTGGTGTTGTCTCAGGAGGAGGCTCAGCGTTTTGCTAACCGTCGTGGGTGTGTTGGTTCCCGGCTTCGGGTTGGGGATCTGGTCTGGTTGTCTTACCGCCATGTTCCTATGAAGGTTTCTTCCCCTAAGTTTAAGCCTCGGTTTATTGGTCCTTATAGGATTTCTGACATTATTAATTCGGTGTCTTTTCGATTAGATCTTCCGGCCTCTTTTGCTATCCATAATGTCTTCCATAGATCTTTATTGCGGAAATATGTGGTGCCCGTTGTTCCCTCTGTTGATCCTCCGGCCCCTGTGTTGGTTGATGAGGAGTTGGAGTATGTGGTTGAGAAGATTTTGGATTCTCGCTTTTCGAGGCGTAGGCTTCAGTACCTTGTCAAATGGAAGGGTTATGGCCAGGAGGATAATTCTTGGGTTTTTGCCTCTGATGTCCATGCTGCTGATTTGGTCCGTGCCTTTCATCTGGCTCGTCCTGATCGGCCTGGGGGCTCTGGTGAGGGTTCGGTGACCCCTCTTCAAGGGGGGGGTACTGTTGTGAATTCTGCTCTTGGGTTCCCTCCGGTGGTTGTTGGTGGTAGTGCAGTCGTCTCTGGGTTGCAATCCTGGGCAGGTGTTTCTGCTGATTGCAGCTCTGAATGGGGTATTTAGGTGTGCAGGATCCATTAGCCCTTGCCAGTTGTCCATTGTTCTTGGAGGTTTTGCATCTCTGTCCTGTTCCTCCTGCCCTGCAGCCAATTCAGCTAAGATACGTGTCTGGTTTTTGTCTCTGCAGCACACATGCTGTGTGCATTACAATTCAGTGCAATTCATTGTGTTTTTTTGTCCAGCTTAGACTGTTTAGATTTTTTCAGTCATGTTGGATTCTCAGGAGATGCAGATATACATTCCATGTCTTTAGTTAGATGTGGGATTTTTGTATTATCTGCTGTGGATATTTTTAGGATTTTAATACTGACCGCTTAGTACTCTGTCCTATCCTTTTCTATTTAGCTAGAAGTGCCTCTTTTGCTAAATCCTGTTTTCTGCCTGCGTGTGTCTTTCCTCTTATACTCACAGTCAATATTTGTGGGGGGCTGCCTATCCTTTGGGGGTCTGCTCTGAGGCAAGATAGAATTCCCATTTTCAACTATAGGGGTATTTAGTCCTCCGGCTGTGTCGAGGTGTCTAGGAAGTGTTAGGTACACCCCACGGCTACTTCTAGTTTCGGTGTCAGTTTAGGGTTTGCGGTCAGTACAGGTTCCACCTACTCCAGAGAAAGTCTCATGCGGCTCCAAGGTCACCGGATCATAACAGTACAACTGGCCAACAATGAGTTAAATGCATCTCAGAAGAAGGGAAGAAAGGTGTTGAGCCATTTTTTTTTCTGTAGTCTGTTTTGTCTTTCCTTCCCTCTTTTTCTCTGGGTGGCTGAGGAGTCTTGTGCTAGCATGGATGTTCAGGGATTAGCTTCTCGTGTAGACCAGCTTGCTGCTAGGGTACAGGGTATTTCTGATTATATTGTTCAGACTCCGGTTTTAGAGCCTAGGATTCCTACTCCTGATTTGTTTTCTGGGGACAGGTCCAAATTTTTGAGTTTTAAAAACAACTGTAAACTGTTTTTTGCTCTGAGACCTCGATCCTCTGGTGATCCCATTCAGCAGGTTAAAATTGTCATCTCCCTGCTGCGTGGCGATCCTCAGGATTGGGCATTTTCCCTGGAATCTGGGAATCCGGCCTTGCTTAATGTAGACGCCTTTTTTCAGACTTTAGGATTATTATATGATGAACCAAATTCTGTGGATCAAGCGGAGAAGACCTTGTTGGTCCTGTCTCAGGGTCAAGAAGCGGCAGAATTGTATTGTCAGAAATTTAGAAAATGGTCTGTGTTGACTAAATGGAATGATGATGCTTTGGCGGCAATTTTCAGAAAGGGTCTTTCTGAATCCGTCAAAGATGTTATGGTGGGGTTTCCTACGCCTGTCGGTCTGAGTGATTCTATGTCACTGGCCATTCAGATTGATCGGCGCTTGCGGGAGCGCAGAGTTGTGCGCGCTGTGGAGTTGTCCTCAGAGCGGATGCCTGAGCCAATGCAGTGTGATAGGATTCTGTCTAGAACGAAACAACAAGGATTCAGACATCAGAATAGGTTGTGTTTTTATTGTGGCGATGCTTCTCATGTCATTTCAGTCTGCCCTAAGCGTACAAAGAGGATCGCTAGTTCAGTTACCATCAGTACTGTACAACCTAAATTTCTGTTATCTGTGTCCTTGATCTGCTCATTGTCATCATTTTCTGTCATGGCGTTTGTGGATTCAGACGCCGCCTTGAACTTAATGGACTTTGAGTTTGCCAGGCGTTGTGGTTTCCCCTTGCAGTCTTTGCAGAACCCTATTCCTTTAAGGGGCATTGATGCTACACCTTTGGCTAAAAATAAACCCCAGTTTTGGACACAGGTGACCATGTGCATGGCGCCAGCCCATCAGGAAGATTGTCGTTTTCTGGTGTTGCATAATTTGCATGATGCTATTGTGCTGGGTTTTCCATGGTTGCAGGTACATAATCCTGTGTTGGATTGGAAGTCTATGTCTGTGACTAGTTGGGGTTGTCAGGGGGTTCATAATGACGTTCCTTTGATGTCAATTTCCTCTTCTTTCTCTTCTGAAATTCCAGAGTTTTTGTCTGATTTTCAGGATGTATTCGATGAGCCCAAGTCCAGTTCCCTTCCACCGCATAGGGACTGTGATTGTGCTATTGACTTGATTCCAGGCTGTAAGTTTCCTAAGGGCCGACTTTTCAACCTGTCTGTGCCTGAACATACCGCCATGCGGAGTTATGTTAAGGAGTCATTGGAGAAAGGGCATATTCGGCCATCTTCTTCACCGTTGGGAGCGGGATTTTTTTTGTTGCTAAGAAGGATGGCTCCTTGAGACCCTGTATTGATTATCGCCTCTTGAATAAGATCACGGTCAAGTTTCAATGCCCTTTACCTTTGCTTTCTGATTTGTTTGCTAGGATTAAGGGGGCTAGTTGGTTTACGAAGATTGACCTTCGGGGGGCATATAATCTTGTTCGTATTAAGCAGGGTGATGAATGGAAAACTGCGTTTAATACGCCCGAAGGCCATTTTGAATACCTTGTGATGCAATTCGGGCTCTCTAATGCTCCATCTGTTTTTCAGTCCTTCATGCACGATATCTTCCGGACTTTTCTTGATAAATTCATGATTGTATATTTGGATGACATTTTGATTTTTTCCGATGATTGGGAGTCTCATGTGGAACAGGTCAGGATGGTATTTCGGATCCTTTGTGATAATGCTTTGTTTGTGAAGGGGTCTAAGTGTCTCTTTGGAGTGCAGAAGGTTTCTTTTTTGGGCTTCATTTTTTCTCCTTCATCTATAGAGATGGATCCGGTTAAGGTTCAGGCCATTCATGACTGGATTCAGCCCACATCCATGAAGAGCCTTCAGAAATTTTTGGGCTTTGCTAATTTTTATCGCCGTTTCATTGCTAACTTCTCCAGTGTGGTTAAACCCTTGACCGATTTGACGAAAAAAGGCGCTGATGTGACGAATTGGTCCTCTGCGGCTGTCTCTGCCTTTCAGGAGCTTAAACACCGATTTACTTCTGCCCCGGTGTTGCGTCAACCGGATGTTTCTCTTCCGTTTCAGGTTGAGGTTGACGCTTCTGAGATTGGGGCAGGGGCCGTTTTGTCTCAGAGGAATTCTGTTGGTTCCTTGATGAAACCGTGTGCCTTCTTTTCCCGTAAGTTTTCGCCTGCTGAACGCAATTATGATGTCGGCAATCGGGAGTTGTTGGCTATGAAGTGGGCGTTTGAGGAATGGCGACATTGGCTTGAGGGAGCTAAGCACCGTATTGTGGTCTTGACCGATCATAAAAATCTGATTTACCTCGAGTCTGCCAAACGGCTGAATCCTAGACAGGCTCGATGGTCCCTGTTTTTCTCCCGTTTTGATTTCGTGGTCTCGTATCTTCCGGGTTCTAAGAATATTAAGGCTGATGCCCTCTCTAGGAGTTTTTTGCCTGATTCTCCTGAGGTTCTTGAACCGGTCGGCATTCTGAAAGAAGGGGTGGTCCTTTCTGCCATTTCCCCTGATTTACGACGGGTTCCTCAGGAATTTCAGGCTGACAAACCTGACCGCTGTCCAGTGGGGAAACTGTTTGTTCCTGATAGATGGACTAGTAGAGTGATTTCTGAGGTTCATTGTTCGGTTTTGGCTGGCCATCCTGGTATTTTTGGTACCAGAGATTTGGTTGGTAGGTCCTTTTGGTGGCCTTCTTTGTCGCGTGATGTGCGTTCTTTTGTTCAGTCCTGTGGGACTTGAGCGCGGGCCAAGCCTTGTTGTTCCCGTGCTAGTGGGTTGCTTTTGCCTTTGCCGGTCCCTGAGAGGCCCTGGACGCATATTTCTATGGATTTTATTTCAGATCTTCCGGTTTCCCAGAGGATGTCGGTTATCTGGGTTGTTTGTGACCGGTTCTCTAAGATGGTTCATTTGGTGCCCTTGCCTAAATTGCCTTCTTCTTCTGATTTGGTTCCGTTGTTTTTTCAGCATGTGGTTCGTTTGCATGGTATTCCGGAGAATATTGTGTCCGACAGAGGTTCCCAGTTTGTTTCTAGGTTTTGGCGGGCCTTTTGTGCTAGGCTGGGCATTGATTTGTCTTTTTCTTCCGCATTTCATCCTCAGACAAATGGCCAGACCAAGCGAACTAATCAGACTTTGGAAACTTATTTGAGATGCTTTGTGTCTGCTGATCAGGATGATTGGGTGGCTTTTTTGCTATTGGCCGAGTTTGCCCTTAATAATCGGGCTAGTTCGGCTACTTTGGTTTCGCCCTTCTTTTGTAATTTTGGTTTTCATCCTCGTTTTTCTTCGGGGCAGGTTGAGCCTTCTGACTGTCCTGGTGTGGATTCTGTGGTTGACAGGTTGCAGCAGATTTGGGCTCATGTGGTGGACAATTTGGTGTTGTCTCAGGAGGAGGCTCAGCGTTTTGCTAACCGTCGTGGGTGTGTTGGTTCCCGGCTTCGGGTTGGGGATCTGGTCTGGTTGTCTTACCGCCATGTTCCTATGAAGGTTTCTTCCCCTAAGTTTAAGCCTCGGTTTATTGGTCCTTATAGGATTTCTGACATTATTAATTCGGTGTCTTTTCGATTAGATCTTCCGGCCTCTTTTGCTATCCATAATGTCTTCCATAGATCTTTATTGCGGAAATATGTGGTGCCCGTTGTTCCCTCTGTTGATCCTCCGGCCCCTGTGTTGGTTGATGAGGAGTTGGAGTATGTGGTTGAGAAGATTTTGGATTCTCGCTTTTCGAGGCGTAGGCTTCAGTACCTTGTCAAATGGAAGGGTTATGGCCAGGAGGATAATTCTTGGGTTTTTGCCTCTGATGTCCATGCTGCTGATTTGGTCCGTGCCTTTCATCTGGCTCGTCCTGATCGGCCTGGGGGCTCTGGTGAGGGTTCGGTGACCCCTCTTCAAGGGGGGGGTACTGTTGTGAATTCTGCTCTTGGGTTCCCTCCGGTGGTTGTTGGTGGTAGTGCAGTCGTCTCTGGGTTGCAATCCTGGGCAGGTGTTTCTGCTGATTGCAGCTCTGAATGGGGTATTTAGGTGTGCAGGATCCATTAGCCCTTGCCAGTTGTCCATTGTTCTTGGAGGTTTTGCATCTCTGTCCTGTTCCTCCTGCCCTGCAGCCAATTCAGCTAAGATACGTGTCTGGTTTTTGTCTCTGCAGCACACATGCTGTGTGCATTACAATTCAGTGCAATTCATTGTGTTTTTTTGTCCAGCTTAGACTGTTTAGATTTTTTCAGTCATGTTGGATTCTCAGGAGATGCAGATATACATTCCATGTCTTTAGTTAGATGTGGGATTTTTGTATTATCTGCTGTGGATATTTTTAGGATTTTAATACTGACCGCTTAGTACTCTGTCCTATCCTTTTCTATTTAGCTAGAAGTGCCTCTTTTGCTAAATCCTGTTTTCTGCCTGCGTGTGTCTTTCCTCTTATACTCACAGTCAATATTTGTGGGGGGCTGCCTATCCTTTGGGGGTCTGCTCTGAGGCAAGATAGAATTCCCATTTTCAACTATAGGGGTATTTAGTCCTCCGGCTGTGTCGAGGTGTCTAGGAAGTGTTAGGTACACCCCACGGCTACTTCTAGTTTCGGTGTCAGTTTAGGGTTTGCGGTCAGTACAGGTTCCACCTACTCCAGAGAAAGTCTCATGCGGCTCCAAGGTCACCGGATCATAACAGTACAACTGGCCAACAATGAGTTAAATGCATCTCAGAAGAAGGGAAGAAAGGTGTTGAGCCATTTTTTTTTCTGTAGTCTGTTTTGTCTTTCCTTCCCTCTTTTTCTCTGGGTGGCTGAGGAGTCTTGTGCTAGCATGGATGTTCAGGGATTAGCTTCTCGTGTAGACCAGCTTGCTGCTAGGGTACAGGGTATTTCTGATTATATTGTTCAGACTCCGGTTTTAGAGCCTAGGATTCCTACTCCTGATTTGTTTTCTGGGGACAGGTCCAAATTTTTGAGTTTTAAAAACAACTGTAAACTGTTTTTTGCTCTGAGACCTCGATCCTCTGGTGATCCCATTCAGCAGGTTAAAATTGTCATCTCCCTGCTGCGTGGCGATCCTCAGGATTGGGCATTTTCCCTGGAATCTGGGAATCCGGCCTTGCTTAATGTAGACGCCTTTTTTCAGACTTTAGGATTATTATATGATGAACCAAATTCTGTGGATCAAGCGGAGAAGACCTTGTTGGTCCTGTCTCAGGGTCAAGAAGCGGCAGAATTGTATTGTCAGAAATTTAGAAAATGGTCTGTGTTGACTAAATGGAATGATGATGCTTTGGCGGCAATTTTCAGAAAGGGTCTTTCTGAATCCGTCAAAGATGTTATGGTGGGGTTTCCTACGCCTGTCGGTCTGAGTGATTCTATGTCACTGGCCATTCAGATTGATCGGCGCTTGCGGGAGCGCAGAGTTGTGCGCGCTGTGGAGTTGTCCTCAGAGCGGATGCCTGAGCCAATGCAGTGTGATAGGATTCTGTCTAGAACGAAACAACAAGGATTCAGACATCAGAATAGGTTGTGTTTTTATTGTGGCGATGCTTCTCATGTCATTTCAGTCTGCCCTAAGCGTACAAAGAGGATCGCTAGTTCAGTTACCATCAGTACTGTACAACCTAAATTTCTGTTATCTGTGTCCTTGATCTGCTCATTGTCATCATTTTCTGTCATGGCGTTTGTGGATTCAGACGCCGCCTTGAACTTAATGGACTTTGAGTTTGCCAGGCGTTGTGGTTTCCCCTTGCAGTCTTTGCAGAACCCTATTCCTTTAAGGGGCATTGATGCTACACCTTTGGCTAAAAATAAACCCCAGTTTTGGACACAGGTGACCATGTGCATGGCGCCAGCCCATCAGGAAGATTGTCGTTTTCTGGTGTTGCATAATTTGCATGATGCTATTGTGCTGGGTTTTCCATGGTTGCAGGTACATAATCCTGTGTTGGATTGGAAGTCTATGTCTGTGACTAGTTGGGGTTGTCAGGGGGTTCATAATGACGTTCCTTTGATGTCAATTTCCTCTTCTTTCTCTTCTGAAATTCCAGAGTTTTTGTCTGATTTTCAGGATGTATTCGATGAGCCCAAGTCCAGTTCCCTTCCACCGCATAGGGACTGTGATTGTGCTATTGACTTGATTCCAGGCTGTAAGTTTCCTAAGGGCCGACTTTTCAACCTGTCTGTGCCTGAACATACCGCCATGCGGAGTTATGTTAAGGAGTCATTGGAGAAAGGGCATATTCGGCCATCTTCTTCACCGTTGGGAGCGGGATTTTTTTTGTTGCTAAGAAGGATGGCTCCTTGAGACCCTGTATTGATTATCGCCTCTTGAATAAGATCACGGTCAAGTTTCAATGCCCTTTACCTTTGCTTTCTGATTTGTTTGCTAGGATTAAGGGGGCTAGTTGGTTTACGAAGATTGACCTTCGGGGGGCATATAATCTTGTTCGTATTAAGCAGGGTGATGAATGGAAAACTGCGTTTAATACGCCCGAAGGCCATTTTGAATACCTTGTGATGCAATTCGGGCTCTCTAATGCTCCATCTGTTTTTCAGTCCTTCATGCACGATATCTTCCGGACTTTTCTTGATAAATTCATGATTGTATATTTGGATGACATTTTGATTTTTTCCGATGATTGGGAGTCTCATGTGGAACAGGTCAGGATGGTATTTCGGATCCTTTGTGATAATGCTTTGTTTGTGAAGGGGTCTAAGTGTCTCTTTGGAGTGCAGAAGGTTTCTTTTTTGGGCTTCATTTTTTCTCCTTCATCTATAGAGATGGATCCGGTTAAGGTTCAGGCCATTCATGACTGGATTCAGCCCACATCCATGAAGAGCCTTCAGAAATTTTTGGGCTTTGCTAATTTTTATCGCCGTTTCATTGCTAACTTCTCCAGTGTGGTTAAACCCTTGACCGATTTGACGAAAAAAGGCGCTGATGTGACGAATTGGTCCTCTGCGGCTGTCTCTGCCTTTCAGGAGCTTAAACACCGATTTACTTCTGCCCCGGTGTTGCGTCAACCGGATGTTTCTCTTCCGTTTCAGGTTGAGGTTGACGCTTCTGAGATTGGGGCAGGGGCCGTTTTGTCTCAGAGGAATTCTGTTGGTTCCTTGATGAAACCGTGTGCCTTCTTTTCCCGTAAGTTTTCGCCTGCTGAACGCAATTATGATGTCGGCAATCGGGAGTTGTTGGCTATGAAGTGGGCGTTTGAGGAATGGCGACATTGGCTTGAGGGAGCTAAGCACCGTATTGTGGTCTTGACCGATCATAAAAATCTGATTTACCTCGAGTCTGCCAAACGGCTGAATCCTAGACAGGCTCGATGGTCCCTGTTTTTCTCCCGTTTTGATTTCGTGGTCTCGTATCTTCCGGGTTCTAAGAATATTAAGGCTGATGCCCTCTCTAGGAGTTTTTTGCCTGATTCTCCTGAGGTTCTTGAACCGGTCGGCATTCTGAAAGAAGGGGTGGTCCTTTCTGCCATTTCCCCTGATTTACGACGGGTTCCTCAGGAATTTCAGGCTGACAAACCTGACCGCTGTCCAGTGGGGAAACTGTTTGTTCCTGATAGATGGACTAGTAGAGTGATTTCTGAGGTTCATTGTTCGGTTTTGGCTGGCCATCCTGGTATTTTTGGTACCAGAGATTTGGTTGGTAGGTCCTTTTGGTGGCCTTCTTTGTCGCGTGATGTGCGTTCTTTTGTTCAGTCCTGTGGGACTTGAGCGCGGGCCAAGCCTTGTTGTTCCCGTGCTAGTGGGTTGCTTTTGCCTTTGCCGGTCCCTGAGAGGCCCTGGACGCATATTTCTATGGATTTTATTTCAGATCTTCCGGTTTCCCAGAGGATGTCGGTTATCTGGGTTGTTTGTGACCGGTTCTCTAAGATGGTTCATTTGGTGCCCTTGCCTAAATTGCCTTCTTCTTCTGATTTGGTTCCGTTGTTTTTTCAGCATGTGGTTCGTTTGCATGGTATTCCGGAGAATATTGTGTCCGACAGAGGTTCCCAGTTTGTTTCTAGGTTTTGGCGGGCCTTTTGTGCTAGGCTGGGCATTGATTTGTCTTTTTCTTCCGCATTTCATCCTCAGACAAATGGCCAGACCAAGCGAACTAATCAGACTTTGGAAACTTATTTGAGATGCTTTGTGTCTGCTGATCAGGATGATTGGGTGGCTTTTTTGCTATTGGCCGAGTTTGCCCTTAATAATCGGGCTAGTTCGGCTACTTTGGTTTCGCCCTTCTTTTGTAATTTTGGTTTTCATCCTCGTTTTTCTTCGGGGCAGGTTGAGCCTTCTGACTGTCCTGGTGTGGATTCTGTGGTTGACAGGTTGCAGCAGATTTGGGCTCATGTGGTGGACAATTTGGTGTTGTCTCAGGAGGAGGCTCAGCGTTTTGCTAACCGTCGTGGGTGTGTTGGTTCCCGGCTTCGGGTTGGGGATCTGGTCTGGTTGTCTTACCGCCATGTTCCTATGAAGGTTTTTTCCCCTAAGTTTAAGCCTCGGTTTATTGGTCCTTATAGGATTTCTGACATTATTAATTCGGTGTCTTTTCGATTAGATCTTCCGGCCTCTTTTGCTATCCATAATGTCTTCCATAGATCTTTATTGCGGAAATATGTGGTGCCCGTTGTTCCCTCTGTTGATCCTCCGGCCCCTGTGTTGGTTGATGAGGAGTTGGAGTATGTGGTTGAGAAGATTTTGGATTCTCGCTTTTCGAGGCGTAGGCTTCAGTACCTTGTCAAATGGAAGGGTTATGGCCAGGAGGATAATTCTTGGGTTTTTGCCTCTGATGTCCATGCTGCTGATTTGGTCCGTGCCTTTCATCTGGCTCGTCCTGATCGGCCTGGGGGCTCTGGTGAGGGTTCGGTGACCCCTCTTCAAGGGGGGGGTACTGTTGTGAATTCTGCTCTTGGGTTCCCTCCGGTGGTTGTTGGTGGTAGTGCAGTCGTCTCTGGGTTGCAATCCTGGGCAGGTGTTTCTGCTGATTGCAGCTCTGAATGGGGTATTTAGGTGTGCAGGATCCATTAGCCCTTGCCAGTTGTCCATTGTTCTTGGAGGTTTTGCATCTCTGTCCTGTTCCTCCTGCCCTGCAGCCAATTCAGCTAAGATACGTGTCTGGTTTTTGTCTCTGCAGCACACATGCTGTGTGCATTACAATTCAGTGCAATTCATTGTGTTTTTTTGTCCAGCTTAGACTGTTTAGATTTTTTCAGTCATGTTGGATTCTCAGGAGATGCAGATATACATTCCATGTCTTTAGTTAGATGTGGGATTTTTGTATTATCTGCTGTGGATATTTTTAGGATTTTAATACTGACCGCTTAGTACTCTGTCCTATCCTTTTCTATTTAGCTAGAAGTGCCTCTTTTGCTAAATCCTGTTTTCTGCCTGCGTGTGTCTTTCCTCTTATACTCACAGTCAATATTTGTGGGGGGCTGCCTATCCTTTGGGGGTCTGCTCTGAGGCAAGATAGAATTCCCATTTTCAACTATAGGGGTATTTAGTCCTCCGGCTGTGTCGAGGTGTCTAGGAAGTGTTAGGTACACCCCACGGCTACTTCTAGTTTCGGTGTCAGTTTAGGGTTTGCGGTCAGTACAGGTTCCACCTACTCCAGAGAAAGTCTCATGCGGCTCCAAGGTCACCGGATCATAACAGTACAACTGGCCAACAATGAGTTAAATGCATCTCAGAAGAAGGGAAGAAAGGTGTTGAGCCATTTTTTTTTCTGTAGTCTGTTTTGTCTTTCCTTCCCTCTTTTTCTCTGGGTGGCTGAGGAGTCTTGTGCTAGCATGGATGTTCAGGGATTAGCTTCTCGTGTAGACCAGCTTGCTGCTAGGGTACAGGGTATTTCTGATTATATTGTTCAGACTCCGGTTTTAGAGCCTAGGATTCCTACTCCTGATTTGTTTTCTGGGGACAGGTCCAAATTTTTGAGTTTTAAAAACAACTGTAAACTGTTTTTTGCTCTGAGACCTCGATCCTCTGGTGATCCCATTCAGCAGGTTAAAATTGTCATCTCCCTGCTGCGTGGCGATCCTCAGGATTGGGCATTTTCCCTGGAATCTGGGAATCCGGCCTTGCTTAATGTAGACGCCTTTTTTCAGACTTTAGGATTATTATATGATGAACCAAATTCTGTGGATCAAGCGGAGAAGACCTTGTTGGTCCTGTCTCAGGGTCAAGAAGCGGCAGAATTGTATTGTCAGAAATTTAGAAAATGGTCTGTGTTGACTAAATGGAATGATGATGCTTTGGCGGCAATTTTCAGAAAGGGTCTTTCTGAATCCGTCAAAGATGTTATGGTGGGGTTTCCTACGCCTGTCGGTCTGAGTGATTCTATGTCACTGGCCATTCAGATTGATCGGCGCTTGCGGGAGCGCAGAGTTGTGCGCGCTGTGGAGTTGTCCTCAGAGCGGATGCCTGAGCCAATGCAGTGTGATAGGATTCTGTCTAGAACGAAACAACAAGGATTCAGACATCAGAATAGGTTGTGTTTTTATTGTGGCGATGCTTCTCATGTCATTTCAGTCTGCCCTAAGCGTACAAAGAGGATCGCTAGTTCAGTTACCATCAGTACTGTACAACCTAAATTTCTGTTATCTGTGTCCTTGATCTGCTCATTGTCATCATTTTCTGTCATGGCGTTTGTGGATTCAGACGCCGCCTTGAACTTAATGGACTTTGAGTTTGCCAGGCGTTGTGGTTTCCCCTTGCAGTCTTTGCAGAACCCTATTCCTTTAAGGGGCATTGATGCTACACCTTTGGCTAAAAATAAACCCCAGTTTTGGACACAGGTGACCATGTGCATGGCGCCAGCCCATCAGGAAGATTGTCGTTTTCTGGTGTTGCATAATTTGCATGATGCTATTGTGCTGGGTTTTCCATGGTTGCAGGTACATAATCCTGTGTTGGATTGGAAGTCTATGTCTGTGACTAGTTGGGGTTGTCAGGGGGTTCATAATGACGTTCCTTTGATGTCAATTTCCTCTTCTTTCTCTTCTGAAATTCCAGAGTTTTTGTCTGATTTTCAGGATGTATTCGATGAGCCCAAGTCCAGTTCCCTTCCACCGCATAGGGACTGTGATTGTGCTATTGACTTGATTCCAGGCTGTAAGTTTCCTAAGGGCCGACTTTTCAACCTGTCTGTGCCTGAACATACCGCCATGCGGAGTTATGTTAAGGAGTCATTGGAGAAAGGGCATATTCGGCCATCTTCTTCACCGTTGGGAGCGGGATTTTTTTTGTTGCTAAGAAGGATGGCTCCTTGAGACCCTGTATTGATTATCGCCTCTTGAATAAGATCACGGTCAAGTTTCAATGCCCTTTACCTTTGCTTTCTGATTTGTTTGCTAGGATTAAGGGGGCTAGTTGGTTTACGAAGATTGACCTTCGGGGGGCATATAATCTTGTTCGTATTAAGCAGGGTGATGAATGGAAAACTGCGTTTAATACGCCCGAAGGCCATTTTGAATACCTTGTGATGCCATTCGGGCTCTCTAATGCTCCGTCTGTTTTTCAGTCCTTCATGCACGATATCTTCCGGACTTTTCTTGATAAATTCATGATTGTATATTTGGATGACATTTTGATTTTTTCCGATGATTGGGAGTCTCATGTGGAACAGGTCAGGATGGTATTTCGGATCCTTCGTGATAATGCTTTGTTTGTGAAGGGGTCTAAGTGTCTCTTTGGAGTGCAGAAGGTTTCTTTTTTGGGCTTCATTTTTTCTCCTTCATCTATAGAGATGGATCCGGTTAAGGTTCAGGCCATTCATGACTGAATTCAGCCCACATCCGTGAAGAGGCTTCAGAAATTTTTGGGCTTTGCTAATTTTTATCGCCGTTTCATTGCTAACTTCTCCAGTGTGGTTAAACCCTTGACCGATTTGACGAACAAAGGCGCTGATGTGACGAATTGGTCCTCTGCGGCTGTCTCTGCCTTTCAGGAGCTTAAACGCCGATTTACTTCTGCCCCGGTGTTGCGTCAACCGGATGTTTCTCTTCCGTTTCAGGTTGAGGTTGACGCTTCTGAGATTGGGGCAGGGGCCGTTTTGTCTCAGAGGAATTCTGTTGGTTCCTTGATGAAACCGTGTGCCTTCTTTTCCCGTAAGTTTTCGCCTGCTGAACGCAATTATGATGTCGGCAATCGGGAGTTGTTGGCTATGAAGTGGGCGTTTGAGGAATGGCGACATTGGCTTGAGGGAGCTAAGCACCGTATTGTGGTCTTGACCGATCATAAAAATCTGATTTACCTCGAGTCTGCCAAATGGCTGAATCCTAGACAGGCTCGATGGTCCCTGTTTTTCTCCCGTTTTGATTTCGTGGTCTCGTATCTTCCGGGTTCTAAGAATATTAAGGCTGATGCCCTCTCTAGGAGTTTTTTGCCTGATTCTCCTGAGGTTCTTGAACCGGTCGGCATTCTGAAAGAAGGGGTGGTCCTTTCTGCCATTTCCCCTGATTTACGACGGGTTCTTCAGGAATTTCAGGCTGACAAACCTGACCACTGTCCAGTGGGGAAACTGTTTGTTCCTGATAGATGGACTAGTAGAGTGATTTCTGAGGTTCATTGTTCGTTGTTGGCTGGCCATCCTGGTATTTTTGGTACCAGAGATTTGGTTGGTAGGTCCTTTTGGTGGCCTTCTTTGTCGCGTGATGTGCGTTCTTTTGTTCAGTCCTGTGGGACTTGTGCGCGGGCCAAGCCTTGTTGTTCCCGTGCTAGTGGGTTGCTTTTGCCTTTGCCGGTCCCTGAGAGGCCCTGGACGCATATTTCTATGGATTTTATTTCAGATCTTCCGGTTTCCCAGAGGATGTCGGTTATCTGGGTTGTTTGTGACCGGTTCTCTAAGATGGTTCATTTGGTGCCCTTGCCTAAATTGCCTTCTTCTTCTGATTTGGTTCCGTTGTTTTTTCAGCATGTGGTTCGTTTGCATGGTATTCCGGAGAATATTGTGTCCGACAGAGGTTCCCAGTTTGTTTCTAGGTTTTGGCGGGCCTTTTGTGCTAGGCTGGGCATTGATTTGTCTTTTTTTTCCGCATTTCATCCTCAGACAAATGGCCAGACCGAGCGAACTAATCAGACTTTGGAAACTTATTTGAGATGCTTTGTGTCTGCTGATCAGGATGATTGGGTGGCTTTTTTGCCATTGGCCGAGTTTGCCCTTAATAATCGGGCTAGTTCGGCTACTTTGGTTTCGCCCTTCTTTTGTAATTTTGGTTTTCATCCTCGTTTTTCTTCGGGGCAGGTTGTGCTTTCTGACTGTCCTGGTGTGGATTCTGTGGTTGACAGGTTGCAGCAGATTTGGGCTCATGTGGTGGACAATTTGGTGTTGTCTCAGGAGGAGGCTCAGCGTTTTGCTAACCGTCGTGGGTGTGTTGGTTCCCGGCTTCGGGTTGGGGATCTGGTCTGGTTGTCTTCCCGCCATGTTCCTATGAAGGTTTCTTCCCCTAAGTTTAAGCCTCGGTTTATTGGTCCTTATAGGATTTCTGACATTATTAATTCGGTGTCTTTTCGATTAGATCTTCCGGCCTCTTTTGCTATCCATAATGTCTTCCATAGATCTTTATTGCGGAAATATGTGGTGCCCGTTGTTCCCTCTGTTGATCCTCCGGCCCCTGTGTTGGTTGATGAGGAGTTGGAGTATGTGGTTGAGAAGATTTTGGATTCTCGCTTTTCGAGGCGTAGGCTTCAGTACCTTGTCAAATGGAAGGGTTATGGCCAGGAGGATAATTCTTGGGTTTTTGCCTCTGATGTCCATGCTGCTGATTTGGTCCGTGCCTTTCATCTGGCTCGTCCTGATCGGCCTGGGGGCTCTGGTGAGGGTTCGGTGACCCCTCTTCAAGGGGGGGGTACTGTTGTGAATTCTGCTCTTGGGTTCCCTCCGGTGGTTGTTGGTGGTAGTGCAGTCGTCTCTGGGTTGCAATCCTGGGCAGGTGTTTCTGCTGATTGCAGCTCTGAATGGGGTATTTAGGTGTGCAGGATCCATTAGCCCTTGCCAGTTGTCCATTGTTCTTGGAGGTTTTGCATCTCTGTCCTGTTCCTCCTGCCCTGCAGCCAATTCAGCTAAGATAAGTGTCTGGTTTTTGTCTCTGCAGCACACATGCTGTGTGCTTTACAATTCAGTGCAATTCGTTGTGTTTTTTTGTCCAGCTTAGGCTGTTTGGATTTTTTCAGTCATGTTGGATTCTCAGGAGATGCAGATATACATTCCATGTCTTTAGTTAGATGTGAGATTTTTGTATTATCTGCTGTGGATATTTTTAGGATTTTAATACTGACCGCTTAGTACTCTGTCCTATCCTTTTCTATTTAGCTAGAAGTGCCTCTTTTGCTAAATCCTGTTTTCTGCCTGCGTGTGTCTTTCCTCTTATACTCACAGTCAATATTTGTGGGGGGCTGCCTATCCTTTGGGGGTCTGCTCTGAGGCAAGATAGAATTCCCATTTCCATCTATAGGGGTATTTAGTCCTCCGGCTGTGTCGAGGTGTCTAGGAAGTGTTAGGTACACCCCACGGCTACTTCTAGTTGCGGTGTCAGTTTAGGGTTTGCGGTCAGTACAGGTTCCACCTACTCCAGAGAAAGTCTCATGCGGCTCCAAGGTCACCGGATCATAACAGGGTATTACCGCCCTCTGCCCTGCTGTGCCCTACTGTACCCTCCTGTCCCCTGCTGTATCCTACGGTCCCCTGCTGTATCCTTCTGTATGGGCCTGGATCGGTGCTGCAATCAAACCGATCATAGGCTGGAGCCTAGTGCAGGCCCAGCAGGGCCTGCAGGACCTGATTGGCGTGATCGATGCTATCGACGATCGCGTCAATCACAGGGCACAGCGCCGGTCACGTTGTGACCGCTGTGTACCCTGCTGGTGACCTGGCTGTGACCTGCCTAGGATCGGAGGGATCCTAGGCAGTTGCCATGGTCAGCAGGGCCTGCAGGGATTGGTGGGAACGATGTTATCATTCAATCCCACCAATGACAGCTTACAGCAGCGGTGTGACCGCTCTGTGACCTGTCTGTCACCTGCAGGTGACCTGTCTGATTGCTCTGCAGGGGTCCCCACTCTAGCTGAGGACTCCTGCAGAGTGGTCACACAGCCAGATTTACTCTTGCTGGGCCTTGTGGTGCTACAGAAGCCTGTAACACCACAATCCCTGCATTAGAAAAGAAAGAAGAAAGAAAACCGAAGAAAGAAGAGAGACTACAAACGTAAGTGTTATCAGCGCCTACCCAATCTCTCTTCACCCCCCAATCCCCCATCCCCCCTTCCCTCTCCCCCCTCTTTTTTAACCCCCTCCATCCCTCTTTGCGCCGCCTCCGTGCGCACGTTTATCAGCCGCCGAGCGTTGATTGGTGACGCAGTTCTCCGATCAACACTCGTGCTCGCTTTTTTTTCATCAGCCCCCTTTGCCCAATTCCGTACGCCCGTCCCGCAGCCGCCAAACTTTGATAAGTGATGCAGTTCACTTATCAGAGCTTGTGCCTGCCGTTTTCCTTTTTTTTTTTCACCACACCTGTGCGCACACCCAGCACCCGCCGAACTTTGATAAGTGACGCAGTTCACTTATCAAAGCTCTCGTGCCTGCCGTTTTTTTTTTCACATCTCTGTGCGCTCACCCAGCCGCCGCGTCTAACCCGTGCCTTCCTTTTCTTTTTTTTTTCCCATCCCCGTGCTCTCACCCAGCCGCCGCGTCTAACCCGTGCCTTCCTTTTCTTTTTTTTTCCCATCCCCGTGTGCTCACCCAGCCACCGCGTCTAACCCGTGCCTTCCTTTTCTTTTTCTTCACATCTCCGTTCGCACACCCAGCAGCCGCTGAACTTTGATAAATGACGCGGTTCACTTATCAGAGCTCTCGTGCCTGCCGTTTTTTTTTTCACATCCCCGTTCGCACACCCAGCAGCGTCCGAACTTTGATAAGTGACGTGGTTCACTTATCAGAGCTCTCGTGCCTCTCAGTTTTTTTTCACATCCCCGTTCGCACACCCAGCAGCCGCCGAACTTTGATAAGTGACGCGGTTCACTTATCAGAGCTAGGAACTGCTGTTTTAGACTTTTCTTTCACAGGTTTTTTTTTTTCCCTATTTGCTTTTTTTTCCTTTAGCTTTTTCTTTTCAGAGTAGTTTGCACCAAGCACTATCCCCCCCACACTTACACATACAGGTCCTTCTCAAAAAATTAGCATATAGTGTTAAATTTCATTATTTACCATAATGTAATGATTACAATTAAACTTTCATATATTATAGATTCATTATCCACCAACTGAAATTTGTCAGGTCTTTTATTGTTTTAATACTGATGATTTTGGCCTACAACTCCTGATAACCCAAAAAACCTGTCTCAATAAATTAGCATATTTCACCCGTCCAATCAAATAAAAGTGTTTTTTAATAACAAACAAAAAAACCATCAAATAATAATGTTCAGTTATGCACTCAATACTTGGTCGGGAATCCTTTGGCAGAAATGACTGCTTCAATGCGGCGTGGCATGGAGGCAATCAGCCTGTGACACTGCTGAGATGTTATGGAGGCCCAGGATGCTTCAATAGCGGCCTTAAGCTCATCCAGAGTGTTGGGTCTTGCGTCTCTCAACTTTCTCTTCACAATATCCCACAGATTCTCTATGGGGTTCAGGTCAGGAGAGTTGGCAGGCCAATTGAGCACAGTAATACCATGGTCAGTAAACCATTTACCAGTGGTTTTGGCACTGTGAGCAGGTGCCAGGAAGCATGAAGTGCTCCAAAATCTCCTGATAGCTAGCTGCATTGACCCTGCCCTTGATGAAACACAGTGGACCAACACCAGCAGCTGACATGGCACCCCACACCATCACTGACTGGGTACTTGACACTGGACTTCAGGCATTTTGGCATTTCCTTCTCCCCAGTCTTCCTCCAGACTCTGGCACCTTGATTTCCGAATGACATGCAAAATTTGCTTTCATCAGAAAAAAGTACTTGGGACCACTTAGCAACAGTCCAGTGCTGCTTCTCTGTAGCCCAGGTCAGGCGCTTCTGCCGCTGTTTATGGTTCAAAAGTGGCTTTACCTGGGGAATGCGGCACCTGTAGCCAATTTCCTGCACACGCCTGTGCACGGTGGCTCTGGATGTTTCCACACCAGACTCAGTCCACTGCTTCCTCAGGTTCCCCAAGGTCTGGAATCGGTCCTTCTCCACAATCTTCCTCAGGGTCCGGTCACCTCTTCTCGTTGTACAGCGTTTTCTGCCACATTGTTTCCTTCCAACAGACTTACCATTGAGGTGCCTTGATACAGCACTCTGGGAACAGCCTATTTGTTGAGAAATTTCTTTCTGGGTCTTACCCTCTTGCTTGAGGGTGTCAATGATGGCCTTCTTGACATCTGTCAGGTCGCTAGTCTTACCCATGATGGGGGTTTTGAGTAATGAACCAGGCAAGGAGTTTTTAAAAGCCTCAGGTATCTTTTGCATGTGTTTAGAGTTAATTAGTTGATTCAGAAGATTAGGGTAATAGGTCGTTTAGAGAACCTTTTCTTGATATGCTAATTTATTGAGACAGGGTTTTTGGGTTATCAGGAGTTGTAGGCTAAAATCATCAGTATTAAAACAATAAAAGACCTGACAAATTTCAGTTGGTGGATAATGAATCTATAATATATGAAAGTTTAATTGTAATCATTACATTATGGTAAATAATGAAATTTAACACTATATGCTAATTTTTTGAGAAGGACCTGTAGTTACCAATAAAGTACACCCAAGCACCATACTTACAAAAAAAATGTCCCGCTTGTCCCGTTCGTCCCAACAGCGCTATTCAGCGGAGGAGGCATATTCTTTCCTTGCCTCTGACACTGATAGCGAGGGAGAGGATCCCACTTTTCTTTATTTTTCCGATTTGTCCTCATCCTCTTCCCACTCCTCATCTTCCTCCTCCGACCCTGTGGAACCTGCAACGCAGATGCCGCAGGACAGAAGATGAGGCAGCGCCCATTATTGATGAAGATGATGAAGTGCCCACCATTGCCGATGACGAACCAGCGCGCCCCTCTTCGGACCCCGTATGGACCTCGCCACCCGAAAATTACGAGCCACTGATTCCTGATTTTGTGGCAGAATCAGGAATCAAGTTTGACACCACCGGCCTCACTTTTTCAAAGTCTTTTTCTCTGAGGCTTTCGTTAACCTCATGGTGGAGCAAACTAACTTGTATGCTCGGCAATTTTTGGACCAAAACTTGGGTTCATCATATTCTAACTGGTCTCCTGTAGACGCAGTTGAAATGATACAGTTTTGGGGCCTGGTCCTCCACATCAGGATCCTGAAGAAGCTTGAACTTCAGCAATATTGGAGTGTTGATATTTTATGTAACACTCCAGTGTTCCGAATGGTCATGACCCGGATGCGTTTTGAGGCCATCCATAAGTTCCTGCATTACAACGATAATGCACGGTGTCCCGCACGAGATGACCCCAACTTTGACCGTCTGTTCAAAGTTCGGCCGGTCATCGAACACTTCAACAAAAAGTTTGCTGAAGTGTACGTGCCTCAAAGGGACATCTGTGTGGATGAGTCCTTAATTCATTATAAGGGGCAGCTCAGATTCCGTCAATACCTGCCCAGCAAAAGGGCCAGGTACGGAATCAAACTCTATAAGCTGTGTGAGAGTACCTCAGGGTACACCCACAACTTTAGAGTCTACGAAGGGAAGGACACCAGGATTCAACCGCCTGAGTGTCCTTCTATACTGGGAGTGAGTGGGAAAATTGTGTGGGATTTGGTGCACCTACTGCTGGATAAAGGTTATCACCTCTATACCGATAACTTTTACACCAGCATCCCACTCTACAAATCTCTCTCTGCGCAAGGTACCACAGCCTGCGGTACTGTCCGCAAAAATCTGAGAGGCCTCTCGAATACACTACTTGGGCAGACTCTCAGAAAAGGTGAGAGCAAAGCCCAATGTAGTGACCACCTGCTGGTGGGCAAGTACAAGGACAAAAGGGATGTCCTTCTATTGACCACCATACACAGTGATGGCAGCGCCCTCAGCACTGTAAGGGGTACCTCTACAGAGGTCAGCAAACCAACCTGTGTACTGGGGTACAACAAAAACATGGGGGGGCGTTGATCTCTCTGATCAACTCTTCCAACCGTACAGTGCTTTTGAGAAAGGTCAGGGTGTGGTACAAAAAGCTGTCAGTGCACATTGTACAAATGGCAATGCTCAACGCTTTCCAGCTGTCACAATATGCACACAACACCGATACGTCGTACCTTCATTTCCAGGAGGTAGTGGTTAAGGCCCTGATGTTTGGCACGAGGGAAGGAGCGGGCCCCAGTGCTTCTGGAACTGAAGATGCACGTATTGTACCAGGTCAGCATTTTCCGGGGGTGGTCCAACAACTGGAAGAAAAGGTAAGCCGCAAAAAGGTGCCAAGTGTGCTACAAAAGAGGAATACGCAAGGACACCATCTATCAATGCGACACCTGCCTCGAAAAACCTGGCCTGTGTATGAAGGATTTCTTTAAATTGTACCACATCTCCATGCACTACTAATTTACAGGAAACAGATTTATTCCAACGGAGGAACATCTACATATGTTCTTTGGGGGTCTACTTTTCAAAATGTTGTCACTTGTGGTTTTTTTTCCTGTTTAGGCACATGCAAATGGAACATGACGCCCGCAAACGATTCCATCAAAGTCTGCATTCCAAAACGTCAGTACTTCCCTTTCGAGCCCCAACGTGTGCCCAAACAGTTTTTTCCCCACATATGGGGTACCAGCGTACTCAGGACAAATTGGACAACAACTTTTGCTGTCCAATTTCTCCTGTTACCCTTGGGAAATTTAAAAATTGGGGACTAAAAGATCATTTTTGTGGGCAAAAAATAGGATTTTTTATTTTCACACCCGGGCATTATAAACTTCTGTGCAGCACTTTGGGGATAAAAGTGCTCACCACACATCTAGATAAGTTCCTTATGGGGTTTAGTTTCCAAAATGGGGTCCCTTGTGGGGGGTTTCTTCTGTTTAGGCACATCAGGGGCACAGCAAACGCAACATGACGTCCGATCTCAATTCCAGCTAATTTTAGCTTGAAAAAGTCAAATGACGCTCCTTCCCATCTGAGCCCTGCCATGCGCCCAAACAATGGTTCCCCCCACATATGAGGTATTGGCGTACTCAGGACAAATTGGATAACAACTTTTGTGGTGCAATTTCTTCTGTTACCCTTGTGAAAATAAAAAATTGGGGACTAAACCATCATGTTTGTGGAAAAAATATGATTTTTTATTTTCACGCTTCTGTGAACCACTTGGGGGATAAAAGTGCTCACCACTACGGTTGAGCGAAACGGATCGGACAAATTGAAAAATCGCCAACTTTCGGCAAAGTCGGGTTTCATGAAACCCGACCTGATCCCAGTGTGGGATCGGCCATGCTGTCGGCGATCTTCGCGCCAAAGTCGCGTTTCGTATGACGCTTTCAGCGCCATTTCTCAGCCAATGAAGGAGGACGCAGAGTGTGGGCAGCGTGATGACATAGGTCTCGGTCCCCACCATCTTAGAGAAGGGCATGACAGTGATTGGCTTGCTTTCTGTGGCGTCACAGGGGCTATAAAGGGGCGTGCACACTGACCGCCATCTTCTGCCGATCTGAGCATAGGGAGAGGTTGCTGCAGCTTCGTCAGAACCAGGGATATACTTAGGGAGGGAAGATTAACCCCCAAACCGCTTGTGCTGTAGCGATTTCCACTGTCCAACACCACCTTTTCTTTGCAGGGACAGTGGAGGCTAGATTTTTGTGCATCAGCTCTGTAGCTTATAAGGCTCCCTGATAGCTGCATTGCTGTTTGAACGCCGCTGTGCAAACCAACTGCTTTTTTAAAAGCAAAAATCCTGTTGCTCCTTTCTGCACAGTCTATTGTTTATTTGTCCACACTTTTGTGTGCAGCAGTCCTTTTTATTGCTGGCTGCCATACTTGTCCTGAGATCATTGTAGGGAGATTCTGTAATAATTATAGGGGATAACTCAGGAGACTCTTTGCGTGGAACAAGACAACTACAGGACACAGTTTTATAAGTGGTAAAGTCTATATTATCACACGGTGATTCAAACAGGTGCAGAGAGAAACTCAAGTCCACAACACTTGGTGCAAATAAACGCAGCTTAGCAGTCTATAGAAAACTTCAGAGGGAAATGCAATCAAGCAGAAACTCTATGAAGCACAATTATTCTTGAGGAAACTTGACACAAATAAATCCTTGTCTTAGTCCAAACACAGATAGATATGCTTATAAGGCAGTTCAAATCATATCTTAGCTCAACCAGGGAGGCCTGGTTAATAGTCTCAGGTTATTGCAGAGCAGAAGCAGCTTACATGTCCAGCAAATGCAGATGAAGTAAACATGAGCAGGAAATGAAGTAGGATTACTGGAACTGGTGTATGCAGCAGGAACTCAGAGCAGAGTAGCAGGATCACCACACAGGTTCACAGGAGCAGGTGTATAGCCAGGGAGTAATCAGAGGTCAGGAGCTGGATGCAAGGCAGAATACTCTAGCACAGATTGAAGGCTGGGGTGGAGTTTTATAGCAGGAAGACATAGTGCACATGAGACCAAAGACGCCATCTTGGAAAAGGGCAGTAATGCACAAAAGGTAAAAAATGTTCAGAGTCCTGACATTACTCCCTCGTTAGAAGCGGCCTCAGGACGATCCTGGACCTGGTTTCTCAGGGAATCTCTGATGAAAACGAGAAATCTTCTGTTGGGCATTGATGTTTTCCACAGGTTCCCAAGAGTCTTCCTCAGGGGAATATCCCTGCCATCTTATCAGATATTGGAGCCGATTCCTGCGAATCCTGGAATCAATAATTTCCTCCACCACAAATTGTTCTTGCCCATCAATCACCACAGGCTGCGGAGGTGGCACAACACGTCCCTGGAAGGTATTAGGAGATACAGGCTTTAGTAAAGATTAGTGTTGAGCATTCCGATACCGCAAGTATCGGGTATCGGCCGATACTTGCGGGTATCGGAATTCCGATACCGAGATCCGATACTTTTGTGGTATCGGGTATCGGTATCGAAACAACATTAATGTAATAATGTGTAAAAGAAAGAATTAAAATAAAAAATATTGCTATACTCACCTCTCCGACGCAGCCTGGACCTCACGGAGGGAACCGGGAGCGTTCTTTGCTTAAAATTCACGCGTTTTCTTCCTTCCGTGAAGTCCCGGCTTGTGATTGGTCGCGTGCCGCCCATGTGGCCGCGACGCGACCAATCACAGCAAGCCGTGCCGTAATTTTAGGTCCTTCAGTGATTTTAAAATTACGTTCTGGCTTGTGATTGGTCGCGTCGCGGCCACATGGGCGACGCGACCAATCACAAGCCGTGACGTCACGGGAGGCAGGACACGCGCTCATTTTAAAATGCGCGCGTGTCCTGCCTCCTGTGACGTCACGGCTTGTGATTGGTCGCGTCGCCCATGTGGCCGCGACGCGACCAATCACAAGCCAGAACGTAATTTTAAAATCACTGAAGGACCTAAAATTACGTCACGGCTTGCTGTGATTGGTCGCGTCGCGGCCACATGGGCGGCACGCGACCAATCACAAGCCGGGACTTCATGGAAGGAAGAAAACACGTGAATTTTAAGCAAAGAACGCTCCCGGTTCCCTCCGTGAGGTCCAGGCTGCGTCGGAGAGGTGAGTATAGCAATATTTTTTATTTTAATTCTTTCTTTTACACATTTATATGGATCCCAGGGCCTGAAGGAGAGTTTCCTCTCCTTCAGACCCTGGGAACCATCAGGGATACCGTCCGATACTTGAGTCCCATTAACTTGTATTGGTATCGGGTATCGGTATCGGATTGGATCTGATACTCTGCCGGTATCGGCCGATACTTTCCGATACCGATACTTTCAAGTATCGGACGGTATCGCTCAACACTAGTAAAGATACATGAAAAACTGGGTGTACCTTCCTTCATTGTCCTAGGCAGCTTCAGCCGGCAGGCCACAGAGCTCACAATACCGTTGATCTTGAAAGGGCCAATGAATTTCTGTCCAAGTTTTTGTGAAGGAATGTTTAACTTCAGATTCTTAGTTGCTAACCACACGGAATCTCCTACCTTGAACATGGGTGCAGGTTTACGGAATCTATCAGCCGATCTCTTAAAACGTTCTTGAGCTGTGGTCAGGGATTCCTTCAGAAGCTCCAGATTTTGTCTCATCGCAGTCAGCCTTTCCTCCACTGCCGGAACCGGAGAATTAATTAGAGACCTAGGTAAAATACACGGATGATAACCCAGATTGGCAAAGAAACGTGTAAATTTAGTGGAGGCGCTCTGAGAATTATTATATGAAAATTCGGCTAACGGCAGCAACTCCAACCAATCATCCTGGAGATGGCTGACATAGCATCTTAGATATTGTTCCAGCGTCTGGTTGGTACGCTCAGTCTGACCGTTTGTCTGGGGATGGTAAGCAGAAGAGAGACAGACATTAATATTGAGTGCAGAGCAAAACCCCTTCCAGAATCTTGAAGTGAACTGTACTCCACGGTCAGAGATGATCTCATCCGGAACCCCATGCAACCGAAAGACATTCTGCATTACCAGGTTCACTGTACCTTTAGCTGAGGGGAGGCCGGTGCACGGAATGAAATGAGCAGCTTTAGTCAGGCGATCAACTACCACCATGACTGTATTCATGCCCCCCGATGTAGGCTGCTCCACAATAAAGTCCATTGATATAGACCCCCAAGGGCGGGACAGAACAGGTAATGGTTGTAGAAGACCCGTAGGTGTCACAAGAGGAGTCTCGTAACGGGCATATACCTTGCAATAGAGAACATAGTCCTTGTTATCCTTTAGGCAAGTTGGCCACCAGAAGAATCGGCTCAGGAACTCTTGTGTCTTCTGTACCCCCCTGTGACCAGCCAACTTGGAGTCATGTACCAACTTGAGGATCTGCAGACGGACGACCTCAGGGACGCAGATACGTCGATCTCTGAACCACATGCCACCCTTAAAGACAAGATTAATATCCACAGGTGGGTTGGCCAGAAATACATCACCTTCATAGGCCTCCCTGCACTCCTTCCACAAGTCCTGATCGTGCATAACTCCGATGAAATTGGCATCAGATAGAATGGTCTTGGACGGGGCTCCAGGTACGGAATCCACAGCATGGATTCGGGATAAAGCATCAGCCTTCCCATTACGAGAACCTGGACGGTACGAAATAAAGTTAAATTGATTTAAAAATAAGTTCCAACGAGCCTGACGAGGAGAAAGACATCTAGTGGATCTAAGGAACTCTATATTGCGATAGTCAGTTAGCACTATGATCTGTTGTGCAGCTCCTTGCAGATGATGCCTCCATTCTTTGAAAGCCGCAATAATAGCCAGCAATACCTTGTCTCCCACGTCGTAATTCTTCTCTGCTGAGGTTAGTCTATGGGAAAAGAAAGCACAAGGATGTAGCAGACCCTTCTCTCCAGTTCTTTGGGAGAGAATAGCCCCCAAAGCATTATCAGAAGCGTCCACCTCCACAATGAAAGGATGTGTTGGATCTGGGTGTATTAACAGCGGTGCTGATTTGAAACAGATCTTCAGCCGATCAAAAGCTTCTCGAGCCTGTGATGACCTCTTAAAGGGCTTTTCCTTGTTTGTCAAGGCAGTAATGGGACGGACAATATCAGAAAAATTTTGAATGAAGCGTCTGTAGAAATTTGCAAAACCAATAAAATGTTGGACCTCCTTAAGATTCTTGGGTACCGGCCAGTCAAGGATAGCCTGAATCTTACCAGATTCCATGTTCAGCCCCTGGGGAGAGATGATATAACCTAAGAACTGTATCTCAGAACGATGGAGCTCGCATTTCTCTGGCTTAATATACAGATGGTTCTCTTTCAGACATCTTATGTTATGATCTGGTGGCCTAGGAGCAGCATGAGATGTACTCTGGAGAAGGTGGTACCTGTACTGACCGCAGACCCTGAACTTAACACCGCAACTAGAAGTAGCCGTGGGATGTACCTAACACTCCCTAGACACCTCGACACAGCCGGAGGACTAAATACCCCTAGAGATAAAAAAGGGAAAACTATCTTGCCTCAGAGAAAATCCCCAAAGGATAGACAGCCCCCCACAAATATTGACTGTGAGAGGAGAGGAAATAACATACGCAGACTGAAATCAGGATTTAGCAAAGGAGGCCGCTCTAGCTAAATAAGGAAAGGATAGGACAGAGTACTATGTGGTCAGTATTAAAACACTAGAAAATATCCACCACAGAAAATACAAAATCTCCACATCGATCTAAAGATATGGAGGGTATATCTGCATCTCCAGAGATACCAGCTTGGCTGAACAAATCCTTAATCAGACGAAGCTGGACAAGACAAAACATAGAAATAAACTGAACTATAAGGCCCACAGCATGTGGACTGCAAAAAACAAAGCCAGAACTTATCTTTGTTGAAATGAACAACAAAGCAGGAGAGACCAGGCTGGGAAGTGAATCCTCCAGGAACAATGGACAACTGGCACTGACTAAAGGGTCAAGCAAGACTAAATAGCCCAGTCAGAATTGCAATAAGTGGACACACCTGATGAATGCCGTGATCCAAAGACAGCAGCGCTACCACTTATAACCACCGGAGGGAGCCCAAGAGCAGAATTCACAACAATCTTAAAACAGTTTTGACATGTTCTTCATGTTCCTGTGGAGAGTCAGAAAAGATTAGTATATCGTCCAAATAGATCACTACAAACTGGTCCAACAAATCTCTGAAAATGTCATTAGCAAGGTGTTGAAACGTTGCAGGGGCGTTACAATCCTCGAAGGGCATCACAAGAGATTCAAAGTGTCCATACTGGCATCTGAATGCTGTCTTCCACTCATCCCCTGGACGAATACGCACCAAATTATAAGCCCCACGAAGATCCAGTTTAGAGAACACCTTAGCATGGCGGACTCTTTCCAGTAATTCGGGAATCAGAGGCAAAGGGTAGCGGTTTTGTACGGTTACCTTATTGAGTTCCCGATAGTCAACACAGGGTCTCAGGGTCCCATCCGTCTTCTTTTCAAAAAAGATAGGTGCCCCTGCTGGTGAGGAAGAAGGACGTATGAAACCTTTGGCCAGATTTTCATCAATATACTCCTTTAAGGCTTGAAGCTCAGGTGCCACCAAAGGGTATACGTTACCAAAAGGAATAGCTGCCCCAGGAAGCAACTCAACGGGACAGTCATAATGCCTGTGTGGAGGAAGCTGATCTGCATTCTTCTTGTCACAGATGTCAGAGAACTCTTTATAGGCTGGAGGTAAAGAAAATACCTGTACATGTGGTTCCGTAGCTGTGGACTCAGGAACAGCTTCTGTTAGCGCTGATTTGCTCCTTGTTGGGAAGATAATCTCCTTGGTCTCCCAGTTGATAATTGGGTTCTGAGAATGCAACCAAGGAATGCCTAAAATCACAAAAAAAGGAGGAGAAGAAATTAGCAAAAAAGAAAGTTGCTCCTGTTGATTAGGCTCCAACAAAATTTCAAGGGGTACGGTCTCCGGATCCACAGGCCCAGAGATTAAAGGTGACCCATCCACTGTTTCCATGGTAATTGGAGAGGCTCTTTGCTGAATTTCAATACCATGTTCTTTGGCAAATGCGATATCCATGAAATTGCCACCTGCACCAGAGTCAATCATAGCTGCACTGGAAATCCACTGTCCTGAACACAGGATCTTAATAGGGAGAGAACAGTGAGAGTTCTTTTCCTTCAGCTCCTTGGGGGGTGAAGTCATAGAAAGTGAATGGAATGCAGCGTTTAAAGGCGGGCTACATTCAGAGATTTCAGATTCATCATCAGAGTTGTCATACTCCCCTATTGCTGCTAGCACCTTGTTAGGCCGTCTAGGACACTTAGCACAATTGATCAAGAAGTGGTCAGACTGGCCACAGTAGAAACATAGACTTTCACGAAGGCGATGCTCCCGGCACTCATTGATCTCACGCCTCTGAATGGAATCAATTTGCATGGGCACCTCCTCCACCTCCCGAGAGGTTTTACCTGCAGGCTCTTTGGAAGGAAAGGAAAAGTTAGAAACACGGTTATATGCAGCAAATTTCTCCTGCCTACGCTCAGTAAGGCGAATGTCTATGCGAACACAATGCTGTATAAATGTCTCTAGCTCTTGTGGTGACTCAGAGCGGGCTAGTTCATCTTTTACAATACTAGACAGACCCCTTTTAACAATAGGCAATTGTGCATAACTGTCCCAATTGGTATCTACCACTAATCTACTGAATTCAGTGGCATACTCAATACAGAACGTTTAGCCTGGCGTAAAGACAACAAAGCAGATTCAGCAGTTGCACGGCGATTAGGGTCATCAAACATTAATGCCATAGCGGCCAAGAAATCATCCATGTTATTTAACCGTGGGTCACGAGACTCAATCATCGGATTCGCCCAGGCGAGCGCTCGTGAGGTCAGTAGCAATATTACACACAATACTTTGGATCTATCAGTAGGAAAACGGTCAGCATGCACATCAAAATATAGCATACATTGATTCACAAAGAAATTTTTTTAGGGGTTTAGGGATATATTATTGGTGTTAGTATTTCATGTTTTTAACTTGTATCTTTTCATTATTAACAGATTATTTTTGTCGTAATATCCGGACTTTGTCTGTAATCCTCTCTCCGTCTAAGCTGACCTAGGTTGCGTGAAAGTGTTTGAACAATCATACTGAATGAAGAATACAGCAATGGAAGACATAAAATTGTTTATTTATTCACATTTATGTACATTAGTTTTTTCATATATTGTTTTGTTATGGGTAAAATTGTGATCGGATATTGATTTGTAGCACATATATATTTTTATGTAATATGGCACTTTAATGTTCACTTAGTCACTTTATTATATTATTGATTAATTACATTAATGTAATTGTATGTTTGTTAAATTATGAATAATTGGCAGCACTACTATTATTATCGTGGATGTAACGAAATTGTAAATTCACTAGTATATATTGCAATATGGATTATATTTCATGGGGGATTTTTTGTTTTATAATTTTCTTGTCTTCTGGGCTTAGTAATTAATTATTTATTATTTAAATGGGTCAGTAATGCAATAATTATGCTTTGCACCTTAAATATCATGGTTGTTGCGATAGTCTGTCTGGTCTTGGAATGCGCGCTGCTGATTGTCGTGTCTGCGCACAGACGTCACTAATCTCCGGCATTTTTGACTTAGCTGGCACACATAGCGCTCATAAGTGAGCGCCTGAGTGTTTGCGGTTCACAGTCCGGAGATGGTGAGGTCACTTCCGGTGCGCGGCAGACAACTTCAGCGCTCACTTGGTTCCTATGACTACATAGACCCTAGCATCATGGGCCAGCGTATTGATTGGAGGAGGTAGTGTATAAATGTCCGGCGTCCCTCTACCCCGACACGCCCCCTGAGGAAGTGTTACGAAACGCACGTTGGGGTAAAGGAACGGAGACACGGACATTTTACACTATGTAAGTTTAGTTACTCATGGCCTGCTCTTTTGACCTACAATATAATTATATGTATACTTATAAGGTGGTTACGGTCTTAACTATATGTATGCCTTATGGCAATGATAGATTGGGGGAGCCCTAGTACTTTAATCACCTGTTAGACATAGAGCCGGTTTTGTATGCTAACATCACCCGGCTAGGTGGAACTTACTGAAATAAGTAGGTCTTTTGTCTTGGGAGTCAGTCCATTATCTTGCATATGTGTTATTGTTGATGTCAAGTGTATAATCCGCTCCACTGCATTGGAGGTTTTTTTCTGGTGAAATATTTATTGTCATTTTAATCGTATTAATTATTAATAAATATTACGGTATTGGTTATTATAGCGCATTGTGTATGAAGTTTTTTTGCTTTTTACGGCAATTGGGAACTTTTTTGGATTCAGTATTGATTCACAAAGCCACGAAATTTGTTGCGATCACTATTAAATCTGAATGGGGGCAACTTAGGTGGGCTAGCTGGTGGCGGTTGCCCAGAGGGTAAAGTCACTTGTGCAGCTATTTGCGTGCTTATGTCCTGAAAAGCCCGTCCATACTGGGACTCTATGCCAGCAAGTTTGTTTTCCTGGGCTGCCATGCGGTTGCTTAAGTCCTGCAAAGTTTGTCCAAACACTTGTTGATTGTGTTCAAAGCTTCCAAACTTCTTTTGCAGACCTTCCACAACTTTCTGCAGTGATCTAATTATGGAAAACACCTGCTCTAATCTGCTTTCTGCAGTCATTGTTCCAACAGTCTCCTTTTTTTTATGGCTAGAGTATCCTGTAATAATTATAGGGGATAACTCAGGAGACTCTTTGCGTGGAACAAGACAACTACAGGACACAGTTTTATAAGTGGTAAAGTCTATATTATCACACGGTGATTCAAACAGGTGCAGAGAGAAACTCAAGTCCACAACACTTGATGCAAATAACAAACGCAGCTTAGCAGTCTATAGAAGACTTCAGAGGGAAATGCAATCAAGCAGAAAGTCTATGAAGCACAATTATTCTTGAGGAAACTTGACACAAAAAAATCCTTGTCTTAGTCCAAACACAGATAGATATGCTTATAAGGCAGTTCAAATCATATCTTAGCTCAACCAGGGAGGCCTGGTTAATAGTCTCAGGTTATTGCAGAGCAGAAGCAGCTTACATGTCCAGCAAATGCAGATGAAGTAAACACGAGCAGCAGATGAAGTAGGATTACTGGAACTGGTGTATGCAGCAGGAACTCAGAGCAGAGTAGCAGGATCACCACACAGGTTCACAGGAGCAGGTGTATAGCCAGTGAGTAATCAGAGGTCAGGAGCTGGATGCAAGGCAGAATACTCTACCACAGACTGAAGGCTGGGGTGGAGTTTTATAGCAGGAAGACACAGTGCACATGAGACCAAAGACGCCATCTTGGAAAAGGGCAGTAATGCACAAAAGGTAAAAAATGTTCAGAGTCCTGACAGATTGTTATTGTAGTACAGCCCCTTTTTTTATATTTATATCTTCCAGCCACGTTCTGCCACTTACATTGTGTAGTGTAATACAGTGGGCCTGGTTTTTGTAGCAGTCTCCCACATAATAAAAGGAGATTTAAATTACCCCTAAGTGGATCTGCGTCAGTTCTGTTTGTCGTATATCTGCCAGCCAAGTTCTGCCACTTTCATTGTGTAATGTAATACAGTGGGCCTGGTTCTTGCAGCAGTCTCCCACATAATAAAGGGAGATTTAAATTGCCCCTAAGTGGATCAGCGTCAGTTCTGTTTGTCGTATATCTGCCAGCCACTTTCTGGCACTTACATTGTGTAATGTAGTACAGTGGGCCTGATTTTTGCAGCAATTTCCCACATAATAAAGGGAGATTTAAATTGCCCCTAAGTGGATCTGCGTCAGTTCTGTTTGTCGTATATCTGCCAGCCACTTTCTGCCACTTACATTGTGTAGTGTAATATTGCAGCACCCCCACTGCCGCAGGGCCGAGGGGTACCCGGTACCGGGCCTCTGAGTCTCTGCTCTGGGGTTATCACGGTCCGTGACCCGGTCCGTGACCCTGCTGAGGGGCGCACAATGATAGATGTGGATGGTGCGGTGTAGTGCCGGTCGCAGTTAATAACGAGGACACCAGGTTGCAGTCTCTTTACCTCTTTACTGAAGGCTTCAGGTGTCCAATCCAGGGCACTGTTAACCGGGCTGTCTGAGACCGGCCGGTCCGAAGGCATATCAGGAGTCCCCTTCACAGGTGGGAATCAGCGTCTACCTTCTAGCGCTTATGTGTTGTAGTCCTTCCCTGCTGAGCACCCCGGGATAGTCCTCACAACTGCTTCTGTCTGTCTCTGATGCTCGCTCTCTCCGTCCCCCAGATGATATGGCTAGGACGCACCCGTATGACGGGGTAGGCCTGGAGTTATTCTGGGACTCTAGAGTCGCCCCTCTCCCACAGCTGCCTCCGTTGTCTGCTTAGGTGTTTTAGTGAGACAGCCAACCTATAATTGGCTGTCCGGCCGTGGTTTGAAGTAATGCTTGTAGTCTCTTACTTGCTCGGCGTTCCGGCCACCGACTGTTGCCCCTCAGAAGGATGTTGCCTCAATTTTACAGCACGACTCCTTCTGGTTCTATCACTTCTTTGCTGTATCCCCGTTGCTCACTGGTTTGTGCTATTCTTAGGAGTCTGCCAGGATCCCATCCCTGACAGGTCCTCTCACTAGCTCTTCCCAGTTGCTTCTCTCCCTGTCTTCTAGTCCAACCCCCAGTTTTACCAGAGTGTGAGGAGTGGCCTATTTAGATAGAACCACCCCCCCTGGTGGCCGGAGTGTGAAATGTAGTGTGAGTGTTACCTGATCAGATGAACTCCTTTAGTGCAGTCAGACATAACATCACCCCCCTTAGTGGCAGAGCGACATTACTGCAACGACCAGGACTCTGGGGCGCTGCACTCCCCCCGGTTAAATCCAGTACTCCTGGACTGGGAAAACAAGAACAACAATACATGTTAACAGGAAACACACAACAATTTGAAATATCATAACAGTTAAATATAACAGTGCTTCCCTTTACGGGAGGTGAGGACTTCTTGAACGTTGCGAAAGTTAGGTCATGCACAGTTTATGACTCTCAGTTCAATAGTTGAAACAGCGGGGACCCCGGGTAAACAAAGGGGTCCCCCTTTTGAAAGTTTTTGAGCAATTCACCGTCCATTACTCTATTGTCCATTTTACAACCTGTAACAAAAGATATGTACACAAACATTTTCAACTACATAGCAGCCCATATTAATACCTCCAAGTTTTGTAGCGGAGGGGAGTTTGATTCTGAGTGCTGCGCGTGGACCTTCGCAGCGTAGGGGTTGCTACTGGCCTAGCCGGGCCCACTATGCTTGCTACCGCTGGTGTAGTGTACTGCCTCCTAGCTACACTTCTAGTGAGTCTGGGTAGCACAGGCAGGCTAGAGCTCTCAGGGCTGCTACTAGCAACAGTGGGTACGGCAGGCTCGCTGATAGCAGAGGGAGGACCTGCCAGTTCAACGGTCGGCACAGCATCTTCAGGTAGGGCTTGTTGAGGTTGCGGGGCCGGATGATCTGGTACCACCATTGTTTCTGGTGGGTCTGGCTGGTAGAACGTTAGAACAGGTACCACGATGGCCTGATTTATCTGAGTCCAGGACTGGGGAAAATCGCCAAGGACAGTGAGGATCATCTTCTCCTTTTCCACCGGCGGGGAGATTCCTGGAGCCACTTCCCTCTCTCTCAATTTATCAGGGCAGATCTTAAGGTGATCCCTGGATATCGCTGTTGAGGTCTCCCCTCCATCCTTGCTGACGAGACAGACCTTCGTGTTGTCGAAATCAGATGGTAGGATGGTATATGGTTTTGCTTCCCATTGGTCATCGAGTTTGTGTAGTCTTCTCTTTCGTTTGAGTACTTGCTCACCAGGTAACAGAGGAATCGCAGGAGCATGCTGGTTGCAGTCCCTTTCTTGTTTTTGCCTAGCCTGGGCGAGACTTCTCTCTACGCACTCCTGTACTTCGCGGTACCTTCGCTGCCTTTCTGCATCCCAATCTGCATCTGACGAGGTATCTTCGGGGACTAGGACTCCCATGTCCAGATCAACAGGTAACTGGCTAGACCTTCTTCGCATCAGGTACGCTGGAGTGCAGTTGGTGGAATTTACTGGGATGTGGTTGTACATATCCACCAAGTCAGGCAACTTGGTCGACCACATGTTCCGTTCCTCTACAGGTAAGGTCTTCAATAAGTCGAGTACCACTTGGTTCATCTTCTCGCACATCCCATTGGTTTGAGGGTGGTACGGTGTGGTTCTGATCTTCTTACACCCGTACAGTTGGCAGAACTCTTGAAACACTTCTGCTTCGAATGCTGGTCCCTGATCGGTCAGTACCTTCTCCGGGTAGCCACGGGGCCTACAAAAGTACTGTTGGAAGGCTTTGGCGGCAGTCCTGGCCGTGAGATCCTTGACAGGTACGACCACCAAAAATCTGGAGTAGTGATCTACGATGGTAAGAGTGTAGATATAGCCTGACCGGCTAGGTGTCAGCTTCACATGATACAGTGCGACCAGTTCGAGCGGCCGTTTGGTGATGATAGGCTGCAGGGGAGCCCGTTGACTACCACGGTCCTTCCTGCACAGGCTACATGGACCACACTCCCGACACTGTTATGACCCCAATGGCGAGGGTCTCAGAGGAACGTGGAAGTCTGCAGAATACAAAAATCCAGCTCATAGGGCAGTGGTAACTGGGTTGACCATATATCTACTCCTAACGCCAACACTAGAAGTAGCCGGGGATCATTCCTACGTTGATTCTAGATGACACGCGCCAGCCGGAGAATCTAGCTACCCCTAGTAGAGGAAAACAAAGACCTTTCTTGCCTCCAGAGAAGGGGACCCCAAAGCTGGATAGAAGCCCCCCACAAATAATGACGGTGAGGTAAGAGGAAATGACAAACACAGAAATGAACCAGGTTTAGCACAGAGAGGCCCGCTTACTGATAGCAGAATAAAGAAAGGTAACTTATATGGTCAACAAAAACCCTATCAAAATCCACACTGGAAATTCAAGAACCCCCGAACCGTCTAACGGTCCGGGGGGAGAACACCAGCCCCCTAGAGCTTCCAGCAAAGGTCAGGATATAGTTTTGGAACAAGCTGGACAAAAATACAAAACCAAAACAAATAGCAAAAAGCAAAAGGCAGACTTAGCTGATATAACTGGAACCAGGATCAGTAGACAAGAGCACAGCAGACTAGCTCTGATTACTACGTTGCCAGGCATTGAACTGAAGGTCCAGGGAGCTTATATAGCAACACCCCTAACTAACGACCCAGGTGCGGATAAAAGGAATGACAGAAAAACCAGAGTCAAAAAACTAGTAACCACTAGAGGGAGCAAAAAGCAAATTCACAACAGTACCCCCCCCCTTAGTGAGGGGTCACCGAACCCTCACCACGACCACCAGGGCGATCAGGATGAGCGGCATGAAAGGCACGAACTAAATCGGCCGCATGAACATCAGAGGCGACCACCCAGGAATTATCCTCCTGACCATAGCCCTTCCACTTGACCAGGTACTGAAGCCTCCGCCTGGAGAGGCGAGAATCCAAGATCTTCTCCACCACGTACTCCAACTCGCCCTCAACCAACACCGGAGCAGGAGGCTCAGCAGAAGGAACTACAGGCACAATGTACCGCCACAACAAGGACCTATGAAATACATTGTGAATAGCAAACGACACAGGAAGATCCAGACGAAAAGATACAGGATTAAGGATTTCCAATATCTTGTAAGGCCCAATAAAACGAGGTTTAAATTTGGGAGAGGAGACCTTCATAGGAACAAAGCGGGAAGAAAGCCATACCAAATCCCCAACGCGTAGTCGGGGACCCACACCGCGGCGGCGGTTGGCAAAGCGCTGAGCCTTCTCCTGTGACAACTTCAAGTTGTCCACCACATGATTCCAGATCTGCTGCAACCTATCCACCACAGAATCCACCCCAGGACAGTCAGAAGGCTCCACATGACCCGAAGAAAAGCGAGGATGGAAACCAGAGTTGCAGAAAAAAGGCGAAACCAAGGTGGCGGAACTAGCCCGATTATTAAGGGCAAACTCAGCCAACGGCAAGAATGTCACCCAATCGTCCTGATCAGCAGAGACAAAACACCTCAAATAAGCCTCCAAAGTCTGATTGGTTCGCTCCGTCTGCCCATTAGTCTGAGGATGGAAAGCAGACGAAAACGACAAATCAATGCCCATCCTACTACAAAAGGATCGCCAGAACCTGGAAACGAACTGGGATCCTCTGTCTGACACAATATTCTCAGGGATGCCGTGCAAACGAACCACGTTCTGGAAAAACACAGGAACCAGATCGGAAGAGGAAGGCAGCTTAGGCAAAGGAACCAAATGGACCATCTTGGAGAAGCGATCACATATCACCCAGATAACGGACATGCCCTGAGATAGCGGAAGATCAGAAATGAAATCCATGGAGATATGTGTCCAAGGTCTCTTCGGGACAGGCAAGGGCAAGAGCAAACCGCTGGCACGAGAACAGCAAGGCTTAGCTCGAGCACAAGTCCCACAGGACTGCACAAATGACCGCACATCCCTTGACAAGGAAGGCCACCAAAAGGACCTGGCCACCAGATCTCTGGTGCCAAAAATACCCGGGTGACCTGCCAACACCGAGGAATGAACCTCGGAAATGACTCTGCTGGTCCACTTATCCGGGACAAACAGTCTGTCAGGTGGACAAGACTCAGGCCTATCAGCCTGAAATCTCTGCAACACACGTCGCAGATCCGGAGAAATAGCTGACAAGATAACTCCATCTTTAAGAATACCAACAGGATCAGCGACTCCAGGAGCATCAGGCACAAAGCTCCTAGAAAGAGCATCGGCCTTCACATTCTTTGAACCTGGTAAATACGAGACAACAAAATCAAAGCGGGAGAAAAACAATGACCAGCGGGCCTGTCTCGGATTAAGGCGTTTAGCAGACTCGAGATACATCAGATTTTTGTGATCAGTCAAGACCACCACACGATGCTTAGCACCCTCGAGCCAATGACGCCACTCCTCAAATGCCCATTTCATGGCCAACAACTCCCGATTGCCCACATCATAATTTCGCTCGGCAGGCGAAAACTTCCTAGAGAAAAAGGCACAAGGTTTCATAACAGAGCAACCAGGGCCTCTCTGCGACAAAACGGCCCCTGCCCCAATCTCCGAAGCATCCACCTCAACCTGAAAGGGAAGTGAGACGTCAGGTTGGCACAAAACAGGCGCCGAAGTAAACCGGCGTTTCAACTCCTGGAAAGCCTCCACGGCAGCAGGAGCCCAGTTAGCTACATCGGAGCCCTTCTTGGTCATATCCGTCAAAGGTTTCACAATGCTAGAAAAATTAGCGATAAAACGACGGTAGAAGTTAGCGAAGCCCAAGAACTTCTGAAGACTCTTAACTGACGAGGGCTGAGTCCAATCAAGAATAGCTCGGACCTTGACTGGGTCCATCTCCACAGCAGAAGGGGAAAAAATGAACCCCAAAAAGGGAACCTTCTGTACACCAAAGAGACACTTTGAGCCCTTGACAAACAAAGAATTTTCACGCAAAATTTTAAAGACCAACCTGACCTGCTCCACATGCGAATCCCAATCATCAGAAAAAACCAAAATATCATCCAGATAAACAATCAAAAATTTATCCAGATACTTCCGGAAAATGTCATGCATAAAGGACTGAAAAACTGAAGGCGCATTGGAGAGCCCAAAAGGCATCACCAAGTACTCAAAATGACCTTCGGGCGTATTGAATGCGGTTTTCCATTCATCACCTTGCTTAATGCGCACAAGGTTGTACGCACCACGAAGGTCTATCTTGGTGAACCACTTGGCACCCTTAATCCGGGCAAACAAGTCAGACAACAGCGGTAAAGGATACTGAAATTTGACAGTGATCTTATTTAAAAGCCGATAATCAATACAAGGTCTCAAAGATCCGTCCTTTTTTGCCACAAAAAAGAATCCCGCACCAAGAGGGGAAGAAGACGGACGAATATGTCCTTTCTCCAGAGACTCCTTGATATATGAACGCATAGTGGTATGTTCAGGCACCGACAGATTAAACAGTCTTCCCTTAGGAAATTTACTGCCTGGGATCAAATCTATAGCACAGTCACAGTCCCTATGAGGAGGCAGTGCACTGGACTCAGACTCACTGAAGACATCCTGATAATCAGACAAATACTCCGGAACTTCCGAAGGCGTAGAAGAAGCAATAGACACAGGCAGGGAATCCCCATGAATACCACGACAGCCCCAACTTGAGACTGACATAGCCTTCCAGTCCAGGACTGGATTATGGGTCTGTAACCATGGCAGCCCTAAAACATCCAAATCATGCATTTTATGTAAAACCAGGAAACGTATCACCTCGCGGTGTTCAGGAGTCATGCACATGGTAACCTGTGTCCAATACTGCGGTTTATTTGCTGCCAATGGTGTAGCATCAATACCCCTAAGAGGAATAGGATTTTCTAATGGTTCAAGAGTAAAACCACAGCGCTTAGCAAATGAGAGATCCATGAGACTCAGGGCAGCACCTGAATCTACAAACGCCATGACAGGATAAGATGACAGTGAGCAAATCAAAGTTACAGACAGAATAAATTTAGGTTGCAAATTACCAACGGTGACAGGACTAACAACCTTAGCTATACGTTTAGAGCATGCTGAGATAACATGTGTAGAATCACCACAGTAGTAGCACAAGCCATTCCGGCGTCTATGAATTTTCCGCTCATTTCTAGTCAGGATTCTATCACATTGCATTAAATCAGGTGTCTGTTCAGACAACACCATGAGGGAATTTGCGGTTTTTCTATCACATTGCACCGAATTAGGTGTCTGTTCAGACAACACCATGAGGGAATTTGCGGTTTTGCGCTCCCGCAACCGCCGGTCAATTTGAATAGCCAGTGCCATAGTATCATTCAGACCTGTGGGAATGGGAAAACCCACCATAACATTCTTAATGGCTTCAGAAAGGCCATTTCTAAAATTAGCGGCCAGTGCACACTCGTTCCAATGTGTCAGCACGGACCATTTCCGAAATTTTTGGCAATACACTTCAGCCTCGTCCTGCCCCTGAGACATAGCCAGCAAGGCCTTTTCTGCCTGAATCTCAAGATTGGGTTCCTCATAAAGTAAACCGAGCGCCAGAAAAAACGCATCAAGATCAGCCAATGCCGGATCTCCTGGCGCCAGCGAAAAAGCCCAATCCTGAGGGTCGCCCCGTAAGAATGACATAACAATTTTTACTTGCTGAGCAGAATCTCCAGATGAACAGGGTCTCAGGGACAAAAACAATTTACAATTATTCACGAAATTCCTAAACTTAAACCTGTCTCCGGAAAACAGTTCAGGAATCGGTGTTTTAGGTTCTGACCTAGGATTTCTGATAACATAGTCTTGTATGCCCTGCACACGAGTAGCCAGCTGGTCCACACTTGTAATCAAGGTCTGGACATTCATGTCTGCAGCAAGCATAGCCACTCTGAGGTAAAGGGGAAAAAGAAAAAAAAAACTCAGAATCTTCTTTCTTATAATCCCTCTTCTGCAATGCATTAAACATTTAATACTGGCCTGGCAAACTGTTATGACCCCAATGGCGAGGGTCTCAGAGGAACGTGGAAGTCTGCAGAATACAAAAATCCAGCTCATAGGGCAGTGGTAACTGGGTTGACCATATATCTACTCCTAACGCCAACACTAGAAGTAGCCGGGGATCATTCCTACGTTGATTCTAGATGACACGCGCCAGCCGGAGAATCTAGCTACCCCTAGTAGAGGAAAACAAAGACCTTTCTTGCCTCCAGAGAAGGGGACCCCAAAGCTGGATAGAAGCCCCCCACAAATAATGACGGTGAGGTAAGAGGAAATGACAAACACAGAAATGAACCAGGTTTAGCACAGAGAGGCCCGCTTACTGATAGCAGAATAAAGAAAGGTAACTTATATGGTCAACAAAAACCCTATCAAAATCCACACTGGAAATTCAAGAACCCCCGAACCGTCTAACGGTCCGGGGGGAGAACACCAGCCCCCTAGAGCTTCCAGCAAAGGTCAGGATATAGTTTTGGAACAAGCTGGACAAAAATACAAAACCAAAACAAATAGCAAAAAGCAAAAGGCAGACTTAGCTGATATAACTGGAACCAGGATCAGTAGACAAGAGCACAGCAGACTAGCTCTGATTACTACGTTGCCAGGCATTGAACTGAAGGTCCAGGGAGCTTATATAGCAACACCCCTAACTAACGACCCAGGTGCGGATAAAAGGAATGACAGAAAAACCAGAGTCAAAAAACTAGTAACCACTAGAGGGAGCAAAAAGCAAATTCACAACACGACACCACTTCTCAATGGCTCTCTTCATGCCAATCCAATAGAACCTCCCTCGGAGTAGCCTCTCTAGCTTCCTCCATCCGAAGTGTCCGGCTCCATCGTGGTAGGCTCCCAGAACCATGGGCGCATCTCGCCTTGGCACCACTATCTGCCACACCAATTCATGAGTACGTGGGTCGATGCTCCTCCGGCACAGCTTGCCATCATGGATAAACAGTTTGCTTCTCCCCTTCCACAGCTGTTGGGTCTCCTGGGGATCATCTGGGCCAGGGTGCAACCCTGCCTGCGTCAAGAGCTCTTTCACCCGACGGACCGCGGGGTCACCATCCTGAGTTTCTGCCCATCCATGATGAGGAAGGGGATTCAGCGTGGCATCCAGTTGGTTCTTGTGCCTATTCTTCACATGATGAGAGTTCTGAGTGGCTTTGGGGCGATGGAAGGCAGGCAGCTCCACCTCTTCAAGTGCCTCTGGGTCTTCTCCCGTTTCTGGCAATTAGGCATTCGGGACAAAGCATCGGCATTGGCATTCTTGTGTCCTGCCCGGTACTTGATGGTGAAATCGTAGTTGGACAGCCGGGCCATCCATCGCTGTTCCAAGGCCCCAAGTTTGGCAGTATCCAGATGCGTTAGCGGATTGTTATCCGTGAAGACGGTGAATTTCGCGGAGGCCAGGTAGTGTTTGAACCTCTCTGTCACTGCCCAGACGATGGCAAGGAATTCCAGCTTAAAGGAACTGTAGTTGTCAGGGTTTCTTTCCGTGGGACGGAGTTTCCTGCTGGCGTAAGCGATCACCCTCTCTTTGCCTTTCTGGACCTGGGACAGCACGGCTCCCAATCCCACATTGCTGGCATCTGTGTACAGCACAAACGGTTGGTCGTATTCGGGGTAGGCCAGTACCTCGTCCCCCGTCAGTGCCGATTTCAAACAAGCGAAGGCTCCTTCCAGCCCCTCGTTCCAGTCAAATGGGGCGTTCTTCCCCTTGGCCTTCTTTGATTGGCCCACCAACAGGTCTTGCAAGGGAGCGGCCTTCTTGGTGAAGTCCTTGATGAACCTTCGGTAATAGCCTACCAGCCCAAGGAACTGCCGGACTTCGTGGAGGTTGCTGGGCTTCGGCCAGTCTTGGATTACCGTGACCTTGTCGGGGTCAGGGGCCACTCCTTCAGCGCTCACCACATGGCCCAGGTACTGCACTTTGGGTTTCAGCAGATGACACTTGGACGGTTTCACCTTTAAGCCAAAGTTGGACAGGGCTTCAAACACCTCAGCCAGGTGCTTCAGATGGTCTTCGTAGGTCTTAGAGAAGACGATGACATCATCCAAATACAGCAGTACGGTTTCAAAGTTCTTGTGCCCCAGACAGCACTCCATCATCCTCTGGAACGTCCCCGGGGCATTGCACAATCCGAAGGGCATGTAGTTGAATTTGCAGAGTCCCATCGGCGTCGTGAAGGCTGTCTTCTCTTTGTCCGCCTCCGCCACGGGAACCTGCCAGTACCCACTGGTGAGATCTAAGGTAGAGAAGTAGTTAGCGGATTTTAAAGCAGCCAGAGACTCCTCTATCCTGGGCAGTGGGTATGCATCTTTATGTGTGATGCGGTTCAACTGCCTGTAATCAACGCACATCCTCATGGTGCCATCTTTCTTTTTAACAAGGACTAACGGAGCTGCCCAGGGGCTACAACTGTCTCTCACCACCCCAGCCTCCTTGATTTCTCGCAACATGTCCTTGGCACACTGGTAATGAGCTGGGGGTACAGGGCGATATCTCTCCTTTATGGGCCGGTGATCTCCCATGGGGATGTGATGTTGGATCCCTTTCACTTGTCCAAAATCTAGGGGGTGTTTGCTAAATACCCGCTCGTACTCGTGAACCACCCTGTAGGCCCCCTGTTTCTGATGGGATGGGGTGGAGTCAGTGCCCACATGCAATTCCCGACACCAATCTTTCGAGTGCCCTGCAGAACCGTTGCCCTCCGCCACGTCTGACGGGACCAAGGGTTCAGGTGTCTGTATCACACTATTATTGACAGTAAACAGTTTGGCGAGCGTGGCATACTTGGTGAGATGAACCCCGCAATTGAGGACACGGACGGGCACCCTCCCCTGGCGCACGTCGACCACCCCCCGGGCCGTCAGAATAGTAGGCCTATTGTCTGAATATATGGGTTCTACCAAGGCCTGGTAATCCTTTCCCCTGAGGCCTATGGCTGCCCGACACCATATTAACATTTCACTCCTGGGGGGTATCGCAATGGGGTTTGAATCCCTCACAGTGACACGACCAATCTCACCACCAGTCAGCTCTACCTGCTGTCTCTGCATCAGAGCTCTGATTTCTTTTTGCAGGGCACGTTGTTCACTGTGGCCAGCGGTTTCTGCCACCTGTTGCAACAAAACAATAACTTCTGCAAGACAATTTTCTATAACATTAGTACCAAGAGTCATCATGGGATTACATTCTCGGCGATCAATATCAACAATCACAATCCCTTGGGCTTTCAATTCCACCCGCCCCACTTTGATAGTGGCCTCTTTATACCCCACTTGTGGCAATGGCTGACCATTACTGGCTATTATGGTGAAATCGTCATCGGGGCCACGAGTAATATCAGTGTCCTCCCAATACCATTTATAGAGTACATAAGGCATAGTCCTCTCCTAGTGTATCATCACCCATCCCCTGCAGACTGTGAGCCCTCGCGGGCAGGGTCCTCCCTCCTTATGTACCCGTGTGCCTTGTTTTTGCTCATGTTTAATGTGTTTGTCTATATTTGCCTCGTACTTCACATGTAAAGCGCCATGGAATAAATGGCGCTATAAAAATGAATAATAATAATAAATAATAATAATAGTCGTCACCTGAGAACCGGTGTCCAGCAAAGCATTCAGGGGGATGCCGTCAACCACCACAGGAAGAACTGGTCGCCCTCCAATGTATTTGGTTCTCCAATGCTGTGGGCCTGACCGTCCTACTCCTGGGGGTTGGCCCTTCGCCCCAGGGGTTGCTCGTTTAAAGGACAGTACCTTGCAAAGTGGCCCACCTGATGACAGCGGCGGCAGATGGGTTGTCCATCCTCATGGAAGCGATCGTCGGACCGGCCTCTGGTTGGCGGGGTCCTCCTCTGTCGCGTCCAAGGAACATCCTCTGGTCTGGAGGCCAGCTGGATCTTCTCCTTGGGGGCCTCCTGTAGGGACTGCACCATCCGGGCCAGGGCAGCAACGCTCTTGGTTAGCTCCTGCATCTGGAGGCGGAGTTCTGCAGGGGAGTCGTCCTCTAGGCTCTGGCCGTCAGCCTCGGCGGCGACTGGGGCATCCGACGCCACCTCCTGGTGGTATGTGAGAGCGGGACGCCTAGCAGGTGCTGCACGGCTAGGCTGTCGCTCCTGCCATGCCTGGATAGCTTTATCCTTGAATTGCGCAAAAGTCAAGTCTGGATTTTGCATGGCCAGGAAGTGCAGTTGACCCCTTTGGTGGCTGCACAGGAGCCCTTCAATGAACCGTTCTTTCAGGAGTTTATCCTCATCTTGCACGCTGTCGGGGTCACTCTGCTTAATGGCCCGCAGCGCCTCCTGGAGATTAAGGGCATAGTCCCGTAAGCTATCCTGCGGTCTCTGTTTGCATCCATAGAAAGTCAATTTAATCTCTGTAGCAGTGCGGGTATCAAAGGTGGCTTTAAGCTTTGCAAACACCTGCTGTGCCGTTTCCTTATCCGCGGCGGGCCAGGACTTCATTTCTCTCAGAGCCGCCCCAAAGAGTTGGCCGGTTATCATATGAACCTTCTGAGGCTCTGTCAGGGGATAGAACTCGATCAGGCTGCAGATTCCTTCTTTAAAGTCAGTGAATGTATGCGACTCCCCGGAATATCGTGGGAGCCAGGCCGCTCCGGGCAGGTACGGCATAGAGAAGGGCATTATGGCTTTTGTGTTAGCGGCAGCGTCCGACTGGCTGAGGGGGGCAGCGGGTTCTGCGGCAACCGGTGGTTGTATTAGGGCTGCGGCTTCGCCCGCAGCGGGGCCCAGAGGTGCCCCTGCGTCCCCGGCTGCGGCCTCCTCCTCCGCTCCTCCCGACTCGGACATGACTGGCCCCTCTTCCACTAACCTGCTGGAGTTCGGAGTTCCTCTTCCGGGATTGGCACGTTACCGCGCTTTCTCGTTCCGCGCTTCTTTTGGCCGGTTCCGCCCACAAAGCTAAGGCTCCTCCCTCCGTGCACGGCAATGCGAATCGTGGCGGGAACTCTTGGCGGCAATTGGTAACACACAGTCTTTGCAATAAAGTACAGTCCAAGCACAGTAAATCACAGTTCCAAGGCACACATGACCTGATTCTTCAGGCTTAAGTAGATCCTGTTCGTGACGCCAAGTTGCAGCGCCCCCACTGCCGCAGGGCCGAGGGGTACCCGGTACCGGGCCTCTGAGTCTCTGCTCTGGGGTTATCACAGTGGCTAGACCCGGTCCGTGACCCTGCTGAGGGGCGCACAATGATAGATGTGGATGGTGCGGTGTAGTGCCGGTCGCAGTTAATAACGAGGACACCAGGTTGCAGTCTCTTTACCTCTTTACTGAAGGCTTCAGGTGTCCAATCCAGGGCACTGTTAACCGGGCTGTCTGAGACCGGCCGGTCCGAAGGCACATCAGGAGTCCCCTTCACAGGTGGGAATCAGCGTCTACCTTCTAGCGCTTATGTGTTGTAGTCCTTCCCTGCTGAGCACCCCGGGATAGTCCTCACAACTGCTTCTGTCTGTCTCTGATGCTCGTTCTCTCCGTCCCCCAGATGATATGGCTAGGACGCACCCGTATGACGGGGTAGGCCTGGAGTTATTCTGGGACTCTAGAGTCGCCCCTCTCCCACAGCTGCCTCCGTTGTCTGCTTAGGTGTTTTAGTGAGACAGCCAACCTATAATTGGCTGTCCGGCCGTGGTTTGAAGTAATGCTTGTAGTCTCTTACTTGCTTGGCGTTCCGGCCACCGACTGTTGCCCCTCAGAAGGATGTTGCCTCAATCTTACAGCACGACTCCTTCTGGTTCTATCACTTCTTTGCTGTATCCCCGTTGCTCACTGGTTTGTGCTATTCTTAGGAGTCTGCCAGATCCCATCCCTGACAGGTCCTCTCACTAGCTCTTCCCAGTTGCTTCTCTCCCTGTCTTCTAGTCCAACCCCCAGTTTTACCAGAGTGTGAGGAGTGGCCTATTTAGATAGAACCACCCCCCCTGGTGGCCAGAGTGTGAAATGTAGTGTGAGTGTTACCTGATCAGATGAACTCCTTTAGTGCAGTCAGACATAACATCACTCCCCTTAGTGGCAGAGCGACATTACTGCAACGACCAGGACTCTGGGGCGCTGCACTATAGTGGGCCTGGTTTTTGCAGCAGTCTCCCACACAAAAAAGGGAGATTTAAATTGCCACTAAGCGGATCTGCGTCAGTTCTGTTTGTCGTATATCTGCCAGCCACTTTCTGCCACTTACATTGTGTCGTGTAATACAGTGGGCCTGGTTTTTGCAGCAGTCTCCCACACAAAAAAGGGAGATTTAAATTGCCAACAAGTTTATATACACCTTCTACCTTGTTTTACAGTACCATATAACGGTTGTTAGTTAGGTTACATTTTCCCAAAAATGAGGAAGTCTGGTGGAAGAGGCCGTGGGTGGTTACTGCCAACTGGTAATGATGGTGGTGGTGGTGGAGCATCTGGTGGTAGTGGGAAAAGCAAAATAGCACCTAAGGCTCGAGTTGTTCAGACAGCGTCATCGTCTGGCTACACAAGGCCTCGAAGGCTCCCTTATCTGGGAGTAGGAAAACCGCTTTTAAAGCCGGAGCAGCAGGAACAAGTTTTGGCTTTCATTGCTGACTCAGCCTCTAGCTCTTTCGCCTCCTCTTCAGAAAGTTCGAAATATAAAAGCAGCGAGTCGTCAGTGGATGCTCCCGGTCAGGAACAAGTCGCTTCCTTGTGTCCTTCACCCAAAGCAAAAGTGAAAGATGCGGCAGGCGACACTACAGTTTACTCCATGGAGCTCTTTACACATACCGTGCCAGGGTTAGAAAGGGAAATAGTTAACAGCCCATTACAAGAAGAATTGGACATGGAGTGCACAGATGCACAGCCACAGCTAGATTATTATGCTGTTCCATTGACTCAGATCACTACATTGCCCTCGCAGTGTACTGAGCCAGAATCTGACCCTGATGAGACTATGGTACCCCGTCCCGAACGCTATAGCACCTTACACGATGACACAGAGGAAGGTGCACAGGATATTGAAGAGGAGGTGATAGATGACCCAGTTGTTGACCCAGATTGGCAGCCATTGGGGGAACAGGGTGCCGCTGGCAGTAGCTCTGAAGCAGAGGAGGATGATCCGCAGCAGGCATCAACATCGCAACAGCTTTCATCTGGCAGGCCCGTATCAGGCCAAAACCGTGTATCAAAAACAAAAACAGTTTTAGGACAGCGTGGCCATCCGGTGAAAGTAGCACAGCGTGCAATGCCTGAAAAGTTATTCGATAGTAGGAAGAGTGCAGTGTGGCAATTTTTTAACCAAGATTCGAATGATCAGTGCAAAGTTATCTGTAAGAAATGCTCAAAGACCTTTAGCAGAGGGAAGAATGTACAAATTTAAATACAACGTGCATGAGTAGACATTTAACCAGCATGCACTTGCAAGCCTGGACTAACTACCAAACGTCCCGTAATGTTGGTGCACCCGCTCAGAATGAAGGTAGTCAGCAACGCTACATTGCTTCCCTCACTGTAAGCCCACCCTTTAGGACACCACCTGCAGCAAATGTGGAGGTATATTCGCAAGGCCAAAGCAGTCAGGGAATCACCAGGTTCTTGGTAGGAAACACTGTATGTAGGCCAACATCAAGAATACCATCACCAACCCTCTCTCAATCTGCCATGTCCACCACCACCCCCGCTAGTTTCACCATATGCAGCTCTCCAGTCCAGCTCACCCTACAAGAGACTCTCGTTAGGAAAAGGAAGTACTCATCCTCTCATCCGCATACACAGGGTTTGAATGCCCACATTGCTAGACTAATCTCGTTAGAGATGATGCCCTACCGGTTGGTTGAAAGCAAAGCTTTCAAAGCCCTGATGGCCTATGCAGTACCACGCTATGACCTACCCAGTCGACACTTCTTTGCGAGAAAAGCCATCCCAGCCCTCCACCAGCATGTCAAAGACCTCATTGTCCATGCACTCAGGCAATCAGTCAGTAGAAAGGTGCACCTCACAACAGATGCATGGACCAGTAGGCATGGCCAGGGACGTTATGTGTCCATCACGTAGCACTGGGTTAACGTGGTGGATGCAGGGTCCACAGGGGACAGCCATAGTGGGACAGTTCTGCCTAGCCCACGGTCTAGGAAACAGTTGGCAGTAGGCGTTCGACACCCCTCCTCCTCCTCCTCCAGAAGCGAAAGCTCATCCACAGAGCGCACTCGCCCTACCACTCCATCTGTAGCTGCCAGTGTTGCATACGAGGTGTCCCATTATGGAACAGCTAGTGGTAAGCGTCAGCAGGCTGTGTTGGAAATGAAGTGTTTGGGCGACAACAGACACACCGCGGAAGTACTGGCAGAGTACTTGCAGCAAGAAACTCAGTCATGGCTGGACAGTGTACATCTTGAGGCAGGCAAGGTAGTTAGTGATAACGGAAGGAATTTTATGGCTGCCATAGCCCTTTCAGAACTGAAACACATACCTTGCCTGGCTGACACCTTGAACCTGGTGGTGCAGTGCTTCCTGAAAAATTATCCGGGGTTACCAGCCCTGCTCTTGAAGGTGCGAAGACTTTGCTCGCACATCCGCCGGTCACCCGTACACTCCAGCAGTATGCAGAACCATCAGCGATCGCTGAAGCTTCCCCAGCACCGCCTAATAATCGACGTTGCAACAAGGTGGAACTCCACACTGCACATGCTTCAGAGGCTGTGCGAACAGAGGTGTGCTGTAACGTATTTGTGGGAGGATACACATACACAGGCAGGCAGTTGGATGGCAGACATGGAGTTCTCAGGTGTGCAGTTGTCGAAGGTACAAGACCTCTGTCAAGTCCTTCAGTGTTTTGAGGAATGCACACGGCTGGTAAGTGCAGACGATGCCATCATAAGCATGAGCATCCCACTAATGCGTCTGCTGATGCAAAGTTTGACGCACATTAAGGAGCAGGCGTCTGCAGCCGAGGATGAGGAAAGCCTTGATGACAGTCAGCCATTGTCTGCTCAGGGAACTCTCCTGGACGAGGTGGTGGACAAAGAGGAGGAGGAGGAGGATGATGGGGATGAATATTTATGGGAGGAGGATGGTTCTCAGGGGGCAATAGAAACGGGTGGCGTTGCAAGGTCAGGTACAGGGTTTTTGCGGGAGTCAAGTGATGTTGATTTGCAAGAATGTGCTCCTCAACCCAGCACAAGCAGTGAATTGACACCTGGAATATTGGCCCACATGGCTGATAATGCCTTGCGTATCCTAAAAAGGGACCCCCGCATTATAAAAATGATGACCGATGACGATTACTGGTTGGCCTGCCTCCTGGATCCATGCTACAAAGGGAAATTACAAAATGTCATGCCACATGAGAACCTTGAGCAAATATTGGCTACCAAACAAGCAACTCTTGTAGACCGTTTGGTTCAGGCATTCCCAGCACACAGCGGCAGTGATGGTTCTCACACGAGCTGCAGGGGGCAACATGGCAGAGGTGTTAGAGGTGCACAAATCAGAAGTGACGCTGGACAGAGGGGTTTTATGACCAGGTTGTGGAATGATTTCGCAATGACCGCAGACACGACAGGCACTGCTGCATCAATTCAAAGTGACAGGAGACAACATTTGTCCAGTATGGTTACAAACTATTTTTCCTCCCTTATCGATGTTCTCCCTCACACGTCATTCCCCTTTGATTACTGGGCATCTAAAATAGACACCTGGCCTGAATTGGCAGAATATGCATTACAGGAGCTCGCTTGCCCAGCTGCTAGTGTGCTATCAGAAAGAGTCTTCAGTGCTGCTGGTTCAATACTGACCGAAAAAAGGACTCGTCTGGCTGCCCAAAATGTTGATGATCTAACCTTCATTAAAATGAACCAGTCATGGATTTCTAATTATTTTGCCCCACTTTCCCCTGCTGACACGTAGCTTGCCTGAAAAATGTCTTTCTTTTGGCCTCCTCTTACTGACTGCTCCAATTCCTCCATTTGCAGCTGCTGAATGTCCACCATAGGCCATTTTTTTACCTCCCTAAATGGGCTGACTCCCCCCACAGGGCCGTGGTCACCACCTAGCGCAAGCATCCGTGCGAGTGCCGTTTGCCTGGACAGGTGGGTGTGCCCACTCTTGGGCGACGGCACTGGCACAGGGTCGCTCATAGTACAATGAAGTGTCTCTGACGGTGATGGTGCACAACCAACGTCAGACACACCGTCGTAATATGAGGGGCCCTGTGCCAGTACCGCCGCCCACGAGATAGTGTTCCCCCCCTGGTCAAACTGTGCTCTACCACTTGCAATGCTTACCTCTCCCTGCTCCACCACAGTGTAGTCTGTGCTGATAAATCCTTCAATGGCACTGCCAATACAAATTGGTTGAAATGATAGATGATAGTTAAAATATACAGGGGCCCTGGCCTCCATTTAGACCATTTAATACTTTGCGCCAACTACCACTGTCTGCTACTCAGCAGAGGAGCCCACCCCTGTACGTAGCTATGCCACCTGTTTATTTTTGAAAAAATTTTTGGCAAACATTTACCTCACTTTATTATTTTGGCCTACTAACTGTGTCAGCCACTCCTTACACTTGTCCTCCACTGAAGAAAGCCATGCCGCCAGTTTACTGCTGTTACCAATTTTGAACTGCATTTAGCCTACTTTTTTATTTTAGGCCTGCTAAGTCTGTCTGTGCCACTCCTTACAATCGTCCTCCACTGAACAGCGCTATGCCACCTGTGTACCCCGTAACCAATTTTAAACTGCATTTGGCCTACTTGTTTGGTTGGGCCTACTAACGGTGTCTGCCGCTGCTTGTTGTACTCCTCCACTGAACAAAGCTGAGCTTCAATTTTCAGCCTATATCACATATTAAACTGCATTAGGCCCACTTTATTACTTGGCCCTACTAACTGTGTCTGCCACTCCTTACAGTTGTCCTCCGCTGAACAAAGCTATGCCGCCAGTTTACTCCTGTTACCAATTTTGAACTGCATTTAGCCTACGTACTTTTTTGGGCCTGCTAACTGTGTCTGCCACTCCTTACAATTGTCCTCCACTGAACAAAGCTATGCCGCCAGTTTACTCCTGTTACCAATTTTGAACTGCATTTAGCCTACTTACTTTTTTTTGGGTCTACTAACTGTGTCTGCCACGCCTTACAATTGTCCTCCGCTGAACAAAGCTATGCCGCCAGTTTACTCCTGTTACCAATTTTGAACTGCATTTAGCCCACTTTATTATTTGGGCCTATATCTGTGTTTCCTCCTCATCCTGCCCATTGCCCAACCACTGCTAGATGAGTCTGCTGGTACATTGACCCAGACCACTACATTCCCCTTGCACTCTGCACAGCCAGAATCTGACCCTGCTGAGAGTAAGGTTGCCCTTCCCGCATACGATACCACCTTACACGGGGACAAATAGGAAGGTGCAGATGAAAGTGCAGGTTCCTTCATCAGGTGGGGGGGCATACTCGTTGGCAACGTCACTGGCACAGGGCCCCTCATAGTACGCAAAAGTGTCTCCGCCGGTGGGAGGCGCCCCCGCCGTCAAACACACCGCCGTACTTTGAGGGGCCCTGTGCCAGTACCAATGCGAACGAGTGGGCCCCCCTGCTTGCTCAGGATCACAGCACTTGCAAAGTTAAAATACTTACCTCTCCCTGCTCAACCGCCGTGACGTAGTCTGCGTTTCCTGGGCCCACGAAAAACTTGAACCAGCCCTACCCCCCCACAACTTTAGCCAAATGACCCCCAATTTTCAATGCCTAACTATTATTATAAGGTAAATTAAGATTGACAAGCTTCAGTAGTAAGAATTGATGTTTTTGGCATTAAAATAGGCACTGTAGGTGTTTTCCTGTCCTCCACTCTCTGCCGACTTTGATTCCCCATTGTCTTGCATTGGGTTTTGTGTTTCAGTCGGCCCCCGACTTTTCGCAATAATGGGCCGATTTCACCCGACCCAACTTTTGACAAAGTCGGGTTTCGCGAAACGATCCTAAAAAAGTAAAAGTCGCTCAACTCTACTCACCACACATCTAGATAAGTTCCTAAGGGGGTCTAGTTTCCAAAATGGGGTCACTTGTGGGGGGTTTCCACTGTTTAGGCACATCAGCGGCTCACCAACCGCGACATGGCGTCCGATCTCAATTCCAGCTAATTTTAGCTTGAAAAAGTCAAATGGCGCTCCTTCCCTTCTGAGCCCTGTCATGCGCCCAAACAGTGGTTCCCCCCCACATATGGGGTATTGCGTACTCTGGACAAATTGGACTACAATTTTTGTGGTTTAATTTCTTCTTTTACCCTTGTGAAAATAAAAAATTGGGGACTAAACCATCATGTTTGTGGAAAAAATATGATTTTTTATTTTCATGCTCGGGCGTTATAAACTTCTGTGAAGCACTTTGGGGATAAAAGTGCTCACCACACATCTAGATAAGTTCCTTAGGGGGGGTCTAGTTTCCAAAATGGGGTCAAAGTTAAATTTGAATTTTTTCCTTCAACATTGCTTTAGCTCTCATGAAGCACCTGAAGGGTTAATAAACTTCTTGAATGTGGTTTTGCTCAGCATGAGGGGAGTTTTTAGAATGGTGTCACTTTTGGGTACTTTTTGCTATATAGACCCCTAAATGTGACTTCAAATGTGAGGTGGTCCCTAAAAAAAATGGTTTTGTAAATTTTGTTGTAAAAATGAGAAATTGCTGGTCAACTTTTAACCCTTACAACTCCCTAACAAACAAAAAAATTTCTTTCCAAAATTGTTCTGATGTAAAGTGGACTTGTGGGAAATGTTACTTATTAAGTATTTTGGGTGACCTATCTATGTGATTTAAGGGCATAAAAATTCAAAGTTGGAAAATTGCAAAATTTTCAAAATGTTTGCCAAATTTCCATTTTTTCACAAATAAATGCAGGTAATATCAAAGAAATTTTACCACTATCATGAAGCAGAATATGTCACGAGAAAATAATCTCAGAATCGCCAAGATCCGTTGAAGCGTTCCAGAGTTATAACCTCATAAAGGGACAGTGGTCAGAATTGTAAAAATTGGCCCGGTCATTAATGTGCAAACCACCCTCGGGGCTTAAGGGGTTAAAGGCACTAACTGTAGTGATTTAATAAAAAAAAAGAAAGTGTATTTGTGGTACTTCTACACTCATAAAGGCTATGCACAAAGTGCAAAGTCAGGAACAAAATATAAGTAGGGTCATCCAGTCATCCATCTACCCTATAAGGTAACGACTGGCAGGTCTCATTCAAATATTAAATATTAAAGACACTTTATGTGCTGCTGGCATCTAGTGGTGTGGAAAAGTTGGGTTTAATCCAGGCTTTGTTCATTGTTATCAGAGTGAGCCTGTCAGCATTTTCTGTTATGACCCCCCTGGTGGTACTGAAAACCCGCTCAGACAAAATGCTAGTGGCAGGGCAGCACAACACCTCCAAGGTATAGAGGGACAGCTCATGCCAGGTGTCCAACTTTGAGACCCAACAACTGAAGGTCGCAGAGGAATTAGCGAGTATGCTGGTTTTGCCAGGCAGCTATTGCTTGACCATCTCTAAAAAAGTTTCCCTCCTTGTTAAAAAATATCCAGTCATCAAAGCATGGATGTTGGGAGAGCATCATGAAATTAGTCCAGGCCTTTGAATGTGTACCCCTGCCTCTGCTGTGGATCTCCCTCACCTCTCTTCCTTGGATGGGCAAGGAAGGTTGCCCTGCCACTAGCATTGTATGATGGGAATTTTTTCAACATATTTTCCACAATGGCCTACTGGCATACTGGTATAGCACCATTTTAGAAGAACTCTCTCCATCAGGAAGAAGAGATGCAAAGTTCTCCTTGTAGCATGGGTCTAGCAGAGTTAACAGCCAATACTCTTTTTGTGCAAGATGAATGTAACACAATGGTCACAGGAAAGACAGCAGTACATAAAGTTTGCCATATGTGCCTAGGTGCCTACAGCCCACACTTCCCGGTCTCCAACATGATGACTACTCTCCATCTCTTCCTCCTCGTCCATCTCTTCCGCCTCATTCCCCTTCTTAGAGACAGGACAAAGCTTTTGCGCTATCAGCCAGCTCCTGTTCCCTCTCCTCTTCCTCAGCCTCTACATCCTCATTGTTACTCAATCTCATGTCTTCCTCCATCTCGAACTGATCTGCATTCAAAGCTTCATGTTTCATTATCAGCAGTGACTGTTTTAGTAGGCAAAAAAGCGGAATCTTTGTGCTGATGGCGTCATTGCTGCTTACCATCTTTGTGGAGTCTTAAAAGTCTTGGAGAACCGTACAAATGTCAGACATCCATAACATGCTTCAATTATTATGTGTGGAGGCTGACCAGAATAGCTAATTGCGCCTCGTGGCTGCAACACTACATTAGGCCTAACAATTTTTATGTGGAAATGTGGCCTTCTGATTTGCCACTGAAACACAGATTTAGCACAAATGATTTGGAGTAGCTAATGGTTCTTCCGGAGTGCTACGAGTGACAAAGGATAATTTTAAGGTTGTGTATAAAAGTTATTTTGATAAACCCCAAAGTCCCAGAAAAATAACTTATTTTTTCTCTATATTGTTCTAGATCACTGGAAAGCTTAGCATAGGCTAAGTTTACACAAGTGTATTAAAAAAATCAATTTTTCATGTGATTTTAATTCATTAACCATACCTCCCAACCGTCCCGATTTCAGCGTGACAGTCCCGCTTTGGCACCGGGGTCCCGCTGTCCCGCTTCGGGCATTTAAAATCCCGAATTTGCGGCCGCCGGTGAAGCCCCGCCCACTTCCGGGACGTAGAGAGAGCCCGATTAGGTTTGTGGCTGTTTTTTTTTTCTTATACATGCTGGGTCTCCTCCCGACCGATCCCTCCCCCGCCCCCGCCCCCTGTGTGTGCGGCGCTGCCACGCTGAGGAAGAGAGCCAGCAGCGATCAAGATGAGAGGTCAGCGACTCACTACCTGAGGTGTGTGCACAGAGCTCTGGCGTCTCCTGCTCTTAGCTGCTATCCCGGCAGAGAAGGAGAGACGGGGGAGGTGCCGGGACAGTGCAGAGCTGTGAGCAGCCGGAGAAACTGAAGAGCTGCACATGGACAGATCAGCCGCCCCTGCACCACAGAGGAGATTGTGTGTGTGTGTGATGTGTGTGTGATGTGTGTGTGTCTGTGTGTGAGATGTGTGATGCTGCATTTGTGTGTGTGTCATGTGTGTATGAGGTATCTGGTGTGTGTGATGGCTGGGTGTGTGTGATGGCTGGGTGTGTGTGTGTGATGGCTGGGTGTGTGTGTGTGATGGCTGAGTGTGTGTGTGTGATGGCTGGGTGTGTGTGTGATGGCTGAGTGTGTGTGTGTGATGGCTGGGTGTGTGTGTGTGTGTGATGGCTGGGTGTGTGTGTGTGTGATGGCTGGGTGTGTGTGATGGCTGGGTGTGTGTGATGGCTGCATGTGTGTGATGGCTGCGTGTGTGTGTGTGTGATGGCTGCGTGTGTGTGTGTGTGTGATGGCTGCGTGTGTGTGTGATGGCTGCGTGTGTGTGTGTGATGGCTGCGTGTGTGTGATGGCTGCGTGTGTGTGATGACTGCGTGTGTGTGTGATGACTGCGTGTGTGTGTGATGGCTGCGTGTGTGTGTGTGATGGCTGCGTGTGTGTGTGATGACTGCGTGTGTGTGTGATGGCTGTGTGTGTGTGTGATGGCTGCATGTGTGATGCATTTGTGTCAAAGCTGCATGTGTTTGTGAGCTGCGTTTGTGATGCTGCGTGTGTATGTGTGATACTGTGTGTGTGTGATGCTGCATGTGTGTGAGCTGCGTGCCTGTATGTCATTATACAGTATGGAGAACTGTGGCCATAATACAGTATGGAGCATCATGTGGGGTCATTATACAGTATGGAGCATCATGTGCAGTCATTATACAGTATGGAGCATCATGTGCGGTCATTATACAATATGGAGCATCATGTGCAGCCAGTATACAGTATGGAGCATCATGTGTGGTCATTATACAATATGGAGCATCATGTGCAGTCATTATACAGTAAGGAGCATCATGTGCAGCCAGTATACAGTATGGAGCATCATGTGCGGTCATTATACAATATGGAGCATCATGTGTGGTCATTATACAGTATGGAGCATCATGTGCGGTCATTATACAGTATGGAGCATCATGTGCGGCCATTATACAGTATGGAGCATCATGTGCAGTCATTATACAGTATGGAGCATCATGTGCGGTCATTATACAATATGGGGCATCATGTGCAGCCAGTATACAGTATGGAGCATCATGTGCGGTCATTATACAATATGGAGCATCATGTGTGGCCATTATACAGTATGGAGCATCATGTGTGTTCATTATACAGTATGGAGCATCATGTGCAGCCAGTATACAGTATGGAGCATCATGTGCGGTCATTATACAGTATGGAGCATCATGTGCGTTCATTATACAGTATGGAGCATCATGTGCGGCCATTATACAGTATGGAGCATCATGTGCGGTCATTATACAATATGGAGCATCATGTGTGGCCATTATACAGTATGGAGCATCATGTGTGTTCATTATACAGTATGGAGCATCATGTGCAGCCAGTATACAGTATGGAGCATCATGTGCGGTCATTATACAATATGGAGCATCATGTGCAGTCATTATACAGTATGGAGCATCATGTGCAGCCAGTATACAGTATGGAGCATCATGTGCGGTCATTATACAGTATGGAGCATCATGTGCGGTCATTATACAGTATGGAGCATCATGTGCGGCCAGTATACAGTATGGAGCATCATGTGCGGTCATTATACAGTATGGAGCATCATGTGCGGTCATTATACAATATGGAGCATCATGTGTGGCCATTATACAGTATGGAGCATCATGTGTGTTCATTATACAGTATGGAGCATCATATGCAGCCAGTATACAGTATGGAGCATCATGTGCGGTCATTATACAATATGGAGCATCATGTGCAGCCAGTATACAGTATGGAGCATCATGTGCGGTCATTATACAATATGGGGCATCATGTGCGGTCATTATACAGTATGGAGCATCATGTGCGGTCATTATACAGTATGGAGCATCATGTGCGTTCATTATACAGTATGGAGCATCATGTGCGGCCATTATACAGTATGCATGCGGTCATTATACAGTATGGAGCATCATGTGCGGCCATTATACAGTATGGAGCATCATGTGCGGCCATTATACAGTATGGAGCATCATGTGCGGTCATTATACAGTATGGAGCATCATGTGCGGCCATTATACAGTATGCATGCGGTCATTATACAGTATGGAGCATCATGTGCGGCCATTATACAGTATGGAGCATCATGTGCGGTCATTATACAGTATGGAGCATCATGTGCGGCCATTATACAGTATGGAGCATCATGTGCGGTCATTATACAGTATGGAGCATCATGTGCGGTCATTATACAGTATGGAGCATCATGTGCGGTCATTATACAGTATGGAGCATCATGTGCGGCCATTATACAGTATGCATGCGGTCATTATACAGTATGGAGCATCATGTGCGGCCATTATACAGTATGGAGCATCATGTGCGGTCATTATACAGTATGGAGCATCATGTGCGGCCATTATACAGTATGGAGCATCATGTGCGGTCATTATACAGTATGGAGCATCATGTGCGGCCATTATACAGTATGGAGCGTCATGTGTGTTCATTATACAGTATGGAGCCTCATGTGTGGCCATTATACAGTATGGAGCACTGTGTGGCCATATTTTTTTGTTTATAACTATTGTATATGAAACAGTGTGATCGGCAGTGCTAAATGGGTGTGCTTGGGACGTGGATATGGGTGTGACTAATTATGAATGGGTGTGGTCAGAGGCGTGGCCTAAAATTCGCAAACTTTGTCCCTCTTTCCCATCTTCAAAAGTTGGGAGGTATGCATTAACCCCTATCTGAAATTGGACGTGACATTCCATCTCTGTGCCCTGGGCCTATTTGACCATGGACGGAATATTACGTCATCGTGATCGTCCACTAACACAAGGGGTGTGTGGGCGATCACTGTCAGTTGCCAGATGATTCTGACAGCTGACACCCAGCACTAAGTGCCAGGAGCGGTGACCACTCCCGGCACTTTAACCCTCGAAATTCTGTGATCAAAAACGATCGCAGCATTCCATTCCGGAAGCCGGCAGAGGACTGACAACTAGTGTTGAGCATTCCGATACCGCAAGTATCGGGTATCGGCCGATACTTAGCGGTATCGGAATTCCGATACCGAGATCCGATACTTGCCACGTATCGGATACCGGAATCGGAAGTTCCCAGGATTCAAACTGCACAAATTTGTACGAAATCAGCCAATGAGAATGATTCCAAGTGTGCGCACATCCTGTTCAGCATGGAGGGCCTGAAACTACTGGCAAGGCTGTGACTGGCTGCTGAAATGATGTCATGATGCAGTTTAAAAGTCGCTGGCGCCATTTTGCGCTCACTCTGCTGTGAATTCAGTTAGTGACAGGACGCTGTTTGCTGACTGAGGGCCAGTTTAGAGATAGCGATTTGCTTCTTTGTGCTTTTCAAAGGCTAATTTAGCAACCGCTGTGTTCACCTACTAATCACCTTGCTTTTGCCTTGTAGCGCTGTTTTCACAGCGATCTGCAAGGTCTGTGTGTGTGTGTGTGTGTGAGTGCAGCCCACTCTCTAGTCTGAGTGCAGCCATAGGCCATCCATAGCTGGTTGTATTCAGTTCAGGGAGGGTGGTTCATTGCCTCATACTGGTCTTTTTTTTTTTTTTTTTTTCAAGTAGTGTAGTCTGCTGCTCATTTTTTCAAAAAATTCCTATTAGTGTCTTTCCACCCGTCTCCAGCTAACTTGTGGAAAAACACTACATAGGATAACGTAGAGGAGGGTTTTTGGGCCCTGCAGCGCCGTTTACGGCTGTCTGCACGGTCTCCGTGTGACTGCAGCTCGCCCTGTAGTCTGTGAGCAGCCATAGCCTGGTTGTCTCCAGCTCAGGGTTCTTCACTGCGTCATACCGTAAAATCAATTTTCCTTTTGTTTTAAGTAGTGCAGGCTGCTGCACATTTTTTCAAAAAATTCCTATTAGTGTCTTTCCACCCGTCTCCAGCTAACTTGTGGAAAAACACTACATAGGATAACGTAGAGGAGGGTTTTTGGGCCCTGCAGCGCCGTTTACGGCTGTCTGCACGGTCTCCGTGTGACTGCAGCTCGCCCTGTAGTCTGTGAGCAGCCATAGCCTGGTTGTCTCCAGCTCAGGGTTCTTCACTGCGTTATACCGTAAAATCAATTTTCCTTTTGTTTTAAGTAGTGCAGGCTGCTGCACATTTTTTCAAAAAATTCCTATTAGTGTCTTTCCACCCGTCTCCAGCTAACTTGTGGAAAAACACTACATAGGATAACGTAGAGGAGGGTTTTTGGGCCTTGCAGCGCCGTTTACAGCTGTCTGCACGGTCTCCGTGTGACTGCAGCTCGCCCTGTAGTCTGTGAGCAGCCATAGCCTGGTTGTCTCCAGCTCAGGGTTCTTCACTGCGTCATACCGTAAAATCAATTTTCCTTTTGTTTTAAGTAGTGCAGGCTGCTGCACATTTTTTCAAAAAATTCCTATTAGTGTCTTTCCACCCGTCTCCAGCTAACTTGTGGAAAAACACTACATAGGATAACGTAGAGGAGGGTTTTTGGGCCTTGCAGCGCTGTTTACGGCTGTCTGCACGGTCTCCGTGTGACTTCAGCTCTCTCTGTTGTCAGTTCAGCCCCCAAAAAATAAATAAATAATAAAGTTCACCAAACACACCAGTGACACCACTTTACATTTGTGTAGGCCACATTAGCTCATATTAAAGTCTAGTCCACACTTTAGAAAATTAGTGTTTCTTATACCTGTTAGGAGCTGTTCAGGAATAAGCACACAAAGCCGTTAGTACTTTTCTGCTTATCTTTATCAGTCAACTAAGATGAAGAAGGCAGTGAGTAAGGCACGTGGGCGTGGGTGCGGAGCAGGGAGAGGACGTGGGGATTCTGTGCCTGCTGCGGGCACCGGTGACTCACCAGCACCCAGTTTCACCAGGGAACAGTCCTTCATGCGCAGCTTTGTCGTAGAGTGCCGTACACCGCTGCTGCGTGAAGACCAAATTGAAGCCGTTGTCGGATGGATGGCAGCTAACGCATCGACTTCAATTAGTGCCACATCCTCTCAGACACAGAGCACTGGAGAGCAGCCATCTGTCTCTTCACCACCTGCCAAATTGCCCAGGCAGACAGAGAGCCCAGGACAGGAGCCGTCTCTACTTCTGTTCTCTGAATCTCTTGGCTTGGAAACAGGGGGCCAGCCAAGCAGCATTGGAGAAATGGAAGAAGAGGCAGGGTGCAGTGATGCCCAACAGCTTTTTCTCTCTTCCTCTGAAGAGGCGGGTGGGCCAGTGCCTCCGGTCATCACATCGCAGGCTGCATCCGCTGATGATGACACTCAGGTGCCACTTTCTGGTGCGTGCTCTGCTGCTGAGACTACCCAGGAGGAGCAGTTGGTGGCAGAGGGTAGTGTAGATGATGAGGTCCTTGACCCATCGTGGCGTGAGGGACCAGCTCCGAGGAAGAGATTCCTAGGACGGGCCAAAGAGGTAGAGGGAGGGGGAAGACTTCGCAGCCTGCAGCCTCCACTTTGGCACCCATTAGGAGCATGTCTGTTCCAAAAGCCAAAAAGGGCGCTCCCAAGACTTGCAGTGTCTGGCCCTTTTTTGACACAGTTGCAGATGACATTTGCTATGTCAAATGCAAGGTGTGTCATCACAAAGTCAAAAGAGGGAAAAATATCAGCAACCTCAATACCTCCAACATGTGGAAACATGTGCGCAACAGGCACGCGGCGGAGTTAGAAAAACACACTGAAGAGCTAGGCCAACCAACAGCGGCAGCTACCACCTCTTCAGCTCGTGTTGCCTCTTCCTCCAGCTCACACGCAGCTGGTTCGGCTTCCTCCCAGGATCGCCTTGGAAGAACCTCTGGCCCTGTTGTCCAGAGACCCGCTGTAATTCCACCCGCAGCACCACTTTCCCAGTCATCCACACACTCCCAGCCCAGTCTACAGCCATCGGTAGTACAGGCATGGGAGAAAAGGCGGCCTTTCTCGTCAAACCACCCACGAGCACAGGCTCTGACTGCAGGCATTGCCAAACTTCTGTCACTGGAAATGCTGTCATTCAGGCTGGTGGAGACTGACAGCTTCCGTGACTTGATGTCATTGGCAGTCCCACAGTACAATGTGCCCAGCCGCTTTTACTTCAGCAGGCAAGCTGTCCCTGCCCTGCACAAGCATGTGGAGGGACACATAAAACACGCGCTACTGAATGCCGTCAGTAGCAAGGTCCACCTCACCACCGATGCGTGGACCAGTCAACATGGACAGGGGCGATACCTTTCCCTCACTGCCCATTGGGTTAATGTTGTTGAGCCGGGTACAGATCGTGCGAGTGGCGCAGGACGTGTCCTGCCCACTCCAAGGATTGCAGGAATCCATTCTGTACGCATTGACTCCTCCTCTTACACCAGTTCCTCAGAATCATCGCTGCAGGAGCCGTCACAGTCCACCTCCACATGGACCCGTGATGAACGTTTACCTGTTACGACCGACATGAGCACAGCCGTGGCCAAACGTCAACAGGCCGTCTTGAAATTAGTTTCTTTGGGGAATCGAAGCCACACAGCGCAGGAGCTCTGGAATGCCATCAAGCAGGAGAGCGATGTGTGGTTTGTGCCAGCGAATCTCCAGCCAGGCATGGTAGTGTGTGATAATGGCCGAAATCTGGTGGCAGCTCTGGGCCTCGGCAACCTCACTCACATCCCATGTCTGGCACATGTGCTCAATTTGGTCGTGCAGAGTTTTTTGAGGGACTATCCGGATCTTGATGCACTGCTGCACAAGGTCCGCCTAGAGTGTGCTCACTTGCGGCGTTCCAGCACGGCAAAAGCGCGCATTGTGGCTCTGCAGCGCCGACACCACCTGCCGGAACATCGCATCATATGTGACCTACCTACCAGGTGGAATTCCACGTTACATATGTTGGAGCGGTTGTGTGAGCAGCAGCAAGCTGTAATGGAGTACCAGCTGCATCAGGCGCAAAGAAGTCGCACTCCGCGCCGTGCAGACTTCACAACCACAGAGTGGGCCACTATGAAGGACGTCTGCCAGGTTTTGCGTCCCTTCGATTATTCCACGCGAATGGCGAGTGCAGATGATGCACTAGTCAGCATGACTGTCCCCCTTATCTGCCTGCTTGAAAAATCACTGCAAGCGCTAAGGGATGATGTTGTGGAAGAGGTGGAGGATGAGGATTCACCATTTCCATCATCTTCTGGACAGTCAGCGCCACGTGGTTCCTCACAAACACGTAGGCAGGGGACAGTTTGTGAGGAGGATGAGGAGGAGTCAATGGAGGAGGAAGACATCCATCCAGAGGAGGGAGTTACACAATTGTCCAGTACTCAGTGTGTACAGCGAGGGTGGGGTGATGACGAGCGGGCAGAGATCACGCCTCCAGCAGGGGACAGCGTTTCTTGGCCAGTTGGCAGTCTGCAGCACATGGTGGATTACATGCTGCAGTGCCTGAGAAACGACCGCCGCATCGCCCACATTCTCAACATGTCTGATTATTGGGTGTTCACCCTCCTCGATCCTCGCTACCGGGACAACGTAGAAAGCCTCATCACACCGTTGAACCGGGAGCGAAAAATGCGGGAGTACCAAGACACACTGGTGAATTCCATCATCTTCTCCATTCCAACTGAGGGAAGTGCTGCTAGTGCATTACAAAGCAGCTCAGTGTGTCCAGGCAGTGGAGGAGGCTCTGCACAAAGAGGGAGCAGAAGCAGTGCCTCTGCCCAAGGCAAGACCAGTATGGCCCAACTGTGGCACAGTTTTTTGTGCCCGCCACAAAAGTCTACACCATCACAGACGGCTCCAGTCAGCAGGAGGCAACGGTTCCGTCAGATGGTGACAGACTACATGTCTTGCCCTCTTGCTGTACTCCCAGACGGCTCTTCCCCTTTCAAGTTTTGGGTCTCAAAGCTGGATACATGGCCAGAGCTAAGCCAGTATGCATTGGAGGTGCTGGCTTGTCCTGCGGCTAGTGTATTATCGGAACACGTCTTTAGTGCTGCAGGTGGTGTACTAACTGACCGTCGCATGCGACTATCCTCCGATAACGTTGACCGGCTTACTTTCCTGAAAATGAACAAGGCCTGGATCTCGCAGGAATTTGCCACTCCTCTTCCTGATTAAATAATTAGGTGACTGTCTACAGTATCCAGGTCTCCTGTTGTGTTCATCTTTCTACCACCTGAACTTTAATTCCTGGGCTCCAACACCGCCAGTTTAGGCTCAGAAGTGCCGTCTGCACAGTCAAAACATACGACCCAGTGTTATTGGGTTTCAGTAACGTCAGCTGATCCCCAGCTGTGTACCCGGCAATGTGTCCTGCGACCGCCACGCTGACACAACAACTGAAATGTAAGGGAACCTGTCCCCCCCCCAAGGCGTTTGTTACTGAAAGAGCCACCTTGTGCAGCAGTAATGATGCACAAGGAAAAGGTAGCTATTTTTGTTTAGCTCCTTGCACACGCAGAACTTAACACTTATAAAATGTGTCCACTGATACCGTAAAACCGTCCCGGAGGTGGGACTTTCCTTCGTAATGTGACGCAGCACAGCCGTCATTCTTACCCCCCCCCCCCCCCCCCCGGCGCCGTGCGCCGGCTCCTCAGCGTTGTTTGATTCTGTCTCGAAGCCTGTGCTGTTATGTTATCCCTTGGCCAGGCACACTTAGCGCTGCCCCTCTTCTGACATCATTTGGTGTCAGGCTGGCTGTGCCTGTGCGGCCGCGCTGGCCGAGAGCCCGCCTCGCAGTGTCTTCTGATTTAATCCCACTGCGGGCCTGAGATCCATGGACATGCGCAGTGCATATCTCAACCTCCGCCTCTCACTCATCTCCCTACGCCTTCTTCAGACTGTGCGCCGTCAGCTGATCCCTAATAGCATGCCACGGCCGTGACGCCGCACAGTCTGAAGAAGCCGTAGGGAGGGGAGTGAGAGGCGAGGATATGCACTGCGCATGGCCACGGATCCCAGGCCCGCAGTGGGATTACATTAGACGACACTGCGAGGCGGGCTCTCGGCCAGCGCGGCCGCACAGGCGCAGCCAGCCTGACACCAAATGATGTCAGAAGATGGGCAGCACTAAGTGTGCCTGGCCAAGGGATAACATAACAGCACAGGCTTCGAGACAGAATCAAACAACGCTGAGGACCCTGGGCACGGCGCCGGGGGGGTAAGAATGACGGCTGTGCTGCGTCATATTACGAAGGAATGTCCCACCTCCGGGACGGTCTCACGGTATCAGGGGACACATTTTATAAGTGTTTAGTTCTGTGTTTGCAAGGAGCATAATGAAAAGAGCCACCTTTTCCTTTTGCATCCTTTGTGCTGCACAAGCTGGCTCTTTCAGCTACAAACGCTTTGGGGGGGGTTAAAGGTTCCCTTTAGACTTTATCCAATCAGGCTTCGGCCTACACTGTGTTCACCTCCTCCTCCTGCTGCTGTCCCTGGGCTCCAACACCGCTAGTTGCCGTCCAGAAGTGCTGTCCGCACAGTCCCAACAGTGGCTCCTCTGTTATTGGGGTTCAGTAACGTCAGCTGTTCCCCAGCTGTGTGTGTGGCAATCCCTCCTATCTCCTCCACCTCCTCCTCCTGCTGCTGCTGTCCCTGGGCTCCAACACCGCTAGTTGCCGTCCAGAAGTGCTGTCCGCACAGTCCCAACAGTCGCTCCTCTGTTATTGGGGTTCAGTAACGTCAGCTGTTCCCCAGCTGTGTGTGTGGCAATCCCTCCTATCTCCTCCACCTCCTCCTCCTGCTGCTGTCCCTGGGCTCCAACACCGCTAGTTGCCGTCCAGAAGTGCTGTCCGCACAGTCCCAACAGTCGCTCCTCTGTTATTGGGGTTCAGTAACGTCAGCTGTTCCCCAGCTGTGTGTGTGGCAATCCCTCATATCTCCTCCACCTCCTCCTCCTGCTGCTGTCCCTGGGCTCCAACACCGCTAGTTGCCGTCCAGAAGTGCTGTCCGCACAGTCCCAACAGTCGCTCCTCTGTTATTGGGGTTCAGTAACGTCAGCTGTTCCCCAGCTGTGTGTGTGGCAATCCCTCCTATCTCCTCCACCTCCTCCTGCTGCTGCTGTCCCTGGGCTCCAACCGCTAGTTGCTGTCCAGAAGTGCTGTCCTCACAGTCCCAACAGTCGCTCCTCTGTTATTGGGGTTCAGTAACGTCAGCTGTTCCCCAGCTGTGTGTGTGGCAATCCCTCCTATCTCCTCCACCTCCTCCTCTTGCTGCTGTCCCTGGGCTCCAACACCGCTAGTTGCCATCCAGAAGTGCTGTCCGCACAGTCCCAACAGTCGCTCCTCTGTTATTGGGGTTCAGTAACGTCAGCTGTTCCCCAGCTGTGTGTGTGGCAATCCCTCCTATCTCCTCCACCTCCTCCTCCTGCTGCTGCTGTCCCTGGGCTCCAACACCGCTAGTTGCCATCCAGAAGTGCTGTCCACACAGTCCCAACAGTCGCTCCTCTGTTATTGGGGTTCAGTAACGTCAGCTGTTCCCCAGCTGTGTGTGTGGCAATCCCTCCTATCTCCTCCACCTCCTCCTCCTGCTGCTGTCCCTGGGCTCCAACACCGCTAGTTGCCGTCCAGAAGTGCTGTCCGCACAGTCCCAATAGTCGCTCCTCTGTTATTGGGGTTCAGTAACGTCAGCTGTTCCCCAGCTGTGTGTGTGGCAATCCCTCCTATCTCCTCCACCTCCTCCTCCTGCTGCTGTCCCTGGGCTCCAACACCGCTAGTTGCCATCCAGAAGTGCTGTCCGCACAGTCCCAACAGTCGCTCCTCTGTTATTGGGGTTCAGTAACGTCAGCTGTTCCCCAGCTGTGTGTGTGGCAATCCCTCCTATCTCCTCCACCTCCTCCTCCTGCTGCTATCCCTGGGCTCCAACACCGCTAGTTGCCGTCCAGAAGTGCTGTCCGCACAGTCCCAACAGTCGCTCCTCTGTTATTGGGGTTCAGTAATGTCAGCTGTTCCCCAGCTGTGTGTGTGGCAATCCCTCCTATCTCCTCCACCTCCTCCTCCTGCTGCTGTCCCTGGGCTCCAACACCGCTAGTTGCCGTCCAGAAGTGCTGTCCGCACAGAGCCAAACACCTCGCCAATGTGTTAGTGGGGTTCAGTAATGCCTGCTGCTCCGCTGCTGTGTATACGGCAACGTGTCCTGCGACCGCCACGCAGGCACAACAAGTTAAATTTAAGGGAACCTGTCCCCCCCCCAGGCATTTGTTACTGAAGGAGCCACCTTTTGCAGCAGTAATGATGCAAAGGGAAAAAGTGCCTCTTTTCGTGGTGCTCCTTGCACATGCTGAACCTAACACTTATGAAATGTGTCCCCTCACACGGTTAAACCGTCCAGTCGGTGGAACTTTCCTTTGTCATATGACGCAGCACAGCCGTCATTCTTACCCCCTTTGCGCCGTGCGCCTCCTCCTCAGCGTTGTTTGAATCTGTCCCGGAGTCTGCGCTGTTATGTTATCCCATTGGCCAGGCACACCTAGCGCTGCCCGTCTTCTGACATCATTTGGTGTCAGGATGGCTGCGCCTGTGCGGCAGCGCTGGAAGAGATCCCGCCTCGTAGTGTCTTCTGATTTAATCCCACTGCGGACCTGTGATCCATGGACATGAGTAGTGCATATCTTAACCTCCGCCTCTCACTCATCTCCCTACGCCTTCTTCAGACTGTGCGCCGTCAGCTGATCCCTAATAGCATGCCACGGCCGTGACGCCGCACAGTCTGAAGAAGCCGTAGGGAGGGGAGTGAGAGGCGAGGATATGCACTGCTCATGCCCATGGATCACAGGTCCCCAGAGTGATTACATTAGATGACACAGCGAGGCGGGATCTTGCCCAGCGCGGCCGCACAGGCGCAGCCAGCCTGACACCAAATGATGTCAGAAGACGGGCAGCGCTAAGTGTGTCTGGCCAAGGGATAACATAACAGCGCAGACTCCGGGACAGATTCAAACAACGCTGAGGAGGAGGCGCACGGCGCAAAGGGGGTAAGAATGACGGCTGTGCTGCGTCATATGACAAAGGAAAGTTCCACCGACCGGACGGTTTAACCGTGTGAGGGGACACATTTTAAAAGTGTTAGGTTCAGCATGTGCAAGGACCATAATTAAAAGAGCTAAGTTTACCTTTTCCAGCATTAGTGCTGTACAAGATGGCTCTTTCAGCTACAAGCGCCTGGGGGGGGGTTAAAGGTTCCCTTTCAACTTGCTCCAGTGCAGGCTGCGGCCTACACTCTGCTCCACCTGCAGAGCCCGGGCTCCAACAACGCTAGTTGCTGTCCGGAAGTGCTGGCTGCACAGAGAAAAACACCAGCCAATGTGTCAGTGGGGTTCAGCACCGCCAGCTGTTCCCCTGCTGTGTAGCCGGCAACGTGTCCTGCAACAGCCACGCAGACACAAAGCTGCCACCAGTGCAGGCTTCGGCCTACACTCCGCTCCCTCTACTCCTCCTGCTGACCCTGGGCTCTAACAACGCCAGTTGGGGCCCAGATGTGCTAGCTGCACAGAGAAAAACACCCGCCAATGTGTCAGTGGGGTTCAGCACCGCCAGCTGTTCCCCTGCTGTGTAGCCGGCAACGTGTCCTGCAACAGCCACGCAGACACAAGAACTGAAATTGAAGGGAACCTGTCCCCCCTCCCCCAGGCGTTTGTATGTTTTACAGCCACCTTGTACAGCGGTAATGCTGCATGTGTGCAAGGTGGCTCATAAACTTATTCTCCTTGCACATGTGGCACTGAACACGTCAAAAATGTGTCCTCTGTGACCATTTAACCGTCCCTGAGGTGTGACTTTCCTTTGTAATGACACGCTGCAACCCCCTTGGTAGCGCTGCCCGTCTTCTGGCATCATTGTTTGGCTGGCTGCGCCTCTGCGGCCGCCCTGACCCACACAACGCCCCTCGGTGTCTTATTTATTTTGACTGCGAGGGTGTGATTGATGGGCATGAGCAGTGCATATGTTCGCCTGTCCCTCATCTCCTTCCGCCTTCTTCAGACTGTGCGGCTTCATGGCCGTAGCATGCGATAAGGGATCAGCTGACGCCGCACAGTCTGAAGCAGGTGTAAGGACCCGAGTGTGAGAGGCGAACATATGTACTGCGCCAGGCCATGAATCCCAGCCCCGCAGTGTTTTAACTATGTAAAGACACTGCGGGGCTGGGATTCATGGTCATCGCAAACCGCAACGGCCGACATTAAATGATGTCAGAAGATGGGCAGCGCTAACAGCGCAAGGCCAAGGGATAACACGACAGCGCAGACTCCTGTACAGCAAATAACAACGCTCAGGAGGCTGCGCCCAGCACCAAGGTGGGATTCTTGACATCTGTGCTGCGTCTCATTACGAAGGGAACTCTCGCCTCCAACACAGTTTGACTGTATAAAGGGCTAAATATTATACGTGTTTCATTCAGCGTGTGCAAGGAGAAAAATTAAAAGAGCAACCTTTGACTTGTGCAGCACTACTGCTGCATAAGGTGTGGCTCTTCTAGTTTGTAACCCTTGAGGGGGGGTTAAAGGTTACCTTTAAAATTGGTTCAATTAGGCTTCGGCCTACACTCTGCTCCACCTGCAGAGCCCGGGCTCCAACACCGCTAGTTGCTGTCCGGAAGTGCTGGCTGCACAGAGCCAAACACCTCGCCAATGTGTCAGTGGGGTTCAGCACCGCCAGCTGTTCCCCTGCTGTGTAGCCGGCAACGTGTCCTGCAACAGCCACGCAGACACAACAGACCCAAAGCTGCCGCCAGTGCAGGCTTCGGCCTACACTCTGCTCCCTCTACTCCTCCTGCTGACCCTGGGCTCTAACAACGCCAGTTGGGGCCCAGATGTGCTAGCTGCACAGAGCCAAACACCTCGCCAATGTGTCAGTGGGGTTCAGCACCGCCAGCTGTTCCCCTGCTGTGTAGCCGGCAACGTGTCCTGCAACAGCCACGCAGACACAACAGACCCAAAGCTGCCGCCAGTGCAGGCTTCGGCCTACATTCTGCTCCCTCTACTCCTCCTGCTGACCCTGGGCTCTAACATCGCCAGTTGGGGCCCAGATGTGCTAGCTGCACAGAGCCAAACACCTTGCCAATGTGTCAGTGGGGTTCAGCACCGCCAGCTGTTCCCCTACTGTGTAGCCGGCAACGTGTCCTGCAACAGCCACGCAGACACAACAGACCCAAAGCTGCCGCCAGTGCAGGCTTCGGCCTACACTCTGCTCCCCCTGCTCCTCCTGCTGACCCTGGGCTCTAACAACGCCAGTTGGGGCCCAGATGTGCTAGCTGCACAGAGAAAAACACCCGCCAATGTGTCAGTGGGGTTCAGCACCGCCAGCTGTTCCCCTGCTGTGTAGCCGGCAACGTGTCCTGCAACAGCCACGCCGACACAACAGACCCAAAGCTGCCGCCAGTGCAGGCTTCGGCCTACACTCTGCTTCCTCTACTCCTCCTGCTGACCCTGGGCTCTAACAACGCCAGTTGGGGCTCAGATGTGCTAGCTGCACAGAGCCAAACACCTCGCCAATGTGTCAGTGGGGTTCAGCACCGCCAGCTGTTCCCCTGCTGTGTAGCCGGCAACGTGTCCTGCAACAGCCACGCAGACACAACAGACCCAAAGCTGCCGCCAGTGCAGGCTTCGGCCTACACTCTGCTCCCCCTGCTCCTCCTGCTGACCCTGGGCTCTAACAACGCCAGTTGGGGCCCAGATGTGCTAGCTGCACAGAGAAAAACACCCGCCAATGTGTCAGTGGGGTTCAGCACCGCCAGCTGTTCCCCTGCTGTGTAGCCGGCAACGTGTCCTGCAACAGCCACGCAGACACAACAGACCCAAAGCTGCCGCCAGTGCAGGCTTCGGCCTACACTCTGCTCCCTCTACTCCTCCTGCTGACCCTGGGCTCTAACAACGCCAGTTGGGGCCCAGATGTGCTAGCTGCACAGAGCCAAACACCTCGCCAATGTGTCAGTGGGGTTCAGCACCGCCAGCTGTTCCCCTGCTGTGTAGCCGGCAACGTGTCCTGCAACAGCCACGCAGACACAACAGACCCAAAGCTGCCGCCAGTGCAGGCTTCGGCCTACATTCTGCTCCCTCTACTCCTCCTGCTGACCCTGGGCTCTAACATCGCCAGTTGGGGCCCAGATGTGCTAGCTGCACAGAGCCAAACACCTTGCCAATGTGTCAGTGGGGTTCAGCACCGCCAGCTGTTCCCCTACTGTGTAGCCGGCAACGTGTCCTGCAACAGCCACGCAGACACAACAGACCCAAAGCTGCCGCCAGTGCAGGCTTCGGCCTACACTCTGCTCCCCCTGCTCCTCCTGCTGACCCTGGGCTCTAACAACGCCAGTTGGGGCCCAGATGTGCTAGCTGCACAGAGAAAAACACCCGCCAATGTGTCAGTGGGGTTCAGCACCGCCAGCTGTTCCCCTGCTGTGTAGCCGGCAACGTGTCCTGCAACAGCCACGCCGACACAACAGACCCAAAGCTGCCGCCAGTGCAGGCTTCGGCCTACACTCTGCTTCCTCTACTCCTCCTGCTGACCCTGGGCTCTAACAACGCCAGTTGGGGCTCAGATGTGCTAGCTGCACAGAGCCAAACACCTCGCCAATGTGTCAGTGGGGTTCAGCACCGCCAGCTGTTCCCCTGCTGTGTAGCCGGCAACGTGTCCTGCAACAGCCACGCAGACACAACAGACCCAAAGCTGCCGCCAGTGCAGGCTTCGGCCTACACTCTGCTCCCCCTGCTCCTCCTGCTGACCCTGGGCTCTAACAACGCCAGTTGGGGCCCAGATGTGCTAGCTGCACAGAGAAAAACACCCGCCAATGTGTCAGTGGGGTTCAGCACCGCCAGCTGTTCCCCTGCTGTGTAGCCGGCAACGTGTCCTGCAACAGCCACGCAGACACAAGAACTGAAATTGAAGGGAACCTTTCCCCCCTCCCCCAGGCGTTTGTGTGTTTTACAGCCACCTTGTACAGCGGTAATGCTGCATGTGTGCAAGGTGGCTCATAAACTTATTCTCCTTGCACATGTGGCACTGAACACGTCAAAAATGTGTCCTCTGTGACCATTTAACCGTCCCTGAGGTGTGACTTTCCTTTGTAATGACACGCTGCAACCCCCTTGGTAGCGCTGCCCGTCTTCTGGCATCATTGTTTGGCTGGCTGCGCCTCTGCGGCCGCCCTGACCCACACAACGCCCCTCGGTGTCTTATTTATTTTGACTGCGAGGGTGTGATTGATGGGCATGAGCAGTGCATATGTTCGCCTGTCCCTCATCTCCTTCCGCCTTCTTCAGACTGTGCGGCTTCATGGCCGTGGCATGCGATAAGGGATCAGCTGACGCCGCACAGTCTGAAGCAGGTGTAAGGACCCGAGTGTGAGAGGCGAACATATGTACTGCGCCAGGCCATGAATCCCAGCCCCGCAGTGTTTTAACTATGTAAAGACACTGCGGGGCTGGGATTCATGGTCATCGCAAACCGCAACGGCCGACATTAAATGATGTCAGAAGATGGGCAGCGCTAACAGCGCAAGGCCAAGGGATAACACGACAGCGCAGACTCCTGTACAGCAAATAACAACGCTCAGGAGGCTGCGCCCAGCACCAAGGTGGGATTCTTGACATCTGTGCTGCGTCTCATTACGAAGGGAACTCTCGCCTCCAACACAGTTTGACTGTATAAAGGGCTAAATGTTATACGTGTTTCATTAAGCGTGTGCAAGGAGAAAAATTAAAAGAGCAACCTTTGACTTGTGCAGCACTACTGCTGCATAAGGTGTGGCTCTTCTAGTTTGTAACCCCTGAGGGGGGGTTAAAGGTTACCTTTAAAATTGGTTCAATTAGGCTTCGGCCTACACTCTGCTCCACCTGCAGAGCCCGGGCTCCAACACCGCTAGTTGCTGTCCGGAAGTGCTGGCTGCACAGAGCCAAACACCTCGCCAATGTGTCAGTGGGGTTCAGCACCGCCAGCTGTTCCCCTGCTGTGTAGCCGGCAACGTGTCCTGCAACAGCCACGCAGACACAACAGACCCAAAGCTGCCGCCAGTGCAGGCTTCGGCCTACACTCTGCTCCCTCTACTCCTCCTGCTGACCCTGGGCTCTAACAACGCCAGTTGGGGCCCAGATGTGCTAGCTGCACAGAGCCAAACACCTCGCCAATGTGTCAGTGGGGTTCAGCACCGCCAGCTGTTCCCCTGCTGTGTAGCCGGCAACGTGTCCTGCAACAGCCACGCAGACACAACAGACCCAAAGCTGCCGCCAGTGCAGGCTTCGGCCTACACTCTGCTCCCCCTGCTCCTCCTGCTGACCCTGGGCTCTAACAACGCCAGTTGGGGCCCAGATGTGCTAGCTGCACAGAGAAAAACACCCGCCAATGTGTCAGTGGGGTTCAGCACCGCCAGCTGTTCCCCTGCTGTGTAGCCGGCAACGTGTCCTGCAACAGCCACGCAGACACAACAGACCCAAAGCTGCCGCCAGTGCAGGCTTCGGCCTACACTCTGCTCCCCCTGCTGACCCTTTGCTCCAACAACGCTAGTTGGGGCTCTAGGAAGACAAGCTTGAATAGGTCCCCATCCTGGTTCCAGCACCGTCAGCTGGTTCCGGGTAGAGCCTTTGGCTTAGGTGCCTCCTTCTGGGTATCCGAGTTCCACCAACGTCAGGTGGTCCTTGGTAGTGCTTTCAGGCACGGGTACCTCCTGCTTAGTAACCGGGTTCCAGTAACGTCAGCTGGTCCTCGGTAGTTTCATTGGCTCTTGGACCTTCGGCTACCCATCCGGGTTCCAGTACCGTCAGCTGGTTCTCGGCAGTGTCTTTTGCTCTTGTACCTTCTGCTCCCCATCCTGGTTCCAGTACCGTCAGCTGGTTCCGGGCAGAGCCTTTGGCTTAGGTGCCTCCCTCTGGGTATCCGAGTTCCACCAACGTCAGGTGGTCTTTGGTAGTGCTTTCAGGCACGGGTACCTCCTGCTTAGTAACCGGGTTCCAGTAACGTCAGCTGGTCCTCGGTAGTTCCATTGGCTCTTGGACATTCGGCTACCCATCCGGGTTCCAGTACCGTCAGCTGGTTCTCGGCAGTGTCTTTTGCTCTTGTACCTTCTGCTCCCCATCCTGGTTCCAGTACCATCAGCTGGTTCCGGGCAGAGCCTTTGGCTTAGGTGCCTCCCTCTGGGTATCCGAGTTCCACCAACGTCAGGTGGTCTTTGGTAGTGCTTTCAGGCACGGGTACCTCCTGCTTAGTAACCGGGTTCCAGTAACGTCAGCTGGTCCTCGGTAGTTCCATTGGCTCTTGGACCTTCGGGTAGCCATCCGAGTTCCAGTTCCATCAGCTGTTTCTCGGCATTTTCTCAGCCTTCTTGTACCTTCTGCTACATTTCCAAGTTCAAGAGACTAAAGACGATGACCCGGAAGACCACCCCTAAGATGACGACGACACCAGAGACGACAACCACCAAGATGACGACGACCCTGGAGACGATGACCCTGAAGACCACCCCAATGACGACGACCCCGGAGACGACGACCCTGGAGACTACGACGACCTGGAAGACCGAGAAGCAGAAGAACAAGAGGCTGCAGATCAAAGAGCAGAAGAACATTAAGCATAAGACTAAATATCAGAGCAAAAGATATTATCTAAATTATAAGCAGAAGAATACTAAGCAGTGTATGGGGGTGAGTCCGTTCCTCCTCGTGGTGCCCCTGGATAAAGCCTGATGCTGCAGGCCAAACTGAACGCGGACAAATGTAACTCTTTTGTGACAGGCAGAACGGAAGGTGTAATCTTCAAACTTTTATAGATAACAACTACGGGAATGCCTGTCACAAATAAGAATATGATGAAGAAGTTGAATACGAAGAAGATAATAGTTAAATAAAAAGAATATGAACAATGTAAGAAAAAAAATAATAGGTAGAAGATGAAGAAGATGAATAAGGTGAAGAAGTTGATGTCAAAGAAGCTGATGATGAGGATAATGAAGAAGAAAGTGTGGGAGAAGTAAAAAAGAAGGTGAAGGGCGTGGAAGTAGTGAAACATCAATATCTGACAAAATAAAAAAAAAAATAACAGTCAAAATCTTTCTAACGCCGAACGTCATAAAAAAAAATAAAAATCATGCTATTCTATTTGATTGAGCTAAACCTCTGTGCCTTTAATGTCTCCGCCACCTCCCCCAATACATCCTACATTATTCTTAGTTGTTTTCCTTCATGTAGAATTAACCTACAAGGAAAGAAAGGGTTTATTTTAATTCCGATATTTTCGTCCCATTGACTTGCATTGGGATCGGGTATCGGTATCGGATTAGATCCGATACTTTGACGGTATCGGCCGATACTTTCCGATACCGATACTTTCCGATATCGGAAGGTATCGCTCAACACTACTGACAACCCCTCTGCCTTTGGATCGGAGACTCGGTGACGTGACGCAGGTCCTAATTGTTGCCATGGTGACTCAATGTCGCCATGAAGACATCCGGGTAACCAGACTTAGCAAACGTTCTGATCATGCCCAGTGCAGTAAGTTTGTCAGTTGTTTTTTTTAAAATAAATTTGCAAAAATTACTACATTTCTGTTATTGTTCCAGTCAAGATGGGGTGCAGAGTGTACATCAATGAGAAAAAAATGAACTTTTTTAAATTTATCAAATGGCTGCAATGAAACAAAGAGTGAAAAATTTAAAGGGGTATGAATACTTTCTGTACCTACTGTATGTCTGTGATTTAAGGGCATAAAAATTCAAAGTTTGAAAATTGCTAAATTTTCCAAATTTTCACCAAATTTCTATTTTTTTTTACAAATAAACGCAAGTCATACCAAAGAAACGTTAACACTATCAACACGTACAATATGTCACGAAAAACAATCTCATAATGACCAGGATCCGTTGAAGCGTTCCAGAGTTATAACCTCATAAAGTGACCATGGTCAGAATTGCAAAAATTGGCCTGATCATTAACTCACAAACCATCCTGGGGGTAAAGGGGTTAAAAGTTATTATTATTATATTTTTTGTCATATCCTTGTATGTTAACTGTATGTTATCTGTCTGCCCTTTGTTCCATTCGTATGGCTTCCGTACGATAAATCAGCAGTAAATAAAATTTACAATACCAATGTATCCTTAAAAATTGGATGTAAAACATCCGTATGATATACTTATTGTTTTGCACAGCCATAGGCTTGAGTAGGTGAGTCTCATCCGAAATACCAAAGAGAATGGTATTACCTGCACAGCTCTATAGAATAACATTGATACGAGTGCTGTCCGTGTGAGGTCTGTTGAGGCCATGTGAGGACAGCAGTAAGATGGAAAATACTGTGTTTTGACCCAAAAAAAGAAAACAATAGATACCCGCACTGCTGCCTACCGCGATCACCTATTGGCGTGCCCTATGCTGCTATACCAGTACCAATACCAACTACTCCGCACATGGGCGCTTCGGGTGCATAACCAAAAAAGTACATCAAATCCAGAAGAAAAAGAAAAAAATGGTTAGCACTCACCAAGCCTGATAAAACAAATTAGTCTTTATTAGGACATGTGTGATATGGACAGGGAGATCATGTTGACCGTAGGATGAAAACTGTTTCGCGCACACAGCGCTTCCACAGATCCCGATGCCAAAACGGGAAATGAGGTAACCATTTAAACAAATGCGACCCCTCCCCAGGAATGACATCATACAAGAAAACTCCCCTTCCCCAAAATGTGAAAAAAAAGAAGAAAAAAGGAAAACAATAATCAAAAAACAAAAGCATAAAACATCAATAAACACATATTAAAAAGAATACAAAACAAATCAGCAAAAAACAAAAAAACAAGAAACAAAAAGCAGGAGGCAAATAAATATTATACATTCTACATATTTTTGGTAGAAAAACCTACAGGAAGACCGACATATCAATTTTCGCATTGAGGCCCATAGGGCCCAATGCGTTCGTACGCAATATCCATGTCGCCTCTCTTCTTAAAAGGAGCCTATTCACATCACCGCCTCGTTGCGGTAAAAAAACTCTTTCCAACCCCACAAAGACGAGTGACCTTGTATCTCCGTTGTGTACCTGTCGGACATGACCAATGAGACGGGGAACACCCTTCCCTGTGCGAATCGAATTGAAGTGCTCCCTTATGCGGACAAAAAAAGGACGAAAAGTTTTGCCAATGTAGTAAAAGCTGCAAGGGCACAATATGGCATACACCAGATGCGTGGTTTTATAAGAAATAAAATCGCGCCCCACATGATCTACGGGGCCAATTTTACAAGTCCTACCAACCAGATGAAAATGTTACACTGCCCGCACTTAACGTTACCTCTGGGAACACTCTCTGTTAGCCAATTACTACCGTTAGATCGTACCTGATTATGCACCAGCAAGTCCCTTATATTCTTACCACTACCACTACCACTGCCGACACCTGTGGAGATGTCCCCGGTCCGCAGCGGCAAGAAACCTCGGACCTGAAGCCCACCTTGGACTCGGAGCTCCTCACTGCGAAGATGGCGGAGTTGGCCCAACTACTTCTACAGACCCAGATGACAGCGGTGGCCACCTGGAAGTAGTCCCTGATCCGCAGAATGCAGATCGAAACCCACCGGAGCTTACCACCAGCGCTCACAGCCCCAGTGGAGCCAGAAGTAGCGACGCTGCTGCAGGAGATGGTGCCAGCGACAGATCCGCAGCCTGCACCTGTAACCCCGACGAAGCCAGAAAGTAAGGCGCTGCCGGAAAGTGAGACGACACCGACAGAGAACCCGGAGCTCGCACCTGTGACCTCAGTGTAACGAAAAAGCGAGACGCCGCAATTAGAGATGGCCACGCCGCAGCACCAGACCCTGCAACCCGCACATCAGGCCTAAGTGGAGACGGAACAAGACACCGGCACCGGCGAGACAGGTACGCTAACTGCCCTGGTAGCTGAAGGCACCCTAGTGGGACCACTAGCACCCCCACCAACTATACCACCTGGTCAGACAGTAACACAGTAACTGTCAGGACTCTGAACATTTTGATTACCTTTTGTGCATTACTGCCCTTTTCCAAGATGGCGTCTTTGGTCTCATGTGCACTGTGTCTTCCTGCTATATAACTCCACCCCAGCCTTTAGTCTGTTCTAGAGTATTCTGCCTTGCATCCAGCTCCTGATGACTCCCTGGCTTTGCACCTGCACCTGCTCCTGTGAACCTGTGTGGAGATCCTGCTACTCAGCTCTGAGTTTCTGCTGCATATATCGGTTTCCAGTAATCCTCCATCTGGCTGCTTGTGTTTGTTTCCATCTGCATTTGCTGGACATGTAAGCTGTTGCTGCTCTGCTTAAACCTGAGACTTTTACCCAGGCCTCCCTGGTTGTGCTAAGATATTATTTGAACTGCCTTCTAAGCATATCTATCTGTGTTTGGACTACGAAGAAATTCTTCGTGTCAATTATCCTCAAGAATAATTGTGCTTCATAGACTTTCTGCGTGGTTGCATTTTCCTCTGACGTTTCCTATAGACTGTTAAGCTACATTTAATATTTACACCAAGTGTTGTGGACTTGAGTTTCTCTCTGCACCTGTTTGAATCACTGTGTGATAATATAGACTTTACCACTTATAAAACTGTGTCCTGTATTTGTCTTGTTCCATGCAAAGAGTCTCCTGAGTTTTTCCTGATAATCTTTACAGGATACTCTAGCCCCAAAAGAGGAGACTGCTGGAACAATGACTGCAGAAAGCAGATTAGAGCAGGTGTTTTCCATAATTAGATCACTGCAGAAAGATGTGGAAGGTCTGCAAAAGAAGTTTGGAAGCTTTGTACACAATCAACAGGTGTTTGGACAAACTTTGCAGGACTTGAGCAACCGCATGGCAGCCCAGGAAAACAAACTTGCTGGCATAGAGTCCCAGTATGGATGGGCTTTTCAGGACATAAGCACGCAAATAGCTGCACAAGTGACTTTACCCTCTGGGCAACCGCCACCAGCTAGCCCACCTAAGTTGCCCCCATTCAGTTTTAATAGTGATCGCGACAAATTTCGTGGCTTTGTGAATCAATGTATGCTATATTTTGATGTGCATGCTGACCGTTTTCCTGCTGATAGATCCAAAGTATTGTGTGTAATAATGCTACTGACCTCACGAGCGCTCGCCTGGGCGAATCCGATGATTGAGTCTCGTGACCCACGGTTAAATGACTCGGATGATTTCTTGGCCGCTATGGCATTAATGTTTGATGACCCTAATCGCCGTGCAACCGCTGAATCTGCTTTGTTGTCTTTACGCCAGGCTAAACGTTCTGTTATTGAGTATGCAACTGAATTCAGGAGATTGGCAGTAGATACCAATTGGGACAGTTATGCACAATTGCATATTTTTAAAAGGGGTTTGTCTAGCATTCTAAAAGATGAACTAGCCCGCTCTGAGTCACCACAAGAGCTAGAGACATTTATACAGCATTGCGTGCGCAAAGACATTCGCCTTACTGAGCGTAGGCAGGAGAAATTTGCTGCATATAACCGTGTTACTAACTTTTCCCTTCCTTCCAAAGAGCCTGCAGGTAAAACCTCTCGGGAGGTGGAGGAGGTGCCCATGCAAATTGATTCCATTCAGAGGTGCGAGATCAATGAGCGCCGGGAGCATCGCCTTTGTGAAAGTCTATGTTTCTACTGTGGCGAGTCTGGCCACTTCTTGATCAATTGTCCTAAGTGTCCTAGACAGCCTAACAAGGTGCTAGCAGCAATAGGGGAGTATGACAACTGTGATGATGAATCTGACATCTCTGAATGTAGCCTGCCTTTAAACGCTGTATTCCATTCACTTTCTATGACTTCACCCCCCAAGGAGCTGAAGGAAAAGAACTCTCACTCTCACTGTTCTCTCCCTATTAAGATCCTGTGTTCAGGACAGTGGATTTCCAGTTCAGCCATGATTAACTCTGGTGCTGGTGGCAATTTCATGGATATCGCATTTGCGATTTGGTATTAAAATTCAGCAAAGAGCTTCTCCAATTACCATGGAAACAGTGGATGGGCCACCTTTAATCTCTGGGCCTGTGGATCAGGAGACCATACCCCTTGAAATTTTGTTGGAGCCTAATCATCAGGAGCAACTTTCTTTCTTGCTGATCTCATCTCCTCATTTTCCTGTGATTTTAGGCATTCCTTGGTTGCGTTCTCAAAACCCAATTATCAACTGGGAGACCAAGGAGATTATCTTCCCAACAAGGAGCAACTCAGCGTTAACAGAAGCTGTCCATGAGTCCACGGCTAAGGAACCACATGTACAGGTATTTTCTTTACCTCCAGCTTATAAAGAGTTCTCTGACATCTGTGACAAGAAGAATGCAGATCAGCTTCCTCCACACAGGCATTATGACTGTCCCATTGAGCCGCTGCCCGGGGCAGCCATTCCTTTTGGTAACGTATACCCTTTGGCGGCACCTGAGCTTCAAGCCTTAAAAGAATATATTGATGAAAATCTGGCCAAAGGCTTCATACGTCCTTCTTCCTCACCAGCAGGGGCACCTATCTTTTTTGTAAAGCAGGAGGACGGGACCCTGAGACCCTGTGCTGACTATCAAGAACTCAATAAGGTAACCGTATGAAACCGTTACCCTTTGCCTCTGATTCCCGAATTACTGGAAAGAGTCCACCATGCTAAGGTGTTCTCTAAACTGGATCTTCGTGGGGCTTATAATTTGGTGTGTATTCGTCCAGGGGATGAGTGGAAGACAGCATTCTGATGCTGGTATGGACAAGTTGAATCTCTTGTGATGCCCTTCGGGCTTTGTAACGCCCCTGCAACATTTCAACACCTTGCTAATGACATTTTCAGAGATTTGTTGGACCAGTTTGTAGTGATCTATTTGGACGATATACTAATCTTTCCTGACTCTCTACAGGAACATGAAGAACATGTCAAAACTGTTTTAAGACGTCTGAAAGAGAACCATCTGTATATTAAGCCAGAGAAATGTGAGTTCCATCGTTCTGAGATACAGTTCTTAGGGTATATCATCTCTCCCCAGGGGCTGAACATGGAATCTGGTAAGATTCAGGCTATCCTTGACTGGCTGGTACCCAAGAACGTTAAGGAGGTCCAACGTTTTATTGGTTTTGCAAATTTCTAAAGACGCTTCATTCAAAATTTTTCTGATATTGTCCGTCCCATTACTTCCTTGACAAAGAAGGAAAAACCCTTTAAGTGGTCATCACAGGCTCAAGAAGCTTTTGATCGGCTGAAGATCTGTTTCACATCAGCACCGCTGTTGATACACCCAGATCCAACACTTCCTTTCATTGTGGAGGTGGACGCTTCTGATAATGCTTTGGGGGCTATTCTCTCTCAAAGAACTGGAGAGAAGGGTCTGCTACATCCTTGTGCTTTCTTTTCCCATAGACTAACCTCAGCAGAGAAGAATTACGACGTGGGAGACAAGGAATTGCGGCTTTCAAAAAATGGAGGCATCATCTGCAAGGAGCTGCACAACAGATCATAGTGCTAACTGACCATCGCAATCTAGAGTTCCTTAGATCCGCTAGATGTCTTTCTCCTCGTCAGGCTCGTTGGAACTTATTTTTAAATCAATGTAACTTTATCTCGTACCATCCAGGTTCTCGTAATGGGAAGGCTGATGCTTTATCCCGAATCCATGCTGCGGATTCCGTACCTGGAGCCCTGTCCAAGACCATTCTATCTGATGCCAATTTCATCGGAGTTATCCACGATCAAACATTGTGGAAGGAGTGCAGGGAGGCCTTTGTAGGTGATGTATTTCTGGCCAACCCACCTGTGGATATTAATCTTGTCTTTAAGGGTGGCATGTGGTTCACAGATCAACGTATCTACGTCCCGGAGGTCGTCCGTCTGCAGATCCTCAAGTTACATAGTTACATAGTTACATAGTTATTAAGGTTGAAGGAAGACTTTAAGTCCATCTAGTTCAACCCATAGCCTAACCTAACATGCCCTAACATGTTGATCCAGGGGAAGGCAAAAAAACCCCATGTGGTAAGAGTAAGCTCCATCATGGGGAAAAAAATTCCTTCCCGACCCCACATACGGCAATCAGACTAGTTCCCTGGATCAACGCCTTATCAAGGAATCTAATATATATACCCTGTAATATTATAATTTTCCAGAAAGGTATCCAGTCCCCTCTTAAATTGAAGCAATGAGTCACTCATTACAACATCATATGGCAGAGAGTTCCATAGTCTCACTGCTCTTACAGTAAAGAATCCGCGTCTGTTATTATGCTTAAACCTTTTTTCCTCCAGACGTAGAGGATGCCCCCTTGTCCCTGTCACCGGTCTATGATTAAAAAGATCAGCAGAAAGGTCTTTGTACTGTCCCCTCATATATTTATACATTAACATAAGATCACCCCTTAGTCTTCTTTTTTCCAAACTAAATAGCCCCAAGTGTAATAACCTATCTTGGTATGGCAGACCCCCCAGTCCTCTAATAACCTTGGTTGCTCTTCTCTGCACCCGCTCCAGTTCAGCTATGTCTTTCTTATACACCGGAGACCAGAACTGTGCACAGTATTCTAAGTGTGGTCGCACTAGTGACTTGTATAGAGGTAAAATTATGTCCTCCTCATGAGCATCTATGCCTCTTTTAATGCATCCCATTATTTTATTTGCCTTTGTAGCAGCTGCCTGACACTGGCCACTGAATATTAGTTTGTCATCCACCCATACACCCAGGTCTTTTTCATTGACGGTTTTGCCCAGAGTTTTAGAATTAAGCACATAGTTGTCATGTTCTCAATGGCAAGAGAACATAGCATAAGCATATATAGGAACTAGCTCTTGGAAGATGGGAACTGAGCTGACCATGAACTAAACCTAACGCACAACTAGCAGTGGCCGGGTAGCATGCCTACGTTGATTCTAGATGCCCAGCACCAGCCGGAGGACTAAATAATGCTAGCAGAGGAAAATATCAGTCCTAGCTCACCTCTAGAGAAATACCCCGAAAGGAGACAGAGGCCCCCCACATGTATTGGCGGTGAATTAAGATGAAATAACAAACGTAGTATGAAAATAGGTTTAGCAAATTTGAGGTCCACTTACTACATAGCAGAAGACAGAAAGGACACTTTCATGGTCAGCTGAAAACCCTATCAAAACACCATCCAGAAATTACTTTAAAACTCTGGCATTAACTCATAACACCAGAGTGGCAATTCCTGTTCACAAGAGCTTTCCAGACACAGTAACGAAACTACAGCTGTGAACTGGAACAAAAATGCAAAAACAAACATGGACAAGAGTCCAACTTATCTAGTAGTTGTCTAGGAGCAGGAACAAGCACAGAGAGGCTTCTGATAACATTGTTGACCGGCAAGCAACTAACAGAGCAGCAAGGTTATATAGCGACTCCCACATCTTGATGGGAACAGGTGAACAGAGAAGATGAAGACACCAGTTCAATTCCACCAGTAGCCACCGGGGGAGCCCAGAATCCAAATTCACAACAGTACCCCCCCTCAAGGAGGGGGCACCGAACCCTCACCAGAACCACCAGGGCGATCAGGATGGGCCCTATGAAAGGCACGAATCAGATCAGAGGCATGAACATCAGATGCATTCACCCAAGAATTATCCTCCTGGCCGTATCCCTTCCACTTGACCAGATACTGGAGTCTCCGTCTGGAAACACGAGAGTCCAAGATTTTCTCCACAACGTACTCCAACTCACCCTCAACCAACACCGGAGCAGGAGGCTCAACGGAAGGCACAACCGGTACCTCATACCTGCGCAATAATGACCGATGAAAAACGTTATGAATAGAAAAGGATGCAGGGAGGTCCAAACGGAAGGAAACAGGGTTAAGAATCTCCAATATCTTATACGGGCCGATGAACCGAGGCTTAAACTTAGGAGAAGAGACCCTCATAGGGACAAAACGAGAAGACAACCACACCAAATCCCCAACACAAAGCCGAGGACCAACACGACGGTGGCGGTTGGCAAAAAGCTGAGTCTTCTCCTGGGACAACCTCAAATTGTCCACCACCTGCCCCCAGATCTGATGCAATCTCTCCACCACAGCATCCACTCCAGGACAATCCGAAGATTCCACCTGACCAGAGGAAAATCGAGGATGAAACCCCGAATTACAGAAAAACGGGGACACCAAAGTGGCAGAGCTGGCCCGATTATTGAGAGCGAACTCCGCCAATGGCAAAAAAGCAACCCAATCATCCTGGTCAGCAGACACAAAACACCTCAGATATGTCTCCAGGGTCTGATTAATCCGCTCGGTCTGGCCATTCGTCTGAGGATGGAAAGCGGACGAAAAAGATAAATCTATGCCCATCCTAGCACAGAATGCCCGCCAAAATCTAGACACGAATTGGGTCCCTCTGTCAGAAACGATATTCTCAGGAATACCATGCAAACGAACAACATTTTGAAAAAACAGAGGAACCAACTCGGAAGAAGAAGGCAACTTGGGCAGAGGAACCAAATGGACCATCTTAGAGAAACGGTCACACACCACCCAGATGACAGACATCTTCTGAGAAACAGGCAGATCTGAAATAAAATCCATCGAGATGTGCGTCCAAGGCCTCTTAGGAATAGGCAAGGGCAACAATAATCCACTAGCCCGAGAACAACAAGGCTTGGCCCGAGCACAAACGTCACAAGACTGCACAAAGCCTCGCACATCTCGTGACAGGGAAGGCCACCAGAAGGACCTTGCCACCAAATCCCTGGTACCAAAAATGCCAGGATGACCTGCCAACGCAGAAGAATGAACCTCAGAGATGACTCTACTGGTCCAATCATCAGGAACAAACAGTTTATCAGGTGGGCAACGATCAGGTCTATCCGCCTGAAACTCCTGCAAGGCCCGCCGCAGGTCTGGAGAAACGGCTGACAATACCACTCCATCCTTAAGGATACCTGTGGGCTCAGAGTTACCAGGCGAGTCAGGCTCAAAACTCCTAGAAAGGGCATCCGCCTTAACATTCTTAGAACCCGGTAGGTATGACACCACAAAATTAAACCGAGAGAAAAATAATGACCAGCGCGCCTGTCTAGGATTCAGGCGCCTGGCAGTCTCAAGATAAATCAAATTTTTGTGGTCAGTCAATACCACCACCTGATGTCTGGCCCCCTCAAGCCAATGGCGCCACTCCTCAAAAGCCCACTTCATGGCCAAAAGCTCCCGATTCCCAACATCATAATTCCGCTCAGCGGGCGAAAATTTACGGGAAAAGAAGGCACAAGGCCTCATCACGGAGCAGTCAGAACTTTTCTGCGACAACACTGCCCCAGCTCCGATCTCAGAAGCGTCGACCTCAACCTGAAAAGGTAGAGCAACATCAGGCTGACGCAACACAGGGGCAGAGGAAAAACGGCGCTTAAGCTCCCGAAAGGCCTCCACAGCATCAGGGGACCAATCAGCAACATCAGCACCCTTCTTAGTCAAATCGGTCAATGGCTTAGCAATATCCGAAAAACCAGCAATAAATCGACGATAAAAGTTAGCAAAGCCCAAAAATTTCTGAAGACTCTTAAGAGAAGAGGGCTGCGTCCAATCACAAATAGCTTGAACCTTGACAGGATCCATTTCAATGGAAGAGGGGGAAAAAATATATCCCAAAAAGGAAATCCTCTGTACCCCAAAAACACACTTAGAACCCTTCACACACAAAGAATTAGACCGCAAAACCTGAAAAACCCTCCTGACTTGCTGGACATGAGAGTCCCAGTCATCCGAAAAAATCAGAATATCATCCAGATACACAATCATAAATTTATCCAAATAATCGCGAAAAATATCATGCATAAAGGACTGGAAAACTGACGGAGCATTTGAAAGACCAAAAGGCATCACTAAATACTCAAAGTGGCCCTCGGGCGTATTAAATGCGGTTTTCCACTCATCCCCCTGCCTGATTCGCACCAAATTATACGCCCCACGAAGGTCAATCTTAGAGAACCACTTGGCCCCCTTTATGCGAGCAAACAAATCAGTCAGCAACGGCAATGGGTATTGATATTTAACAGTGATTTTATTCAAAAGCCGATAATCAATACATGGTCTCAAAGAGCCGTCTTTTTTTGACACAAAGAAAAAACCGGCTCCTAAGGGAGATGACGATGGACGAATATGTCCCATTTCCAAGGACTCCTTTATATATTCTCGCATAGCAGCATGTTCAGGCACAGACAGATTAAATAAACGACCCTTTGGGTATTTACTACCCGGGATTAAATCTATGGCACAATCGCACTCTCGGTGCGGAGGTAACGAACCAAGCTTGGATTCTTCAAAGACGTCACGATAGTCAGACAGGAACTCAGGAATTTCAGAGGGAATAGATGATGAAATGGAAACCACAGGTACATCCCCATGAGCCCCCTTACATCCCCAGCTCAACACAGACATAGCTCTCCAGTCGAGGACTGGGTTGTGAGATTGCAGCCAAGGCAATCCTAGCACCAAATCATCATGTAGATTATACAGCACCAGAAAGCGAATAATCTCCTGGTGATCCGGATTAATACGCATAGTTACTTGTGTCCAGTATTGTGGTTTATTATTAGCCAATGGGGTGGAGTCAATCCCCTTCAGAGGAATAGGAGTCTCCAAAGGCTCTAAATCATACCCACAGCGTTTGGCCAAGGACCAATCCATAAGACTCAAAGCGGCGCCAGAGTCGACATAGGCGTCCGTGGTAATAGATGACAAAGAGCAAATCAGGGTCACAGATAGAATAAACTTAGACGGTAAGGTGCAAATAGAAACAGATTTACCAAGCTTTTTAGTGCGCTTAGAGCATGCTGATATAACATGAGTAGAATCACCACAATAGAAACACAACCCATTTTTCCGTCTAAAATTCTGCCGCTCGCTTCGGGACAGAATTCTATCACACTGCATACTCTCTGGCGACTTCTCAGTGGACACCGCCAGATGGTGCACTGGTTTGCGCTCCCGCAAACGCCTATCGATCTGAATAGCCATTGTCATGGACTCATTCAGACCCGCAGGCACAGGGAACCCCACCATAACATCCTTAATGGCATCAGAGAGACCCTCTCTGAAAGTCGCCGCCAGGGCGCACTCATTCCACTGAGTAAGCACAGACCATTTACGGAATCTTTGGCAGTAAATTTCCGCTTCATCTTGCCCCTGAGATAGGGACATCAAAGTTTTTTCTGCCTGAAGCTCCAAATGAGGTTCGTCATAAAGCAACCCCAAGGCCAGAAAAAACGCATCCACATTGAGCAACGCAGGATCCCCTGGTGTCAATGAAAAAGCCCAGTCTTGAGGGTCGCCCCGGAGCAAGGAAATCACAATCCTGACCTGCTGTGCAGGGTCTCCGGCAGAGCGAGATTTCAGGGACAAAAATAATTTGCAATTATTTCGAAAATTCTGAAACCCAGATCTATTCCCCGAGAAAAATTCCGGCAAAGGAATTCTCGGCTCAGATACAGGTGCATGACAAACAAAATCTTGCAAATTTTGTACCTTCGTGGCGAGATTATTCAAACCTGCAGTTACACTCTGAAGATCCATTACAAACAGGTGGACACAGAGCCATTCAAAGATTAGAAGGAGAGAAAAAAAAAAAAAAAAATTTCAGCAGACTACTTATTTCTCTCCTTTCTCAGCCAAGGATTTTAACCCTTTAGTGGGCCGGTCAAACTGTCATGTTCTCAATGGCAAGAGAACATAGCATAAGCATATATAGGAACTAGCTCTTGGAAGATGGGAACTGAGCTGACCATGAACTAAACCTAACGCACAACTAGCAGTGGCCGGGTAGCATGCCTACGTTGATTCTAGATGCCCAGCACCAGCCGGAGGACTAAATAATGCTAGCAGAGGAAAATATCAGTCCTAGCTCACCTCTAGAGAAATACCCCGAAAGGAGACAGAGGCCCCCCACATGTATTGGCGGTGAATTAAGATGAAATAACAAACGTAGTATGAAAATAGGTTTAGCAAATTTGAGGTCCACTTACTACATAGCAGAAGACAGAAAGGACACTTTCATGGTCAGCTGAAAACCCTATCAAAACACCATCCAGAAATTACTTTAAAACTCTGGCATTAACTCATAACACCAGAGTGGCAATTCCTGTTCACAAGAGCTTTCCAGACACAGTAACGAAACTACAGCTGTGAACTGGAACAAAAATGCAAAAACAAACATGGACAAGAGTCCAACTTATCTAGTAGTTGTCTAGGAGCAGGAACAAGCACAGAGAGGCTTCTGATAACATTGTTGACCGGCAAGCAACTAACAGAGCAGCAAGGTTATATAGCGACTCCCACATCTTGATGGGAACAGGTGAACAGAGAAGATGAAGACACCAGTTCAATTCCACCAGTAGCCACCGGGGGAGCCCAGAATCCAAATTCACAACACATAGTTATACATCTTATTACTTCTACCCAAGTGCATGACCTTACATTTATCCCCATTAAAGCTCATTTGCCATTTATCAGCCCAAGCTTCTAGTTTACATAAATCAGCCTGTAATATAAAATTGCCCTCCCCTGTATTGATTACCCTGCAGAGTTTAGTGTCATCTGCAAATATTGAAATTCTACTCTGAATGCCCCCTACAAGGTCATTAATAAATATGTTAAAAAGAAGAGGGCCCAATACTGACCCCTGTGGTACCCCACTACTAACCTTGACCCAGTCCGAGTGTGTTCCATTAATAACCACCCTTTGTTTCCTATCCCTGAGCCAACTCTCAACCCACTTGCACATATTTTCCCCTATCCCCATTATTCTCATTTTATGTATCAACCTTTTGTGTGGCACCGTATCAAAAGCTTTTGAAAAGTCCATATACACTACATCCACTGGGCTCCCTTGGTCCAGTCCGGAACTTACCTCTTCATAGAAGCTGATCAAATTAGTCTGACATGAACGGTCCCTAGTAAACCCGTGCTGATACTGGGTCATGAGGTTATTCCTCTTCAGATACTCCAGTATAGCATCCCTTAGAATGCCCTCCAGGATTTTACCCACAGTAGAGGTTAAACTTACTGGCCTATAATTTCCGAGTTCAGTTTTTGTCCCCTTTTTGAATATTGGCACCACATTTGCTATACGCCAGTCCTGTGGTACAGACCCTGTTATTATGGACTCTTTAAAGATTAAAAACAATGGTCTATCAATGACTGTACTTAATTCCTGCAGTACTCGGGGGTGTATCCCATCCGGGCCCGGAGATTTGTCAATTTTTGTGATTTTTAGACGCCGCCGTACTTCCTGCTGGGTTAAGCAGGTAACATTAAATTGGGAATTATTATCACTAGTCATATTGGCTGCCATGGGATTTTCTTTTGTAAATACTGATGAAAAAAAGTCATTTAGCATATTGGCTTTTTCCTCATCCTCATCCACCATTTCACCCAGACTATTTTTAAGGGGGCCAACACTATCATTTTTTAGTTTCTTACTATTTATGTAGTTAAAGAATATTTTGGGGTTATTTTTGCTCTCTCTAGCAATGAGTCTCTCTGTCTCAATCTTTGCTGCCTTGATTTGCTTTTTACATAATTTATTTAAATTTTTGTATTTATTTAATGCCTCCTCACTACCTACTTCCTTTAATTTTCTAAATGCTTTCTTTTTGTCACTTATTGCGCCCCTTACAGCTTTATTTAGCCATATTGGTTTCCTCCTATTTCTAGTATGTTTATTCCCATACGGTATATACTGTGCACAGATCCTATCCAGGATGCTAATAAATGTCTCCCATTTTCTTTGTGTACTTTTATGTCTCAGGATATCGTCCCAGTTAATTGCACCAAGATCCTCTCTCATCCGTTGGAAATTTGCCCTCCGGAAGTTTAGTGTCCTTGTCACCCCTCTACTACACATCTTATTAAAGGAGACATGAAAACTTATTATTTTGTGATCACTATTCCCCAAGTGACCCCCAACCCTTATATTTGATATGCGGTCTGGCCTGTTGGTTAATATTAGGTCTAGCAGTGCCCCCCTTCTTGTTGGGTCCTGAACCAGTTGTGAAAGGTAATTGTCTCTCATAGTTGTCAAAAACCGATTACCTTTACTGGAACTACAGGTTTCTGTTCCCCAATCTATTTCAGGGTAGTTGAAGTCCCCCATAATAATGACTTCTCCTTGAGTCGCAGCTTCATCTATTTGCTTTACAAGGATATTCTCCATTGCTTCCATTATTTTTGGAGATTTATAACAAACCCCTATCAGTAATTTATTATTTTTTCCCCCTCCCCTTATCTCCACCCACAGGGACTCCAAGTTGGTACGTGACTCCAAGTTGGCTGGTCACAGGGGGGTATAGAAGACACAAGAGTTCCTGAGCCGATTCTTCTGGTGGCCAACTTGCCTGAAGGATACTAAGGAGTATGTTCTCTCTTGCGAGGTATGTGCTCTGTTGTGAATTCTTCTCTTGGGCTCCCTCCGGTGGTTGTAAGTGGTAGCGCTGCTGTCTTTGAATCACAGCAGTTATCAGGTGTGTTCACTTTTTGCAATTCGGACTGGGCTATTTAGTCTTGCTTGACCCTTTAGTGCCAGTTGTCCATTGTTCCTGGAGGATTCACATCCTTGCCTGGTCTCTCCTGCTTTGCTGTTCATTTCAACAAAGATAAGTTCTGGCCTTGATTTTGCTGTCCACATGCTGTGGCTTATTGTTCAGTTCTTTTCCATGTTTTTGTCTTGTCCAGCTTGGTCTGTATAAAGATTTGTTTAGCCAAGCTGGTATCTCTGGAGATGCAGATATACCCTCCATATCTTTAGTTAGCTGTGGAGATTTTGTATTTTCTGTGGTGGATTTTCTAGTGTTTTTATACTGACCGCATAGTACTCTGTCCTATCCTTTCTATTTAGCTAGAAGTGGTCTCCTTTGCTAAATTCTCATTTCAGTCTGTGTATGTTTTTTCCCTCTCCTCTCACAGTCAATATTTGTGGGGGGCTGTCTATCCTTTGGGAATTTTCTCTGAGGCAAGATATTTTTCCCTTTTCTATCTCTAGGGGTAATTAGTCCTCCGGCTGTGTCGAGATGTCTAGGGAGCGCTAGGTACATTCCACGGCTACTTCTAGTTGCGGTGTTAAGTTCAGGGTCTGCGGTCGGTACAGGTACCATCTTCTCCAGAGTACATCCCATGCTGCTCCTAGGCCACCAGATCATAACAGTATAATTGGCCAACAATGAGTTAACCGCATCTCAGAAGAAGGGAAGGAAAGTGCTGAGCCATTCTTTTTTCTGTAGTCTGTTGTGTTTTTTCTTTTCCTTCCCTCTTTACCTCTGGGTGGCTCAGGAGTTCGGCGCTGGTATGGATGTTCAGGGATTAGCTTCTCGTGTGGATCAACTTGCTGCTAGAGTACAGGGTATTTCCGATTATATCGTTCAGACTCCAGTTTTAGAGCCTAGAATTCCAACTCCTGATTTGTTCTTTGGGGATAGGTCCAAATTTTTGAGCTTTAAAAATAACTGTAAACTGTTTTTTGCTCTGAAACCCCGTTCCTCTGGTGATCCCATCCAGCAGGTTAAAATTGTTATATCTCTGCTGCGTGGTGACCCCCAGGATTGGGCATTTGCCCTGGAACCTGGGAATCCGGCGTTGCTTAATGTTGACACCTTTTTTCAGGCGCTTGGGTTATTGTATGATGAACCTAATTCAGTGGATCATGCTGAGAAGACCTTGTTGGCCCTGTGTCAAGGTCAAGAAGCGGCAGAATCATATTGCCAGAAATTTAGAAAATGGTCTGTACTGACTAAATGGAATGAGGATGCCTTGGCTGCAATTTTCAGAAAGGGTCTTTCTGAATCCGTTAAAGATGTTATGGTGGGGTTCCCCATGCCTGCTGGTCTGAGTGATTTTATGTCTCTGGCTATTCAGATTGATCGGCACTTGCGCGAGCGCAGAGTTGTGCACACTATGGCATTGTCTTCCGAGCGGAGTCCTGAGCCTATGCAGTGTGATAGGATTGTGTCTAGAGCTGAACGACAAGGATTTAGATGTCAGAATAGGTTGTGTTTTTACTGCGGCGATTCTGCTCATGTTATTTCTGACTGCCCTAAGCGTCCCAAGAGAATCGCTAGTTCTGTTACTATCAGTACTGTACAACCTAAATTTCTGTTGTCTGTGACCCTGATCTGCTCATTATCGTCATTTTCTGTCATGGCATTTGTGGATTCAGGCGCCACTCTAAACTTAATGGACTTAGAATTTGCCAGACGTTGTGGTTTCCCCTTGCAGCCTTTGCAGAGTCCTATTCCTTTGAGGGGCATTGATGCTACACCGTTGGCTAAAAATAAACTTCAGTTTTGGACACAGCTGACCAAGTGCATGGCACCAGCCCATCAGGAAGATTGTCGTTTTCTGTTGTTGCATAATTAGCATGATGCTATTGTGCTGGGTTTCCCATGGTTACAGGTGCATAATCCGGTATTAGATTGGAAATCTATGTCTGTGACTAGTTGGGGTTGTCAGGGGGTTCATGGTGACGTTCCCTTGATGTCAATTGCCTCCTCCCCTCTTCTGAAATTCCTGAGTTTTTGTCAGATTTCCAGGATGTATTCAATGAGCCCAAGTCCAGTTCCCTTCCACCGCATAGGGACTGTGATTGTGCTATTGACTTGATTCCAGGCTGTAAGTTCCCTAAAGGCCGACTTTTCAACCTGTCTGTGCCAGAACATACCGCCATGCAGAGCTATGTTAAGGAGTCCTTGGAGAAGGGGCATATTCAGCCATCTTCTTCACCATTGGGAGCAGGTTTTTTCTTTGTTGCCAAAAAAGATAGCTCCTTGAGACCCTGTATTGATTATCGCCTCTTGAATAAGATCCGATTTGGTTCTGTTGTTTTTTCAGGATGTGGTTCGTTTGCATGGCATTCCGGAGAATATTGTGTCCGATAGAGGTTCCCAGTTTGTTTCTAGGTTTTGGCGGGCCTTTTGTGCTAGGCTGGGCATTGATTTGTCTTTTTCTTCCGCATTTCATCCTCAGACAAATGGCCAAACCGAGCGAACTAATCAGACTTTGGAAACTTATTTGAGATGCTTTGTGTCTGCTGATCAGGATGATTGGGTGGCTTTCTTGCCATTGGCCGAGTTTGCCCTTAATAATCGGGCTAGTTCTGCTATCTTGGTTTCACCCTTCTTTTGTAACTCTGGTTTTCATCCTCGTTTTTTTTCGGGGCAGGTTGAGCCTTCTGATTGTCCTGGGGTGGACTCTGTGGTTGATAGGTTGCAGCAAATTTGGGCTCATGTTGTTGACAATTTGGTGTTGTCTCAGGAGAGGGCTCAGCGTTTTGCTAACCGTCCTCGGTGTGTTGGTTCCCGGCTTCGGGTTGGGGATTTGGTCTGGTTGTCTTCCCGTCATGTTCCCATGAAGGTTTCTTCCCATAAGTTTAAGCCTCGGTTTATTGGCCCTTATAGGATTTCTGAGATTATCAATCCAGTGTCTTTTCGTTTGGCCCTTCTGGCCTCTTTTTCCATCCATAATGTTTTTCATAGATCTTTGTTGCGGAAATATGTGGTGCCCGTTGTTCCCTCTGTTGATCCTCCTGCCCCGGTGTTGATTGATGGGGAGTTGGAGTATGTGGTTGAGAAGATTTTGGATTCTCGTTTTTCGAGGCGGAAGCTTCAGTATCTTGTCAAATGGAAGGGTTATGGCCAGGAGGATAATTCTTGGGTTGTTGCCTCCGATGTTCATGCTGAGGATGTGGTTCGTGCCTTTCATTTGGCTCATCCGGATCGGCCTGGGGGCTCTGGTGAGGGTTCGGTGACCCCTCTTCAAGGGGGGGGTACTGTTGTGAATTCTGGTCTTGGGCTCCCTCCGGTGGTTGTAAGTGGTAGCGCTGCTGTCTCTGAATCACAGCAGTTATCAGGTGTGTTCACTTTTTGCAATTCTGACTGGGCTATTTAGTCTTGCTTGACCCTTTAGTCAGTGCCAGTTGTCCATTGCTCCTGGAGGATTCACATCCTTGCCTGGTCTCTCCTGCTTTGCTGTTCATTTCAACAAAGATAAGTTCTGGCCTTGATTTTTTCTGTCCACATGCTATGGCCTTATTGTTCAGTTCTTTTCCATGTTTTTGTCTTGTCCAGCTTGGTCTGTATAAGGATTTGTTTAGCCAAGGTGGTATCTCTGGAGATGCAGATATACCCTCCATATCTTTAGATAGCTGTGGAGATTTTGTATTTTCTGTGGTGGATATTTTCTAGTGTTTTAATACTGACCGCATAGTACTCTGTCCTATCCTTTCTATTTAGCTAGAATGGCCTCCTTTGCTAAAATCTGATTTCAGTCTGCGTATGTTATTTCCCTCTCCTCTCACAGTCAATATTTGTGGGGGGCTGTCTATCCTTTGGGGATTTTCTCTGAGGCAAGATAGTTTTTCCTTTTCTATCTCTAGGGGTATTTAGTCCTCCGGCTGTGTCGAGATGTCTAGGGAGCGCTAGGTACATTCACGGCTACTTCTAGTTGCGGTGTTAAGTTCAGGGTCTGCGGTCAGTACAGGTACCACCTTCTCCAGAGTACGTCTCATGCTGCTCTTAGGCCACCAGATCATAACAGGTTCCCCATGCCTGCTAGTCTGAGTGATTCTATGTCTTTGGCCATTCAGATTGATCGGCGCTTGCGCGAGCGCAGAGTTGTGCACACTGTGGCGTTGTCTTCCGAGCGGAGTCCTGAGCCTATGCAGTGTGATAGGATTTTGTCTAGAGCTGAACGACAAGGATTCAGACGTCAGAATGGGTTGTGCTTTTACTGCGGCGATTCTGCTCATGTTATTTCTGATTGCCCTAAGCGTACCAAGAGAATCGCTAGTTCCGTTACCATCAGTACTGTACAACCTAAATTTCTGTTATCTGTGACCCTGATCTGCTCATTATCATCATTTTCTGTCATGGCATTTGTGGATTCAGACGCCGCTTTGAACTTAATGGACTTAGAATTTGCCAGACACTGTGGTTTTCCCTTGCAGCCTTTGCAGAATCCTATTCCTTTGAGGGGCATTGATGCTACACCGTTGGCTAAAAATAAACCTCAGTTTTGGACAAAGCTGACCATGTGCATGGCGCCAGCCCATCAGGAAGATTGTCATTTTCTGGTGTTGCATAATTAGCATGATGCTATTGTGCTGGGTTTCCCATGGTTACAGGTGCATAATCCGGTATTAGATTGGAAATCTATGTCTGTGACTAGTTGGGGTTGTCAGGGGGTTCATGGTGACGTTCCTTTGATGTCAATTTCCTCTTCCCCCTCTTCTGAAATTCCTGAGTTTTTGTCAGATTTCCAGGATGTATTCGATGAGCCCAAGTCCAGTTCCCTTCCACCGCATAGGGACTGTGATTGTGCTATTGACTTGATTCCAGGCTGTTCGTTCCCTAAAGGCCGACTTTTCAACCTGTCTGTGCCAGAACATACCGCCATGTGGAGCTATGTTAAGGAGTCCTTGGAGAAGGGGCATATTCGGCCATCTTCTTCACCATTGGGAGCAGGTTTTTTTTTCGTTGCCAAGAAGGATGGCTCCTTGAGACCCTGTATTGATTATCGCCTCTTGAATAAGATCACGGTCAAATTCCAATACCCTTTGCCTCTGCTTTCTGATTTGTTTGCTAGGATTAAGGGGGCTAGTTGGTTTACTAAGATTGACCTTCGAGGGGCATATAATCTTGTTCGTATTAAGCAGGGTGACGAATGGAAAACAGCGTTTAATACGCCCGAAGGCCATTTTGAATACCTTGTGATGCCATTCGGGCTTTCTAATGCTCCATCTGTGTTTCAATCCTTCATGCATGATATCTTTCGGAGTTATCTTGATAAATTCATGATTGTATATTTGGATGATATTTTGATTTTTTCCGATGATTGGGAGTCTCAGGTGAAACAAGTCAGGATGGTATTTCAGATCCTTTGTGATAATGCTTTGTTTGTGAAGGGGTCTAAGTGCCTCTTTGGAGTACAGAAGGATTCTTTTTTGGGCTTCATTTTCTCTCCCTCATCTATAGAAATGGATCCAGTTAAGGTTCAGGCCATTCACGATTGGATCCAGCCCACATCCGTGAAGAGCCTTCAGAAATTTTTGGGCTTTGCTAATTTTTATCGCCGTTTCATTGCCAACTTCTCCAGTGTGGTTAAACCCCTGACAGATTTGACGATGAAAGGCGCTGATCTGACGAATTGGTCCTCTGCGGCTGTTTCTGCCTTTCAGGAGCTTAAACGCCGATTTACTTCTGCCCCTGTGTTGCGTCAGCCGGATGTTTCTCTTCCATTTCAGGTTGAGGTTGACGCTTCTGAGATTGGGGCAGGGGCCGTTTTGTCTCAGAGGAATTCTGATGGTTCCTTGATGAAACCGTGTGCCTTCTTTTCTCGAAAGTTTTCACCTGCGGAACGCAATTATGATGTCGGCAATCGCGAGTTGTTGGCTATGAAGTGGGCATTTGAGGAGTGGCGACATTGGCTTGAGGGGGCCAAGCACCGTATTGTGGTCTTGACCGATCATAAGAATCTGATTTACCTCGAGTTTGCCAAACGGCTGAATCCTAGACAGGCCCGATGGTCCCTGTTTTTCTCCCGTTTTGATTTTGTGGTCTCGTATCTTCCGGGTTCTAAGAATGTTAAGGCTGATGCCCTCTCTAGGAGCTTTTTGCCTGATTCTCCTGGGGTCCTTGAGCCGGTCGGCATTCTGAAGGAAGGGGTGATTCTTTCTGCCATCTCCCCTGATTTACGACGGGTTCTTCAGGAATTTCAGGCTGATAAACCTGACCGCTGTCCAGTGGGGAAACTGTTTGTTCCTGACAGATGGACTAGTAAAGTGATTTCGGAGGTTCATTGTTCTGTGTTGGCTGGTCATCCTGGGATTTTTGGTACCAGAGATTTGGTTGGTAGGTCCTTTTGGTGGCCTTCTTTGTCACGGGATGTGCTTTCTTTTGTGCAGTCCTGTGGGACTTGTGCGCGGGCCAAGCCTTGCTGCTCCGGCGCTAGTGGGTTGCTTTTGCCTTTGCCGGTCCCTGAGAGGCCTTGGACGCATATTTCTATGGATTTTATTTCAGATCTTCTGGTTTCCCAGAGGATGTCGGTTATCTGGGTGGTTTGTGACCAGTTTCCTAAGATGGTTCATTTGGTACCTTTGCCTAAATTGCCTTCCTCTTCTGATTTGGTTCCGTTGTTTTTTCAGCATGTGGTTCGTTTGCATGGCATTCCGGAGAATATTGTGTCCGATAGAGGTTCCCAGTTTGTTTCTAGGTTTTGGCGGGCCTTTTGTGCTAGGCTGGGCATTGATTTGTCTTTTTCGTCCGCATTTCATCCTCAGACAAATGGCCAAACCGAGCGAACTAATCAGACTTTGGAAACTTATTTGAGATGCTTTGTGTCTGCTGATCAGGATGATTGGGTGGCTTTCTTGCCTTTGGCCGAGTTTGCCCTTAATAATCGGGCTAGTTCTGCTACCTTGGTTTCACCCTTCTTTTGTAATTTTGGTTTTCATCCCCGTTTTTCTTCAGGGCAGGTTGAGCCTTCCGATTGTCCTGGGGTGGACTCTGTGGTTGACAGGTTGCAGCAAATTTGGGCTCATGTGGTGGACAATTTGGTGTTGTCTCAGGAGGAGGCTCAGCGTTTTGCTAACCGTCGTCGGTGTGTTGGTTCCCAGCTTCAGGTTGGGTTGTCTTCCCGTCATGTTCCTATGAAGGTTTTTTCCCCTAAGTTCAAGCCTCGGTTTATTGGTCCTTATAGGATTTCTGAGATTATCAATCCAGTGTCTTTTCGTTTGGCCCTTCCAGCCTCTTTTTCCATCCATAATGTTTTTCATAGATCTTTGTTGTGGAAATATGTGGTGCCCGTTGTTCCCTCTGTTGATCCTCCTGCCCCGGTGTTGATTGATGGGGAGTTGGAGTATGTGGTTGAGAAGATCTTGGATTCTTGTTTTTCAAGGCGGAAGCTTCAGTATCTTGTCAAGTGGAAGGCTTATGGCCAGGAGGATAATTCTTGGGTTGTTGCCTCCGATGTTCATGCTGACGATTTGGTTCGTGCCTTCCATTTGGCTCATCCTGATCGGCCTGGGGGCTCTGGTGAGGGTTCGGTGACCCCTCCTCAAGGGGGGGGTACTGTTGTGAATTCTGCTCTTGGGCTCCCTCTGGTGGTTATAAGTGGTAGTGCTGCTGTCTTTGGATCGCAGCATTCATCAGGTGTGTCCACTTATTGCAATTCTGACTGGGCTATTTAGTCTTGCTTGACCCTTTAGTCAGTGCCAGTTGTCCATTGTTCCTGGAGGATTCACTTCCCAGCCTGGTCTCTCCTGCTTTGCTGTTCATTTCAACAAAGATAAGTTCTGACTGTTTTTTGCAGTCCACATGCTGTGGGCCTTATAGTTCAGTTTATTTCCATGTTTTGTCTTGTCCAGCTTGGTATGTTTAAGGATTTGTTCAGCCAAGCTGGTATCTCTGGAGATGCAGATATACCCTCCATATCTTTAGTTAGATGTGGAGATTTTGTATTTTCTGTGGTGGATATTTTCTAGTGTTTTAATACTGACCGCATAGTACTCTGTCCTATCCTTTCTATTTAGCTAGAGCGGCCTCCTTTGCTAAATCCTGATTTCAGTCTGCGTATGTTATTTCCTCTCCTCTCACAGTCAATATTTGTGGGGGGCTGTCTATCCTTTGGGGATTTTCTCTGAGGCAACATAGTTTTCCCTTTTCTATCTCTAGGGGTATTTAGTCCTCCGGCTGTGTCGAGGTGTCTAGGGAGTGTTAGTTACATCCCACGGCTACTTCTAGTTGCGGTGTTAAGTTCAGGGTCTGCGGTCAGTACAGGTACCACCTTCTGCAGAGTACATCTCATGCTGCTCCTAGGCCACCAGATCATAACATAAGATGTCTGAAAGAGAACCATCTGTATATTAAGCAAGAGAAATGCGAGCTCCATCGTTCTGAGATACAGTTCTTAGGTTATATCATCTCTCCCCAGGGGCTGAACATGGAATCTGGTAAGATTCAGGCTATCCTTGACTGGACGGTACCCAAGAATCTTAACCCCTTCACCCCCAAGGGTGGTTTGCACGTTAATGACCAGGCCAATTTTTACAATTCTGACCACTGTCCCTTTATGAGGTTATAACTCTGGAACCCTTCAACGGATCTTGGCGATTCTGACACTGTTTTCTCGTGAAATATTGTACTTCATGATAGTGATAAAATTTATTCGATATAATTTGCGTTTATTTGTGAAAAAAATGAATATTTGGCGAAAATTTTGAAAATTTCGCAATTTTCCAACTTTGAATTTTTATGCCCTTAAATCACAGACATATGTCATGCAAAATACTTAATAAGTAACATTTCCCACATGTCTACTTTACATCAGCACAATTTTGGAACCAAAATTTTTTTTTGTGACGGAGTTATAAGGGTTAAAAGTTGACCAGCAATTTTTCATTTTTACAACACCATTTTTTTTTAGGGACCACATCTCATTTGAAGTCATTTTGAGGGGTCTATATGATAGAAAATACCCAAGTGTGACACCATTCTAAAAACTGCACCCCTCAAGGTACTAAAAACCACTTTCAAGAAGTTTATTAACCCTTCAGGTGTTTCACAGAAATTTTTGGAATATTTAAATAAAAATTAACATTTAACTTTTTTTCACAAAAAAATTATTTCAGCTCCAATTTGTTTTATTTTACCAAGGGTAACAGGAGAAAATAGACCCCAAAATTTGTTGTACAATTTGTCCTGAGTACGCTGATACCCCATATGTTGGGGTAAACCACTGTTTGGGCGCATGGCAGAGCTCGGAAGGAAAGGAGCGCCATTTGACTTTTCAATGCAAAATTGACTGGAATTGAGATGGGATGCCATGTTGCATTTGGAGAGCCCCTGATGTGCCTAAACATTGAAACCCCCCACAAGTGACACCATTTTGGAAAGTAGACCCCCTAAGGATCTTATCTAGATGTGTGGTGAGCACTTTGACCCAACAAGTGCTTCACAGAAGTTTATAATGCAGAGCCGTAAAAATAAAAAATCATATTTTTTCACAAAAATGATCTTTTCGCCCCCAATTTTTTATTTTCCCAAGGGTAAGAGAAGAAACTAGACCACAAAAATTGTTGTGCAATTTGTCCTGAGTACGCTGATACCCCATATGTGGGTGTAAACCATTGTTTGGGTGCAGGGCAGAGCTCGGAAGGGAAGGAGCGCCATTTGACTTTTCAATGCAAAATTGACTGGAATTGAGATGGGACGCCATGTTGCATTTGGAGAGCCCCTGATGTGCCTAAACATTGAAACCCCCCACAAGTGACACCATTTTGGAAAGTAGACTCTTTAAGGAACTTATCTAGATGTGTGTTGAGCACTTTGACCCAACAAGTGCTTCACAGAAGTTTATAATGCAGAGCCGTAAAAATAAAAAATCATATTTTTTCACAAAAATGATCTTTTCGCCCCCAATTTTTTATTTTCCCAAGGGTAAGAGAAGAAATTGGACACCAAAAATTGTTGTGCAATTTGTCCTGAGTACGCTGATACCCCATATGTGGGTGTAAACCATTGTTTGGGCGCAGGGCAGAGCTCGGAAGGGAAGGAGCGCCATTTGACTTTTCAATGCAAAATGGACTGGAATTGAGATGGGACGCCATGTTGCGTTTGGGGAGCCCCTGATGTGCCTAAACATTGAAACCCCCACAAGTGACACCATTTTGGAAAGTAGACCCCTTAAGGAACTTATCTAGATGTGTGGTGAGCACTTTGACCCAACAAGTGCTTCACAGAAGTTTATAATGCAGAGCCGTAAAAATAAAAAATCATATTTTTTCACAAAAATGATCTTTTCGCCCCCATTTTTTTATTTCCCCAAGGGTAAGAGAAGAAATTAGACCACAAAAGTTGTTGTGCAATTTGTCCTGAGTACGACGATACACCATATGTGGGGGTAAACCACTGTTTGGGCGCATAGCAGAGCTCGGAAGGGAAGGAGCGCTATTTTACTTTTCAATGCAAAATTGACTGGAATTAAGATGGGATGCCATGTTGCGTTTGGAGAGCCCCTGATGTGCCTAAACATTAAAACCCCCCACAAGTGACACCATTTTGGAAATTAGACCCCCTAAGGAACTTATCTAGATGTGTTTTGAGAGCTTTGAACCCCCAAGTGTTTCACTACAGTTTATAACGCAGAGCCATGAAAATAAAAATTATTTTTTTGTTCACAAAAATTATTTTTTAGCCCCCAGTTTTGTATTTTCACAAGGGTATCAGGATAAATTGGACCCCAAAAGTTGTTGTCCAATTTGTCCTGAGTACACTGATACCCCATATGTGGGGGGGAACCACTGTTTGGGCGCATGACAGAGCTCGGAAGGGAAGGAGCGCCATTTGGAATGCAGACTTAAATGGATAGGTCTGCAGGCGTCACGTTGCATTTGCAGAGCCCCTGATGTACCCAAACAGTACAAACCCCCCACAAGTGACCCCATATTGGAAACTAGACCCCCCAAGGAACTTATCTAGATGTGTTGTGAGAACTTTGAACCCCCAAGTGTTTCACTACAGTTTATAACGCAGAGCCGTGAAAATAAAAATTCTTTTTTTGTTCACAAAAATGATTTTTTTAGCCCCCATTTTTGTATTTTCACAAGGGTATCAGGATAAATTGGACCCCAAAAGTTGTTGTCCAATTTGTCCTGAGTACGCTGATACCCCATATGTGGGGGGGAACCACTGTTTGGGCGCATGACAGAGCTCGGAAGGGAAGGAGCGCCATTTGGAATGCAGACTTAAATGGATTGGTCTGCAGGCGTCACGTTGCATTTGCAGAGCCCCTGATGTACCCAAACAGTACAAGCCCCCCACAAGTGACCCCATATTGGAAACTAGACCCCCCAAGGAACTTATCTAGATGTGTTGTGAGAACTTTGAACCCCCAAGTGTTTCACTACAGTTTACAACGCAGAGCCGTGAAAATAAAAAATCTTTTTTTTCCCACAAAACTTATTTTTTGGCCCCCAGTTTTGTATTTTCCCAAGGGTAGCAGGAGAAATTGGACCCCAAAAGATGATGTCCAATTTGTCCTGAGTACGCTGATACCCCATATGTTGGGGTAAACCCCTGTTTGGGCACACGGGAGAGCCCTTAAGGGAAGGAGCACTGTTTTCCTTTTTCAACGCAGAATTGGCTGGAATTCAGATCGGATGCCATGTCCCGTTTGGAGAGCCCCTGATGTGCCTAAACAGTGGAAACCCCCCAATTATAACTGAAACCCTAATCCAAACACACCCCTTACCCTAATCCCAACAGTAAACCTAACCACTCCTCTAACCCAGACACACCAACCCTATTCCCAACCATAAATGTAATCCAAACCCTAACCCTATCTTTAGCCCCAACCCTAACTGTAGCCCCAACCCTAGCCCTAACCCTAGCAATAACCCTAGCCCTATCACTAGCCCTAACACTAGCCGTAACACTAGCCCTAACCCTAGCCCTAACCCTAACCCTAGCCCTAACCCTAGCCCCAACCCTAGCCCTAACCCTAGCCCTAACACTAACCCTAGCCCCAACCCTAGCCCTAACCCTAGCCCTAACCCTAGCCCCAACCCTAGCCCTAACCCTAGCCCTAACCCTAGCCCTAACCCTTGCCCTATCCCTAACCCTAACCCTAGCCCTAACTCTAGTCCTAACGCTAGCCCTAACCCTAAAGGCCCCGTCTCACTTAGCGACGCTAAAGCGATCCCGACAACGATACGACCTGTCAGGGATCGTTGCTGCGTCACTATGTGGTCGCTGGTGAGATGTCAAACAGTGAGATCTTCCCAACGATCGCTGCTGCGATCTCACTGTTTGACATCTCACCAGCGACCTGTAGCGACCTGTACAACGATGTCACATGGGAGCTATTATGACGATTCAGTGTCTGAGTCGTCAACGAGGTCGTTGGTAAGGTGTCAAACACAGCGATGTGTGCTACCCAGCGGGACCTCAACGATCAAAAAAAGGTCCAGGCCATTTCGACACGACCAGCGATCTCACAGCAGGGGCCTGGCCGCTGCTACGTGTCACACATAGCGAGAACGCTAATGAGGTCGCTGTTGCGTCACAAAACTTGTGACTCAGCAGCGATCTCGCTAGCGATCTCGCTTAGTGAGACGGGGGCTTAACCCTAACCCTAATGGGAAAATGGAAATAAATACATTTTTTTATTTTTTTATTTTTCCCTAACTAAGGGGGTGATGAAGGGGGGTTTGATTTACTTTTATAGCGGGTTTTTTAGCGGATTTTTATGATTGGCAGCCGTCACACACTGAAAGACGCTTTTCATTGCAAAAAATATTTTTTGCGTTACCACATTTTGAGAGCTGTAATTTTTCCATATTTGAGTCCACAGAGTCATGTGAGATCTTGTTTTTTGCGGGACGAGTTGACATTTTTTACTGGTTACATTTTCGGACACGTGACATTTTTTGATCGCTTTTTATTCCGATTTTTGTGAGGTAGAGTGATCAAAAACCAGCTATTCATGAATTTCTTTTGGGGGAGGCGTTTATACCGTTCTGTGTTTGGTAAAATTGATAAAGCAGTTTTATTCGTCGTGTCAGTACGATTACAGCGATACCTCATTTATATCATTTTTTTATGTTTTGGCGCTTTTATACGATAAAAACTATTTTATAGAAAAAATAATTATTTTGGTATCGATTTATTCTCAGGACTATAACTTTTTTATTTTTTTGCTGATGATGCTGCATGGCAGCTCGTTTTTTGCGGGACAAGATGAAGTTTTCAGCGGTACAATGGTTATTTATATCAGTCTTTTTGATCGCGTGTTATTCCACTTTTTGTTCGGCGGTATGATAATAAAGCGTTGTTTTTTGCCTCGTTTTTTTTTTCTTTTTTCTTACGGTGTTTACTGAAGGGGTTAACTAGTGGGGCAGTTTTATAGGTTGGGTCGTTACGGACGCGGCGATACTAGATATGTGTACTTTTATTGTTTTTTTTATTTTATTTAGCTAAAGAAATGTATTTATGGGAATAATATATTTTTTTTTTTTCTTTATTTAGGATATTTTTTTTATTTTTTTTTTACACACGTGGGGAATTTTTTTTTAACTTTTTTACTTTGTCCCAGGGGGGGACATTACAGATCATTGATCTGACAGTGTGCACAGCACTCTGTCAGATCGACGATCTGCTGTGCAGGGCTGCAGGCTTACCAGCGCCTGCTCTGAGCAGGCACTCGGTAAGCCACCTCCCTCCCTGCAGGACCCGGATGCCGCGGCCATCTTGGATCCGGGACCTGCGGCGAGGAGGGAGGTAGGAGACCCTCGGAGCAACGCGATCACATCGCGTTGCTCCGGGGGTCTCAGGGAAGCCCGCAGGGAGCCCCCTCCCTGCGCGATGCTTCCCTATACCGCCGGTACACCGCAATCATGTTTGATCGCGGTGTGCTGGGGGTTAATGTGCCGGGGGCGGTCCGTGACCGCTCCTGGCACATAGTGCCGGATGTCAGCTGCGATAGTCAGCTGACACCCGGCCGCGATCGGCCGCGTTCCCCCCGTGAGTGCGGCCGATCGGCTATGACGTACTATCCCGTCGAGGGTCAGATAGGCCCAGGTCACCTCGACGGGATAGTACGTCTAAGGTCACAGAGGGGTTAAAAAGGTCCAACATTTCATTGGTTTTGCAAATTTCTACAGACGCAGAAATTTTTCTGATATTGTCCGTCCCATTACTTCCTTGACAAACAAGGAAAAGCCCTTTAAGTGGTCATCACAGGCTTGAGAAGCTTTTGATCGGCTTAAGATCTGTTTCACATCAGCACCGCTGTTAATACACCCAGATCCAACACATCCTTTCATTGTGGAGGTGGACGCTTCTGATAATGCTTTGGGGGCTATTCTCTCCCAAAGAACTGGAGAGAAGGGTCTGCTACATCCTTGTGCTTTCTTTTCCCGTATACTAACCTCAGCAGAGAAGAATTATGACGTGGGAGACAAGGAATTGCTGGCTATTATTGCGGCTTTCAAAGAATGGAGGCATCATCTGCAAGGAGCTGCACAACAGATCATAGTGCTAACTGACCATCGCAATTTAGAGTTCCTTAGATCCGCTAGATGTCTTTGTCCTCGTCAGGCTCGTTGGAACTTATTTTTAAATCAATTTAACTTCATCTCGTACCGTCCAGGTTCTCGTAATGGGAAGGATGATGCTTTATCCCAAATCCATGCTGCGGATTCCGTACCTGGAGCCCCATCCAAGACCATTCTATCTGATGCCAATTTCATCGGAGTTATGCACGATCAGGACTTGTGGAAGGAGTGCAGGGAGGCCTATGAAGGTGATGTATTTCTGGCCAAACCACCTGTGGATATTAATCTTGTCTTTAAGGGTGGCATGTGGTTCAGAGATCGACGTATCTGCGTCCCTGAGGTCGTCCGTCTGCAGATCCTCAAGTTGGTACATGACTCCAAGTTGGCTGGTCACAGGGGGGTACAGAAGACACAAGAGTTCCTGAGCTGATTCTTCTGGTGGCCAACTTGCCTGAAGGATACCAAGGACTATGTTCTCTCTTGCAAGGTATGTGCCCGTTACGAGACTCCTCATGTGACACTTACGGGTCTTCTACAACCATTACCTGTTCCGTCCCGCCCTTGGGGGTCTATATCAATGGACTTTATTGTGGAGCAGCCTACATCGGGGGGCATGTGTCATGCAGCGCTCGCCCCCGGCTTCTGCAGCTCGCCGGGTGCGCGCGCGCGGCGCATTCAGCTCTGCGCGTGCGCACATCTGATTCCTCTGTTGGCACTCCTTCTTGTCCTCTCTGTCATCCTGGAGGACTGTAACCCGGAAGTAGCCCTCACGCTGGTATATAAGCTGCTTCCTGCTGCTCCTCTGTGCCCGATGATCATTTGTGTTTACAAGTGCTTCTGGTCACCTGTGGTCTCTGTGCTTTCCTAGCTTTCTGACCTTGGGACTCCTCCTTCCTCTGCAGTACCTGCCTGATTTTCCTGTGTTCCTGCTTTGTTCCTTCAGTTCCTGTTTCTCTACGGTACCTGCCTGGCTCCTTTACCATTTCCTTGCTCCCGTCAGCCTCTGTGTCTCCATATTGTCTCGTCAGCCTCCGTGTCTCTGTAGTATTCCCATCTTCTCCCTCGTCACAGTAGTTCCTTTCCATTCCCTCTGTTTCCTCCGCTGTTTCCTTCGGTCCCTGAGTTCCTGCATTGTACCCTTCTTATCTCAGTCGACCCTCCAGCTTCCGTGGCGATAGTCCCTCACGGGCCTGCCCCTAACGCTCCCTGTATAGGGGGCGGTCCACCTGGTCAGCTCGTCCGAGAGGGGTTCGTCGTCACGGTCCAGTGGGTCCACTCTCCGTTGTCCCTGTTTGAATCCACTCTCTCAAATGGGACTGCACTCGGATGACATCTGAGTGCAGCCTGATTCTTACAGCGTCACAGCATGAATACAATCATGGTGGTAGTTGATCGCCTGACTAAAGCTGCTCATTTCATTCCGTGCACCGGCCTCCCCTCAGCTAAAGATACAGTGAACCTGGTAATGCAGAATGTCTTTCAGTTGCATGGGGTTCCGGATGAGATCATCTCTGACCGTGGAGTACAGTTCACTTCAAGATTCTGGAAGGGGTTTTGCTCTGCACTCAATATTAATGTCTGTCTCTCTTCTGCTTACCATCCCCAGACAAATGGTCAGACTGAGCGTACCAACCAGACGCTGGAACAATATCTAAGATGCTATGTCAGCCATCTCCAGGATGATTGGTTGGAGTTGCTGCCGTTAGCTGAATTTTTATATAATAATTCTCAGAGCGCGTCCACTAAATTTACACGTTTCTTTGCCAATCTGGGTTATCATCCGTGTATTTTACCTAGGTCTCTAATTAATTCTCCGGTTCCGGCAGTGGAGGAAAGGCTGACTGCGATGAGACAAAATCTGGAGCTTCTGAAGGAATCCCTGACCACAGCTCAAGAACGTTTTAAGAGATCGGCTGATAGATTCCGTAAACATTCACCCATGTTCAAGGTAGGAGATTCCGTGTGGTTAGCAACTAAGAATCTGAAGTTAAACATTCCTTCACAAAAACTTGGACAGAAATTCATTGGCCCTTTCAAGATCAACTGTATTGTGAGCTCTGTGGCCTGCCGGCTGAAGCTGCCTAGGACAATGAAGGTACACCCAGTTTTTCATGTATCTTTACTAAAGCCTGTATCTCCTAATACCTTCCAGGGACGTGTTGTGCCACCTCCGCAGCCTGTGGTGATTGATGGGAAAGAACAATTTGTGGTGGAGGAAATTATTGATTCCAGGATTCGCAGGAATCGGCTCCAATATCTGATAAGATGGCAGGGATATTTCCCTGAGGAAGACTCTTGGGAACCTGTGGAAAACATCAATGCCCAACAGAAGATTTCTCATTTTCATCAGAGATTCCCTGAGAAACCAGGTCCAGGATCGTCCTGAGGCCGCTTCTAACGAGGGAGTAATGTCAGGACTCTGAACATTTTTTACCTTTTGTGCATTACTGCCCTTTTCCAAGATGGCGTCTTTGGTCTCATGTGCACTGTGTCTTCCTGCTATAAAACTCCACCCCAGCCTTCAGTCTGTGCTAGAGTATTCTGCCTTGCATCCAGCTCCTGACCTCTGATTACTCCCTGGCTATACACCTGCTCCTGTGAACCTGTGTGGTGATCCTGCTACTCTGCTCTGAGTTCCTGCTGCATACACCAGTTCCAGTAATCCTACTTCATCTCCTGCTCATGTTTACTTCATCTGCATTTGCTGGACATGTAAGCTGCTTCTGCTCTGCAATAACCTGAGACTATTAACCAGGCCTCCCTGGTTGAGTTAAGATATGATTTGAACTGCCTTATAAGCATATCTATCTGTGTTTGGACTAAGACAAGGATTTATTCGTGTCAAGTTTCCTCAAGAATAATTGTGCTTCATAGAGTTTCTGCTTGATTGCATTTCCCTCTGAAGTTTTCTATAGACTGCTAAGCTGCGTTTATTTGCACCAAGTGTTGTGGATTGAGTTTCTCTCTGCACCTGTTTGAATCACCGTGTGATAATATAGACTTTACCACTTATAAAACTGTGTCCTGTAGTTGTCTTGTTCCACGCAAAGAGTCTCCTGAGTTATCCCCTATAATTATTACAGAATCTCCCTACAATGATCTCAGGACAAGTATGGCAGCCAGCAATAAAAAGGACTGCTGCACACAAAAGTGTGGACAAATAAACAATAGACTGTGCAGAAAGGAGCAACAGGATTTTTGCTTTTAAAAAAGCAGTTGGTTTGCACAGCGGCGTTCAAACAGCAATGCAGCTATCAGGGAGCCTTATAAGCTACAGAGCTGATGCACAAAAATCTAGCCTCCACTGTCCCTGCAAAGAAAAGGTGGTGTTGGACAGTGGAAATCGCTACAGCACAAGCGGTTTGGGGGTTAATCTTCCCTCCCTAAGTATATCCCTGGTTCTGACGAAGCCGCAGCAACCTCTCCCTATGCTCAGATCGGCAGAAGATGGCGGTCAGCGTGCACGCCCCTTTATAGCCCCTGTGACGCCACAGAAAGCAAGCCAATCACTGTCATGCCCTTCTCTAAGATGGTGGGGACCGAGCCCTATGTCATCACGCTGCCCACACTCTGCGTCCTCCTTCATTGGCTGAGAAATGGCGCTGAAAGCGTCATACGAAACGCGACTTTGGCGCGAAGATCGCCGACAGCATGGCCGATCCCACACTGGGATCAAGTCGGGTTTAATGAAACCCGACTTTGCCGAAAGTTGGCGATTTTTCAATTTGTCCGATCCGTTTCGTTCAACCGTAGTGGTGAGCACTTATATCCCCCAAGTGGTTCACAGAAGCGTGAAAATAAAAAATCATATTTTTTCCACAAACATGATGGTTTAGTCCCCAATTTTTTATTTTCACAAGGGTAACAGAAGAAATTGGACCACAAAAGTTGTTATCCAATTTGTCCTGAGTACGCCAATACCTCATATGTGGGGGGAACCATTGTTTGGGCGCATGGCAGGGCTCAGAAGGGAAGGAGCGTCATTTGACTTTTTCAAGCTAAAATTAGCTGGAATTGAGATCGGACGTCATGTTGCGTTTGCTGTGCCCCTGATGTGCCTAAACAGAAGAAACCCCCCACAAGGGACCCCATTTTGGAAACTAAACCCCATAAGGAACTTATCTAGATGTGTGGTGAGCACTTTTATCCCCAAAGTGCTGCACAGAAGTTTATAACGCCCGGGCGTGAAAATAAAAAATCATATTTTTTCCACAAACATGATGGTTTAGTCCCCAATTTTTTATTTTCACAAGGGTAACAGAAGAAATTGGACCACAAAAGTTGTTATCCAATTTGTCCTGAGTACGCCAATACCTCATATGTGGGGGGAACCATTGTTTGGGCGCATGGCAGGGCTCAGAAGGGAAGGAGCGTCATTTGACTTTTTCAAGCTAAAATTAGCTGGAATTGAGATCGGACGTCATGTTGCGTTTGCTGTGCCCCTGATGTGCCTAAACAGAAGAAACCCCCCACAAGGGACCCCATTTTGGAAACTAAACCCCATAAGGAACTTATCTAGATGTGTGGTGAGCACTTTTATCCCCAAAGTGCTGCACAGAAGTTTATAACGCCCGGGCGTGAAAATAAAAAATCATATTTTTTCCACAAACATGATGGTTTAGTCCCCAATTTTTTATTTTCACAAGGGTAACAGAAGAAATTGGACCACAAAAGTTGTAGTCCAATTTGTTTTGAGTATGTAAAAAACCCATATTTGGGGCGAACCACTGTTTGGGTGCATGGCAGTGCTCAGAAGGGATGGAGCGCCATTTGACATTTTCAAGCTAAAATTAGCTGGAATTGAGATCGGACGCCATGTCGCGTTTTGTGAGCCCCTGAGGTGCCTAAACAGTGGAAACCCCCCACAAGTGACCCCATTTTGGAAACTAGACCCCATAAGGAACTTATCTAGATGTGTGGTGAGCACTTTTATTCCCCAAGTGCTTCACAGAAGTTTATAACGCCCGGGCGTGAAAATAAAAAAATCCTATTTTTTGCCCACAAAAATGATCTTTTAGTCCCCAATTTTTTAATTTCTCAAGGGTAACAGGAGATATTGGACAGCAAAAGTTGTTGTCCAATTTGTCCTGAGTACGCTGGTACCCCATATGTGGGGAAAAAACTGTTTGGGCACACGTTGGGGCTCGAAAGGGAAGTACTGATGTTTTGGAATGCAGACTTTGATGGAATCGTTTGCGGGCGTCATGTTCCATTTGCAGAGCCCATGATGTGCCTAAACAGGAAAAAAACCCACAAGTGACAACATTTTGGAAAGTAGACCCCCAAAGAACTTATGTAGATGTTCCTCCTTTGGAATAAATCTGTTTCCTGTAAATTAGTAGTGCATGGAGATGTGGTACAATTTAAAGAAATCCTTCATACAGAGGCCAGGTTTTTCGAGGCAGGTGTCCCATTGATAGATGGTGTCCTTGCGTATTCCTCTTTTGTAGCACACTTGGCACCTTTTTGCGGCTTACCTTTTCTTCCAGTTGGCGGACCACCCCCGGAAAATGCTGACCTGGTACAATACGTGCATCTTCAGTTCCAGAAGTACTACGGCCCGCTCCTTCCCTCGTGCCAAACATCAGGGCCTTAACAACTACCTCCTGGAAATGAAGGTACGACGTATCGGTGTTGTGTGCATATTGTGACAGCTGGAAAGCGTTGAGCATTGCCATTTGTACAATGTGCACTGACAGCTTTTTGTACCACACCCTGACCTTTCTCAAAAGCACTGTACGGTTGGAAGAGTTGATCAGAGAGATCAACGCCCCCCCATGTTTTTGTTGTACCCCAGTACACAGGTCGGTTTGCTGACCTCTGTAGAGGTACCCCTTACAGTGCTGAGGGCGCTGCCATCACTGTGTATGGTGGTCAATAGAAGGACATCCCTTTTGTCCTTGTACTTGCCCACCAGCAGGTGGTCGCTACATTGGGCTTTGCTCTCACCTTTTCTGAGAGTCTGCCCAAGTAGCGTCTTCGAGAGGCCTCTCTGATTTTTACGGACAGTACCGCAGGCTGTGGTACCTCGCGCAGAGAGAGATTTGTAGAGTGGGATGCTGGTGTAAAAGTTATCGGTATAGAGGTGATAACCTTTATCCAGCAGTAGGTGCACCAAATCCCACACAATTTTCCCACTCACTCCCAGTATAGAAGGACACTCAGGCGGTTGAATCCTGGTGTCCTTCCCTTCGTAGACTCTAAAGTTGTGGGTGTACCCTGAGGTACTCTCACACAACTTATAGAGTTTGATTCCGTACCTGGCCCTTTCACTGGGCAGGTATTGACGGAATCTGAGCTGCCCCTTATAATGAATTAAGGACTCATCCACACAGATGTCCCTTTGAGGCACATACACTTCAGCAAACTTTTTGTTGAAGTGTTCGATGACCGGCCGAACTTTGAACAGACGGTCAAAGTTGGGGTCATCTCGTGCGGGACACCGTGCGTTATCGTTGTAATGCAGGAACTTATGGATGGCCTCAAAACGCATCCGGGTCATGACCATTCGGAACACTGGAGTGTTATATAAAATATCAACACTCCAATATTGCCGAAGTTCAAGCTTCTTCAGGATCCTGATGTGGAGGACCAGGCCCCAAAACTGTATCATTTCAACTGCGTCTACAGGAGACCAGTTAGAATATGATGAACCCAAGTTTTGGTCCAAAAATTGCCGAGCATACAAGTTAGTTTGCTCCACCATGAGGCTAACAAAAGCCTCAGAGAAAAAGACTTTGAAAAAGTGAGGCAGGTGGTGTCAAACTTGATTCCTGATTCTGCCACAAAATCAGGAATCAGTGGCTCGTAATTTTCGGGTGGCGAGGTCCATACGGGGTCCGAAGAGGGGCGCGCTGGTTCGTCATTGGCAATGGTGGGCACTTCATCATCTTCATCAATAATGGGCGCTGCCTCATCTTCTGTCCTGTGGCATCTGCGTTGCAGGTTCCGAGGGTCGGAGGAGGAAGATGAGGAGTGGGAAGAGGATGAGGAAGAATCGGAAAAATAAAGAAAAGTGGGATCCTCTCCCTCACTATCAGTGTCGGAGGCAAGGAAAGAATATGCCTCCTCCGCTGAATTGCGCTGTTGGGACGAACGGGACAAGCGGGACATTTTTTTGTAAGTATGGTGCTTGGGTGTACTTTATTGGTAACTATGTGTAAGTGTGGGGGGGATAGTGCTTGGAGCAAACTGCTCTGAAAAGAAAAAGCTAAAGGAAAAAAAGCAAATAGGGAAAAAAAAAAACCTGTGAAAGAAAAGTCTAAAACAGCAGTCCCTAGCTCTGATAAGTGAACTGCGTCACTTATCAAAGTTCGGCGGCTGCTGGGTGTGCGAACGGGGATGTGAAAAAAAACTGACAGGCACGAGAGCTCTGATAAGTGAACCACGTCACTTATCAAAGTTCGGCCGCTGCTGGGTGTGCGAACGGGGTTGTGAAAAAAAAAATGGCAGGCACGAGAGCTCTGATAAGTGAACCGCGTCATTTATCAAAGTTCAGCGGCTGCTGGGTGTGCGAGCGGAGATGTGAAGAAAAAGAAAAGGAAGGCACGGGTTAGACGCTGTGGCTGGATGAGCACACGGGGATGGGAAAAAAAAAGAAAAGGAAGGCACGGGTTAGACGCGGCGGCTGGGTGAGCGCACGGGGATGGAAAAAAAAAGAAAAGTAAGGCACGGGTTAGACGCGGCGGCTGGGTGAGCGCACGGGGATGGGAAAAAAAAAAAGAAAAGGAAGGCACGGGTTAGACGCGGCGGCTGCGTGCGCGCACAGAAATGTGAAAAAAAAACGGCAGGCACGAGAGCTTTGATAAGTGAACTGCGTCACTTATCAAAGTTCGGCAGGTGCTGGGTGTGCGCACAGGTGTGGTGAAAAAAAAAAAGGAAAACGGCAGGCACAAGCTCTGGTAAGTGAACTGCATCACTTATCAAAGTTTGGCGGCTGCGGGACGGGTGTACGGAATTGGGCAAAGGGGGCTGATGAAAAAAAAGCGAGCACGAGTGTTGATCGGAGAACTGCGTCACCAATCAACGCTCGGCGGCTGATAAACGTGCGCACGGAGGCGGCGCAAAGAGGGATGGAGGGGGTTAAAAAAGAGGGGGGAGGGGGAAGGGGGGAAGGGGGGATTGGGGGGTGAAGAGAGATTGGGTAGGCGCTGATAACACTTACGTTTGTAGTCTCTCTTCTTTCTTCGGTTTTCTTTCTTCTTTCTTTTCTAATGCAGGGATTGTGGTGTTACAGGCTTCTGTAGCACCACAAGGCCCAGCAAGAGTAAATCTGGCTGTGTGACCACTCTGCAGGAGTCCTCAGCTACAGTGGGGACCCCTGCAGAGCAGTCAGACAGGTCACCTGCAGGTGACAGACAGGTCACAGAGCGGTCACACCGCTGCTGTAAGCTGTCATTGGTGGGATTGAATGATAACATCGTTCCCACCAATCCCTGCAGGCCCTGCTGACCATGGCAAGTGCCTAGGATCCCTCCGATCATAGGCAGGTCACAGCCAGGTCACCAGCAGGGCACACAGCGGTCACAACGTGACCGCCGCTGTGCCCTGTAATTGACGCGATCGTCGATAGCATCGATCGCGCCAATCAGGTCCTGCAGGCCCTGCTGGGCCTGCACTAGGCTCCGGCCTATGATCGGTTTGATTGCAGCACCGATCCAGGCCCATACAGAAGGATACAGCAGCGGACCGGAGGATACAGCAGGGGACGGGAGGGTACAGTAGGGCACAGCAGGGCAGAGGGCGGTAATACCCTGTTATGATCCGGTGACCTTGGAGCCGCATGAGACTTTCTCTGGAGTAGATGGAACCTGTACTGACCGCAAACCCTAAACTGACACCGCAACTAGAAGTAGCCGTGGGGTGTACCTAACACTTCCTAGACACCTCGACACAGCCGTAGGACTAAATACCCCTATAGATGGAAATGGGAATTCTATCTTGCCTCAGAGCAGACCCCCAAAGGATAGGCAGCCCCCCACAAATATTGACTGTGAGTATAAGAGGAAAGACACACGCAGGCAGAAAACAGGATTTAGCAAAAGAGGCACTTCTAGCTAAATAGAAAATGATAGGACAGAGTACTAAGCGGTCAGTATTAACATCCTAAAAAATATCCACAGCAGATAATACAAAAATCTCACATCTAACTAAAGACATGGAATGTATATCTGCATCTCCTGAGAATCCAACATGACTGAAAAAATCCAAACACAGTCTAAGCTGGACAAAAAAACACAATTAATTGCACTGAATTGTAAAGCACACAGCATGTGTGCTGCAGAGACAAAAACCATACACTTATCTTAGCTGAATTGGCTGCAGGGCAGGAGGAACAGGACAGAGATGCAAAACCTCCAAGAACAATGGACAACTGGCAAGGGCTAATGGATCCTGCACACCTAAATACCCCATTCAGAGCTGCAATCAGCAGAAACACCTGCCCAGGATTGCAACCCAGTGACGACTGCACTACCACCAACAACCACCGGAGGGAACCCAAGAGCAGAATTCACAACAATACCCCCGCTGTGGTGTGTGATTGACGCGATCATCGATAGCATCGATCACGCCAATCAGCTCTTGCAGGCCCTGCTGGGCCTGCACTAGGCTCTGGCCTACGATCGGTGTTATTGCAGCACCGATCCAGGCCGGTACAGCAGGGCACAGCGCGGTAATACAGCCGCTGTGCTCTACGATTGGCACAATCGATACGATCGTCGATCTCACCAATCCAGGGGGTTTTGTCGACTTAAGTCGCGATGTCGCATTAAACAGTATGACGTACCATCCCGTCACTAGGAATTAAGTCCCACCTTGACGGGACAGTACATCATATTTGATTAAGGGGTTAAGGTTGTATGAATGACATTGCTTGTAATTATTGACAGACTTTGCACTGTGTGCAGAGCTTTTATGAGTGTAGGAGTACTGCAACTACACTTTGTTCACAATTTTTGATTAAGGCAGTACAGTGTGTGCCTTCAAGGATGTGTGGATCACCTTTCTTGTAATTTTGGGCAAGATTTGCATATAACCTTTGTGAGTTAAGGAGTACCACTACATGACAATTTAAACAGAATGCCTATGAGGACTTCCTTTAGGTCTAATACAGAGTGTATCTGAGTCCCTCTGAGTCACTAATTTTTTGCACTTCTTCCTTTCTTCGTAAATTACACAGACATTCTGTCATCAAAATTTAAATTTTGGTTCATTTTAATTGTATATTTTAAAAATCTGTTTTAAATTTAGCCTAATATACAAAGCATTATACAGTAAAAAGTGTTTCTTAACATTTATTTTCCTATAAATTCCAATTTCTTGTCGATATTGAATGTTGTATTGTCACTCATTAAAGTGGAGTAAAAGTGTGACACGATTGTTGCTATTAGCGATCTGGGAGTTAACATGAACATGCTGTTAACAGGAACATGCTGTTCTCCTTCCATTCAGCACTTTTTCCATCCATTTCAACATGTTTACTGCCCCCCAGAACTCCTTGTAGGTTGTACTGGAAAAATGCTACGATTTCCAACTGACTTCCATTATACTTGTTACTTGAAACTGCAGCGCCCCAGGGTCCTGGTCATTGCAGTAATGTCATTCTCCTCTAGGGGAGGGTGATGTTACGTTTGGAGGCAAAGAAGGACAACTGCATACAGGTATCACAAACATGCAACACATTTCACACTCCAGGCCACCAGGGGGAGCTCTGCTCCAATTTATTAGGTCACTCCCCACACTTAGGTAAAACTGGTGACCTGTAGGGAAAGTTAGTTAGTTGCTGGCTGAGCTTCGCTCAGGTAGTTGGTCCCTGACAGGGGTGGGATCCTGTCAGAGATCGAGGAAGAAGGACACGGAGCTGTGCATGCCCTGAGGGCTGCAGCTTCCAGACACTGAAGGAGAACTGTATTGCACAGAGGGTGAAAGAAGTCATAGCAAAGGAGTGGATACCAGAAGGAGACCAGCCCTACACAGGCTGCTTCCTTCTGAGGATCCCGGTAGCCGGAACACCGAGGGAGCAACGACCCTTTATGCCTTGCTCCAGAGACCGGCAGGACAGCTAATTTCACGTTATCTGCCCGCCCTATACCCAGGAGGCAAGGTGGCACCCCTTAGAGGCTGGGGCATGATAGAGTCCCTGTAAAAGCCTCAAGCCACCGGTCATACGGGTTTGTCCTATCCTATCCGAGGGACAGAGAGACAGAGACATAACATCCATAACATCTGTGAGGACCTTATGAAAAGCTTAGCAGTAAGGGACTACAACACTGCAGCGCTAGAGGAAGGCTACTGATTTCCACCTGGATAAGGGGACTCTGGACTTGCCTCCAAACCGGCTGGACTCTGCCTGCCCTGCGATCTGGTGCCCTGGACTGTGGATGCTGAAGTCTTCAGTAAAGGTAAAAAGACTGCAACCTTGTGTCCTCGTTCTTCTCTGCACCTCTCACCATCCACCATCTACACACCGGGAAGCCCTGGGGACATACTTCACCTGTGGGAAGGTATACCATCTAGCTGCCATAACATCACCCCAGCGGACCCCTCAAAGCAGCATCGGTCACCCTGACCGAATACCACAGGTGGCATCACGAACATATCCCTTTAAAGACCTTTCCCTTTTAAACGGACGTCCCAGGGCTACGGACCGGGTCAGCCACCATGACATCCCCCTGTGAACCGAAGGACCCGGTACCGAGTACCCCGCCGCCCTGACGGGGCGATACAAAACGAGCACCCGAGCATTAGGAATTGCTCAGTTCGAGTAACGAGCATCAGAGCAGTTTAGTGCTTGCTCATCTCTAGTTTTTACTCCGCAGATTATCACTATAGAGGCAGGTAAATATTGCTTTGGCTTGTTTAATTTTTTTTTCTGATTTAATCTTTTGAGCAGTGTACAGTACAATGGAATATACTTTATGTTTCGGAATCTGTATCTCTGTGTTTTTAGATGAAAATATAAAATAAATAATAATTTTCATGGAATTAATCATTCTATTTATAATGCAAAAATATAATTCAGGGTAGAATTAAAGTTCTTTTTATAAAAATGAAGTGTTAAAAATTAACTATTAGGAAAGCAAATCACACCTCTGCCTATGTGTACGTTCACCCCACAGTATTTTCCGCCTGGATGCTGTGCAAGGAAAAAACTGACCTTACAAGAACCAATGTAATTCAATAGGGTTGTGCATTAACATCAGTCTATTTGGTATTTCGGATGAAATTTGCCTCTTTGATGGCATACATTTGGCACACGGATGACAATACGGATGAAAAATCATCCGTTTTGCTGGATGCCAGTCCTTTTCAAATCATTCCTCGGTCCCCACCTCCCGAATCTTATGGCTTTTAGTTATTACTAGGCAAAGTAACATTACATCCATAGAGAGATAAAGTCATGAACTACGTCATCCTATGTCTACTGCAGGGTATAATATACATAGTTATTAAGGTTGAAGGAAGACTTTAAGTCCATCTAGTTCAACCCATAGCCTAACCTAACATGCCCTAACATATTCATCCAGAGGAAGGCAAAAAAAAACCATGTGGCAAAGAGTAAGCTCCACATTGGGGAAAAAAATTCCTTCCCGACTCCACATACGGCAATCAGACTAGTTCCCTGGATCAACACCCTATCAAGGAATCTAGTGTATATACGCTGTAACATTATACTTTTCAAGAAAGGCATCCAGTCCCCTCTTAAAATTAAGTAATGAATCACTCATTACAACATCATACGGCAGAGAGTTCCATAGTCTCACTGCTCTTACAGTAAAGAATCCGCGTCTGTTATTATGCTTAAACCTTCTTTCCTCCAGACGTAGAGGATGCCCCTTGTCCGTCTCAGGTCTATGATTAAAAAGATCATCAGAAAGGTCTTTGTACTGTCCCCTCATATATTTATACATTAAAATAAGATCACCCCTTAGTCTTCGTTTTTCCAAACTGAACAGCCCCAAGTGTAATAACCTATCTTGGTATTGCAGACCCCCCAGTCCACTAATAACCTTGGTCGCTCTTCTCTGCACCCGCTCTAGTTCAGCTATGTCTTTCTTATACACCGGAGACCAGAACTGTGCACACTATTCTAAGTGTGGTCGCACTAGTGACTTGTATAGAGGTAAAATTATGTTCTCTTCATGAGCATCTATGCCTCTTTTAATGCATCCCATTATTTTATTTGCCTTTGTAGCAGCTGCCTGACACTGGCCACTGAATATGAGTTTGTCATCCACCCATACACCCAGGTCTTTTTCATTGACGGTTTTGCCCAGAGTTTTAGAATTAAGCACATAGTTATACATCTTATTACTTCTACCCAAGTGCATGACCTTACATTTATCCCCATTAAAGTTCATTTGCCATTTATCAGCCCAAGCTTCTAGTTTACAATAATCATCCTGTAATATAAAATTGTCCTCCCCTGTATTGATTACCCTGCAGAGTTTAGTGTCATCTGCAAATATTGAAATTCTACTCTGAATGCCCCCTACAAGGTCATTAATAAATATGTTAAAAAGAAGAGGGCCCAATACTGACCCCTGTGGTACCCCACTGCTAACCGCGACCCAGTCCGAGTGTGCTCCATTAATAACCACCCTTTGTTTCCTAACCCTGAGCCAGCTCTCAACCCACTTTCACATATTTTCCCCTATCCCCATTATTCTCATTTTATGTATCAACCTTTTGTGTGGCACTGCATCAAAAGCTTTTGAAAAGTCCATATACACTACATCTACTGGGTTCCCTTGGTCCAGTCCGGAACTTACCTCTTCATAGAAGCTGATCAAATTAGTCTGACATGAACGGTCCCTAGTAAACCCGTGCTGATACTGGGTCATGAGGTTATTCCTCTTCAGATACTCCAGTATAGCATCTCTTAGAATGCCCTCCAGGATTTTACCCACAGTAGAGGTTAAGCTTACTGGCCTATAATTACCGAGTTCAGTTTTTGTCCCCTTTTTGAATATTGGCACCACATTTGCTACACGCCAGTCCTGTGGTACAGACCCTGTTATTATGGACTCTTTAAAGATTAAAATTAATGGTCTATCAATGACTGTACTTAATTCCTGCAGTACTCGGGGGTGTATCCCATCCGGGCCCGGAGATTTGTCAATTTTAGTGATTTTTAGACACCGCCGTACTTCCTGCTGGGTTAGGCAGGTGACACTTAATGGGGAAATTTTGTTATCACTGATCATATTGTCTGCCATGGGATTTTCTTTTGTAAATACTGATTAAAAAAAGGCATTAGCATATTAGCTTTTTCCTCATCCTCATCCACCATTTCACCCAGACTATTTTTAAGGGGGCCAACATTATCATTTTTTAGTTTCTTACTATTTATGTAGTTATAAAATATTTTGGGATTATTTTTACTCTCTCTGGCAATGAGTCTCTCTGTCTCAATCTTTGCTGCCTTGATTTGCTTTTTACAGAATTTATTTAATTTTTTGTATTTATTTAATGCCTCCTCACTACCTACTTCCTTTAATTCTCTAAATGCTTTCTTTTTGTCACTTATTGCGCCCCTTACAGCTCTATTTAGCCATATTGGTTTCCTCCTATTTCTAGTATGTTTATTCACATACGGTATATACTGTGCACAGGTCCTATCCAGGATGCTAATAAACGTCTCCCATTTTCTTTGTGTATTTTTATGTCTCTGGATATCGTCCCAGTTAATTGCACCAAGATCCTCTCTCATCCATTGGAAATTTGCCCTCCTGAAGTTTAGTGTCATTGTAACCCCTCTACTACACATCTTATTAAAGGATACATGAAAACTTATTATTTTGTGATCACTATTACCCAAGTGACCCCCAACCCTTATATTTGATATGCGGTCTGGCCTGTTGGTTAATATTAGGTCTAGCAGTGCCCCCCTTCTTGTTGGGTCCTGAACCAGGTGTGAAAGGTAATTGTCTCTCATAGTTGTAAAAAACCGATTACCTTTGCTGGAACTGCAGGTTTCTGTTCCCCAATCTATTTTAGGGTAGTTGAAGTCCCCCATAATAATGACTAATATCACTGTGGACAAAATGACACCGGGTATAAAAGACAAGACACTGGACAATGTGGAGATTTTATATACTTGTGTGCACAGTATGTAGATGAAATGTCACTGTGGCCTCTACACAACACAGGGCTGTGGGATGGAGGTGTGGGGGGCACAATGTGAAATATAAGCATTTTTTGTTATTTTCATTGACGTGCATCACTGCAGATTTGCACCTATCAGCCATAACATGGAATGCACCTACTTAATATTTTGAGTATTTTGGAGACCTGAGTGATGTTTGATGTGCAGCACGGCACATTCTCCTACTGAAAGGGACCTCTGCCAGTAAGGAACATGGATGCCATAAAGGGGTATACTTTATTTTTAGATGAGTCCTGGGACATAATACCAAATTGGTAAATCCACGTTAGGTTGATGAATAGGAGGGTGAAGGGGAAGACAGAGAAATATTCACCTCGTGGGTAATTTGGGTCTGAATCCACCAGGATTGACTTGTCTTCACCTGTGTTATGGTGTCATATACTGGAGCACAGAAATATTTCTCTTATACTGTATGTACTTGGGAAGCCACGTTTCCTCTTCTATCTGCAATCTTTATGTGCACCCTAATGTTACAATTTATTATGTCTCCTGCTATATTTAGGGGATTTGGTGCCCTCCTTACTATATTCTGTAACACTGCTGTGTTCCTCCATCTCCGATTGTTATTTTAATATGTCTTTGTGCATATGTTGTTTTTAATGAGATCATGTCCAGCAAATTTTCATATTTAGTGCATAAGATACATTTATTTATTAAACTTTATATTTGTTGTTGCATAAGTTCTTGTATTATTCCTAGGTGCTCACAGTTTTTTGAACAGTTAGATGCAAAACATTTAAGGCCCATCAGTAAAATCTTAAGAAATAAAAATATGTTACATTGCAAAACAAAACTTTTCATATACTGGGTCATGTCATTATGTCAAACATAGTCCTGCAGCAGTTGATGACATCATCGCTTACACTCAGACCGATGATGTCACAATGGCGATGATGTCACAATACCAGGTGACTGTTAGGTTAAGGATTCTGTTGTCACTTTTCTTACTTTACCTTCAACTGTTGGAGAGTGAAGACAACTTTTGCGCACTTAGCAAATTCGTTATTTTCGATATTAACTTATCATGGGACGAAAAAGGAAGTGTGGTGAAAAGAATAAGAAGAGTGCTAAAAAGAGATGCACGGAAGAGAGTTTTTCTCAGCGAGGAGAAACTTCTCAGGACATTGTACAGGACGTACCTGTTGAGAAAACAGATGATCCCTGTACACCATCTTCTGGATATCCACCAGAGAGAAAGACCCTTAAAAAGGGGACAAAAAGAGGGAACTCATCTCCTGAGAAGGAAGATGAAACCCCAAATAAGAGAGGAAAAATTGTGGAAACTTCTCAGGACATTGTACAGGACGTACCTGTTGAGAAAACAGATGATCCCTGTACAACATCTTCTGGATATCCACCAGAGATTAAGACCCTTAAAAAGGGGACAAAAAGAGGGAACTCATCTCCTGAGAAGGAAGATGGAACCCCAAATAAGAGAGGAAGAATGGTGGAATCTGAGAGTGGAAAGGATGTTACCTCTGATAAAAGGTTTAGCGGATCAGCTAAAATCAGGAGCTCTCACCTACATCATGAGAGAGTTGAAAATCAAAGTTGTAGAGAACAACGTAAGAGAAAGAGGACATCTGACACTGAGACCACCACAAAGAGAAGACGAGAGACTGACAAATCCATCGATCAAGCTCCAGAAGGTAAAATCTATAGTCATTTAGTCACAGGCCACATCCATGTTTTATATACAGTGTTCATTTATTTTACAAAATGTAACCTAATGACATAATCGTATCCTGTACATCTTACCATTTACATCAGAGCTCTCCACCTTCTATACTTGGGGCTCTCCAGCTAGAACATGGTGGTAACCATGTTCATCATGGTTCAAAGTTTATGATAGCTTTTTAAAAAAATGCCAATTTATTGTAGCATTATATGTGAGTGTGACTGTAAGATTAATTGTTGGTTCTTATATCTATTTTCTTTTCTAGGTGTAATCGGTGCTCAGACCACCAGCCCTTCAGAGCAAGTGACTGCCTGTCTTTCCCTGGAGAGTTTCATCTTTACCAGGATGCTTGGAGAAGGCGGTTTTGGCAGGGTGATGCTGGCGACACATCAACCCAGCGGACATCAGCTGGCGGTCAAGATGGTCAAGAAGAGGAAATTGTTGGAGTACGCTAAACACAACCTCCGCTTAGAGAGAGAGGTCCTGGAAATCACTGAAGACAGCAGATTCTTCACACATGCATATGGGACCTTCCAGACAGCGGTAAGAGACTCCTCGCCTTCTAGAAATTCTCTCCTTTCTCCCCATCATGTCCAGTTGCTTCCATTAGATTGTAAATTCAATCTTTGCCTGTGCAAATGAATAGCCCTGCTGCATGCTCTGTGTGCCTGTATGCCCTGGGCGCCATTACTGGTGGCTATCATTAGAGGATTTTGACTTAGTTTTCACCCTGGACACCTCTCCAGTGTGTGCCGACAAGGAGACATGTCTTCTGGACACACAGTAGAGGTCCCAGAACCATAGTAAATGTTATTAGGATGGATAAAATCTGCATTATTTACAATCATCTTCCCTCCTCTCGCACAGGACTATGCATTTTATGCCATGGAATATCTGAGTGGTGGCGAGTTGACTGCATTTATCAATTCCAGAGGCCCCCTGGATGTCTGCACGACCAGGTAAGAGAACAGCCGCTCTGTGATTTCTGTGGCCGCTGTCTCCCCTCATAGTTATTAGTGGTTCAGTAGAACAATTAATGCTGATAGGATTTTTTTTTCTTCCTTATTAGGTTCCTTGCAGCAGAAATCTTGAGTGGAATAGAGTTTCTCCACAGTCGAGGGATTATTCACCGGTAATAAGTCATTTTTTCTTTTATACATAGGGAAAGATTTACTATGGGAAATAGTTAAATGTGCCAGAATTGTGGTGTTATTTGTGCCAAAAATCTGGTGAACATGACGTGTACCACATTTATGGAGTGTTTTAGACACTTTTTGGGGCTCACTCGAAGAGGGGTCAAGGCTTTTATGGAAATGGGAATAGTTTGATAGGAATCCATGTGGCTTACAATGTCACAACGAGCAACTAAACTGTAACCAGATTTTTGTGAAAATTATTGGCTGTAAGTAATGAAAACAATAGTGGTGTAACATCAGACAAAAGTCTCTGAAGATGCTCCTAATTTGTCAAACAGCCACTGTGATGAATTTGGAGCGTTTTCAGACAGCCTGGTATTATATGTCTACACAAGATAGGATTAGTGAATCTGCCCCCAGTGTTTAGTGAGTGGTCCTGTGAAGCCCCCACAGTAACCCCAGCACTACAGCTCATCTATTTCTGATTCACAGAACTATTTTTCTTTCTTTTTAAAGGGATTTAAAACCAGACAACATTCTTCTGGACGGTGATGGACACGCTAAGATTGCTGATTTCGGCCTTGCTGCTATGAATGTATTTGGCTCTCAGAAGATCAGTGAATTTTTCGGCACTCCTCGCTATTTGGCTCCTGAGGTGACTATGTGACTACTAATATCTCATACTTTATTATCCACCTGCAATTCTCACTTAATGTGGAGCTTGTGGAATCACAGATCTATCACCACAGCGGCCCACATTTACTAACGCTAACTAATAGATGGACTGTGTAAGGGCCCTCATACATATTAGACTAAAGTCAGCCGAACTGGCCAATATCAGAAGGATCAGCCTAGAGAAGAACGGTGGCTCAGTGGTTAGTACTGCAGCACTGGTGTCCTGGGTTCAAATCCCACTAAGGACAACATCTGCAATGAGTTTTTTATGCTCTCCCCGTGTTTGTGTGGGCTTCCTCTGAGTTCTCTAATTTCTTCTCACACTCCAAAGACATACTGATAGGGAATTTAGATTGTGAGCTCCAATGGGGACAGTGATAATAATGTATGTAAAGCGCTGTGGAATAAGATAGCGCTGTATAAGAAAAGCATAAAAAATAAACAGTCTAATGTGTACTGGGGCTTCTCAACTTCAGAGGTAGCTATCAACCAAATGATCTTTTGGCCGACATGTAATACTCTATGTATGGTGCTTAGGTGTGGAAAAACACTACCAGTAAACATGGACCACGGTAGTTTTCTCTCTCCCAGGATGGACAATAAACTAACTTACTCTTCTAATCTTATGTTTCCACAGATTTATCGTCTACAGCCCTTTAATTACACGGTCGACCTGTTCGCTTTTGGGGTCATAGTCTTCCAAATGGCCACAGGATATTACCCGTTTTACTCTGGTCAGTGTTTACGAAGACTTGCCTATTCAGTGAAATGGGACAAACCTTGCTATCCGTACACCATGGATTCTCACCTCAGGAACGTCATAGAGAGAGTGAGTAAATAGACACTTATACCTGGAGACATAGGAAGGATAGACCAGTCATGAGTTTTGATAATATACCGCACATTTCATCACCACTGTTGGGTATTTCAGCTATATCCAATAGAAGGACTTGGGACAATGCTGGAGCCCCAGGACAGCCTCTCCTATATGTACAGCGTTCTCATCTACAGGCCAATTTATACAAAGAGGCTGCGGCGCTCACCAAAACCTCTCCACACAGCTAATCATCAGGATTATTGGGTATCGGTCCCTGACTGATCGACTACTGATGGCCTATCCTGTACTATATTGTCCTGTACTATCCTATCCTGTACTATCCTATCCTATCCTGTCCTTTAATATCCTATCATGCACTATCCTATCTTGCACTATTCTGTCCTATTGTATTTGTTTCTAGCAATGGTTGTTTTAATAAATCCATCTTTCTATGAGAAAATGAGAAAATAATTCTGTAACTGCTGTTTTTCTGAGATTATTTATATTATTACTTGTGATATAATAATGTTTCTTATTTATTTGCAGCTCTTGTGTAAATCACCAGAGAAGAGGCAGGATGTTTGCAGCAATTTAAAAGGACATCCATTCTTCTCGACCATAAACTGGGAGGAATTAGAGGCAGGAAGGTCACGTCCACCATTTACAATGACACCTGTAAGTGCACAGCGTTATTTTATTATAATGTCACCTCCTCGTCTGTGTAATGTGATAATATGTGTAAGAAATACTCAAATAATGAGTAACAATCCTACATAGTGTAGGCCAGAATGTGTTTATCCTCCCCTGCTGGTAAATGGGTGGAATTACAGTATGGGGCAGGACGGACAGGCTTTTACATATTTCTCAAAAGTGTAATTATTGTCCCCAGTTCTTCAGAAGGCCACTTAGTGAATAACTCGGATCTATTAAGCTGCGTTCACACTGTGGATTTTTTTTGTTGCAAAAACGCCATAATGCTCTCGACATTTTAGGGGCAAAACCAAAACAAAAGTATTCATTTTTGTTGATACTGGGACAAAAGAACCCAATGTGGTTGCAACGTGTGAACACAGCTTTATGGTGCAGTTGTAGCAGATGTGGATACCGCAGATTGCCAGGCAGCACCAGTAGTTGACTTGTTCTCAAGCTGCAGGTAACGATGCATCATGGCGATTAGCGGTAATCTGCACACGGTTACCACGGCTCATCCACAATCTGTACAGGTGCCCTCAGGAGGGGACGGATATAATTAAATACCTAATGAAGTAACCAGACTGATTTGTCTTTCTTCTATAGATCCCAATTTTGGAAACCAGCAAACAAATGGAATTGGACCAAGTGATGTCTGGCATTGAAGCTCAGGAACCACCTATAACCCCGGAGGACCAGCAGCTGTTCTGTGGTTTCTCCTATATCAGCAACAGGTGGAAGAGCATTGAAAGCCGCAGAAATAATGGCAATGGAAATATAACGTAGTCCCCTCCCCCCAATACCTGACTACTGGGTCAAGGAGGCGCGGACCTGGGTGTGGTCTGAAGAAACAGGCGGGGTCTGTTGGAATCCCACCCCGAGTTCTTCCATCTACTCTGTTACATATCAGAGACCATAGTGTCCTGCATTCTCTATTGCTGCCCCATAACTCACCTGGCTGGCATACTGCTTGGAGATGTAGGACCGTCATACTACAGGACGGCACGGTGGCGCAGTGATTAGCACTGTTGGCGAGCAGCGCGGTGCTCCTGGGTGGAAATCTGGGACACCATCTGCACAGAGTTTGTTTGTTCTCCCCGTGTCTGTGTGGGTTTTCCCCGGGTACTCCGGTTTCCTCCCACAACTCAAAACATACTGATAGGAGAAAAAAAATAAAATTATTAATTATTGAACATCATCATCCTGTATCTCGTGTATTTCTGTATTTATCACCAGTATGTGACATATAGAAAGGTGGTAACACTGCACAGTGTCAGGACGTTCATATACTATTACTTATCCTCTACATTACACACTGTTACGGAACCCCCCAGCACCCAGAATATGTTGTGTAGTTTTATGTATGTATAATAGGTTCCATGTGAGATGCATGTCCCTAATGCATCAGCCCTCAGGCTGCGCCCCTGGGCAGAGGGGACAAGATATCCCCCTTCTGACCTCCCCCACCTTTGTAATTCCCACAGTAAATATCGGCAGGCTCTGGCCACCTGCGGCTATTGTAATGTATGTCTGGCCTGCCGCTTTTCAATTGTCCTGCCCTTTGTATCTGTGTGATATATTCTGTGTCCTGTGAGTAAAGTGTTGTCACACTGGAAATACTTGGAGAAGCTGTGATCTTTTATATGCGCCCATGTAACCAAGCAATTCCAGCCAGCGTCCTTCATTCAGACTCCAGCCAAAGCAGAGTGGACCTCCTGAAACACGGGGTGGTAGTGAAAGAGTTACTCCAGCACGGTAGACCCCGTTACACACACCTGTAAGAATTCACTGATGTCCACAGTGACATAAAACATGAATTTCTGAATAAGTAGGTTTTGAGCCTCTAGTAGTCTGCACAGTTACGATGTAACAGGTAAACTCACCGGCTCCTTCCTACAGCCCTCCCTATACGTTGTTATTGCTTCCTCCTGAGAATGAGGTTGTGTTGTTACTAGAACTCCGGGTTTTCTGTTACTACATGCGCTATGAGGAATTTATTTAGCTGTATATGTAGAGTGGATGTTGGTTGTGAGTGCATGGAGCGGGCTCAGGAGCGGAGAGCGCGTCCTACAAGGCGGCAGTGGGTTGGATACACAGCTGATTCGCATCTATAACTGACTGAGGTTACATTGTTACTAGAACTATGGGTTTATGCATCTTCCTGCAGCCTCTTAAGGCCCCGTCTCACATAGCGAGATCGCTAGCGAGATCGCTGCTGAGTCACAAGTTTTGTGACGCAACAGCGACCTCCATAGCGATCTCGCTATGTGTGACACGTACCAGCGATCAGGCCCCTGCTGCGAGATCGCTGGTCGTGTCGGAATGGCCTGGACCTTTTTTTGGTCGTTGAGGCCCCGCTGACATTGCTGAATCGGTGTGTGTGACACCGATCCAGCGATGTCTTCACTGGTAACCAGGGTAAACATCGGGTTACTAAGCGCAGGGCCGCGCTTAGTAACCCGATGTTTACCCTGGTTACCAAAAAAAACAAACAGTACATACTCGCCTTTCGGTGTCCAGGTCCCTTGCCGTCTGCTTCCTGCTCTCACTGACTGCCGGCCGTACAGTGAGAAGTGAGAGCACAGCAGTGACGTCACCGCTGCGCTCTGCTCTCGCTGTACGGCCGGATCTCAGTCAGAGCAGGAAGCAGACGGCAAGGGACCTGACGGACACCGAAAGGCGAGTATGTACTGTTTGTTTTTTTTGGTAACCAGGGTAAACATCGGGTTACTAAGCGCGGCCCTGCGCTTAGTAACCCGATGTTTACCCTGGTTACCCGGGTGCTGCAGGGGGACTTCGGCATCGTTGAAGACAGTTTCAACGATGCCGAAGTCGTTCCCCTGATCGTTGGTCGCTGGGGAGAGCGGTCTGTGTGACAGCTCCCCAGCGACCACACAGCGACTTACCAACGATCACGGCCAGGTCGTATCGCTGGTCGTGATCGTTGGTAAATCGCTTAGTGAGACGGGGCCTTAACTCTGACATTATCACTCACTTCCATCTCCCCATGAGGCCTAATGTCCGTCAGTCACTAATCTATTGTATATCTGTCATATCACAAGCAGAATAAAGTTACATCAGTCGCCCAATAACTTGGCAGGGCAGTAACGTCCCTGACTACATGGGTGGAATACTATAGTCGCAGGACTCTGCTGGTGATACACAGCACAGAATAGCGCAGTATGGCGTCACATGGCAGAGAATTATCATGACATGTACTGTACATAGCACTGAGAATATTCTGGGAACTGGGTGATATTTCTGTGGCTCCAGGTTCAGCAGTAACCCATAATAACTAACACAGAATGTGACCGTCCAGTCTACTCTATCACAAAATTACACAAATTCTCCACATTTCTAGTGATCTCAATGGTTAATGTAAGTTTTCCGCTTCTCATCAAGCATACTTCCTCACATCTCGGTGTCTACAGTAGGAATGTTCATGTCCTGCCCCCGAGAATACAAGAACCTGTACAGGACGCCTACTTTTGAGTGGGTATGTAATCCACATCAGTTTTTGGACCAGGACAAGGCCAAGTTGTCTGTGATTTGACACATTGAAGGCAAAGTGATAAATATTAAATTAAAAAAACATAAATTCACAGCTTTATCCCCTTCCTGACCTTGGATGTACGGGGCATGTCATGGCGATTTCACACCTTCGCTGCCAGGTGTTGAGCTAACATGAAAACTGACCCCCAGCTCTCACTGCCAGGAGCGGCGCCCCCGCTGCCCTCGGCAGTTTAACCCCCTAAATGCTGTGAATGATATCAATCTCAACATATAAGGGGCAGGGAAAGGTAGGGAGGCTCTCTCTCCGCTCTGATCGGCGCCCCTGTGAGGGCCTGATCATTGCCATGGCGACCCGGGTCACCAGGCTAGCAAGCTTGTTACATTATGCTCAGCGCATGGTCTAACAAGCTTGTGTGTCAGTGCAGACCTGACAGCTGTAAATCAATACTCAGAGATATAGATGAAATCCACAAAGTAAGTGCTCAGAGTAGAGCACCGGATAAATGTGATCCCAAACGTTATGTAAAATGTTCCCATTAAAAGCTTGGACTCAATCTACAAAAAAAGGAAGTCCCCACTCAGGTCTGTCATCTGTTAACAGAAATATAGGGGGCTTCCACGTTACTGGTTACACAAAGACTCTGGAAAAGTGAAAAGGCTCCTCACCCTACAAATGAAATCCAGCAAACTCTGCGCTCTCAAATCCAAATGCCCCTCTCCCTTCTAGGTTTTGAGCACCTTGAGGGGTGCAGTTTTTAGAATGGTGTCACTTTTGGGTATTTTCTATCATATAGACCCTTCAAAGTGACTTCAAATGTGATGTGGTCCCTAAAAAAAAAATGGTGTTGTGAAAATGAGAAATCGCTGGTCAACTTTTAACCCTTATAACTCTCTCACAAAAAAAAATTTGGTTACAAAATTGTGCTGATGTAAAGTAGACATGTGGGAAATGTTACTTATTAAGTATTTTGTGCGACATACTGTATCTGTGTGATTTAAGGGCATGAAAATTAAAAGTTGCAAAATTTCCATTTTTTTCACAAATAAACGCAAGTCATATCAAAGAACTTTTACCACCATCATGAAGTACAATATGTCACAAGAAAACAATGTCAGAATCACCGCGATCCGTTGAAGCGTTCCCGAGTTATAACCTCATAAAGGGACAGTGGTCAGAAATGTAAAAATTGGCCCGGTCATTAACGTGCAAACCACCCTTGGGGGTAAAGGGGTTAAAGATTAAACAGTGCTGTAGCTCAGCTCACCAATTAGTTGAGTGAAGTTGTCAGAAGCCATGCACGGATCCAGTCAGAGCAGCTGCACGTGTACAAAGATGAAGGGAGAAACGATCCAGCGGAAATAGAGGCTTTCTTTTAAAAGTAAAACTTAGCATTTATTCAAGCCTAAAAACTCAAAAAATACAGGTTATGTACTATAAAATACTGTTAACAGGTCCTACTAGTTTTGACTATCTATCCCATCAATGCCTTTGCAACCTGATTGAGGGACTCTGATGGGATTTTATAGCAAATTGCTGCTTCCAAGCTCCACATCCTAAAAAAGGGATTGTCCACTACTAAGACAACCACTTCTCAATCTGAATGTTTGCCCCCGTTAAAATAAAATCACCTAAACTCACCTCACACTCAGCGGAGGACGATTGTAAGGAGTGGCACAGACAGACTTAGCAGGCCTAAAATAAAAAAGTAGGCTAAATGCAGTTCAAAATTGGTAACAGCAGTAAACTGGCGGCATAGCTTTCTTCAGTGGAGGACAACTGTAAGGAGTGGCTGACACAGTTAGTAGGCCAAAATAATAAAGTGAGGTAAATGTTTGCCAAAACAAAATTTCAAAAATAAACAGGTGGCATAGCTACGTACAGGGGTGGGCTCCTCTGCTGAGTAGCAGACAGTGGTAGTTGGCGCAAAGTATTAAATGGTCTAAATGGAGGCCAGGGCCCCTGTATATTTTAACTATCATCTATCATTTCAACCAATTTGTATTGGCAGTGCCATTGAAGGATTTATCAGCACAGACTACACTGTGGTGGAGCAGGGAGAGGCAAGCATTGCAAGTGGTAGAGCACAGTTCGACCAGGGGGGGAACACTCTCTCGTGGGCGGCAGTACTGGCACAGGGCCCCTCATATTACGACGGTGTGTCTGACGTTGGTTGTGCACCATCACCGTCAGAGACACTTCATTGTACTATGAGCGACCCTGTGCCAGTGCCGTCGCCCAAGAGTGGGCACACCCACCTGTCCAGGCAAACGGCACTCGCACGGGTGCTTGCGCTAGGTGGTGTGTTATGATCCTTAGTGGTTGAGGATCACAAATTACTCCAGCAAGGTGACTAAACATAGGACAAGCTCTAGGGAGGTGGAAAACTGGACTGACCGCAAAAGTGAACCTATCCAACCACACTAGAGGCAGCCGGTGAACGTGTCTAAAATCCTAGACGTCTCGAGCCAGCCTGAGGAACTAACTACCCCTAGAGAGAAAGAAAGACCTCTCTTGCCTCCAGAGAAATAATCCCCAAAGATATAGAAGCCCCCAACAGATAATAACGGTGAGGTAAGAGGAAGGCACATACACAGGAGTGAAAGCAGATTCAGCAAAAGAGGCCCACTAATTCTAGATAGCAGAAAATAGAAAAGGGGTCTATGCGGTCAGTAAAAAACCCTTACAAAATATCCACACTGAGATTTCAAGAACCCCCACACCAACTAACGGTGTGAGGGGAGAAACTCAGTCCCCTAGAGCAACCAGCAAGTAAGAAATCACATTTTAACAAGCTGGACAAAAAACATGATGAACGCTGATAATCAGAAACTGAACAAACAAAAACTTAGCTTGTCTTGGAGAGACTGGGAGCAAGGTAGTCACCAGGAATCCGAAGAGCACTGAATACATTGATAGCAGGCAAGGAACTGAGTATCCAGGTGAGCTAAATAGGAAACCAACCAAGGATAATGAACCAGCTGATGAAGCCAACTTGCAGAAAGACAACACTACACAGTACCGCTTGTGACCACTCGAGGGAGCCCAAAAATAGAGTTCACAACAGTACCCCCCCCTTGAGGAGGGGTCACCGAACCCTCATCAAGACCCCCAGGGCGATCAGGACGAGCTGCGTGGAAGGCACGAACCAAATCGGCCGCATGAACATCAGAGGCGACAACCCAGGAATTATCCTCCTGACCATAGCCCTTCCACTTAACCAGATACTGAAGTCTCCATCTAGAGATACGAGAATCCAAAATCTTCTCCACCACGTACTCCAATTCGCCCTCGACCAGCACCGGAGCAGGAGGCTCAACAGAAGGAACCACAGGTACCACATACCTCCGCAACAAAGACCTATGGAACATATTATGGATGGCAAACGATGCCGGGAGATCCAAACGAAAAGACACCGGGTTAAGGATTTCCAAGATCTTATAAGGACCGATGAAGCGAGGCTAAACTTAGGAGATGAAACCTTCATAGGAACATACCGAGAAGACAGCCACACCAAATCCCCAACACGAAGTCGGGGACCCACACCGCGGTGGCAGTTGGCAAAGCGCTGAGCCCTCTCCTGTGACAATTTCAGATTGTCCACCACATGGCTCCAAATCTGCTGCAACCTATCCACCACAGAATCCACCCCAGGACAGTCAGAAGACTCAACCTGACCCGAGGAAAAACGAGGATGGAAACCAGAATTGCAGAAAAAAGGCGAAACCAAGGTAGCAGAACTAGCCCGATTATTAAGGGCAAACTCGGCCAAGGGCAAAAAAGTCACCCAATCATCCTGATCAGCAGAAACAAAACATCTCAAATAAGTCTCCAACGTCTGATTAGTTCGCTCGGTTTGGCCATTAGTCTGAGGATGGAAGGCCGACGAAAAAGACAAATCAATGCCCATCTTAGCACAAAAAGTTCGCCAAAACCTGGACACAAACTGGGATCCTCTATCAGACACAATATTTTCAGGAATGCCGTGCAAGCGAACCACATTCTGAAAAAATAGAGGAACCAAATCGGAGGAGGAAGGCAGCTTAGGCAAGGGCACCAAATGGACCATCTTGGAAAAACGATCACACACCACCCAGATGACAGACATTTTCTGAGATACTGGCAGATCTGAAATAAAATTCATGGAAATGTGCGTCCAAGGCCTTTTCGGGACAGGCAAAGGCAAAAGCAAATCGCTTGCACGAGAACAGCAAGGCTTAGCCCGAGCACAAATCCCACAAGACTGCACAAAGGAACGCACATCCCGCGACAAGGAAGGCCACCAGAAGGACCTAGCCACCAAATCTCTGGTACCAAAAATCCCAGGATGACCCGCCAACACCGAAGAATGAACCTCGAAAATAACTCTGCTGGTCCATCTATCCGGGACAAACAGTCTCTCTGGTGGACAACGGTCAGGTCTATCCGCCTGAAATTTCTGCAGCACTCGTCGCAAATCTGGAGAAATGGCAGACAAAATCACTCCCTCTCTGAGAATACCAGCCGGCTCAGAAACTCCCGGAGAGTCAGGCACAAAACTCCTAGAAAGTGCATCAGCTTTCCCGTTCTTCGAACCAGGCAGGTATGAGACCACGAAGTTGAAACGGGAGAAAAACAACGAACAACGAGCCTGTCTAGGATTCAGGCGCTTGGCAGACTCGAGGTAAATCAGATTTTTGTGATCAGTCAGGACCACCACACGATGTTTAGCTCCTTCGAGCCAATGTCGCCACTCATCAAATGCCCACTTCATAGCCAACAACTCCCGATTACCAACATCATAATTTCGCTCGGCAGGCGAAAACTTTCTTGAAAAGAAAGCACACGGCTTCATCACAGAGCCCTCAGAGCTTCTCTGCGACAAAACAACCCCTGCTCCAATCTCGGAAGCATCAACCTCGACCTGGAAGGGGAGAGAGACATCTGGCTGACATAAGACTGGAGCTGAAGAAAACCGGTGCTTAAGCTCCTGAAAGGCCTCCACGGCCGCAGGAGACCAATTAGTCACATCAGAGCCCTTCTTGGTCAAATCCGTCAAAGGTTTAACCACACTAGAAAAATTAGCGATGAAACGACGGTAAAAATTAGCAAAACCCAAGAACTTCTGAAGACTCTTAACAGACGTGGGCTGAGTCCAGTCATGAATAGCCTGGACCTTGACTGGGTCCATCTCCACAGTAGAAGGAGAAAAAATAAAACCCAAAAAGGAGACCTTCTGTACTCCGAAGAGGCATTTTGAGCCCTTCACAAATAAAGCATTAGCACGCAGGACCTGAAACACCATCCTGACCTGCTTCACATGGGACTCCCAATCATCAGAAAAAACCAAAATGTCATCCAGATAAACAATCATAAATTTATCCAGATATTCTCGGAAAATGTCATGCATGAAGGACTGAAACACAGAAGGAGCATTAGAGAGTCCAAAAGTCATCACCAAGTACTCAAAATGGCCTTCGGGCGTATTAAATGCTGTTTTCCATTCATCTCCCTGCTTAATGCGCACAAGATTATACGCACCACGGAGATCTATCTTGGTGAACCAACTGGCACCCTTAATCCGAGCAAACAAATCAGACAATAGTGGCAAAGGATACTGAAATTTGACTGTGATTTTATTCAGAAGGCGATAATCTATACACGGTCTCAAAGAACCATCCTTCTTGGTCACAAAAAAGAATCCTGCACCAAGAGGGGAAGAGGATGGGCGAATATGTCCCTTCTCCAAAGACTCCTTTATATAACTCCGCATCGCGGCATGCTCTGGTATAGACAAATTAAAAAGTCGTCCCTTAGGGAATTTACTACCAGGAATTAAATTTATAGCACAGTCACAATCCCTATGAGGGGGCAGGACACTGGACCTGGGCTCATCAAATACATCCTGGTAGTCAGACAAAAACTCAGGGACCACAGAAGGAGTGGAAGAAGCAATAGACACCAATGGAGTATTGCCATGAATTCCCTGACAACCCCAACTAGACACAGACATAGCTTTCCAATCTAAAACTGGATTATGAGCCTGCAGCCATGGCAGACCCAAAACGACAACATCATGTAAATTATGCAGAACAAGAAAGCGAATCACCTCCTGATGAACGGGAGTCATGCACATGGTCATTTGCGTCCAATACTGAGGTTTATTCTCAGCCAATGGCGTAGCATCAATTCCCCTCAGAGGAATAGGAAATTCCAAAGGCTCCAGGACAAAAACCACAGCGCCTGGCAAATGACAAATCCATCAGATTCAGGGCAGCACCCGAATCCACAAAGGCCATAACCGAGTAGGACGACAAAGAACAAATCAAAGTAACAGACAAAATAAATTTAGGCTGTATAGTACCAATGGTGACAGGTTTAGCAACCTTTTTTAAGCGTTTAGAGCATGCTGAGATAACATGAGCAGAATCACCATGGTAAAAGCACAACCCATTTTGACGTCTATGACTTTGTAGCTCAATTCTGGTCAGAGTTCGATCACATTGCATAGACTCAGGTCCCTGTTCAGAAAATACCGCCAAAGGATGAGCAGATTTGCGCTCCCGCAAACGCCGATCAACCTAAATGGCTAAAGCCATAGAATCACTCAGACTTGTAGGGGTGGGGAACCCCACCATAACATCCTTAATGGCTTCAGAAAGACCTTCTCTGAAATTTGCAGCCAGGGCACACTCATTCCATTGAGTAAGCACTGACCATTTCAGAAATTTTTGACAATACACCTCTGCTTCATCCTGCCCTTGAGAGAGGTCCAGCAACGCTTTTTCTGCCTGATTCTCAAGATTAGGCTCCTCATAAAGCAATCCAAGAGCCAGAAAAAACGCATCCACATTAAGCAATGCAGGATCTCCTGGTGCCAGAGAGAAAGCCCAATCCTGCGGGTCGCCACGCAACAAGGAGATAACAATTTTTACTTGCTGAGCGGAATCACCAGAGGAACGAGGTCTCAGAGATAGAAATAACTTACAATTATTCTTAAAATTCTGAAACCTAGATCTATCTCCAGAAAACAACTCAGGAATGGGTATCTTTGGTTCTGACATAGGGCTATGAATAACAAAATCCTGAATACTTTGCACCCGTGCAGCAAGATGATCCACACTAGAAGTCAGAGTCTGAACATCCATGTGTGCAGCTGAGCTCAAAACCACTCAGAGTTCAAGGGGATGAAGGAAGCTAGACAGACTGCAGCACAAAAAAAAAAAAAAAAAAATGTACTCAGGTCTTCTTTTAATCCCACTTCTGCGATGCATAAAACACTTTTTGGCCTGCTATACTGTTATGATCCTTAGTGGTTGAGGATCACAAATTACTCCAGCAAGGTGTCTAAACATAGGACAAGCTCTAGGGAGGTGGAAAACTGGACTGACCGCAAAAGTGAACCTATCCAACCACACTAGAGGCAGCCGGTGAACGTGTCTAAAATCCTAGACGTCTCGAGCAAGCTTGAGGAACTAACTACCCCTAGAGAGAAAGAAAGACCTCTCTTGCCTCCAGAGAAATAATCCCCAAAGATATAGAAGCCCCCAACAGATAATAACGGTGAGGTAAGAGGAAGGCACATACACAGGGGTGAAAGCAGATTCAGCAAAAGAGGCCCACTAATTCTAGATAGCAGAAAATAGAAAAGGGGTCTATGCGGTCAGTAAAAAACCCTTACAAAATATCCACACTGAGATTTCAAGAACCCCCACACCAACTAACGATGTGAGGGGAGAAACTCAGTCCCCTAGAGCAACCAGCAAGTAAGAAATCACATTTTAACAAGCTGGACAAAAACATGATGAACGCTGATAATCAGAAACTGAACAAACAAAAACTTAGCTTGTCTTGGAGAGACTGGGAGCAAGGTAGTCACCAGGAATCTGAAGAGCACTGAATACATTGATAGCAGGCAAGGAACTGAGTATCCAGGTGAGCTAAATAGGAAACCAACCAAGGATAATGAACCAGCTGATGAAGCCAACTTGCAGAAAGACAACACTACACAGTACCGCTTGTGACCACTAGAGGGAGCCCAAAAATAGAGTTCACAACAGTGGTGACCACGGCCCTGTGGGGGGAGTCAGCCCATTTAGGGAGGTAAAAAAATGGCCTATGGTGGACATTCAGCAGCTGCAAATGGAGGAATTGGAGCAGTCAGTAAGAGGAGGCCAAAAGAAAGACATTTTTCAGGCAAGCTACGTGTCAGCAGGGGAAAGTGGGGCAAAATAATTAGAAATCCATGACTGGTTCATTTTAATGAAGGTTAGATCATCAACATTTTGGGCAGCCAGACGAGTCCTTTTTTCGGTCAGTATTGAACCAGCAGCACTGAAGACTCTTTCTGATAGCACACTAGCAGCTGGGCAAGCGAGCTCCTGTGTTGTGGATTCTGTTTTTGGGCTCCCTCTGGTGGTTACAACTGGTACTGGGTGACTTTGGTGGGTTGCGGTCTCTGGTTTCCACCTGTCCATCAGTGGCTGGGTGTTTCCTATTTAACCTGGCTTTCCTGTCATTCCCTTGCCGGCTATCAATGTATCAGTGTGTCTCTGTTACCTTTGCTACCTGCTCCTAGGCCTTCAAGACAAGCTAAGTCTGGATTTCCCTGTTTCATGTTTGCTTTCATGTTTTTAGTCCAGCTTGCAGATATGTAATTCTCTGCTGCTGGTTGCTCTAGTGGGCTGAAATTACCACTCATGTACCATGAGTTGGCACATGAGTTCAAGTAATTTCAGGATGGTATTTTGAAGGGTTTTTCAGCTGACCGCGCAGTTCACCTTTTGTATCCTCTGCTATCTAGCTTAAGCGGGCCTCATTTTGCTGAATCTGTTTTCATAACTACGTTTGTGCCTTCCTCTCATTTCACCATCATTATATGTGGGAGGCTGCTATCTCTGTGGGAATATTTCTCTGGAGGCAAGTGAGGTCTGTTATTCTTCTGATAGGGGAAGCTAGATCTCCGGCTGGCGCGAGACGTCTGGGGGCCCCCCAGGAACGTCCCCCGGCTACTGTTAGTTGAGTGTTGAGGTTCAGGATCGCGGTCAGCTCAGGTTCCATCACCCTAGAGCTCGTCCTGTTTTTGCCCGTGTTATGTTGACAAATTCCCTGCCATTGGGAATCATGACAGTATAGCCGGCCCACAAAGTGTTAATTGTTTGGGCTGAAGCAGGAGAAAAAGAAGTGTTGAAGGGAAATTTTTTTTTTTTTTTTTTTTTCCCTCAGAGTTTTGCTGCCTAGCCCTTAATTGATGTCTAGCTGCTTCTTACCTCCTCTTAACCCTTGAATGGCTCTGACCTTAGCTGTTAACATGGATGTCCAGAGTTTGGCTTCCAGCCTGAATAATCTTGCTGTAAAAGTTCAAAATATACAGGATTTTGTTGTTCACACTCCTATGTCTGAACCTAGAATTCCTATTCCAGAGTTTTTTTCTGGAGATAGATCTACCTTCCTGAATTTCAGGAACAATTGCAAATTGTTTCTTTCTTTGAAATCTCGCTCCTCTGGAGACCCTGCTCAGCAGGTCAAGATTGTAATATCTTTCCTGCGGGGCGACCCTCAGAATTGGGCATTTGCATTGGCACCAGGGGATCCTGCATTGCTCAGTGTGGATGCGTTTTTTCTGGCACTGGGATTGCTCTATGAGGAACCTAACCTGGAGATTCAGGCTGAAAAGGCTTTATTGGCCCTCTCTCAGGGGCATGATGAAGCGGAAGTATATTGTCAAAAATTTCGGAAATGGTCGGTGCTTACTCAGTGGAATGAGTGCGCCCTGGCTGCAAACTTCAGAGATGGTCTTTCTGAGGCCATTAAGGATATTATGGTGGGGTTCCCTGCGCCTACAGGTCTGAATGAGTCTATGACTATGGCCATTCAGATTGATCGGCGTTTACGGGAGCGCAAACCTGTGCACCAGTTGGCGGTGTCTTCTGAACAGGCACCTGAGACTATGCAATGTGATAGAATTCAGTCCAGAAGTGAACGGCAAAATTATAGGCGGAAAAATGGATTGTGTTTTTATTGTGGTGATTCAGCTCATGTTATATCAGCATGCTCTAAACGCACAAAAAAGGTTGATAAATCTTTTGCCGTTAGTACTCTGCAGTCTAAGTTCATTTTGTCTGTAACTCTGATTTGTTCACTGTCATCCATTTCCGTCGATGCCTATGTGGATTCGGGCGCTGCCCTGAGTCTTATGGATTGGTCTTTTGCCAAACGCTGCGGTTTTAGTCTGGAGCCTCTGGAAGTTCCTATTCCTTTGAAGGGAATTGACTCTACACCATTGGCTATGAATAAACCGCAGTACTGGACACAAGTGACCATGCGCATGACTCCCGTTCATCAGGAGGTGATTCGCTTCCTTGTACTGTATAATTTACATGATGTACTAGTGCTTGGTCTGCCATGGTTACAAACTCATAATCCAGTCCTGGATTGGAAAACAATGTCTGTGTTAAGCTGGGGATGTCAGGGGGTTCATGATGATGCACCTCTGATTTCAATTGCTTCATCTACTCCTTCTGAGGTCCCTGCGTTTTTGTCTGACTATCGGGATGTTTTTGAGGAGCCTAAGCTCAATTCGCTCCCTCCTCATAGGGATTGTGACTGTGCTATAGAATTAATTCCTGGCAGTAAGTTCCCTAAGGGTCGTTTATTTAATCTGTCAGTGCCAGAGCATACTGCTATGCAGAATTATATTAAGGAGTCCTTGGAAAAGGGACATATTCGTCCATCTTCGTCCCCTCTGGGAGCAGGTTTTTTTTTCGTGGCTAAAAAAGATGGTTCCCTGAGGCCTTGTATAGATTATCGCCTTCTGAATAAGATTACAGTCAAATATCAGTATCCATTGCCATTATTGACTGAGTTGTTTGCTCGCATTAAGGGGGCTAGGTGGTTCACTAAGATAGATCTTCGCGGTGCGTATAATCTTGTGCGGATAAAGCAGGGTGATGAGTGGAAAACCGCATTTAATACGCCTGAGGGCCATTTTGAGTATTTGGCAATGCCTTTTGGACTTTCTAATGCTCCTTCAGTCTTTCAGTCCTTTATGCACAATATTTTCCGTGAATATCTGGATAAGTTTATGATTGTGTATTTGGATGATATTTTGGTGTTTTCTGATGACTGGGAGTCTCATGTTCTACAGGTCAGGAAGGTGTTTCAAGTCCTGCGGGCCAATTCTCTGTTTGTGAAGGGCTCAAAATGTCTCTTCGGAGTCCAGAAGATTTCTTTTTTGGGGTACATTTTTTCTCCTTCTACTATTGAGATGGATCCCGTCAAGGTTCAGGCGATTTGTGACTGGACACAACCTACATCTGTTAAGAGTCTTCAGAAGTTCTTGGGTTTTGCTAATTTTTATCGTCGGTTCATTTCTAATTTTTCCAGTGTTGTTAAACCTTTGACTGATTTGACTAAAAAGGGTGCTGATGTTGCTAATTGGTCTCCTGCGGCTGTGGAGGCCTTTCAGGAACTTAAGCGCCGGTTTTCTTCTGCTCCTGTGTTATGTAAACCAGATGTTTCACTTCCTTTTCAAGTTGAGGTTGATGCTTCCGAGATTGGAGCGGGGGCGGTTTTGTCACAGAGAAGTTCCGATGGCTCGGTGATGAAGCCATGTGCGTTCTTTTCTAGAAAATTCTCGCCCGCCGAGCGCAATTATGATGTGGGTAATTGGGAGCTTTTGGCCATGAAGTGGGCATTTGAGGAGTGGCGTCATTGGCTTGAGGGTGCTAGACATCGTGTGGTGGTCTTGACTGATCACAAAAATCTGATTTACCTTGAGTCTGCCAGGCGTTTGAATCCTAGACAGGCTCGTTGGTCGTTGTTTTTTTCTCGTTTCAATTTTGTGGTTTCATACTTGCCAGGTTCAAAGAATGTGAAGGCAGATGCTCTTTCCAGGAGTTTTGTGCCTGACTCTCCTGGAGACTCTGGGCCTACTGGCATCCTTAGGGATGGGGTAATATTGTCCGCCGTCTCCCCAGACTTGCGACGTGCATTGCAGGAGTTTCAGGCGGATAAACCTGATCGGTGTCCACCAGAAAGACTGTTTGTTCCGGATGATTGGACCAGTAGAGTCATCTCCGAGGTCCATTCTTCTGTGTTGGCTGGTCATCCTGGAATATTTGGTACTAGAGACTTGGTGGCCAGGTCTTTTTGGTGGCCTTCCTTGTCAAGGGATGTGCGCACCTTTGTGCAGTCTTGTGAAGTGTGTGCTCGGGCTAAGCCTTGCTGTTCTCGGGCCAGTGGGTTGTTGTTATCCTTGCCTATTCAGAAGAGGCCTTGGACGCACATTTCCATGGATTTTATTTCAGATCTCCCTGTCTCACAGAAAATGTCCGTTATCTGGGTTGTGTGTGACCGCTTTTCTAAGATGGTTCATTTGGTACCCTTGCCTAAGTTGCCTTCCTCCTCTGAGTTGGTCCCTTTGTTTTTTCAGAACGTGGTTCGTTTGCATGGGATTCCGGAGAATATCGTTTCGGTCAGGGGATCCCAGTTTGTGTCTAGATTTTGGCGGACGTTTTGTGCTAAGATGGGCATTAATTTGTCTTTCTCGTCTGCATTCCATCCTCAGACGAATGGCCAGACGGAGCGAACTAATCAGACCTTGGAAACTTATTTAAGGTGTTTTGTTTCTGCTGATCAAGATGACTGGGTTGCCTTTTTGCCACTGGCCGAATTTGCCCTTAATAATCGGGCTAGTTCTGCTACTTTGGTTTCTCCTTTCTTTTGTAATTCGGGGTTTCATCCTCGTTTTTCCTCTGGTCAGGTGGAGCCTTCGGATTGTCCTGGAGTGGACGTGGTGGTGGATAGGTTACATCAGATTTGGAATCAGGTGGTGGACAATTTGAAGTTGTCTCAGGAGAAGGCTCAGCAGTTTGCTAATCGTCGTCGCCGCGTGGGTCCCCGACTTCGTATTGGGGACTTGGTGTGGTTGTCTTCTCGTTTTGTCCCTATGAAGGTCTCTTCTCCCAAGTTTAAGCCTCGGTTCATCGGTCCTTATAAGATCTTGGAGATTCTTAACCCTGTATCTTTTCGTTTGGATCTCCCAACATCGTTTGCTATTCATAATGTGTTCCATCGGTCGTTATTGCGGAGGTATGAGGTGCCCGTTGTTCCTTCGGTTGAGCCTCCTGCTCCGGTGCTGGTGGAGGGAGAATTGGAGTATGTTGTTGAGAAGATCTTGGATTCTCGTGTTTCCAGACGTAAACTCCAGTATTTGGTTAAGTGGAAGGGTTATGGTCAGGAGGATAATTCCTGGGTGGTCGCCTCTGATGTTCATGCGACTGATTTGGTCCGCGCCTTCCATAGAGCTCATCCTGATCGCCCTGGGGGTTCTCGTGAGGGTTCGGTGACCCCTCCTCAAGGGGGGGTACTGTTGTGGATTCTGTTTTTGGGCTCCCTCTGGTGGTTACAACTGGTACTGGGTGACTTTGGTGGGTTGCGGTCTCTGGTTTCCACCTGTCCATCAGTGGCTGGGTGTTTCCTATTTAACCTGGCTTTCCTGTCATTCCCTTGCCGGCTATCAATGTATCAGTGTGTCTCTGTTACCTTTGCTACCTGCTCCTAGGCCTTCAAGACAAGCTAAGTCTGGATTTCCCTGTTTCATGTTTGCTTTCATGTTTTTAGTCCAGCTTGCAGATATGTAATTCTCTGCTGCTGGTTGCTCTAGTGGGCTGAAATTACCACTCATGTACCATGAGTTGGCACATGAGTTCAAGTAATTTCAGGATGGTATTTTGAAGGGTTTTTCAGCTGACCGCGCAGTTCACCTTTTGTATCCTCTGCTATCTAGCTTAAGCGGGCCTCATTTTGCTGAATCTGTTTTCATAACTACGTTTGTGCCTTCCTCTCATTTCACCGTCATTATATGTGGGAGGCTGCTATCTCTGTGGGAATATTTCTCTGGAGGCAAGTGAGGTCTGTTATTCTTCTGATAGGGGAAGCTAGATCTCCGGCTGGCGCGAGATGTCTAGGTGCCCCCCAGGAACGTCCCCCGGCTACTGTTAGTTGAGTGTTGAGGTTCAGGATCGCGGTCAGCTCAGGTTCCGTCACCCTAGAGCTCGTCCTGTTTTTGCCCGTGTTATGTTGACAAATTCCCTGCCATTGGGAATCATGACACTCCTGTAATGCATATTCTGCCAATTCAGGCCAGGTGTCTATTTTAGATGCCCAGTAATCAAAGGGGAATGACGTGTGAGGGAGAACATCGATAAGGGAGGAAAAATAGTTTGTAACCATACTGGACAAATGTTGTCTCCTGTCACTTTGAATTGATGCAGCAGTGCCTGTCGTGTCTGCGGTCATTGCGAAATCATTCCACAACCTGGTCATAAAACCCCTCTGTCCAGCACCACTTCTGATTTGTGCACCTCTAACACCTCTGCCATGTTGCCCCCTGCAGCTCGTGTGAGAACCATCACCGCCGCTGTGTGCTGGGAATGCCTGAACCAAACGGTCTACAAGAGTTGCTTGTTTGGTAGCCAATATTTGCTCAAGGTTCTCATGTGGCATGACATTTTGTAATTTCCCTTTGTAGCATGGATCCAGGAGGCAGGCCAACCAGTAATCGTCATCGGTCATCATTTTTATAATGCGGGGTCCCTTTTTAGGATACGCAAGGCATAATCAGCCATGTGGGCCAATATTCCAGGTGTCAATTCACTGCTTGTGCTGGGTTGAGGAGCACATTCTTGCAAATCAACATCACTTGACTCCCGCAAAAACCCTGTACCTGACCTTGCAACGCCACCCGTTTCTATTGCCCCCTGAGAACCATCCTCCTCCCATAAATATTCATCCCCATCATCCTCCTCCTCCTCCTCTTCGTCCGCCACCTCGTCCAGGAGAGTTCCCTGAGCAGACAATGGCTGACTGTCATCAAGGCTTCCCTCATCATCGGCTGGAGACGCCTGCTCCTTAATGTGCGTCAAACTTTGCATCAGCAGACGCATTAGTGGGATGCTCATGCTTATGATGGCATCGTCTGCACTTACCAGCCGTGTGCATTCCTCAAAACACTGAAGGACTTGACAGAGGTCTTATACCTTCGACAACTGCACACCTGAGAACTCCATGTCTGCCATCCAACTGCCTGCCCGTGTATGTGTATCCTCCCACAAATACGTTACAGCACACCTCTGTTCGCACAGCCTCTGAAGCATGTGCAGTGTGGAGTTCCACCTTGTTGCAACGTCGATTATTAGGCGGTGCTGGGGAAGCTTCAGCGATCGCTGATGGTTCTGCATACTGCTGGAGTGTACGGGTGACCGGCGGATGTGCGAGCAAAGTCTTCGCACCTTCAAGAACAGGGCTGGTAACCCCGGATAATTTTTCAGGAAGCACTGCACCACCAGGTTCAAGGTGTCAGCCAGGCAAGGTATGTGTTTCAGTTCTGAAAGGGCTATGGCAGCCATAAAATTCCTTCCGTTATCACTAACTACCTTGCCTGCCTCAAGATGTACACTGCCCAGCCATGACTGAGTTTCTTGCTGCAAGTACTCTGCCAGTACTTCCGCGGTGTGTCTGTTGTCGCCCAAACACTTCATTCCCAACACAGCCTGCTGACGCTTACCACTAGCTGTTCCACAATGGGACACCTCGTATGCAACACTGGCAGCTACAGATAGAGTGGTAAGGCGAGTGCGCTCTGTGGATGAGCTTTCGCTTCTGGAGGAGGAGGAGGAGGGGTGTCGAACGCCTACTGCCAACTGTTTCCAAGACCGTGGGCTAGGCAGAACTGTCCCACTATGGCTGTCCCCTGTGGACCTTGCATCCACCACGTTAACCCAGTGCTACGTGATGGACACATAACGTCCCTGGCCATGCCTACTGGTCCATGCATCTGTTGTGAGGTGCACCTTTCTACTGACTGATTGCCTGAGTGCATGGACAATGAGGTCTTTGACATGCTGGTGGAGGGCTGGGATGGCTTTTCTCGCAAAGAAGTGTCGACTGGGTAGGTCATAGCGTGGTACTGCATAGGCCATCAGGGCTTTGAAAGCTTTGCTTTCAACCAACCGGTAGGGCATCATCTCTAACGAGATTAGTCTAGCAATGTGGGCATTCAAACCCTGTGTATGCGGATGAGAGGATGAGTACTTCCTTTTCCTAACGAGAGTCTCTTGTAGGGTGAGCTGGACTGGAGAGCTGCATATGGTGAAACTAGCGGGGGTGGTGGTGGACATGGCAGATTGAGAGAGGGTTGGTGATGGTATTCTTGATGTTGGCCTACATACAGTGTTTCCTACCAAGAACCTGGTGATTCCCTGACTGCTTTGGCCTTGCGACTATACCTCCACATTTGCTGCAGGTGGTGTCCTAAACGGTGGGCTTACAGTGAGGGAAGCAATGTAGCGTTGCTGACTACCTTCATTCTGAGCGGGTGCACCAACATTACGGGACGTTTGGTAGTTAGTCCAGGCTTGCAAGTGCATGCTGGTTAAATGTCTACTCATGCACGTTGTATTTAAATTTGTACATTCTTCCCTCTGCTGAAGGTCTTTGAGCATTTCTTACAGATAACTTTGCACTGATCATTCGAATCTTGGTTAAAAAATTGCCACACTGCACTCTTCCTACTATCGAATAACTTTTCAGGCATTGCACGCTGTGCTACTTTCACTGGATGGCCACGCTGTCCTAAAACTGTTTTTGTTTTTGATACACGGTTTTGGCCTGATACGGGCCTGCCAGATGAAAGCTGTTGCGATGTTGATGCCTGCTGCGGATCATCCTCCTCTGCTTCAGAGCTACTGCCAGCGGCACCCTGTTCCCCCAATGGCTGCCAATCTGGGTCAACAACTGGGTCATCTATCACCTCCTCTTCAATATCCTGTGCACCTTCCTCTGTGTCATCGTGTAAGGTGCTATAGCGTTCGGGACGGGGCACCATAGTCTCATCAGGGTCAGATTGTGGCTCAGTACACTGCGAGGGCAATGTAGTGATCTGAGTCAATGGAACAGCATAATAATCTAGCTGTGGCTGTGCATCTGTGCACTCCATGTCCAATTCTTCTTGTAATGGGCTGTTAACTATTTCCCTTTCTAACCCTGACACGGTATTTGTAAAGAGCTCCATGGAGTAAACTGTAGTGTCGCCTGCCGCATCCTTCACTTTTGCTTTGGGTGAAGGACACAAGGAAGCGACTTGTTCCTGACCGGGACCATCCACTGACGACTCGCTGCTTTTATATTTCGAACTTTCTGAAGAGGAGGCGAAAGAGCTAGAGGCTGAGTCAGCAATGAAAGCCAAAACTTGTTCCTGCTGCTCCGGCTTTAAAATCGGTTTTCCTACTCCCAGATAAGGGAGCCTTCGAGGCCTTGTGTAGCCAGACGATGACGCTGTCTGAACAACTCGAGCCTTAGGTGCTATTTTGCTTTTCCCACTACTACCAGATGCTCCACCACCACCATCATTACCAGTTGGCAGTAACCACCCACGGCCTCTTCCACCAGACTTCCTCATTTTTGGGAAAATGTAACCAAACTAACAACCGTTATATGGTACTGTAAAACAAGGTAGAAGGTGTATATAAACTTGTTGGCAATTTAAATCTCCCTTTTTTGTGCGGGAAACTGCTGCAAAAATCAGGCCCACTGTACTACATTACACAATGTAAGTGCCAGAAAGTGGCTGGCAGATATACGACAAACAGAACTGACGCTGATCCACTTGGGGGAAATTTAAATCTCCCTTTATTATGTGGGAGACTGCTGCAAGAACCAGGCCCACTGTATTACATTACACAATGAAAGTGGCAGAACTTGGCTGGCAGATATACAACAAACAGAACTGACGCAGATCCACTAAGGGGTAATTTAAATCTCCTTTTATTATGTGGGAGACTGCTGCAAAAACCAGGCCCACTGTATTACACTACACAATGTAAGTGGCAGAACATGGCTGGAAGATATAAATATAAAAAAGGGGCTGTACTACAATAACAATCTGTCAGGACTCTGAACATTTTTTACCTTTTGTGCATTACTGCCCTTTTCCAAGATGGCGTCTTTGGTCTCATGTGCACTGTGTCTTCCTGCTATAAAACTCCACCCCAGCCTTCAGTCTGTGGTAGAGTATTCTGCCTTGCATCCAGCTCCTGACCTCTGATTACTCACTGGCTATACACCTGCTCCTGTGAACCTGTGTGGTGATCCTGCTACTCTGCTCTGAGTTCCTGCTGCATACACCAGTTCCAGTAATCCTACTTCATCTGCTGCTCGTGTTTACTTCATCTGCATTTTCTGGACATGTAAGCTGCTTCTGCTCTGCAATAACCTGAGACTATTAACCAGGCCTCCCTGGTTGAGCTAAGATATGATTTGAACTGCCTTATAAGCATATCTATCTGTGTTTGGACTAAGACAAGGATTTATTTGTGTCAAGTTTCCTCAAGAATAATTGTGCTTCATAGACTTTCTGCTTGATTGCATTTCCCTCTGAAGTCTTCTATAGACTGCTAAGCTGCGTTTATTATTTGCATCAAGTGTTGTGGACTTGAGTTTCTCTCTGCACCTGTTTGAATCACCGTGTGATAATATAGACTTTACCACTTATAAAACTGTGTCCTGTAGTTGTCTTGTTCCACACAAAGAGTCTCCTGAGTTTCCCCTATAATTATTACAGGATACTCTAGCCATAAAAAAAAGGAGACTGTTGGAACAATGACTGCAGAAAGCAGATTAGAGCTGGTGTTTTCCATAATTAGATCACTGCAGAAAGATGTGGAAGGTCTGCAAAAGAAGTTTGGAAGCTTTGAACACAATCAACAAGTGTTTGGACAAACTTTGCAGGACTTAAGCAACCGCATGGCAGCCCAGGAAAACAAACTTGCTGGCATAGAGTCCCAGTATGGACGGGCTTTTCAGGACATAAGCACGCAACTAGCTGCACAAGTGACTTTACCCTCTGGGCAACCGCCACCAGCTAGCCCACCTAAGTTGCCCCCATTCAGATTTAATGGTGATCGCGACAAATTTCGTGGCTTTGTGAATCAATACTGAATCCAAAAAAGTTCCCAATTGCCGTAAAAAGCAAAAAAATGCAGAAATAGGCATCAGGACCTGAAATTACGTCACGGCTTGCTGTGATTGGTCGCGTCGCGGTCACATGGGCGGCACGCAACCAATCACAAGCCGTGACGTAATTTTAAAAATGCGCGCGTCTCCTGCCTCCCGTGACGTCACGGCTTGTGATTGGTCGCGTCGCCCATGTGACCGCGACGCGACCAATCACAAGCCGGAACGTAATTTTAAATTCCTGAATGCCTAGAATTAGGCATTGAGGACCTGAAAATTACGTCACGGCTTGCTGTGATTGGTCGCGTCGCGGCCACATGGGCGGCACGCGACCAATCACAAGCCGTGACGTCACGGAAGGAAGTAAAAAGGCGCATTTTAAGCAAAGAACGCTGCCGGTTCCCTCGGTGAGGTCCAGGCTGCGTCGGAGAGGTGAGTATAGCAATATTTTTTATTTTAATTCTTAATTTTACACATTAATGTTGTTTCGATACCGATACCACAAAAGTATCGGATCTCGGTATCGGAATTCCGATACCCGCAAGTATCGGCCGATACCCGATACTTGCGGTATCGGAATGCTCAACACTAATTGTCACTCATTAAAGTGGAGTAAAAGTGTGACACGATTGTTGCTATCAGCGATCTAGGAGTTAACATGAACATGCTGTTAACAGGAACATGTTGTTCTCCTTCCATTCAGCACTTTTTCCATCCATTTCAACATGTTTACTGCCCCCCAGAACTCCTTGTAGGTTGTACTGAAAAAATGCTACGATTTCCAACTGACTTCCATTATACTTGTTACTTGAAACTGCAGCGCCCCAGGGTCCTGGTCGTTGCAGTAATGTCATTCTCCTCTAGGGGAGGGTGATGTTACGTTTGGAGGCAAAGAAGGACAACTGCATACAGGTATCACAAACATGCAACACATTTCACACTCCAGGCCACCAGGGGGAGCTCTGCTCCAATTTATTAGGTCACTCCCCACACTTAGGTAAAACTGGTGACCTGTAGGGAAAGTTAGTTAGTTGCTGGCTGAGCTTCGCTCAGGTAGTTGGTCCCTGACAGGGGTGGGATCCTGTCAGAGATCGAGGAAGAAGGACACGGAGCTGTGCATGCCCTGAGAGCTGCAGCTTCCAGACACTGAAGGAGAACTGTATTGCACAGAGGGTGAAAGAAGTCATAGCAAAGGAGTGGATACCAGAAGGAGACCAGCCCTACACAGGCTGCTTCCTTCTGAGGATCCCGGTAGCCGGAACACCGAGGGAGCAACGACCCTTTATGCCTTGCTCCAGAGACCGGCAGGACAGCTAATTTCACGCTATCTGCCCGCCCTATACCCAGGAGGCAAGGTGGCACCCCTGAGAGGCTGGGGCATGAAAGAGTCCCTGTAAAAGCCTCAAGCCACCGGTCATACAGGTTTGTCCTATCCTATCCGAGGGACAGAGAGAGAGAGACATAACATCTATAACATCTGTGAGGACCTTATGAAAAGCTTAGCAGTAAGGGACTACAACACTGCAGCGCTAGAGGAAGGCTACTGATTTCCACCTGGACAAGGGAACTCTGGACTTGCCTCCAAACCGGCTGGACTCTGCCTGCCCTGTGATCTGGTGCCCTGGACTGTGGATGCTGAAGTCTTCAGTAAAGGTAAAGAGACTGCAACCTTGTGTCCTCGTTCTTCTCTGCGCCTCTCACCATCCACCATCTACACACCGGGAAGCCCTGGGGACATACTTCACCTGTGGGAAGGTATACCATCTAGCTGCCATAACATCACCCCAGCGGACCCCTCAAAGCAGCATCGGTCACCCTGACCGAATACCACAGGTGGCATCACGAACATATCCCTTTAAAAACCTTTCCATTTTAAACGGACGTCCCAGGGCTACGGACCGGGTCAGCCACCATGACATCCCCCTGTGAATCGAAGGACCCGATACCGAGTACCCCGCCGCCCTGACAGGGCGATACAAAACGAGCACCCGAGCAATAGGAATTGCTTAATTCGAGTAACGAGCATCAGAGCAGTTTAATGCTTGCTCATCTCTAGTTTTTACTCTGCAGATTATCACTATGAGGCAGGTAAATATTGCTTTGGCTTGTTTGATTTTTTTTCTGATTTAATCTTTTGAGCAGTGTACAGTACAATGGAATATACCTTATATTTCTGAATCTGTATCTCTGTGTTTTTAGATGAAAATATAAAATAAATAATAATATTCATTGAATTAATCATTCTATTTATAATGCAAAAATATAATTTAGGGTAGAATTAAAGTTCTTTTTATAAAACTGAAGTGTTACAAATTAACTATTAGGAAAGCAAATCACACCTCTGCCTATGTGTACATTCACCCCACAGTATTTTCTGCCTGGATGCTGTGCAAGGAAAAAACTGACCTTACAAGAACCAATGTAATTCAATAGGGCTGTGCATTAACATCAGTCTATTTGGTATTTCGGATTAAATTTGCCTCTTTGATGGCATACATTTGGCACACGGATGACAATACGGATGAAAAATCATCCGTTTTGCTGGATACCAGTCCTTTTCAAATCATTCCTCGGTCCCCACCTCCCGAATCTTATGGCTTTTAGTTATTACTAGGCAAAGTAACATTACATCCATAGAGAGATAAAGTCATGAACTACGTTATCCTATGTCTACTGCAGGGTATAATATACATAGTTATTAAGGCTGAATGAAGACTTTAAGTCCATCTAGTTCAACCCATAGCCTAACCTAACATGCCCTAACATGTTCATCCAGAGGAAGGCAAAAAAAAAACATGTGGCAAAGAGTAAGCTCCACATTGGGGAAAAAAATTCCTTCCCGACTCCACATACGGCAATCAGACTAGTTCCCTGGATCAACGCCCTATCAAGGAATCTAGTGTATATACCCTGTTACATTATACTTTTCAAGAAAGGCATCCAGTCCCCTCTAAAAATTAAGTAATGAATCACTCATTACAACATCATACAGCAGAGAGTTCCATAGTGCTGCTCTGCTCTTACAGTAAAGAATCCGCGTCTGTTATTATGCTTAAACCTTCTTTCCTCCAGACGTAGAGGATGCCCCCTTGTCCGTCTCAGGTCTATGATTAAAAAGATCATCAGAAAGGTCTTTGTACTGTCCCCTCATATATTTATACACTAAAATAAGATCACCCCTTAGTCTTCGTTTTTCCAAACTAAACAGCCCCAAGTGTAATAACCTATCTTGGTATTGCAGACCCCCCAGTCCGCTAATAACCTTGGTCGCTCTTCTCTGCACCCGCTCTAGTTCAGCTATGTCTTTCTTATACACCGGAGACCAGAACTGTGCACAGTATTCTAAGTGTGGTCGCACTAGTGACTTGTATAGAGGTAAAATTATGTTCTCCTCATGAGCATCCATGCCTCTTTTAATGCATCCCATTATTTTATTTGCCTTTGTAGCAGCTGCCTGACACTGGCCACTGAATATGAGTTTGTCATCCACCCATACACCCAGGTCTTTTTCATTGACGGTTTTGCCCAGAGTTTTAGAATTAAGCACATAGTTATACATCTTATTACTTCTACCCAAGTGCATGACCTTACATTTATCCCCATTAAAGTTCATTTGCCATTTATCAGCCCAAGCTTCTAGTTTACAATAATCATCCTGCAATATAAAATTGTCCTCCCCTGTATTGATTACCCTGCAGAGTTTAGTGTCATCTGCAAATATTGAAATTCTACTCTGAATGCCCCCTACAAGGTCATTAATAAATATGTTAAAAAGAAGAGGGCCCAATACTGACCCCTGTGGTACCCCACTGCTAACCGCGACCCAGTCCGAGTGTGCTCCATTAATAACCACCCTTTGTTTCCTAACCCTGAGCCAGCTCTCAACCCACTTTCACATATTTTCCCCTATCCCCATTATTCTCATTTTATGTATCAACCTTTTGTGTGGCACTGCATCAAAAGCTTTTGAAAAGTCCATATACACTACATCTACTGGGTTCCCTTGGTCCAGTCCGGAACTTACCTCTTCATAGAAGCTGATCAAATTAGTCTGACATGAACGGTCCCTAGTAAACCCGTGCTGATACTGGGTCATGAGGTTATTCCTCTTCAGATACTCCAGTATAGCATCTCTTAGAATGCCCTCCAGGATTTTACCCACAGTAGAGGTTAAGCTTACTGGCCTATAATTACCGAGTTCAGTTTTTGTCCCCTTTTTGAATATTGGCACCACATTTGCTACACGCCAGTCCTGTGGTACAGACCCTGTTATTATGGACTCTTTAAAGATTAAAATTAATGGTCTATCAATGACTGTACTTAATTCCTGCAGTACTCGGGGGTGTATCCCATCCGGGCCCGGAGATTTGTCAATTTTAGTGATTTTTAGACGCCGCCGTACTTCCTGCTGGGTTAGGCAGGTGACACTTAATGGGGAATTTTTGTTATCACTGATCATATTGTCTGCCATGGGATTTTCTTTTGTAAATACTGATTAAAAAAAGGCATTAGCATATTGGCTTTTTCCTCATCCTCATCCACCATTTCACCCAGACTATTTTTAAGGGGGCCAACATTATCATTTTTTAGTTTCTTACTATTTATGTAGTTATAAAATATTTTGGGATTATTTTTACTCTCTCTGGCAATGAGTCTCTCTGTCTCAAATTTTGCTGCCTTGATTAGCTTTTTACAGAATTTATTTAATTTTTTGTATTTATTTAATGCCTCATCACTACCTACTTCCTTTAATTCTCTAAATGCTTTCTTTTTGTCACTTATTGCGCCCCTTACAGCTCTATTTAGCCATATTGGTTTCCTCCTATTTCTAGTATGTTTATTCACATACGGTATATACTGGGCACAGGTCCTATCCAGGATGCTAATAAACATCTCCCATTTTCTTTGTGTATTTTTATGTCTCTGGATATCGTCCCAGTTAATTGCACCAAGATCCTCTCTCATCCATTGGAAATTTGCCCTCCTGAAGTTTAGTGTCATTGTAACCCCTCTACTACACATCTTATTAAAGGATACATGAAAACTTATTATTTTGTGATCACTATTACCCAAGTGACCCCCAACCCTTATATTTGATATGCGGTCTGGCCTGTTGGTTAATATTAGGTCTAGCAGTGCCCCCCTTCTTGTTGGGTCCTGAACCAGGTGTGAAAGGTAATTGTCTCTCATAGTTGTCAAAAACCGATTACCTTTGCTGGAACTGCAGGTTTCTGTTCCCCAATCTATTTTAGGGTAGTTGAAGTCCCCCATAATAATGACTAATATCACTGTGGACAAAATGCCACCGGGTATAAAAGACAAGACACTGGACAATGTGGAGATTTTATATACTTGTGTGCACAGTATGTAGATGAAATGTCACTGTGGCCTCTACACAACACAGGGCTGTGGGATGGAGGTGTGGGGGGCACAATGTGAAATATAAGCATTTTTTGTTATTTTCATTGACGTGCATCACTGCAGATTTGCACCTATCAGCCATAACATGGAAAGCACCTACTTAATATTTTGAGTATTTTGGAGACCTGAGTGATGTTTGATGTGTAGCACGGCACATTCTCCTACTGAAAGGGACCTCTGCCAGTAAGGAACATGGATGCCATAAAGGGGTATACTTTATTTTTAGATGAGTCCTGGGACATAATACCAAATTGGTAAATCCACGTTAGTTTGATGAATAGGAGGGTGAAGGGGAAGACAGAGAAATATTCACCTCGTGGGTAATTTGGGTCTGAATCCACCAGGATTGACTTGTCTTCACCTGTGTTATAGTGTCATATACTGGAGCACAGAAATATTTCTCTTGTACTTGGGAAGCCACGTTTCCTCTTCTATCTGCAATCTTTATGTGCACCCTAATGTTACAATTTATTATTTCTCCTGCTATATTTAGGGGATTTGGTGCCCTCCTTACTATATTCTGTAACACTGCTGTGTTCCTCCATCTCCGATTGTTATTTTAATATGTCTTTGTGCATATGTTGTTTTTAATGAGATCATGTCCAGCAAATTTTCATATTTAGTGCATAAGATACATTTATTTATTAAACTTTATATTTGTTGTTGCATAAGTTCTTGTATTATTCCTAGGTGCTCACAGTTTTTTGAACAGTTAGATGCAAAACATTTAAGGCCCATCAGTAAAATCTTAAGAAATAAAAATATGTTACATTGCAAAACAAAACTTTTCATATACTGGGTCATGTTATTATGTCAAACATAGTCCTGCAGCAGTTGATGACATCATCGCTTACACTCAGACTGATGATGTCACAATGGCGATGATGTCACAATACTAGGTGACTGTTAGGTTAAGGATTCCGTTGTCACTTTTCTTACTTTACCTTCAACTGTTGGAGAGTGAAGACAACTTTTGCGCACTTAGCAAATTCGTTATTTTCGATATTAACTTATCATGGGACGAAAAAGGAAGTGTGGTGAAAAGAATAAGAAGAGTGCTAAAAAGAGATGCACGGAAGAGAGTTTTTCTCAGCGAGGAGAAACTTCTCAGGACATTGTACAGGACGTACCTGTTGAGAAAACAGATGATCCCTGTACAACATCTTCTGGATATCCACCAGAGAGGAAGACCCTTAAAAAGGGGACAAAAAGAGGGAACTCATCTCCTGAGAAGGAAGATGAAACCCCAAATAAGAGAGGAAAAATTGTGGAAACTTCTCAGGACATTGTACAGGACGTACCTGTTGAGAAAACAGATGATCCCTGTACAACATCTTCTGGATATCCACCAGAGATTAAGACCCTTAAAAAGGGGACAAAAAGAGGGAACTCATCTCCTGAGAAGGAAGATGGAACCCCAAATAAGAGAGGAAGAATGGTGGAATCTGAGAGTGGAAAGGATGTTACCTCTGATAAAAGGTTTAGCGGATCAGCTAAAATCAGGAGCTCTCACCTACATCATGAGAGAGTTGAAAATCAAAGCTGTAGAGAACACCTTAAGAGAAAGAGGACATCTGACACTGAGACCACCACAAAGAGAAGACGTGAGACTGACAAATCCATCGATCAAGCTCCAGAAGGTAAAATCTATAGTCATTTAGTCACAGGCCACATCCATGTTTTATATACAGTGTTCATTTATTTTACAAAATGTAACCTAATGACATAATCGTATCCTGTACATCTTACCATTTACATCAGAGCTCTCCACCTTCTATACTTGGGGCTCTCCAGCCAGAACATGGTGGTAACCAGGTTCATCATGGTTCAAAGTTTATGATAGCTTTTTAAAAAAATGCCAATTTATTGTAGCATTATATGTGAGTGTGACTGTAAGATTAATTGTTTGTTCTTATATCTATTTTATTTTCTAGGTGTAATCGGTGCTCAGACCACCAGCCCTTCAGAGCAAGTGACTGCCTGTCTTTCCCTGGAGAGTTTCATCTTTACCAGGATGCTTGGAGAAGGCGGTTTTGGCAGGGTGATGCTGGTGACACATCAACCCAGCGGACATCAGCTGGCGGTCAAGATGGTCAAGAAGAGGAAATTGTTGGAGTACGCTAAACACAACCTCCGCTTAGAGAGAGAGGTCCTGGAAATCACTGAAGACAGCAGATTCTTCACACATGCATATGGGACCTTCCAGACAGCGGTAAGAGACTCCTCGCCTTCTAGAAAGTCTCTCCTTTCTCCCCATCATGTCCAGTTGCTTCCATTAGATTGTAAATTCAATCTTTGCCTGTGCAAATGAATAGCCCTGCTGCATGCTCTGTGTGCCTGTATTCCCTGGGCACCATTACTGGTGGCTATCATTAGAGGATTTTGACTTAAGGTACCTTCACACGAAACGACATTATAACGATATCGCTAGCAATCCGTGACGTTGCAGCGTCCTCGCTAGCGATATCGTTTCGTTTGACACGCAGCAGCGATCAGGATCCTGCTGTGATGTCGCTGGTCGCTGAATAAAGTCCAGAACTTTATTTGGTCGTCCGATCGCCGTGTATCGTTGTGTTTGAAAGCAAAAGCAACGATACCAGCGATATTTTACACTGGTAACCAGGGTAAACATCGGGTAACTAAGCGCAGGGCCGCGCTTAGTTACCCGATGTTTACCCTGGTTACTAGCGTAAAATGTAAAAAAAACAAACAGCACATACTCACATTGCGTCCCCTGCAGTCTGCTTCCTCCTCTGACTCAGCGCCGCAAAGTGAAAGTGAAAGCAGCACAGCGGTGACGTCACCGCTCTGCTCTCGCTGTACGGCGCTCAGTCAGTCAGGAAGTGGACGCAGGGGGACGTGAATGTAAGTATGTACTGTTTGTTTTTTTTAGATTTTACGCTGGTAACCAGGGTAAACATCGGGTTACTAAGCGCGGCCCTGCGCTTAGTTACCCGATGTTTACCCTGGTTACCAGGGGACCTCGGCATAGTTGATCGCTGGAGAGCGGTCTGTGTGACAGCTCTCCAGCGACCAAACAGCGACGCTGCAGCGATCGACATCGTTGTCGCTATCGCTGCAGCGTCGCTTCGTGTGAAGGTACCTTTAGTTTTCACCCTGGACACCTCTCCAGTGTGTGCAGACAAGGAGACATGTCTTCTGAACATACAGTAGAGGTCCCAGAACCATAGTAAATGTTATTAGGATGGATAAAATCTGCATTATTTACAATCATCTTCCCTCCTCTCGCACAGGACTATGCATTTTATGCCATGGAATATCTGAGTGGTGGCGATTTGACTGCATTTATCGATTCCAGAGGCCCCCTGGATGTCTGCACGACCAGGTAAGAGAACAGCCGCTCTGTGATTTCTGTGGCCGCTGTCTCCCCTCATAGTTATTAGTGGTTCAGTAGAACAATTAATGCTGATAGGATTTTTTTTCTTCCTTATTAGGTTCCTTGCAGCAGAAATCTTGAGTGGAATAGAGTTTCTCCACAGTCGGGGGATTATTCACCGGTAATAAGCCATTTCTTTTTTTTATACGTAGGGAAAGATTTACTATGGGAAATAGTTAAATGTGCCAGAATTGTGGTGTTATTTGTGCCAAACATCTGGTGAACATGACGTGTACCACATTCATGAAGTGTTTTGGACACTTTTTGGGGCTCACTCGAAGAGGGGTCAAGGCTTTTCTGGAAATGGGAATAGTTTGATAGGAATCCATGTGGCTTACAATGTCACAACGAGCAACTAAACTGTAACCAGATTTTTGTTAAAATTATTGGCTGTAAGTAATGAAAACAATAGTGGTGTAACATCAGACAAAAGTCTCTGAAGATGCTCCTAATTTGTCAAACAGCCACTGTGATGAATGTGGCGTGTTTTCAGACTGCCTGGTATATGTCTACACAAGATAGGATTAGTGAATCTGCCCCCAGTGTTTAGTGAGTGGTCCTGTGAAGCCCCCACAGTAACCCCAGCACTACAGCTCATCTATGTCTGATTCACAGAACTATTTTTCTTTCTTTTTAAGGGATTTAAAACCAGACAACATTCTTCTGGACGGTGATGGACACGCTAAGATTGCTGATTTTGGCCTTGCTGCTATGAATGTATTTGGCTCTCAGAAGATCAGTAAATTTTGCGGCACTCCTGGCTATTTGGCTCCTGAGGTGACTATGTGACTACTAATATCTCATACTTTATTATCCACCTGCAATTCTCACTTAATGTGGAGCTTGTGGAATCACAGATCTATCACCACAGCGGCCCACATTTACTAACGCTAACTAATAGATGGACTGTGTAAGAGCCCCCATACATATTAGACTAAAGTCAGCCGAACTGGCCAATATCAGAAGGATCAGCCTAGAGAAGAACGGTGGCTCAGTGGTTAGTACTGCAGCACTGGTGTCCTGGGTTCAAATCCCACTAAGGACAACATCTGCAATGAGTTTTTTATGCTCTCCCCGTGTTTGTGTGGGCTTCCTCTGAGTTCTCTAATTTCTTCTCACACTCCAAAGACATACTGATAGGGAATTTAGATTGTGAGCTCCAATGGGGACAGTGATAATAATGTATGTAAAGCGCTGTGGAATAAGATAGCGCTGTATAAGAAAAGCATAAAAAATAAACAGTCTAATGTGTACTGGGGCTTCTCAACTTCAGAGGTAGCTATCAACGAAATGATCTTTTGGCCGACATGTAATACTCTATGTATGGGGGCTTAGGTGTGGAAAAACACTACCAGTAAACATGGACCACGGTAGTTTTCTCTCTCCCAGGATGGACAATAAACTAACTTACTCTTCTAATCTTATGTTTCCACAGATTTATCGTCTACAGCCCTTTAATTACACGGTCGACCTGTTCGCTTTTGGGGTCATAGTCTTCCAAATGGCCACAGGATATTACCCGTTTTACTCTGGTCAGTGTTTACGAAGGCTTGCCTATTCAGTGAAATGTGACAAACCTTGCTATCCATACACCATGGATTCTCACCTCAGGAACGTCATAGAGAGAGTGAGTAAATAGACACTTATACCTGGAGACATAGGAAGGATAGACCAGTCATGAGTTTTGATAATATACCGCACATTTCATCACCACTGTTGGGTATTTCAGCTATATCCAATAGAAGGACTTGGGACAATGCTGGAGCCCCAGGACAGCCTCTCCTATATGTACAGCGTTCTCATCTACAGGCCAATTTATACAATAAAGAGGCTGCGGCGCTCACCAAAACCTCTCCACACAGCTAATCATCAGGATTATTGGGTATCATCGGTCCCTGACTGATCGACTACTGATGGCCTATCCTGTACTATCCTGTCCTGTACTATCCTATCCTGTACTATCCTATCCTATCCTGTCCTTTAATATCCTATCATGTACTATCCTATCTTGCACTATTCTGTCCTATTGTATTTGTTTCTAGCAATGGTTGTTTTAATAAATCCATCTTTCTATAAGAAAATGAGAAAATAATTCTGTAACTGCTGTTTTTCTGAGATTATTTATATTATTACTTGTGATATAATAATGTTTCTTATTTATTTGCAGCTCTTGTGTAAATCACCAGAGAAGAGGCAGGATGTTTGCAGCAATTTAAAAGGACATCCATTCTTCTCGACCATAAACTGGGAGGAATTAGAGGCGGGAAGGTCACGTCCACCATTTACAATGACACCTGTAAGTGCACAGCGTTATTTTATTATAATGTCACCTCCTCGTCTGTGTAATGTGATAATATGTGTAAGAAATACTCAAATAATGAGCAACAATCCTACATAGTGTAGGCCAGAATGTGTTTATCCTCCCCTGCTGGTAAATGGGAGGAATTACAGTAAGGGGCAGGATGGACAGGCTTTTAAACATATTTCTCAAAAGTGTAATTATTGTCCCCAGTTCTTCAGAAGGCCACTTAACTCGGATCTATTAAGCTGCGTTCACACTGTGGATTTTTTTTGTTGCAAAAACGCCATAATGCTCTCGACATTTTAGGGGGGAAACCAAAACAAAAGTATTCATTTTTGTTGATACTGGGACAAAAGAACCCAATGTGGTTGCAACGTGTGAACACAGCTTTATGGTGCAGTTGTAGCAGATGTGGATACCGCAGATTGCCAGGCAGCACCAGTAGTTGACTTGTTCTCAAGCTGCAGGTAACGATGCATCATGGCGATTAGCGGTAATCTGCACTCGGCTACCACGGCTCATCCACAATCTGTACAGGTGCCCTCAGGAGGGGACGGATATAATTAAATACCTAATGAAGTAACCAGACTGATTTGTCTTTCTTCTATAGATCCCAATTTTGGAAACCAGCAGACAAATGGAATTGGACCAAGTGATGTCTGGCATTGAAGCTCAGGAACCACCTATAACCCCGGAGGACCAGCAGCTGTTCTGTGGTTTCTCCTATATCAGCAACAGGTGGAAGAGCATTGAAAGCCGCAGAAATAATGGCAATGGAAATATAACGTAGTCCCCTCCCCCCCAATACCTGACTACTGGGTCAGGGAGGCGCGGACCTGGGTGTGGTCTGAAGAAACAGGCGGGGTCTGTTGGAATCCCACCCCGAGTTCTTCCATCTACTCTGTTACATATCAGAGACCATAGTGTCCTGCATTCTCTATTGCTGCCCCATAACTCACCTGGCTGGCATGCTGCTTGGAGATGTAGGACCATCAGACTACAGGACGGCGCGGTGGCGCAGTGATTAGCACTGTTGGCGAGCAGCGCGGTGCTCCTGGGTGGAAATCTGGGACACCATCTGCACAGAGTTTGTTTGTTCTCCCCGTGTCTGTGTGGGTTTTCCCCGGGTACTCCGGTTTCCTCCCACAACTCAAAACATACTGATAGGAGAAAAAAAATAAAATTATTAATTATTGAACATCATCATCCTGTATCTCGTGTATTTCTGTATTTATCACCAGTATGTGACATATAGAAAGGTGGTAACACTGCACAGTGTCAGGACATTCATATACTATTACTTATCCTCTACATTACACACTGTTACGGAACCCCCCAGCACCCAGAATATGTTGTGTAGTTTTATGTATGTATAATAGGTTCCATGTGAGATGCATGTCCCTAATGCATCAGCCCTCAGGCTGCGCCCCTGGGCAGAGGGGACAAGATATCCCCCTTCTGACCTCCCCCACCTTTGTAATTCCCACAGTAAATATCGGCAGGCTCTGGCCACCTGCGGCTATTGTAATGTATGTCTGGCCTGCCGCTTTTCAATTGTCCTGCCCTTTGTATCTGTGTGATATATTCTGTGTCCTGTGAGTAAAGTGTTGTCACACTGGAAATACTTGGAGAAGCTGTGATCTTTTATATGCGCCCATGTAACCAAGCAATTCCAGCCAGCGTCCTTCATTCAGACTCCAGCCAAAGCAGAGTGGACCTCCTGAAACACGGGGTGGTAGTGAAAGAGTTACTCCAGCACGGTAGACCCCGTTACACACACCTGTAAGAATTCACTGATGTCCACAGTGACATAAAACATGAATTTCTGAATAAGTAGGTTTTGAGCCTCTAGTAGTCTGCACAGTTACGATGTAACATGTAAACTCACCGGCTCCTTCCTACAGCCCTCCCTATACGTTGTTATTGCTTCCTCCTGAGAATGAGGTTGTGTTGTTACTAGAACTCCGGGTTTTCAGTTACTACGTGCGCTATGAGGAATTTATTTAGCTGTATATGTACAGCGGATGTTGGTTGTGAGTGCATGGAGCGGGCTCAGGAGCGGAGAGCGCATCCTACAAGGCGGCAGTGGGTTGGATACACAGCTGACTCGCATCTATAACTGACTGAGGTGGCATTGTTACTAGAACGATGGGTTTATGCATCTTCCTGCAGCCTCTAACGCTGACATTATCACTCAGTTCCATCTCCCCATGAGGCCTAATGTCCGTCAGTCGCTAATCTATTGTATATCTGTCATATCACAAGCAGAATAAAGTTACATCAGTCGCCCAATAACTTGGCAGGGCAGTAACGTCCCTGACTACACGGGTGGAATACTATAGCCGCAGGACTCTGCTGGTGATACACAGCACAGAATAGCGCAGTATGGCGTCACATGGCAGAGAATTATCATGACATGTACTGTACATAGCAATGAGAATATTCTGGGAACTGGGTGATATTTCTGTGGCTCCAGGTTCAGCAGTAACCCATAATATCTATCACAGGATGTGACCGTCCAGTCTACTCTATCACAAAGTTACACAAATTCTCCACATTTCTAGTGATCTCAATGGTTAATGTAAGTTTTCCGCTTCTCATCAAGCATTCTTCCCCACATCTCGGTGTCTACAATAGGAATGTTCATGTCCTGCCCCCGAGAATACAAGAACCTGCACAGGACGCCTACTTTTGAGTGGGTATGTAATCCACACCAGTTTTTGGACCAGGACAAGGCCAAGTTGTCTGTGATTTGACACATTGAAGGCAAAGTGATAAATATTAAATTAAAAAAACATAAATTCACAGCTTTATCCCCTTTCTGACCTTGGATGTACGGGGTATGTCATGGCGATTTCACACATTCGCTGCCAGGTGTTCAGCTAACATGAAAACTGACCCCCAGCTCTCACTGCCAGGAGCGGCGCCCCCACTGCCCTCGGCAGTTTAACCCCCTAAATGCTGTGAATGATATCAATCTCAACATATAAGGGGCAGGGAAAGGTAGGGAGGCTCTCTCTCCGCTCTGATCGGCGCCCCTGTGAGGGCCTGATCATTGCCATGGCGACCCGGGTCACCAGGCTAGCAAGCTTGTTACATTATGCTCAGCGCATGGTCTAACAAGCTTGTGTGTCAGTGCAGACCTGACAGCTGTAAATCAATACTCAGAGATATAGATGAAATTCACAAAGTAAGTGCTCAGAGTAGAGCACCGGATAAATGTGATCCCAAACGTTATGTAAAATGTTCCCATTAAAAGCTTGGACTCAATCTACAAAAAAAGGAAGTCCCCACTCAGGTCTGTCATCTGTTAACAGAAATATAGGGGGCTTCCACGTTACTGGTCACACAAAGACTCTGGAAAAGTGAAAAGGCTCCTCACCCTACAAATGAAATCCAGCAAACTCTGCGCTCTCAAATCCAAATGCCCCTCTCCCTTCTAGGTTTTGAGCACCTTGAGGGGTGCAGTTTTTAGAATGGTGTCACTTTTGGGTATTTTCTATCATATAGACCCCTCAAAGTGACTTCAAATGTGATGTGGTCCCTAAAAAAAAAATGGTGTTGTGAAAATGAGAAATCGCTGGTCAACTTTTAACCCTTATAACTCTCTAACAAAAAAAAATTTGGTTCCAAAATTGTGCTGATGTATAGTAGACATGTGGGAAATGTTACTTATTAAGTATTTTGTGCGACATACTGTATCTGTGTGATTTAAGGGCATGAAAATTAAAAGTTGCAAAATTTCCATTTTTTTCACAAATAAACGCAAGTCATATCAAAGAACTTTTACCACCATCATGAAGTACAATATGTCACAAGAAAACAATGTCAGAATCACCGCGATCCGTTGAAGCGTTCCCGAGTTATAACCTCATAAAGGGACAGTGGTCAGAAATGTAAAAATTGGCCCGGTCATTAACGTGCAAACCACCCTTTGGGGTAAAGGGGTTAAAGATTAAACAGTGCTGTAGCTCAGCTCACCAATTAGTAGAGTGAAGTTGTCAGAAGCCATGCACGGATCCAGTCAGAGCAGCAGCACGTGTACAAAGATGAAGGGAGAAACGATCCAGCGGAAATAGAGGCTTTCTTTTAAAAGTAAAACTTAGCATTTATTCAAGCCTAAAAACTCAAAAAATACAGGTTATGTACTATAAAATACTGTTAATAGGTCCTACTAGTTTTGACTATCTATCCCATCAATGCCTTTGCAACCTGATTGAGGGACTCTGATGGGATTTTATAGCAAATTGCTGCTTCCAAGCTCCACATCCTAAAAAAGGGATTGTCCACTACTAAGACAACCACTTCTCAATCTGAATGTTTGCCCCCGTTAAAATAAAATCACCTAAACTCACCTCACACTCAGCGGAGGACGATTGTAAGGAGTGGCACAGACAGACTTAGCAGGCCTAAAATAAAAAAGTAGGCTAAATGCAGTTCAAAATTGGTAACAGCAGTAAACTGGCGGCATAGCTTTCTTCAGTGGAGGACAACTGTAAGGAGTGGCTGACACAGTTAGTAGGCCAAAATAATAAAGTGAGGTAAATGTTTGCCAAAACAAAATTTCAAAAATAAACAGGTGGCATAGCTACGTACAGGGGTGGGCTCCTCTGCTGAGTAGCAGACAGTGGTAGTTGGCGCAAAGTATTAAATGGTCTAAATGGAGGCCAGGGCCCCTGTATATTTTAACTATCATCTATCATTTCAACCAATTTGTATTGGCAGTGCCATTGAAGGATTTATCAGCACAGACTACACTGTGGTGGAGCAGGGAGAGGTAAGCATTGCAAGTGGTAGAGCACAGTTCGACCAGGGGGGGAACACTCTCTCGTGGGCGGCAGTACTGGCACAGGGCCCCTCATATTACGACGGTGTGTCTGACGTTGGTTGTGCACCATCACCGTCAGAGACACTTCATTGTACTATGAGCGACCCTGTGCCAGTGCCGTCGCCCAAGAGTGGGCACACCCACCTGTCCAGGCAAACGGCACTCGCACGGGTGCTTGCGCTAGGTGGTGTGTTATGATCCTTAGTGGTTGAGGATCACAAATTACTCCAGCAAGGTGACTAAACATAGGACAAGCTCTAGGGAGGTGGAAAACTGGACTGACCGCAAAACTGAACCTATCCAACCACACTAGAGGCAGCCGGTGAACGTGTCTAAAATCCTAGACGTCTCGAGCCAGCCTGAGGAACTAACTACCCCTAGAGAGAAAGAAAGACCTCTCTTGCCTCCAGAGAAATAATCCCCAAAGATATAGAAGCCCCCAACAGATAATAACGGTGAGGTAAGAGGAAGGCACATACACAGGGGTGAAAGCAGATTCAGCAAAAGAGGCCCACTAATTCTAGATAGCAGAAAATAGAAAAGGGGTCTATGCGGTCAGTAAAAACCCTTACAAAATATCCACACTGAGATTTCAAGAACCCCCACACCAACTAACGGTGTGAGGGGAGAAACTCAGTACTCTAGAGCAACCAGCAAGTAAGAAATCACATTTTAACAAGCTGGACAAAAAACATGATGAACGCTGATAATCAGAAACTGAACAAACAAAAACTTAGCTTATCTTGGAGAGACTGGGAGCAAGGTAGTCACCAGGAATCTGAAGAGCACTGAATACATTGATAGCAGGCAAGGAACTGAGTATCCAGGTGAGCTAAATAGGAAACCAACCAAGGATAATGAACCAGCTGATGAAGCCAACTTGCAGAAAGACAACACTACACAGTACCGCTTGTGACCACTAGAGGGAGCCCAAAAATAGAGTTCACAACAGTACCCCCCCCCTTGAGGAGGGGTCACCGAACCCTCATCAAGACCCCCAGGGCGATCAGGACGAGCTGCGTGGAAGGCACGAACCAAATCGGCCACATGAACATCAGAGGCGACAACCCAGGAATTATCCTCCTGACCATAGCCCTTCCACTTAACCAGATACTGAAGTCTCCATCTAGAGATACGAGAATCCAAAATCTTCTCCACCACGTACTCCAATTCGCCCTCGACCAGCACCGGAGCAGGATGCTCAAGAGAAGGAACCACAGGTACCACATACCTCCGCAACAAAGACCTATGGAACATATTATGGATGGCAAACGATGCCGGGAGATCCAAACGAAAAGACACCGGGTTAAGGATTTCCAAGATCTTATAAGGACCGATGAAGCGAGGCTTAAACTTAGGAGATGAAACCTTCATAGGAACATACTGAGAAGACAGCCACACCAAATCCCCAACACGAAGTCGGGGACCCACACCGCGGTGGCAGTTGGCAAAGCGCTGAGCCCTCTCCTGTGACAATTTCAGATTGTCCACCACATGGCTCCAAATCTGCTGCAACCTATCCACCACAGAATCCACCCCAGGACAGTCAGAAGACTCAACCTGACCCGAGGAAAAACGAGGATGGAAACCAGAATTGCAGAAAAAAGGCGAAACCAAGGTAGCAGAACTAGCCCGATTATTAAGGGCAAACTCGGCCAATGGCAAAAAAGTTACCCAATCATCCTGATCAGCAGAAACAAAACATCTCAAATAAGTCTCCAACGTCTGATTAGTTCGCTCGGTTTGGCCATTAGTCTGAGGATGGAAGGCCGACGAAAAAGACAAATCAATGCCCATCTTAGCACAAAAAGTTCGCCAAAACCTGGACACAAACTGGGATCCTCTATCAGACACAATATTTTCAGGAATGCCGTGCAAGCGAACCACATTCTGAAAAAATAGAGGAACCAAATCGGAGGAGGAAGGCAGCTTAGGCAAGGGCACCAAATGGACCATCTTGGAAAAACGATCACACACCACCCAGATGACAGACATTTTCTGAGATACTGGCAGATCTGAAATAAAATTCATGGAAATGTGCGTCCAAGGCCTTTTCGGGACAGGCAAAGGCAAAAGCAAATCGCTGGCACGAGAACAGCAAGGCTTAGCCCGAGCACAAATCCCACAAGACTGCACAAAGGAACGCACATCCCGCGACAAGGAAGGCCACCAGAAGGACCTAGCCACCAAATCTCTGGTACCAAAAATCCCAGGATGACCCGCCAACACCGAAGAATGAACCTCGAAAATAACTCTGCTGGTCCATCTATCCGGAACAAACAGTCTCTCTGGTGGACAACGGTCAGGTCTATCCGCCTGAAATTTCTGCAGCACTCGTCGCAAATCTGGAGAAATGGCAGACAAAATCACTCCCTCTCTGAGAATACCAGCTGGCTCAGAAACTCCCGGAGAGTCAGGCACAAAACTCCTAGAAAGTGCATCAGCTTTCCCGTTCTTCGAACCAGGCAGGTATGAGACCACGAAGTTGAAACGGGAGAAAAACAACGAACAACGAGCCTGTCTAGGATTCAGGCGCTTGGCAGACTCGAGGTAAATCAGATTTTTGTGATCAGTCAGGACCACCACACGATGTTTAGCTCCTTCGAGCCAATGTCGCCACTCCTCAAATGCCCACTTCATAGCCAACAACTCCCGATTACCAACATCATAATTTCGCTCGGCAGGCGAAAACTTTCTTGAAAAGAAAGCACACGGCTTCATCACAGAGCCCTCAGAGCTTCTCTGCGACAAAACAACCCCTGCTCCAATCTCGGAAGCATCAACCTCGACCTGGAAGGGGAGAGAGACATCTGGCTGACATAAGACTGGAGCTGAAGAAAACCGGTGCTTAAGCTCCCGAAAGGCCTCCACGGCCGCAGGAGACCAATTAGTCACATCAGAGCCCTTCTTGGTCAAATCCGTCAAAGGTTTAACCACACTAGAAAAATTAGCGATGAAACGACGGTAAAAATTAGCAAAACCCAAGAACTTCTGAAGACTCTTAACAGACGTGGGCTGAGTCCAGTCATGAATAGCCTGGACCTTGACTGGGTCCATCTCCACAGTAGAAGGAGAAAAAATAAAACCCAAAAAGGAGACCTTCTGTACTCCGAAGAGGCATTTTGAGCCCTTCACAAATAAAGCATTAGCACGCAGGACCTGAAACACCATCCTGACCTGCTTCACATGGGACTCCCAATCATCAGAAAAAACCAAAATGTCATCCAGATAAACAATCATAAATTTATCCAGATATTCTCGGAAAATGTCATGCATGAAGGACTGAAACACAGAAGGAGCATTAGAGAGTCCAAAAGGCATCACCAAGTACTCAAAATGGCCTTCGGGCGTATTAAATGCTGTTTTCCATTCATCTCCCTGCTTAATGCGCACAAGATTATACGCACCACGGAGATCTATCTTGGTGAACCAACTGGCACCCTTAATCCGAGCAAACAAATCAGACAATAGTGGCAAAGGATACTGAAATTTGACTGTGATTTTATTCAGAAGGCGATAATCTATACACGGTCTCAAAGAACCGTCCTTCTTGGCCACAAAAAAGAATCCTGCACCAAGAGGGGAAGAGGATGGGCGAATATGTCCCTTCTCCAAAGACTCCTTTATATAACTCCGCATCGCGGCATGCTCTGGTATAGACAAATTAAAAAGTCGTCCCTTAGGGAATTTACTACCAGGAATTAAATTTATAGCACAGTCACAATCCCTATGAGGGGGCAGGACCAGGGGCGGACCTACCGCCGGTTCAACCGGTGCAGCCGCACCGGGGCCCGGAGGTGGAGGGGGGCCCTTGCAGGCAGGGACATACAGGGGCCCGGCTTTGTGCTGCTGCAGTAGATCGGTGCACGGGTGCAGGCCCCGCACTGTATTAGCAGTGTACAAGTGCCGGCCGGCATCTTCCTATTGCAGACACAGCAGGAGCCTGTGTGTCTGCTGATCTGACGTCACCTGCGCGCCGGAGAGGAGAGATGAAGTTAGTAGAAAGCCATGGGGTCCCGGGCAGGAGGTATGTGACGGGCTTCATCTCACTCCTGCTTTCTTATCTGCTTTCTGTAGAGGATCTCTCTGTACTGTGAGATTTATTGCACCACCTTAAGTTTACATACAGATAAGGTCTCGGCTCCAGCGTCACCCGATCTGCATGTAAGCTGAAGCTGCAGCAATAAGGCTAGGTTCACATTGCGTTAGGGCAATCCGTTAAGCGCATAGCGCTAGCGAATTGCGCTAACGCAATGCTTCTCTAGGGTCCGCGTTCGGCGTCCCCGCTAGCGCAGATCCCCGATCTGCACTAGCGAGGAACGGACCTCGGGCGCGCCGCGGACGCTGCAAGCAGCGTCCGAGGTCCGTCACTCAAATGACGCGACATCGCTAGCGCCCGCCCAATGTGGGCGTGCGCTAGCGATGCGCTCACCATTACAGGCTATGGCGGCGTTAACGGACTACGTTAACACCGCGTTATGCCGCGGTGTAACGTAGTCCGTTAAACGCGGTCACATAACGCAATGTGACCCTAGCCTTAGTCACAGTGATCCTCACCCTGCACTGTGTGACCCTGAGCCCGGCTCCAGGACATCCCACATTATATATCAAATATATATTTGTACTATGTGCACATATATAGTGTTATGTGCACTGAGCACTGACCAGGCTGCAGGAACTCACATTATAATATAGTATATTATAATGGTCAGTGCTCAGTGTATATAACACTATATATGTGCACATAGTACAGTGCACAGTATATACAGTATGGAGCCTCATGTGCAGTCATTATACAGTATGGAGCATCATGTGCGGTCATTATACAGTATGGAGCATCATGTGCGGTCATTATACAGTATGGAGCCTCATGTGCAGTCATTATACAGTATGGAGCATCATGTGCGGTCATTATACAGTATGGAGCATCATGTGCGGTCATTATACAGTATGGAGCATCATGTGCGGTCATTATACAGTATGGAGCATCATGTGCGGTCAATATACAGTATGGAGCATCATGTGCAGTCATTATACAGTATGGAGCATTATGTGCGGTCATTATACAGTATGGAGCATCATGTGCGGTCATTATACAGTATAGAGCATCATGTGCGGTCATTATACAGTATGGAGCATCATGTGCGGTCATTATACAGTATGGAGCATCATGTGTGGCCATTATACAGTATGGAACATCATGTGCGGTCATTATACAGTATGGAGCATTATCTGCGGTCATTATACAGTATTGACCATCATGTGTGGCCATTATACAGTATGGAGCACTGTGTGGCCATATTTTTTTATTTATAATTATTCTTTATGAAAGTGTGATCAGCAGTGCTAAATGGGTGTGGTTGGGACGTGGATATGGGTGTGACTAGTTATGAATGGGTGTGGCCAGAGGCGTGGCCTAAAATTTGCCGCGGCGCACGTTGCGCGCCACAAGCTTGGTCCCTCTTTCCCATCTTCAAAAGTTGGGAGGTATGATGCTGGGCAGGGAGGGGGGCCCAGACACATTTCTTGCACAGGGGCCCAAAGCTGTCAGTGTCCGCCACTGGGCAGGACACTGGACCTGGGCTCATCAAATACATCCTGGTAGTCAGACAAAAACTCAGGGACCACAGAAGGAGTGGAAGAAGCAATAGACACCAATGGAGTATCGCCATGAATTCCCTGACAACCCCAACTAGACACAGACATAGCTTTCCAATCTAAAACTGGATTATGAGCCTGCAGCCATGGCAGACCCAAAACGACAACATCATGTAAATTATGCAGAACAAGAAAGCGAATCACCTCCTGATGAACGGGAGTCATGCACATGGTCATTTGCGTCCAATACTGAGGTTTATTCTCAGCCAATGGCGTAGCATCAATTCCCCTCAGAGGAATAGGAAATTCCAAAGGCTCCAGGACAAAACCACAGCGCCTGGCAAATGACAAATCCATCAGATTCAGGGCAGCACCCGAATCCACAAAGGCCATAACCGAGTAGGACGACAAAGAACAAATCAAAGTAACAGACAAAATAAATTTAGGCTGTATAGTACCAATGGTGACAGGTTTAGCAACCTTTTTTAAGCGTTTAGAGCATGCTGAGATAACATGAGCAGAATCACCACGGTAAAAGCACAACCCATTTTGACGTCTATGACTTTGTCGCTCAATTCTGGTCAGAGTTCGATCACATTGCATAGACTCAGGTCCCTGTTCAGAAAATACTGCCAAAGGATGAGCAGATTTGCGCTCCCGCAAACGCCGATCAACCTGAATGGCTAAAGCCATAGAATCACTCAGACTTGTAGGGGTGGGGAACCCCACCATAACATCCTTAATGGCTTCAGAAAGACCTTCTCTGAAATTTGCAGCCAGGGCACACTCATTCCATTGAGTAAGCACTGACCATTTCCGAAATTTTTGACAATACACCTCTGCTTCATCCTGCCCTTGAGAGAGGGCCAGCAACGCTTTTTCTGCCTGATTCTCAAGATTAGGCTCCTCATAAAGCAATCCAAGAGCCAGAAAAAACGCATCCACATTAAGCAATGCAGGATCTCCTGGCGCCAGAGAGAAAGCCCAATCCTGCGGGTCACCACGCAACAAGGAGATAACAATTTTTACTTGCTGAGCGGAATCACCAGAGGAACGAGGTCTCAGAGATAGAAATAACTTACAATTATTCTTAAAATTCTGAAACCTAGATCTATCTCCAGAAAACAACTCAGGAATGGGTATCTTTGGTTCTGACATAGGGCTATGAATAACAAAATCCTGAATACTTTGCACCCGTGCAGCAAGATGATCCACACTAGAAGTCAGAGTCTGAACATCCATGTCTGCAGCTGAGCTCAAAACCACTCAGAGTTCAAGGGGATGAAGGAAGCTAGACAGACTGCAGCACAAAAAAAAAAAAAAAAAAAAAATGTACTCAGGTCTTCTTTTAATCCCACTTCTGCGATGCATAAAACACTTTTGGCCTGCTATACTGTTATGATCCTTAGTGGTTGAGGATCACAAATTACTCCAGCAAGGTGTCTAAACATAGGACAAGCTCTAGGGAGGTGGAAAACTGGACTGACCGCAAAAGTGAACCTATCCAACCACACTAGAGGCAGCCGGTGAACGTGTCTAAAATCCTAGACGTCTCGAGCCAGCTTGAGGAACTAACTACCCCTAGAGAGAAAGAAAGACCTCTCTTGCCTCCAGAGAAATAATCCCCAAAGATATAGAAGCCCCCAACAGATAATAACGGTGAGGTAAGAGGAAGGCACATACACAGGGGTGAAAGCAGATTCAGCAAAAGAGGCCCACTAATTCTAGATAGCAGAAAATAGAAAAGGGGTCTATGCGGTCAGTAAAAAACCCTTACAAAATATCCACACTGAGATTTCAAGAACCCCCACACCAACTAACGGTGTGAGGGGAGAAACTCAGTCCCCTAGAGCAACCAGCAAGTAAGAAATCACATTTTAACAAGCTGGACAAAAACATGATGAACGCTGATAATCAGAAACTGAACAAACAAAAACTTAGCTTGTCTTGGAGAGACTGGGAGCAAGGTAGTCACCAGGAATCTGAAGAGCACTGAATACATTGATAGCAGGCAAGGAACTGAGTATCCAGGTGAGCTAAATAGGAAACCAACCAAGGATAATGAACCAGCTGATGAAGCCAACTTGCAGAAAGACAACACTACACAGTACCGCTTGTGACCACTAGAGGGAGCCCAAAAATAGAGTTCACAACAGTGGTGACCACGGCCCTGTGGGGGGAGTCAGCCCATTTAGGGAGGTAAAAAATGGCCTATGGTGGACATTCAGCAGCTGCAAATGGAGGAATTGGAGCAGTCAGTAAGAGGAGGCCAAAAGAAAGACATTTTTCAGGCAAGCTACGTGTCAGCAGGGGAAAGTGGGGCAAAATAATTAGAAATCCATGACTGGTTCATTTTAATGAAGGTTAGATCATCAACATTTTGGGCAGCCAGACGAGTCCTTTTTTCGGTCAGTATTGAACCAGCAGCACTGAAGACTCTTTCTGATAGCACACTAGCAGCTGGGCAAGCGAGCTCCTGTAATGCATATTCTGCCAATTCTGGCCAGGTGTCTATTTTAGATGCCCAGTAATCAAAGGGGAATGACGTGTGAGGGAGAACATCGATAAGGGAGGAAAAATAGTTTGTAACCATACTGGACAAATGTTGTCTCCTGTCACTTTGAATTGATGCAGCAGTGCCTGTCGTGTCTGCGGTCATTGCGAAATCATTCCACAACCTGGTCATAAAACCCCTCTGTCCAGCGCCACTTCTGATTTGTGCACCTCTAACACCTCTGCCATGTTGCCCCCTGCAGCTCGTGTGAGAACCATCACCGCCGCTGTGTGCTGGGAATGCCTGAACCAAACGGTCTACAAGAGTTGCTTGTTTGGTAGCCAATATTTGCTCAAGGTTCTCATGTGGCATGACATTTTGTAATTTCCCTTTGTAGCATGGATCCAGGAGGCAGGCCAACCAGTAATCGTCATCGGTCATCATTTTCATAATGCGGGGGTCCCTTTTTAGGATACGCAAGGCATAATCAGCCATGTGGGCCAATATTCCAGGTGTCAATTCACTGCTTGTGCTGGGTTGAGGAGCACATTCTTGCAAATCAACATCACTTGACTCCCGCAAAAACCCTGTACCTGACCTTGCAATGCCACCCGTTTCTATTGCCCCCTGAGAACCATCCTCCTCCCATAAATATTCATCCCCATCATCCTCCTCCTCCTCCTCTTCGTCCGCCACCTCGTCCAGGAGAGTTCCCTGAGCAGACAATGGCTGACTGTCATCAAGGCTTCCCTCATCATCGGCTGCAGACGCCTGCTCCTTAATGTGCGTCAAACTTTGCATCAGCAGACGCATTAGTGGGATGCTCATGCTTATGATGGCATCGTCTGCACTTACCAGCCGTGTGCATTCCTCAAAACACTGAAGGACTTGACAGAGGTCTTGTACCTTCGACAACTGCACACCTGAGAACTCCATGTCTGCCATCCAACTGCCTGCCCGTGTATGTGTATCCTCCCACAAATACGTTACAGCACACCTCTGTTCACACAGCCTCTGAAGCATGTGCAGTGTGGAGTTCCACCTTGTTGCAACGTCGATTATTAGGCGGTGCTGGCGAAGCTTCAGCGATCGCTGATGGTTCTGCATACTGCTGGAGTGTACGGGTGACCGGCGGATGTGCGAGCAAAGTCTTCGCACCTTCAAGAACAGGGCTGGTAACCCCGGATAATTTTTCAGGAAGCACTGCACCACCAGGTTCAAGGTGTCAGCCAGGCAAGGTATGTGTTTCAGTTCTGAAAGGGCTATGGCAGCCATAAAATTCCTTCCGTTATCACTAACTACCTTGCCTGCCTCAAGATGTACACTGCCCAGCCATGACTGAGTTTCTTGCTGCAAGTACTCTGCCAGTACTTCCGCGGTGTGTCTGTTGTCGCCCAAACACTTCATTCTCAACACAGCCTGCTGACGCTTACCACTAGCTGTTCCACAATGGGACACCTCGTATGCAACACTGGCAGCTACAGATAGAGTGGTAAGGCGAGTGCGCTCTGTGGATGAGCTTTCGCTTCTGGAGGAGGAGGAGGAGGGGTGTCGAACGCCTACTGCCAACTGTTTCCAAGACCGTGGGCTAGGCAGAACTGTCCCACTATGGCTGTCCCCTGTGGACCCTGCATCCACCACATTAACCCAGTGCTACGTGATGGACACATAACGTCCCTGGCCATGCCTACTGGTCCATGCATCTGTTGTGAGGTGCACCTTTCTACTGACTGATTGCCTGAGTGCATGGACAATGAGGTCTTTGACATGCTGGTGGAGGGCTGGGATGGCTTTTCTCGCAAAGAAGTGTCGACTGGGTAGGTCATAGCGTGGTACTGCATAGGCCATCAGGGCTTTGAAAGCTTTGCTTTCAACCATCCGGTAGGGCATCATCTCTAATGAGATTAGTCTAGCAATGTGGGCATTCAAACCCTGTGTATGCGGATGAGAGGATGAGTACTTCCTTTTCCTAACGAGAGTCTCTTGTACGGTGAGCTGGACTGGAGAGCTGCATATGATGAAACTAGCGGGGGTGGTGGTGGACATGGCAGATTGAGAGAGGGTTGGTGATGGTATTCTTGATGTTGGCCTACATACAGTGTTTCCTACCAAGAACCTGGTGATTCCCTGACTGCTTTGGCCTTGCGACTATACCTCCACATATGCTGCAGGTGGTGTCCTAAACGGTGGGCTTACAGTGAGGGAAGCAATGTAGCGTTGCTGACTACCTTCATTCTGAGCAGGTGCACCAACATTACGGGACGTTTGGTAGTTAGTCCAGGCTTGCAAGTGCATGCTGGTTAAATGTCTACTCATGCACGTTGTATTTAAATTTGTACATTCTTCCCTCTGCTGAAGGTCTTTGAGCATTTCTTACAGATAACTTTGCACTGATCATTCGAATCTTGGTTAAAAAATTGCCACACTGCTCTCTTCCTACTATCGAATAACTTTTCAGGCATTGCACGCTGTGCTACTTTCACCGGATGGCCACGCTGTCCTAAAACTGTTTTTGTTTTTGATACACGGTTTTGGCCTGATTCGGGCCTGCCAGATGAAAGCTGTTGCGATGTTGATGTCTGCTGCGGATCATCCTCCTCTGCTTCAGAGCTACTGCCAGCGGCACCCTGTTCCCCCAATGGCTGCCAATCTGGGTCAACAACTGGGTCATCTATCACCTCCTCTTCAATATCCTGTGCACCTTCCTCTGTGTCATCGTGTAAGGTGCTATAGCGTTCGGGACGGGGCACCATAGTCTCATCAGGGTCAGATTCTGGCTCAGTACACTGCGAGGGCAATGTAGTGATCTGAGTCAATGGAACAGCATAATAATCTAGCTGTGGCTGTGCATCTGTGCACTCCATGTCCAATTCTTCTTGTAATGGGCTGTTAACTATTTCCCTTTCTAACCCTGACACGGTATTTGTAAAGAGCTCCATGGAGTAAACTGTAGTGTCGCCTGCCGCATCCTTCACTTTTGCTTTGGGTGAAGGACACAAGGAAGCGACTTGTTCCTGACCGGGACCATCCACTGACGACTCGCTGCTTTTATATTTCGAACTTTCTGAAGAGGAGGCGAAAGAGCTAGAGGCTGAGTCAGCAATGAAAGCCAAAACTTGTTCCTGCTGCTCCGGCTTTAAAATCGGTTTTCCTACTCCCAGATAAGGGAGCCTTCGAGGCCTTGTGTAGCCAGACGATGACGCTGTCTGAACAACTCGAGCCTTAGGTGCTATTTTGCTTTTCCCACTACCACCAGATGCTCCACCACCACCATCATTACCAGTTGGCAATGACAGCCCACGGCCTCTTCCACCAGACTTCCTCATTTTTGGGAAAATGTAACCAAACTAACAACCGTTATATGGTACTGTAAAACAAGGTAGAAGGTGTATATAAACTTGTTGGCAATTTAAATCTCCCTTTTTTGTGCGGGAAACTGCTGCAAAAATCAGGCCCACTGTACTACATTACACAATGTAAGTGCCAGAAAGTGGCTGGCAGATATACGACAAACAGAACTGACGCTGATCCACTTAGGGGCAATTTAAATCTCCCTTTATTATGTGGGAGACTGCTGCAAGAACCAGGCCCACTGTATTACATTACACAATGAAAGTGGCAGAACTTGGCTGGCAGATATACAACAAACAGAACTGACGCAGATCCACTTAGGGGTAATTTAAATCTCCTTTTATTATGTGGGAGACTGCTGCAAAAACCAGGCCCACTGTATTACACTACACAATGTAAGTGGCAGAACATGGCTGGAAGATATAAATATAAAAAAAGGGGCTGTACTACAATAACAATCTGTCAGGACTCTGAACATTTTTTACCTTTTGTGCATTACTGCCCTTTTCCAAGATGGCGTCTTTGGTCTCATGTGCACTGTGTCTTCCTGCTATAAAACTCCACCCCAGCCTTCAGTCTGTGGTAGAGTATTCTGCCTTGCATCCAGCTCCTGACCTCTGATTACTCACTGGCTATACACCTGCTCCTGTGTACCTGTGTGGTGATCCTGCTACTCTGCTCTGAGTTCCTGCTGCATACACCAGTTCCAGTAATCCTACTTCATCTGCTGCTCGTGTTTACTTCATCTGCATTTGCTGGACATGTAAGCTGCTTCTGCTCTGCAATAACCTGAGACTATTAACCAGGCCTCCCTGGTTGAGCTAAGATATGATTTGAACTGCCTTATAAGCATATCTATCTGTGTTTGGACTAAGACAAGGATTTATTTGTGTCAAGTTTCCTCAAGAATAATTGTGCTTCATAGACTTTCTGCTTGATTGCATTTCCCTCTGAAGTCTTCTATAGACTGCTAAGCTGCGTTTATTATTTGCATCAAGTGTTGTGGACTTGAGTTTCTCTCTGCACCTGTTTGAATCACCGTGTGATAATATAGACTTTACCACTTATAAAACTGTGTCCTGTAGTTGTCTTGTTCCACACAAAGAGTCTCCTGAGTTTCCCCTATAATTATTACAGGATACTCTAGCCATAAAAAAAAGGAGACTGTTGGAACAATGACTGCAGAAAGCAGATTAGAGCTGGTGTTTTCCATAATTAGATCACTGCAGAAAGATGTGGAAGGTCTGCAAAAGAAGTTTGGAAGCTTTGAACACAATCAACAAGTGTTTGGACAAACTTTGCAGGACTTAAGCAACCGCATGGCAGCCCAGGAAAACAAACTTGCTGGCATAGAGTCCCAGTATGGACGGGCTTTTCAGGACATAAGCACGCAACTAGCTGCACAAGTGACTTTACCCTCTGGGCAACCGCCACCAGCTAGCCCACCTAAGTTGCCCCCATTCAGATTTAATGGTGATCGCGACAAATTTCGTGGCTTTGTGAATCAATACTGAATCCAAAAAAGTTCCCAATTGCCGTAAAAAGCAAAAAAACTTCATACACAATGCGCTATAATAACCAATACCGTAATATTTATTAATAATTAAGACGATTAAAATGACAATAAATATTTCACCAGAAAAAAACCTCCAATGCAGTGGAGCGGATTATACACTTGACATCAACATTAACACATATGCAAGATAATGGACTGACTCCCAAGACAAAAGACCTACTTATTTCAATAAGTTCCACCTAGCCGGGTGATGTTAGCATACAAAACCGGCTCTATGTCTAACAGGTGATTAAAGTACTAGGGCTCCCCCAATCTATCATTGCCATAAGGCATACATATAGTTAAGACCGTAACCACCTTATAAGTATACATATAATTATATTGTAGGTCAAAAGAGCAGGCCATGAGTAACTAAACTTACATAGTGTAAAATGTCCGTGTCTCCGTTCCTTTACCCCAACGCGCGTTTCGTAACACTTCCTCAGGGGGCGTGTCAGGGTAGAGGGACGCTGGACATTTATACACTACCTCCTCCAATCAATACGCTGGCCCATGATGCTAGCGTCTATGTAGTCATAGGAACCAAGTGAGCGCTGAAGTTGTCTGCCGCGCACCGGAAGTGACCTCACCATCTCCGGACTGTGAACCGCAAACACTCAGGCGCTCACTTATGAGCGCTATGTGTGCCAGCTAAGTAAAAAATGCCGGAGATTAGTGAAGTCTGTGCGCAGACACGACAATCAGCAGCGCGCATTCCAAGACCAGACAGACTATCGCAACAACCATGATATTTAAGGTGCAAAGCATAATTATTGCATTACTGACCCATTTAAATAATAAATAATTAATTACTAAGCCCAGAAGACAAGAAAATTTTAATACAAAAAATCCCCCATGAAATATAATCCATATTGCAATATATACTAGTGAATTTACAATTTTGTTACATCCACGATAATAATAGTAGTGCTGCCAATTATTCATAATTTAACAAACATACAATTACATTAATGTAATTAATCAATAATATAATAAAGTGACTAAGTGAACATTAAAGTGCCATATTACATAAAAATATATATGTGCTACAAATCAATATCCGATCACAATTTTACCCATAACAAAACAATATATGAAAAAACTAATGTACATAAATGTGAATAAATAAACAATTTTATGTCTTCCATTGCTGTATTCTTCATTCAGTATGATTGTTCAAACACTTTCACGCAACCTAGGTCAGCTTAGACAGAGAGAGGATTACAGACAAAGTCCGGATATTACGACAAAAATAATCTGTTAATAATGAAAAGATACAAGTTAAAAACATGAAATACTAACACCAATAATATATCCCTAAACCCCTAAAAAAATGTCTTTGTGAATCAATGTATGCTATATTTTGATGCGCATGCTGACCGTTTTCCTACTGATAGATCCAAAGTATTGTGTGTAATATTGCTACTGACCTCACGAGCGCTCGCCTGGGCGAATCCGATGATTGAGTCTCGTGACCCACGGTTAAATAACATGGATGATTTCTTGGCCGCTATGGCATTAATGTTTGATGACCCTAATCGCCGTGCAACTGCTGAATCTGCTTTGTTGTCTTTACGCCAGGCTAAACGTTCTGTATTGAGTATGCCACTGAATTCAGTAGATTAGTGGTAGATACCAATTGGGACAGTTATGCACAATTGCCTATTGTTAAAAGGGGTCTGTCTAGTATTGTAAAAGATGAACTAGCCCGCTCTGAGTCACCACAAGAGCTAGAGACATTTATACAGCATTGTGTTCGCATAGACATTCGCCTTACTGAGCGTAGGCAGGAGAAATTTGCTGCATATAACCGTGTTTCTAACTTTTCCCTTCCTTCCAAAGAGCCTGCAGGTAAAACCTCTCGGGAGGTGGAGGAGGTGCCCATGCAAATTGATTCCATTCAGAGGCATGAGATCAATGAGTGCCGGGAGCATCGCCTTCGTGAAAGTCTATGTTTCTACTGTGGCCAGTCTGACCACTTCTTGATCAATTGTGCTAAGTGTCCTAGACGGCCTAACAAGGTGCTAGCAGCAATAGGGGAGTATGACAACTCTGATGATGAATCTGACTTCTCTGAATGTAGCCTGCCTTTAAACGCTGTATTCCATTCACTTTCTATGACTTCACCCCCCAAGGAGCTGAAGGAAAAGAACTCTCACTGTTCTCTCCCTATTAAGATCCTGTGTTCAGGACAGTGGATTTCCAGTGCAGCTATGATTGACTCTGGTGCAGGTGGCAATTTCATGGATATCGCATTTGCCAAAGAACATGGTATTGAAATTCAGCAAAGAGCCTCTCCAATTACCATGGAAACAGTGGATGGGTCACCTTTAATCTCTGGGCCTGTGGATCCGGAGACCGTACCCCTTGAAATTTTGTTGGAGCCTAATCAACAGGAGCAACTTTCTTTTTTGCTAATTTCTTCTCCTCATTTTCCTTTGATTTTAGGCATTCCTTGGTTGCATTCTCAGAACCCAATTATCAACTGGGAGACCAAGGAGATTATCTTCCCAACAAGGAGCAAATCAGCGCTAACAGAAGCTGTCCCTGAGTCCACAGCTGCGGAACCACATGTACAGGTATTTTCTTTACCTCCAGCATATAAAGAGTTCTCTGACATCTGTGACAAGAAGAATGCAGATCAGCTTCCTCCACACAGGCATTATGACTGTCCCGTTGAGTTGCTTCCTGGGGCAGCTATTCCTTTTGGTAACGTATACCCTTTGGCGGCACCTGAGCTTCAAGCCTTAAAGGAGTATATTGATGAAAATCTGGCCAAAGGTTTCATACGTCCTTCTTCCTCACCAGCAGGGGCACCTATCTTTTTTGAAAAGAAGACGGATGGGACCCTGAGACCCTGTGTTGACTATCGGGAACTCAATAAGGTAACCGTACAAAACCGTTACCCTTTGCCTCTGATTCCCGAATTACTGGAAAGAGTCCGCCATGCTAAGGTGTTCTCTAAACTGGATCTTCGTGGGGCTTATAATTTGGTGCGTATTCGTCCAGGGGATGAGTGGAAGACAGCATTCAGATGCCGGTATGGACACTTTGAATCTCTTGTGATGCCCTTCGAGGATTGTAACGCCCCTGCAACGTTTCAACACCTTGCTAATGACATTTTCAGAGATTTGTTGGACCAGTTTGTAGTGATCTATTTGGACGATATACTAATCTTTTCTGACTCTCTACAGGAACATGAAGAACATGTCAAAACTGTTTTAAGATTGTTGTGAATTCTGCTCTTGGGCTCCCTCCGGTGGTTATAAGTGGTAGCGCTGCTGTCTTTGGATCGCGGCATTCATCAGGTGTGTCCACTTATTGCAATTCTGACTGGGCTATTTAGTCTTGCTTGACCCTTTAGTCAGTGCCAGTTGTCCATTGTTCCTGGAGGATTCACTTCCCAGCCTGGTCTCTCCTGCTTTGCTGTTCATTTCAACAAAGATAAGTTCTGGCTTTGTTTTTTGCAGTCCACATGCTGTGGGCCTTATAGTTCAGTTTATTTCTATGTTTTGTCTTGTCCAGCTTCGTCTGTTTAAGGATTTGTTCAGCCAAGCTGGTATCTCTGGAGATGCAGATATACCCTCCATATCTTTAGTTAGATGTGGAGATTTTGTATTTTCTGTGGTGGATATTTTCTAGTGTTTTAATGCTGACCGCATAGTACTCTGTCCTATCCTTTCCTTATTTAGCTAGAGCGGCCTCCTTTGCTAAATCCTGATTTCAGTCTGCGTATGTTATTTCCTCTCCTCTCACAGTCAATATTTGTGGGGGGCTGTCTATCCTTTGGGGATTTTCTCTGAGGCAAGATAGTTTTCCCTTTTTTATCTCTAGGGGTATTTAGTCCTCCGGCTGTGTCGAGGTGTCTAGGGAGTGTTAGGTACATCCCACGGCTACTTCTAGTTGCGGTGTTAAGTTCAGGGTCTGCGGTCAGTACAGGTACCACCTTCTCCAGAGTACGTCTCATGCTGCTCCTAGGCCACCAGATCATAACATAAGATGTCTGAAAGAGAACCATCTGTATATTAAGCCAGAGAAATGCGAGCTCCATCATTCTGAGATACAGTTCTTAGGTTATATCATCTCTCCCCAGGGGCTGAACATGGAATCTGGTAAGATTCAGGCTATCCTTGACTGGCCGGTACCCAAGAATCTTAAGGAGGTCCAACATTTTATTGGTTTTGCAAATTTCTACAGACGCTTCATTCAAAATTTTTCTGATATTGTCTGTCCCATTACTGCCTTGACAAACAAGGAAAAGCCCTTTAAGTGGTCATCACAGGCTCGAGAAGCTTTTGATCGGCTTAAGATCTGTTTCACATCAGCACCGCTGTTAATACACCCAGATCCAACACATCCTTTCATTGTGGAGGTGGACGCTTCTGATAATGCTTTGGGGGCTATTCTCTCCCAAAGAACTGGAGAGAAGGGTCTGCTACATCCTTGTGCTTTCTTTTCCCATAGACTAACCTCAGCAGAGAAGAATTACGACGTGGGAGACAAAGAATTGCTGGCTATTATTGCGGCTTTCAAAGAATGGAGGCATCATCTGCAAGGAGCTGCACAACAGATCATAGTGCTAACTGACAATCGCAATTTAGAGTTCCTTAGATCCGCTAGATGTCTTTCTCCTCGTCAGGCTCGTTGGAACTTATTTTTAAATCAATGTAACTTTATCTCGTACCGTCCAGGTTCTCGTAATGGGAAGGCTGATGCTTTATCCCGAATCCATGCTGTGGATTCCGTACCTGGAGCCCCGTCCAAGACCATTCTATCTGATGCCAATTTCATCGGAGTTATGCACGATCAGGACTTGTGGAAGGAGTGCAGGGAGGCCTATGAAGGTGATGTATTTCTGGCCAACCCACCTGTGGATATTAATCTTGTCTTTAAGGGTGGCATGTGGTTCAGAGATCAACGTATCTGCGTCCCTGAGGTCGTCCGTCTGCAGATCCTCAAGTTGGTACATGACTCCAAGTTGGCTGGTCACAGGGGGGTACAGAAGACACAAGAGTTCCTGAGCCGATTCTTCTGGTGGCCAACTTGCCTAAAGGATAACAAGGACTATGTTCTCTTTTGCAAGGTATATGCCCGTTACGAGACTCCTCATGTGACACCTACGGGTCTTCTACAACCATTACCTGTTCCGTCCCGCCCTTGGGGGTCTATATCAATGGACTTTATTGTGGAGCAGCCTACATCGGGGGGCATGAATACAGTCATGGTGGTAGTTGATCGCCTGACTAAAGCTGCTCATTTCATTCCGTGCACCGGCCTCCCCTCAGCTAAAGATACAGTGAACCTGGTAATGCAGAATGTCAGCCTGTGGTGATTGATGGGCAAGAACAATTTGTGGTGGAGGAAATTATTGATTCCAGGATTCGCAGGAATCGGCTCCAATATCTGATAAGATGGCAGGGATATTCCCCTTAGGAAGACTCTTGGGAACCTGTGGAAACCAGGTCCAGGATCGTCCTGAGGCCGCTTCTAACGAGGGAGTAATGTCAGGACTCTGAACATTTTTTACCTTTTGTGCATTACTGCCCTTTTCCAAGATGGCGTCTTTGGTCTCATGTGCACTATGTCTTCCTGCTATAAAACTCCACCCCAGCCTTCAGTCTGTGCTAGAGTATTCTGCCTTGCATCCAGCTCCTGACCTCTGATTACTCCCTGGCTATACACCTGCTCCTGTGAACCTGTGTGGTGATCCTGCTACTCTGCTCTGAGTTCCTGCTGCATACACCAGTTCCAGTAATCCTACTTCATCTCCTGCTCATGTTTACTTCATCTGCATTTGCTGGACATGTAAGCTGCTTCTGCTCTGCAATAACCTGAGACTATTAACCAGGCCTCCCTGGTTGAGCTAAGATATGATTTGAACTGCCTTATAAGCATATCTATCTGTGTTTGGACTAAGACAAGGATTTATTCGTGTCAAGTTTCCTCAAGAATAATTGTGCTTCATAGACTTTCTGCTTGACTGCATTTCCCTCTGAAGTTTTCTATACACTGCTAAGCTGCGTTTATTTGCACCAAGTGTTGTGGACTTGAGTTTCTCTCTGCACCTGTTTGAATCACCGTGTGATAATATAGACTTTACCACTTATAAAACTGTGTCCTGTAGTTGTCTTGTTCCACGCAGAGTCTCCTGAGTTATCCCCTGAAAGCGTCATACGAAACGCGACTTTGGCGCGAAGATCGCCGACAGCATGGCCGATCCCACACTGGGATCAAGTCGGGTTTCATGAAACCTGACTTTGCCAAAAGTTGGCGATTTTTCAATTTGTCCGATCCGTTTCGCTCAACCGTAGTGGTGAGCACTTTTATCCCCCAAGTGGTTCACAGAAGCGTGAAAATAAAAAATCATATTTTTTCCACAAACATGATGGTTTAGTCCCCAATTTTTTATTTTCACAAGGGTAACAGAAGAAATTGCACCACAAAAGTTGTTATCCAATTTGTCCTGAGTACGCCAATACCTCATATGTGGGGGGAACCATTGTTTGGGCGCATGGCAGGGCTCAGAAGGGAAGGAGCGTCATTTGACTTTTTCAAGCTAAAATTAGCTGGAATTGAGATCGGACGTCATGTTGCGTTTGCTGTGCCCCTGATGTGCCTAAACAGAAGAAACCCCCCACAAGGGACCCCATTTTGGAAACTAAACCCCATAAGGAACTTATCTAGATGTGTGGTGAGCACTTTTATCCCCAAAGTGCTGCACAGAAGTTTATAACGCCCGGGTGTGAAAATAAAAAATCATATTTTTTCCACAAACATGATGGTTTAGTCCCCAATTTTTTATTTTTACAAGGGTAACAGAAGAAATTGGACCACAAAAGTTGTAGTCCAATTTGTTTTGAGTATGTAAAAAACCCATATTTGGGGCGAACCACTGTTTGGGTGCATGGCAGGGCTCAGAAGGGATGGAGCGCCATTTGACATTTTCAAGCTAAAATTAGCTGGAATTGAGATCGGACGCCATGTCGCGTTTTGTGAGCCCCTGAGGTGCCTAAACAGTGGAAACCCCCCACAAGTGACCCCATTTTGGAAACTAGACCCCATAAGGAACTTATCTAGATGTGTGGTGAGCACTTTTATTCCCCAAGTGCTTCACAGAAGTTTATAACGCCCGGGCGTGAAAATAAAAAAATCCTATTTTTTGCCCACAAAAATGATCTTTTAGTCCCCAATTTTTTAATTTCCCAAGGGTAACAGGAGAAATTGGACAGCAAAAGTTGTTGTCCAATTTGTCCTGAGTACGCTGGTACCCCATATGTGGGGAAAAAACTGTTTGGGCACACGTTGGGGCTCGAAAGGGAAGTACTGATGTTTTGGAATGCAGACTTTGATGGAATCGTTTGCGGGCGTCATGTTCCATTTGCAGAGCCCATGATGTGCCTAAACAGGAAAAAAACCCACAAGTGACAACATTTTGGAAAGTAGACCCCCAAAGAACTTATGTAGATGTTCCTCCTTTGAAATAAATCTGTTTCCTGTAAATTAGTAGTGCATGGAGATGTGGTACAATTTAAAGAAATCCTTCATACACAGGCCAGGTTTTTCGAGGCAGGTGTCGCATTGATAGATGGTGTCCTTGCGTATTCCTCTTTTGTAGCACACTTGGCACCTTTTTGCAGCTTACCTTTTCTTCCAGTTGGCGGACCACCCCCGGAAAATGCTGACCTGGTACAATACGTGCATCTTCAGTTCCAGAAGTACTGGGGCCCGCTCCTTCCCTCGTGCCAAACATCAGGGCCTTAACAACTACCTCCTGGAAATGAAGGTACGACGTATCGGTGTTGTGTGCATATTGTGACAGCTGGAAAGCGTTGAGCATTGCCATTTGTACAATGTGCACTGACAGCTTTTTGTACCACACCCTGACCTTTCTCAAAAGCACTGTACGGTTGGAAGAGTTGATCAGAGAGATCAACGCCCCCCCATGTTTTTGTTGTACCCCAGTACACAGGTCGGTTTGCTGACCTCTGTAGAGGTACCCCTTACAGTGCTGAGGGCGCTGCCATCACTGTGTATGGTGGTAAATAGAAGGACATCCCTTTTGTCCTTGTACTTGCCCACCAGCAGGTGGTCGCTACATTGGACTTTGCTCTCACCTTTTCTGAGAGTCTGCCCAAGTAGCGTCTTCGAGAGGCCTCTCTGATTTTTACGGACAGTACCGCAGGCTGTGGTACCTCGTGCAGAGAGAGATTTGTAGAGTGGGATGCTGGTGTAAAAGTTATCGGTATAGAGATGATAACCTTTATCCAGCAGTAGGTGCACCAAATCCCACACAATTTTCCCACTCACTCCCAGTATAGAAGGACACTCAGGCGGTTGAATCCTGGTGTCCTTCCCTTCGTAGACTCTAAAGTTGTGGGTGTACCCTGAGGTACTCTCACACAACTTATAGAGTTTGATTCCGTACCTGGCCCTTTCGCTGAGAAGGTATTGACGGAATCTGAGCTGCCCCTTATAATGAATTAAGGACTCATCCACACAGATGTCCCTTTGAGGCACGTACACTTCAGCAAACTTTTTGTTGTAGTGTTCGATGACCGGCCGAACTTTGAACAGATGGTCAAAGTTGGGGTCATCTCGTGCGGGACACCGTGCATTATCGTTGTAATGCAGGAACTTATGGATGGCCTCAAAACGCATCCGGGTCATGACCATTCGGAACACTGGAGTGTTATATAAAATATCAACACTCCAATATTGCCGAAGTTCAAGCTTCTTCAGGATCCTGATGTGGAGGACCAGGCCCCAAAACTGTATCATTTCAACTGCGTCTACAGGAGACCAGTTAGAATATGATGAACCCAAGTTTTGGTCCAAAAATTGCCGAGCATACAAGTTAGTTTGCTCCACCATGAGGTTAACGAAAGCCTCAGAGAAAAAGACTTTGAAAAAGTGAGGCTGGTGGTGTCAAACTTAATTCCTGATTCTGCCACAAAATCAGGAATCAGTGGCTCGTAATTTTCGGGTGGCGAGGTCCATACGGGGTCCGAAGAGGGGCGCGCTGGTTCGTCATCGGCAATGGTGGGCACTTCATCATCTTCATCAATAATGGGCGCTGCCTCATCTTCTGTCCTGCAGCATCTGCGTTGCAGGTTCCGCAGGGTCGGAGGAGGAAGATGAGGAGTGGGAAGAGGATGAGGAAGAATCGGAAAAATAAAGAAAAGTGGGATCCTCTCCCTCGCTATCAGTGTCGGAGGCAAGGAAAGAATATGCCTCCTCCGCTGAATAGCGCTGTTGGGTCGAACGGGACAAGCGGGACATTTTTTTTGTAAGTATGGTGCTTGGGTGTACTTTATTGGTAACTATGTGTAAGTGTGGGGGGGATAGTGCTTGGAGCAAACTACTCTGAAAAGAAAAAGCTAAAGGAAAAAAAGCAAATAGGGAAAAAAAAATACCTGTGAAAGAAAAGTCTAAAACAGCAGTCCCTAGCTCTGATAAGTGAACCGCGTCACTTATCAAAGTTCGGCGGCTGCTGGGTGTGCGAACGGGGATGTGAAAAAAAACTGACAGGCACGAGAGCTCTGATAAGTGAACCACGTCACTTATCAAAGTTCGGCCGCTGCTGGGTGTGCGAACGGGGATGTGAAAAAAAAACCGGCAGGCACGAGAGCTCTGATAAGTGAACCGCGTCATTCATCAAAGTTCAGCGGCTGCTGGGTGTGCGAGCGGAAATGTGAAGAAAAAGAAAAGGAATGCACGGGTTAGACGCTGTGGCTGGGTGAGCACACGGGGATGGGAAAAAAAAGAAAAGGAAGGCACGGGTTAGACGTGGTGGCTGGGTGAGCGCACGGGGATGGAAAAAAAAAAAGAAAAGGAAGGCACGGGTTAGACGCGGCGGCTGGGTGAGCGCACAGGGATGGGAAAAAAAAAAGAAAAGGAAGGCACGGGTTAGACGCGGCGGCTGCGTGCGCGCACAGAAATATGAAAAAAAAAACGGCAGGCACGAGAGCTTTGATAAGTGAACTGCGTCACTTATCAAAGTTCGGCGGGTGCTGGGTGTGCGCACAGGTGTGGTGAAAAAAAAAAAGGAAAACAGCAGGCACAAGCTCTGGTAAGTGAACTGCATCACTTATCAAAGTTTGGCGGCTGCGGGACGGGTGTACGGAATTGGGCAAAGGGGGCTGATGAAAAAAAGCGAGCACGAGTGTTGATCGGAGAACTGCGTCACCAATCAACGCTCGGCGGCTGATAAACGTGCGCACGGAGGCGGCGCAAAGAGGGATGGAGGGGGTTAAAAAAGAGGGGGGAGGGGGAAGGGGGGAAGGGGGGATTGGGGGGTGAAGAGAGATTGGGTAGGCGCTGATAACACTTACGTTTGTAGTCTCTCTTCTTTCTTCGGTTTTCTTTCTTCTTTCTTTTCTAATGCAGGGATTGTGGTGTTACAGGCTTCTGTAGCACCACAAGGCCCAGCAAGAGTAAATCTGGCTGAGTGACCACTCTGCAGGAGTCCTCAGCTAGAGTGGGGACCCCTGCAGAGCAGTCAGACAGGTCACCTGCAGGTGACAGACAGGTCACAGAGCGGTCACACCGCTGCTGTAAGCTGTCATTGGTGGGATTGAATGATAACATCGTTCCCACCAATCCCTGCAGGCCCTGCTGACCATGGCAACTGCCTAGGATCCCTCCGATCATAGGCAGGTCACAGCCAGGTCACCAGCAGGGCACGCAGCGGTCACAACGTGACCGCCGCTGTGCCCTGTGATTGACGCAATCGTCGATAGCATCGATCGCGCCAATCAGGTCCTGCAGGCCCTGTTGGGCCTGCACTAGGCTCGGCTCTGGCCTATGATTGGTTTGATTGCAGCACCGATCCAGGCCCATACAGAAGGATACAGCAGCGGACCGGAGGATACAGCAGGGGACGGGAGGGTACAGTAGGGCACAGCAGGGCAGAGGGCGGTAATACCCTGTTATGATCCGGTGACCTTGGAGCCGCATGAGACTTTCTCTGGAGTAGGTGGAACCTGTACTGACCGCAAACCCTAAACTGACACCGCAACTAGAAGTAGCCGTGGGGTGTACCTAACACTTCCTAGACACCTCGACACAGCCGAAGGACTAAATACTCCTATAGATGGAAATGGGAATTCTATCTTGCCTCAGAGCAGACCCCCAAAGGATAGGCAGCCCCCACAAATATTGACTGTGAGTATAAGAGGAAAGACACACGCAGGCAGAAAACAGGATTTAGCAAAAGAGGCACTTCTAGCTAAATAGAAAAGGATAGGACAGAGTACTAAGCGGTCAGTATTAAAATCCTAAAAATATCCACAGCAGATAATACAAAAATCCCACATCTAACTAAAGACATGGAATGTATGTCTGCATCTCCTGAGAATCCAACATGACTGAAAAAATCCAAACAGTCTAAGCTGGACAAAAAAACACAATGAATTGCACTGAATTGTAAAGCACACAGCATGTGTGCTGCAGAGACAAAAACCAGACACTTATCTTAGCTGAATTGGCTGCAGGGCAGGAGGAACAGGACAGAGATGCAAAACTTCCAAGAACAATGGACAACTGGCAAGGGCTAATGGATCCTGCACACCTAAATACCCCATTCAGAGCTGCAATCAGCAGAAACACCTGCCCAGGATTGCAACCCAGAGACGACTGCACTACCACCAACAACCACCGGAGGGAACCCAAGAGCAGAATTCACAACAGTACCCCCCCCCTTGAAGAGGGGTCACCGAACCCTCACCAGAGCCCCCAGGCCGATCAGGACGAGCCAGATGAAAGGCACGGACCAAATCAGCAGCATGGACATCAGAGGCAAAAACCCAAGAATTATCCTCCTGGCCATAACCCTTCCATTTGACAAGGTACTGAAGCCTACGCCTCGAAAAGCGAGAATCCAAAATCTTCTCAACCACATACTCCAACTCCCCATGAACCAACACAGGGGCCGGAGGATCAACAGAGGGAACAACGGGCACCACATATTTCCGCAATAAAGATCTATAGAAGACATTATGGATAGCAAAAGAGGCCGGAAGATCCAATCGAAAAGACACCGGATTAATAATGTCAGAAATCCTATAAGGACCAATAAACCGAGGCTTAAACTTAGGGGAAGAAACCTTCATAGGAACATGGCGGGAAGACAACCAGACCAGATCCCCAACCCGAAGCCGGGAACCAACACACCGACGACGGTTAGCAAAACGCTGAGCCTCCTCCTGAGACAACACCAAATTGTCCACCACATGAGCCCAAATCTGCTGCAACCTGTCAACCACAGAATCCACACCAGGACAGTCAGAAGGCTCAACCTGCCCCGAAGAAAAACGAGGATGAAAGTGCAGCGCCCCAGAGTCCTGGTCGTTGCAGTACTGTGGCTCCGCCACTAAGGGGAGCCATGGTGCGTTCGATGGCACTGAAGGAGTTCCTCCAATCAGGTATCACAGACACCAATATGTTTCACAGCTGGGCCTCCGGGGGGAGCTAAGGGTGCCATTCATTAGGCCACTCCCCACCATAGTGGGTAAACTGGGGGTCAGGCAGGAAGTTAGTAAAGAAAGCTGACTGGATTGAACGAAGCAACACCTAGTGAGAGAGGGTGTTGTGGAGGAAGAGACAGTAGGGTCTCTGCCAGGGGTGGGATCCTGGCAGAGGCTTGGCATTGAAAGAACGTAACGGGACCGTGCCTGCTCAGAATAGCGGCGGTGCCCTAAGAAAGGATTAGAAGCGAGATAGATTGTGCTGAGTGAGAAACGAGATCAAGCAGAAGGAGAATACCAGCAGGGGTTTTGTTGAAAGAGGCAGCACCTTGCTGAGGCGCATTACCGGTGGCCGGAACGCCGAGGGAGTGGAATAATATACAGCTTTAAGCCATACTCCAAACAGCGGCAGGACAGTCAGTTTAAGGCGGGCTGTCTACCACATATCACCTATGAAGTCTTGGGGGGCAATTGCGGGAGAGGGGCGTCTCTAGGGTCCCGGAAGAACTCCAGGCCTACCTGACAAACGGGTGCCGTTCTTACTGTAACATCAGGAAGGGACGGAAGATTAGAAGAACATCATTTAATCGAGTTGTGAGGGAACTTAAGAAACAGACACAACAGTTGTGGGGTACTTTCCGTAAGCACAGCAGGGAAGGACTACAACACAGAGCGCTAAGAAGGAAGGCACTGATTTCCACCTGTGAGGAGAACTCTGGAAGTGCCATTGGACCGGCCGGACTTGCGCAGCCTGGTGAACCGGATTCTGGACTGAGGACCGAGAGATCTCCAGTAAAGAGGTAAAGAGACTGCAACCTGGTGTCCTCGTTATTTACCGCGACCTGCACCCCACAACTGCACCGCTACACCACTGTTAACAGTACTTATTTGCAACGGACGTCCCCCACTGACAGACAGGGCCACGGACCGGGTCTAGCCACCGTGACAACCCCAGGACTGAGATCCCAGAGGCCCGGCTCCGGGTACCCCTCGGCCCTGCGGCGGTGTGGGGGCGCTCCAAAAACAAAAATTACAAAAGAAGGGCGAAACCAAAGTAGCCGAACTAGCCCGATTATTAAGGGCAAACTCGGCCAATGGCAAAAAAGCCACCCAATCATCCTGATCAGAAGACACAAAGCATCTCAAATAAGTTTCCAAAGTCTGATTAGTTCGCTTGGTCTGGCCATTTGTCTGAGGATGAAATGCGGAAGAAAAAGACAAATCAATGCCCAGCCTAGCACAAAAGACCCGCCAAAACCTAGAAACAAACTGGGAACCTCTGTCGGACACAATATTCTCCGGAATACCATGCAAATGAACCACATGCTGAAAAAACAACGGAACCAAATCAGAAGAAGAAGGCAATTTAGGCAAGGGCACCAAATGAACCATCTTAGAGAACCGGTCACAAACAACCCAGATAACCGACATCCTCTGGGAAACCGGAAGATCTGAAATAAAATCCATAGAAATATGCGTCCAGGGCCTCTCAGGGACCGGCAAAGGCAAAAGCAACCCACTAGCACGGGAACAACAAGGCTTGGCCCGCGCACAAGTCCCACAGGACTGAACAAAAGAACGCACATCACGCGACAAAGAAGGCCACCAAAAGGACCTACCAACCAAATCTCCGGTACCAAAAATACCAGGATGGCCAGCCAACACCGAACAATGAACCTCAGAAATCACTCTACTAGTCCATCTATCAGGAACAAACAGTTTCCCCACTGGACAGTGGTCAGGTTTGTCAGCCTGAAATTCCTGAAGAACCCGTCATAAATCAGGGGAAATGGCAGAAAGGACCACCCCTTCTTTCAGAATGCCGACCGGTTCAAGAACCTCAGGAGAATCAGGCAAAAAACTCCTAGAGAGGGCATCAGCCTTAATATTCTTAGAACCCGGAAGATACGAGACCACGAAATCAAAACGGGAGAAAAACAGGGACCATCGAGCCTGTCTAGGATTCAGCCGTTTGGCAGACTCGAGGTAAATCAGATTTTTATGATCGGTCAAGACCACAATACGGTGCTTAGCTCCCTCAAGCCAATGTCGCCATTCCTCAAACGCCCACTTCATAGCCAACAACTCCCGATTGCCGACATCATAATTGCGTTCAGCAGGCGAAAACTTACGGGAAAAGAAGGCACACGGTTTCATCAAGGAACCAACAGAATTCCTCTGAGACAAAACGGCCCCTGCCCCAATCTCAGAAGCGTCAACCTCAACCTGAAACGGAAGAGAAACATCCGGTTGACGCAACACCAGGGCAGAAGTAAATCGGCGTTTAAGCTCCTGAAAGGCAGAGACAGCCGCAGAGGACCAATTCGTCACATCAGCGCCTTTCTTCGTCAAATCGGTCAAGGGTTTAACCACACTGGAGAAGTTAGCAATGAAACGGCGATAAAAATTAGCAAAGCCCAAAAATTTCTGAAGGCTCTTCACGGATGTGGGCTGAATCCAGTCATGAATGGCCTGAACCTTAACCGGATCCATCTCTATAGATGAAGGAGAAAAAATTAAGCCCAAAAAAGAAACCTTCTGCACTCCAAAGAGACACTTAGACCCCTTCACAAACAAAGCATTATCACGAAGGATCCGAAATACCATCCTGACCTGTTCCACATGAGACTCCCAATCATCGGAAAAAATCAAAATGTCATCCAAATATACAATCATGAATTTATCAAGAAAAGTCCGGAAGATATCGTGCATGAAGGACTGAAAAACAGATGGAGCATTAGAGAGCCCGAATGGCATCACAAGGTATTCAAAATGGCCTTCGGGCGTATTAAACGCAGTTTTCCATTCATCACCCTGCTTAATACGAACAAGATTATATGCCCCCCGAAGGTCAATCTTCGTAAACCAACTAGCCCCCTTAATCCTAGCAAACAAATCAGAAAGCAAAGGTAAAGGGCATTGAAACTTGACCGTGATCTTATTCAAGAGGCCATAATCAATACAGGGTCTCAAGGAGCCATCCTTCTTAGCAACAAAAAAAATCCCGCTCCCAACGGTGAAGAAGATGGCCGAATATGCCCTTTCTCCAAAGACTCCTTAACATAACTCCGCATGGCGGTATGTTCAGGCACAGACAGGTTGAAAAGTCGGCCCTTAGGAAACTTACAGCCTGGAATCAAGTCAATAGCACAATCACAGTCCCTATGCGGTGGAAGGGAACTGGACTTGGGCTCATCGAATACATCCTGAAAATCAGACAAAAACTCTGGAATTTCAGAAGAAAAAGAAGAGGAAATTGACATCAAAGGAACGTCATTATGAACCCCCTGACAACCCCAACTAGTCACAGACATAGACTTCCAATCCAACACAGGATTATGTACCTGCAACCATGGAAAACCCAGCACAATAGCATCATGCAAATTATGCAACACCAGAAAACGACAATCTTCCTGATGGGCTGGCACCATGCACATGGTCACCTGTGTCCAAAACTGGGGTTTATTTTTAGCCAAAGGTGTAGCATCAATGCCCCTTAAAGGAATAGGGTTCTGCAAAGACTGCAAGGGGAAACCACAACGCCTGGCAAACTCAAAGTCCATTAAGTTCAAGGCGGCGTCTGAATCCACAAACGTCATGACAGAAAATGATGACAATGAGCAGATCAAGGACACAGATAACAGAAATTTAGGTTGTACAGTACTGATGGTAACTGAACTAGCGATCCTCTTTGTACGCTTAGGGCAGACTGAAATTACATGAGAAGCATCGCCACAATAAAAACACAACCTATTCTGACGTCTGAATCCTTGTTGTTCCGTTCTAGACAGAATCCTATCACACTGCATTGGCTCAGGCATCCGCTCTGAGGACAACGCCACAGCGCGCACAACTCTGCGCTCCCGCAAGCGCCGATCAATCTGAATGGCCAGTGACATAGAATCACTCAGACCGACAGGCGTAGGAAACCCCACTATAACATCTTTGACGGATTCAGAAAGACCCTTTCTGAAAATTGCCGCCAAAGCATCATCATTCCATTTAGTCAACACAGACCATTTTCTAAATTTCTGACAATACAATTCTGCCACTTCTTGACCCTGAGACAGGACCAACAAGGTCTTCTCCGCTTGATCCACAGAATTTGGTTCATCATATAATAATCCTAAAGCCTGAAAAAAGGCGTCTACATTAAGCAAGGCCGGATTCCCAGATTCCAGGGAAAATGCCCAATCCTGAGGATCGCCACGCAGCAGGGAGATGACAATTTTAACCTGCTGAATGGGATCACCAGAGGATCGAGGTCTCAGAGCAAAAAACAGTTTACAGTTGTTTTTAAAACTCAAAAATTTGGACCTGTCCCCAGAAAACAAATCAGGAGTAGGAATCCTAGGCTCTAAAACCGGAGTCTGAACAATATAATCAGAAATACCCTGTACCCTAGCAGCAAGCTGGTCTACACGAGAAGCTAATCCCTGAACATCCATGCTAGCACAAGACTCCTCAGCCACCCAGAGAAAAAGAGGGAAGGAAAGACAAAACAGACTACAGAAAAAAAAAATGGCTCAACACCTTTCTTCCCTTCTTCTGAGATGCATTTAACTCATTGTTGGCCAGTTGTACTGTTATGATCCGGTGACCTTGGAGCCGCATGAGACTTTCTCTGGAGTAGGTGGAACCTGTACTGACCGCAAACCCTAAACTGACACCGCAACTAGAAGTAGCCGTGGGGTGTACCTAACACTTCCTAGACACCTCGACACAGCCGGAGGACTAAATACCCCTATAGATGGAAATGGGAATTCTATCTTGCCTCAGAGCAGACCCCCAAAGGATAGGCAGCCCCCCACAAATATTGACTGTGAGTATAAGAGGAAAGACACACGCAGGCAGAAAACAGGATTTAGCAAAAGAGACACTTCTAGCTAAATAGAAAAGGATAGGACAGAGTACTAAGCGGTCAGTATTAAAATTCTAAAAATATCCACAGCAGATAATACAAAAATCCCACATCTAACTAAAGACATGGAATGTATATCTGCATCTCCTGAGAATCCAACATGACTGAAAAAATCCAAACAGTCTAAGCTGGACAAAAAAACACAATGAATTGCACTGAATTGTAAAGCACACAGCATGTGTGCTGCAGAGACAAAAACCAGACACTTATCTTAGCTGAATTGGCTGCAGGGCAGGAGGAACAGGACAGAGATGCAAAACCTCCAAGAACAATGGACAACTGGCAAGGGCTAATGGATCCTGCACACCTAAATACCCCATTCAGAGCTGCAATCAGCAGAAACACCTGCCCAGGATTGCAACCCAGAGACGACTGCACTACCACCAACAACCACCGGAGGGAACCCAAGAGCAGAATTCACAACAGTACCACCCCCCCTTGAAGAGGGGTCACCGAACCCTCACCAGAGCCCCCAGGCCGATCAGGACGAGCCAGATGAAAGGCACGGACCAAATCAGCAGCATGGACATCAGAGGCAAAAACCCAAGAATTATCCTCCTGGCCATAACCCTTCCATTTGACAAGGTACTGAAGCCTACGCCTCGAAAAGCGAGAATCCAAAATCTTCTCAACCACATACTCCAACTCCCCATCAACCAACACAGGGGCCGGAGGATCAACAGAGGGAACAACGGGCACCACATATTTCCGCAATAAAGATCTATGGAAGACATTATGGATAGCAAAAGAGGCCGGAAGATCCAATCGAAAAGACACTGGATTAATAATGTCAGAAATCCTATAAGGACCAATAAACCGAGGCTTAAACTTAGGGGAAGAAACCTTCATAGGAACATGGCGGTAAGACAACCAGACCAGATCCCCAACCCAAAGCCGGGAACCAACACACCGGCGACGGTTAGCAAAATGCTGAGCCTCCTCCTGAGACAACACCAAATTGTCCACCACATGAGCCCAAATCTGCTGCAACCTGTCAACCACAGAATCCACACCAGGACAGTCAGAAGGCTCAACCTGCCCCGAAGAAAAACGAGGATGAAAACCAAAATTACAAAAGAAGGGTGAAACCAAAGTAGCCGAACTAGCCCGATTATTAAGGGCAAACGCGGCCAATGGCAAAAAAGCCACCCAATCATCCTGATCAGCAGACACAAAACATCTCAAATAAGTTTCCAAAGTCTGATTAGTTCGCTCGGTCTGGCCATTTGTCTGAGGATGAAATGCGGAAGAAAAAGACAAATCAATGCCCAGCCCAGCACAAAAGGCCCGCCAAAACCTAGAAACAAACTGGGAACCTCTGTCGGACACAATATTCTCCGGAATACCATGCAAACGAACCACATGCTGAAAAAACAACGGAACCAAATCAGAAGAAGAAGGCAATTTAGGCAAGGGCACCAAATGAACCATCTTAGAGAACCGGTCACAAACAACCCAGATAACCGACATCCTCTGGGAAACCGGAAGATCTGAAATAAAATCCATAGAAATATGCGTCCAGGGCCTCTCAGGGACCGGCAAAGGCAAAAGCAACCCACTAGCACGGGAACAACAAGGCTTGGCCCGCGCACAAGTCCCATAGGACTGAACAAAACAACGCACATCACGCGACAAAGAAGGCCACCAAAAGGACCTACCAACCAAATCTCCGGTACCAAAAATACCAGGATGGCCAGCCAACACCGAACAATGAACCTCAGAAATCACTCTACTAGTCCATCTATCAGGAACAAACAGTTTCCCCACTGGACAGCGGTCAGGTTTGTCAGCCTGAAATTCCTTAGGAACCCGTCGTAAATCAGGGGAAATGGCAGAAAGGACCACCCCTTCTTTCAGAATGCCGACCGGTTCAAGAACCTCAGGAGAATCAGGCAAAAAACTCCTAGAGAGGGCATCAGCCTTAATATTCTTAGAACCCGGAAGATACGAGACCACGAAATCAAAATGGGAGAAAAACAGGGACCATCGAGCCTGTCTAGGATTCAGCCGTTTGGCAGACTCGAGGTAAATCAGATTTTTATGATCGGTCAAGACCACAATACGGTGCTTAGCTCCCTCAAGCCAATGTCGCCATTCCTCAAACGCCCACTTCATAGCCAACAACTCCCGATTGCCGACATCATAATTGCGTTCAGCAGGCGAAAACTTACGGGAAAAGAAGGCACACGGTTTCATCAAGGAACCAACAGAATTCCTCTGAGACAAAACGGCCCCTGCCCCAAACTCAGAAGTGTCAACCTCAACCTGAAACGGAAGAGAAACATCCGGTTGACGCAACACCGGGGCAGAAGTAAATCGGCGTTTAAGCTCCTGAAAGGCAGAGACAGCCGCAGAGGACCAATTCGTCACATCAGCTCCTTTCTTCGTCAAATCGGTCAAGGGTTTAACCACACTGGAGAAGTTAGCAATGAAACGGCGATAAAAATTAGCAAAGCCCAAAAATTTCTGAAGGCTCTTCACGGATGTGGGCTGAATCCAGTCATGAATGGCCTGAACCTTAACCGGATCCATCTCTATAGATGAAGGAGAAAAAATTAAGCCCAAAAAAGAAACCTTCTGCACTCCAAAGAGACACTTAGACCCCTTCACAAACAAAGCATTATCACAAAGGATCCGAAATACCATCCTGACCTGTTCCACATGAGACTCCCAATCATCGGAAAAAATCAAAATGGCATCCAAATATACAATCATGAATTTATCAAGAAAAGTCCGGAAGATATCGTGCATGAAGGACTGAAAAACAGATGGAGCATTAGAGAGCCCGAATGGCATCACAAGGTATTCAAAATGGCCTTCGGGCGTATTAAACGCAGTTTTCCATTCATCACCCTGCTTAATACGAACAAGATTATATGCCCCCCGAAGGTCAATCTTCGTAAACCAACTAGCCCCCTTAATCCTAGCAAACAAATCAGAAAGCAAAGGTAAAGGGCATTGAAACTTGACCGTGATCTAATTCAAGAGGCCATAATCAATACAGGGTCTCAAGGAGCCATCCTTCTTAGCAACAAAAAAAATCCCGCTCCCAACGGTGAAGAAGATGGCCGAATATGCCCTTTCTCCAAAGACTCCTTAACATAACTCCGCAAGGCGGTATGTTCAGGCACAGACAGGTTGAAAAGTCGGCCCTTAGGAAACTTACAGCCTGGAATCAAGTCAATAGCACAATCACAGTCCCTATGCGGTGGAAGGGAACTGGACTTGGGCTCATCGAATACATCCTGAAAATCAGACAAAAACTCTGGAATTTCAGAAGAGGAAGAAGAGGAAATTGACATCAAAGGAACATCATTATGAACCCCCTGACAACCCCAACTAGTCACAGACATAGACTTCCAATCCAACACAGGATTATGTACCTGCAACCATGGAAAACCCAGCACAATAGCATCATGCAAATTATGCAACACCAGAAAATGACAATCTTCCTGATGGGCTGGCGCCATGCACATGGTCACCTGTGTCCAAAACTGGGATTTATTTTTAGCCAAAGGTGTAGCATCAATGCCCCTTAAAGGAATAGGGTTCTGCAAAGACTGCAAGGGGAAACCACAACGCCTGGCAAACTCAAAGTCCATTAAGTTCAAGGCGGCGTCTGAATCCACAAACGCCATGACAGAAAATGATGACAATGAGCAGATCAAGGACACAGATAACAGAAATTTAGGTTGTACAGTACTGATGGTAACTGAACTAGCGATCCTCTTTGTACGCTTAGGGCAGACTGAAATGACATGAGAAGCATCGCCACAATAAAAACACAACCTATTCTGACGTCTGAATCCTTTTTGTTCCGTTCTAGACAGAATCCTATCACACTGCATTGGCTCAGGCATCCGCTCTGAGGACAACGCCACAGCGCGCACAACTCTGCGCTCCCGCAAGCGCCGATCAATCTGAATGGCCAGTGACATAGAATCACTCAGACCGACAGGCGTAGGAAACCCCACCATAACATCTTTGACGGATTCAGAAAGACCCTTTCTGAAAATTGCTGCCAATGCATCATCATTCCATTTAGTCATCACAGACCATTTTCTAAATTTCTGACAATACAATTCTGCCGCTTCTTGACCCTGAGACAGGACCAACAAGGGCTTCTCTGCTTGATCCACAGAATTTGGTTCATCATATAATAATCCTAAAGCCTGAAAAAAGGCGTCTACATTAAGCAAGGCCGGATTCCCAGATTCCAGGGAAAATGCCCAATCCTGAGGATCGCCACGCAGCAGGGAGATGACAATTTTAACCTGCTGAATGGGATCACCAGAGGATCGAGGTCTCAGAGCAAAAAACAGTTTACAGTTGTTTTTAAAACTAAAAAATTTGGACCTGTCCCCAGAAAACAAATCAGGAGTAGGAATCCTAGGCTCTAAAACCGGAGTCTGAACAATATAATCAGAAATACCCTGTACCCTAGCAGCAAGCTGGTCTACACGAGAAGCTAATCCCTGAACATCCATGCTAGCACAAGACTCCTCAGCCACCCAGAGAAAAAGAGGGAAGGAAAGACAAAACAGACTACAGAAAAAAAAATGGCTCAACACCTTTCTTCCCTTCTTCTGAGATGCATTTAACTCATTGTTGGCCAGTTGTACTGTTATGATCGGGTGACCTTCGAGCCGCATGAGACTTTCTCTGGAGTAGGTGGATGTTATGGACCTGGTGGTTAGGTGCACCAGGAATGACCTGATAGTTAAACACGGAATCGGGACGAGCTCTGGGGAAATGGGAACTCTGCTGACCGCAAACCCTACTCCTATCAACACAACTAGAAATAGTCGTGGAGCGTGCCTGACTCTGCCTAGATGCCTCTTCACAGCCTAAGAGCTAACTACCCCTAAATAAAGGAAACAAAGCCTCACTTGCCTCAGAGAAATTTCCCCAAATGTAAAAGCAGCCCCCCACAAGTATTGACTGTGAGTTAAGAGGAAATCACAAACACAGGATGAAATAGGTTTTAGCAAAGGGAGGCCAGTCTAACTAAACAGATTGAGGATAGAAAAGGGATCTTTGCGGTCAACACAACAAACTGCAAAAACCACGCAGAGTGTGCAAAAAATACCCCCGCACCGACTCACGGTGCGATGGTGCCACTCTGCACCCCCAGAGCTTCCAGCTAGCCAGGCAGTTTCATGATAGCAAGCTGGACTAAAACTTAGCAAGAAAAACCATAAGTAACAAATGAACACGCAGGAACTTAGCTTCTGCTGGAGTAGACAGGTCCTCAGAAAGATCCAGGAGAGATCTGAACCAGTACTAGAACATTGACAGCTGGCATGGAGTAACGATCTGAGTGGAGTTAAATAGAGAATCCTAGCCTAGCCCTAAACGAGGGCAGCTGGGGAAGGAATCTCAGAACCAGCAGCTCCACTCACAGCCACCAGAGGGAGTCCAAGGACAGAACTCACCGAAGTACCATTCATGACCACAGGAGGGAGTTCGAGAACGGAATTCACAACAGTACCCCCCCCCCTTGAGGAGGGGTCACCGAACCCTCAGCAGAGCCCCCAGGCCGATCAGGACGAGCCAAATGAAAGGCACAAACTAAATCAGCAGCATGGACATCAGAGGCAACAACCCAGGAATTATCCTCCTGACCATAACCCTTCCATTTGACCAAGTACTGAAGTTTTCGTCTCGAAATACGAGAATCCAAAATCTTCTCCACCACATACTCCAACTCCCCCTCGACCAACACCGGAGCAGGAGGATCAACGGAGGGAACCATAGGCGCCACATATCTCTGCAGCAACGACCTATGGAACACATTATGGATGGCAAAAGAAGCAGGAAGGGCCAAACGAAATGATACAGGATTAAGAATTTCAGAAATCTTATAAGGACCAATGAAACGAGGCTTAAACTTAGGAGAAGAAACCTTCATAGGAACATAACGAGATGATAACCAAACCAAATCCCCAACACTAAGTCGGGGACCAGCACGGCGACGGCGGTTAGCGAAACATTGAGCTTTCTCTTGGGACAAGGTCAAATTGTCCACCACATGAGTCCAAATTTGTTGCAACCTGTCCACCACAGAATCCACACCAGGACAGCCCGAAGGCTCAACCTGCCCTGAAGAAAAACGAGGATGAAAACCAGAATTACAAAAAAAAAGGCGAAACCAAAGTAGCCGAACTGGCCCAATTATTAAGGGCGAACTCAACCAATGGCAAGAAGGTCACCCAATCATCCTGATCCGCAGAAACAAAGCATCTCAGATAAGTTTCCGAAGTCTGATTGGTTCGTTCGGTTTGGCCATTTGTCTGAGGATGGAAAGCCGAAGAAAAAGACAAATCAATGCCCATCTTAGCACAAAAGGACCGCCAAAACCTTGAAACAAACTGGGAACCTCTGTCAGACACGATGTTCTCCGGAATGCCATGCAAATGAACCACATGTTGGAAAAATAATGGAACCAAATCAGAGGAAAAAGGCAATTTAGGCAAGGGTACCAAATGGACCATTTTAGAGAAGCGATCACAAACCACCCAGGTGACCGACATCCTTTGAGAAACAGGAAGATCTGAAATAAAATCCATGGAAACATGCGTCCAAGGCCTTTTCGGGACCGGCAAGGGCAAAAGTAACCCACTGGCACGAGAACAGCAGGGCTTAGCCCGAGCACAAGTCCCACAAGACTGCACAAAAGAACGCACATCCCGCGACAAGGAAGGCCACCAAAAGGACCTAGCCACCAAATCTCTGGTACCAAAAATCCCAGGATGACCAGCCAACACCGAACAATGAACCTGAGATAACTCTATTAGTCCATCTATCAGGGACAAACAGTTTCTCCGCTGGACAACGGTCAGGTCTATCAGCCTGGAACTCCTGCAGCACCCGCCGCAAATCAGGGGAGATGGCAGACAAAACTACCCCCTCTCTGAGAATACCAGCCGGCTCAGGAACCCCAGGAGAATCAGGCACAAAACTCCTTGAATGGGCATCAGCCTTCACATTCTTAGAACCCGGAAGGTACGAAACCACAAAATTGAAACGGGAGAAAAACAGCGACCAACGAGCCTGTCTAGGATTCAACCGCTTGGCAGACTCGAGATAAGTCAGATTCTTGTGATCTGTCAAGACCACCACGCGATGCTTGGCTCCTTCAAGCCAATGTCGCCACTCCTCGAATGCCCACTTCATAGCCAACAACTCCCGGTTGCCAACATCATAATTACGCTCAGCAGGCGAAAACTTTCTCGAAAAGAAAGCGCATGGCTTCATTACAGAGCAATCAGAACTTCTCTGAGACAAAACAGCCCCTGCTCCAATTTCAGAAGCATCAACCTCGACCTGAAAAGGGAGCGAAACATCTGGCTGACACAACACAGGAGCCGAAGAGAAACTATGTTTCAACTCCTGAAAAGCCTCAACGGCCGCAGAGGACCAATTCCCCACATCAGCACCCTTCTTGGTCAAATCAGTCAACGGTTTAACAACACTAGAAAAATTAGCGATGAAGCGACGGTAAAAATTGGCAAAGCCCAGAAATTTCTGAAGGCTCTTCACAGATGTAGGCCGTCATAAATAGCTTGGACTTTAACAGGATCCATCTCGATAGTAGAAGGGGAAAAAATGAAGCCCAAAAAGGAAACCTTCTGAACTCCAAAGAGACACTTAGATCCCTTCACAAACAAGGAATTAGCACGAAGGACCTGGAACACCATTCTGACCTGCTTCGCATGGGACTCTGTTGTGAATTTGGTTTCTGGGCTCCCCCGGTGGTCACTGGTGGTACTGAACTTGTGTGCTTCATCTCCTCTGTTCACCTGTTTCCATCAGGATGTGGGAGTTTTCTATTTAACCTTGCTCCTCAGTCATTTCTATGCCGGCCAACAATGTTACCAGAAGCCTTTCTGTTGCATGTTCCTGCTCCTAGACTACTATCAGCTAAGTTGGACTTTTAGTCCTAAGTTTGTTTTGCATTTTTGTTCCAGTTCTCTGTGATTGAATATTTCTGAGGCTGGAAGCTCTTGTGAGCTGAAATTGCCACTCTGGTGTCATGAGTTGATATTAGAGTTTTAAAGTAATTTCAGGATGGTGTTTTGAAAGGGTTTTCAGCTGACTGTTCCCTTTTCTGTCTTCCTACTATCTAGTAAGCGGACCTCAATTTGCTAAACCTATTTTCATACTTCGTATGTCAATTTCCTCTGAATTCACCGACAATATATGTGGGGGCTACTGTCTGCCTTTTGGGGAAAATTTCTCTAGAGGTAAGTCAGGTCTGTATTTTCCTCTGCTAGGGTCAGTCAGTCCTCCGGCTGGCGCTGGGCGTCTAGGGATAAAACGTAGGCACGCTACCCGGCCACTGTTAGTTGTGCGGTAGGTTTAGCTCACAGTCAGCTCGAGTTCCCATCTTCCAAGAGCTAGTCCTTTTGTATGCTTTACTACGTTCTCTTGCCATTGAGAACCATGACAGTTTGGCCGGCCAAGGGTTAAAATAATTGGCAGAAGAAAGGAGAGAAAAGAAGTCTGCAGAGAATTTTTTTTTTTTTTCTGAGTTTGCTCATTAGTTGATTCACTTGCATCTCTGCTTACTGCAGCCTTCGTCTCTCTCTCCTTCTAATCCTTGAATGGTTCTGATTTCACCTGATAAAAATGGATCAGCAGAGTTTAGCTACAGGTTTGAATAATCTCGCTATGAAGGTTCAAAGTTTACAGGATTTTGTAATTCATGCTCCTATATCTGAACCTAGAATTCCTTTACCTGAATTTCTCTCCGGGGATAGATCTCGCTTCCAGAATTTCAAACATAATTGGAAATTATTTTTGTCTCTGAGATCTCGCTCCGCTGGAGATCCTGCACAGCAGGTCAGGATTGTAATTTCCTTGCTCCGGGGCGACCCTCAGGATTGGGCATTTGCTTTGGCACCAGGGGATCCTGCGTTGCTCAATGTGGATGCGTTTTTCCTGGCATTGGGGTTGCTTTATGAGGAACCTCATTTAGAGATTCAGGCTGAAAAAGCCTTGATGGCCCTGTCTCAGGGGCAAGATGAGGCTGAAATATACTGCCAAAAATTTTGTAAGTGGTCTGTGCTTACTCAGTGGAATGAGTGCGCCCTGGCGGCGAATTTCAGAGAGGGTCTCTCTGATGCCATTAAAGATGTTATGGTGGGGTTCCCTGTGCCTACAGGTCTGAATGAGTCCATGACAATGGCCATTCAGATTGATCGGCGTTTGCGGGAGCGCAAACCTGTGCACCATTTGGCGGTGTCTACTGAGAAGGCGCCAGAGATTATGCAATGTGATAGAATTCTGTCCAGAAGCGAACGACAGAATTTTAGGCGAAAAAATGGGTTATGCTTCTATTGTGGTGATTCAACTCATGTTATATCAGCATGCTCTAAACGTACTAAGAAGGTTGATAAGTCTGTTTCAATTGGCACTTTACAGTCTAAGTTTATTCTATCTGTGACCCTGATTTTCTCTTTATCGTCTATTACCGCGGACGCCTATGTCGACTCTGGCGCCGCTTTGAGTCTTATGGATTGGTCCTTTGCCAAACGCTGTGGGTTTAATTTAGAGCCTCTGGAAGTTCCTATACCTCTGAAGGGTATTGACTCCACGCCATTGGCTAGTAATAAACCACAATACTGGACACAAGTAACTATGCGTATTAATCCGGATCACCAGGAGATTATTCGCTTCCTTGTGTTGTATAATCTACATGATGTGTTGGTGCTTGGATTGCCATGGCTGCAATCTCATAACCCAGTCCTCGACTGGAAAGCAATGTCTGTGTTAAGCTGGGGATGTCAGGGGACTCATGGGGACGTACCTTTGGTTTCCATTTCGTCATCTATTCCCTCTGAGATTCCGGAATTTTTATCTGATTATCGTGACGTTTTTGAGGAGCCTAAACTTGGTTCACTACCTCCGCACAGAGATTGCGATTGTACTATAGATCTGATTCCGGGCAGTAAGTTTCCAAAGGGTCGTTTATTTAATCTATCTGTGCCTGAACATGCTGCTATGCGGGAATATATTAAGGAGTCCTTGGAAAAGGGACATATTCGTCCTTCGTCATCTCCCTTAGGAGCCGGTTTTTTCTTTGTATCTAAAAAAGATGGCTCTTTGAGGCCGTGTATTGATTATCGGCTTTTGAATAAAATCACGGTTAAATATCAGTATCCTTTGCCACTGCTTACTGATTTGTTTGCTCGAATAAAGGGGGCCAAGTGGTTCTCTAAGATTGATCTTCGTGGGGCGTATAATTTAGTGCGAATTAAGCAGGGGGATGAGTGGAAGACCGCATTTAATACGCCTGAGGGCCATTTTGAGTATTTAGTAATGCCTTTTGGTCTTTCAAATGCCCCTTCAGTCTTTCAGTCTTTTATGCATGACATTTTCCGTGAATATTTGGATAAATTTATGATTGTGTATCTGGATGATATTTTGATTTTTTCGGATGACTGGGACTCTCATGTCCAACAGGTCAGGAGGGTTTTTCAGGTTTTGCGCTCTAATTCCTTGTGTGTAAAGGGTTCTAAGTGTGTTTTTGGGGTTCAAAAGATTTCGTTTTTGGGGTACATTTTTTCCCCCTCTTCCATTGAGATGGACCCTGTCAAGGTTCAGGCTATTTGTGATTGGACGCAACCCTCTTCTCTTAAGGGCCTTCAGAAGTTTTTGGGCTTTGCTAATTTTTATCGTCGATTTATAACTGGTTTTTCTGATGTTGCTAAGCCGTTGACTGATTTGACTAAGAAGGGTGCTGATGTTGCTGATTGGTCCCCTGCTGCTGTGGAGGCCTTTCGGGAGCTTAAGCGCCGCTTTTCTTCCGCCCCTGTATTGCGTCAGCCTGATGTTACTCTTCCTTTTCAGGTTGAGGTCGACGCTTCAGAAATCGGAGCTGGGGCGGTTTTGTCGCAGAAAAGTTCCGACTGCTCCGTGATGAGACCTTGCGCGTTCTTTTCTCGTAAATTTTCGCCCGCTGAGCGTAATTATGATATTGGTAATCGGGAGCTCTTGGCTATGAAGTGGGCTTTTGAGGAGTGGCGTCATTGGCTTGAGGGGGCTAGACATCAGGTGGTGGTATTGACCGACCACAAGAATTTGATTTATCTTGAGTCTGCCAGGCGCCTGAATCCTAGACAGGCGCGCTGGTCGTTATTTTTCTCTCGGTTTAATTTTGTGGTTTCTTACCTACCGGGTTCTAAAAATGTGAAGGCGGATGCCCTTTCTAGGAGTTTTGAGCCTGATTCCCCTGGTGATTCTGAACCTACAGGTATCCTTAAGGATGGAGTGATATTATCTGCTGTTTCCCCAGACTTGCGACGGGTCTTGCAGGAGTTTCAGGCGGATAGACCTGATCGTTGCCCGCCTGGTAGACTGTTTGTTCCGGATGATTGGACCAGTAGAGTCATCTCGGAGGTCCATTCTTCTGCGTTAGCTGGTCATCCTGGAATCTTTGGTACCAGGGATTTGGTGGCTAGGTCCTTCTGGTGGCCTTCCCTGTCGCGAGATGTGCGAGGTTTTGTGCAGTCTTGTGATGTTTGTGCTCGGGCCAAGCCTTGTTGTTCTCGGGCTAGTGGATTGTTGTTATCTTTGCCTATTCCGAAGAGGCCTTGGACTCACATCTCCATGGATTTTATTTCTGATCTCCCTGTTTCTCAGAAGATGTCTGTCATCTGGGTGGTGTGTGACCGTTTCTCTAAGATGGTCCATTTGGTCCCCTTGCCTAAATTGCCTTCCTCATCCGAGCTGGTTCCTCTGTTTTTTCAAAATGTGGTTCGCTTGCATGGTATTCCGGAGAATATCGTTTCTGACAGGGGAACTCAATTCGTGTCTAGATTTTGGCGAGCATTCTGTGCTAGGATGGGCATTGATTTGTCTTTTTCGTCTGCTTTCCATCCTCAGACTAATGGCCAGACCGAGCGAACTAATCAGACCTTGGAGACTTATTTGAGGTGTTTTGTGTCTGCGGATCAGGATGATTGGGTTGCCTTTTTGCCCTTGGCGGAGTTTGCCCTCAATAATCGGGCTAGTTCTGCCACCTTGGTTTCTCCTTTCTTCTGTAATTCGGGGTTTCATCCTCGATTTTCTTCTGGTCAGGTGGAATCTTCGGATTGTCCTGGAGTGGATGCTGTGGTGGAGAGGTTGCATCAGATTTGGGGGCAAGTAGTGGACAATTTGAAGTTGTCCCAGGAGAAGACTCAGCAGTTTGCCAACCGCCGTCGTCGTGTTGGTCCTCGTCTTTGTGTTGGGGACTTGGTGTGGTTGTCTTCTCGTTTTGTCCCTATGAAGGTTTCTTCTCTTAAGTTTAAGCCTCGGTTCATCGGCCCGTACAAGATATTGGAGATTCTTAACCCTGTGTCCTTTCGTTTGGACCTCCCTGCATCTTTTTCTATTCATAATGTCTTCCATCGGTCATTGTTGCGCAGGTATGAGGTACCGGTTGTGCCTTCCGTTGAGCCTCCTGCTCCGGTGTTGGTTGAGGGTGAGTTGGAGTACGTTGTCGAGAAGATCTTGGACTCCCGTGTTTCCAGACGGAGACTTCAGTATCTGGTCAAGTGGAAGGGCTACGGTCAGGAGGATAATTCTTGGGTTACAGCCTCTGATGTTCATGCCTCCGATTTGGTCCGTGCCTTTCATAGGTCTCATCCTGATCGCCCTGGTGGTTCTGGTGAGGGTTCGGTGCCCCCTCCTTGAGGGGGGGGTACTGTTGTGAATTTGGTTTCTGGGCTCCCCCGGTGGTCACTGGTGGTACTGAACTTGTGTGCTTCATCTCCTCTGTTCACCTGTTTCCATCAGGATGTGGGAGTTTTCTATTTAACCTTGCTCCTCAGTCATTTCTATGCCGGCCAACAATGTTACCAGAAGCCTTTCTGTTGCATGTTCCTGCTCCTAGACTACTATCAGCTAAGTTGGACTTTTAGTCCTAAGTTTGTTTTGCATTTTTGTTCCAGTTCTCTGTGATTGAATATTTCTGAGGCTGGAAGCTCTTGTGAGCTGAAATTGCCACTCTGGTGTCATGAGTTGATATTAGAGTTTTAAAGTAATTTCAGGATGGTGTTTTGAAAGGGTTTTCAGCTGACTGTGTAGTTCCCTTTTCTGTCTTCCTACTATCTAGTAAGCGGACCTCAATTTGCTAAACCTATTTTCATACTTCGTATGTCAATTTCCTCTGAATTCACCGACAATATATGTGGGGGCTACTGTCTGCCTTTTGGGGAAAATTTCTCTAGAGGTAAGTCAGGTCTGTATTTTCCTCTGCTAGGGTCAGTCAGTCCTCCGGCTGGCGCTGGGCGTCTAGGGATAAAACGTAGGCACGCTACCCGGCCACTGTTAGTTGTGCGGTAGGTTTAGCTCACAGTCAGCTCGAGTTCCCATCTTCCAAGAGCTAGTCCTTTTGTATGCTTTACTACGTTCTCTTGCCATTGAGAACCATGACAGGACTCCCAATCATCCGAAAAGACCAAAATATCATCCAAATATACGATCCAGATACTTTCGGAAGATGTCATGCATAAAGGACTGAAACACAGAGGGAGCATTAGAAACGCCGAATGGCATCCCCAGGTACTCAAAATGGCCCTCGGGCGTATTAAATGCTGTTTTCCATTCATCGCCCTGTTTAATACGCACGAGATTATACGCCCCTCGAAGATCTATCTTGGTGAACCAACTAGCCCCCTTAATCCGAGCAAATAAATCAGACAGTAGAGGCAAAGGGTACTGAAATTTGACTGTGATTTTATTAAGAAGGCGGTAATCTATACAAGGTCTCAGAGAACCATCCTTCTTGGCCACAAAAAAGAACCCTGCTCCCAATGGTGACGACGACGGCCGAATATGCCCTTTCTCCAAGGACTCCTTTATATAACTCCGCATAGCGGCGTGTTCTGGCACAGACAAATTGAAAAGTCGTCCCTTAGGGAACTTGCTACCAGGAATCAAATTAATAGCACAATCACAATCCCTATGAGGAGGTAGGGTACTAGACTTGGGCTCATCAAATACATCCTGGTAATCCGACAAAAACTCAGGGACTTCAGAAGGAGTGGAGGAAGAAATTGACAACAATGGAACATCCCCATGTACCCCTTGACAACCCCAACTGGACACCGAAATTGATTTCCAATCCAATACTGGATTATGGACCTGCAGCCATGGCAAACCCAACACGACCACATCATGCAGATTATACAACACCAAAAAGCGAATATCCTCCTGATGCGCAGGAGCCATGCACATGGTCAACTGGGTCCAGTACTGAGGCTTATTCTTGGCCAAAGGCGTAGCATCAATTCCCCTCAAAGGAATGGGATGCTGCAAGGGCTCCAAGAAAAAACCACAGCGCCTGGCAAACTCTAAGTCCATCAAATTCAGGGCAGCGCCTGAATCCACAATTGCCATAACAGAATAGGATGACAAAGAGCAAATCAGAGTAACGGACAAAAGAAATTTAGGCTGTATAGTACCAATGGTGACGGACCTAGCGAACCGCTTAGTGCGCTTAGGACAATCAGAGATAGCATAAGTGGAGTCACCACAGTAAAAACACAGCCCATTCTGACGTCTATGTTCTTGCCGTTCAACTCTGGTCAAGGTCCTATCACATTGCATAGGCTCAGGCCTCTGCTCAGAGGATACCGCCAAATGGTGCACAGTTTTGCGCTCACGTAAGCGCCGATCGATCTGTATGGCCAAGGACATTGATTCATTCAGACCAGCAGGCGTGGGGAACCCCACCATATCATCCTTAAGGGCTTCAGAAAGACTCTCAGAAAGACTCTTTCTGAAAATTGCTGCCAGGGCACACTCATTCCACTGAGTAAGCACAGACCACTTTCTGAACTTCTGGCAATATACCTCCGCTTCATCCTGACCCTGACACAAAGCCAGCAAAATTTTCTCTGCCTGATCCACAGAATTCGGTTCATCATAAAGCAATCCCACCGCCAGAAAAAACGCATCTACATTACGCAATGCAGGATCTCCTGGCGCCAGGGCGAATGCCCAGTCTTGAGGGTCGCCAAGCAACAAAGAAATAATGATTCTCACTTGCTGAATAGGGTCACCAGAGGAGCGGGGTTTCAGAGCAAGAAACAGTTTACAATTGTTTTTGAAATTCAGAAATTTAGATCTATCCCCAGAAAACAAATCAGGAATTGGAATTCTAGGCTCCAACATAGGATTCTGAACTACATAATCTTGAATGTTTTGTACCCTTGCAGCGAGTTGATATACACTAGAGGACAGACCTTGAATGTCCATATCCACACCTGAGTTCTGAACCACCCAGAGTTTAAGGGGAAAAGAAAGGCAAAACACACTGCAGAGAAGAAAAAAAATGGTCTCAGAACTTCTCTTTTCCCTCTATTGAGATGCATTAACACTTTGTGGGCCAGCTGTACTGTTAAGGACCTGGTGGTTAGGTGCACCAGGAATGACCTGATAGTTAAACACGGAATCGGGACGAGCTCTGGGGAAATGGGAACTCTGCTGACCGCAAACCCTACCCCTATCAACACAACTAGAAATAGCCGTGGAGCGTGCCTGACTCTGCCTAGATGCCTCTTCACAGCCTAAGAGCTAACTACCCCTAAAGAAAGGAAACAAAGCCTCACTTGCCTCAGAGAAATTTCCCCAAAGGTAAAAGCAGCCCCCCACAAGTATTGACTGTGAGTTAAGAGGAAATCTGTTGTGAACTCTGTTTCCGGGCTCCCTCCTGTGGTCATGAGTGGTACTGTGTGAGTTCTCTCTTTGGGCTCCTCCTGGTGGCTCTTTTTGTTATTTAGCAGGTTTCTGGCAGGATCAGCTGTCTCGTCATCTGCTAGTTAGGTTTCCTATTTAATCCACCTGGTCCTTTATTCCTTGCCTGTTGCCGTTGTATTCAGTGCTATTCTGATTGCTCCTGTCTACATCCGTTATCAGTCTCTCCAAGAGAAGCTAAGTTCTGTTTGCTTATTTTTGCTCATCTGTGTTCAAGATGTCTCCTAGTATATGATGAGTTTTTGTCCAGCTTGCTAATATGTGATTTCCCTGCTTGCTGGTGCTCTGGGGTGCTGAGTTGCTCCCCCCACATCGTTAGTTGGTGTGGGGGTTCTCGCATTCTCTGCGTGGATATTTTTGCATAGGGTTTTTTACTGACCGCACAGATCCCTTGCTATTTTCTGCTATCTAGCGTTAGCGGGCCTCATTTGCTTAACCTGTTTCATCTCTGCGTTTGTCTTTTCCTCTTAACTCACCGTTATTATTTGTGGGGGGCTTCTATATCTCTGGGGGATTTCTCTGAGGCAAGTGAGGTCTTTACTTTCTCTTTAGGGGTAGTCAGTTTCTCAGGCCGTGAAGAGATGTCTAGGATTTCAGGAAACGTTCCACGGCTGCCTATAGTGTGTGCGGTTAGGATCAGGTTTGCGGTTAGTCCAGTTACCACATCCCCAGAGCTCGTCCTATTATTTTCTCTTAGCTGGTTAGATTTGTGATCCTAAGCCACTAGGATCATAACAGTGCAACAGGCTAAAAGTGTTAAATGCATCGCAAAAGTGGGATAAGAGAAATCCTGAGTTCAATTTTTTTTTCTGCTCTGCAGTCTGTCCTGCTTCTCTCCTCCCCTTAATCTCTGGGTGGCTTTGAGTTCTGCTGCAGACATGGATATTCAGAGTCTGACTTCTAGTGTGGATCATCTTGCTGCAAGGGTGCAAAGCATTCAGGATTTTGTTGTTCACAGTCCTATGTCTGAGCCAAAAGTACCTATTCCTGAGTTTTTTTCTGGAGATAGATCTAGGTTTCTGAATTTTAAGAATAATTGTAAATTATTTCTTTCTTTGAGACCTCGTTCCTCTGGTGATTCCGCTCAGCAAGTTAGAATTGTTATCTCTCTGTTACACGGCGACCCTCAAGATTGGGCCTTCTCCCTGGCGCCAGGAGATCCTGCATTGCTGAATGTTAATGCATTTTTTCTGGCGCTTGGATTGCTTTATGAGGAACCTAATCTGGAGAACCAGGCAGAAAAGGCCTTGCTGGCTCTCTCTCAGGGTCAGGATGAAGCTGAGGTGTATTGTCAAAAATTTCGGAAATGGTCGGTGCTTACTCAATGGAATGAGTGTGCCCTGGCTGCAAATTTCAGAGAAGGTCTTTCCGAAGCCATTAAGAATGTTATGGTGGGGTTCCCCACTCCTGCGAGTCTGAATGAGTCAATGGCTTTGGCCATTCAGATTGATCGGCGTTTGCGGGAGCGCAAACCTGCACACCATCTGGCGGTGTTTTCTGAACAGAAACCTGAGTCTATGCAATGTGATAGGATTCTGACCAGAATGGAATGGCAAAATCATAGACGTCAGAATGGGTTGTGCTTTTACTGTGGTGATTCAGCTCATGTTATCTCAGCATGCTCTAAGCGCACAAAAAACTTTGCTAGATCTGTCACCATTGGTACTGTACAGCCTAAATTCATTTTGTCTGTTACTTTGATTTGCTCTCTGTCATCCTACTCAGTTATGGCTTTTGTAGATTCAGGTGCCGCCCTGAATCTGATGGATTTGTCATTTGCCAAGCGTTGTGGTTTTATCCTTGAGCCATTACAGTTCCCTATTCCATTGAAGGGAATTGATGCTACACCATTGGCCAAGAATAAACCTCAATACTGGACTCAAGAGACCATGTGTATGACTCCTGCACATCAGGAGGTGATTCGCTTTCTTGTGTTATATAATTTGCATGACGTTGTCGTGTTGGGTCTGCCATGGTTGCAGGCTCATAATCCAGTCCTGGATTGGAAAGCTATGTCTGTGTTGAGTTGGGGTTGCCAGGGAATTCATGGCGATGCTCCCTTGGTATCAATTGCTTCCTCTACTCCTTCTGAAGTCCCTGAGTTTTTGTCGGACTACCAGGATGTATTTGATGAGCCCAAATCCAGTGCCCTACCTCCTCATAGGGATTGTGATTGTGCTATAAATTTGATTCCTGGTAGTAAGTTCCCTAAGGGACGACTGTTTAATTTGTCTGTACCAGAGCATGCCGCTAAGCAGAGCTATGTAAAGGAGTCTTTGGAGAAGGGACATATTCGCCCCTCCTCGTCCCCTCTTGGTGCGGGATTTGTTATGACCCCAATGGCGAGGGTCTCAGAGGAACGTGGAAGTCTGCAAAATACAAAAATCCAGCTCATAGGGCAGTGGTAACTGGGTTGACCATATATCTACTCCTAACGCCAACACTAGAAGTAGCCGGGGATCATTCCTACGTTGATTCTAGATGACACGCTCCAGCCGGAGAATCTAGCTACCCCTAGTAGAGGAAAACAAAGACCTTTCTTGCCTCCAGAGAAGGGGACCCCAAAGCTGGATAGAAGCCCCCCACAAATAATGACGGTGAGGTAAGAGGAAATGACAAACACAGAAATGAACCAGGTTTAGCACAGAGAGGCCCGCTTACTGATAGCAGAATAAAGAAAGGTAACTTATATGGTCAACAAAAACCCTATCAAAATCCACACTGGAAATTCAAGAACCCCCGAACCGTCTAACGGTCCGGGGGGAGAACACCAGCCCCCTAGAGCTTCCAACAAAGGTCAGGATATAGATTTGGAACAAGCTGGACAAAAATACAAAACCAAAACAAATAGCAAAAAGCAAAAGGCAGACTTAGCTGATATAACTGGAACCAGGATCAGTAGACAAGAGCACAGCAGACTAGCTCTGATAACTACGTTGCCAGGCATTGAACTGAAGGTCCAGGGAGCTTATATAGCAACACCCCTAACTAACGACCCAGGTGCGGATAAAAGGAATGACAGAAAAACCAGAGTCAAAAAACTAGTAACCACTAGAGGGAGCAAAAAGCAAATTCACAACAGTACCCCCCCCTTAGTGAGGGGTCACCGAACCCTCACCACGACCACCAGGGCGATCAGGATGAGCGGCATGAAAGGCACGAACTAAATCGGCCGCATGAACATCAGAGGCGACCACCCAGGAATTATCCTCCTGACCATAGCCCTTCCACTTGACCAGGTACTGAAGCCTCCGCCTGGAGAGGCGAGAATCCAAGATCTTCTCCACCACGTACTCCAACTCGCCCTCAACCAACACCGGAGCAGGAGGCTCAGCAGAAGGAACTACAGGCACAATGTACCGCCGCAACAAGGACCTATGAAATACATTGTGAATAGCAAACGACACAGGAAGATCCAGACGAAAAGATACAGGATTAAGGATTTCCAATATCTTGTAAGGCCCAATAAAACGAGGTTTAAATTTGGGAGAGGAGACCTTCATAGGAACAAAGCGGGAAGAAAGCCATACCAAATCCCCAACGCGTAGTCGGGGACCCACACCGCGGCGGCGGTTGGCAAAGCGCTGAGCCTTCTCCTGTGACAACTTCAAGTTGTCCACCACATGATTCCAGATCTGCTGCAACCTATCCACCACAGAATCCACCCCAGGACAGTCAGAAGGCTCCACATGACCCGAAGAAAAGCGAGGATGGAAACCAGAGTTGCAGAAAAAAGGCGAAACCAAGGTGGCGGAACTAGCCCGATTATTAAGGGCAAACTCAGCCAACGGCAAGAATGTCACCCAATCGTCCTGATCAGCAGAGACAAAACACCTCAAATAAGCCTCCAAAGTCTGATTGGTTCGCTCCGTCTGTCCATTAGTCTGAGGATGGAAAGCAGACGAAAACGACAAATCAATGCCCATCCTACTACAAAAGGATCGCCAGAACCTGGAAACGAACTGGGATCCTCTGTCTGACACAATATTCTCAGGGATGCCGTGCAAACGAACCACGTTCTGGAAAAACACAGGAACCAGATCGGAAGAGGAAGGCAGCTTAGGCAAAGGAACCAAATGGACCATCTTGGAGAAGCGATCACATATCACCCAGATAACGGACATGCCCTGAGATAGCGGAAGATCAGAAATGAAATCCATGGAGATATGTGTCCAAGGTCTCTTCGGAACAGGCAAGGGCAAGAGCAAACCGCTGGCACGAGAACAGCAAGGCTTAGCTCGAGCACAAGTCCCACAGGACTGCACAAATGACCGCACATCCCTTGACAAGGAAGGCCACCAAAAGGACCTGGCCACCAGATCTCTGGTGCCAAAAATTCCCGGGTGACCTGCCAACACCGAGGAATGAACCTCGGAAATGACTCTGCTGGTCCACTTATCCGGGACAAACAGTCTGTCAGGTGGACAAGACTCAGGCCTATCAGCCTGAAATCTCTGCAACACACGTCGCAGATCCGGAGAAATAGCTGACAAGATAACTCCATCTTTAAGAATACCAACAGGATCAGCGACTCCAGGAGCATCAGGCACAAAGCTCCTAGAAAGAGCATCGGCCTTCACATTCTTTGAACCTGGTAAATACGAGACAACAAAATCAAAGCGGGAGAAAAACAATGACCAGCGGGCCTGTCTCGGATTAAGGCGTTTAGCAGACTCGAGATACATCAGATTTTTGTGATCAGTCAAGACCACCACACGATGCTTAGCACCCTCGAGCCAATGACGCCACTCCTCAAATGCCCATTTCATGGCCAACAACTCCCGATTGCCCACATCATAATTTCGCTCGGCAGGCGAAAACTTCCTAGAGAAAAAGGCACAAGGTTTCATAACAGAGCAACCAGGGCCTCTCTGCGACAAAACGGCCCCTGCCCCAATCTCCGAAGCATCCACCTCAACCTGAAAGGGAAGTGAGACGTCAGGCTGGCACAAAACAGGCGCCGAAGTAAACCGGCGTTTCAACTCCTGGAAAGCCTCCACGGCAGCAGGAGCCCAGTTAGCTACATCGGAGCCCTTCTTGGTCATATCCGTCAAAGGTTTCACAATGCTAGAAAAATTAGCGATAAAACGACGGTAGAAGTTAGCGAAGCCCAAGAACTTCTGAAGACTCTTAACTGACGAGGGCTGAGTCCAATCAAGAATAGCTCGGACCTTGACTGGGTCCATCTCCACAGCAGAAGGGGAAAAAATGAACCCCAAAAAGGGAACCTTCTGTACACCAAAGAGACACTTTGAGCCCTTGACAAACAAAGAATTTTCACGCAAAATTTTAAAGACCAACCTGACCTGCTCCACATGCGAATCCCAATTATCAGAAAAAACCAAAATATCATCCAGATAAACAATCAAAAATTTATCCAGATACTTCCGGAAAATGTCATGCATAAAGGACTGAAAAACTGAAGGCGCATTGGAGAGCCCAAAAGGCATCACCAAGTACTCAAAATGACCTTCGGGCGTATTGAATGCGGTTTTCCATTCATCACCTTGCTTAATGCGCACAAGGTTGTACGCACCACGAAGGTCTATCTTGGTGAACCACTTGGCACCCTTAATCCGGGCAAATAAGTCAGACAACAGCGGTAAAGGATACTGAAATTTGACAGTGATCTTATTTAAAAGCCGATAATCAATACAAGGTCTCAAAGATCCGTCCTTCTTTGCCACAAAAAAGAATCCCGCACCAAGAGGGGAAGAAGACGGACGAATATGTCCTTTCTCCAGAGACTCCTTGATATATGAACGCATAGCGGTATGTTCCGGTACCGACAGATTAAACAGTCTTCCCTTAGGAAATTTACTGCCTGGGATCAAATCTATAGCACAGTCACAGTCCCTATGAGGAGGCAGTGCACTGGACTCAGACTCACTGAAGACATCCTGATAATCAGACAAATACTCCGGAACTTCCGAAGGCGTAGAAGAAGCAATAGACACAGGCAGGGAATCCCCATGAATACCACGACAGCCCCAACTTGAGACTGACATAGCCTTCCAGTCCAGGACTGGATTATGGGTCTGTAACCATGGCAGCCCTAAAACAACCAAATCATGCATTTTATGTAAAACCAGGAAACGTATCACCTCGCGGTGTTCAGGAGTCATGCACATGGTAACCTGTGTCCAATACTGCGGTTTATTTGCTGCCAATGGTGTAGCATCAATACCCCTAAGAGGAATAGGATTTTCTAATGGTTCAAGAGTAAAACCACAGCGCTTAGCAAATGAGAGATCCATGAGACTCAGGGCAGCACCTGAATCTACAAACGCCATGACAGGATAAGATGACAGTGAGCAAATCAAAGTTACAGACAGAATAAATTTAGGTTGCAAATTACCAACGGTGACAGGACTAACAACCTTAGCTATACGTTTAGAGCATGCTGAGATAACATGTGTAGAATCACCACAGTAGTAGCACAAGCCATTCCGGCGTCTATGAATTTTCCGCTCATTTCTAGTCAGGATTCTATCACATTGCATTAAATCAGGTGTCTGTTCAGACAACACCATGAGGGAATTTGCGGTTTTTCTATCACATTGCACCGAATTAGGTGTCTGTTCAGACAACACCATGAGGGAATTTGCGGTTTTGCGCTCCCGCAACCGCCGGTCAATTTGAATAGCCAGTGCCATAGTATCATTCAGACCTGTGGGAATGGGAAAACCCACCATAACATTCTTAATGGCTTCAGAAAGGCCATTTCTAAAATTAGCGGCCAGTGCACACTCGTTCCAATGTGTCAGCACGGACCATTTCCGAAATTTTTGGCAATACACTTCAGCCTCGCCCTGCCCCTGAGACATAGCCAGCAAGGCCTTTTCTGCCTGAATCTCAAGATTGGGTTCCTCATAAAGTAAACCGAGCGCCAGAAAAAACGCATCAAGATCAGCCAATGCCGGATCTCCTGGCGCCAGCGAAAAAGCCCAATCCTGAGGGTCGCCCCGTAAGAACGAAATAACAATTTTTACTTGCTGAGCAGAATCTCCAGATGAACAGGGTCTCAGGGACAAAAACAATTTACAATTATTCACGAAATTCCTAAACTTAAACCTGTCTCCGGAAAACAGTTCAGGAATCGGTATTTTAGGTTCTGACCTAGGATTTCTGATAACATAGTCTTGTATGCCCTGCACACGAGTAGCCAGCTGGTCCACACTTGTAATCAAGGTCTGGACATTCATGTCTGCAGCAAGCATAGCCACTCTGAGGTAAAGGGGAAGAAAAAAAAAAAACTCAGAATCTTCTTTCTTATAATCCCTCTTCTGCAATGCATTAAACATTTAATACTGGCCTGGCAAACTGTTATGACCCCAATGGCGAGGGTCTCAGAGGAACGTGGAAGTCTGCAGAATACAAAAATCCAGCTCATAGGGCAGTGGTAACTGGGTTGACCATATATCTACTCCTAACGCCAACACTAGAAGTAGCCGGGGATCATTCCTACGTTGATTCTAGATGACACGCTCCAGCCGGAGAATCTAGCTACCCCTAGTAGAGGAAAACAAAGACCTTTCTTGCCTCCAGAGAAGGGGACCCCAAAGCTGGATAGAAGCCCCCCACAAATAATGACGGTGAGGTAAGAGGAAATGACAAACACAGAAATGAACCAGGTTTAGCACAGAGAGGCCCGCTTACTGATAGCAGAATAAAGAAAGGTAACTTATATGGTCAACAAAAACCCTATCAAAATCCACACTGGAAATTCAAGAACCCCCGAACCGTCTAACGGTCCGGGGGGAGAACACCAGCCCCCTAAAGCTTCCAACAAAGGTCAGGATATAGATTTGGAACAAGCTGGACAAAAATACAAAACCAAAACAAATAGCAAAAAGCAAAAGGCAGACTTAGCTGATATAACTGGAACCAGGATCAGTAGACAAGAGCACAGCAGACTAGCTCTGATAACTACGTTGCCAGGCATTGAACTGAAGGTCCAGGGAGCTTATATAGCAACACCCCTAACTAACGACCCAGGTGCGGATAAAAGGAATGACAGAAAAACCAGAGTCAAAAAACTAGTAACCACTAGAGGGAGCAAAAAGCAAATTCACAACAGGGATTCTTTTTTGTGGCCAAGAAGGATGGTTCTTTGAGACCCTGTATAGATTATCGCCTTCTAAATAAAATCATGGTCAAATTCCAGTATCCCTTGCCATTGTTGTCTGATCTGTTTGCTCGGATTAGGGGGTCTAGTTGGTTCACCAAGATAGATCTTCGCGGTGCGTATAATCTTGTGTGTATAAAACAGGGCGATGAATGGAAAACAGCATTTAATACGCCCGAAGGCCATTTTGAGTACTTGGTGATGCCTTTTGGACTTTCTAATGCCCCTTCTGTGTTTCAGTCCTTCATGCACGATATCTTCCGAGAATATCTGGATAAATTTATGATTGTGTATCTGGATGATATTTTGGTCTTTTCAGATGATTGGGAATCCCATGTGAAGCAGGTCAGGATGGTATTTCAGGTCCTGCGTGCCAATGCCTTGTTTGTGAAGGGTTCCAAATGTCTCTTCGGAGTCCAGAAAGTGTCCTTTTTGGGCTTTATTTTTTCTCCTTCTTCTATTGAGATGGACCCAGTCAAGGTCCAGGCTATTCATGATTGGACTCAACCTACATCAGTTAAGTGTCTTCAGAAGTTCTTGGGTTTTGCTAATTTTTACCGTCGCTTCATTGCTAATTTTTCTGGTGTGGTTAAACCTTTGATGGATTTGACCAAGAAGGGTTCTGATGTGACTAACTGGTCTCCTGCGGCCGTTGAGGCCTTTCAGGAGCTGAAGCGCCGGTTTTCTTCAGCTCCAGTTTTATGTCAGCCAGATGTCTCTCTTCCCTTCCAGGTCGAGGTTGATGCTTCTGAAATTGGAGCAGGGGCTGTTTTGTCACAGAGAAGCTCTGATTGCTCTGTGATGAAGCCATGTGCCTTCTTTTCAAGAAAATTTTCGCCGGCTGAACGAAATTATGATGTTGGTAATCGGGAGTTGTTGGCAATGAAGTGGGCATTTGAGGAGTGGCGACACTGGCTAGAGGGAGATAAGCATCGTGTGGTGGTCTTGACTGATCATAAAAATTTGATTTATCTTGAGTCGGCCAAGCGGTTGAATCCTAGACAGGCTCGTTGGTCGTTGTTTTTCTCACGTTTCGATTTCGTGGTCTCGTACCTTCCTGGTTCAAAGAACGTGAAGGCTGATGCTCTTTCTAGGAGTTTTGTGCCTGACTCCCCTGGAGTTTCTGAGCCGGTTGGTATCCTCAAAGAGGGGGTAATTTTCTCTGCCATTTCCCCAGATTTGCGACGGGTGTTACAGGAATTTCAGGCGGATAGACCTGACCGTTGTCCATCAGAGAGACTGTTTGTCCCAGATAGATGGACCAGCAGAGTTATTTCCGAGGTCCATTCTTCAGTGTTGGCGGGTCATCCTGGGATTTTTGGTACCAGAGATTTGGTGGCTAGATCCTTCTGGTGGCCTTCCTTGTCGCGGGATGTGCGTTCCTTTGTGCAGTCCTGTGGGATTTGTGCTCGGGCTAAGCCTTGCTGTTCTCGTGCCAGTGGTTTGCTTTTGCCTTTGCCGGTTCCTAAGAGGCCTTGGACGCATATTTCCATGGATTTTATTTCGGATCTTCCGGTCTCTCAGAGAATGTCTGTCATCTGGGTGGTTTGTGATCGTTTTTCTAAAATGGTCCATTTGGTGCCCTTGCCTAAGTTGCCTTCTTCCTCCGATTTGGTTCCGTTATTTTTTCAGAATGTGGTTCGTCTGCATGGCATCCCTGAAAACATTGTGTCTGACAGAGGATCCCAGTTTGTGTCCAGATTTTGGCGGTCCTTTTGTGCTAAGATGGGCATTGATTTGTCTTTTCGTCGGCCTTCCATCCTCAGACGAATGGCCAAACCGAGCGAACTAACCAGACCTTGGAAACTTATTTGAGATGTTTTGTTTCTGCTGACCAGGATGATTGGGTGACTTTTTTGCCATTGGCCGAGTTTGCCCTTAATAATCAGGCTAGTTCAGCTACTTTGGTTTCGCCTTTTTTTTGTAATTCTGGTTTTCATCCTCGTTTTTCCTCGGGTCAGGTTGAGTCTTCGGACTGTCCTGGGGTGGATTCTGTGGTGGATAGGTTGCAGCAGATTTGGAACCATGTGGTGGACAATTTGATGTTGTCACAAGAGAAGGCTCAGCGCTTTGCTAACCGTCGTCGCTGTGTGGGTCCCCGACTTCGTGTGGGGGATTTGGTGTGGTTGTCTTCTCGTTATGTTCCTATGAAGGTTTCTTCTCCTAAGTTTAAACCTCGTTTTATCAGTCCTCATAAAATTTTGGAAATCCTCAACCCTGTGTCATTTCGCTTGGACCTCCCGGCATCGTTTACCATCCATAATGTGTTCCATAGGTCTTTGTTGCGGAGGTATGTGGTGCCTGTGGTTCCTTCTGTTGAGCCTCCTGCTCCGGTGCTGGTTGAGGGAGAATTGGAATACGTGGTGGAGAAGATCTTGGATTCTCGTATTTCAAGACGGAGGCTTCAGTATTTGGTTAAGTGGAAGGGCTATGGTCAGGAGGATAATTCCTGGGTTGTCGCCTCTGATATTCATGCGGCCGATTTGGTTCGTGCCTTCCATGTGGCTCACCCTGATCGCCCTGGGGGTTCTGGTGAGGGTTTGGTGACCCCTCCTCAAGGGGGGGGTACTGTTGTGAACTCTGTTTCCGGGCTCCCTCCTGTGGTCATGAGTGGTACTGTGTGAGTTCTCTCTTTGGGCTCCTCCTGGTGGCTCTTTTTGTTATTTTGCAGGTTTCTGGCAGGATCAGCTGTCTCGTCATCTGCTAGTTAGGTTTCCTATTTAATCCACCTGGTCCTTCATTCCTTGCCTGTTGCCGTTGTATTCAGTGCTATTCTGATTGCTCCTGTCTACATCCGTTATCAGTCTCTCCAAGAGAAGCTAAGTTCTGTTTGCTTATTTTTGCTCATCTGTGTTCAAGATGTTTCCTAGTATATGATGAGTTTTTGTCCAGCTTGCTAATATGTGATTTCCCTGCTTGCTGGTGCTCTGGGGTGCTGAGTTGCTCCCCCCACATCGTTAGTTGGTGTGGGGGTTCTCGCATTCTCTGCGTGGATATTTTTGCATAGGGTTTTTTACTGACCGCACAGATCCCTTGCTATTTTCTGCTATCTAGCGTTAGCGGGCCTCATTTGCTTAACCTCTTCATCTCTGCGTTTGTCTTTTCCTCTTAACTCACCGTTATTATTTGTGGGGGGCTTCTATACCTCTGGGGGATTTCTCTGAGGCAAGTGAGGTCTTTACTTTCTCTTTAGGGGTAGTCAGTTTCTCAGGCCGTGAAGAGACGTCTAGGATTTCAGGAAACGTTCCACGGCTGCCTATAGTGTGTGCGGTTAGGATCAGGTTTGCGGTTAGTCCAGTTACCACATCCCCAGAGCTCGTCCTATTATTTTCTCTTAGCTGGTTAGATTTGTGATCCTAAGCCACTAGGATCATAACAGAAATCACAAACACAGGATGAAATAGGTTTTAGCAAAGGGAGGCCAGTCTAACTAAACAGATTGAGGATAGAAAAGGGATCTTTGCGGTCAACACAACAAACTACAAAAACCATGCAGAGTGTGCAAAAAATACCCCCGCACCGACTCACGGTGCGATGGTGCCACTCTGCACCCCCAGAGCTTCCAGCTAGCCAGGCAGTTTCATGATAGCAAGCTGGACTAAAACTTAGCAAGAAAAACCATAGGTAACAAATGAATACGCAGGAACTTAGCTTCTGCTGGAGTAGACAGGTCCTCAGAAAGATCCAGGAGAGATCTGAACCAGTACTAGAACATTGACAGCTGGCATGGAGTAACGATCTGAGTGGAGTTAAATAGAGAATCCTAGCCTAGCCCTAAACGAGGGCAGCTGGGGAAGGAATCTCAGAACCAGCAGCTCCACTCACAGCCACCAGAGGGAGTCCAAGGACAGAACTCACCGAAGTACCATTCATGACCACAGGAGGGAGTTCGAGAACGGAATTCACAACAGGTGGAACCTGTACTGACCGCAAACCCTAAACTGACACCGCAACTAGAAGTAGCCGTGGGGTGTACCTAACACTTCCTAGACACCTCGACACAGCCGGAGGACTAAATACCCCTATAGTTGAAAATGGGAATTCTATCTTGCCTCAGAGCAAACCCCCAAAGGATAGGCAGCCCCCCACAAATATTGACTGTGAGTATAAGAGGAAAGACACACGCAGGCAGAAAACAGGATTTAGCAAAAGAGGCACTTCTAGCTAAATAGAAAAGGAAAAGGATAGGACAGAGTATTAAGCGGTCAGTATTAAAATCCTAAAAATATCCATAGCAGATAATACAAAAATCCCACATCTAACTAAAGACATGGAATGTATGTCTGCATCTCCTGAGGATCCAACATGACTGAAAAAATCCAAACACAGTCTAAGCTGGACAAAAAAACACAATGAATTGCACTGAATTGTAAAGCACACAGCATGTGTGCTGCAGAGACAAAAACCAGACACTTATCTTAGCTGAATTGGCTGCAGGGCAGGAGGAACAGGACAGAGATGCAAAACCTCCAAGAACAATGGACAACTGGCAAGGTCTAATGGATCCTGCACACCTAAATACCCCATTCAGAGCTGCAATCAGCAGAAACACCTGCCCAGGATTGCAACCCAGAGACGACTGCACTACCACCATCAACCACCGGAGGGAACCCAAGAGCAGAATTCACAACAATACCCCCGCTGTGGTGTGTGATTGGCGCGATCATCGATAGCATTAATCACGTCAATCAGCTCTTGCAGGCCCTGCTGGGCCTGCACTAGGCTCTGGCCTACGATCGGTGTTATTGCAGCACCGATCCAGGCCGGTACAGCAGGGCACAGCACGGTAATACAGCCGCTGTGCTCTACGATTGGCGCAATCGATACGATCGTCGATCGCGCCAATCCAGGGGGTTTTGTCGACTTAAGTCGCGATGTCGCATTAAACAGTATGACGTACCATCCCGTCACTAGGAATTAAGTCCCAGGTCACCTTGACGGGACAGTACGTCATATTTGATTAAGGGGTTAAGGTTGTATGAATGACATTGCTTGTAATTATTGACAGACTTTGCACTGTGTGCAGAGCTTTTATGAGTGTAGGAGTACTTTGTTCACAATTTTTGATTAAGGCAGTGCAGTGTGTGCCTTCAAGGATGTGTGGATCACCTTTCTTGTAATTTTGGGCAAGATTTGCATATAACCTTTATGAGTTTAGGAGTACCACTACATGACAATTTAAACAGAATACCTATGAGGACTTCCTTTAGGTCTAATACAGAGTGTATCTGAGTCCCTCTGAGTCACTAATTTTTTGCACTTCATCCTTTCTTCATAAATTACACAGACATTCTGTCATCAAAATTTCAATTTTGGTTCATTTTAATTGTATATTTTAAAAATCTGTTTTAAATTTAGCCTAATATACAAGTCATTATACAGTAAAAAGTGTTTCTTAACATTTATTTTCCTATAAATTCCAATTTCTTGTCGATATTGAATGTTTTATTGTCACTAGTGTTGAGCGATACCGTCCGATACTTGAAAGTATCGGTATCGGAAAGTATCGGCCGATACCGGCAAAGTATCGGATCTAATCCGATACCGATACCCGATACCAATACAAGTCAATGGGACTCAATTGTCGGACGGTATTCCTGATGGTTCCCAGGGTCTGAAGGAGAGGAAACTCTCCTTCAGGCCCTGGGATCCATATTAATGTGTAAAATAAAGAATTAAAATAAAAAATATTGCTATACTCACCTCTCCGACGCAGCCTGGACCTCACCGAGGGAACCGGCAGCGTTCTTTGCTTAAAATGCGCGCGTTTACTTCCTTCCGTGACGTCACGGCTTGTGATTGGTCGCGTGCCGCCCATGTGGCCGCGACGCGACCAATCACAGCAAGCCGTGACGTAATTTCAGGTCCTCAATGCCTAATTCTAGGCATTCAGGAATTTAAAATTACGTCACGGCTTGTGATTGGTTGCGTGCCGCCCATGTGACCGCGACGCGACCAATCACAGCAAGCCGTGACGTAATTTCAGGTCCTCAATGCAGAAATAGGCATCAGGACCTGAAATTACGTCACGGCTTGCTGTGATTGGTCGCGTCGCGGTCACATGGGCGGCACGCAACCAATCACAAGCCGTGACGTAATTTTAAAAATGCGCGCGTCTCCTGCCTCCCGTGACGTCACGGCTTGTGATTGGTCGCGTCGCCCATGTGACCGCGACGCGACCAATCACAAACCGGAACGTAATTTTAAATTCCTGAATGCCTAGAATTAGGCATTGAGGACCTGAAAATTACGTCACGGCTTGCTGTGACTGGTCGCGTCGCGGCCACATGGGCGGCACACGACCAATCACAAGCCGTGACGTCACGGAAGGAAGTAAAAGCGCGCATTTTAAGCAAAGAACGCTGCCGGTTCCCTCGGTGAGGTCCAGGCTGCGTCGGAGAGGTGAGTATAGCAATATTTTTTATTTTAATTCTTAATTTTACACATTAATGTTGTTTCGATACCGATACCACAAAAGTATCGGATCTCGGTATCGGAATTCCGATACCCGCAAGTATCGGCCGATACCCGATACTTGCGGTATCGGAATGCTCAACACTAATTGTCACTCATTAAAGTGGAGTAAAAGTGTGACACGATTGTTGCTATCAGCGATCTAGGAGTTAACATGAACATGCTGTTAACAGGAACATGTTGTTCTCCTTCCATTCAGCACTTTTTCCATCCATTTCAACATGTTTACTGCCCCCCAGAACTCCTTGTAGGTTGTACTGAAAAAATGCTACGATTTCCAACTGACTTCCATTATACTTGTTACTTGAAACTGCAGCGCCCCAGGGTCCTGGTCGTTGCAGTAATGTCATTCTCCTCTAGGGGAGGGTGATGTTACGTTTGGAGGCAAAGAAGGACAACTGCATACAGGTATCACAAACATGCAACACATTTCACACTCCAGGCCACCAGGGGGAGCTCTGCTCCAATTTATTAGGTCACTCCCCACACTTAGGTAAAACTGGAGACCTGTAGGGAAAGTTAGTTAGTTGCTGGCTGAGCTTCGCTCAGGTAGTTGGTCCCTGACAGGGGTGGGATCCTGTCAGAGATCGAGGAAGAAGGACACGGAGCTGTGCATGCCCTGAGAGCTGCAGCTTCCAGACACTGAAGGAGAACTGTATTGCACAGAGGGTGAAAGAAGTCATAGCAAAGGAGTGGATACCAGAAGGAGACCAGCCCTACACAGGCTGCTTCCTTCTGAGGATCCCGGTAGCCGGAACACCGAGGGAGCAACGACCCTTTATGCCTTGCTCCAGAGACCGGCAGGACAGCTAATTTCACGCTATCTGCCCGCCCTATACCCAGGAGGCAAGGTGGCACCCCTGAGAGGCTGGGGCATGATAGAGTCCCTGTAAAAGCCTCAAGCCACCGGTCATACGGGTTTGTCCTATCCTATCCGAGGGACAGAGAGAGAGAGACATAACATCTATAACATCTGTGAGGACCTTATGAAAAGCTTAGCAGTAAGGGACTACAACACTGCAGCGCTAGAGGAAGGCTACTGATTTCCACCTGGACAAGGGAACTCTGGACTTGCCTCCAAACCGGCTGGACTCTGCCTGCCCTGTGATCTGGTGCCCTGGACTGTGGATGCTGAAGTCTTCAGTAAAGGTAAAGAGACTGCAACCTTGTGTCCTCGTTCTTCTCTGCGCCTCTCACCATCCACCATCTACACACCGGGAAGCCCTGGGGACATACTTCATCTGTGGGAAGGTATACCATCTAGCTGCCATAACATCACCCCAGCGGACCCCTCAAAGCAGCATCGGTCACCCTGACCGAATACCACAGGTGGCATCACGAACATATCCCTTTAAAAACCTTTCCATTTTAAACGGACGTCCCAGGGCTACGGACCGGGTCAGCCACCATGACATCCCCCTGTGAACCGAAGGACCCGGTACCGAGTACCCCGCCGCCCTGACGGGACGATACAAAACGAGCACCCGAGCAATAGGAATTGCTCAATTCGAGTAACGAGCATCAGAGCAGTTTAATGCTTGCTCATCTCTAGTTTTTACTCTGCAGATTATCACTATGAGGCAGGTAAATATTGCTTTGGCTTGTTTGATTTTTTTTCTAATTTAATCTTTTGAGCAGTGTACAGTACAATGGAATATACCTTATATTTCTGAATCTGTATCTCTGTGTTTTTAGATGAAAATATAAAATAAATAATAATATTCATTGAATTAATCATTCTATTTATAATGCAAAAATATAATTCAGGGTAGAATTAAAGTTCTTTTTATAAAACTGAAGTGTTACAAATTAACTATTAGGGAAGCAAATCACACCTCTGCCTATGTGTACGTTCACCCCACAGTATTTTTCGCCTGGATGCTGTGCAAGGAAAAAACTGACCTTACAAGAACCAATGTAATTCAATAGGGCTGTGCATTAACATCAGTCTATTTGGTATTTCGGATTAAATTTGCCTCTTTGATGGCATACATTTGGCACACGGATGACAATACGGATGAAAAATCATCCGTTTTGCTGGATACCAGTCCTTTTCAAATCATTCCTCGGTCCCCACCTCCCGAATCTTATGGCTTTTAGTTATTACTAGGCAAAGTAACATTACATCCATAGAGAGATAAAGTCATGAACTACGTTATCCTATGTCTACTGCAGGGTATAATATACATAGTTATTAAGGCTGAATGAAGACTTTAAGTCCATCTAGTTCAACCCATAGCCTAACCTAACATGCCCTAACATGTTCATCCAGAGGAAGGCAAAAAAAACCCATGTGGCAAAGAGTAAGCTCCACATTGGGGAAAAAAATTCCTTCCCGACTCCACATACGGCAATCAGACTAGTTCCCTGGATCAACGCCCTATCAAGGAATCTAGTGTATATACCCTGTTACATTATACTTTTCAAGAAAGGCATCCAGTCCCCTCTTAAAATTAAGTAATGAATCACTCACTACAACATCATACGGCAGAGAGTTCCATAGTGCTGCTCTGCTCTTACAGTAAAGAATCCGCGTCTGTTATTATGCTTAAACCTTCTTTCCTCCAGACGTAGAGGATACCCCCTTGTCCGTCTCAGGTCTATGATTAAAAAGATCATCAGAAAGGTCTTTGTACTGTCCCCTCATATATTTATACACTAAAATAAGATCACCCCTTAGTCTTCGTTTTTCCAAACTAAACAGCCCCAAGTGTAATAACCTATCTTGGTATTGCAGACCCCCCAGTCCTCTAATAACCTTGGTCGCTCTTCTCTGCACCCGCTCTAGTTCAGCTATGTCTTTCTTATACACCGGAGACCAGAACTGTGCACAGTATTCTAAGTGTGGTCGCACTAGTGACTTGTATAGAGGTAAAATTATGTTCTCCTCATATTTTATTTGCCTTTGTAGCAGCTGCCTGACACTGGCCACTGAATATGAGTTTGTCATCCACCCATACACCCAGGTCTTTTTCATTGACGGTTTTGCCCAGAGTTTTAGAATTAAGCACATAGTTATACATCTTATTACTTCTACCCAAGTGCATGACCTTACATTTATCCCCATTAAAGTTCATTTGCCATTTATCAGCCCAAGCTTCTAGTTTACAATAATCATCCTGTAATATAAAATTGTCCTCCCCTGTATTGATTACCCTGCAGAGTTTAGTGTCATCTGCAAATATTGAAATTCTACTCTGAATGCCCCCTACAAGGTCATTAATAAATATGTTAAAAAGAAGAGGGCCCAATACTGACCCCTGTGGTACCCCACTGCTAACCGCGACCCAGTCCGAGTGTGCTCCATTAATAACCACCCTTTGTTTCCTAACCCTGAGCCAGCTCTCAACCCACTTTCACATATTTTCCCCTATCCCCATTATTCTCATTTTATGTATCAACCTTTTGTGTGGCACTGCATCAAAAGCTTTTGAAAAGTCCATATACACTACATCTACTGGGTTCCCTTGGTCCAGTCCGGAACTTACCTCTTCATAGAAGCTGATCAAATTAGTCTAACATGAACGGTCCCTAGTAAACCCGTGCTGATACTGGGTCATGAGGTTATTCCTCTTCAGATACTCCAGTATAGCATCTCTTAGAATGCCCTCCAGGATTTTACCCACAGTAGAGGTTAAGCTTACTGGCCTATAATTACCGAGTTCAGTTTTTGTCCCCTTTTTTGAATATTGGCACCACATTTGCTACACGCCAGTCCTGTGGTACAGACCCTGTTATTATGGACTCTTTAAAGATTAAAATTAATGTTCTATCAATGACTGTACTTAATTCCTGCAGTACTCGGGGGTGTATCCCATCCGGGCCCGGAGATTTGTCAATTTTTGTGATTTTTAGACGCCGCCGTACTTCCTGCTGGGTTAGGCAGGTGACACTTAATGGGGAATTTTTGTTATCACTGATCATATTGTCTGCCATGGGATTTTCTTTTGTAAATACTGATTAAAAAAAGGCATTAGCATATTGGCTTTTTCCTCATCCTCATCCACCATTTCACCCAGACTATTTTTAAGGGGGCCAACATTATCATTTTTTAGTATCTTACTATTTATGTAGTTATAAAATATTTTGGGATTATTTTTACTCTCTCTGGCAATGAGTCTCTCTGTCTCAATCTTTGCTGCCTTGATTAGCTTTTTACAGAATTTATTTAATTTTTTGTATTTATTTAATGCCTCCTCACTACCTACTTCCTTTAATTCTCTAAATGCTTTCTTTTTGTCACTTATTGCGCCCCTTACAGCTCTATTTAGCCATATTGGTTTCCTCCTATTTCTAGTATGTTTATTCACATACGGTATATACTGGGCACAGGTCCTATCCAGGATGCTAATAAACATCTCCCATTTTCTTTGTGTATTTTTATGTCTCTGGATATCGTCCCAGTTAATTGCACCAAGATCCTCTCTCATCCATTGGAAATTTGCCCTCCTGAAGTTTAGTGTCATTGTAACCCCTCTACTACACATCTTATTAAAGGATACATGAAAACTTATTATTTTGTGATCACTATTCCCCAAGTGACCCCCAACCCTTATATTCGATATGCGGTCTGGCCTGTTGGTTAATATTAGGTCTAGCAGTGCCCCCCTCCTTGTTGGGGCCTGAACCAGGTGTGAAAGGTAATTGTCTCTCATAGTTGTCAAAAACCGATTACCTTTGCTGGAACTGCAGGTTTCTGTTCCCCAATCTATTTTAGGGTAGTTGAAGTCCCCCATAATAATGACTAATATCACTGTGGACAAAATGACACCGGGTATAAAAGACAAGACACTGGACAATGTGGAGATTTTATATACTTGTGTGCACAGTATGTAGATGAAATGTCACTGTGGCCTCTACACAACATAGGGCTGTGGGATGGAGGTGTGGGGGGCACAATGTGAAATATAAGCATTTTTTGTTATTTTCATTGACGTGCATCACTGCAGATTTGCACCTATCAGCCATAACATGGAAAGCACCTACTTAATATTTTGAGTATTTTGGAGACCCGAGTGATGTTTGATGTGTAGCACGGCACATTCTCCTACTGAAAGGGACCTCTGCCAGTAAGGAACATGATGCCATAAAGGGGTATACTTTATTTTTAGATGAGTCCTGGGACATAATACCAAATTGGTAAATCCACGTTAGTTTGATGAATAGGAGGGTGAAGGGGAAGACAGAGAAATATTCACCTCGTGGGTAATTTGGGTCTGAATCCACCAGGATTGACTTGTCTTCACCTGTGTTATGGTGTCATATACTGGAGCACAGAAATATTTCTCTTATACTGTATGTACTTGGGAAGCCACGTTTCCTCTTCTATCTGCAATCTTTATGTGCACCCTAATGTTACAATTTATTATTTCTCCTGCTATATTTAGGGGATTTGGTGCCCTCCTTACTATATTCTGTAACACTGCTGTGTTCCTCCATCTCCGATTGTTATTTTAATATGTCTTTGTGCATATGTTGTTTTTAATGAGATCATGTCCAACAAATTTTCATATTTAGTGCATAAGATACATTTATTTATTAAACTTTATATTTGTTGTTGCATAAGTTCTTGTATTATTCCTAGGTGCTCACAGTTTTTTGAATAGCTAGATGCAAAACATTTAAGGCCCATCAGTAAAATCTTAAGAAATAAAAATATGTTACATTGCAAAACAAAACTTTTCATATACTGGGTCATGTTATTATGTCAAACATAGTCCTGCAGCAGTTGATGACATCATCGCTTACACTCAGACCGATGATGTCACAATGGCGATGATGTCACAATACCAGGTGACTGTTAGGTTAAGGATTCCGTTGTCACTTTTCCTACTTTACCTTCAACTGTTGGAGAGTGAAGACAACTTTTGCGCACTTAGCAAATTCGTTATTTTCGATATTAACTTATCATGGGACGAAAAAGGAAGTGTGGTGAAAAGAATAAGAAGAGTGCTAAAAAGAGATGCACGGAAGAGAGTTTTTCTCAGCGAGGAGAAACTTCTCAGGACATTGTACAGGACGTACCTGTTGAGAAAACAGATGATCCCTGTACACCATCTTCTGGATATCCACCAGAGAGGAAGACCCTTAAAAAGGGGACAAAAAGAGGGAACTCATCTCCTGAGAAGGAAGATGAAACCCCAAATAAGAGAGGAAAAATTGTGGAAACTTCTCAGGACATTGTACAGGACGTACCTGTTGAGAAAACAGATGATCCCTGTACAACATCTTCTGGATATCCACCAGAGATTAAGACCCTTAAAAAGGGGACAAAAAGAGGGAACTCATCTCCTGATAAGGAAGATAGAACCCCAAATAAGAGAGGAAGAATGGTGGAATCTGAGAGTGGAAAGGATGTTACCTCTGATAAAAGGTTTAGCGGATCAGCTAAAATCAGGAGCTCTCACCTACATCATGAGAGAGTTGAAAATCAAAGCTGTAGAGAACACCTTAAGAGAAAGAGGACATCTGACACTGAGACCACCACAAAGAGAAGACGTGAGACTGACAAATCCATCGATCAAGCTCCAGAAGGTAAAATCTATTGTCATTTAGTCACAGGCCACATCCATGTTTTATATACAGTGTTCATTTATTTTACAAAATGTAACCTAATGACATAATCGTATCCTGTACATCTTACCGTGTACATCAGAGCTCTCCACCTTCTATACTTGGGGCTCTCCAGCTAGAACATGGTGGTAACCATGTTCATCATGGTTCAAAGTTTATGATAGCTTTTTAAAAAAATGCCAATTTATTGTAGCATTATATGTGAGTGTGACTGTAAGATTAATTGTTGGTTCTTATATCTATTTTCTTTTCTAGGTGTAATCGGTGCTCAGACCACCAGCCCTTCAGAGCAAGTGACTGCCTGTCTTTCCCTGGAGAGTTTCATCTTTACCAGGATGCTTGGAGAAGGCGGTTTTGGCAGGGTGATGCTGGCGACACATCAACCCAGCGGACATCAGCTGGCGGTCAAGATGGTCAAGAAGAGGAAATTGTTGGAGTATGCTAAACACAACCTCCGCTTAGAGAGAGAGGTCCTGGAAATCACTGAAGACAGCAGATTCTTCACACATGCCTATGGGACCTTCCAGACAGCGGTAAGAGACTCCTCACCTTCTAAAAATTCCTTTCTCCCCATCATGTCCAGTTGCTTCCATTAGATTGCAAATTCAATCTTTGCCTGTGCAAATGAGTAGCCCTGCTGCATGCTCTGTGTGCCTGTATGCCCTGGGCACCATTACTGGTGGCTATCATTAGAGGATTTTGACTTAGTTTTCACCCTGGACACCTCTCCAGTGTGTGCAGACAAGGAGACATGTCTTCTGGACACACAGTAGAGGTCCCAGAACCATAGTAAATGTTATTAGGATGGATAAAATCTGCATTATTTACAATCATCTTCCCTCCTCTCGCACAGGACTATGCATTTTATGCCATGGAATATCTGAGTGGTGGCGATTTGACTGCATTTATCAATTCCAGAGGCCCCCTGGATGTCTGCACGACCAGGTAAGAGAACAGCCGCTCTGTGATTTCTGTGGCCGCTGTCTCCCCTCATAGTTATTAGTGGTTCAGTAGAACAATTAATGCTGATAGGATTTTTTTTCTTCCTTATTAGGTTCCTTGCAGCAGAAATCTTGAGTGGAATAGAGTTTCTCCACAGTCGGGGGATTATTCACCGGTAATAAGTCATTTCTTTTTGCATACATAGGGAAAGATTTACTATGGGAAATAGTTAAATGTGCCAGAATTGTGGTGTTATTTGTGCCAAACATCTGGTGAACATGACGTGTACCACATTCATGAAGTGTTTTGGACACTTTTTGGGGCTCACTCGAAGAGGGGTCAAGGCTTTTATGGAAATGGGAATAGTTTGATAGGAATCCATGTGGCTTACAATGTCACAACGAGCAACTAAACTGTAGCCAGATTTTTGTTAAAATTATTGGCTGTAAGTAATGAAAACAATAGTGGTGTAACATCAGACAAAAGTCTCTGAAGGTGCTCCTAATTTGTCAAACAGCCACTGTGATGAATGTGGCGCATTTTCAGACGGCCTGGTATTATATGTCTACACAAGATAGGATTAGTGAGTCTGCCCCCAGTGTTTAGTGAGTGGTCCCGTGAAGCCCCCACAGTAACCCCAGCACTACAGCTCATCTATGTCTGATTCACAGAACTATTTTTCTTTCTTTTTAAAGGGATTTAAAACCAGACAACATTCTTCTGGACGGCGATGGACACGCTAAGATTGCTGATTTCGGCCTTGCTGCTATGAATGTATTTGGCTCTCAGAAGATCAGTGAATTTTGCGGCACTCCTGGCTATTTGGCTCCTGAGGTGACTATGTGACTACTAATATCTCATACTTTATTATCCACCTGCAATTCTCACTTAATGTGGAGCTTGTGGAATCACAGATCTATCACCACAGCGGCCCACATTAACTAACGCTAACTAATAGATAGACTGTGTAAGGGCCCCCAAACATATTAGACTAAAGTCAGCCGAACTGGCCAATATCGGAAGGATCAGCCTAGAGAAGAACGGTGGCTCAGTGGTTAGTACTGCAGCCTTACAGCGCTGGTGTCCTGGGTTCAAATCCCACTAAGGACAACATCTGCAATGAGTTTTTTATGCTCTCCCCGTGTTTGTGTGGGCTTCCTCTGAGTTCTCTAATTTCTTCTCACACTCCAAAGACATACTGATAGGGAATTTAGATTGTGAGCTCCAATGGGGACAGTGATAATAATGTATGTAAAGCGCTGTGGAATAAGATAGCGCTGTATAAGAAAAGCATAAAAAATAAACAGTCTAATGTGTACTGGGGCTTCTCAACTTCAGAGGTAGCTATCAACCAAATGATCTTTTGGCCGACATGTAATACTCTATGTATGGGGGCTTAGGTGTGGAAAAACACTACCAGTAAACATGGACCACGGTTGTTTTCTCTCTCCCAGGATGGACAATAAACTAACTTACTCTTCTAATCTTATGTTTCCACAGATTTATCGTCTACAGCCCTTTAATTACACGGTCGACCTGTTCGCTTTTGGGGTCATAGTCTTCCAAATGGCCACAGGATATTACCCGTTTTACTCTGGTCAGTGTTTACGAAGACTTGCCTATTCAGTGAAATGTGACAAACCTTGCTATCCGTACACCATGGATTCTCAGCTCAGGAACGTCATAGAGAGAGTGAGTAAATAGACACTTATACCTGGAGACATAGGAAGGATAGACCAGTCATGAGTTTTGATAATACACCGTACATTTCATCACCACTGTGTTGAGTATTTCAGCTTCATCCAATAGAAGAATTGGGACAATGCTGGAGCCCCAGGACAGCCTCTCCTATATGTACAGCGTTCTCATCTACAGGCCAATTTATACAATAAAGAGGCTGGGCGCTCACCAAAACCTCTCCACACAGCTAATCATCAGGATTATTGGGTATCGGTCCCTGACTGATCGACTACTGATGGCCTATCCTGTACTATACTGTCCTGTACTATCCTATCCTATCCTGTCCTTTAATATCCTATCTTGCACTATTCTGTCCTATTGTATTTGTTTCTAGCAATGGTTGTTTTAATAAATCCATCTTTCTATAAGAAAATGAGAAAATAATTCTGTAACTGCTGTGTTTCTGAGATTATTTATATTATTACTTGTGATATAATAATGTTTCTTATTTATTTGCAGCTCTTGTGTAAATCACCAGAGAAGAGGCAGGATGTTTGCAGCAATTTAAAAGGACATCCATTCTTCTCGCCCATAAACTGGGAGGAATTAGAGGCAGGAAGGTCACGTCCACCATTTACAATGACACCTGTAAGTGCACAGCGTTATTTTATTATAATGTCACCTCCTCGTCTGTGTAATGTGATAATATGTGTAAGAAATACTCAAATAATGAGTAACAATCCTACATAGTGTAGGCCAGAATGTGTTTATCCTCCCCTGCTGGTAAATGGGAGGAATTACAGTATGGGGCAGGATGGACAGGCTTTTACATATTTCTCAAAAGTGTAATTATTGTCCCCAGTTCTTCAGAAGGCCACTTAGTGAATAACTCGGATCTATTAAGCTGCGTTCACACTGTGGATTTTTTTTGTTGCAAAAACGCCATAATGCTCTCGACATTTTAGTGGGAAAACCAAAACAAAAGTATGAATTTTTGTTGATACTGGGACAAAAGAACCCAATGTGGTTGCAACGTGTGAACACGGCTTTATGGTGCAGTTGTAGCAGATGTGGATACCGCAGATTGCCAGGCAGCAGCAGTAGTTGACTTGTTCTCAAGCTGCAGGTAACGATGCATCATGGCGATTAGCGGTAATCTGCACACGGTTACCACGGCTCATCCACAATCTGTACAGGTGCCCTCAGGAGGGGACGGATATAATTAAATACCTAATGAAGTAACCAGACTGATTTGTCTTTCTTCTATAGATCCCAATTTTGGAAACCAGCAAACAAATGGAATTGGACCAAGTGATGTCTGGCATTGAAGCTCAGGAACCACCTATAACCCCGGAGGACCAGCAGCTGTTCTGTGGCTTCTCCTATATCAGCAACAGGTGGAAGAGCATTGAAAGCCGCAGAAATAATGGCAATGGAAATATAACGTAGTCCCCTCCCCCCCAATACCTGACTACTGGGTCAGGGAGGCGCGGACCTGGGTGTGGTCTGAAGAAACAGGCGGGGTCTGTTGGAATCCCACCCCGAGTTCTTCCATCTACTCTGTTACATATCAGAGACCATAGTGTCCTGCATTCTCTATTGCTGCCCCATAACTCACCTGGCTGGCATGCTGCTTGGAGATGTAGGACCATCATACTACAGGACGGCACGGTGGCGCAGTGATTAGCACTGTTGGCGAGCAGCGCGGTGCTCCTGGGTGGAAATCTGGGACACCATCTGCACAGAGTTTGTTTGTTCTCCCCGTGTCTGTGTGGGTTTTCCCCGGGTACTCCGGTTTCCTCCCACAACTCAAAACATACTGATAGGAGAAAAAAAATAAAATTATTAATTATTGAACATCATCATCCTGTATCTCGTGTATTTCTGTATTTATCACCAGTATGTGACATATAGAAAGGTGGTAACACTGCACAGTGTCAGGACATTCATATACTATTACTTATCCTCTACATTACACACTGTTACGGAACCCCCCAGCACCCAGAATATGTTGTGTAGTTTTATGTATGTATAATAGGTTCCATGTGAGATGCATGTCCCTAATGCATCAGCCCTCAGGCTGCGCCCCTGGGCAGAGGGGACAAGATATCCCCCTTCTGACCTCCCCCACCTTTGTAATTCCCACAGTAAATATCGGCAGGCTCTGGCCACCTGCGGCTATTGTAATGTATGTCTGGCCTGCCGCTTTTCAATTGTCCTGCCCTTTGTATCTGTGTGATATATTCTGTGTCCTGTGAGTAAAGTGTTGTCACACTGGAAATACTTGGAGAAGCTGTGATCTTTTATATGCGCCCATGTAACCAAGCAATTCCAGCCAGCGTCCTTCATTCAGACTCCAGCCAAAGCAGAGTGGACCTCCTGAAACACGGGGTGGTAGTGAAAGAGTTACTCCAGCACGGTAGACCCCGTTACACACACCTGTAAGAATTCACTGATGTCCACATTGACATAAAACATGAATTTCTGAATAAGTAGGTTTTGAGCCTCTAGTAGTCTGCACAGTTACGATGTAACATGTAAACTCACCGGCTCCTTCCTACAGCCCTCCATATACGTTGTTATTGCTTCCTCCTGAGAATGAGGTTGTGTTGTTACTAGAACTCCGGGTTTTCTGTTACTACGTGCGCTATGAGGATTTTATTTAGCTGTATGTACAGCGGATGTTGGTTGTGAGTGCATGGAGCGGGCTCAGGAGCGGAGAGCGCGTCCTACAAGGCGGCAGTGGGTTGGATACACAGGTGACTCACATCTATAACTGACTGAGGTGGCATTGTTACTAGAACCATGGGTTTATGCATCTTCCTGCAGCCTCTAACTCTGACATTATCACTCAGTTCCATCTCCCCATGAGGCCTAATGTCCGTCAGTCACTAATCTATTGTATATCTGTCATATCACAAGCAGAATAAAGTTACATCAGTCGCCCAATAACTTGGCAGGGCAGTAACGTCCCTGACTACACGGGTGGAATACTATAGTCGCAGGACTCTGCTGGTGATACACAGCACAGAATAGCGCAGTATGGCGTCACATGGCAGAGAATTATCATGACATGTACTGTACATAGCAATGAGAATATTCTGGGAACTGGGTGATATTTCTGCGGCTCCAGGTTCAGCAGTAACCCATAATATCTATCACAGGATGTGACCGTCCAGTCTACTCTATCACAGAATTACACAAATTCTCCACATTTCTAGTGATCTCAATGGTTAATGTAAGTTTTCCGCTTCTCATCAAGCATACTTCCCCACATCTCGGTGTCTACAGTAGGAATGTTCATGTCCTGCCCCCGAGAATACAAGAACCTGCACAGGACGCCTGCTTTTGAGTGGGTATGTAATCCACATCAGTTTTTGGACCAGGACAAGGCCAAGTTGTCTGTGATTTGGCACATTGAAGGCAAAGTGATAAATATTAAATTAAAAAAACATAAATTCACAGCTTTATCCCCTTTCTGACCTTGGATGTACGGGGCATGTCATGGCGATTTCGCACCTTCGCTGCCAGGTGTTGAGCTAACATGAAAACTGACCCCCAGCTCTCACTGCCAGGAGCGACGCCCCCGCTGCCCTCGGCAGTTTAACCCCCTAAATGCTGTGAATGATATCAATCTCAACATATAAGGGGCAGGGAAAGGTAGGGAGGCTCTCTCTCCGCTCTGATCGGCGCCCCTGTGAGGGCCTGATCATTGCCATGGCGACCCGGGTCACCAGGCTAGCAAGCTTGTTACATTATGCTCAGCGCATGGTCTAACAAGCTTGTGTGTCAGTGCAGACCTGACAGCTGTAAATCAATACTCAGAGATATAGATGAAATTCACAAAGTAAGTGCTCAGAGTAGAGCACCGGATAAATGTGATCCCAAACGTTATGTAAAATGTTCCCATTAAAAGCTTGGACTCAATCTACAAAAAAAGGAAGTCCCCACTCAGGTCTGTCATCTGTTAACAGAAATATAGGGGGCTTCCACGTTACTGGTCACACAAAGACTCTGGAAAAGTGAAAAGGCTCCTCACCCTACAAATGAAATCCAGCAAACTCTGCGCTCTCAAATCCAAATGCCCCTCTCCTTTCTAGGTTTTGAGCACCTTGAGGGGTGCAGTTTTTAGAATGGTGTCACTTTTGGGTATTTTCTATCATATAGACCCCTCAAAGTGACTTCAAATGTGATGTGGTCCCTAAAAAACAAAAAAATGGTGTTGTGAAAATGAGAAATCGCTGGTCAACTTTTAACCCTTATAACTCTCTCACACAAAAAAATTTGGTTCCAAAATTGTGCTGATGTATAGTAGACATGTGGGAAATGTTACTTATTAAGTATTTTGTGCGACATACTGTATCTGTGTGATTTAAGGGCATGAAAATTAAAAGTTGCAAAATTTCCATTTTTTTCACAAATAAACGCAAGTCATATCAAAGAACTTTTACCACCATCATGAAGTACAATATGTCACAAGAAAACAATGTCAGAATCACCGCGATCCGTTGAAGCGTTCCCGAGTTATAACCTCATAAAGGGACAGTGGTCAGAAATGTAAAAATTGGCCCGGTCATTAACGTGCAAACCACCCTTGGGGGTAAAGGGGTTAAAGATTAAACAGTGCTGTAGCTCAGCTCACCAATTAGTAGAGTGAAGTTGTCAGAAGCCATGCACGGATCCAGTCAGAGCAGCTGCACGTGTACAAAGATGAAGGGAGAAACGATCCAGCGGAAATAGAGGCTTTCTTTTAAAAGTAAAACTTAGCATTTATTCAAGCCTAAAAACTCAAAAAATACAGGTTATGTACTATAAAATACTGTTAATAGGTCCTACTAGTTTTGACTATCTATCCCATCAATGCCTTTGCAACCTGATTGAGGGACTCTGATGGGATTTTATAGCAAATTGCTGCTTCCAAGCTCCACATCCTAAAAAAGGGATTGTCCACTACTAAGACAACCACTTCTCAATCTGAATGTTTGCCCCCGTTAAAATAAAATCACCTAAACTCACCTCACACTCAGCGGAGGACGATTGTAAGGAGTGGCACAGACAGACTTAGCAGGCCTAAAATAAAAAAGTAGGCTAAATGCAGTTCAAAATTGGTAACAGCAGTAAACTGGCGGCATAGCTTTCTTCAGTGGAGGACAACTGTAAGGAGTGGCTGACACAGTTAGTAGGCCAAAATAATAAAGTGAGGTAAATGTTTGCCAAAACAAAATTTCAAAAATAAACAGGTGGCATAGCTACGTACAGGGGTGGGCTCCTCTGCTGAGTAGCAGACAGTGGTAGTTGGCGCAAAGTATTAAATGGTCTAAATGGAGGCCAGGGCCCCTGTATATTTTAACTATCATCTATCATTTCAACCAATTTGTATTGGCAGTGCCATTGAAGGATTTATCAGCACAGACTACACTGTGGTGGAGCAGGGAGAGGTAAGCATTGCAAGTGGTAGAGCACAGTTCGACCAGGGGGGGAACACTCTCTCGTGGGCGGCAGTACTGGCACAGGGCCCCTCATATTACGACGGTGTGTCTGACGTTGGTTGTGCACCATCACCGTCAGAGACACTTCATTGTACTATGAGCGACCCTGTGCCAGTGCCGTCGCCCAAGAGTGGGCACACCCACCTGTCCAGGCAAACGGCACTCGCACGGGTGCTTGCGCTAGGTGGTGTGTTATGATCCTTAGTGGTTGAGGATCACAAATTACTCCAGCAAGGTGACTAAACATAGGACAAGCTCTAGGGAGGTGGAAAACTGGACTGACCGCAAAACTGAACCTATCCAACCACACTAGAGGCAGCCGGTGAACGTGTCTAAAATCCTAGACGTCTCGAGCCAGCCTGAGGAACTAACTACCCCTAGAGAGAAAGAAAGACCTCTCTTGCCTCCAGAGAAATAATCCCCAAAGATATAGAAGCCCCCAACAGATAATAACGGTGAGGTAAGAGGAAGGCACATACACAGGGGTGAAAGCAGATTCAGCAAAAGAGGCCCACTAATTCTAGATAGCAGAAAATAGAAAAGGGGTCTATGCGGTCAGTAAAAACCCTTACAAAATATCCACACTGAGATTTCAAGAACCCCCACACCAACTAACGGTGTGAGGGGAGAAACTCAGTCCTCTAGAGCAACCAGCAAGTAAGAAATCACATTTTAACAAGCTGGACAAAAAACATGATGAACGCTGATAATCAGAAACTGAACAAACAAAAACTTAGCTTATCTTGGAGAGACTGGGAGCAAGGTAGTCACCAGGAATCTGAAGAGCACTGAATACATTGATAGCAGGCAAGGAACTGAGTATCCAGGTGAGCTAAATAGGAAACCAACCAAGGATAATGAACCAGCTGATGAAGCCAACTTGCAGAAAGACAACACTACACAGTACCGCTTGTGACCACTAGAGGGAGCCCAAAAATAGAGTTCACAACAGTACCCCCCCCTTGAGGAGGGGTCACCGAACCCTCATCAAGACCCCCAGGGCGATCAGGACGAGCTGCGTGGAAGGCACGAACCAAATCGGCCACATGAACATCAGAGGCGACAACCCAGGAATTATCCTCCTGACCATAGCCCTTCCACTTAACCAGATACTGAAGTCTCCATCTAGAGATACGAGAATCCAAAATCTTCTCCACCACGTACTCCAATTCGCCCTCGACCAGCACCGGAGCAGGATGCTCAAGAGAAGGAACCACAGGTACCACATACCTCCGCAACAAAGACCTATGGAACATATTATGGATGGCAAACGATGCCGGGAGATCCAAACGAAAAGACACCGGGTTAAGGATTTCCAAGATCTTATAAGGACCGATGAAGCGAGGCTTAAACTTAGGAGATGAAACCTTCATAGGAACATACTGAGAAGACAGCCACACCAAATCCCCAACACGAAGTCGGGGACCCACACCGCGGTGGCAGTTGGCAAAGCGCTGAGCCCTCTCCTGTGACAATTTCAGATTGTCCACCACATGGCTCCAAATCTGCTGCAACCTATCCACCACAGAATCCACCCCAGGACAGTCAGAAGACTCAACCTGACCCGAGGAAAAACGAGGATGGAAACCAGAATTGCAGAAAAAAGGCGAAACCAAGGTAGCAGAACTAGCCCGATTATTAAGGGCAAACTCGGCCAATGGCAAAAAAGTTACCCAATCATCCTGATCAGCAGAAACAAAACATCTCAAATAAGTCTCCAACGTCTGATTAGTTCGCTCGGTTTGGCCATTAGTCTGAGGATGGAAGGCCGACGAAAAAGACAAATCAATGCCCATCTTAGCACAAAAAGTTCGCCAAAACCTGGACACAAACTGGGATCCTCTATCAGACACAATATTTTCAGGAATGCCGTGCAAGCGAACCACATTCTGAAAAAATAGAGGAACCAAATCGGAGGAGGAAGGCAGCTTAGGCAAGGGCACCAAATGGACCATCTTGGAAAAACGATCACACACCACCCAGATGACAGACATTTTCTGAGATACTGGCAGATCTGAAATAAAATTCATGGAAATGTGCGTCCAAGGCCTTTTCGGGACAGGCAAAGGCAAAAGCAAATCGCTGGCACGAGAACAGCAAGGCTTAGCCCGAGCACAAATCCCACAAGACTGCACAAAGGAACGCACATCCCGCGACAAGGAAGGCCACCAGAAGGACCTAGCCACCAAATCTCTGGTACCAAAAATCCCAGGATGACCCGCCAACACCGAAGAATGAACCTCGAAAATAACTCTGCTGGTCCATCTATCCGGAACAAACAGTCTCTCTGGTGGACAACGGTCAGGTCTATCCGCCTGAAATTTCTGCAGCACTCGTCGCAAATCTGGAGAAATGGCAGACAAAATCACTCCCTCTCTGAGAATACCAGCTGGCTCAGAAACTCCCGGAGAGTCAGGCACAAAACTCCTAGAAAGTGCATCAGCTTTCCCGTTCTTCGAACCAGGCAGGTATGAGACCACGAAGTTGAAACGGGAGAAAAACAACGAACAACGAGCCTGTCTAGGATTCAGGCGCTTGGCAGACTCGAGGTAAATCAGATTTTTGTGATCAGTCAGGACCACCACACGATGTTTAGCTCCTTCGAGCCAATGTCGCCACTCCTCAAATGCCCACTTCATAGCCAACAACTCCCGATTACCAACATCATAATTTCGCTCGGCAGGCGAAAACTTTCTTGAAAAGAAAGCACACGGCTTCATCACAGAGCCCTCAGAGCTTCTCTGCGACAAAACAACCCCTGCTCCAATCTCGGAAGCATCAACCTCGACCTGGAAGGGGAGAGAGACATCTGGCTGACATAAGACTGGAGCTGAAGAAAACCGGTGCTTAAGCTCCCGAAAGGCCTCCACGGCCGCAGGAGACCAATTAGTCACATCAGAGCCCTTCTTGGTCAAATCCGTCAAAGGTTTAACCACACTAGAAAAATTAGCGATGAAACGACGGTAAAAATTAGCAAAACCCAAGAACTTCTGAAGACTCTTAACAGACGTGGGCTGAGTCCAGTCATGAATAGCCTGGACCTTGACTGGGTCCATCTCCACAGTAGAAGGAGAAAAAATAAAACCCAAAAAGGAGACCTTCTGTACTCCGAAGAGGCATTTTGAGCCCTTCACAAATAAAGCATTAGCACGCAGGACCTGAAACACCATCCTGACCTGCTTCACATGGGACTCCCAATCATCAGAAAAAACCAAAATGTCATCCAGATAAACAATCATAAATTTATCCAGATATTCTCGGAAAATGTCATGCATGAAGGACTGAAACACAGAAGGAGCATTAGAGAGTCCAAAAGGCATCACCAAGTACTCAAAATGGCCTTCGGGCGTATTAAATGCTGTTTTCCATTCATCTCCCTGCTTAATGCGCACAAGATTATACGCACCACGGAGATCTATCTTGGTGAACCAACTGGCACCCTTAATCCGAGCAAACAAATCAGACAATAGTGGCAAAGGATACTGAAATTTGACTGTGATTTTATTCAGAAGGCGATAATCTATACACGGTCTCAAAGAACCGTCCTTCTTGGCCACAAAAAAGAATCCTGCACCAAGAGGGGAAGAGGATGGGCGAATATGTCCCTTCTCCAAAGACTCCTTTATATAACTCCGCATCGCGGCATGCTCTGGTATAGACAAATTAAAAAGTCGTCCCTTAGGGAATTTACTACCAGGAATTAAATTTATAGCACAGTCACAATCCCTATGAGGGGGCAGGACACTGGACCTGGGCTCATCAAATACATCCTGGTAGTCAGACAAAAACTCAGGGACCACAGAAGGAGTGGAAGAAGCAATAGACACCAATGGAGTATCGCCATGAATTCCCTGACAACCCCAACTAGACACAGACATAGCTTTCCAATCTAAAACTGGATTATGAGCCTGCAGCCATGGCAGACCCAAAACGACAACATCATGTAAATTATGCAGAACAAGAAAGCGAATCACCTCCTGATGAACGGGAGTCATGCACATGGTCATTTGCGTCCAATACTGAGGTTTATTCTCAGCCAATGGCGTAGCATCAATTCCCCTCAGAGGAATAGGAAATTCCAAAGGCTCCAGGACAAAACCACAGCGCCTGGCAAATGACAAATCCATCAGATTCAGGGCAGCACCCGAATCCACAAAGGCCATAACCGAGTAGGACGACAAAGAACAAATCAAAGTAACAGACAAAATAAATTTAGGCTGTATAGTACCAATGGTGACAGGTTTAGCAACCTTTTTTAAGCGTTTAGAGCATGCTGAGATAACATGAGCAGAATCACCACGGTAAAAGCACAACCCATTTTGACGTCTATGACTTTGTCGCTCAATTCTGGTCAGAGTTCGATCACATTGCATAGACTCAGGTCCCTGTTCAGAAAATACCGCCAAAGGATGAGCAGATTTGCGCTCCCGCAAACGCCGATCAACCTGAATGGCTAAAGCCATAGAATCACTCAGACTTGTAGGGGTGGGGAACCCCACCATAACATCCTTAATGGCTTCAGAAAGACCTTCTCTGAAATTTGCAGCCAGGGCACACTCATTCCATTGAGTAAGCACTGACCATTTCCGAAATTTTTGACAATACACCTCTGCTTCATCCTGCCCTTGAGAGAGGGCCAGCAACGCTTTTTCTGCCTGATTCTCAAGATTAGGCTCCTCATAAAGCAATCCAAGAGCCAGAAAAAACGCATCCACATTAAGCAATGCAGGATCTCCTGGCGCCAGAGAGAAAGCCCAATCCTGCGGGTCACCACGCAACAAGGAGATAACAATTTTTACTTGCTGAGCGGAATCACCAGAGGAACGAGGTCTCAGAGATAGAAATAACTTACAATTATTCTTAAAATTCTGAAACCTAGATCTATCTCCAGAAAACAACTCAGGAATGGGTATCTTTGGTTCTGACATAGGGCTATGAATAACAAAATCCTGAATACTTTGCACCCGTGCAGCAAGATGATCCACACTAGAAGTCAGAGTCTGAACATCCATGTCTGCAGCTGAGCTCAAAACCACTCAGAGTTCAAGGGGATGAAGGAAGCTAGACAGACTGCAGCACAAAAAAAAAAAAAAATGTACTCAGGTCTTCTTTTAATCCCACTTCTGCGATGCATAAAACACTTTTTGGCCTGCTATACTGTTATGATCCTTAGTGGTTGAGGATCACAAATTACTCCAGCAAGGTGTCTAAACATAGGACAAGCTCTAGGGAGGTGGAAAACTGGACTGACCGCAAAAGTGAACCTATCCAACCACACTAGAGGCAGCCGGTGAACGTGTCTAAAATCCTAGACGTCTCGAGCCAGCTTGAGGAACTAACTACCCCTAGAGAGAAAGAAAGACCTCTCTTGCCTCCAGAGAAATAATCCCCAAAGATATAGAAGCCCCCAACAGATAATAACGGTGAGGTAAGAGGAAGGCACATACACAGGGGTGAAAGCAGATTCAGCAAAAGAGGCCCACTAATTCTAGATAGCAGAAAATAGAAAAGGGGTCTATGCGGTCAGTAAAAAACCCTTACAAAATATCCACACTGAGATTTCAAGAACCCCCACACCAACTAACGGTGTGAGGGGAGAAACTCAGTCCCCTAGAGCAACCAGCAAGTAAGAAATCACATTTTAACAAGCTGGACAAAAACATGATGAACGCTGATAATCAGAAACTGAACAAACAAAAACTTAGCTTGTCTTGGAGAGACTGGGAGCAAGGTAGTCACCAGGAATCTGAAGAGCACTGAATACATTGATAGCAGGCAAGGAACTGAGTATCCAGGTGAGCTAAATAGGAAACCAACCAAGGATAATGAACCAGCTGATGAAGCCAACTTGCAGAAAGACAACACTACACAGTACCGCTTGTGACCACTAGAGGGAGCCCAAAAATAGAGTTCACAACAGTGGTGACCACGGCCCTGTGGGGGGAGTCAGCCCATTTAGGGAGGTAAAAAATGGCCTATGGTGGACATTCAGCAGCTGCAAATGGAGGAATTGGAGCAGTCAGTAAGAGGAGGCCAAAAGAAAGACATTTTTCAGGCAAGCTACGTGTCAGCAGGGGAAAGTGGGGCAAAATAATTAGAAATCCATGACTGGTTCATTTTAATGAAGGTTAGATCATCAACATTTTGGGCAGCCAGACGAGTCCTTTTTTCGGTCAGTATTGAACCAGCAGCACTGAAGACTCTTTCTGATAGCACACTAGCAGCTGGGCAAGCGAGCTCCTGTAATGCATATTCTGCCAATTCTGGCCAGGTGTCTATTTTAGATGCCCAGTAATCAAAGGGGAATGACGTGTGAGGGAGAACATCGATAAGGGAGGAAAAATAGTTTGTAACCATACTGGACAAATGTTGTCTCCTGTCACTTTGAATTGATGCAGCAGTGCCTGTCGTGTCTGCGGTCATTGCGAAATCATTCCACAACCTGGTCATAAAACCCCTCTGTCCAGCGCCACTTCTGATTTGTGCACCTCTAACACCTCTGCCATGTTGCCCCCTGCAGCTCGTGTGTGAACCATCACCGCCGCTGTGTGCTGGGAATGCCTGAACCAAACGGTCTACAAGAGTTGCTTGTTTGGTAGCCAATATTTGCTCAAGGTTCTCATGTGGCATGACATTTTGTAATTTCCCTTTGTAGCATGGATCCAGGAGGCAGGCCAACCAGTAATTGTCATCGGTCATCATTTTCATAATGCGGGGGTCCCTTTTTAGGATACGCAAGGCATAATCAGCCATGTGGGCCAATATTCCAGGTGTCAATTCACTGCTTGTGCTGGGTTGAGGAGCACATTCTTGCAAATCAACATCACTTGACTCCCGCAAAAACCCTGTACCTGACCTTGCAATGCCACCCGTTTCTATTGCCCCCTGAGAACCATCCTCCTCCCATAAATATTCATCCCCATCATCCTCCTCCTCCTCCTCTTCGTCCGCCACCTCGTCCAGGAGAGTTCCCTGAGCAGACAATGGCTGACTGTCATCAAGGCTTCCCTCATCATCGGCTGCAGACGCCTGCTCCTTAATGTGCGTCAAACTTTGCATCAGCAGACGCATTAGTGGGATGCTCATGCTTATGATGGCATCGTCTGCACTTACCAGCCATGTGCATTCCTCAAAACACTGAAGGACTTGACAGAGGTCTTGTACCTTCGACAACTGCACACCTGAGAACTCCATGTCTGCCATCCAACTGCCTGCCCGTGTATGTGTATCCTCCCACAAATACGTTACAGCACACCTCTGTTCACACAGCCTCTGAAGCATGTGCAGTGTGGAGTTCCACCTTGTTGCAACGTCGATTATTAGGCGGTGCTGGGGAAGCTTCAGCGATCGCTGATGGTTCTGCATACTGCTGGAGTGTACGGGTGACCGGCGGATGTGCGAGCAAAGTCTTCGCACCTTCAAGAACAGGGCTGGTAACCCCGGATAATTTTTCAGGAAGCACTGCACCACCAGGTTCAAGGTGTCAGCCAGGCAAGGTATGTGTTTCAGTTCTGAAAGGGCTATGGCAGCCATAAAATTCCTTCCGTTATCAGTAACTACCTTGCCTGCCTCAAGATGTACACTGCCCAGCCATGACTGAGTTTCTTGCTGCAAGTACTCTGCCAGTACTTCCGCGGTGTGTCTGTTGTCGCCCAAACACTTCATTCTCAACACAGCCTGCTGACGCTTACCACTAGCTGTTCCACAATGGGACACCTCGTATGCAACACTGGCAGCTACAGATAGAGTGGTAAGGCGAGTGCGCTCTGTGGATGAGCTTTCGCTTCTGGAGGAGGAGGAGGAGGGGTGTCGAACGCCTACTGCCAACTGTTTCCAAGACCGTGGGCTAGGCAGAACTGTCCCACTATGGCTGTCCCCTGTGGACCCTGCATCCACCACATTAACCCAGTGCTACGTGATGGACACATAACGTCCCTGGCCATGCCTACTGGTCCATGCATCTGTTGTGAGGTGCACCTTTCTACTGACTGATTGCCTGAGTGCATGGACAATGAGGTCTTTGACATGCTGGTGGAGGGCTGGGATGGCTTTTCTCGCAAAGAAGTGTCGACTGGGTAGGTCATAGCGTGGTACTGCATAGGCCATCAGGGCTTTGAAAGCTTTGCTTTCAACCATCCGGTAGGGCATCATCTCTAATGAGATTAGTCTAGCAATGTGGGCATTCAAACCCTGTGTATGCGGATGAGAGGATGAGTACTTCCTTTTCCTAACGAGAGTCTCTTGTACGGTGAGCTGGACTGGAGAGCTGCATATGGTGAAACTAGCGGGGGTGGTGGTGGACATGGCAGATTGAGAGAGGGTTGGTGATGGTATTCTTGATGTTGGCCTACATACAGTGTTTCCTACCAAGAACCTGGTGATTCCCTGACTGCTTTGGCCTTGCGACTATACCTCCACATTTGCTGCAGGTGGTGTCCTAAACGGTGGGCTTACAGTGAGGGAAGCAATGTAGCGTTGCTGACTACCTTCATTCTGAGCAGGTGCACCAACATTACGGGACGTTTGGTAGTTAGTCCAGGCTTGCAAGTGCATGCTGGTTAAATGTCTACTCATGCACGTTGTATTTAAATTTGTACATTCTTCCCTCTGCTGAAGGTCTTTGAGCATTTCTTACAGATAACTTTGCACTGATCATTCGAATCTTGGTTAAAAAATTGCCACACTGCTCTCTTCCTACTATCGAATAACTTTTCAGGCATTGCACGCTGTGCTACTTTCACCGGATGGCCACGCTGTCCTAAAACTGTTTTTGTTTTTGATACACGGTTTTGGCCTGATACGGGCCTGCCAGATGAAAGCTGTTGCGATGTTGATGTCTGCTGCGGATCATCCTCCTCTGCTTCAGAGCTACTGCCAGCGGCACCCTGTTCCCCCAATGGCTGCCAATCTGGGTCAACAACTGGGTCATCTATCACCTCCTCTTCAATATCCTGTGCACCTTCCTCTGTGTCATCGTGTAAGGTGCTATAGCGTTCGGGACGGGGCACCATAGTCTCATCAGGGTCAGATTCTGGCTCAGTACACTGCAAGGGCAATGTAGTGATCTGAGTCAATGGAACAGCATAATAATCTAGCTGTGGCTGTGCATCTGTGCACTCCATGTCCAATTCTTCTTGTAATGGGCTGTTAAGTATTTCCCTTTCTAACCCTGACACGGTATTTGTAAAGAGCTCCATGGAGTAAACTGTAGTGTCGCCTGCCGCATCCTTCACTTTTGCTTTGGGTGAAGGACACAAGGAAGCGACTTGTTCCTGACCGGGACCATCCACTGACGACTCGCTGCTTTTATATTTCGAACTTTCTGAAGAGGAGGCGAAAGAGCTAGAGGCTGAGTCAGCAATGAAAGCCAAAACTTGTTCCTGCTGCTCCGGCTTTAAAAGCGGTTTTCCTACTCCCAGATAAGGGAGCCTTCGAGGCCTTGTGTAGCCAGACGATGACGCTGTCTGAACAACTCGAGCCTTAGGTGCTATTTTGCTTTTCCCACTACCACCAGATGCTCCACCACCACCATCATTACCAGTTGGCAATGACAGCCCACGGCCTCTTCCACCAGACTTCCTCATTTTTGGGAAAATGTAACCAAACTAACAACCGTTATATGGTACTGTAAAACAAGGTAGAAGGTGTATATAAACTTGTTGGCAATTTAAATCTCCCTTTTTTGTGCGGGAAACTGCTGCAAAAATCAGGCCCACTGTACTACATTACACAATGTAAGTGCCAGAAAGTGGCTGGCAGATATACGACAAACAGAACTGACGCTGATCCACTTAGGGGCAATTTAAATCTCCCTTTATTATGTGGGAGACTGCTGCAAGAACCAGGCCCACTGTATTACATTACACAATGAAAGTGGCAGAACTTGGCTGGCAGATATACAACAAACAGAACTGACGCAGATCCACTTAGGGGTAATTTAAATCTCCTTTTATTATGTGGGAGACTGCTGCAAAAACCAGGCCCACTGTATTACACTACACAATGTAAGTGGCAGAACATGGCTGGAAGATATAAATATAAAAAAAGGGGCTGTACTACAATAACAATCTGTCAGGACTCTGAACATTTTTTACCTTTTGTGCATTACTGCCCTTTTCCAAGATGGCGTCTTTGGTCTCATGTGCACTGTGTCTTCCTGCTATAAAACTCCACCCCAGCCTTCAGTCTGTGGTAGAGTATTCTGCCTTGCATCCAGCTCCTGACCTCTGATTACTCACTGGCTATACACCTGCTCCTGTGTACCTGTGTGGTGATCCTGCTACTCTGCTCTGAGTTCCTGCTGCATACACCAGTTCCAGTAATCCTACTTCATCTGCTGCTCGTGTTTACTTCATCTGCATTTGCTGGACATGTAAGCTGCTTCTGCTCTGCAATAACCTGAGACTATTAACCAGGCCTCCCTGGTTGAGCTAAGATATGATTTGAACTGCCTTATAAGCATATCTATCTGTGTTTGGACTAAGACAAGGATTTATTTGTGTCAAGTTTCCTCAAGAATAATTGTGCTTCATAGACTTTCTGCTTGATTGCATTTCCCTCTGAAGTCTTCTATAGACTGCTAAGCTGCGTTTATTATTTGCATCAAGTGTTGTGGACTTGAGTTTCTCTCTGCACCTGTTTGAATCACCGTGTGATAATATAGACTTTACCACTTATAAAACTGTGTCCTGTAGTTGTCTTGTTCCACACAAAGAGTCTCCTGAGTTTCCCCTATAATTATTACAGGATACTCTAGCCATAAAAAAAAGGAGACTGTTGGAACAATGACTGCAGAAAGCAGATTAGAGCTGGTGTTTTCCATAATTAGATCACTGCAGAAAGATGTGGAAGGTCTGCAAAAGAAGTTTGGAAGCTTTGAACACAATCAACAAGTGTTTGGACAAACTTTGCAGGACTTAAGCAACCGCATGGCAGCCCAGGAAAACAAACTTGCTGGCATAGAGTCCCAGTATGGACGGGCTTTTCAGGACATAAGCACGCAACTAGCTGCACAAGTGACTTTACCCTCTGGGCAACCGCCACCAGCTAGCCCACCTAAGTTGCCCCCATTCAGATTTAATGGTGATCGCGACAAATTTCGTGGCTTTGTGAATCAATACTGAATCCAAAAAAGTTCCCAATTGCCGTAAAAAGCAAAAAAACTTCATACACAATGCGCTATAATAACCAATACCGTAATATTTATTAATAATTAAGACGATTAAAATGACAATAAATATTTCACCAGAAAAAAACCTCCAATGCAGTGGAGCGGATTATACACTTGACATCAACATTAACACATATGCAAGATAATGGACTGACTCCCAAGACAAAAGACCTACTTATTTCAATAAGTTCCACCTAGCCGGGTGATGTTAGCATACAAAACCGGCTCTATGTCTAACAGGTGATTAAAGTACTAGGGCTCCCCCAATCTATCATTGCCATAAGGCATACATATAGTTAAGACCGTAACCACCTTATAAGTATACATATAATTATATTGTAGGTCAAAAGAGCAGGCCATGAGTAACTAAACTTACATAGTGTAAAATGTCCGTGTCTCCGTTCCTTTACCCCAACGCGCGTTTCGTAACACTTCCTCAGGGGGCGTGTCAGGGTAGAGGGACGCTGGACATTTATACACTACCTCCTCCAATCAATACGCTGGCCCATGATGCTAGCGTCTATGTAGTCATAGGAACCAAGTGAGCGCTGAAGTTGTCTGCCGCGCACCGGAAGTGACCTCACCATCTCCGGACTGTGAACCGCAAACACTCAGGCGCTCACTTATGAGCGCTATGTGTGCCAGCTAAGTAAAAAATGCCGGAGATTAGTGAAGTCTGTGCGCAGACACGACAATCAGCAGCGCGCATTCCAAGACCAGACAGACTATCGCAACAACCATGATATTTAAGGTGCAAAGCATAATTATTGCATTACTGACCCATTTAAATAATAAATAATTAATTACTAAGCCCAGAAGACAAGAAAATTTTAATACAAAAAATCCCCCATGAAATATAATCCATATTGCAATATATACTAGTGAATTTACAATTTTGTTACATCCACGATAATAATAGTAGTGCTGCCAATTATTCATAATTTAACAAACATACAATTACATTAATGTAATTAATCAATAATATAATAAAGTGACTAAGTGAACATTAAAGTGCCATATTACATAAAAATATATATGTGCTACAAATCAATATCCGATCACAATTTTACCCATAACAAAACAATATATGAAAAAACTAATGTACATAAATGTGAATAAATAAACAATTTTATGTCTTCCATTGCTGTATTCTTCATTCAGTATGATTGTTCAAACACTTTCACGCAACCTAGGTCAGCTTAGACAGAGAGAGGATTACAGACAAAGTCCGGATATTACGACAAAAATAATCTGTTAATAATGAAAAGATACAAGTTAAAAACATGAAATACTAACACCAATAATATATCCCTAAACCCCTAAAAAAATGTCTTTGTGAATCAATGTATGCTATATTTTGATGCGCATGCTGACCGTTTTCCTACTGATAGATCCAAAGTATTGTGTGTAATATTGCTACTGACCTCACGAGCGCTCGCCTGGGCGAATCCGATGATTGAGTCTCGTGACCCACGGTTAAATAACATGGATGATTTCTTGGCCGCTATGGCATTAATGTTTGATGACCCTAATCGCCGTGCAACTGCTGAATCTGCTTTGTTGTCTTTACGCCAGGCTAAACGTTCTGTATTGAGTATGCCACTGAATTCAGTAGATTAGTGGTAGATACCAATTGGGACAGTTATGCACAATTGCCTATTGTTAAAAGGGGTCTGTCTAGTATTGTAAAAGATGAACTAGCCCGCTCTGAGTCACCACAAGAGCTAGAGACATTTATACAGCATTGTGTTCGCATAGACATTCGCCTTACTGAGCGTAGGCAGGAGAAATTTGCTGCATATAACCGTGTTTCTAACTTTTCCCTTCCTTCCAAAGAGCCTGCAGGTAAAACCTCTCGGGAGGTGGAGGAGGTGCCCATGCAAATTGATTCCATTCAGAGGCATGAGATCAATGAGTGCCGGGAGCATCGCCTTCGTGAAAGTCTATGTTTCTACTGTGGCCAGTCTGACCACTTCTTGATCAATTGTGCTAAGTGTCCTAGACGGCCTAACAAGGTGCTAGCAGCAATAGGGGAGTATGACAACTCTGATGATGAATCTGACTTCTCTGAATGTAGCCTGCCTTTAAACGCTGTATTCCATTCACTTTCTATGACTTCACCCCCCAAGGAGCTGAAGGAAAAGAACTCTCACTGTTCTCTCCCTATTAAGATCCTGTGTTCAGGACAGTGGATTTCCAGTGCAGCTATGATTGACTCTGGTGCAGGTGGCAATTTCATGGATATCGCATTTGCCAAAGAACATGGTATTGAAATTCAGCAAAGAGCCTCTCCAATTACCATGGAAACAGTGGATGGGTCACCTTTAATCTCTGGGCCTGTGGATCCGGAGACCGTACCCCTTGAAATTTTGTTGGAGCCTAATCAACAGGAGCAACTTTCTTTTTTGCTAATTTCTTCTCCTCATTTTCCTTTGATTTTAGGCATTCCTTGGTTGCATTCTCAGAACCCAATTATCAACTGGGAGACCAAGGAGATTATCTTCCCAACAAGGAGCAAATCAGCGCTAACAGAAGCTGTCCCTGAGTCCACAGCTGCGGAACCACATGTACAGGTATTTTCTTTACCTCCAGCATATAAAGAGTTCTCTGACATCTGTGACAAGAAGAATGCAGATCAGCTTCCTCCACACAGGCATTATGACTGTCCCGTTGAGTTGCTTCCTGGGGCAGCTATTCCTTTTGGTAACGTATACCCTTTGGCGGCACCTGAGCTTCAAGCCTTAAAGGAGTATATTGATGAAAATCTGGCCAAAGGTTTCATACGTCCTTCTTCCTCACCAGCAGGGGCACCTATCTTTTTTGAAAAGAAGACGGATGGGACCCTGAGACCCTGTGTTGACTATCGGGAACTCAATAAGGTAACCGTACAAAACCGTTACCCTTTGCCTCTGATTCCCGAATTACTGGAAAGAGTCCGCCATGCTAAGGTGTTCTCTAAACTGGATCTTCGTGGGGCTTATAATTTGGTGCGTATTCGTCCAGGGGATGAGTGGAAGACAGCATTCAGATGCCGGTATGGACACTTTGAATCTCTTGTGATGCCCTTCGAGGATTGTAACGCCCCTGCAACGTTTCAACACCTTGCTAATGACATTTTCAGAGATTTGTTGGACCAGTTTGTAGTGATCTATTTGGACGATATACTAATCTTTTCTGACTCTCTACAGGAACATGAAGAACATGTCAAAACTGTTTTAAGATTGTTGTGAATTCTGCTCTTGGGCTCCCTCCGGTGGTTATAAGTGGTAGCGCTGCTGTCTTTGGATCGCGGCATTCATCAGGTGTGTCCACTTATTGCAATTCTGACTGGGCTATTTAGTCTTGCTTGACCCTTTAGTCAGTGCCAGTTGTCCATTGTTCCTGGAGGATTCACTTCCCAGCCTGGTCTCTCCTGCTTTGCTGTTCATTTCAACAAAGATAAGTTCTGGCTTTGTTTTTTGCAGTCCACATGCTGTGGGCCTTATAGTTCAGTTTATTTCTATGTTTTGTCTTGTCCAGCTTCGTCTGTTTAAGGATTTGTTCAGCCAAGCTGGTATCTCTGGAGATGCAGATATACCCTCCATATCTTTAGTTAGATGTGGAGATTTTGTATTTTCTGTGGTGGATATTTTCTAGTGTTTTAATGCTGACCGCATAGTACTCTGTCCTATCCTTTCCTTATTTAGCTAGAGCGGCCTCCTTTGCTAAATCCTGATTTCAGTCTGCGTATGTTATTTCCTCTCCTCTCACAGTCAATATTTGTGGGGGGCTGTCTATCCTTTGGGGATTTTCTCTGAGGCAAGATAGTTTTCCCTTTTTTATCTCTAGGGGTATTTAGTCCTCCGGCTGTGTCGAGGTGTCTAGGGAGTGTTAGGTACATCCCACGGCTACTTCTAGTTGCGGTGTTAAGTTCAGGGTCTGCGGTCAGTACAGGTACCACCTTCTCCAGAGTACGTCTCATGCTGCTCCTAGGCCACCAGATCATAACATAAGATGTCTGAAAGAGAACCATCTGTATATTAAGCCAGAGAAATGCGAGCTCCATCATTCTGAGATACAGTTCTTAGGTTATATCATCTCTCCCCAGGGGCTGAACATGGAATCTGGTAAGATTCAGGCTATCCTTTACTGGCCGGTACCCAAGAATCTTAAGGAGGTCCAACATTTTATTGGTTTTGCAAATTTCTACAGACGCTTCATTCAAAATTTTTCTGATATTGTCTGTCCCATTACTGCCTTGACAAACAAGGAAAAGCCCTTTAAGTGGTCATCACAGGCTCGAGAAGCTTTTGATCGGCTTAAGATCTGTTTCACATCAGCACCGCTGTTAATACACCCAGATCCAACACATCCTTTCATTGTGGAGGTGGACGCTTCTGATAATGCTTTGGGGGCTATTCTCTCCCAAAGAACTGGAGAGAAGGGTCTGCTACATCCTTGTGCTTTCTTTTCCCATAGACTAACCTCAGCAGAGAAGAATTACGACGTGGGAGACAAAGAATTGCTGGCTATTATTGCGGCTTTCAAAGAATGGAGGCATCATCTGCAAGGAGCTGCACAACAGATCATAGTGCTAACTGACCATCGCAATTTAGAGTTCCTTAGATCCGCTAGATGTCTTTCTCCTCGTCAGGCTCGTTGGAACTTATTTTTAAATCAATGTAACTTTATCTCGTACCGTCCAGGTTCTCGTAATGGGAAGGCTGATGCTTTATCCCGAATCCATGCTGTGGATTCCGTACCTGGAGCCCCGTCCAAGACCATTCTATCTGATGCCAATTTCATCGGAGTTATGCACGATCAGGACTTGTGGAAGGAGTGCAGGGAGGCCTATGAAGGTGATGTATTTCTGGCCAACCCACCTGTGGATATTAATCTTGTCTTTAAGGGTGGCATGTGGTTCAGAGATCAACGTATCTGCGTCCCTGAGGTCGTCCGTCTGCAGATCCTCAAGTTGGTACATGACTCCAAGTTGGCTGGTCACAGGGGGGTACAGAAGACACAAGAGTTCCTGAGCCGATTCTTCTGGTGGCCAACTTGCCTAAAGGATAACAAGGACTATGTTCTCTTTTGCAAGGTATATGCCCGTTACGAGACTCCTCATGTGACACCTACGGGTCTTCTACAACCATTACCTGTTCCGTCCCGCCCTTGGGGGTCTATATCAATGGACTTTATTGTGGAGCAGCCTACATCGGGGGGCATGAATACAGTCATGGTGGTAGTTGATCGCCTGACTAAAGCTGCTCATTTCATTCCGTGCACCGGCCTCCCCTCAGCTAAAGATACAGTGAACCTGGTAATGCAGAATGTCAGCCTGTGGTGATTGATGGGCAAGAACAATTTGTGGTGGAGGAAATTATTGATTCCAGGATTCGCAGGAATCGGCTCCAATATCTGATAAGATGGCAGGGATATTCCCCTTAGGAAGACTCTTGGGAACCTGTGGAAACCAGGTCCAGGATCGTCCTGAGGCCGCTTCTAACGAGGGAGTAATGTCAGGACTCTGAACATTTTTTACCTTTTGTGCATTACTGCCCTTTTCCAAGATGGCGTCTTTGGTCTCATGTGCACTATGTCTTCCTGCTATAAAACTCCACCCCAGCCTTCAGTCTGTGCTAGAGTATTCTGCCTTGCATCCAGCTCCTGACCTCTGATTACTCCCTGGCTATACACCTGCTCCTGTGAACCTGTGTGGTGATCCTGCTACTCTGCTCTGAGTTCCTGCTGCATACACCAGTTCCAGTAATCCTACTTCATCTCCTGCTCATGTTTACTTCATCTGCATTTGCTGGACATGTAAGCTGCTTCTGCTCTGCAATAACCTGAGACTATTAACCAGGCCTCCCTGGTTGAGCTAAGATATGATTTGAACTGCCTTATAAGCATATCTATCTGTGTTTGGACTAAGACAAGGATTTATTCGTGTCAAGTTTCCTCAAGAATAATTGTGCTTCATAGACTTTCTGCTTGATTGCATTTCCCTCTGAAGTTTTCTATACACTGCTAAGCTGCGTTTATTTGCACCAAGTGTTGTGGACTTGAGTTTCTCTCTGCACCTGTTTGAATCACCGTGTGATAATATAGACTTTACCACTTATAAAACTGTGTCCTGTAGTTGTCTTGTTCCACGCAGAGTCTCCTGAGTTATCCCCTGAAAGCGTCATACGAAACGCGACTTTGGCGCGAAGATCGCCGACAGCATGGCCGATCCCACACTGGGATCAAGTCGGGTTTCATGAAACCTGACTTTGCCAAAAGTTGGCGATTTTTCAATTTGTCCGATCCGTTTCGCTCAACCGTAGTGGTGAGCACTTTTATCCCCCAAGTGGTTCACAGAAGCGTGAAAATAAAAAATCATATTTTTTCCACAAACATGATGGTTTAGTCCCCAATTTTTTATTTTCACAAGGGTAACAGAAGAAATTGCACCACAAAAGTTGTTATCCAATTTGTCCTGAGTACGCCAATACCTCATATGTGGGGGGAACCATTGTTTGGGCGCATGGCAGGGCTCAGAAGGGAAGGAGCGTCATTTGACTTTTTCAAGCTAAAATTAGCTGGAATTGAGATCGGACGTCATGTTGCGTTTGCTGTGCCCCTGATGTGCCTAAACAGAAGAAACCCCCCACAAGGGACCCCATTTTGGAAACTAAACCCCATAAGGAACTTATCTAGATGTGTGGTGAGCACTTTTATCCCCAAAGTGCTGCACAGAAGTTTATAGCGCCCGGGCGTGAAAATAAAAAATCATATTTTTTCCACAAACATGATGGTTTAGTCCCCAATTTTTTATTTTCACAAGGGTAACAGAAGAAATTGGACCACAAAAGTTGTAGTCCAATTTGTTTTGAGTATGTAAAAAACCCATATTTGGGGCGAACCACTGTTTGGGTGCATGGCAGGGCTCAGAAGGGATGGAGCGCCATTTGACATTTTCAAGCTAAAATTAGCTGGAATTGAGATCGGACGCCATGTCGCGTTTTGTGAGCCCCTGAGGTGCCTAAACAGTGGAAACCCCCCACAAGTGACCCCATTTTGGAAACTAGACCCCATAAGGAACTTATCTAGATGTGTGGTGAGCACTTTTATTCCCCAAGTGCTTCACAGAAGTTTATAACGCCCGGGCGTGAAAATAAAAAAATCCTATTTTTTGCCCACAAAAATGATCTTTTAGTCCCCAATTTTTTAATTTCCCAAGGGTAACAGGAGAAATTGGACAGCAAAAGTTGTTGTCCAATTTGTCCTGAGTACGCTGGTACCCCATATGTGGGGAAAAAACTGTTTGGGCACACGTTGGGGCTCGAAAGGGAAGTACTGATGTTTTGGAATGCAGACTTTGATGGAATCGTTTGCGGGCGTCATGTTCCATTTGCAGAGCCCATGATGTGCCTAAACAGGAAAAAAACCCACAAGTGACAACATTTTGGAAAGTAGACCCCCAAAGAACTTATGTAGATGTTCCTCCTTTGAAATAAATCTGTTTCCTGTAAATTAGTAGTGCATGGAGATGTGGTACAATTTAAAGAAATCCTTCATACACAGGCCAGGTTTTTCGAGGCAGGTGTCGCATTGATAGATGGTGTCCTTGCGTATTCCTCTTTTGTAGCACACTTGGCACCTTTTTGCAGCTTACCTTTTCTTCCAGTTGGCGGACCACCCCCGGAAAATGCTGACCTGGTACAATACGTGCATCTTCAGTTCCAGAAGTACTGGGGCCCGCTCCTTCCCTCGTGCCAAACATCAGGGCCTTAACAACTACCTCCTGGAAATGAAGGTACGACGTATCGGTGTTGTGTGCATATTGTGACAGCTGGAAAGCGTTGAGCATTGCCATTTGTACAATGTGCACTGACAGCTTTTTGTACCACACCCTGACCTTTCTCAAAAGCACTGTACGGTTGGAAGAGTTGATCAGAGAGATCAACGCCCCCCCATGTTTTTGTTGTACCCCAGTACACAGGTCGGTTTGCTGACCTCTGTAGAGGTACCCCTTACAGTGCTGAGGGCGCTGCCATCACTGTGTATGGTGGTAAATAGAAGGACATCCCTTTTGTCCTTGTACTTGCCCACCAGCAGGTGGTCGCTACATTGGACTTTGCTCTCACCTTTTCTGAGAGTCTGCCCAAGTAGCGTCTTCGAGAGGCCTCTCTGATTTTTACGGACAGTACCGCAGGCTGTGGTACCTCGTGCAGAGAGAGATTTGTAGAGTGGGATGCTGGTGTAAAAGTTATCGGTATAGAGATGATAACCTTTATCCAGCAGTAGGTGCACCAAATCCCACACAATTTTCCCACTCACTCCCAGTATAGAAGGACACTCAGGCGGTTGAATCCTGGTGTCCTTCCCTTCGTAGACTCTAAAGTTGTGGGTGTACCCTGAGGTACTCTCACACAACTTATAGAGTTTGATTCCGTACCTGGCCCTTTCGCTGAGAAGGTATTGACGGAATCTGAGCTGCCCCTTATAATGAATTAAGGACTCATCCACACAGATGTCCCTTTGAGGCACGTACACTTCAGCAAACTTTTTGTTGTAGTGTTCGATGACCGGCCGAACTTTGAACAGATGGTCAAAGTTGGGGTCATCTCGTGCGGGACACCGTGCATTATCGTTGTAATGCAGGAACTTATGGATGGCCTCAAAACGCATCCGGGTCATGACCATTCGGAACACTGGAGTGTTATATAAAATATCAACACTCCAATATTGCCGAAGTTCAAGCTTCTTCAGGATCCTGATGTGGAGGACCAGGCCCCAAAACTGTATCATTTCAACTGCGTCTACAGGAGACCAGTTAGAATATGATGAACCCAAGTTTTGGTCCAAAAATTGCCGAGCATACAAGTTAGTTTGCTCCACCATGAGGTTAACGAAAGCCTCAGAGAAAAAGACTTTGAAAAAGTGAGGCTGGTGGTGTCAAACTTAATTCCTGATTCTACCACAAAATCAGGAATCAGTGGCTCGTAATTTTCGGGTGGCAAGGTCCATACGGGGTCCGAAGAGGGGCGCGCTGGTTCGTCATCGGCAATGGTGGGCACTTCATCATCTTCATCAATAATGGGCGCTGCCTCATCTTCTGTCCTGCAGCATCTGCGTTGCAGGTTCCGCAGGGTCGGAGGAGGAAGATGAGGAGTGGGAAGAGGATGAGGAAGAATCGGAAAAATAAAGAAAAGTGGGATCCTCTCCCTCGCTATCAGTGTCGGAGGCAAGGAAAGAATATGCCTCCTCCGCTGAATAGCGCTGTTGGGACGAACGGGACAAGCGGGACATTTTTTTTGTAAGTATGGTGCTTGGGTGTACTTTATTGGTAACTATGTGTAAGTGTGGGGGGGATAGTGCTTGGAGCAAACTACTCTGAAAAGAAAAAGCTAAAGGAAAAAAAGCAAATAGGGAAAAAAAAATACCTGTGAAAGAAAAGTCTAAAACAGCAGTCCCTAGCTCTGATAAGTGAACCGCGTCACTTATCAAAGTTCGGCGGCTGCTGGGTGTGCGAACGGGGATGTGAAAAAAAACTGACAGGCACGAGAGCTCTGATAAGTGAACCACGTCACTTATCAAAGTTCGGCCGCTGCTGGGTGTGCGAACGGGGATGTGAAAAAAAAACCGGCAGGCACGAGAGCTCTGATAAGTGAACCGCGTCATTCATCAAAGTTCAGCGGCTGCTGGGTGTGCGAGCGGAAATGTGAAGAAAAAGAAAAGGAATGCACGGGTTAGACGCTGTGGCTGGGTGAGCACACGGGGATGGGAAAAAAAAGAAAAGGAAGGCACGGGTTAGACGTGGTGGCTGGGTGAGCGCACGGGGATGGAAAAAAAAAAAGAAAAGGAAGGCACGGGTTAGACGCGGCGGCTGGGTGAGCGCACAGGGATGGGAAAAAAAAAAGAAAAGGAAGGCACGGGTTAGACGCGGCGGCTGCGTGCGCGCACAGAAATATGAAAAAAAAACGGCAGGCACGAGAGCTTTGATAAGTGAACTGCGTCACTTATCAAAGTTCGGCGGGTGCTGGGTGTGCGCACAGGTGTGGTGAAAAAAAAAAAGGAAAACAGCAGGCACAAGCTCTGGTAAGTGAACTGCATCACTTATCAAAGTTTGGCGGCTGCGGGACGGGTGTACGGAATTGGGCAAAGGGGGCTGATGAAAAAAAGCGAGCACGAGTGTTGATCGGAGAACTGCGTCACCAATCAACGCTCGGCGGCTGATAAACGTGCGCACGGAGGCGGCGCAAAGAGGGATGGAGGGGGTTAAAAAAGAGGGGGGAGGGGGAAGGGGGGAAGGGGGGATTGGGGGGTGAAGAGAGATTGGGTAGGCGCTGATAACACTTACGTTTGTAGTCTCTCTTCTTTCTTCGGTTTTCTTTCTTCTTTCTTTTCTAATGCAGGGATTGTGGTGTTACAGGCTTCTGTAGCACCACAAGGCCCAGCAAGAGTAAATCTGGCTGAGTGACCACTCTGCAGGAGTCCTCAGCTAGAGTGGGGACCCCTGCAGAGCAGTCAAACAGGTCACCTGCAGGTGACAGACAGGTCACAGAGCGGTCACACCGCTGCTGTAAGCTGTCATTGGTGGGATTGAATGATAACATCGTTCCCACCAATCCCTGCAGGCCCTGCTGACCATGGCAACTGCCTAGGATCCCTCCGATCATAGGCAGGTCACAGCCAGGTCACCAGCAGGGCACGCAGCGGTCACAACGTGACCGCCGCTGTGCCCTGTGATTGACGCAATCGTCGATAGCATCGATCGCGCCAATCAGGTCCTGCAGGCCCTGTTGGGCCTGCACTAGGCTCGGCTCTGGCCTATGATTGGTTTGATTGCAGCACCGATCCAGGCCCATACAGAAGGATACAGCAGCGGACCGGAGGATACAGCAGGGGACGGGAGGGTACAGTAGGGCACAGCAGGGCAGAGGGCGGTAATACCCTGTTATGATCCGGTGACCTTGGAGCCGCATGAGACTTTCTCTGGAGTAGGTGGAACCTGTACTGACCGCAAACCCTAAACTGACACCGCAACTAGAAGTAGCCGTGGGGTGTACCTAACACTTCCTAGACACCTCGACACAGCCGAAGGACTAAATACTCCTATAGATGGAAATGGGAATTCTATCTTGCCTCAGAGCAGACCCCCAAAGGATAGGCAGCCCCCCACAAATATTGACTGTGAGTATAAGAGGAAAGACACACGCAGGCAGAAAACAGGATTTAGCAAAAGAGGCACTTCTAGCTAAATAGAAAAGGATAGGACAGAGTACTAAGCGGTCAGTATTAAAATCCTAAAAATATCCACAGCAGATAATACAAAAATCCCACATCTAACTAAAGACATGGAATGTATGTCTGCATCTCCTGAGAATCCAACATGACTGAAAAAATCCAAACAGTCTAAGCTGGACAAAAAAACACAATGAATTGCACTGAATTGTAAAGCACACAGCATGTGTGCTGCAGAGACAAAAACCAGACACTTATCTTAGCTGAATTGGCTGCAGGGCAGGAGGAACAGGACAGAGATGCAAAACTTCCAAGAACAATGGACAACTGGCAAGGGCTAATGGATCCTGCACACCTAAATACCCCATTCAGAGCTGCAATCAGCAGAAACACCTGCCCAGGATTGCAACCCAGAGACGACTGCACTACCACCAACAACCACCGGAGGGAACCCAAGAGCAGAATTCACAACAGTACCCCCCCCCCCTTGAAGAGGGGTCACCGAACCCTCACCAGAGCCCCCAGGCCGATCAGGACGAGCCAGATGAAAGGCACGGACCAAATCAGCAGCATGGACATCAGAGGCAAAAACCCAAGAATTATCCTCCTGGCCATAACCCTTCCATTTGACAAGGTACTGAAGCCTACGCCTCGAAAAGCGAGAATCCAAAATCTTCTCAACCACATACTCCAACTCCCCACCAACCAACACAGGGGCCGGAGGATCAACAGAGGGAACAACGGGCACCACATATTTCCGCAATAAAGATCTATAGAAGACATTATGGATAGCAAAAGAGGCCGGAAGATCCAATCGAAAAGACACCGGATTAATAATGTCAGAAATCCTATAAGGACCAATAAACCGAGGCTTAAACTTAGGGGAAGAAACCTTCATAGGAACATGGCGGGAAGACAACCAGACCAGATCCCCAACCCGAAGCCGGGAACCAACACACCGACGACGGTTAGCAAAACGCTGAGCCTCCTCCTGAGACAACACCAAATTGTCCACCACATGAGCCCAAATCTGCTGCAACCTGTCAACCACAGAATCCACACCAGGACAGTCAGAAGGCTCAACCTGCCCCGAAGAAAAACGAGGATGAAAGTGCAGCGCCCCAGAGTCCTGGTCGTTGCAGTACTGTGGCTCCGCCACTAAGGGGAGCCATGGTGCGTTCGATGGCACTGAAGGAGTTCCTCCAATCAGGTATCACAGACACCAATATGTTTCACAGCTGGGCCTCCGGGGGGAGCTAAGGGTGCTATTCATTAGGCCACTCCCCACCATAGTGGGTAAACTGGGGGTCAGGCAGGAAGTTAGTAAAGAAAGCTGACTGGATTGAACGAAGCAACACCTAGTGAGAGAGGGTGTTGTGGAGGAAGAGACAGTAGGGTCTCTGCCAGGGGTGGGATCCTGGCAGAGGCTTGGCATTGAAAGAACGTAACGGGACCGTGCCTGCTCAGAATAGCGGCGGTGCCCTAAGAAAGGATTAGAAGCGAGATAGATTGTGCTGAGTGAGAAACGAGATCAAGCAGAAGGAGAATACCAGCAGGGGTTTTGTTGAAAGAGGCAGCACCTTGCTGAGGCGCATTACCGGTGGCCGGAACGCCGAGGGAGTGGAATAAAATACAGCTTTAAGCCATACTCCAAACAGCGGCAGGACAGTCAGTTTAAGGCGGGCTGTCTACCACATATCACCTATGAAGTCTTGGGGGGCAATTGCGGGAGAGGGGCGTCTGTCATGATTCTCAATGGCGAGAGAACATAGCCCAGCATATATGAGAACTAGCTCTTGGAAGATGGAAACTATACTGAGTGACCATGAACTAAACCTGCCGCACAACTAGAAGTGGCCGGGTAGCATGCCTACGTTTTTTTATCCCTAGATGCCCAGCGCCAGCCGGAGAACTACCTAATCCTAGCAGAGGAAAAGACAGTCCTGGCTCACTGTTGTGAATTTGCTTTTTGCTCCCTCTAGTGGTTACTAGTTTTTTGACTCTGGTTTTTCTGTCATTCCTTTTATCCGCACCTGGGTCGTTAGTTAGGGGTGTTGCTATATAAGCTCCCTGGACCTTCAGTTCAATGCCTGGCAACGTAGTTATCAGAGCTAGTCTGCTGTGCTCTTGTCTACTGATCCTGGTTCCAGTTATATCAGCTAAGTCTGCCTTTTGCTTTTTGCTATTTGTTTTGGTTTTGTATTTTTGTCCAGCTTGTTCCAAATCTATATCCTGACCTTTGCTGGAAGCTCTAGGGGGCTGGTGTTCTCCCCCCGGACCGTTAGACGGTTCGGGGGTTCTTGAATTTCCAGTGTGGATTTTGATAGGGTTTTTGTTGACCATATAAGTTACCTTTCTTTATTCTGCTATCAGTAAGCGGGCCTCTCTGTGCTAAACCTGGTTCATTTCTGTGTTTGTCATTTCCTCTTACCTCACCGTCATTATCTGTGGGGGGCTTCTATCCAGCTTTGGGGTCCCCTTCTCTGGAGGCAAGAAAGGTCTTTGTTTTCCTCTACTAGGGGTAGCTAGATTCTCCGGCTGGCGCGTGTCATCTAGAATCAACGTAGGAATGATCCCCGGCTACTTCTAGTGTTGGCGTTAGGAGTAGATATATGGTCAACCCAGTTACCACTGCCCTATGAGCTGGATTTTTGTATTCTGCAGACTTCCACGTTCCTCTGAGACCCTCGCCATTGGGGTCATAACAGTTTGCCAGGCCCGTATTAAATGTTTAATGCATTGCAGAAGAGGGATTATAAGAAAGAAGATTCTGAGTTTTTTTTTTTTTTTTTTTTTTTTCTTCTTCCCCTTTACCTCAGAGTGGCTATGCTTGCTGCAGACATGAATGTCCAGACCTTGATTACAAGTGTGGACCAGCTGGCTACTCGTGTGCAGGGCATACAAGACTATGTTATCAGAAATCCTAGGTCAGAACCTAAAATACCGATTCCTGAACTGTTTTCCGGAGACAGGTTTAAGTTTAGGAATTTCGTGAATAATTGTAAATTGTTTTTGTCCCTGAGACCCTGTTCATCTGGAGATTCTGCTCAGCAAGTTAAAATTGTTATTTCGTTCTTACGGGGCGACCCTCAGGATTGGGCTTTTTCGCTGGCGCCAGGAGATCCGGCATTGGCTGATCTTGATGCGTTTTTTCTGGCGCTCGGTTTACTTTATGAGGAACCCAATCTTGAGATTCAGGCAGAAAAGGCCTTGCTGGCTATGTCTCAGGGGCAGGACGAGGCTGAAGTGTATTGCCAAAAATTTCGGAAATGGTCCGTGCTGACACATTGGAACGAGTGTGCACTGGCCGCTAATTTTAGAAATGGCCTTTCTGAAGCCATTAAGAATGTTATGGTGGGTTTTCCCATTCCCACAGGTCTGAATGATACTATGGCACTGGCTATTCAAATTGACCGGCGGTTGCGGGAGCGCAAAACCGCAAATTCCCTCATGGTGTTGTCTGAACAGACACCTAATTCGGTGCAATGTGATAGAAAAACCGCAAATTCCCTCATGGTGTTGTCTGAACAGACACCTGATTTAATGCAATGTGATAGAATCCTGACTAGAAATGAGCGGAAAATTCATAGACGCCGGAATGGCTTGTGCTACTACTGTGGTGATTCTACACATGTTATCTCAGCATGCTCTAAACGTATAGCTAAGGTTGTTAGTCCTGTCACCGTTGGTAATTTGCAACCTAAATTTATTCTGTCTGTAACTTTGATTTGCTCACTGTCATCTTATCCTGTCATGGCGTTTGTAGATTCAGGTGCTGCCCTGAGTCTCATGGATCTCTCATTTGCTAAGCGCTGTGGTTTTACTCTTGAACCATTAGAAAATCCTATTCCTCTTAGGGGTATTGATGCTACACCATTGGCAGCAAATAAACCGCAGTATTGGACACAGGTTACCATGTGCATGACTCCTGAACACCGCGAGGTGATACGTTTCCTGGTTTTACATAAAATGCATGATTTGGTTGTTTTAGGGCTGCCATGGTTACAGACCCATAATCCAGTCCTGGACTGGAAGGCTATGTCAGTCTCAAGTTGGGGCTGTCGTGGTATTCATGGGGATTCCCTGCCTGTGTCTATTGCTTCTTCTACGCCTTCGGAAGTTCCGGAGTATTTGTCTGATTATCAGGATGTCTTCAGTGAGTCTGAGTCCAGTGCACTGCCTCCTCATAGGGACTGTGACTGTGCTATAGATTTGATCCCGGGCAGTAAATTTCCTAAGGGAAGACTGTTTAATCTGTCGGTACCTGAACATACCGCTATGCGTTCATATATCAAGGAGTCTCTGGAGAAAGGACATATTCGTCCGTCTTCTTCCCCTCTTGGTGCGGGATTCTTTTTTGTGGCAAAAAAGGACGGATCTTTGAGACCTTGTATTGATTATCGGCTTTTGAATAAGATCACTGTCAAATTTCAGTATCCTTTACCGCTGTTGTCTGACTTGTTTGCCCGGATTAAGGGTGCCAAGTGGTTCACCAAGATAGACCTTCGTGGTGCGTACAACCTTGTGCGCATTAAGCAAGGTGATGAATGGAAAACCGCATTCAATACGCCCGAAGGTCATTTTGAGTACTTAGTGATGCCTTTTGGGCTCTCCAATGCGCCTTCAGTTTTTCAGTCCTTTATGCATGACATTTTCCGGAAGTATCTGGATAAATTTTTGATTGTTTATCTGGATGATATTTTGGTTTTTTCTGATAATTGGGATTCGCATGTGGAGCAGGTCAGGTTGGTCTTTAAAATTTTGCGTGAAAATTCTTTGTTTGTCAAGGGCTCAAAGTGTCTCTTTGGTGTACAGAAGGTTCCCTTTTTGGGGTTCATTTTTTCCCCTTCTGCTGTGGAGATGGACCCAGTCAAGGTCCGAGCTATTCTTGATTGGACTCAGCCCTCGTCAGTTAAGAGTCTTCAGAAGTTCTTGGGCTTCGCTAACTTCTACCGTCGTTTTATCGCTAATTTTTCTAGCATTGTGAAACCTTTGACGGATATGACCAAGAAGGGCTCCGATGTAGCTAACTGGGCTCCTGCTGCCGTGGAGGCTTTCCAGGAGTTGAAACGCCGGTTTACTTCGGCGCCTGTTTTGTGCCAGCCTGACGTCTCACTTCCCTTTCAGGTTGAGGTGGATGCTTCGGAGATTGGGGCAGGGGCCGTTTTGTCGCAGAGAGGCCCTGGTTGCTCTGTTATGAAACCTTGTGCCTTTTTCTCTAGGAAGTTTTCGCCTGCCGAGCGAAATTATGATGTGGGCAATCGGGAGTTGTTGGCCATGAAATGGGCATTTGAGGAGTGGCGTCATTGGCTCGAGGGTGCTAAGCATCGTGTGGTGGTCTTGACTGATCACAAAAATCTGATGTATCTCGAGTCTGCTAAACGCCTTAATCCGAGACAGGCCCGCTGGTCATTGTTTTTCTCCCGCTTTGATTTTGTTGTCTCGTATTTACCAGGTTCAAAGAATGTGAAGGCCGATGCTCTTTCTAGGAGCTTTGTGCCTGATGCTCCTGGAGTCGCTGATCCTGTTGGTATTCTTAAAGATGGAGTTATCTTGTCAGCTATTTCTCCGGATCTGCGACGTGTGTTGCAGAGATTTCAGGCTGATAGGCCTGAGTCTTGTCCACCTGACAGACTGTTTGTCCCGGATAAGTGGACCAGCAGAGTCATTTCCGAGGTTCATTCCTCGGTGTTGGCAGGTCACCCGGGAATTTTTGGCACCAGAGATCTGGTGGCCAGGTCCTTTTGGTGGCCTTCCTTGTCAAGGGATGTGCGGTCATTTGTGCAGTCCTGTGGGACTTGTGCTCGAGCTAAGCCTTGCTGTTCTCGTGCCAGCGGTTTGCTCTTGCCCTTGCCTGTCCCGAAGAGACCTTGGACACATATCTCCATGGATTTCATTTCTGATCTTCCGCTATCTCAGGGCATGTCCGTTATCTGGGTGATATGTGATCGCTTCTCCAAGATGGTCCATTTGGTTCCTTTGCCTAAGCTGCCTTCCTCTTCCGATCTGGTTCCTGTGTTTTTCCAGAACGTGGTTCGTTTGCACGGCATCCCTGAGAATATTGTGTCAGACAGAGGATCCCAGTTCGTTTCCAGGTTCTGGCGATCCTTTTGTAGTAGGATGGGCATTGATTTGTCGTTTTCGTCTGCTTTCCATCCTCAGACTAATGGACAGACGGAGCGAACCAATCAGACTTTGGAGGCTTATTTGAGGTGTTTTGTCTCTGCTGATCAGGACGATTGGGTGACATTCTTGCCGTTGGCTGAGTTTGCCCTTAATAATCGGGCTAGTTCCGCCACCTTGGTTTCGCCTTTTTTCTGCAACTCTGGTTTCCATCCTCGCTTTTCTTCGGGTCATGTGGAGCCTTCTGACTGTCCTGGGGTGGATTCTGTGGTGGATAGGTTGCAGCAGATCTGGAATCATGTGGTGGACAACTTGAAGTTGTCACAGGAGAAGGCTCAGCGCTTTGCCAACCGCCGTCGCGGTGTGGGTCCCCGACTACGCGTTGGGGATTTGGTATGGCTTTCTTCCCGCTTTGTTCCTATGAAGGTCTCCTCTCCCAAATTTAAACCTCGTTTTATTGGGCCTTACAAGATATTGGAAATCCTTAATCCTGTATCTTTTCGTCTGGATCTTCCTGTGTCGTTTGCTATTCACAATGTATTTCATAGGTCCTTGTTGCGGCGGTACATTGTGCCTGTAGTTCCTTCTGCTGAGCCTCCTGCTCCGGTGTTGGTTGAGGGCGAGTTGGAGTACGTGGTGGAGAAGATCTTGGATTCTCGCCTCTCCAGGCGGAGGCTTCAGTACCTGGTCAAGTGGAAGGGCTATGGTCAGGAGGATAATTCCTGGGTGGTCGCCTCTGATGTTCATGCGGCCGATTTAGTTCGTGCCTTTCATGCCGCTCATCCTGATCGCCCTGGTGGTCGTGGTGAGGGTTCGGTGACCCCTCACTAAGGGGGGGGTACTGTTGTGAATTTGCTTTTTGCTCCCTCTAGTGGTTACTAGTTTTTTGACTCTGGTTTTTCTGTCATTCCTTTTATCCGCACCTGGGTCGTTAGTTAGGGGTGTTGCTATATAAGCTCCCTGGACCTTCAGTTCAATGCCTGGCAACGTAGTTATCAGAGCTAGTCTGCTGTGCTCTTGTCTACTGATCCTGGTTCCAGTTATATCAGCTAAGTCTGCCTTTTGCTTTTTGCTATTTGTTTTGGTTTTGTATTTTTGTCCAGCTTGTTCCAAATCTATATCCTGACCTTTGCTGGAAGCTCTAGGGGGCTGGTGTTCTCCCCCCGGACCGTTAGACGGTTCGGGGGTTCTTGAATTTCCAGTGTGGATTTTGATAGGGTTTTTGTTGACCATATAAGTTACCTTTCTTTATTCTGCTATCAGTAAGCGGGCCTCTCTGTGCTAAACCTGGTTCATTTCTGTGTTTGTCATTTCCTCTTACCTCACCGTCATTATCTGTGGGGGGCTTCTATCCAGCTTTGGGGTCCCCTTCTCTGGAGGCAAGAAAGGTCTTTGTTTTCCTCTACTAGGGGTAGCTAGATTCTCCGGCTGGCGCGTGTCATCTAGAATCAACGTAGGAATGATCCCCGGCTACTTCTAGTGTTGGCGTTAGGAGTAGATATATGGTCAACCCAGTTACCACTGCCCTATGAGCTGGATTTTTGTATTCTGCAGACTTCCACGTTCCTCTGAGACCCTCGCCATTGGGGTCATAACAGCTCACCTCTAGAGAAATTTTCCCAAAAGGCAGACAGAGGCCCCCACATATATTGGCGGTGATTTTAGATGAAATGACAAACGTAGTATGAAAATAGGTTTAGCAAAATCGAGGTCCGCTTACTAGATAGCATGAAGACAGAAAGGGCACTTTCATGGTCAGCAGAAAACCCTATCAAAACACCATCCAGAAATTACTTTAAGACTCTAGCATTAACTCATAACACCAGAGTGGCAATTTCCGCTCACAAGAGCTTTCCAGACACAGTAACGAAACAGCAGCTGTGAACAGGAACAAAATGCAAAAACACACAAGGACAAAAGTCCAACTTAGCTGGGAGTTGTCTAGTAGCAGGAACATGCACAGAAAGGCTACTGATTACATTGTTGACCGGCATGAAACTGACAGAGGAGCAAGGTTATATAGCGACTCCCACATCCTGATAGGAGCAGGTGAACAGAGGGGATGATGCACACAAGTTAAATTCCACAAGTGGCCACCGGGGGAGCCCAGAATCCAATTTCACAACAGTACCCCCCCCTCAAGGAGGGGGCACCGAACCCTCACCAGAACCACCAGGGCGATCAGGATGAGCCCTATGAAAGGCACGGACAAGATCGGAGGCATGAACATCAGAGGCAGTGACCCAAGAATTATCCTCCTGACCGTATCCCTTCCATTTGACCAGATACTGGAGTTTCCGTCTGGAAACACGAGAGTCCAAGATCTTTTCCACAACGTACTCCAACTCACCCTCAACCAACACCGGAGCAGGAGGCTCAACGGAAGGCACAGCTGGTACCTCATACCTGCGCAACAATGACCGATGAAAAACATTATGAATCGAAAAGGATGCAGGGAGGTCCAAACGGAAGGACACAGGGTTAAGAATCTCCAATATCTTGTACGGGCCGATGAACCGAGGCTTAAACTTAGGAGAAGAAACCCTCATAGGGACAAAACGAGAAGACAACCACACCAAGTCCCCAACACAAAGCCGAGGACCAACACGACGACGACGGTTGGCAAAAAGCTGAGTCTTCTCCTGGGACAACTTCAAATTGTCCACCACCTGCCCCCAAATCTGATGCAACCTCTCCACCACAGCATCCACTCCAGGACAATCCGAAGATTCCACTTGACCGGAGGAAAATCGAGGATGAAACCCCGAATTACAGAAAAACGGGGACACCAAGGTGGCAGAGCTGGCCCGATTATTGAGGGCGAACTCCGCCAAAGGCAAAAAAGCAACCCAATCATCCTGATCCGCAGACACAAAACACCTCAAATATGTCTCCAAGGTCTGATTAGTCCGCTCGGTCTGGCCATTAGTCTGAGGATGGAAAGCAGACGAAAAAGACAAATCTATGCCCATCCTAGCACAGAATGCCCGCCAAAATCTAGACACGAATTGGGTCCCTCTGTCAGAAACGATATTCTCCGGAATACCATGCAAACGAACAACATTTTGAAAAAACAGAGGAACCAACTCGGAAGAAGAAGGCAACTTAGGCAAGGGAACCAGATGGACCATCTTAGAGAAACGGTCACACACCACCCAGATGACAGACATCTTCTGAGAAACAGGCAGATCTGAAATAAAATCCATCGAGATGTGCGTCCAAGGCCTCTTCGGGATAGGCAAGGGCAACAACAATCCACTAGCCCGAGAACAACAAGGCTTGGCCCGAGCACAAACGTCACAAGACTGCACAAAGCCTCGCACATCTCGTGACAGGGAAGGCCACCAGAAGGACCTTGCCACCAAATCCCTGGTACCAAAGATTCCAGGATGACCTGCCAACGCAGAAGAATGAACCTCAGAGATGACTCTACTGGTCCAATCATCAGGAACAAACAGTCTACCAGGTGGGCAACGATCAGGTCTATCCGCCTGAAACTCCTGCAAGGCCCGCCGCAGGTCTGGAGAAACGGCAGACAATATCACTCCATCTTTAAGGATACCTGTGGGCTCAGAATTACCAGGGGAGTCAGGCTCAAAACTCCTAGAAAGGGCATCCGCCTTAACATTCTTAGAACCCGGTAGGTAAGACACCACAAAATTAAACCGAGAGAAAAACAACGACCAGCGCGCTTGTCTAGGATTCAGGCGCCTGGCAGACTCAAGGTAAATTAAATTTTTGTGGTCAGTCAATACCACCACCTGATGTCTGGCCCCCTCAAGCCAGTGACGCCACTCCTCAAAAGCCCACTTCATGGCCAAAAGCTCCCGATTCCCAATATCATAATTCCGCTCGGCGGGCGAAAATTTACGGGAAAAAAAAGCACAAGGTCTCATCACGGAGCAGTCGGAACTTCTCTGCGACAACACCGCCCCAGCTCCGATTTCAGAAGCGTCGACCTCAACCTGAAAAGGAAGAGCAACATCAGGCTGACGCAACACTGGGGCGGAAGAAAAGCGGCGCTTGAGCTCCCGAAAGGCCTCCACAGCATCAGGGGACCAATCAGCAACATCAGCACCCTTCTTAGTCAAATCAGTCAATGGTTTTACAACATCAGAAAAACCAGCAATAAATCGACGATAAAAGTTAGCAAAGCCCAAAAATTTCTGAAGACTCTTAAGAGAAGAGGGTTGCGTCCAATCACCAATAGCCTGAACCTTGACAGGATCCATCTCGATGGAAGAGGGGGAAAAAATGTATCCCAAGAAGGAAATCTTCTGAACCCCAAAAACACACTTAGAACCCTTCACACACAAGGAATTAGACCGCAAAACCTGAAAAACCCTCCTGACCTGCTGGACATGAGAGTCCCAGTCATCCGAAAAAATCAGAATATCATCCAGATACACAATCATAAATTTATCCAAATAATCGCGGAAAATGTCATGCATTAAGGACTGGAAGACTGAAGGGGCATTTGAAAGACCAAAAGGCATCACCAAATACTCAAAATGGCCCTCGGGCGTATTAAATGCGGTTTTCCACTCATCCCCCTGCTTGATTCGCACCAAATTATACGCCCCACGGAGATCAATCTTAGAGAACCACTTGGCCCCCTTTATACGAGCAAACAAATCAGTAAGCAGTGGTAACGGATATTGATATTTAACCGTGATTTTATTCAAAAGTCGATAATCAATACACGGCCTCAAAGAGCCGTCTTTCTTAGACACAAAGAAAAAACCGGCTCCTAAGGGAGATGACGAAGGACGAATATGTCCCTTTTCCAAGGACTCCTTTATATATTCTCGCATAGCAGCGTGTTCAGGCACAGACAGATTAAATAAACGACCCTTAGGGTATTTACTACCCGGGATCAAGTCTATGGCACAATCGCACTCCCGGTGCGGAGGTAGTGAACCAACCTTGGGTTCTTCAAAAACGTCACGAAAGTCAGACAAGAATTCAGGAATCTCAGAGGGAATAGATGATGAAATGGAAACCAAAGGTACGTCCCCATGAGTTCCTTTACATCCCCAGCTTAACACAGACATAGCTCTCCAGTCGAGGACTGGGTTATGAGATTGCAGCCATGGCAATCCCAGCACCAAAACATCATGTAGATTATACAGCACCAGAAAGCGAATAACCTCCTGGTGATCCGGATTAACACGCATAGTCACTTGTGTCCAGTATTGTGGTTTATTACTAGCCAATGGGGTGGAGTCAATCCCTTTCAGAGGTATTGGAGCCTCCAATGGCTCCAAATCATACCCACAGCGTTTGGCAAAGGACCAATCCATAAGACTCAAAGCAGCGCCAGAGTCGACATAGGCGTCCGCAGTAATAGATGACAAAGAACAAATCAGGGTCACAGATAGAATAAACTTAGACTGTAAAGTGCTAATTGAAACAGACTTGTCAGGCTTCTTAGTACGCTTAAAGCACGCTGATATAACATGAGTTGAATCACCACAATAGAAGCACAACCCATTTTTTCGTCTAAAATTCTGCCGCTCGCTTCTGGACAGAATTCTATCACATTGCATATTTTCTGGCGTTTTCTCAGTAGACACCGCCAAATGGTGCACAGGTTTGCGCTCCCGCAGACGCCTATCGATCTGAATAGCCATCGTCATGGACTCATTCAGACTCGCAGGCACAGGGAACCCCACCATAACATCCTTAATGGCATCAGAGAGACCTTCTCTGAAAATCGCCGCCAGGGCGCACTCATTCCACTGAGTAAGCACAGACCATTTGCGGAATTTTTGGCAGTATATTTCAGCTTCATCTTGCCCCTGAGACAAGGACATCAAGGCCTTTTCCGCCTGAAGCTCTAAATGAGGTTCCTCATAAAGCAACCCCAAGGCCAGAAAAAACGCATCCACATTGAGCAACGCAGGATCCCCTGGTGCCAATGCAAAAGCCCAGTCTTGAGGGTCGCCCCGGAGCAAGGAAATTACAATCCTGACCTGCTGTGCAGGGTCTCCGGCAGAGCGAGACTTCAGGGACAAAAACAATTTGCAATTATTTTTAAAATTTTGAAAGTGAGATCTATTCCCCGAGAAGAATTCAGGCAAAGGAATTCTAGGCTCAGACATAGGTGCATGAACAACAAAATCTTGCAAATTTTGTACCTTTGTGGCGAGATTATTCAAACCTGTAGCTACACTCTGAAGATCCATTTGAAACAGGTGAACACAGAGCCATTCAAGGATTAGAAGGAGAGGAAGAGAGGAAGGCTGCAGTATAGGCAGACTAGCAAGTGTTTCAATTAAGAGCACACTCAAAACTAGAGGGAAAAAAAAAAAAAAAAAAATTGTAGCAGACTTCTTTTTTCTCTCCTTTCTCAGCCAGTAATTTAACCCTTTTTTGGGCTGGTCAAACTGTCATGATTCTCAATGGCGAGAGAACATAGCCCAGCATATATGAGAACTAGCTCTTGGAAGATGGAAACTATACTGACCATGAACTAAACCTGCCGCACAACTAGAAGTGGCCGGGTAGCATGCCTACGTTTTTTTATCCCTAGATGCCCAGCGCCAGCCGGAGAACTACCTAATCCTAGCAGAGGAAAAGACAGTCCTGGCTCACCTCTAGAGAAATTTTCCCAAAAGGCAGACAGAGGCCCCCACATATATTGGCGGTGATTTTAGATGAAATGACAAACGTAGTATGAAAATAGGTTTAGCAAAATCGAGGTCCGCTTACTAGATAGCATGAAGACAGAAAGGGCACTTTCATGGTCAGCAGAAAACCCTATCAAAACACCATCCAGAAATTACTTTAAGACTCTAGCATTAACTCATAACACCAGAGTGGCAATTTCCGCTCACAAGAGCTTTCCAGACACAGTAACGAAACAGCAGCTGTGAACAGGAACAAAATGCAAAAACACACAAGGACAAAAGTCCAACTTAGCTGGGAGTTGTCTAGTAGCAGGAACATGCACAGAAAGGCTACTGATTACATTGTTGACCGGCATGAAACTGACAGAGGAGCAAGGTTATATAGCGACTCCCACATCCTGATAGGAGCAGGTGAACAGAGGGGATGATGCACACAAGTTAAATTCCACAAGTGGCCACCGGGGGAGCCCAGAATCCAATTTCACAACAGGCGTCTCTAGGGTCCCGGAAGAACTCCAGGCCTACCTGACAAACGGGTGCCGTTCTTACTGTAACATCAGGAAGGGACGGAAGATTAGAAGAACATCATTTAATCGAGTTGTGAGGGAACTTAAGAAACAGACACAACAGTTGTGGGGTACTTTCCGTAAGCACAGCAGGGAAGGACTACAACACAAAGCGCTAAGAAGGAAGGCACTGATTTCCACCTGTGAGGAGAACTCTGGAAGTGCCATTGGACCGGCCGGACATGCGCAGCCTGGTGAACCGGATTCTGGACTGAGGACCGAGAGATCTCCAGTAAAGAGGTAAAGAGACTGCAACCTGGTGTCCTCGTTATTTACCGCGACCTGCACCCCACAACTGCACCGCTACACCACTGTTAACAGTACTTATTTGCAACGGACGTCCCCCACTGACAGACAGGGCCACGGACCGGGTCTAGCCACCGTGACAACCCCAGGACTGAGATCCCAGAGGCCCGGCTCCGGGTACCCCTCGGCCCTGCGGCGGTGTGGGGGCGCTCCAAAAACAAAAATTACAAAAGAAGGGCGAAACCAAAGTAGCCGAACTAGCCCGATTATTAAGGGCAAACTCGGCCAATGGCAAAAAAGCCACCCAATCATCCTGATCAGAAGACACAAAGCATCTCAAATAAGTTTCCAAAGTCTGATTAGTTCGCTTGGTCTGGCCATTTGTCTGAGGATGAAATGCGGAAGAAAAAGACAAATCAATGCCCAGCCTAGCACAAAAGACCCGCCAAAACCTAGAAACAAACTGGGAACCTCTGTCGGACACAATATTCTCCGGAATACCATGCAAATGAACCACATGCTGAAAAAACAACGGAACCAAATCAGAAGAAGAAGGCAATTTAGGCAAGGGCACCAAATGAACCATCTTAGAGAACCGGTCACAAACAACCCAGATAACCGACATCCTCTGGGAAACCGGAAGATCTGAAATAAAATCCATAGAAATATGCGTCCAGGGCCTCTCAGGGACCGGCAAAGGCAAAAGCAACCCACTAGCACGGGAACAACAAGGCTTGGCCCGCGCACAAGTCCCACAGGACTGAACAAAAGAACGCACATCACGCGACAAAGAAGGCCACCAAAAGGACCTACCAACCAAATCTCCGGTACCAAAAATACCAGGATGGCCAGCCAACACCGAACAATGAACCTCAGAAATCACTCTACTAGTCCATCTATCAGGAACAAACAGTTTCCCCACTGGACAGTGGTCAGGTTTGTCAGCCTGAAATTCCTGAAGAACCCGTCATAAATCAGGGGAAATGGCAGAAAGGACCACCCCTTCTTTCAGAATGCCGACCGGTTCAAGAACCTCAGGAGAATCAGGCAAAAAACTCCTAGAGAGGGCATCAGCCTTAATATTCTTAGAACCCGGAAGATACGAGACCACGAAATCAAAACGGGAGAAAAACAGGGACCATCGAGCCTGTCTAGGATTCAGCCGTTTGGCAGACTCGAGGTAAATCAGATTTTTATGATCGGTCAAGACCACAATACGGTGCTTAGCTCCCTCAAGCCAATGTCGCCATTCCTCAAACGCCCACTTCATAGCCAACAACTCCCGATTGCCGACATCATAATTGCGTTCAGCAGGCGAAAACTTACGGGAAAAGAAGGCACACGGTTTCATCAAGGAACCAACAGAATTCCTCTGAGACAAAACGGCCCCTGCCCCAATCTCAGAAGCGTCAACCTCAACCTGAAACGGAAGAGAAACATCCGGTTGACGCAACACCAGGGCAGAAGTAAATCGGCGTTTAAGCTCCTGAAAGGCAGAGACAGCCGCAGAGGACCAATTCGTCACATCAGCGCCTTTCTTCGTCAAATCGGTCAAGGGTTTAACCACACTGGAGAAGTTAGCAATGAAACGGCGATAAAAATTAGCAAATCCCAAAAATTTCTGAAGGCTCTTCACGGATGTGGGCTGAATCCAGTCATGAATGGCCTGAACCTTAACCGGATCCATCTCTATAGATGAAGGAGAAAAAATTAAGCCCAAAAAAGAAACCTTCTGCACTCCAAAGAGACACTTAGACCCCTTCACAAACAAAGCATTATCACGAAGGATCCGAAATACCATCCTGACCTGTTCCACATGAGACTCCCAATCATCGGAAAAAATCAAAATGTCATCCAAATATACAATCATGAATTTATCAAGAAAAGTCCGGAAGATATCGTGCATGAAGGACTGAAAAACAGATGGAGCATTAGAGAGCCCGAATGGCATCACAAGGTATTCAAAATGGCCTTCGGGCGTATTAAACGCAGTTTTCCATTCATCACCCTGCTTAATACGAACAAGATTATATGCCCCCCGAAGGTCAATCTTCGTAAACCAACTAGCCCCCTTAATCCTAGCAAACAAATCAGAAAGCAAAGGTAAAGGGCATTGAAACTTGACCGTGATCTTATTCAAGAGGCCATAATCAATACAGGGTCTCAAGGAGCCATCCTTCTTAGCAACAAAAAAAATCCCGCTCCCAACGGTGAAGAAGATGGCCGAATATGCCCTTTCTCCAAAGACTCCTTAACATAACTCCGCATGGCGGTATGTTCAGGCACAGACAGGTTGAAAAGTCGGCCCTTAGGAAACTTACAGCCTGGAATCAAGTCAATAGCACAATCACAGTCCCTATGCGGTGGAAGGGAACTGGACTTGGGCTCATCGAATACATCCTGAAAATCAGACAAAAACTCTGGAATTTCAGAAGAGAAAGAAGAGGAAATTGACATCAAAGGAACGTCATTATGAACCCCCTGACAACCCCAACTAGTCACAGACATAGACTTCCAATCCAACACAGGATTATGTACCTGCAACCATGGAAAACCCAGCACAATAGCATCATGCAAATTATGCAACACCAGAAAACGACAATCTTCCTGATGGGCTGGCGCCATGCACATGGTCACCTGTGTCCAAAACTGGGGTTTATTTTTAGCCAAAGGTGTAGCATCAATGCCCCTTTAAGGAATAGGGTTCTGCAAAGACTGCAAGGGGAAACCACAACGCCTGGCAAACTCAAAGTCCATTAAGTTCAAGGCGGCGTCTGAATCCACAAACGTCATGACAGAAAATGATGACAATGAGCAGATCAAGGACACAGATAACAGAAATTTAGGTTGTACAGTACTGATGGTAACTGAACTAGCGATCCTCTTTGTACGCTTAGGGCAGACTGAAATTACATGAGAAGCATCGCCACAATAAAAACACAACCTATTCTGACGTCTGAATCCTTGTTGTTCCGTTCTAGACAGAATCCTATCACACTGCATTGGCTCAGGCATCCGCTCTGAGGACAACGCCACAGCGCGCACAACTCTGCGCTCCCGCAAGCGCCGATCAATCTGAATGGCCAGTGACATAGAATCACTCAGACCGACAGGCGTAGGAAACCCCACTATAACATCTTTGACGGATTCAGAAAGACCCTTTCTGAAAATTGCCGCCAAAGCATCATCATTCCATTTAGTCAACACAGACCATTTTCTAAATTTCTGACAATACAATTCTGCCACTTCTTGACCCTGAGACAGGACCAACAAGGTCTTCTCCGCTTGATCCACAGAATTTGGTTCATCATATAATAATCCTAAAGCCTGAAAAAAGGCGTCTACATTAAGCAAGGCCGGATTCCCAGATTCCAGGGAAAATGCCCAATCCTGAGGATCGCCACGCAGCAGGGAGATGACAATTTTAACCTGCTGAATGGGATCACCAGAGGATCGAGGTCTCAGAGCAAAAAACAGTTTACAGTTGTTTTTAAAACTCAAAAATTTGGACCTGTCCCCAGAAAACAAATCAGGAGTAGGAATCCTAGGCTCTAAAACCGGAGTCTGAACAATATAATCAGAAATACCCTGTACCCTAGCAGCAAGCTGGTCTACACGAGAAGCTAATCCCTGAACATCCATGCTAGCACAAGACTCCTCAGCCACCCAGAGAAAAAGAGGGAAGGAAAGACAAAACAGACTACAGAAAAAAAAAATGGCTCAACACCTTTCTTCCCTTCTTCTGAGATGCATTTAACTCATTGTTGGCCAGTTGTACTGTTATGATCCGGTGACCTTGGAGCCGCATGAGACTTTCTCTGGAGTAGGTGGAACCTGTACTGACCGCAAACCCTAAACTGACACCGCAACTAGAAGTAGCCGTGGGGTGTACCTAACACTTCCTAGACACCTCGACACAGCCGGAGGACTAAATACCCCTATAGATGGAAATGGGAATTCTATCTTGCCTCAGAGCAGACCCCCAAAGGATAGGCAGCCCCCCACAAATATTGACTGTGAGTATAAGAGGAAAGACACACGCAGGCAGAAAACAGGATTTAGCAAAAGAGACACTTCTAGCTAAATAGAAAAGGATAGGACAGAGTACTAAGCGGTCAGTATTAAAATCCTAAAAATATCCACAGCAGATAATACAAAAATCCCACATCTAACTAAAGACATGGAATGTATATCTGCATCTCCTGAGAATCCAACATGACTGAAAAAATCCAAACAGTCTAAGCTGGACAAAAAAACACAATGAATTGCACTGAATTGTAAAGCACACAGCATGTGTGCTGCAGAGACAAAAACCAGACACTTATCTTAGCTGAATTGGCTGCAGGGCAGGAGGAACAGGACAGAGATGCAAAACCTCCAAGAACAATGGACAACTGGCAAGGGCTAATGGATCCTGCACACCTAAATACCCCATTCAGAGCTGCAATCAGCAGAAACACCTGCCCAGGATTGCAACCCAGAGACGACTGCACTACCACCAACAACCACCGGAGGGAACCCAAGAGCAGAATTCACAACAGTACCACCCCCCCTTGAAGAGGGGTCACCGAACCCTCACCAGAGCCCCCAGGCCGATCAGGACGAGCCAGATGAAAGGCACGGACCAAATCAGCAGCATGGACATCAGAGGCAAAAACCCAAGAATTATCCTCCTGGCCATAACCCTTCCATTTGACAAGGTACTGAAGCCTACGCCTCGAAAAGCGAGAATCCAAAATCTTCTCAACCACATACTCCAACTCCCCATCAACCAACACAGGGGCCGGAGGATCAACAGAGGGAACAACGGGCACCACATATTTCCGCAATAAAGATCTATGGAAGACATTATGGATAGCAAAAGAGGCCGGAAGATCCAATCGAAAAGACACTGGATTAATAATGTCAGAAATCCTATAAGGACCAATAAACCGAGGCTTAAACTTAGGGGAAGAAACCTTCATAGGAACATGGCGGTAAGACAACCAGACCAGATCCCCAACCCAAAGCCGGGAACCAACACACCGGCGACGGTTAGCAAAATGCTGAGCCTCCTCCTGAGACAACACCAAATTGTCCACCACATGAGCCCAAATCTGCTGCAACCTGTCAACCACAGAATCCACACCAGGACAGTCAGAAGGCTCAACCTGCCCCGAAGAAAAACGAGGATGAAAACCAAAATTACAAAAGAAGGGTGAAACCAAAGTAGCCGAACTAGCCCGATTATTAAGGGCAAACGCGGCCAATGGCAAAAAAGCCACCCAATCATCCTGATCAGCAGACACAAAACATCTCAAATAAGTTTCCAAAGTCTGATTAGTTCGCTCGGTCTGGCCATTTGTCTGAGGATGAAATGCGGAAGAAAAAGACAAATCAATGCCCAGCCCAGCACAAAAGGCCCGCCAAAACCTAGAAACAAACTGGGAACCTCTGTCGGACACAATATTCTCCGGAATACCATGCAAACGAACCACATGCTGAAAAAACAACGGAACCAAATCAGAAGAAGAAGGCAATTTAGGCAAGGGCACCAAATGAACCATCTTAGAGAACCGGTCACAAACAACCCAGATAACCGACATCCTCTGGGAAACCGGAAGATCTGAAATAAAATCCATAGAAATATGCGTCCAGGGCCTCTCAGGGACCGGCAAAGGCAAAAGCAACCCACTAGCACGGGAACAACAAGGCTTGGCCCGCGCACAAGTCCCATAGGACTGAACAAAACAACGCACATCACGCGACAAAGAAGGCCACCAAAAGGACCTACCAACCAAATCTCCGGTACCAAAAATACCAGGATGGCCAGCCAACACCGAACAATGAACCTCAGAAATCACTCTACTAGTCCATCTATCAGGAACAAACAGTTTCCCCACTGGACAGCGGTCAGGTTTGTCAGCCTGAAATTCCTTAGGAACCCGTCGTAAATCAGGGGAAATGGCAGAAAGGACCACCCCTTCTTTCAGAATGCCGACCGGTTCAAGAACCTCAGGAGAATCAGGCAAAAAACTCCTAGAGAGGGCATCAGCCTTAATATTCTTAGAACCCGGAAGATACGAGACCACGAAATCAAAATGGGAGAAAAACAGGGACCATCGAGCCTGTCTAGGATTCAGCCGTTTGGCAGACTCGAGGTAAATCAGATTTTTATGATCGGTCAAGACCACAATACGGTGCTTAGCTCCCTCAAGCCAATGTCGCCATTCCTCAAACGCCCACTTCATAGCCAACAACTCCCGATTGCCGACATCATAATTGCGTTCAGCAGGCGAAAACTTACGGGAAAAGAAGGCACACGGTTTCATCAAGGAACCAACAGAATTCCTCTGAGACAAAACGGCCCCTGCCCCAAACTCAGAAGTGTCAACCTCAACCTGAAACGGAAGAGAAACATCCGGTTGACGCAACACCGGGGCAGAAGTAAATCGGCGTTTAAGCTCCTGAAAGGCAGAGACAGCTGCAGAGGACCAATTCGTCACATCAGCTCCTTTCTTCGTCAAATCGGTCAAGGGTTTAACCACACTGGAGAAGTTAGCAATGAAACGGCGATAAAAAGTAGCAAAGCCCAAAAATTTCTGAAGGCTCTTCATGGATGTGGGCTGAATCCAGTCATGAATGGCCTGAACCTTAACCGGATCCATCTCTATAGATGAAGGAGAAAAAATTAAGCCCAAAAAAGAAACCTTCTGCACTCCAAAGAGACACTTAGACCCCTTCACAAACAAAGCATTATCACAAAGGATCCGAAATACCATCCTGACCTGTTCCACATGAGACTCCCAATCATCGGAAAAAATCAAAATGGCATCCAAATATACAATCATGAATTTATCAAGAAAAGTCCGGAAGATATCGTGCATGAAGGACTGAAAAACAGATGGAGCATTAGAGAGCCCGAATGGCATCACAAGGTATTCAAAATGGCCTTCGGGCGTATTAAACGCAGTTTTCCATTCATCACCCTGCTTAATACGAACAAGATTATATGCCCCCCCGAAGGTCAATCTTCGTAAACCAACTAGCCCCCTTAATCCTAGCAAACAAATCAGAAAGCAAAGGTAAAGGGCATTGAAACTTGACCGTGATCTTATTCAAGAGGCCATAATCAATACAGGGTCTCAAGGAGCCATCCTTCTTAGCAACAAAAAAAATCCCGCTCCCAACGGTGAAGAAGATGGCCGAATATGCCCTTTCTCCAAAGACTCCTTAACATAACTCCGCAAGGCGGTATGTTCAGGCACAGACAGGTTGAAAAGTCGGCCCTTAGGAAACTTACAGCCTGGAATCAAGTCAATAGCACAATCACAGTCCCTATGCGGTGGAAGGGAACTGGACTTGGGCTCATCGAATACATCCTGAAAATCAGACAAAAACTCTGGAATTTCAGAAGAGGAAGAAGAGGAAATTGACATCAAAGGAACATCATTATGAACCCCCTGACAACCCCAACTAGTCACAGACATAGACTTCCAATCCAACACAGGATTATGTACCTGCAACCATGGAAAACCCAGCACAATAGCATCATGCAAATTATGCAACACCAGAAAATGACAATCTTCCTGATGGGCTGGCGCCATGCACATGGTCACCTGTGTCCAAAACTGGGATTTATTTTTAGCCAAAGGTGTAGCATCAATGCCCCTTAAAGGAATAGGGTTCTGCAAAGACTGCAAGGGGAAACCACAACGCCTGGCAAACTCAAAGTCCATTAAGTTCAAGGCGGCGTCTGAATCCACAAACGCCATGACAGAAAATGATGACAATGAGCAGATCAAGGACACAGATAACAGAAATTTAGGTTGTACAGTACTGATGGTAACTGAACTAGCGATCCTCTTTGTACGCTTAGGGCAGACTGAAATGACATGAGAAGCATCGCCACAATAAAAACACAACCTATTCTGACGTCTGAATCCTTTTTGTTCCGTTCTAGACAGAATCCTATCACACTGCATTGGCTCAGGCATCCGCTCTGAGGACAACGCCACAGCGCGCACAACTCTGCGCTCCCGCAAGCGCCGATCAATCTGAATGGCCAGTGACATAGAATCACTCAGACCGACAGGCGTAGGAAACCCCACCATAACATCTTTGACGGATTCAGAAAGACCCTTTCTGAAAATTGCTGCCAATGCATCATCATTCCATTTAGTCATCACAGACCATTTTCTAAATTTCTGACAATACAATTCTGCCGCTTCTTGACCCTGAGACAGGACCAACAAGGGCTTCTCTGCTTGATCCACAGAATTTGGTTCATCATATAATAATCCTAAAGCCTGAAAAAAGGCGTCTACATTAAGCAAGGCCGGATTCCCAGATTCCAGGGAAAATGCCCAATCCTGAGGATCGCCACGCAGCAGGGAGATGACAATTTTAACCTGCTGAATGGGATCACCAGAGGATCGAGGTCTCAGAGCAAACAGTTTACAGTTGTTTTTAAAACTAAAAAATTTGGACCTGTCCCCAGAAAACAAATCAGGAGTAGGAATCCTAGGCTCTAAAACCGGAGTCTGAACAATATAATCAGAAATACCCTGTACCCTAGCAGCAAGCTGGTCTACACGAGAAGCTAATCCCTGAACATCCATGCTAGCACAAGACTCCTCAGCCACCCAGAGAAAAAGAGGGAAGGAAAGGCAAAACAGACTACAGAAAAAAAAATGGCTCAACACCTTTCTTCCCTTCTTCTGAGATGCATTTAACTCATTGTTGGCCAGTTGTACTGTTATGATCGGGTGACCTTCGAGCCGCATGAGACTTTCTCTGGAGTAGGTGGATGTTATGGACCTGGTGGTTAGGTGCACCAGGAATGACCTGATAGTTAAACATGGAATCGGGACGAGCTCTGGGGAAATGGGAACTCTGCTGACCGCAAACCCTACTCCTATCAACACAACTAGAAATAGTCGTGGAGCGTGCCTGACTCTGCCTAGATGCCTCTTCACAGCCTAAGAGCTAACTACCCCTACATAAAGGAAACAAAGCCTCACTTGCCTCAGAGAAATTTCCCCAAATGTAAAAGCAGCCCCCCACAAGTATTGACTGTGAGTTAAGAGGAAATCACAAACACAGGATGAAATAGGTTTTAGCAAAGGGAGGCCAGTCTAACTAAACAGATTGAGGATAGAAAAGGGATCTTTGCGGTCAACACAACAAACTGCAAAAAACACGCAGAGTGTGCAAAACATACCCCCGCACCGACTCACGGTGCGATGGTGCCACTCTGCACCCCCAGAGCTTCCAGCTAGCCAGGCAGTTTCATGATAGCAAGCTGGACTAAAACTTAGCAAGAAAAACCATAAGTAACAAATGAACACGCAGGAACTTAGCTTCTGCTGGAGTAGACAGGTCCTCAGAAAGATCCAGGAGAGATCTGAACCAGTACTAGAACATTGACAGCTGGCATGGAGTAACGATCTGAGTGGAGTTAAATAGAGAATCCTAGCCTAGCCCTAAATGAGGGCAGCTGGGGAAGGAATCTCAGAACCAGCAGCTCCACTCACAGCCACCAGAGGGAGTCCAAGGACAGAACTCACCGAAGTACCATTCATGACCACAGGAGGGAGTTCGAGAACGGAATTCACAACAGTACCCCCCCCCCTTGAGGAGGGGTCACCGAACCCTCAGCAGAGCCCCCAGGCCGATCAGGACGAGCCAAATGAAAGGCACAAACTAAATCAGCAGCATGGACATCAGAGGCAACAACCCAGGAATTATCCTCCTGACCATAACCCTTCCATTTGACCAAGTACTGAAGTTTTCGTCTCGAAATACGAGAATCCAAAATCTTCTCCACCACATACTCCAACTCCCCCTCGACCAACACCGGAGCAGGAGGATCAACGGAGGGAACCATAGGCGCCACATATCTCTGCAGCAACGACCTATGGAACACATTATGGATGGCAAAAGAAGCAGGAAGGGCCAAACGAAATGATACAGGATTAAGAATTTCAGAAATCTTATAAGGACCAATGAAACGAGGCTTAAACTTAGGAGAAGAAACCTTCATAGGAACATAACGAGATGATAACCAAACCAAATCCCCAACACTAAGTCGGGGACCAGCACGGCGACGGCGGTTAGCGAAACATTGAGCCTTCTCTTGGGACAAGGTCAAATTGTCCACCACATGAGTCCAAATTTGTTGCAACCTGTCCACCACAGAATCCACACCAGGACAGCCCGAAGGCTCAACCTGCCCTGAAGAAAAACGAGGATGAAAACCAGAATTACAAAAAAAAAGGCGAAACCAAAGTAGCCGAACTGGCCCAATTATTAAGGGCGAACTCAACCAATGGCAAGAAGGTCACCCAATCATCCTGATCCGCAGAAACAAAGCATCTCAGATAAGTTTCCGAAGTCTGATTGGTTCGTTCGGTTTGGCCATTTGTCTGAGGATGGAAAGCCGAAGAAAAAGACAAATCAATGCCCATCTTAGCACAAAAGGACCGCCAAAACCTTGAAACAAACTGGGAACCTCTGTCAGACACGATGTTCTCCGGAATGCCATGCAAATGAACCACATGTTGGAAAAATAATGGAACCAAATCAGAGGAAAAAGGCAATTTAGGCAAGGGTACCAAATGGACCATTTTAGAGAAGCGATCACAAACCACCCAGGTGACCGACATCCTTTGAGAAACAGGAAGATCTGAAATAAAATCCATGGAAACATGCGTCCAAGGCCTTTTCGGGACCGGCAAGGGCAAAAGTAACCCACTGGCACGAGAACAGCAGGGCTTAGCCCGAGCACAAGTCCCACAAGACTGCACAAAAGAACGCACATCCCGCGACAAGGAAGGCCACCAAAAGGACCTAGCCACCAAATCTCTGGTACCAAAAATCCCAGGATGACCAGCCAACACCGAACAATGAACCTGAGATAACTCTATTAGTCCATCTATCAGGGACAAACAGTTTCTCCGCTGGACAACGGTCAGGTCTATCAGCCTGGAACTCCTGCAGCACCCGCCGCAAATCAGGGGAGATGGCAGACAAAACTACCCCCTCTCTGAGAATACCAGCCGGCTCAGGAACCCCAGGAGAATCAGGCACAAAACTCCTTGAAAGGGCATCAGCCTTCACATTCTTAGAACCCGGAAGGTACGAAACCACAAAATTGAAACAGGAGAAAAACAGCGACCAACGAGCCTGTCTAGGATTCAACCGCTTGGCAGACTCGAGATAAGTCAGATTCTTGTGATCTGTCAAGACCACCACGCGATGCTTGGCTCCTTCAAGCCAATGTCGCCACTCCTCGAATGCCCACTTCATAGCCAACAACTCCCGGTTGCCAACATCATAATTACGCTCAGCAGGCGAAAACTTTCTCGAAAAGAAAGCGCATGGCTTCATTACAGAGCAATCAGAACTTCTCTGAGACAAAACAGCCCCTGCTCCAATTTCAGAAGCATCAACCTCGACCTGAAAAGGGAGCGAAACATCTGGCTGACACAACACAGGAGCCGAAGAGAAACTATGTTTCAACTCCTGAAAAGCCTCAACGGCCGCAGAGGACCAATTCCCCACATCAGCACCCTTCTTGGTCAAATCAGTCAACGGTTTAACAACACTAGAAAAATTAGCGATGAAGCGACGGTAAAAATTGGCAAAGCCCAGAAATTTCTGAAGGCTCTTCACAAATGTAGGCCGTCATAAATAGCTTGGACTTTAACAGGATCCATCTCGATAGTAGAAGGGGAAAAAATGAAGCCCAAAAAGGAAACCTTCTGAACTCCAAAGAGACACTTAGATCCCTTCACAAACAAGGAATTAGCACGAAGGACCTGGAACACCATTCTGACCTGCTTCGCATGGGACTCTGTTGTGAATTTGGTTTCTGGGCTCCCCCGGTGGTCACTGGTGGTACTGAACTTGTGTGCTTCATCTCCTCTGTTCACCTGTTTCCATCAGGATGTGGGAGTTTTCTATTTAACCTTGCTCCTCAGTCATTTCTATGCCGGCCAACAATGTTACCAGAAGCCTTTCTGTTGCATGTTCCTGCTCCTAGACTACTATCAGCTAAGTTGGACTTTTAGTCCTAAGTTTGTTTTGCATTTTTGTTCCAGTTCTCTGTGATTGAATATTTCTGAGGCTGGAAGCTCTTGTGAGCTGAAATTGCCACTCTGGTGTCATGAGTTGATATTAGAGTTTTAAAGTAATTTCAGGATGGTGTTTTGAAAGGGTTTTCAGCTGACTGTGTAGTTCCTTTTCTGTCTTCCTACTATCTAGTAAGCGGACCTCAATTTGCTAAACCTATTTTCATACTTCGTATGTCAATTTCCTCTGAATTCACCGACAATATATGTGGGGGCTACTGTCTGCCTTTTGGGGAAAATTTCTCTAGAGGTAAGTCAGGTCTGTATTTTCCTCTGCTAGGGTTAGTCAGTCCTCCGGCTGGCGCTGGGCGTCTAGGGATAAAACGTAGGCACGCTACCCGGCCACTGTTAGTTGTGCGGTAGGTTTAGCTCACAGTCAGCTCGAGTTCCCATCTTCCAAGAGCTAGTCCTTTTGTATGCTTTACTACGTTCTCTTGCCATTGAGAACCATGACAGTTTGGCCGGCCAAGGGTTAAAATAATTGGCAGAAGAAAGGAGAGAAAAGAAGTCTGCAGAGAATTTTTTTTTTTTTCTGAGTTTGCTCATTAGTTGATTCACTTGCATCTCTGCTTACTGCAGCCTTCGTCTCTCTCTCCTTCTAATCCTTGAATGGTTCTGATTTCACCTGATAAAAATGGATCAGCAGAGTTTAGCTACAGGTTTGAATAATCTCGCTATAAAGGTTCAAAGTTTACAGGATTTTGTAATTCATGCTCCTATATCTGAACCTAGAATTCCTTTACCTGAATTTCTCTCCGGGGATAGATCTCGCTTCCAGAATTTCAAACATAATTGGAAATTATTTTTGTCTCTGAGATCTCGCTCCGCTGGAGATCCTGCACAGCAGGTCAGGATTGTAATTTCCTTGCTCCGGGGCGACCCTCAGGATTGGGCATTTGCTTTGGCACCAGGGGATCCTGCGTTGCTCAATGTGGATGCATTTTTCCTGGCATTGGGGTTGCTTTATGAGGAACCTCATTTAGAGATTCAGGCTGAAAAAGCCTTGATGGCCCTGTCTCAGGGGCAAGATGAGGCTGAAATATACTGCCAAAAATTTCGTAAGTGGTCTGTGCTTACTCAGTGGAATGAGTGCGCCCTGGCGGCGAATTTCAGAGAGGGTCTCTCTGATGCCATTAAAGATGTTATGGTGGGGTTCCCTGTGCCTACAGGTCTGAATGAGTCCATGACAATGGCCATTCAGATTGATCGGCGTTTGCGGGAGCGCAAACCTGTGCACCATTTGGCGGTGTCTACTGAGAAGGCGCCAGAGATTATGCAATGTGATAGAATTCTGTCCAGAAGCGAACGACAGAATTTTAGGCGAAAAAATGGGTTATGCTTCTATTGTGGTGATTCAACTCATGTTATATCAGCATGCTCTAAACGTACTAAGAAGGTTGATAAGTCTGTTTCAATTGGCACTTTACAGTCTAAGTTTATTCTATCTGTGACCCTGATTTTCTCTTTATCGTCTATTACCGCGGACGCCTATGTCGACTCTGGCGCCGCTTTGAGTCTTATGGATTGGTCCTTTGCCAAACGCTGTGGGTTTAATTTAGAGCCTCTGGAAGTTCCTATACCTCTGAAGGGTATTGACTCCACGCCATTGGCTAGTAATAAACCACAATACTGGACACAAGTAACTATGCGTATTAATCCGGATCACCAGGAGATTATTCGCTTCCTTGTGTTGTATAATCTACATGATGTGTTGGTGCTTGGATTGCCATGGCTGCAATCTCATAACCCAGTCCTCGACTGGAAAGCAATGTCTGTGTTAAGCTGGGGATGTCAGGGGACTCATGGGGACGTACCTTTGGTTTCCATTTCGTCATCTATTCCCTCTGAGATTCCGGAATTTTTATCTGATTATCGTGACGTTTTTGAGGAGCCTAAACTTGGTTCACTACCTCCGCACAGAGATTGCGATTGTACTATAGATCTGATTCCGGGCAGTAAGTTTCCAAAGGGTCGTTTATTTAATCTATCTGTGCCTGAACATGCTGCTATGCGGGAATATATTAAGGAGTCCTTGGAAAAGGGACATATTCGTCCTTCGTCATCTCCCTTAGGAGCCGGTTTTTTCTTTGTATCTAAAAAAGATGGCTCTTTGAGGCCGTGTATTGATTATCGGCTTTTGAATAAAATCACGGTTAAATATCAGTATCCTTTGCCACTGCTTACTGATTTGTTTGCTCGAATAAAGGGGGCCAAGTGGTTCTCTAAGATTGATCTTCGTGGGGCGTATAATTTAGTGCGAATTAAGCAGGGGGATGAGTGGAAGACCGCATTTAATACGCCTGAGGGCCATTTTGAGTATTTAGTAATGCCTTTTGGTCTTTCAAATGCCCCTTCAGTCTTTCAGTCTTTTATGCATGACATTTTCCGTGAATATTTGGATAAATTTATGATTGTGTATCTGGATGATATTTTGATTTTTTCGGATGACTGGGACTCTCATGTCCAACAGGTCAGGAGGGTTTTTCAGGTTTTGCGCTCTAATTCCTTGTGTGTAAAGGGTTCTAAGTGTGTTTTTGGGGTTCAAAAGATTTCGTTTTTGGGGTACATTTTTTCCCCCTCTTCCATTGAGATGGACCCTGTCAAGGTTCAGGCTATTTGTGATTGGACGCAACCCTCTTCTCTTAAGGGCCTTCAGAAGTTTTTGGGCTTTGCTAATTTTTATCGTCGATTTATAACTGGTTTTTCTGATGTTGCTAAGCCGTTGACTGATTTGACTAAGAAGGGTGCTGATGTTGCTGATTGGTCCCCTGCTGCTGTGGAGGCCTTTCGGGAGCTTAAGCGCCGCTTTTCTTCCGCCCCTGTATTGCGTCAGCCTGATGTTACTCTTCCTTTTCAGGTTGAGGTCGACGCTTCAGAAATCGGAGCTGGGGCGGTTTTGTCGCAGAAAAGTTCCGACTGCTCCGTGATGAGACCTTGCGCGTTCTTTTCTCGTAAATTTTCGCCCGCTGAGCGTAATTATGATATTGGTAATCGGGAGCTCTTGGCTATGAAGTGGGCTTTTGAGGAGTGGCGTCATTGGCTTGAGGGGGCTAGACATCAGGTGGTGGTATTGACCGACCACAAGAATTTGATTTATCTTGAGTCTGCCAGGCGCCTGAATCATAGACAGGCGCGCTGGTCGTTATTTTTCTCTCGGTTTAATTTTGTGGTTTCTTACCTACCGGGTTCTAAAAATGTGAAGGCGGATGCCCTTTCTAGGAGTTTTGAGCCTGATTCCCCTGGTGATTCTGAACCTACAGGTATCCTTAAGGATGGAGTGATATTATCTGCTGTTTCCCCAGACTTGCGACGGGTCTTGCAGGAGTTTCAGGCGGATAGACCTGATCGTTGCCCGCCTGGTAGACTGTTTGTTCCGGATGATTGGACCAGTAGAGTCATCTCGGAGGTCCATTCTTCTGCGTTAGCTGGTCATCCTGGAATCTTTGGTACCAGGGATTTGGTGGCTAGGTCCTTCTGGTGGCCTTCCCTGTCGCGAGATGTGCGAGGTTTTGTGCAGTCTTGTGATGTTTGTGTTCGGGCCAAGCCTTGTTGTTCTCGGGCTAGTGGATTGTTGTTATCTTTGCCTATTCCGAAGAGGCCTTGGACTCACATCTCCATGGATTTTATTTCTGATCTCCCTGTTTCTCAGAAGATGTCTGTCATCTGGGTGGTGTGTGACCGTTTCTCTAAGATGGTCCATTTGGTCCCCTTGCCTAAATTGCCTTCCTCATCCGAGCTGGTTCCTCTGTTTTTTCAAAATGTGGTTCGCTTGCATGGTATTCCGGAGAATATCGTTTCTGACAGGGGAACTCAATTCGTGTCTAGATTTTGGCGAGCATTCTGTGCTAGGATGGGCATTGATTTGTCTTTTTCGTCTGCTTTCCATCCTCAGACTAATGGCCAGACCGAGCGAACTAATCAGACCTTGGAGACTTATTTGAGGTGTTTTGTGTCTGCGGATCAGGATGATTGGGTTGCCTTTTTGCCCTTGGCGGAGTTTGCCCTCAATAATCGGGCTAGTTCTGCCACCTTGGTTTCTCCTTTCTTCTGTAATTCGGGGTTTCATCCTCGATTTTCTTCTGGTCAGGTGGAATCTTCGGATTGTCCTGGAGTGGATGCTGTGGTGGAGAGGTTGCATCAGATTTGGGGGCAAGTAGTGGACAATTTGAAGTTGTCCCAGGAGAAGACTCAGCAGTTTGCCAACCGCCGTCGTCGTGTTGGTCCTCGTCTTTGTGTTGGGGACTTGGTGTGGTTGTCTTCTCGTTTTGTCCCTATGAAGGTTTCTTCTCTTAAGTTTAAGCCTCGGTTCATCGGCCCGTACAAGATATTGGAGATTCTTAACCCTGTGTCCTTTCGTTTGGACCTCCCTGCATCTTTTTCTATTCATAATGTCTTCCATCGGTCATTGTTGCGCAGGTATGAGGTACCGGTTGTGCCTTCCGTTGAGCCTCCTGCTCCGGTGTTGGTTGAGGGTGAGTTGGAGTACGTTGTCGAGAAGATCTTGGACTCCCGTGTTTCCAGACGGAGACTTCAGTATCTGGTCAAGTGGAAGGGCTACGGTCAGGAGGATAATTCTTGGGTTACAGCCTCTGATGTTCATGCCTCCGATTTGGTCCGTGCCTTTCATAGGTCTCATCCTGATCGCCCTGGTGGTTCTGGTGAGGGTTCGGTGCCCCCTCCTTGAGGGGGGGGTACTGTTGTGAATTTGGTTTCTGGGCTCCCCCGGTGGTCACTGGTGGTACTGAACTTGTGTGCTTCATCTCCTCTGTTCACCTGTTTCCATCAGGATGTGGGAGTTTTCTATTTAACCTTGCTCCTCAGTCATTTCTATGCCGGCCAACAATGTTACCAGAAGCCTTTCTGTTGCATGTTCCTGCTCCTAGACTACTATCAGCTAAGTTGGACTTTTAGTCCTAAGTTTGTTTTGCATTTTTGTTCCAGTTCTCTGTGATTGAATATTTCTGAGGCTGGAAGCTCTTGTGAGCTGAAATTGCCACTCTGGTGTCATGAGTTGATATTAGAGTTTTAAAGTAATTTCAGGATGGTGTTTTGAAAGGGTTTTCAGCTGACTGTGTAGTTCCCTTTTCTGTCTTCCTACTATCTAGTAAGCGGACCTCAATTTGCTAAACCTATTTTCATACTTCGTATGTCAATTTCCTCTGAATTCACCGACAATATATGTGGGGGCTACTGTCTGCCTTTTGGGGAAAATTTCTCTAGAGGTAAGTCAGGTCTGTATTTTCCTCTGCTAGGGTCAGTCAGTCCTCCGGCTGGCGCTGGGCGTCTAGGGATAAAACGTAGGCACGCTACCCGGCCACTGTTAGTTGTGCGGTAGGTTTAGCTCACAGTCAGCTCGAGTTCCCATCTTCCAAGAGCTAGTCCTTTTGTATGCTTTACTACGTTCTCTTGCCATTGAGAACCATGACAGGACTCCCAATCATCCGAAAAGACCAAAATATCATCCAAATATACGATCATGTATCTATCCAGATACTTTCGGAAGATGTCATGCATAAAGGACTGAAACACAGAGGGAGCATTAGAAAGGCCGAATGGCATCCCCAGGTACTCAAAATGGCCCTCGGGCGTATTAAATGCTGTTTTCCATTCATCGCCCTGTTTAATACGCACGAGATTATACGCCCCTCGAAGATCTATCTTGGTGAACCAACTAGCCCCCTTAATCCGAGCAAATAAATCAGACAGTAGAGGCAAAGGGTACTGAAATTTGACTGTGATTTTATTAAGAAGGCGGTAATCTATACAAGGTCTCAGAGAACCATCCTTCTTGGCCACAAAAAAGAACCCTGCTCCCAATGGTGACGACGACGGCCGAATATGCCCTTTCTCCAAGGACTCCTTTATATAACTCCGCATAGCGGCGTGTTCTGGCACAGACAAATTGAAAAGTCGTCCCTTAGGGAACTTGCTACCAGGAATCAAATTAATAGCACAATCACAATCCCTATGAGGAGGTAGGGTACTAGACTTGGGCTCATCAAATACATCCTGGTAATCCGACAAAAACTCAGGGACTTCAGAAGGAGTGGAGGAAGAAATTGACAACAATGGAACATCCCCATGTACCCCTTGACAACCCCAACTGGACACCGACATTGATTTCCAATCCAATACTGGATTATGGACCTGCAGCCATGGCAAACCCAACACGACCACATCATGCAGATTATACAACACCAAAAAGCGAATATCCTCCTGATGCGCAGGAGCCATGCACATGGTCAACTGGGTCCAGTACTGAGGCTTATTCTTGGCCAAAGGCGTAGCATCAATTCCCCTCAAAGGAATGGGATGCTGCAAGGGCTCCAAGAAAAAACCACAGCGCCTGGCAAACTCTAAGTCCATCAAATTCAGGGCAGCGCCTGAATCCACAATTGCCATAACAGAATAGGATGACAAAGAGCAAATCAGAGTAACGGACAAAAGAAATTTAGGCTGTATAGTACCAATGGTGACGGACCTAGCGAACCGCTTAGTGCGCTTAGGACAATCAGAGATAGCATAAGTGGAGTCACCACAGTAAAAACACAGCCCATTCTGACGTCTATGTTCTTGCCGTTCAACTCTGGTCAAGGTCCTATCACATTGCATAGGCTCAGGCCTCTGCTCAGAGGATACCGCCAAATGGTGCACAGTTTTGCGCTCACGTAAGCGCCGATCGATCTGTATGGCCAAGGACATTGATTCATTCAGACCAGCAGGCGTGGGGAACCCCACCATATCATCCTTAAGGGCTTCAGAAAGACTCTTTCTGAAAATTGCTGCCAGGGCACACTCATTCCACTGAGTAAGCACAGACCACTTTCTGAACTTCTGGCAATATACCTCCGCTTCATCCTGACCCTGACACAAAGCCAGCAAAATTTTCTCTGCCTGATCCACAGAATTCGGTTCATCATAAAGCAATCCCACCGCCAGAAAAAACGCATCTACATTACGCAATGCAGGATCTCCTGGCGCCAGGGCGAATGCCCAGTCTTGAGGGTCGCCAAGCAACAAAGAAATAATGATTCTCACTTGCTGAATAGGGTCACCAGAGGAGCGGGGTTTCAGAGCAAGAAACAGTTTACAATTGTTTTTGAAATTCAGAAATTTAGATCTATCCCCAGAAAACAAATCAGGAATTGGAATTCTAGGCTCCAACATAGGATTCTGAACTACATAATCTTGAATGTTTTGTACCCTTGCAGCGAGTTGATATACACTAGAGGACAGACCTTGAATGTCCATATCCACACCTGAGTTCTGAACCACCCAGAGTTTAAGGGGAAAAGAAAGGCAAAACACACTGCAGAGAAGAAAAAAAATGGTCTCAGAACTTCTCTTTTCCCTCTATTGAGATGCATTAACACTTTGTGGGCCAGCTGTACTGTTAAGGACCTGGTGGTTAGGTGCACCAGGAATGACCTGATAGTTAAACACGGAATCGGGACGAGCTCTGGGGAAATGGGAACTCTGCTGACCGCAAACCCTACCCCTATCAACACAACTAGAAATAGCCGTGGAGCGTGCCTGACTCTGCCTAGATGCCTCTTCACAGCCTAAGAGCTAACTACCCCTAAAGAAAGGAAACAAAGCCTCACTTGCCTCAGAGAAATTTCCCCAAAGGTAAAAGCAGCCCCCCACAAGTATTGACTGTGAGTTAAGAGGAAATCTGTTGTGAACTCTGTTTCCGGGCTCCCTCCTGTGGTCATGAGTGGTACTGTGTGAGTTCTCTCTTTGGGCTCCTCCTGGTGGCTCTTTTTGTTATTTAGCAGGTTTCTGGCAGGATCAGCTGTCTCGTCATCTGCTAGTTAGGTTTCCTATTTAATCCACCTGGTCCTTTATTCCTTGCCTGTTGCCGTTGTATTCAGTGCTATTCTGATTGCTCCTGTCTACATCCGTTATCAGTCTCTCCAAGAGAAGCTAAGTTCTGTTTGCTTATTTTTGCTCATCTGTGTTCAAGATGTCTCCTAGTATATGATGAGTTTTTGTCCAGCTTGCTAATATGTGATTTCCCTGCTTGCTGGTGCTCTGGGGTGCTGAGTTGCTCCCCCCACATCGTTAGTTGGTGTGGGGGTTCTCGCATTCTCTGCGTGGATATTTTTGCATAGGGTTTTTTACTGACCGCACAGATCCCTTGCTATTTTCTGCTATCTAGCGTTAGCGGGCCTCATTTGCTTAACCTGTTTCATCTCTGCGTTTGTCTTTTCCTCTTAACTCACCGTTATTATTTGTGGGGGGCTTCTATATCTCTGGGGGATTTCTCTGAGGCAAGTGAGGTCTTTACTTTCTCTTTAGGGGTAGTCAGTTTCTCAGGCCGTGAAGAGATGTCTAGGATTTCAGGAAACGTTCCACGGCTGCCTATAGTGTGTGCGGTTAGGATCAGGTTTGCGGTTAGTCCAGTTACCACATCCCCAGAGCTCGTCCTATTATTTTCTCTTAGCTGGTTAGATTTGTGATCCTAAGCCACTAGGATCATAACAGTGCAACAGGCTAAAAGTGTTAAATGCATCGCAAAAGTGGGATAAGAGAAATCCTGAGTTCAATTTTTTTTTCTGCTCTGCAGTCTGTCCTGCTTCTCTCCTCCCCTTAATCTCTGGGTGGCTTTGAGTTCTGCTGCAGACATGGATATTCAGAGTCTGACTTCTAGTGTGGATCATCTTGCTGCAAGGGTGCAAAGCATTCAGGATTTTGTTGTTCACAGTCCTATGTCTGAGCCAAAAGTACCTATTCCTGAGTTTTTTTCTGGAGATAGATCTAGGTTTCTGAATTTTAAGAATAATTGTAAATTATTTCTTTCTTTGAGACCTCGTTCCTCTGGTGATTCCGCTCAGCAAGTTAGAATTGTTATCTCTCTGTTACACGGCGACCCTCAAGATTGGGCCTTCTCCCTGGCGCCAGGAGATCCTGCATTGCTGAATGTGGATGCGTTTTTTCTGGCGCTTGGATTGCTTTATGAGGAACCTAATCTGGAGAACCAGGCAGAAAAGGCCTTGCTGGCTCTCTCTCAGGGTCAGGATGAAGCTGAGGTGTATTGTCAAAAATTTCGGAAATGGTCGGTGCTTACTCAATAGAATGAGTGTGCCCTGGCTGCAAATTTCAGAGAAGGTCTTTCCGAAGCCATTAAGAATGTTATGGTGGGGTTCCCCACTCCTGCGAGTCTGAATGAGTCAATGGCTTTGGCCATTCAGATTGATCGGCGTTTGCGGGAGCGCAAACCTGCACACCATCTGGCGGTGTTTTCTGAACAGAAACCTGAGTCTATGCAATGTGATAGGATTCTGACCAGAATGGAATGGCAAAATCATAGACGTCAGAATGGGTTGTGCTTTTACTGTGGTGATTCAGCTCATGTTATCTCAGCATGCTCTAAGCGCACAAAAAACTTTGCTAGATCTGTCACCATTGGTACTGTACAGCCTAAATTCATTTTGTCTGTTACTTTGATTTGCTCTCTGTCATCCTACTCAGTTATGGCTTTTGTAGATTCAGGTGCCGCCCTGAATCTGATGGATTTGTCATTTGCCAAGCGTTGTGGTTTTATCCTTGAGCCATTACAGTTCCCTATTCCATTGAAGGGAATTGATGCTACACCATTGGCCAAGAATAAACCTCAATACTGGACTCAAGAGACCATGTGTATGACTCCTGCACATCAGGAGGTGATTCGCTTTCTTGTGTTATATAATTTGCATGACGTTGTCGTGTTGGGTCTGCCATGGTTGCAGGCTCATAATCCAGTCCTGGATTGGAAAGCTATGTCTGTGTTGAGTTGGGGTTGCCAGGGAATTCATGGCGATGCTCCCTTGGTATCAATTGCTTCCTCTACTCCTTCTGAAGTCCCTGAGTTTTTGTCGGACTACCAGGATGTATTTGATGAGCCCAAATCCAGTGCCCTACCTCCTCATAGGGATTGTGATTGTGCTATAAATTTGATTCCTGGTAGTAAGTTCCCTAAGGGACGACTGTTTAATTTGTCTGTACCAGAGCATGCCGCTAAGCAGAGCTATGTAAAGGAGTCTTTGGAGAAGGGACATATTCACCCCTCCTCGTCCCCTCTTGGTGCGGGATTCTTTTTTGTGGCCAAGAAGGATGGTTCTTTGAGACCCTGTATAGATTATCGCCTTCTAAATAAAATCATGGTCAAATTCCAGTATCCCTTGCCATTGTTGTCTGATCTGTTTGCTCGGATTAGGGGGTCTAGTTGGTTCACCAAGATAGATCTTCGCGGTGCGTATAATCTTGTGTGTATAAAACAGGGCGATGAATGGAAAACAGCATTTAATACGCCCGAAGGCCATTTTGAGTACTTGGTGATGCCTTTTGGACTTTCTAATGCCCCTTCTGTGTTTCAGTCCTTCATGCATGATATCTTCCGAGAATATCTGGATAAATTTATGATTGTGTATCTGGATGATATTTTGGTCTTTTCAGATGATTGGGAATCCCATGTGAAGCAGGTCAGGATGGTATTTCAGGTCCTGCGTGCCAATGCCTTGTTTGTGAAGGGTTCCAAATGTCTCTTCGGAGTCCAGAAAGTGTCCTTTTTGGGCTTTATTTTTTCTCCTTCTTCTATTGAGATGGACCCAGTCAAGGTCCAGGCTATTCATGATTGGACTCAACCTACATCAGTTAAGTGTCTTCAGAAGTTCTTGGGTTTTGCTAATTTTTACCGTCGCTTCATTGCTAATTTTTCTGGTGTGGTTAAACCTTTGATGGATTTGACCAAGAAGGGTTCTGATGTGACTAACTGGTCTCCTGCGGCCGTTGAGGCCTTTCAGGAGCTGAAGCGCCGGTTTTCTTCAGCTCCAGTTTTATGTCAGCCAGATGTCTCTCTTCCCTTCCAGGTCGAGGTTGATGCTTCTGAAATTGGAGCAGGGGCTGTTTTGTCACAGAGAAGCTCTGATTGCTCTGTGATGAAGCCATGTGCCTTCTTTTCAAGAAAATTTTCGCCGGCTGAACGAAATTATGATGTTGGTAATCGGGAGTTGTTGGCAATGAAGTGGGCATTTGAGGAGTGGCGACACTGGCTAGAGGGAGATAAGCATCGTGTGGTGGTCTTGACTGATCATAAAAATTTGATTTATCTTGAGTCGGCCAAGCGGTTGAATCCTAGACAGGCTCGTTGGTCGTTGTTTTTCTCACGTTTCGATTTCGTGGTCTCGTACCTTCCTGGTTCAAAGAACGTGAAGGCTGATGCTCTTTCTAGGAGTTTTGTGCCTGACTCCCCTGGAGTTTCTGAGCCGGTTGGTATCCTCAAAGAGGGGGTAATTTTCTCTGCCATTTCCCCAGATTTGCGACGGGTGTTACAGGAATTTCAGGCGGATAGACCTGACCGTTGTCCATCAGAGAGACTGTTTGTCCCAGATAGATGGACCAGCAGAGTTATTTCCGAGGTCCATTCTTCAGTGTTGGCGGGTCATCCTGGGATTTTTGGTACCAGAGATTTGGTGGCTAGATCCTTCTGGTGGCCTTCCTTGTCGCGGGATGTGCGTTCCTTTGTGCAGTCCTGTGGGATTTGTGCTCGGGCTAAGCCTTGCTGTTCTCGTGCCAGTGGTTTGCTTTTGCCTTTGCCGGTTCCTAAGAGGCCTTGGACGCATATTTCCATGGATTTTATTTCGGATCTTCCGGTCTCTCAGAGAATGTCTGTCATCTGGGTGGTTTGTGATCGTTTTTCTAAAATGGTCCATTTGGTGCCCTTGCCTAAGTTGCCTTCTTCCTCCGATTTGGTTCCGTTATTTTTTCAGAATGTGGTTCGTCTGCATGGCATCCCTGAAAACATTGTGTCTGACAGAGGATCCCAGTTTGTGTCCAGATTTTGGCGGTCCTTTTGTGCTAAGATGGGCATTGATTTGTCTTTTCGTCGGCCTTCCATCCTCAGACGAATGGCCAAACCGAGCGAACTAACCAGACCTTGGAAACTTATTTGAGATGTTTTGTTTCTGCTGACCAGGATGATTGGGTGACTTTTTTGCCATTGGCCGAGTTTGCCCTTAATAATCAGGCTAGTTCAGCTACTTTGGTTTCGCCTTTTTTTTGTAATTCTGGTTTTCATCCTCGTTTTTCCTCGGGTCAGGTTGAGTCTTCGGACTGTCCTGGGGTGGATTCTGTGGTGGATAGGTTGCAGCAGATTTGGAACCATGTGGTGGACAATTTGATGTTGTCACAAGAGAAGGCTCAGCGCTTTGCTAACCGTCGTCGCTGTGTGGGTCCCCGACTTCGTGTGGGGGATTTGGTGTGGTTGTCTTCTCGTTATGTTCCTATGAAGGTTTCTTCTCCTAAGTTTAAACCTCGTTTTATCAGTCCTCATAAAATTTTGGAAATCCTCAACCCTGTGTCATTTCGCTTGGACCTCCCGGCATCGTTTACCATCCATAATGTGTTCCATAGGTCTTTGTTGCGGAGGTATGTGGTGCCTGTGGTTCCTTCTGTTGAGCCTCCTGCTCCGGTGCTGGTTGAGGGAGAATTGGAATACGTGGTGGAGAAGATCTTGGATTCTCGTATTTCAAGACGGAGGCTTCAGTATTTGGTTAAGTGGAAGGGCTATGGTCAGGAGGATAATTCCTGGGTTGTCGCCTCTGATATTCATGCGGCCGATTTGGTTCGTGCCTTCCATGTGGCTCACCCTGATCGCCCTGGGGGTTCTGGTGAGGGTTTGGTGACCCCTCCTCAAGGGGGGGGGTACTGTTGTGAACTCTGTTTCCGGGCTCCCTCCTGTGGTCATGAGTGGTACTGTGTGAGTTCTCTCTTTGGGCTCCTCCTGGTGGCTCTTTTTGTTATTTTGCAGGTTTCTGGCAGGATCAGCTGTCTCGTCATCTGCTAGTTAGGTTTCCTATTTAATCCACCTGGTCCTTCATTCCTTGCCTGTTGCCGTTGTATTCAGTGCTATTCTGATTGCTCCTGTCTACATCCGTTATCAGTCTCTCCAAGAGAAGCTAAGTTCTGTTTGCTTATTTTTGCTCATCTGTGTTCAAGATGTTTCCTAGTATATGATGAGTTTTTGTCCAGCTTGCTAATATGTGATTTCCCTGCTTGCTGGTGCTCTGGGGTGCTGAGTTGCTCCCCCCACATCGTTAGTTGGTGTGGGGGTTCTCGCATTCTCTGCGTGGATATTTTTGCATAGGGTTTTTTACTGACCGCACAGATCCCTTGCTATTTTCTGCTATCTAGCGTTAGCGGGCCTCATTTGCTTAACCTCTTCATCTCTGCGTTTGTCTTTTCCTCTTAACTCACCGTTATTATTTGTGGGGGGCTTCTATACCTCTGGGGGATTTCTCTGAGGCAAGTGAGGTCTTTACTTTCTCTTTAGGGGTAGTCAGTTTCTCAGGCCGTGAAGAGACGTCTAGGATTTCAGGAAACGTTCCACGGCTGCCTATAGTGTGTGCGGTTAGGATCAGGTTTGCGGTTAGTCCAGTTACCACATCCCCAGAGCTCGTCCTATTATTTTCTCTTAGCTGGTTAGATTTGTGATCCTAAGCCACTAGGATCATAACAGAAATCACAAACACAGGATGAAATAGGTTTTAGCAAAGGGAGGCCAGTCTAACTAAACAGATTGAGGATAGAAAAGGGATCTTTGCGGTCAACACAGCAAACTACAAAAACCACGCAGAGTGTGCAAAAAATACCCCCGCACCGACTCACGGTGCGATGGTGCCACTCTGCACCCCCAGAGCTTCCAGCTAGCCAGGCAGTTTCATGATAGCAAGCTGGACTAAAACTTAGCAAGAAAAACCATAGGTAACAAATGAATACGCAGGAACTTAGCTTCTGCTGGAGTAGACAGGTCCTCAGAAAGATCCAGGAGAGATCTGAACCAGTACTAGAACATTGACAGCTGGCATGGAGTAACGATCTGAGTGGAGTTAAATAGAGAATCCTAGCCTAGCCCTAAACGAGGGCAGCTGGGGAAGGAATCTCAGAACCAGCAGCTCCACTCACAGCCACCAGAGGGAGTCCAAGGACAGAACTCACCGAAGTACCATTCATGACCACAGGAGGGAGTTCGAGAACGGAATTCACAACAGGTGGAACCTGTACTGACCGCAAACCCTAAACTGACACCGCAACTAGAAGTAGCCGTGGGGTGTACCTAACACTTCCTAGACACCTCGACACAGCCGGAGGACTAAATACCCCTATAGTTGAAAATGGGAATTCTATCTTGCCTCAGAGCAGACCCCCAAAGGATAGGCAGCCCCCCACAAATATTGACTGTGAGTATAAGAGGAAAGACACACGCAGGCAGAAAACAGGATTTAGCAAAAGAGGCACTTCTAGCTAAATAGAAAAGGAAAAGGATAGGACAGAGTATTAAGCGGTCAGTATTAAAATCCTAAAAATATCCACAGCAGATAATACAAAAATCCCACATCTAACTAAAGACATGGAATGTATGTCTGCATCTCCTGAGGATCCAACATGACTGAAAAAATCCAAACACAGTCTAAGCTGGACAAAAAAACACAATGAATTGCACTGAATTGTAAAGCACACAGCATGTGTGCTGCAGAGACAAAAACCAGACACTTATCTTAGCTGAATTGGCTGCAGGGCAGGAGGAACAGGACAGAGATGCAAAACCTCCAAGAACAATGGACAACTGGCAAGGTCTAATGGATCCTGCACACCTAAATACCCCATTCAGAGCTGCAATCAGCAGAAACACCTGCCCAGGATTGCAACCCAGAGACGACTGCACTACCACCATCAACCACCGGAGGGAACCCAAGAGCAGAATTCACAACAATACCCCCGCTGTGGTGTGTGATTGGCGCGATCATCGATAACATTAATCACGTCAATCAGCTCTTGCAGGCCCTGCTGGGCCTGCACTAGGCTCTGGCCTACGATCGGTGTTATTGCAGCACCGATCCAGGCCGGTACAGCAGGGCACAGCACGGTAATACAGCCGCTGTGCTCTACGATTGGCGCAATCGATACGATCGTCGATCGCGCCAATCCAGGGGGTTTTGTCGACTTAAGTCGCGATGTCGCATTAAACAGTATGACGTACCATCCCGTCACTAGGAATTAAGTCCCAGGTCACCTTGACGGGACAGTACGTCATATTTGATTAAGGGGTTAAGGTTGTATGAATGACATTGCTTGTAATTATTGACAGACTTTGCACTGTGTGCAGAGCTTTTATGAGTGTAGGAGTACTACAACTACACTTTGTTCACAATTTTTGATTAAGGCAGTGCAGTGTGTGCCTTCAAGGATGTGTGGATCACCTTTCTTGTAATTTTGGGCAAGATTTGCATATAACCTTTATGAGTTTAGGAGTACCACTACATGACAATTTAAACAGAATACCTATGAGGACTTCCTTTAGGTCTAATACAGAGTGTATCTGAGTCCCTCTGAGTCACTAATTTTTTGCACTTCATCCTTTCTTCATAAATTACACAGACATTCTGTCATCAAAATTTCAATTTTGGTTCATTTTAATTGTATATTTTAAAAATCTGTTTTAAATTTAGCCTAATATACAAGTCATTATACAGTAAAAAGTGTTTCTTAACATTTATTTTCCTATAAATTCCAATTTCTTGTCGATATTGAATGTTTTATTGTCACTAGTGTTGAGCGATACCGTCCGATACTTGAAAGTATCGGTATCGGAAAGTATCGGCCGATACCGGCAAAGTATCGGATCTAATCCGATACCGATACCCGATACCAATACAAGTCAATGGGACTCAATTATCGGACGGTATTCCTGATGGTTCCCAGGGTCTGAAGGAGAGGAAACTCTCCTTCAGGCCCTGGGATCCATATTAATGTGTAAAATAAAGAATTAAAATAAAAAATATTGCTATACTCACCTCTCCGACGCAGCCTGGACCTCACCGAGGGAACCCGCAGCGTTCTTTGCTTAAAATGCGCGCGTTTACTTCCTTCCGTGACGTCACGGCTTGTGATTGGTCGCGTGCCGCCCATGTGGCCGCGACGCGACCAATCACAGCAAGCCGTGACGTAATTTTCAGGTCCTCAATGCCTAATTCTAGGCATTCAGGAATTTAAAATTACGTTCCGGCTTGTGATTGGTCGCGTCGCGGTCACATGGGCGACGCGACCAATCACAAGCCGTGACGTCACGGGAGGCAGGAGACGCGCGCATTTTTAAAATTACGTCACGGCTTGTGATTGGTTGCGTGCCGCCCATGTGACCGCGACGCGACCAATCACAGCAAGCCGTGACGTAATTTCAGGTCCTCAATGCAGAAATAGGCATCAGGACCTGAAATTACGTCACGGCTTGCTGTGATTGGTCGCGTCGCGGTCACATGGGCGGCACGCAACCAATCACAAGCCGTGACGTAATTTTAAAAATGTGCGCGTCTCCTGCCTCCCGTGACGTCACGGCTTGTGATTGGTCGCGTCGCCCATGTGACCGCGACGCGACCAATCACAAACCGGAACGTAATTTTAAATTCCTGAATGCCTAGAATTAGGCATTGAGGACCTGAAAATTACGTCACGGCTTGCTGTGACTGGTCGCGTCGCGGCCACATGGGCGGCACGCGACCAATCACAAGCCGTGACGTCACGGAAGGAAGTAAAAGCGCGCATTTTAAGCAAAGAACGCTGCCGGTTCCCTCGGTGAGGTCCAGGCTGCGTCGGAGAGGTGAGTATAGCAATATTTTTTATTTTAATTCTTAATTTTACACATTAATGTTGTTTCGATACCGATACCACAAAAGTATCGGATCTCGGTATCGGAATTCCGATACCCGCAAGTATCGGCCGATACCCGATACTTGCGGTATCGGAATGCTCAACACTAATTGTCACTCATTAAAGTGGAGTAAAAGTGTGACACGATTGTTGCTATCAGCGATCTAGGAGTTAACATGAACATGCTGTTAACAGGAACATGTTGTTCTCCTTCCATTCAGCACTTTTTCCATCCATTTCAACATGTTTACTGCCCCCCAGAACTCCTTGTAGGTTGTACTGAAAAAATGCTACGATTTCCAACTGACTTCCATTATACTTGTTACTTGAAACTGCAGCGCCCCAGGGTCCTGGTCGTTGCAGTAATGTCATTCTCCTCTAGGGGAGGGTGATGTTACGTTTGGAGGCAAAGAAGGACAACTGCATACAGGTATCACAAACATGCAACACATTTCACACTCCAGGCCACCAGGGGGAGCTCTGCTCCAATTTATTAGGTCACTCCCCACACTTAGGTAAAACTGGAGACCTGTAGGGAAAGTTAGTTAGTTGCTGGCTGAGCTTCGCTCAGGTAGTTGGTCCCTGACAGGGGTGGGATCCTGTCAGAGATCGAGGAAGAAGGACACGGAGCTGTGCATGCCCTGAGAGCTGCAGCTTCCAGACACTGAAGGAGAACTGTATTGCACAGAGGGTGAAAGAAGTCATAGCAAAGGAGTGGATACCAGAAGGAGACCAGCCCTACACAGGCTGCTTCCTTCTGAGGATCCCGGTAGCCGGAACACCGAGGGAGCAACGACCCTTTATGCCTTGCTCCAGAGACCGGCAGGACAGCTAATTTCACGCTATCTGCCCGCCCTATACCCAGGAGGCAAGGTGGCACCCCTGAGAGGCTGGGGCATGATAGAGTCCCTGTAAAAGCCTCAAGCCACCGGTCATACGGGTTTGTCCTATCCTATCCGAGGGACAGAGAGAGAGAGACATAACATCTATAACATCTGTGAGGACCTTATGAAAAGCTTAGCAGTAAGGGACTACAACACTGCAGCGCTAGAGGAAGGCTACTGATTTCCACCTGGACAAGGGAACTCTGGACTTGCCTCCAAACCGGCTGGACTCTGCCTGCCCTGTGATCTGGTGCCCTGGACTGTGGATGCTGAAGTCTTCAGTAAAGGTAAAGAGACTGCAACCTTGTGTCCTCGTTCTTCTCTGCGCCTCTCACCATCCACCATCTACACACCGGGAAGCCCTGGGGACATACTTCATCTGTGGGAAGGTATACCATCTAGCTGCCATAACATCACCCCAGCGGACCCCTCAAAGCAGCATCGGTCACCCTGACCGAATACCACAGGTGGCATCACGAACATATCCCTTTAAAAACCTTTCCATTTTAAACGGACGTCCCAGGGCTACGGACCGGGTCAGCCACCATGACATCCCCCTGTGAACCGAAGGACCCGGTACCGAGTACCCCGCCGCCCTGACGGGACGATACAAAACGAGCACCCGAGCAATAGGAATTGCTCAATTCGAGTAACGAGCATCAGAGCAGTTTAATGCTGGCTCATCTCTAGTTTTTACTCTGCAGATTATCACTATGAGGCAGGTAAATATTGCTTTGGCTTGTTTGATTTTTTTTCTAATTTAATCTTTTGAGCAGTGTACAGTACAATGGAATATACCTTATATTTCTGAATCTGTATCTCTGTGTTTTTAGATGAAAATATAAAATAAATAATAATATTCATTGAATTAATCATTCTATTTATAATGCAAAAATATAATTCAGGGTAGAATTAAAGTTCTTTTTATAAAACTGAAGTGTTACAAATTAACTATTAGGGAAGCAAATCACACCTCTGCCTATGTGTACGTTCACCCCACAGTATTTTTCGCCTGGATGCTGTGCAAGGAAAAAACTGACCTTACAAGAACCAATGTAATTCAATAGGGCTGTGCATTAACATCAGTCTATTTGGTATTTCGGATTAAATTTGCCTCTTTGATGGCATACATTTGGCACACGGATGACAATACGGATGAAAAATCATCCGTTTTGCTGGATACCAGTCCTTTTCAAATCATTCCTCGGTCCCCACCTCCCGAATCTTATGGCTTTTAGTTATTACTAGGCAAAGTAACATTACATCCATAGAGAGATAAAGTCATGAACTACGTTATCCTATGTCTACTGCAGGGTATAATATACATAGTTATTAAGGCTGAATGAAGACTTTAAGTCCATCTAGTTCAACCCATAGCCTAACCTAACATGCCCTAACATGTTCATCCAGAGGAAGGCAAAAAAAACCCATGTGGCAAAGAGTAAGCTCCACATTGGGGAAAAAAATTCCTTCCCGACTCCACATACGGCAATCAGACTAGTTCCCTGGATCAACGCCCTATCAAGGAATCTAGTGTATATACCCTGTTACATTATACTTTTCAAGAAAGGCATCCAGTCCCCTCTTAAAATTAAGTAATGAATCACTCACTACAACATCATACGGCAGAGAGTTCCATAGTGCTGCTCTGCTCTTACAGTAAAGAATCCGCGTCTGTTATTATGCTTAAACCTTCTTTCCTCCAGACGTAGAGGATACCCCCTTGTCCGTCTCAGGTCTATGATTAAAAAGATCATCAGAAAGGTCTTTGTACTGTCCCCTCATATATTTATACACTAAAATAAGATCACCCCTTAGTCTTCGTTTTTCCAAACTAAACAGCCCCAAGTGTAATAACCTATCTTGGTATTGCAGACCCCCCAGTCCTCTAATAACCTTGGTCGCTCTTCTCTGCACCCGCTCTAGTTCAGCTATGTCTTTCTTATACACCGGAGACCAGAACTGTGCACAGTATTCTAAGTGTGGTCGCACTAGTGACTTGTATAGAGGTAAAATTATGTTCTCCTCATATTTTATTTGCCTTTGTAGCAGCTGCCTGACACTGGCCACTGAATATGAGTTTGTCATCCACCCATACACCCAGGTCTTTTTCATTGACGGTTTTGCCCAGAGTTTTAGAATTAAGCACATAGTTATACATCTTATTACTTCTACCCAAGTGCATGACCTTACATTTATCCCCATTAAAGTTCATTTGCCATTTATCAGCCCAAGCTTCTAGTTTACAATAATCATCCTGTAATATAAAATTGTCCTCCCCTGTATTGATTACCCTGCAGAGTTTAGTGTCATCTGCAAATATTGAAATTCTACTCTGAATGCCCCCTACAAGGTCATTAATAAATATGTTAAAAAGAAGAGGGCCCAATACTGACCCCTGTGGTACCCCACTGCTAACCGCGACCCAGTCCGAGTGTGCTCCATTAATAACCACCCTTTGTTTCCTAACCCTGAGCCAGCTCTCAACCCACTTTCACATATTTTCCCCTATCCCCATTATTCTCATTTTATGTATCAACCTTTTGTGTGGCACTGCATCAAAAGCTTTTGAAAAGTCCATATACACTACATCTACTGGGTTCCCTTGGTCCAGTCCGGAACTTACCTCTTCATAGAAGCTGATCAAATTAGTCTAACATGAACGGTCCCTAGTAAACCCGTGCTGATACTGGGTCATGAGGTTATTCCTCTTCAGATACTCCAGTATAGCATCTCTTAGAATGCCCTCCAGGATTTTACCCACAGTAGAGGTTAAGCTTACTGGCCTATAATTACCGAGTTCAGTTTTTGTCCCCTTTTTTGAATATTGGCACCACATTTGCTACACGCCAGTCCTGTGGTACAGACCCTGTTATTATGGACTCTTTAAAGATTAAAATTAATGTTCTATCAATGACTGTACTTAATTCCTGCAGTACTCGGGGGTGTATCCCATCCGGGCCCGGAGATTTGTCAATTTTTGTGATTTTTAGACGCCGCCGTACTTCCTGCTGGGTTAGGCAGGTGACACTTAATGGGGAATTTTTGTTATCACTGATCATATTGTCTGCCATGGGATTTTCTTTTGTAAATACTGATTAAAAAAAGGCATTAGCATATTGGCTTTTTCCTCATCCTCATCCACCATTTCACCCAGACTATTTTTAAGGGGGCCAACATTATCATTTTTTAGTATCTTACTATTTATGTAGTTATAAAATATTTTGGGATTATTTTTACTCTCTCTGGCAATGAGTCTCTCTGTCTCAAATTTTGCTGCCTTGATTAGCTTTTTACAGAATTTATTTAATTTTTTGTATTTATTTAATGCCTCCTCACTACCTACTTCCTTTAATTCTCTAAATGCTTTCTTTTTGTCACTTATTGCGCCCCTTACAGCTCTATTTAGCCATATTGGTTTCCTCCTATTTCTAGTATGTTTATTCACATACGGTATATACTGGGCACAGGTCCTATCCAGGATGCTAATAAACATCTCCCATTTTCTTTGTGTATTTTTATGTCTCTGGATATCGTCCCAGTTAATTGCACCAAGATCCTCTCTCATCCATTGGAAATTTGCCCTCCTGAAGTTTAGTGTCATTGTAACCCCTCTACTACACATCTTATTAAAGGATACATGAAAACTTATTATTTTGTGATCACTATTCCCCAAGTGACCCCCAACCCTTATATTCGATATGCGGTCTGGCCTGTTGGTTAATATTAGGTCTAGCAGTGCCCCCCTCCTTGTTGGGGCCTGAACCAGGTGTGAAAGGTAATTGTCTCTCATAGTTGTCAAAAACCGATTACCTTTGCTGGAACTGCAGGTTTCTGTTCCCCAATCTATTTTAGGGTAGTTGAAGTCCCCCATAATAATGACTAATATCACTGTGGACAAAATGACACCGGGTATAAAAGACAAGACACTGGACAATGTGGAGATTTTATATACTTGTGTGCACAGTATGTAGATGAAATGTCACTGTGGCCTCTACACAACATAGGGCTGTGGGATGGAGGTGTGGGGGGCACAATGTGAAATATAAGCATTTTTTGTTATTTTCATTGACGTGCATCACTGCAGATTTGCACCTATCAGCCATAACATGGAAAGCACCTACTTAATATTTTGAGTATTTTGGAGACCTGAGTGATGTTTGATGTGTAGCACGGCACATTCTCCTACTGAAAGGGACCTCTGCCAGTAAGGAACATGATGCCATAAAGGGGTATACTTTATTTTTAGATGAGTCCTGGGACATAATACCAAATTGGTAAATCCACGTTAGTTTGATGAATAGGAGGGTGAAGGGGAAGACAGAGAAATATTCACCTCGTGGGTAATTTGGGTCTGAATCCACCAGGATTGACTTGTCTTCACCTGTGTTATGGTGTCATATACTGGAGCACAGAAATATTTCTCTTATACTGTATGTACTTGGGAAGCCACGTTTCCTCTTCTATCTGCAATCTTTATGTGCACCCTAATGTTACAATTTATTATTTCTCCTGCTATATTTAGGGGATTTGGTGCCCTCCTTACTATATTCTGTAACACTGCTGTGTTCCTCCATCTCCGATTGTTATTTTAATATGTCTTTGTGCATATGTTGTTTTTAATGAGATCATGTCCAGCAAATTTTCATATTTAGTGCATAAGATACATTTATTTATTAAACTTTATATTTGTTGTTGCATCAGTTCTTGTATTATTCCTAGGTGCTCACAGTTTTTTGAATAGCTAGATGCAAAACATTTAAGGCCCATCAGTAAAATCTTAAGAAATAAAAATATGTTACATTGCAAAACAAAACTTTTCATATACTGGGTCATGTTATTATGTCAAACATAGTCCTGCAGCAGTTGATGACATCATCGCTTACACTCAGACCGATGATGTCACAATGGCGATGATGTCACAATACCAGGTGACTGTTAGGTTAAGGATTCCGTTGTCACTTTTCCTACTTTACCTTCAACTGTTGGAGAGTGAAGACAACTTTTGCGCACTTAGCAAATTCGTTATTTTCGATATTAACTTATCATGGGACGAAAAAGGAAGTGTAGTGAAAAGAATAAGAAGAGTGCTAAAAAGAGATGCACGGAAGAGAGTTTTTCTCAGCGAGGAGAAACTTCTCAGGACATTGTACAGGACGTACCTGTTGAGAAAACAGATGATCCCTGTACACCATCTTCTGGATATCCACCAGAGAGGAAGACCCTTAAAAAGGGGACAAAAAGAGGGAACTCATCTCCTGAGAAGGAAGATGAAACCCCAAATAAGAGAGGAAAAATTGTGGAAACTTCTCAGGACATTGTACAGGACGTACCTGTTGAGAAAACAGATGATCCCTGTACAACATCTTCTGGATATCCACCAGAGATTAAGACCCTTAAAAAGGGGACAAAAAGAGGGAACTCATCTCCTGATAAGGAAGATAGAACCCCAAATAAGAGAGGAAGAATGGTGGAATCTGAGAGTGGAAAGGATGTTACCTCTGATAAAAGGTTTAGCGGATCAGCTAAAATCAGGAGCTCTCACCTACATCATGAGAGAGTTGAAAATCAAAGCTGTAGAGAACACCTTAAGAGAAAGAGGACATCTGACACTGAGACCACCACAAAGAGAAGACGTGAGACTGACAAATCCATCGATCAAGCTCCAGAAGGTAAAATCTATTGTCATTTAGTCACAGGCCACATCCATGTTTTATATACAGTGTTCATTTATTTTACAAAATGTAACCTAATGACATAATCGTATCCTGTACATCTTACCGTGTACATCAGAGCTCTCCACCTTCTATACTTGGGGCTCTCCAGCTAGAACATGGTGGTAACCATGTTCATCATGGTTCAAAGTTTATGATAGCTTTTTAAAAAAATGCCAATTTATTGTAGCATTATATGTGAGTGTGACTGTAAGATTAATTGTTGGTTCTTATATCTATTTTCTTTTCTAGGTGTAATCGGTGCTCAGACCACCAGCCCTTCAGAGCAAGTGACTGCCTGTCTTTCCCTGGAGAGTTTCATCTTTACCAGGATGCTTGGAGAAGGCGGTTTTGGCAGGGTGATGCTGGCGACACATCAACCCAGCGGACATCAGCTGGCGGTCAAGATGGTCAAGAAGAGGAAATTGTTGGAGTATGCTAAACACAACCTCCGCTTAGAGAGAGAGGTCCTGGAAATCACTGAAGACAGCAGATTCTTCACACATGCCTATGGGACCTTCCAGACAGCGGTAAGAGACTCCTCACCTTCTAAAAATTCCTTTCTCCCCATCATGTCCAGTTGCTTCCATTAGATTGCAAATTCAATCTTTGCCTGTGCAAATGAATAGCCCTGCTGCATGCTCTGTGTGCCTGTATGCCCTGGGCACCATTACTGGTGGCTATCATTAGAGGATTTTGACTTAGTTTTCACCCTGGACACCTCTCCAGTGTGTGCAGACAAGGAGACATGTCTTCTGGACACACAGTAGAGGTCCCAGAACCATAGTAAATGTTATTAGGATGGATAAAATCTGCATTATTTACAATCATCTTCCCTCCTCTCGCACAGGACTATGCATTTTATGCCATGGAATATCTGAGTGGTGGCGATTTGACTGCATTTATCAATTCCAGAGGCCCCCTGGATGTCTGCACGACCAGGTAAGAGAACAGCCGCTCTGTGATTTCTGTGGCCGCTGTCTCCCCTCATAGTTATTAGTGGTTCAGTAGAACAATTAATGCTGATAGGATTTTTTTTCTTCCTTATTAGGTTCCTTGCAGCAGAAATCTTGAGTGGAATAGAGTTTCTCCACAGTCGGGGGATTATTCACCGGTAATAAGTCATTTCTTTTTGCATACATAGGGAAAGATTTACTATGGGAAAAAGTTAAATGTGCCAGAATTGTGGTGTTATTTGTGCCAAACATCTGGTGAACATGACGTGTACCACATTCATGAAGTGTTTTGGACACTTTTTGGGGCTCACTCGAAGAGGGGTCAAGGCTTTTATGGAAATGGGAATAGTTTGATAGGAATCCATGTGGCTTACAATGTCACAACGAGCAACTAAACTGTAGCCAGATTTTTGTTAAAATTATTGGCTGTAAGTAATGAAAACAATAGTGGTGTAACATCAGACAAAAGTCTCTGAAGATGCTCCTAATTTGTCAAACAGTCACTGTGATGAATTTGGCGCATTTTCAGACGGCCTGGTATTATATGTCTACACAAGATAGGATTAGTGAGTCTGCCCCCAGTGTTTAGTGAGTGGTCCTGTGAAGCCCCCACAGTAACCCAAGCACTACAGCTCATCTATGTCTGATTCACAGAACTATTTTTCTTTCTTTTTAAAGGGATTTAAAACCAGACAACATTCTTCTGGACGGCGATGGACACGCTAAGATTGCTGATTTCGGCCTTGCTGCTATGAATGTATTTGGCTCTCAGAAGATCAGTGAATTTTGCGGCACTCCTGGCTATTTGGCTCCTGAGGTGACTATGTGACTACTAATATCTCATACTTTATTATCCACCTGCAATTCTCACTTAATGTGGAGCTTGTGGAATCACAGATCTATCACCACAGCGGCCCACATTAACTAACGCTAACTAATAGATAGACTGTGTAAGGGCCCCCAAACATATTAGACTAAAGTCAGCCGAACTGGCCAATATCGGAAGGATCAGCCTAGAGAAGAACGGTGGCTCAGTGGTTAGTACTGCAGCGCTGGTGTCCTGGGTTCAAATCCCACTAAGGACAACATCTGCAATGAGTTTTTTATGCTCTCCCCGTGTTTGTGTGGGCTTCCTCTGAGTTCTCTAATTTCTTCTCACACTCCAAAGACATACTGATAGGGAATTTAGATTGTGAGCTCCAATGGGGACAGTGATAATAATGTATGTAAAGCGCTGTGGAATAAGATAGCGCTGTATAAGAAAAGCATAAAAAATAAACAGTCTAATGTGTACTGGGGCTTCTCAACTTCAGAGGTAGCTATCAACCAAATGATCTTTTGGCCGACATGTAATACTCTATGTATGGGGGCTTAGGTGTGGAAAAACACTACCAGTAAACATGGACCACGGTTGTTTTCTCTCTCCCAGGATGGACAATAAACTAACTTACTCTTCTAATCTTATGTTTCCACAGATTTATCGTCTACAGCCCTTTAATTACACGGTCGACCTGTTCGCTTTTGGGGTCATAGTCTTCCAAATGGCCACAGGATATTACCCGTTTTACTCTGGTCAGTGTTTACGAAGACTTGCCTATTCAGTGAAATGTGACAAACCTTGCTATCCGTACACCATGGATTCTCAGCTCAGGAACGTCATAGAGAGAGTGAGTAAATAGACACTTATACCTGGAGACATAGGAAGGATAGACCAGTCATGAGTTTTGATAATATACCGCACATTTCATCACCACTGTTGGGTATTTCAGCTATATCCAATAGAAGAATTGGGACAATGCTGGAGCCCCGGGACAGCCTCTCCTATATGTATAGCGTTCTCATCTACAGGCCAATTTATACAATAAAGAGGCTGCGGCGCTCACCAAAACCTCTCCACACAGCTAATCATCAGGATTATTGGGTATCGGTCCCTGACTGATCGACTACTGATGGCCTATCCTGTACTATACTGTCCTGTACTATCCTATCCTATCCTGTCCTTTAATATCCTATCTTGCACTATTCTGTCCTATTGTATTTGTTTCTAGCAATGGTTGTTTTAATAAATCCATCTTTCTATAAGAAAATGAGAAAATAATTCTGTAACTGCTGTGTTTCTGAGATTATTTATATTATTACTTGTGATATAATAATGTTTCTTATTTATTTGCAGCTCTTGTGTAAATCACCAGAGAAGAGGCAGGATGTTTGCAGCAATTTAAAAGGACATCCATTCTTCTCGACCATAAACTGGGAGGAATTAGAGGCAGGAAGGTCACGTCCACCATTTACAATGACACCTGTAAGTGCACAGCGTTATTTTATTATAATGTCACCTCCTCGTCTGTGTAATGTGATAATATGTGTAAGAAATACTCAAATAATGAGCAACAATCCTACATAGTGTAGGCCAGAATGTGTTTATCCTCCCCTGCTGGTAAATGGGAGGAATTACAGTATGGGGCAGGATGGACAGGCTTTTACATATTTCTCAAAAGTGTAATTATTGTCCCCAGTTCTTCAGAAGGCCACTTAGTGAATAACTCGGATCTATTAAGCTGCGTTCACACTGTGGATTTTTTTTGTTGCAAAAACGCCATAATGCTCTCGACATTTTAGTGGGAAAACCAAAACAAAAGTATGAATTTTTGTTGATACTGGGACAAAAGAACCCAATGTGGTTGCAACGTGTGAACACGGCTTTATGGTGCAGTTGTAGCAGATGTGGATACCGCAGATTGCCAGGCAGCACCAGTAGTTGACTTGTTCTCAAGCTGCAGGTAACGATGCATCATGGCGATTAGCGGTAATCTGCGCACGGTTACCACGGCTCATCCACAATCTGTACAGGTGCCCTCAGGAGGGGACGGATATAATTAAATACCTAATGAAGTAACCAGACTGATTTGTCTTTCTTCTATAGATCCCAATTTTGGAAACCAGCAAACAAATGGAATTGGACCAAGTGATGTCTGGCATTGAAGCTCAGGAACCACCTATAACCCCGGAGGACCAGCAGCTGTTCTGTGGCTTCTCCTATATCAGCAACAGGTGGAAGAGCATTGAAAGCCGCAGAAATAATGGCAATGGAAATATAACGTAGTCCCCTCCCCCCCAATACCTGACTACTGGGTCAGGGAGGCGCGGACCTGGGTGTGGTCTGAAGAAACAGGCGGGGTCTGTTGGAATCCCACCCCGAGTTCTTCCATCTACTCTGTTACATATCAGAGACCATAGTGTCCTGCATTCTCTATTGCTGCCCCATAACTCACCTGGCTGGCATGCTGCTTGGAGATGTAGGACCATCAGACTACAGGACGGCACGGTGGCGCAGTGATTAGCACTGTTGGCGAGCAGCGCGGTGCTCCTGGGTGGAAATCTGGGACACCATCTGCACAGAGTTTGTTTGTTCTCCCCGTGTCTGTGTGGGTTTTCCCCGGGTACTCCGGTTTCCTCCCACAACTCAAAACATACTGATAGGAGAAAAAAAATAAAATAATTAATTATTGAACATCATCATCCTGTATCTCGTGTATTTCTGTATTTATCACCAGTATGTGACATATAGAAAGGTGGTAACACTGCACAGTGTCAGGACGTTCATATACTATTACTTATCCTCTACATTACACACTGTTACGGAACCCCCCAGCACCCAGAATATGTTGTGTAGTTTTATGTATGTATAATAGGTTCCATGTGAGATGCATGTCCCTAATGCATCAGCCCTCAGGCTGCGCCCCTGGGCAGAGGGGACAAGATATCCCCCTTCTGACCTCCCCCACCTTTGTAATTCCCACAGTAAATATCGGCAGGCTCTGGCCACCTGCGGCTATTGTAATGTATGTCTGGCCTGCCGCTTTTCAATTGTCCTGCCCTTTGTATCTGTGTGATATATTCTGTGTCCTGTGAGTAAAGTGTTGTCACACTGGAAATACTTGGAGAAGCTGTGATCTTTTATATGCGCCCATGTAACCAAGCTATTCCAGCCAGCGTCCTTCATTCAGACTCCAGCCAAAGCAGAGTGGACCTCCTGAAACACGGGGTGGTAGTGAAAGAGTTATTCCAGCACGGTAGACCCCGTTACACACACCTGTGAGAATTCACTGATGTCCACAGTGACATAAAACATGAATTTCTGAATAAGTAGGTTTTGAGCCTCTAGTAGTCTGCACAGTTACGATGTAACACGTAAACTCACCGGCTCCTTCCTACAGCCCTCCCTATACGTTGTTATTGCTTCCTCCTGAGAATGAGGATGTGTTGTTACTAGAACTCCGGGTTTTCTGTTACTACGTGCGCTATGAGGAATTTATTTAGCTTTATATGTACAGCAGATGTTGGTTGTGAGTGCATGGAGCGGGCTCAGGAGCGGAGAGCGCGTCCTACAAGGCGGCAGTGGGTTGGATACACAGCTGACTCGCATCTATAACTGACTGAGGTTACATTGTTACTAGAACCATGGGTTTATGCATCTTCCTGCAGCCTCTAACTCTGACATTATCACTCAGTTCCATCTCCCCATGAGGCCTAATGTCCGTCAGTCACTAATCTATTGTATATCTGTCATATCACAAGCAGAATAAAGTTACATCAGTCGCCCAATAACTTGGCAGGGCAGTAATGTCCCTGACTACACGGGGGGGAATACTATAGTCGCAGGACTCTGCTGGTGATACACAGCACAGAATAGCGCAGTATGGTGTCACATGGCAGAGAATTATCATGACATGTACTGTACATAGCACTGAGAATATTCTGGGAACTGGGTGATATTTCTGCGGCTCCAGGTTCAGCAGCAACCCATAATATCTATCACAGGATGTGACCGTCCAGTCTACTCTATCACAGAATTACACAAATTCTCCACATTTCTAGTGATCTCAATGGTTAATGTAAGTTTTCCGCTTCTCATCAAGCATACTTCCCCACATCTCGGTGTCTACAGTAGGAATGTTCATGTCCTGCCCCCGAGAATACAAGAACCTGTACAGGACGCCTACTTTTGAGTGGGTATGTAATCCACACCAGTTTTTGGACCAGGACAAGGCCAAGTTGTCTGTGATTTGACACATTGAAGGCAAAGTGATAAATATTAAATTAAAAAAACATAAATTCACAGCTTTATCCCCTTTCTGACCTTGGATGTACGGGGCATGTCATGGCGATTTCGCACCTTCGCTGCCAGGTGTTCAGCTAACATGAAAACTGACCCCCAGCTCTCACTGCCAGGAGCGGCGCCCCCACTGCCCTCGGCAGTTTAACCCCCTAAATGCTGTGAATGATATCAATCTCAACATATAGGGGGCAGGGAAAGGTAGGGAGACTCTCTCTCCGCTCTGATCGGCGCCCCTGTGAGGGCCTGATCATTGCCATGGCGACCCGGGTCACCAGGCTAGCAAGCTTGTTACATTATGCTCAGCGCATGGTCTAACAAGCTTGTGTGTCAGTGCAGACCTGACAGCTGTAAATCAATACTCAGAGATATAGATGAAATTCACAAAGTAAGTGCTCAGAGTAGAGCACCGGATAAATGTGATCCCAAACGTTATGTAAAATGTTCCCATTAAAAGCTTGGACTCAATCTACAAAAAAAGGAAGTCCCCACTCAGGTCTGTCATCTGTTAACAGAAATATAGGGGGCTTCCACGTTACTGGTCACACAAAGACTCTGGAAAAGTGAAAAGGCTCCTCACCCTACAAATGAAATCCAGCAAACTCTGCGCTCTCAAATCCAAATGCCCCTCTCCCTTCTAGGTTTTGAGCACCTTGAGGGGTGCAGTTTTTAGAATGGTGTCACTTTTGGGTATTTTCTATCATATAGACCCCTCAAAGTGACTTCAAATGTGATGTGGTCCCTAAAAAAAAAATGGTGTTGTGAAAATGAGAAATCGCTGGTCAACTTTTAACCCTTATAACTCTCTCACAAAAAAAAATTTGGTTACAAAATTGTGCTGATGTATAGTAGACATGTGGGAAATGTTACTTATTAAGTATTTTGTGCGACATACTGTATCTGTGTGATTTAAGGGCATGAAAATTAAAAGTTGCAAAATTTCCATTTTTTTCACAAATAAACGCAAGTCATATCAAAGAACTTTTACCACCATCATGAAGTACAATATGTCACAAGAAAACAAAGTCAGAATCACCGCGATCCGTTGAAGCGTTCCCGAGTTATAACCTCATAAAGGGACAGTGGTCAGAAAAGTAAAAATTGGCCCGGTCATTAACGTGCAAACCACCCTTGGGGGTAAAGGGGTTAAAGATTAAACAGTGCTGTAGCTCAGCTCACCAATTAGTAGAGTGAAGTTGTCAGAAGCCATGCACGGATCCAGTCAGAGCAGCAGCACGTGTACAAAGATGAAGGGAGAAACGATCCAGCGGAAATAGAGGCTTTCTTTTAAAAGTAAAACTTAGCATTTATTCAAGCCTAAAAACTCAAAAAATACAGGTTATGTACTATAAAATACTGTTAATAGGTCCTACTAGTTTTGACTACTTATCCCATCAATGCCTTTGTATCCTGATGGAGGGACTCTGATGGGATTTTGTAGCAAAACGCTGCTTCCAAGCTCCACATCCTAAAAAGGGATTGTCCACTACTAAGACAACCACTTCTCAATCTGAATGTTTGCCCCCGTTAAAATAAAAACACCTAAACTCACCTGCTGTGTCGGCGCCATTTCAGCAGTGTCAGAACTCGCGTGAGGTTGTTATGTCACAAGCCTGGTGCCCAATCAGCGCTGGCGTCACTGTCCCCGCCACCTTAGGACGTAGAAGTCATCAAGAGAAAGTGAGAGCTGATCTCACCTCGTGGCAGATCTGACTCTGCATCCCATTCGTAGACATTATAGACTGGACGCGCTCTCAGAAACAAGACCACAGATTCCAGGAATTAATAAAGTGTAATAATTTATTAACAAACACCATTAGCGAAATCACCAACAATAAATTTACACTTGACAAATACAAAATTACAACCGGAGAAGTGTCAGTAACACATGCTTGCGGTGATCATTTTGCTGGTGGTAAAGAATTTGGAATAATTGCTTAAAGTCTAAAAATTTGACAGAAGATTTTTGACGTTTCTATCACAAGTGGCTGAGAAGCGGAGATCTATTCTATCTATTCTACTATTTGTAGGGATCATGGTGGAGATTGCTTATCCGTCCCTGTTCCAGTAAAGTGGTCACCGATGTTCCACAAATTCTTTTTGTGATCTATCACAAATAGGAACAAATACAACTAAACCAGCTGCATAGTGTAAAGACCCCACAAGACTATTCCTGTGCTACCTCCCAGCCAGCGTCAGCTCCGTAACTGCTCCAAAGATCAGAAAGAAAACTTCAGGGTCTGTGACAATCTAACGTTGTAATAGAACCTACCCGCCATCGAGCTGTCTACTTTATTAAATAGGTAGTGTATAAGGACACACAAGCAACTATTGCTAGAAGGAACATTTGGCACTTTCAGGCAAAAATAAATTCTCCAAAAGATGCAGCTGCTGACAAGTAATAAGATAAGTGATAATGGAGACATTACACATTTTAGTGTCAAAACCCATTAATGCTTCCTTTAAGTGTACCAAGATATTTACAGGGAAATTGCTATTTTAAGAATTTATGACATATCTTTAGGGTAAGCCAACAAATCTAATAAATGGGGACCCTCAACTAGTAGAAATATAGTGTACTCCATACAGTTCAATACAAAGGGGCCCACTAAAGATGAGTAAGATTTGCAGAACCCTTGTCCGATACTCCGCGGCACGGTCCTGTGAATTTCCTCTTCTAACACTCGAATGCTGCCATTTACAAGACCACTGTGATTTCATGACGTGTGTTGTGCCACAATTATGTAACATTGTCGTCCTTGTAAACGCCAGAAGCGTCCAGGATGCCAGCATTCGAGTGCCGGTGATGGAAGTTTGCAGTAGCCATGCATGCCAGACAGGGGTCCTGGAAATCTTTTTGCTTGTCTCAAGTGGTCATTATCCTTAGACTCTTTCTATAACTCTCATATCGAGCAATAAAAAGAAAAATGCTGTCTGGTGCAGAAAAACCGCAGTGCAAATTAAGTGCATCTTTTATAGGTTTTTGTTATATTTTTTTTTTTTTGTTGCTAATTTTCTTTAAAAATCTATAATACATATGCTGGAAGAGTTGACATACTGTTTTTTTTTTAAACAAAGCTGAACCACAAGTCAATAGAGAAAAACCCAAGTATAAAAAATGCAACATGTAAACTAGATTATAAAGATCTTATTTTTTTTCTCACTACGGCAAAATGTTGCAATTTTGCCACTAAAAATGTGTATATTTGGTGCAATCAAATCCACCACTATTTTTGCAACAAATTTGTTGCATGTCTTAAATGTGGGTTTTGCCGCAATTATTGTTACAGAATTTCAATGGACATCACACTGTGCATTGCTAGATTGAAATCCACAAGGAATTCTACAAAAAGAATTGATGATATGCTGATAAGAATATTGCACTGCATGTCAATTTACTTGTGAATGATAACCGCAGTCTAATCAGCATATTAAGTATCATCTACATTGCTGTTACTTTTTTAAACTCTGGATTAGGTGCTACAAAGTCCACAAGTAATACGTTACTAGTTCACCTCAAAAGGTAAGTGTCCTTGAAGAGGGATCACATTTATCAGGTATTGATGTCTTATCCTACAAGTGCCATAAATGCCTATAATGGGAAAACCATCTTAAGAATATCTGCACATAAAGGAGAGAATACTATTGTATTGTAAGTATTTACAGGAGTTTTTGGAGAAGAAACTGAGCAGAAATTCTCTAAATCCTTCTCCAAATCTCAAAGCTTATCAAAACCTGTGAATTTCCGCTATGAAATCTTAGCAAAAAGACTCCATGTGCACATGATCTATAGGGAAAATTCCCATTAAAGCCCCTTTCTGATAAGTAAGAGTGTGACATAGGAAACTATCACTGAAGGGGCAAGTTAAGGGACTGCAGTGCTTAGTGTCCTGCCCAATCCCCCGTCAGAGATAGTCAAACTGGAAATCTCAAATAGTTTATGCTTTTCAGGTGGATTTCTCCATTAATAACAAAAATTAAACAAATAAATTAAAGGGATCTTAGAATTTTCCATTTTTTCCCCATTGAAATAAATACACAGTATTTTAGATTCATATATTAAATTTTTTTTAAACAAAATGTAAATTATTGCCACACAGAATTAGTCACATTTTTCTATAGCATTGCTCATATCCTGGGTTCACTTGGCTGAGAATTGGAAATAAGGCCGAGGTTGTGCAGATTGATTATGGAATCTGCAATTATCCGCGCTGTCCTCGTTTGGAATCCTCCGGAGGTGACCATCAGTATTGGGATGGAACGGCTCCTGGCAATGCTGAACACAATTTCATCTCTCTTTATAATTCCCTAATCATAAAAAAAAATACAAAAATGATTTTTATATATATAAAATAACAAAGCTCATTTGTTTATGGGAATAAGAATTTTTTATGTAGTATGAACTCTATGATTTGTAGGTATAAGGCGAAGTTCACATTTTGTTTTGCACATTCTGTCTGATGGTTCTGTTTTAAAGGAATAAACAAATAGAATTCATATGCAACACAGATCCAGAACTGATGGAAACGTAAACTGACAGATCCATTGATTATTATGGGTTCTGTATGGGCTCCATTAGGCCTCATTCAGACATTTGATTTTTTTGTTGTACAAGAAAGTCAGATTGATTATTTTGATCAGACTCTGATTTTTTAGTATGTGGAGAAATTTTTAAAAAATTCTATATCTTCCCCATTCTGACAATCCATGAAAATCTGACCGCACTCGGATGTCATCTGAGTGTGGCCCAAATTTTTCATGGACCCATTGACTTGCATTGCTGATTTTGATCTGACCCTCGGATTAAAATCAGACTTCTATGATATTTTTCGCTGACCACTTCGGAGGAAAAAAATTCCCATAGAATATAAAGGGTGAATAGACAGGTAGCACTCACATGCGAAAATCAGACGTGTGAATGAGGCCTTATGTGTCAGTTGTTGGAACAGAAGAATAAGTTCTGCTTGATTTCCTTTTTATTCTGTTCTAAAAACAGACACGAAATAAAACCCAGATGGACCCCATAATAATCAATGAGGTCCCTCTGCTTTCGTTTGCATTATTTCTGCCACGGATCTGTTTTGCACGAGTTCCTTTTGTGTGTTCCTATAAACAGGGGTGGCGAACGTAATGTACAAAAAGAAAGTAAGCCACAAAAAGAAAAAAAACACCTTTGGAGTTTTTATTCATGAAAACTATGAACAATGCTCTAAATAAGGGAATAATAATACGGCCGAGTGCAATACGATAAAAAATCGCATAGCACTCGGTCCAATGGGGCAGCTCCTATTATCCAGGTATGATCATACCCGAGGAAGGCTATTTTTAATAAGCATATAGCCGAAATGCGTTGTTCTATATATTGTTTTTTGTTTTAAATAAATTACCGAATTTGTAATACCTCTGCCTGGTGCCTGGGAGCGCTGAACAGACTGGATGAACCTTTTTTTTTTTCCTTTGAATTTCATTCCACGGTCTCCTGGCTGAGAGATCCGTTGTATCCAGACTACAGCTGCATATCAGGGAGACAAGGCTTCTCATTCAGGCCACAAAGGTCAATACGCTATGATACAAGCCACACCAAAGGTGAGCATTTTAGGCTTTTTAAAAATTTAGTTGTACTAAATAATCTGCACTTAGATCTGCGCCCTGTTTCTTGTCTTATTCCCCTCTCCTAGACCCTGTAGCCTCGGGGTCATATATTTCTACACATAGTATAGTAGTATAGAATATATATATATATATATATATATATATATATATATATATATATATATATATATATATATATATTTGAGACACACAATACATATTTATATTTAATACAGCGCTAGATAGCAGAAAAGCCGGGTAATTCAATTGCCGGCTTTTCATTTCTCCTTCCCAAACCCGACAGGATATGAGACATGGTTTACATACAGTAAGCCATTTCATATCCCTTCTTTTTTTACATATTCCTCATTACTAATGTTAGTAATTCATTCTCTAGTTTTTACAGGCAGCAGCACAGCTGCATTAGCAGAGCTCCTGGCTGTAAAATTATTTAACCCCTTCAGATGGATTTGCAGCGTGGGACAAGACTGAACGACGAACGGTATGGGATATTGTTTTATTGTTTGTTTGTTTGTTTTATTTTAACTTTGTTTCAGGTGACAAGGGTCTTCAATTGGATTGAGAGTATAATAAACTATTACAACACCCTGTGTCTTTATTTCATTAAAACACTTTTTAATAATGTGTGTGTGTTTTCTTAACCATTTACTACTATTGGATTAATAATGGATAGGTGTCTTATTGACGACTCTCCATTATTAACCTGGCTTAATGTCACCTTACAATAGCAAGGTGACATTAACCCTTTATTACCCTATATCCCACCGCTATTCGGGAGTGGGAAGAGAGAGGCTAAATGCCAGAATAGGTGCATCTTACAGATTCGCCTTTTCTGGGGTGGCTGGAAGCAGAGGTTTTTAGCCAGGAGGGGGCAATAACCATGGTCCCTCTCTAGGCTATTAATATCTGCCCTCAGTCACTGGCTTTCCCACTCTGGCGGAGAAAATTGCGCGGGAGCCCACAGCAATTTTTTCCATAATTTAACCCTTTATTTTAACAGCTACAGCCACTAAATTTTATACACACACTTCTAACATTAGTAGTGAGGAATATGTAAACAAAAAAAAGGGATATGAGATGGTTTACTGTATGTAAAGCATGTCCCATATCCTGTCGGGTTTGGGAAGGAGATAGCAAAAGCCGGCAATTGAATTACCGGCTTTTAAGCTATCTAGCGCTGTATTATATATATATATGTGTGTGTCTCACTGACATATATGTATATATATATATATATATTGTATATATACTATATATATATATATATATATATATATATATATATATATATAGACTGTAAATAGGTTTTCACGAATATTTGAGCCCATGGACCCATTCTATGTCCATTTTGCAAGCCGGCGAGAAAATCTCGCCGTACGGATGCCATACAGATGTCATACGGATAGTTTGATGTGAGGAAATCGCATCCTGGCACTGTACACAGATCACTGTTTATGAAACATTTGTGCGATTCTCGTCCGTGTAAAACGGACCAATTTTTTATACGTTTTGTGTGACCCCGGCCTTAGAAAACTAATATTTAACCATGAGACAGCCCCTTTAGTCGTTTTAATCAGTTTAAAACACTGTGTAGATGAAAAACACCTGGTAAAACTCCATGTAAAAAGAACGATCATTGGTTCCTTAGTTCGGTACATTGCAGATTGCCGCTGAATCATTTTTAGGAACATTAAGGGGGGAATTTATGATCCTGTTCAAGAAAAGAGTTTTGGTTGCTCATAGCAACCAATCACAGCACAGCTTATATTTTTTATTCTGCTCTTGAAAAATGAAAGCTGCACTGTGATTAGTTGCTATGGACAACAAAGTCAAACTTTTCCAAACGTGCCCTATTACAATGGTGGAAAATCACACGTTTATGAAGCCACGGGGTGAAACATTTGCTACTCACTTGGGGGGAAACTGAGAGCCCACCGAGTGGATCTCCGTCCAGTATATCGGTCCCAGCATTGTAGATGATCACATCTGGGGTGACCTCATTCAGAGCCCCTTTCACATGAGTTTCTACTTTTTCCAAATATTCTTCATCTTCTGTGCCCCAGTCTAGCTCTATTCTCCTTTTTATTGCTTCTAAATATTTTAAGAAAGGACAAAACAAAAAGCAAAACGAATTAATATATGTCACCATCTAAACCACAGATATATAAACAATTGCTATTTAAATCTCTTCCTGCCCCATGTCGTACTATTACTTCATGGAGCGGGATCATGAGCTGATCCTGCGCCATACAATGTAGATGCCGGCTGTGTTACACAGCAAGCATCTGCTTCTTACAGCAGTGACCTGCACTAGCATTGATCGCTGCTGCTGCGCGATCCTGTGCAGGCTTCTGATCTGGGCTTCCATGGACACTTCCCCCCCAGCAATGTGCCCATAAAATGCAATGGCAGCTTGGTGCCTGATGAAGGCCATAGTGGCTGCCATTTTGATTTTCCTGTGCACAAACTGTTCATCATAGGAGACCATGATTTTCTGTATATGGTTGTATTAGAATCTATAGAAATTGATCACAGGTTGAGGTCCCCCTATGGGGAAAAAAAAAGTTTCAAAATATTTTTCCACAATTAAAAATAAATACATTTTTTTAAAAAAGTATGTTGTATAAAAATATACAATTATTTAAAGGGTATCTGTCGGAAGGTTTCTGCTATGTAATCTGAGGACAGCATAATGTAGAGGTTAAACACAGATTTCAGGATATGTCACATGTCAGGCTGGGTGCTGTTGTTTGCTTATACTGAAGGTTTTATCACCTGGTGATTATCATTGTCCAGATTACAGCAGCATTTGCTTGCTAATCCAACTCTGCCCCCTCCAGTGATAATCAGCTCACTGTCTATAGAATATCTAAATGCAGAGACTGGTGTGTGTGGGGTTAGGTTTCTCAGCTCCTCTGCATTGCTACATTTATAAACTCTGATTTTGTCAGTACTGCTGCACCCAGTAAACTAAGTGATACATTGTTGGATTGATGGTCTCTTTGCATATAATAAGCTGCTCTCAGATGAGGCAGCAAAAAGCTGGCAACAGATTCCCTTTAACCTGTACCGTAAATTCCTGCTGCAGGTGATTTTTTTTACAGTATATATAATATTCATTATGTAAACTAGGGGGCAGGTCAGTGAGGGATCAGAAGCCATACAGATGAATATGTAATCAAAGCACCACATGAAGACCCCCACAGGCCGCCCTAGAGCATGAGCATATCATTAACTCAAAACTGAAGATAAAGATTACACAACAACCACAAGACGGATTTCATCAACCAAGATAACATTGTAATCAGTATAACGGCGCCGACCTGACACTGTGTGTAGGTTACTGTGCACACTGCTGCTGACAGGTTCCCTTTAATGCAGTTTTGATGAAATCACTGTTTCATCTGCTGCAGATCTAGCAATTCTCTGAATGCTGAGCTCTGTATAACTCCACCCCCACTGCTGATTGGCTGCTTTCTGTGTACACTGTGCATAGGCAGAAAGCTGCAAATCAGTAGTGGGTATGTGGTAAGACTACATGGCAGCAAAAATTTTCTAGACCTCTAGTGATAATATCTTGCTGATAACACAGTGATTATATAAAAATGACAGCAAGTCGCCTAATAAATAAAATACTGCTGAAACCAGGGTTTCCATCTCTACATTATGCTGCTATCAGATTAGGAGGAAAAAAAGTGGTGACAAAATCCTTTTATAATAGGTTAAAAAAAACTCCCATTTACACTATGCAGCATACGGTTATTTGTAGAACAATGTTGCTACACTGACATACTAGAGCCAGCACGATGGCTCAGTGGTTAGCATTGCAGTGCTGTAGTCTTGAGTTCAAATCTCACCAAGGACAACATCTGCAAGGAGTTTGTATGTTCTCCCCGTATTTGCATGGGTTTCCTCCGGGTTCTCCGGTTTTCTCCCACACTGCAAAGACATACTGATAGGGAATTAGATTGTGAGTCCCAATGGGGACAGTGATGTGTGCAAACTGTAAAACTGCGGAATAAGATAGCACTAAATAAAAAATAAAGATTATTATGATCTGACACTTCTTTATCACTAATAATGACGTCCCCAGGCTCTAACGCTGATACAAAGGTTATCTTGTTAAATGCAATTTACATACGTTTTGCAAATGTATCTCCAGGATATGCATGCTGATTGTACATGTCCATGATGTACACCCGCTTATCATCCATGAAATCTCTTGCAAACCCATTACCCTAATAAAAAGAAAAATATATAATGGTACACACACACACATATATATTTATATATATTATATATTTATTTTGCTCACTTATATAGCGCCATTAATTCCACATACTGTATATATTATATATACAGTACAGACCAAAAGTTTGGACACCTTCTCATTCAAAGATTTTTCTGTATTTTCATGACTATGAAAATTGTACATTCACACTGAAGGCATCAAAACTATGAATTAACACATGTGGAATTATATACTTAACAAAAAAGTGTGAAACAACTGAAAATATGTCTAGGTTCGTCAAAGTAGCCACCTTTTGCTTTGACGACTGCTTTGCACACTCTTGGCATTCTCTTGATGAGCTTCAAGAGGTAGTCACCGGGAATGGTTTTCACTTCACAGTTGTGCCCTGTCAGGTTTAATAAGTGGGATTTCTTGCCTTATAAATGGGGTTGGGACCATCAGTTGTGTTGTGCAGAAGTCTGGTGGATACACAGCTGATAGTCCTACTGAACAGACTGTTAGAATTTGTATTATGGCAAGAAAAAAGCAGCTAAGTAAAGAAAAACGAGTCTCCATCCTTACTTTAAGAAATGAAGGTCAGTCAGTCCGAAAAATTGGAAAAACTTTGAAAGTGTCCCCAAGTGCAGTTTCAAAAACCATCAAGTGTTACAAAGAAACTGGCTCCCATGAGGACCGCCCCAGGAAAGGAAGACCAAGAGTCACCTCTCCTTCTGAGGATAAGTTTATCCGAGTCACCAGCCTCAGAAATCGCAGGTTAACAGCAGCTCAGATTGGAGACCACGTCAATGCCACACAGAGTTCTAGCAGCAGACACATCTCTACAACAACTGTTAAGAGGAGACTTTGTGCAGCAGGCCTCATGGTAAAATAGCTGCTAGGAAACCACTGCTAAGGACAGGTAGCAAGCAGAAGAGACTTGTTTGGGCTAAAGAACACAAGGAATGGACATTAGACCAGTGGAAATCTGTGCTTTGGTCTGATGAGTCAAAATTTGAGATCTTTGGTTCCAACGACCATGTCTTTGTGCGACGCAGAAAAGGTGAACGGATGGACTCTACATGCCTGGTTCCCACCGTGAAGCATGGAGGAGGAGGTGTGATGGTGTGGGGGTGCTTTGCTGGTGACACTGTTGGGGATTTATTCAAAATTGAAGGCATACTGAACCAGCATGGCTACCACAGCATCTTGCAGCGGCATGCTATTCCATCCGGTTTGCGTTTAGTTGGACCATCATTTATTTTTCAACAGGACAATGACCCCAAACACACCTCCAGGCTGTGTAAGGGCTATTTGACCAAGAAGGAGAGTGATGGGGTGCTACGCCAGATGACCTGGCCTCCACAGTCACCAGACCTGAACCCAATCGAGATGGGGTGAGCTGGACCGCAGAGTGAAGGTAAAAGGGCCAACAAGTGCTAAGCATCTCTGGGAACTCCTTCAAGATTCTCGGAAGACCATTCCCCGTGACTACTTCTTGAAGCTCATCAAGAGAATGCCAAGAGTGTGCAAAGCAGTAATCGAAGCAAAAGATGGCTACTTTGAAAAACCTAGAATATAAGACATATTTTCAGTTGTTTCACACTTTTTTGCTAAGTATATACAGTGGGGCAAAAAAGTATTTAGTCAGTCAGCAATAGTGCAAGTTCCACCACTTAAAAAGATGAGAATTTACATCATAGGTAGACCTCAACTATGGGACACAAACTGAGTAAAAAAAATCCAGAAAATCACATTGTCTGTTTTTTTAACATTTTATTTGCATATTATGGTGGAAAATAAGTATTTGGTCAGAAACAAACAATCAAGATTTCTGGCTCTCACAGACCTGTAACTTCTTCTTTAAGAGTTTCCTCTTTCCTCCACTCATTACCTGTAGTAATGGCACCTGTTTAAACGTGTTATCAGTATAAAAAGACACCTGTGCACACCCTCAAACAGTCTGACTCCAAACTCCACTATGGTGAAGACCAAAGAGCTGTCAAAGGACACCAGAAACAAAATTGTAGCCCTGCACCAGGCTGGGAAGACTGAATCTGCAATATCCAACCAGCTTGGAGTGAAGAAATCAACAGTGGGAGCAATAATTAGAAAATGGAAGACATACAAGACCACTGATAATCTCCCTCGATCTGGGGCTCCACGCAAAATCCCACCCCGTGGGGTCAGAATGATCACAAGAACGGTGAGCAAAAATCCCAAACCACGCGGGGGGACCTAGTGAATGAACTGCAGAGAGCTGGGACCAATGTAACAAGGCCTACCATAAGTAACACACTACGCCACCATGGACTCAGATCCTGCAGTGCCAGATGTGTCCCACTGCTTAAGCCAGTACATGTCCGGGCCCGTCTGAAGTTTGCTAGAGAGCATTTGTATGATCCAGAGGAGTTTTGGGAGAATGTCCTATGGTCTGATGAAACCAAACTGGAACTGTTTGGTAGAAACACAACTTGTCGTGTTTGGAGGAAAAAGAATACTGAGTTGCATCCATCAAACACCATACCTACTGTAAAGTATGGTGGTGGAAACATCATGCTTTGGGGCTGTTTCTCTGCAAAGGGGCCAGGATGACTGATCCGGGTACATGAAAGAATGAATGGGGCCATGTATCGTGAGATTTTGAGTGCAAACCTCCTTCCATCAGCAAGGGCATTGAAGATGAAACGTGGCTGGGTCTTTCAACATGACAATGATCCAAAGCACACCGCCAGGGCAACGAAGGAGTGGCTTCGTAAGAAGCATTTCAAGGTCCTGGAGTGGCCTAGCCAGTCTCCAGATCTCAACCCTATAGAAAACCTTTGGAGGGAGTTGAAAGTCCGTGTTGCCAAGCGAAAAGCCAAAAACATCACTGCTCTAGAGGAGATCTGCATGGAGGAATGGGCCAACATACCAACAACAGTGTGTGGCAACCTTGTGAAGACTTACAGAAAACGTTTGACCTCTGTCATTGCCAACAAAGGATATATTACAAAGTATTGAGATGAAATTTTGTTTCTGACCAAATACTTATTTTCCACCATAATATGCAAATTAAATGTTAAAAAAACAGACAATGTGATTTTCTGGATTTTTTTTTCTCAGTTTGTCTCCCATAGTTGAGGTCTACCTATGATGTAAATTACAGACGCCTCTCATCTTTTTAAGTGGTGGAACTTGCACTATTGCTGACTGACTAAATACTTTTTTGCCCCACTGTACTTCCACATGTGTTAATTCATAGCTTAGCTGCCTTCAGTGTGAATGTACAATTTTCATAGTCATGAAAATACAGAAAAATCTTTGTATGAGAAGGTGTCCAAACTTTTGGTCTGTACTGTATGTTCTGAATTAATAGTAATTAAGGAAAAACGGAGCATTTTTTACTTATACAGCTGGTTATTCAAATTTCATAACTTTATTCCTTGTTATTTTTCAGTTTTATTCTAATATAATATGATCTGAAAACAGAATTTACTTAAATATTATATGTTTTAAAACATTGATCTAAAACGTAAATCTTCAGGAATTGTGTCATCACAGACAATCCCTTAAGGCTATGTGCACACGTTCAGAATTTTTAGCATTTTTTTAGCATTTTTTCGGCCGTTTTCCACCAGAAAAACGCAAAAAAAACCCCGCTTACATAAGCATCCCATCATTTTTAATGCATTCCGCATTTTTTGTGCACATGCTGCGCTTTTTCCCGTGGAAGAATCGCATTCCGGAAAAAAACGCAGCATGTTCATTTTTTGTGCGGAATCGCGGGGATTCCGCACACATAGGAAAGCATTGATCCACTTTATTCCCGCATGGGGCTATGCCCACCATGCGGGAAGTAAGCGGATCATGTGCAGTTGGTACCCAGGGTTGAAGGAGAGGAGACTCTCCTCCATGCCTTGGGAACCATATACCTGTTTAAAAAAAGAATTAAAATAAAAAAATTGCGCTATTTTCACCTTCCGGTGGCCCCCGTAGCCTTCCCGCTCCTCCAGTTCCCAGTAATGCCTTGCGACAATGACAGGTGATGACGTAGCGGTCTCGCGTGATGCTACGTCATCTGAGGTCATTGTCGTGAGGCATTACTGGGAACGGGAGCTGCCGGGAGCATCACGAGGAGCGGGAAGGCTGCGGGGGACACCAGAGGGTTAGAATATCATGAGTTTTTATTTTTTTAATTATTTTTAACATTATATCTTTTTACTATTGATGCTGCATAGGCAGCATCAATAGTAAAAAGTTTGTCACACTTGTCAAATATTATGCTTGACAAGTGTGAGCAACCTGTCAATCAGTTTTCCAAGCGACGCTACAGATCGCTTGGAAAACGCTAGCATTCTGCAAGCTACTTACACTTGCAAAACGCTAGTCTTTAGCGGGAATATGCATGTCAATTCTGCATGCGTATTTCCCACGGCAGGGAGTTGCAGAATTGCCGGAGAAATTTCCGCGGCAATTCTGCAACATATGCACATAGCCTAAATGCGAGAGCTGCTTTAACCCCAGCATGACGCTGAATCTACAGGGGAAAGCTGTGATCTGACGATCATTTTCTCTATAGATGACTGGCTGTCCATGTAATGTCATCTTTTTAGTGGGTTTCTATTCTGGTTCATGTAGCGAATTCCCCTGTTCTATGATAGCCATGTGATATAATAGAGAAACGATAAACGGCAGCTAATTATTGAGATACCGAAACAGAATCTACAGCGATCCCTGATCATAGATCATTGATCTGATGAAATGAACAGAGATGTGTAGTTTGGTACCTGATGGGCGTCCAGGTCTATTATGGTAGCCTTGGAAATTCCTTCAAGTCGCTCAAACAAGAACTATAAAAAGAAATATGTAAAGTTTATTATTGATATCTGTTTTCAGGTTACATACATACAGCGCTGACACCCTAAACTCCTACCTGCTATGAAGACCTTGATATACCATCACTCTACGATCATTAGAGGTCTGAACCTTGGGACCAATGCTAAGGCCCCATTTATATGTCCATATTTCAGGTACGTGTGGCATCAGTTTTTATCACGGATACCACACATACCCGTCGTAATCTATGATGATCTTGACATGTCCGTTTACATGGACCCTGTGTCTGAGAAAACCAAGAGGAGACATGTATGTTTTTTACTAGCAGCACGGATGACAAGGACCAATAACCTGTATGTGTTTGACATTGCAAAGTATAGGAGAAGCGTGGGCATTGATTTTTTTTTTAGCCATACCGGAAAAAATAGGGATTTTTGTGTACTCACCGTCAAATCCTTTTCTCCGGGCCATTAATTGGGGGACACAGATGTCCCCCAATGAAGCGAAGGAGAAAAAACGCATGGCTCACTGATGACACAAGGATGACACTGATGGCACACTGATCACACCAGTACCATTTTTCCGGAATCGGTATTATATGGACATGTGAAGGGGGCCTAATCCAAAGAATGAATGGACACCACATTTAGCACTGTGTTGTATTCATTGTTTTTGCTGCACAGCATTGTCAAAAACAGGTCTGCAGGGACCCGAACTTATTTTTCGAGCAGGCCAAAGACACTTGGTTAGCACATGAGCATGGTCAGATATCACTTTATCCCAGCACATTTGCTTGTCACTAGTAGAGACATATTTTGATCCCTCAAAGAAAAAAATAGCTAATATCAGCCAAACCAGAGACCCATGTATAAAACTGCACCATTTCTGGGTTTGTAGCTCTCATCAGTACAGCGCAAAGTACTGATTGGCTGTTTGAGATACCTAGACAGAGCTCAGACGTGGAACCATCTCTTACTGAAGAGACCCGAGTACACATGGAGACTTATTTACAAGGCAACACTCAATGGGAAAGAATATGCAAAGTAACGCAAAACATCCAAACCAGAGAATTATCTGTAGACTGAACTATGATTTATGTGTTTTTGGTCCAGATATGAAGCAGCATTTGAATGTGCTTATTTTGGGGGGTAAAAAGCTGTCAGTCTGCACTTAAAAATGCATTTTTTTACATTCATACTTTTACGTTCCTCACGGAAGCCCAGCGGGAAAAATGCAGCCCCCCCAAAAAAACAACACAAAACAATGAACAGTTCAATAAACACACAGTAGGCATGAGTTATCATGAGTTCACATCCATTTTGACTGAAATGTTAAAAACATTGGATTTTCTGCACAGAAAAAAGCAGCGGAAAAAAATGTGGTTACTCTACAGGGAAACTTGGACCAATGGTTTGCTTAGACCAGTAGATAGTCCCAGGAACGCTCATTCCCAGTTCTCAGCTCGTGTAAATGTGCCAGCAATCACCCGACAAATGAGTAAATGTTTGAAGGATCCTGCTAGCAGGTAAGAGGAGGTTCCCTGGCCATGGACTACCAACATGGTCACTGGACTAACGTTCCTTCAAATCTTTTTGCACAACTCTAAATGATGCATCGATGCACCCAAATCGCATTTCTAAATGCACCCCTGAAGATCCATAGATGAGATGAAGGCAGAACCTGCGGATTTCCTAAGAAAAGTGTCAACTAGTGAAGTGCACACTCAACCAAACAGTGCTGTGATGCTTTCAGCAGAACTACAAGTCCTTTAATGATGTTGGATGCTTCACGTTCATTTTAATGATTGGACTATAAACACAATTATGTGCATATAAACTTGTGCAAGTAAGAACAGGGGTGCTGCCTAATGGAACTAATGCAGAGTCCTTTTTTTCCTGAACCTGAAATGTAGACAGAAATTTGATTGGTTTCCACTGTCTAGGTTTCATCCATCCGCTGCTTCAGGTGATCTCGTATCACGGTACACTCTAGTCCTCATTGGCCCAAATGCAAATTAGAGGCTTGTCAGGTACCACTGAAAGTGGAGAGTTCCTCCATGTTTTCTCGTATGTATAGTACAGACCAAAACTTTGGACACACCTTGTGCAATTTTCATAGTCATGAAAATACAGAAAAATTGTTGAATGAGAAGGTGTGTCTAAACTTTTGGTCTGTACTGTACATGGGGGCTAACTATCATTTATACAACACCTTGTGTATCATGGTTTATAATAAAGTAATAATACCTCTTGTACTATACCTTGATAGATAACGTTATGTCAGCATATGCACAAAATCCTGCTCCTTTGTCACCGGAACAATGATGATAGCCTCCACCTTAAAAATAACGTCATATGAAACTTAAGTTAAAGGGGTTTGCCACTTTTGGGGACATATTGTTGTCCTATCCTTGGATCGGTCATTACTGATCATTATCAATATCAGATTGGTAGGGGTCCGAGACCCACTGTTCTCTACTATAGGAGCTACGATGTGCAGTTCCCAGCTGGCTGCAAAAGGAGTTCACTGTAAAAAAAAAAAGTATTGATATCTTTTACATTTTTGGTGAGATGGGAATGTAAGGAAAATAGCCATTCTGTCATCGTATTTTGAGTTTTGTTTTTCGACATGTCACTCTGACATGCCAGAGGTTTTCTAAAGCTACAGGCACTCTCTAAGGACACAATATATATAGCCCAGCATCAACATTGGCTTACAGTTAACAGTAGGATACCACATGGGTCAGTATTGGGCCCTTTTTTAATACATTTATCAATGACCTTGTAAAAGGCATATAGTGCAGAATTTCAACACTTGCAGATGATGCTAAACGCTGCAAGGTAATCAACACAGAGGAGGATAATTTAATATTAAAGAGGTATTTTTGTAAGGTGGAGACTTATAGTCATTCTTTAGGTTTTGTAACACTGTATTTAATATATTCTCTATAACAGGGACCTGATGGATGTTTAGCTGAATTGTATAGGTTTATATTTATTTAAAGGGTTATAACCAGGATTGAAAATTATCCTTTATCGATAGGATATGGGATAATTTATTGATCGCTAAAAGGCTGACCATTGGGACCCGCAGTGATCCATAAAAATAGGGCTATGTTCACACACACTGTGTTTTTTATGCGCTTTTTTCGACAGGCAAAACCTAGTTTCTTGGCAGTAAGAAACTTGCTTAAAAAAAAATCAGGTTTTGTTTAGTTTTTGTTGTGTTTTTTATTACGCTTTTTTCCTGCGTTTTTGTCTCTTGCGCATGCTGATAAAGTTTAGTGCATAAAACATAATCTGATTCTACTTCATCGGGTTTTGGCACAAATTAGCAGCAGACTGATACCTGCATTTTTTTACATTTTTTGCACCACACCTTGATATCAATGGGTGAAAAACGCTGAATGAAGCGACATGATGCATTTGGCAAAAACCAAGGTATTGCACAAAATACTGAGGATAAAAAAAACAAGGTGTGTGTATGAAATCTCATAGACTTTGCTGCTACTGTAAAATGCATTAGAAAATTTGCATTAAAAAAACACTGAAAAAACGCAATGTGTGAATAGAACCTAGGGGTCCAGCACCACAAAAACTGGGCGCTCTGCTCTGAATAGAGCGCAGCTGTCTCAGCTCTATTTATTGTCAATGAGACTGCAAAAAAAAAAAAAAAATACCTGGTTGTTTTAAGGTACCGTCACATTAAGCGACGCTGCAGCGATATAGACAACGATGCCGATCGCTGCAGCGTCGCTGTTTCGTCGTTGTGTGGTCGCTGGAGAGCTGTCACACAGACAGCTCTCCAGCGACCAACGATGCCGAAGTCCCCGGGTAACCAGGGTAAACATCGGGTTACTAAGCGCAGGGCCGCGCTTAGTAACCCGATGTTTACCCTGGTTACCATTGTAAATGTAAAAAAAAACACTACATACTTACATTCCGGTGTCTGTCGCGTCCCCCGGCGTCCGCTTCCCTGCACTGTGTAAGCGCCGGCAGCAGAGCACAGCGGTGACGTCACCGCTGTGCTGTGCTTTACTGCCAGCCGGCGCTGACACAGTGCAGGGAAGCAGACGCCGGGGGACGCGACAGACATCAAAAGGTGAGTATGTAGTGTTTGGTTTTTTTACATTTACAATGGTAACCAGGGTAAACATCGGGTTACTAAGCGCGGCCCTGCGCTTAGTAACCCGATGTTTACCCGGGTTACCAGTGAAGACATTGCTGAATCCGTGTCACACACACCGATTCAGCGATGTCAGCGGGTGATCCAGCGACGAAATAAGGTGCTGGTCTTCTAGCTCCGACCAACGATGTCACAGCAGGATCCTGATCGCTGCTGCTTGTCAAACACAACGATATCGCCATCCAGGACGCTGCAACGTCACGGATCGCTATCGTTATTGTTGATAAGTTGTTCAGTGTGAAGGTACCTTTACTCGGCTTCCTCTGGCAGCCTCACAGGCAATCCCAAGAAAAAAGAAAACAAAAAACACCAGGATTCTCATTCGATGCAAGGCAAATAAAAATTTAAATAAAAACTGATCAAAAAGTTGTATGTATACTAAGGGCAGTCTCACACGTCCAGATAATTCCGGTACCGGAAAAAATCGGTACCGGAGTTATCCGTGTCCATGTGCCCGTGAGCTCACGTAGGCCATACGTGCGGCACACGTGTGCTGCCCGTGTGGCGAGTGGGTACCACACGGAGCGTGCAGGAGACAGCGCTAAAGTTTAGCGCTATCCCCTGGATCGTGCTGAAGCCGCCATTCATATCTTCTGTGCAGCAGCTTTTGCTGCATAGAAGATATGAATAATAGTGTTTAAATGAAAGATCTATGTGTCCGCCGCCCCCCCACCCCCTGTGCGCCCCCCCGCTGTTCAGAAAATACTTACCCGCCTCCCTCGCTGCTTCCTGGTCTGGCCGCGGCTTCTAGTGTATGCGGTCACGTGGGGCCACTCATTTACACTCATGAATAGGCGGCTCCACCCCTATTGGAGGTGGAGCCGCCTATTCCTGACTGTATTCGGCGGCCCCACGTGACCGCATACAGTAGAGAAGCCGCGGCCAGACCAGGAAGCAGCGAGGGAGGCGGGTAAGTATTTTCTGAACAGCGGGGGGGCGCACAGGGGGTGGGGGGGCGGTGGACACATAGATCTTTCATTTAAACACTATTATTCATATCTTCTCTGCAGCAAACGCTGCTGCAGAGAAAATATGAATCGCGGCTTCAGCACCATGTGGGGGGGACAGCGCTTACTGTAGCGCTGTCTCCTGCACGCAAATGGACTGCAGACAGAGAATGTCCGTGTGCGGTCAGTGTTTTACACGGACCCATTGACTTTAATGGGTCCGTGTAATACGTGCGCTCCCACGAACACTATCAATGACATCTGCACAGATGCATTGATTTTAATGGGTCTACGTGTGTCAGTGTCTCCGGTACGTGAGGAAACTGTCACCTCACGTACTGGAGACACTGACGTGTGAAACCGGCCTAAAACTGTACCAATAAAAACTATAAATAGTAAAAATAAAGCGCTATCGATGGAAAAGTTCTCAGGAAATAGTGATCAAAACCGTAGTTTTTCTTTTTATACAAGAGCAATATACACTCACTGGCCACTTTATTAGGTACACCTGTCCAACTTCTTGTTAACACTTAATTTCTAATCAGCCAATCACATGGCGGCAACTCAGTGCATTTAGGCATGTAGACATGGTCAAGACAATCTCCTGCAGTTCAAACCGAGCATCAGTATGGGGAAGAAAGGTGATTTGAGTGCCTTTGAAGGTGGCATGGTTGTTGGTGCCAGAAGGGCTGGTCTGAGTATTTCAGAAACTGCTGATCTACTGGGATTTTCACGCACAACCATCTCTAGGGTTTACAGAGAATGGCCCGAAAAAGAAAAAAAATCCAGTGAGCGGCAGTTCTGTGGGCGGAAATGCCTTGTTGATGCCAGAGGTCAGAGGAGAATGGGCAGACTGGTTCGAGCTGATAGAAAGGCAACAGTGACTCAAATCGCCACCCGTTACAACCAAGGTAGGCCTAAGAGCATCTCTGAACGCACAGTGCGTCGAACTTTGAGGCAGATGGGCTACAGCAGCAGAAGACCACATCGGGTACCACTCCTTTCAGCTAAGAACAGGAAACTGAGGCTACAATTTGCACAAGCTCATCGAAATTGGACAGTAGAAGATTGGAAAAACGTTGCTTGGTCTGATGAGTCTCGATTTCTGCTGCGACATTCGGATGGTAGGGTCAGAATTTGGCGTAAACAACATGAAAGCATGGATCCATCCTGCCTTGTATGGAGCATCTTTGGGATGTGCAGCCGACAAATCTGCGGCAACTGTGTGATGCCATCATGTCAATATGGACCAAAATCTCTGAGGAATGCTTCCAGCACCTTGTTGAATCTATGCCACGAAGAATTGAGGCAGTTCTGAAGGCAAAAGGGGTCCCACCTGTTACTAGCATGGTGTACCTAATAAAGTGGCCGGTGAGTGTATACTAAGCAGTATATATTATATGTATAGGTTTGATATTGCTGTAATCATACCGATCTGCAGAATAATGTTGTTTGGCTATTTTTTGCCGTACATTTAAAAATTTAATTCTAAAAGTATTTTTTTTACAGTACATTATATGGTAAAGTGAATATGGCTTTTTGGATGGAAAATAAAAGAAAAAAGAAGTTATGGCTCTTGAAAGAAGGGGAGGATAAAACAAAAAGGGCAAGAACAGGAAACAATGGATCATTTTCTGATGAAACTTGGAAGTCCCTAACATTGTATATGAAATAGTTTTTCTAAATCAAACAACTCCTTTATCTTCAATAGAAGTTGAAGAACATTGTCATATAAAGTACCCTAAATGCTAATCTCTATTGTACACAGCAGGCACGACCCTTCAATAATCATTACAAGGAGTCATAGAATCACAGAATCATAGAATGGTAGAGTTGGACGGGACCTCCTAGGTCATCTGGTCCATCCCCCTGCTCAAAGCAGGATTCACTAAATTATCCCAGACAGAGTGATTGCAGACACGGACTAAAGGCCCCGTCACACTTAGCGACGCTAAAGCGATCCCGACAACGATACGACCTGTCAGGGATCGTTGCTGCGTCGCTATGTGGTCGCTGGTGAGATGTCAAACAGTGAGATCTTCCCAACGATCGCTGCTGCGATCTCACTGTTTGACATCTCACCAGCGACCTGTAGCGACCTGTACAACGATGTCACATGGGAGCTATTATGACGATTCAGTGTCTGAGTCGTCAACGAGGTCATTGGTAAGGTGTCAAACACAGCGATGTGTGCTACCCAGCGGGACCTCAACGATCAAAAAAAGGTCCAGGCCATTCCGACACGACCAGCGATCTCACAGCAGGGGCCTGGTCGCTGCTACGTGTCACACATAGCGAGATCGCTACTGAGGTCGCTGTTGCGTCACAAAACTTGTGACTCAGCAGCGATCTCGCTAGCGATCTCGCTTAGTGAGACGGGGGCTTTAGATCTTAAATCTTTGATGGTAAGTGACATAGAAGTACATGTTCTAATCCAATGCTTATTTTAGTAAAACAACATGCATGCTGAGACGTGTACACAACAACAGATTAGCGTCCTAGTGAAGACAGACTGAAGAACATGTAGGATATGAGAACCATGTCACTCGGTCTTTATTATTCTTCCTTATGGAGACATCTTTTGACATCTGAGGATATGTGCACACACACGGTGAGTAAACGCTACAGGTTGAATGCTGCGTACTTGCGCAGCGTCCAACCTGCAGCATCCAGATGTTACAGCATAATGGATGGGATGTTAAGCAGAGCTGTGGAGTCAGAGTCAAGGAGTCAGAGCCCCTTTTAGTGGAGTCGGTGTCATGGAAATTGAGGAGTCGGAGGTTTGGCTTACGGACTCCACAGCCCTGATTTTAAGAAATCCCATGTCCACTATGCATCCATCCGCCACTCACCTAAGGAGACGGACATGCGGCGCGTCTTTCCAGATCGCAGCATGTCTATTTCACCCGTACAATGTATTGGACGCAGTGAATCGTCACGGATTCACCTGCGTTCAATAGCCGGCAGCGCTTTGGACACAATGGACAAGTGCTGCATCCAAAGTGCTGCCAATTACTGAACGTGTGCACATATCCTTACTATTCATGAGCCAGGTAACAGAGAATGAATCTTATACTTGCCAATGTTGATTGCCCATCCTCTTTCAATAGCCAGTTTTCCAGCCTAAAAGAAAAATAGATAACTTTTGGTTCAAGCCGATGATAGAAATAGACATTATATCATTCTCAGCTGATGCCTACTGTTCTACTCCATGGACTTGATGCTGACCGTATATCTGTCATTAGAGAAGTCTAAGGTTGTATTTGTACTTTCAAGGTTTTTCCTATAAACACAACCTATCAGCTATTCACAGGTTAGGCGATAAGTGTCTGACTGCTGGGGGTTCTAATATAGGGACCCCACAATCACAAGAACAGGAACTCTGATTCTCAAGTTGGAACGAAGCAAGCACATGACTGCTCTATTTGAAGCCTATGACTCTGGCGATTTCTACAAATATAAATGGTCATCTCTAATCCTATGGACACTGATTTCATTCAGATTACAATCCAATTCCTATTACAAATGTCTCTCTTAATAGTTCGATTTGATAACTATTTAGTTTTTTTGCCTTTCTGGAAAGAATTATTTTTAAATACTCAAAATCGACTGTCTCTGGAACCTCAAGATTGGGGCTTTGCAGCTCTGTTTTGAATGGAGCGTAGGTGGGCCTTCACTCCGTTCATTGTCTGTAGGACTGCTGGGAAAAACAGAACTTAGCTATTTCCATCAGTCAAATAGACAATGAACGGAGAAAAGGTTGTGGATGCCCACCCACGCTGTATTCAGGACAGAGCTCCAGAGTCCAGATATTGCGGTTCCCGAACTTCCATCTCAGGCTCCATGGGGGTCTAAGTGGTTAAGCACCCATCAATCGGCAAGTTATGCCCGATCTATAGATGGTGAATAACCTGCCTTTTTTAAAACAACCCTTTATGATTTACATTTCAATTTATCTTGGTTATAAATGCTAATCACACACCGATTTTCTCGAACACAGAAAAAAAAATGTTTCCATCTCCTCCATTCTGTCAGATGTATTTCGTGTCAACATCAATGTCCAGTCTGAATTTTTTTGACAAACTCATTGACTTGCATGGCCGAGTGCAATCCGATTTATGGATGCCAATGGTGCATTCTGCAATTTTGTCTGGAAAAAAAAAAATCAGACATGTGCACAGCCCCATAGAATTCTGTAACATTGGTCCGAGTGTGATCTGATATTTTGTCGAGTGAAAATTCAGTCGACTGCACAAGCCCTAATCAGGGTTGGTTTTGGAATTATAACCAGAGTGATGAATTACATCTCTTGAAAAGTTTCTATTTCTGGTTGAGGTCCCTAGATGACTTTTAGCCATTATAATGACCCTTACAACGCAGGCCAAACACCAGTCATTCCAGTCTAGATATTACCACATTATGATACACACAATATATTCCTTCTACATACCATTATGGTGCCTCCTGTCTGAGTCCTGATTGGCTTTAATAGTCTTCTTTGAACTAGAAAGTTGGGAAGGAGAGCCAGCGGTAGAATCTCAGTTATGTTGGCAACTACATATGACCACTGGAAGACAAATATTGCAGTGAGGAGTTCACTTATTTATTACAGGATTCTAGCTAAAGAAAATTTTTAAAGAAAACCTTAGGTCATCATAATGTACTCCACATTCATGATCTGGAGTGGTTATGGATCTCCTGACCCAAATCCAAGTCTCATATATTCCAAAAAGGCTGTGGAGTTTGGGTCAGGAGACCAAGGACCAGTCTGGACTACGCAGTTCGTACTTGAAGCGTGATAGTCAGAAGCGTGAGTCTGGACATACTCTTATAGAAATGACGAACAGGGTCACATACAGTTAGCGGGTAACTTTTTTTTTTACAAAAAGGATGCTCCCTCCCCCCAATCACTAGAACCAAGGGATACAAGACCTCTGCTGAGTCCTGTGCCCTCTTCAGCTCTTATGCACGTACTAGATGGTGGCCCAAATCTAACGCTTCGGGCATTCTGGAATATGTGGACTGACAGAACTTGTTCAGTAAACGTGACTGAACTATGTGGCACTGTGACTGACAGAACTTATTCAGAAAACGTGACTGAACTACATGGCACTGTGACTGACAGAACTTGTTCAGTAAACGTGAGTGAACTACGTGGCACTGTGACTGACAGAACTTGTTCAGTAAACGTGAGTGAACTACGTGGCACTGGGGCTGACAGAACTTGTTCAGTAAATGTGAGTGAACTACGTGGCACTGGGACTGACAGAACTTGTTCAGTAAATGTGAGTGAACTACGTGGCACTGTGACTGACAGAACTTGTTCAGTAAATGTGAGTGAACTATGTGGCACTGTGACTGACAGAACTTGTTCAGTAAATGTGAGTGAACTTTGTGGCACTGTGACTGACACACTGTGACTGCGCCTGTCGCTGATTGGTCGCTGGGCGGCTGGTGCGACCAATCAGAGACGCGGGATTTCCATTACAGACAGACAATTATATAGTAGACTAGATGGTAGCCCGATTCTAACGCATCGGGTATTCTAGAATATGTATGTATTTTATGTATGAAGATTTTAAAATAATACATTGAATACACAGGATTCGGCCGGCCGCGACAAATTAACGAAGCGTGGTTCAAATCCTGCGCCAATTTTGGGCCGCACTGCGACTGTCGCTGATTGTTCGCGGCCGGCCACGTACTATATAGCAAGGCCACGTTGTATATAACAGCCCACGCAGTAAATAGCACAGCCACGTAGTACATAGCACAGACCACGGAGTATAGCACAGTCACGTAGTATATAACAGCCCACATAGTAAATAGCACAGCCACATAGTAAATAGCACAGCCATGTTGTATATAACAGCCCACGTAGTAAATAGCACAGCCACGTAGTACATAGCACAGCCACGTAGTATATTGCACAGCCACGTAGTATATTGCACAGCCATGTAGTATATAGCACAGCCCACGGAGTATATTGCACAGCCACATAGTATATTGCACAGCCACATAGTATATAGCACAGCCCACGGAGTATGTAGCACAGCCACGTAGTATATAACAGCCCACGTAGCATATAACACAGCTCACGTAGTATATAACAGCCCACGCACGCAGTATACAACACAGCCCACGTAGTGTATAACACAGCCCAAGTAGTGTATAACAACCCACCTAGTATATACTGTAGCACAGCCCACATAGTATATAGCACAGCCACGTAGTATATAACAGCCCACGTAGTGTATAACACAGCCCACGTAGTATATAACAACCCATCTAGTATATAGCACAGCCCACGTAGTATATAGCACAGCCACATAGTATATAACAGCCCACATAGTGTATAACACAGCCACGTAGTATATAGCACAGCCCACGTAGTATATAGCACAGCCACGTAGTATATTGCACAGCCCACGTAGTATATTGCACAGCCCACGCAGTATATTGCACAGCCCACGCAGTATATTGCACAGCCCACGTAGTATATAGCAATGTGGGCATCATATCCCTGTTAAAAAAAAAGAATTAAAATAAAAAATAGTTATATACTCACCCTCCGTCGGCCCCTCGGATCCAGGCGAGGCGTTTACCGATGCTCCTCGCGACGCTCCGGTCCCAAGAGTGCATTGCGGTCTCGCGAGATGATGACGCAGCGGTCTCGTGAGACCGCTACGTCATCATCTCGCGAGATCGTGCAGCGCCCCAGAGTCCTGGTCGTTGCAGTACTGTTGCTCCGCCACTATGGGGGGCTATGGTACGTCTGATGGCACTGAAGGGATTCATCTGACCAGGTATCACATACACCAATACATTTCACAGTCGGGCCTCCAGGGGGAGCTAAGGGTTCTATTCATTAGGCCACTCCTCACACTTTGGTAAAACTGGGGGTCAGGCAGGAAGTTAGAACAGAAAGCTGACTGAGTTGGAACCAGGCAACACCTTGTGGCAGAGGGTGTTGCAGGGGAAGATTCGGTAGGGCCCCTGTCAGGAGTGAGACCCTGACAGAGGCCTGGCAACCAGAGAGAACGTTACGGGACCGTGCCTGCACGACATTGCGGCGGTGCCCCAAGAAAGGATAAGAAGCGAGATTTATTGTGCTGAGTGAGAAACGAGATCAAACCAAGAAGGAGAAATACCAGTGGGAGTCGTGCTGTTAGACCGAGGCAACATTCTACTGAGGCGCAATTTACCGGTGGCCGGAACGCCAAGGAAGTATAGAACTCCAGGCCATACTTCAAACCTACGGCAGGACAGTCAGTTACAGGCGGGCTGTCTCACCTACATCACCTAAGCAGACATAGGGGGCACACTAGGAGAGGGGAGACTCTAGGGTCCCGGAAGAGCTCCGAGCCTACCCGTCATACGGGTGCGTCCTAACCAGAACATCAGGAAGGGACGGAGGAGAAGAACATCATCCGATCGAGTTGTGAGGGAACACGAGAAACAGACACAACAGTTGTGGGGACTATCCCGTAAGCACAGCAGGGGAGGACCGCAACACACAAGCGCTAGCAGGTAGACACTGATTTCCACCTGCAAAGGGAACTCTGGAGGTGCCATCGGACCGGCCGGACTTGCGCAGCCCGGTTAACCATATTCCGGATTGAGGCCTTTGAGACCTTCAGTAAAGAGGTAAAGAGACTGCACCCCTGTGTCCTTGTGATTGATTGCGTCCTGCACAGCACCATCACCCCCCATCCACACCTTTCATTGGGCACCCCTCAGCAGGGTCACGGGCCGGGTCTAGCCACCGTGACAACCCCAGAACAGAGACAGAGAGGCCCGGTACAGGGTACCCCTCGGCCCTGCGACGGTGGGGGCGCTGCAATCGCAATGCATGGAGCAGTCACCGGAGCGACGCGAGGAGCAGGAAAGGCCTGTTCTGGATCCGAGGGGCCCACGGAGGGTGAGTACATAACTATTTTTTTTATTATTATTATTTTTAACATTAGATCTTATTACTATTGATGTTGCATAGGCAGCATCAATAGTAAAAAGTTGGTCACACAGGGTTAATAGCAGCATTAATGGACTGCGTTACACCACGCCATAACGCGGTCCGTTAACGCTGCCATTAACCCTGTGTGAGCGCTGACTGGAGGGGAGTATGGAGCGGGCACTGACTGAGGGGAGTAAGGAGCGGCCATTTCGCCGCCGGACTGTGCCCGTTGCTGATTGGTCGCGGCATAATGGCCACAACCAATCAGCGACTTGGGATTTCCGTGACAGACAGAAAGACAGACAGACAGACAGAAAGACAGAAGTGACCCTTAAGGCCCCGTCTCACATAGCGAGATCGCTAGCGAGATCGCTGCTGAGTCACAAGTTTTGTGACGCAACAGCGACCTCAGTAGCGATCTCGCTATGTGTGACACGTACCAGCGATCAGGCCCCTGCTGTGAGATCGCTGGTCGTGTCGGAATGGCCTGGACCATTTTTTGGTCGTTGAGGTCCCGCTGACATCGCTGAATCGGTGTGTGTGACACCGATCCAGCGATGTCTTCACTGGTAACCAGGGTAAACATCGGGTTACTAAGCGCAGGGCCGCGCTTAGTAACCCAAAGTTTACCCTGGTTACCAGCGTAAATGTAAAAAAAACCAAACAGTACATACTCACCATCTGATGTCCGTCAGGTCCCTTGCCGTCTGCTTCCTGCTCTGACTGAGATCCGGCCGTACAGTGAGAGCAGAGCGCAGCGGTGACGTCACTGCTGCGCTCTGCTCTCACTGTACGGCTGCACTCAGTCAGAGTGGGAAGCAGACGGCAAGGGACCTGACGGACATCAGATGGTGAGTATGTACTGTTTGTTTTTTTGGTAACCAGGGTAAACATCGGGTTACTAAGCGCGGCCCTGCGCTTAGTAACCCGATGTTTACCCTGGTTACCCGGGTGCTGCAGGGGGACTTCGGCATCGTTGAAGACAGTTTCAACGATGCCGAAGTCGTTCCCCTGATCGTTGGTCACTGGAGAGAGCTGTCTGTGTGACAGCTCCCCAGCGACCACACAGCGACTTACCAACGATCACGGCCAGGTCGTATCGCTGGTCGTGATCGTTGGTAAATCGCTATGTGAGACGGGGCCTTTAGACAATTATATAGTTGATGAGACTACTGAGTCGGGAGATTGTGGACACTCTGTCCATTGTGGTTCATGCTCAGACCGAGTTTATGGACGTCTGTAGGAGCCCTAAAGGTACCTTCACACGAAACGACTTTGTAACGATATCGCTAGCGATCCGTGACGTTGCAGCGTCCTCGCTAGCGATATCGTTTAGTTTGACACGCAGCAGCGATCAGGATCCTGCTGTGATGTCGCTGGTCGCTGAATAAAGTTCAGAACTTTATTTGGTCGTCCGATCGCCGTGTATCATCGTGTTTGACACCAAAAGCAACGATACCAGCGATATTTTACACTGGTAACCAGGGTAAACATCGGGTTACCAAGCGCAGGGCCGCGCTTAGTAACCCGATGTTTACCCTGGTTACCAGCGTAAAAGTAAAAAAAACAAACAGTACATACTCACCTGCGCGTCCCCCAGCGTCTGCTTCCTGACACTTACTGAGCGCCGGCCCTAAAGTGAAAGTGAAAGCACAGCGGTGACGTCACCGCTGTGCTGTTAGGGCCGGAGCTCAGTCAGTGTCAGGAAGCAGACGCTGGGGGACGCGCAGGTGAGTATGTACTGTTTGTTTTTTTTACTTTTACGCTGGTAACCAGGGTAAACATCGGGTTACTAAGCGCGGCCCTGCGCTTAGCAACCCGATGTTTACCCTGGTTACCCGGGGACCTCGGCATCGTTGGTCGCTGGAGAGCGGTCTGTGTGACAGCTCCCCAGCGATCAAACAGCGACGCTGCAGCGATCGGCATCGTTGTCGCTATCGCTGCAGCGTCGCTTCGTGTGAAGGTACCTTTAGATATAATGGTTGAGGCACTTGTATTAGCACCCATAGCAAAAGCAAAAACATAAGAAATATAGGGTCGATTCTGTTTTTGGTTTTCTGTTTGTTTTTTTAGTTCATTATGGACAGGATTCCAGATGTTTTAGCTGTATTCTCCATTTGCGACTTTTTGAAAAGCTACTAAATTTTTTGCCCAAATGTTCTCCATTTCCTACTGGAGTTATTTCATGGAAGTTAAAAAAGTAATAAAAAAAGGTTAAAAACAAAAATGAAGAACATTTTCCGCAGAGGATTTTTTTTTTTTTTGTCTTCAGCCGCATATGTTATTTTGAAGAATTTGTCATAAAAGCCGGCAACAAAGACCACAAGACAAAAATGAAAACTCACTAGAAAATTCCACAAATGATGAATCAGAGATTATGTTTGTGTTTTAAGTTAAAAAAAAATACACTACCTTTAATGTATTTAAGTAGCTTCTCGTATGTACCACCAGTAAGTCATCTTCTGTTGCCTCCTTTGCAGTTACAATAGTGTCATCTGTGATTAACTTTTCATCTAAAAGGGAAACAATTACAAAAAATTAAAGGTGTTGTCCTCCTTTGGGAACAACATTTTTTTTAACTTTAATCTATTTATTTTGAGGCTAAAAATCATTTTTGGAAATTAGTTTTACACACTCTGCCCCTATTACCATCCAATACAGGTGAGTCAGTTTAGACCTACACAGATCCAACATTAAAGGGGGTCACCCGGTCACAACATATTGATGAAAAACGGTAATAGTAGGATATGTCAGAAACATGAGATTGGTGGGGATATGACACTTGGCATTCCCACCAACTGACTGTGCACGGAGCAGCTTTATTCAGTGTGTAGCAGCCGCTGCCTAGTACTGATGCACAGCAAGTTGTTCTGCAGCGCCCGGCACACTGAATGCAGCCGTACATTGCAGATCCGTTACGTTTTTACACAGCACAGACCTGGACCATGAACCGAGATTGCTCGCAGTAAACTAAATAATTACCCCTGAGAAAGTTGATGATTCTTCCCCATCTGCCGAAGTCAAACGGATGAAGCTTCTCCAGTCCCATAAATGTGATATTATAATCGGTAGAATATACAATCGGCCAGAGACTTGCAGGGATGTCCTCATACAGTCTAGTCTCATGAGGCCTAGGAAACACATCCAAGCATTTCATCATTACTTTAATTATATTACATTAGTATTTTCTTGGTGGCTTTATTCTGCTTCCTATGAAAAGTGGGTAAGTCATTAAACTGTATCTCGCCATAACTGCACTTGAACAAATCGTCTGAAATGGAGAATTCATCAAGTCCTTTTTGAGAGAAAACTGGAGTAGAAAAGTTGAGAATTTCTGCGCAACTGGGAGCTGAAAAATGCACCAAATTTTTAGAAGGTGCACAACACCTGATGAATTTGAAACGTTTTTCTCCATCAGACCCTGAAGACTGTAACAAGTGTAGAACTTGGCACTCAGAAGGATAATTGATTATATCATTATTTGTGACTGTAGTCCAAAATTAAATGCTTTTCTGCGTCCTACAGTGGTGGATACCACGTCTATGCCATTGCGCCGAGTGTCTTTACATTTGTTTCCCACAATCTGTGTTCGTGATGAAGGTCTATTGTTTGGACCAAAATTTTAGATTTTGGATTGCAATCACAAATAAAGACAAAATCCATTATCCTTCTGAGTTCCAAGTTCTACATTTCCGGCATTACGGAACAGAATCTTACTTGGACACCTATTTACCTTCTTTGCCCCTTGTCTCATTAGCTCCGGGGCTTGACGATGACAACTTTTGCGTGTGACACAAGTCATGTGGCCATAGCTTGCTATGAGACGGTGCTGCAACCACAACGAGCAAGTTGCAAAAAATCCAAATGCTTCTGAACTTTTTGCAACTTGTTTGTCGCGGTCACCTAAGTTTGGTTTTCCTTGTATGCAACAAAACCCCGAACCCAACAACTATTATGTTGAGAGCAAAAGAAGAAAAAAAAAAAGAAAAAAGAAACCGCACCGCTGAAGTGCACTTACCCCGTGGGGTGGGAGATATCCTTGCTGTGAGACTCCTTAATTCTCATATAACGGCCTCTATAGGTGCGTCATCCAGAAGAAATCAATCAATGTGTGAAGTAGAGGAAAAAGTTGGTGCGCACTCTTGGGTCCGTTTAAAATCCTTGCTTTATTGGAACATCAATGAAAAGACAAACAGGCGGGAGACTACGTGCGGGATGAACAGGACTACAGCCGTTTCACGCAATACTGCGCTTCTACAGGTCCCAATGGTGGACGGAAATAGGGGGGTGTGTTTTATAGTATATCTTTGGCATTATTACCTGCCCCTTTTCCGTGCGTCATGGGCGATACAGAACTCCCTATTTGTAACATTACACAGATAAAATATAAAATATAAAACATACATGGGTGCTCAATTAAAAATACGTGGTATGTATAAACCTTTTTTCAATAAAGAGCGCAAGAGCAAAAGTTAAATGCAGCCGAGAAACATTTTACATCATTATTAAGAGATCCACTTACAAGAAAACCGACATGTCAATGCGTTCATTTAGTCCCATCGGACCTGTAGCGCTCGTGCGCATTATCCACTGTGCTTCACTTCTCAGAAGGAGCCGATTTACATCGCCTCCCTGTGTTGGTGAGTGAACCCTTTGTATGCCCGCAAAGCGGAATGTCTGAACATTACCTGAGTGAAATTGGCGTACATGATTTATCAGGCGAGGGACGCCTTTTCCTGTCCGAACTGATGCGAAATGTTCTTTTATTCGGATATATAATGGGCGAATAGTTTTACCTATGTAGTAAAAGCCGCACGAACAGAATAAAACATAGACTACATAGTTGGTTTTACAAGAGATAAAATCTCTTATTTGTTGGTTGATTGGTCCTATTTGGACAGTATTTCCTGTCATATGTTGTGGGCACAGGCTACAGTGTCCACATTTGAAATTCCCTTTCGGGGTATCTTTATTAAGCCAATTGGAACGATCGGTAGTGATACGGTTCCGTACCAACATGTCTCTTATGTTTTTGCTGCGGCGGCTAGCGAAAAGGGGTCCTTCCTGTAGTCTGCTGGTAAGTTCTCCATCTTTTCCCAGGATATGCCAGTTTTTTCTGATTATGGATCTGATGTGAGTATCCATTGGACCATATTTGAAACTAAAAATGAACTGCTTTTCTTTATTTGTTTGTCCTTTTTTGTTACGAACAGATTTAGCATTAGAGTCCTCCTTAGTGGCTTTATCCAAAGCTTCATCAAGCAGAGAGTTTGGATATCCGCGATTTTGAAAACGCTTATATAAATCATGTGATTGTCTTATAAAACCACTGGGGCTGCTGTTAATTCTTTTAACTCTTAAAAACTGACTGAATGGTAGGGCTTGTTTAGTGTAAAAGGGGTGGGCACTTTGAAAATGCAAGAGCGCATTTGAAGCAGTGGGCTTGCGGTAAACCTCAGTATTAATTCTACCCTCATTTATATTTATTTTTACATCTAGGAACTCTAAATTTTGGTTGCCATAGTGAGAGGTAAATTTCATGTTTAGACAATTACTGTCTGATAGAAAATTAACAAAATTACTGAAGTCCTCTGCTGTCCCATCCCAGATGACTAGGACATCATCCACGTATCTTATAAAGAGTTTTATATATCGAAGAAAGAGATTAGTGCTGGAATATACGTATTTGTCCTCAAAATATGCTAAAAAGAGGTTTGCCAGGGTACATGCGACTGATGTGCCCATGGCTGTACCTTCACGCTGTATATACCAGCGTGCGTCAAATTGGAAGGCATTATGTTTGAGGACAAATGCTAGGCTTTCGCAGATAAAATTGATGGTTTGAGAGTCCGTGGGGGTTTTTTGTAAGATTTCTCTTATTACTTTTACCCCTAGGTCCTGAGGTATCCTAGTGTACAAGCTTTCCACGTCTATTGACCCCAAGCTGAAAGTTTCTTGCCATGTAAAATCACCTATTGTTCGTAGGAGGTGGTTTGTATCTTTTATGTACGATGGTATATCTTGTAAAAGTGGGCGTAATAACCAATCAAGGTATCTAGATAGTGGCTCTGTTAAGGAGCCCACTCCCGATACAATAGGACGACCTGGCGGATTATTTAAAGATTTATGGACCTTGGGCACGTGGTACCAATGAGGTTTATTTGGTGAATCTGGGATCAATTTCTCTGCCTGTTTTTTAGACAATATACCCCTTTCTACGTATATTCTCAATAGTGTTCTTAACTCACTCTGATGTTTGAGTGTAGGATCATTTTTTATCCTCTCATAGGTGGAACTATCTGTGAGCTGTCTCTGCGCCTCAGCCAAATAATAATTTTTTGTTAATAAGACTATATTTCCCCCTTTATCTGATGCCCGTACTACTATATCTTGCCAGCCCTGGATTTCTTTGAGCGCTTTATTTTCCATATTGGTTAAATTAGAAGGCATTGTTTTATATAGTAATGCTTCTATGTCTTTATTGACCTGCGCTTCAAAAATATCGATAGGGTTACCCGGGGAAATTGGGGGCATGAAAGTGGATTTAACCCCTCCCAGAAACGGTTGTGTTGGAATATCTCGTGTATCGGTTAATTTCACCTCGGGGTCAGTTAATTTCAACAATGTGAGGGCATCATTTTGTGTGTCATCTTGGTTTCCCGAAACCATGAAACCAAGAGGACCCACCTGGCAAGGTACCTCTCCTGTCGGAACGGCGCCTGTGTTTTTATTAGTGGTTTTAAACATCTTAAACAAATGTATTTTACGTACTGCTTTATATAAATCAATTTTGAACTCCACCACATCGAAGGGCTCAGGTATACAGAAATTAAGACCTTTTGATAAGACTGAATAGTGGGACGTGTTGAGGTCGTGATCAGTCAAATTAATTACTGTATTCGGTGACTGGAGCTCTATGTTGCTGGTCTCCATGACACCTGCTTCCTTTTCCCTTTTCTTTGCATTTTTGCTGCGGTGCCGTCGACCTCCACGTCGTGTGCGTCTTCTAAAGGGAGGGATCGTGAAAGTTGCAAAACAATGCCTTCTAATTTAACCAATATGGAAAATAAAGCGCTCAAAGAAATCCAGGGCTGGCAAGATATAGTAGTACGGGCATCAGATAAAGGGGGAAATATAGTCTTATTAACAAAAAATTATTATTTGGCTGAGGCGCAGAGACAGCTCACAGATAGTTCCACCTATGAGAGGATAAAAAATGATCCTACACTCAAACATCAGAGTGAGTTAAGAACACTATTGAGAATATACGTAGAAAGGGGTATATTGTCTAAAAAACAGGCAGAGAAATTGATCCCAGATTCACCAAATAAACCTCATTGGTACCACGTGCCCAAGGTCCATAAATCTTTAAATAATCCGCCAGGTCGTCCTATTGTATCGGGAGTGGGCTCCTTAACAGAGCCACTATCTAGATACCTTGATTGGTTATTACGCCCACTTTTACAAGATATACCATCGTACATAAAAGATACAAACCACCTCCTACGAACAATAGGTGATTTTACATGGCAAGAAACTTTCAGCTTGGGGTCAATAGACGTGGAAAGCTTGTACACTAGGATACCTCAGGACCTAGGGGTAAAAGTAATAAGAGAAATCTTACAAAAAACCCCCACGGACTCTCAAACCATCAATTTTATCTGCGAAAGCCTAGCATTTGTCCTCAAACATAATGCCTTCCAATTTGACGCACGCTGGTATATACAGCGTGAAGGTACAGCCATGGGCACATCAGTCGCATGTACCCTGGCAAACCTCTTTTTAGCATATTTTGAGGACAAATACGTATATTCCAGCACTAATCCCTTTCTTCGATATATAAAACTCTTTATAAGATACGTGGATGATGTCCTAGTCATCTGGGATGGGACAGCAGAGGACTTCAGTAATTTTGTTAATTTTCTATCAGACAGTAATTGTCTAAACATGAAATTTACCTCTCACTATGGCAACCAAAATTTAGAGTTCCTAGATGTAAAAATAAATATAAATGAGGGTAGAATTAATACTGAGGTTTACCGCAAGCCCACTGCTTCAAATGCGCTCTTGCATTTTCAAAGTGCCCACCCCTTTTACACTAAACAAGCCCTACCATTCAGTCAGTTTTTAAGAGTTAAAAGAATTAACAGCAGCCCCAGTGGTTTTATAAGACAATCACATGATTTATATAAGCGTTTTCAAAATCGCGGATATCCAAACTCTCTGCTTGATGAAGCTTTGGATAAAGCCACTAAGGAGGACTCTAATGCTAAATCTGTTCGTAACAAAAAAGGACAAACAAATAAAGAAAAGCAGTTCATTTTTAGTTTCAAATATGGTCCAATGGATACTCACATCAGATCCATAATCAGAAAAAAATGGCATATCCTGGGAAAAGATGGAGAACTTACCAGCAGACTACAGGAAGGACCCCTTTTCGCTAGCCGCCGCAGCAAAAACATAAGAGACATGTTGGTACGGAACCGTATCACTACCGATCGTTCCAATTGGCTTAATAAAGATACCCCGAAAGGGAATTTCAAATGTGGACACTGTAGCCTGTGCCCACAACATATGACAGGAAATACTGTCCAAATAGGACCAATCAACCAACAAATAAGAGATTTTATCTCTTGTAAAACCAACTATGTAGTCTATGTTTTATTCTGTTCGTGCGGCTTTTACTACATAGGTAAAACTATTCGCCCATTATATATCCGAATAAAAGAACATTTTGCATCAGTTCGGACAGGAAAAGGCGTCCCTCGCCTGATAAATCATGTACGCCAATTTCACTCAGGTAATGTTCAGACATTCCGCTTTGCGGGCATACAAAGGGTTCACTCACCAACACAGGGAGGCGATGTAAATCGGCTCCTTCTGAGAAGTGAAGCACAGTGGATAATGCGCACGAGCGCTACAGGTCCGATGGGACTAAATGAACGCATTGACATGTCGGTTTTCTTGTAAGTGGATCTCTTAATAATGATGTAAAATGTTTCTCGGCTGCATTTAACTTTTGCTCTTGCGCTCTTTATTGAAAAAAGGTTTATACATACCACGTATTTTTAATTGAGCACCCATGTATGTTTTATATTTTATATTTTATCTGTGTAATGTTACAAATAGGGAGTTCTGTATCGCCCATGACGCACGGAAAAGGGGCAGGTAATAATGCCAAAGATATACTATAAAACACACCCCCCTATTTCCGTCCACCATTGGGACCTGTAGAAGCGCAGTATTGCGTGAAACGGCTGTAGTCCTGTTCATCCCGCACGTAGTCTCCCGCCTGTTTGTCTTTTCATTGATGTTCCAATAAAGCAAGGATTTTAAACGGACCCAAGAGTGCGCACCAACTTTTTCCTCTACTTCCAACAACTATTATTATTATTCATAATTATAACGCCATTTATTCCATGGCGCTTACATGTGAGGAGAGGTGTACATAATAAAAAACGAGTACAGTAATCTTATCAATAAAAGTCTCGACTGATACAGAAGGAGAGAGGACCCCTGTTTTTCAATCTAGCAGTCAGTGAAAAATGGACAGCACTCGGATGCAAGAAGGATGCGATCAGTGTCCTGTCCCAGTTTTTCAACAGATCTGCAGACTTTCATTAGCGAGTTTGACCATGACTCGGATCAAAATTAGACCTTTGTTGTATTTTTCTTTGCGTGGACACTCATGCACGTGAATGGAGTTTAATGGCTACGTGTTCTATCCATGAAAAATACCAAAATACCGATACAACACGGACGTCTGAATGAGGCCTTATTAAGCATGCTGGCGGCCATGAATTCTCCATCTCCGTACTCCAGTGTACCACATCCCCTTATATAACGTCTGGCCGGCCTAAATGCTTGCATTTATTGACCAGCAAACTCAGTGTCTGCCTTCCTATGCCCAGAACATCCATACCATTACTGTATAGCCGGATCCCAGAAATCTGCAACCCTCTCCATTTCTGCAGATCCCCAGTAACCTGCATTCAGCCCCAGCCTTCCTATTGTTACCCAGGCAGCTTGCCTCCCTCCCATCCTGCCTATATGTGGAGCAGCAGCTGCATGCCCCTGTCTATCCATACACTGACAGGCCGCCTGCTCGCCCTCCATGTAACATTTCCCCCTCTCTGATTACTTACATGTTGTTTCCTTCCGTGGGGCTGGTCTCCTCCTCCAGCACATGAAGTCACGATAAGGCAGGGTTATGCACTTGTCATTGTGACGTCATGAAATGTGCTACACATATCGAAAGAGAACTGTGAGCTGCAGGAAATGTGAGAGCTTTGAGTGTTCTGTGGTTGAGCACGCTGCCGGCCTATGTACAAGAGGCGACATGGCCACTATAGCCTCCAAACAATATGTGCACCCTGTGCATCTGCAAAGGGACAGGGGCTGCATTCGCAACCGACTTTTGGGCCAAGTGGTTCATTGGGTCCATATAAGAATACCCGCAGTATTAGAGGCCCATGATAGTTGGGGGCACTGTTGGAGATTTGGAATTGGGGTCCAGGAGCTTCAAATTGCACCTCTGGACATGGGCTCTATGGAGCTCTGGATATTGCCGCTTCACAGGGGGCCACCACTATCTTTGTCTGCTATAGTTTCCAAGGGATTTTCACCCAACTGTTCTAGGCTCCTAACAACCTAACGGCTAAATTATGCATCATGAACTAAACAAATTTGTTGAGGGATAAAAGTGTAAAAAAATAAGTTATACTCACACGATGTCTGCTTCAGGCAGATCTTCTCTAAAACCCACCTTAGAAAGTGCTCGGAAAAGAGGGAGCGTCATTTGAGTTTTTGAATGCAAAATTTTTTGGAACTATTAGTGAACACTATGTCACGTTTGGAGAGCCCCTGATGTGCCTAAACCGTGAAAACCCTCCACAAGTGATGCCATTTTGGAAACTAGACCCCTCAAGGAACATATTTAGATGTGTAGTGAACACTTTGAACCCCCAGGTGTTCGCAGAAGTTTATAACGTTGAGCAGTGAAAATAAAAAAGAAAATCACATTTACCCCATAAAAATGTTTTTTAGCCCCAAATTTTGGATTTTCATACAATTTGTTGTACAATTTCTCCTGAGTACATCAATAACCCATATGTGGCAGAAAAGTACTTTTGAGGCACAGAGCACAGCTCAGAAGGGAAGAAGTGCCATATTGGAGTTCAGATTTTGCTGGAATGGTTTGAGGGTGCCATGTCACATTGGTGCAGCGCCCCAGAGTCCTGGTCGCTGCAGTAATGTCTTTCTTCCACCAGGGGGAGTGATATTACGTCTGAAGGCAATAAAGGAGACCTCTTTACCAGGTATCACAAACCACACAACACACTTCACACTCCAGGCCGCCAGGGGGAGCTATGCTTCTATCTATTAGGGCACTCCTCACAGTTAGGTAAAACTGGTGGTTTGGTTAGGAAGTGAGTCAGAAGTTGACTGGGCTTCACCCAGTTAGACCCCGACGGAGTTTGGCAGAAGCTGGCTGGAGTGAGCTCCAGCCAGATCCAGACTGCGGTGTGAGGAGGACGAGGGTCCACGGAGCTGCGCCTGCCCCACGTGCGGCAGCATCCTAAGAAAAAGACATTGAAGAGAAGTGTATTGCAGTGAGTGAGAAACGAAGTCATAGCAAAAGGAGAGGAAACCAGAAGGAATTCTGCCCTGTGAAAGGCTGCCTCCTTCTGAAGCGCAGGATCCCGGTGGCCAGAATACTGAGGGAGTAAGGATCTCTACACTTTACTTCAGAGACTGGCAGGACAGTTAATTCCACGTTAGCTGCCCGACCTTATATCCAGGAGGCACGGTGGCAACTTGTAGAGGCCGGGGCGTCGTAGGGTCCCTGTAAAAAGCCTCAGGCCATCAGTCATACGGGTTTGTCCTATCCTATCCATCAGGGGGACAGAGAGAAAGAGACTTAACATCTCCAATAGTTGTGAGGACCTTACCGAGAAGCTCAGCAAGGAGGTACTACAACACCCAGGCGCTAGAGCAGGGGTCCCCAACCTGTAGCTCAGGAGCCACATGTGGCTCACGAGCCCGTGATGTGTGGCTCGCGGCTGCTTGCCAGCTTGGTGCATTAGCACCAGTTGTAAATAACTATTAAGAGCAGATCTCTAAATGGTGACTTTTATGTGTAGCCCTGTGCAGAAGAGCAGATCTGAATGGAGGCGAGATAGGAAACCGTGGAGCTTGGCATACTACCTTGGTGTCATTTCAGTGGAAAAGCTTTGGTTGTCATTATACCAGTAATGGAGGCTCTCGGTATCACTACTGTGAGTGAGGAAGGAGCTGGTTGTGGCTCACGACCCTCTTTCATAGCTGGATGTGGCTCTCAAGGTCAGAAACGTTGGGGACCTCTGCGCTAAAGGAAGGTTATTGAATTACACCTGGATAAGGGGACTCTCTGGATTTGCCTTCAGACCGGCCGGACTCTGCCTACCCTGTGGTCCGTACCCTGGACTGTGGACACTGAAGCCTTCAGTAAAGGTAAAGAGACTGCAACCTCATGTCCTCGTTATTCACTGCACCTCACACCATCCGCCATCTACACTCTGGGAAGCCCTGGGGATATCCTTCACCTGTGGGAAGGTATACCATCTAGCTGCCATAACATCACCCCAGCGGACCCCTAAGCAGCGTCGGTCACCCTGACCGAATACCAGAGGTGGCATCACGAACACTATCCCTTTAAAGACCTTTCCCCAATTATCACGGACGTTTCCCCTAGGGCCACGGACCGGGTCAGCCACCGTGACATCCCCGCAGAATATCGAAGGACCCGGTACCGAGTACCCCGCTGCCCTACAGGGGGGGCGCTACATTGGCAGAGGCCCTGAGGTGCCAGAACAACAGAAACCCTCTATATGTGAATTAATTTTACAAACTACATCCCCCATTGAATTCATCTAGGGGTGCAGTGATCATATTGACACCACATGTGCCTCTGAGTTTTATACCACTGAGAGGTGAAGAAAGAATAAATGACATTTTTATTATAAGCATATTGCTATGCTTTATACCTGTCAGTGCTGCACTTATATCAGCTAGTGAGACCATGCACTGCCCATGATCTAACTGGCTTGCAAGCCTTGGTGATCCGGATGTTGTCATGATGACATTGGGTCATCATGGTAACAATAGGTCCCTTGCTATGACATCGCAAAGCCGCCAATCTGAGAGAGGGAGTCCTCTCCCTCTCTTCTAAATGCTGCTATCGATATCGGGGATAAACTGCTGGGATCAGTGTGGGCACCGGTCCTGGCAGTGAGTGCCGGGTGTCAGTTGTCATGTCAGCTGAACACCCGGTGGAAATAGAGCGGACAGCTCCTGGCGTAAAATTGCCATGACTTATCCATACATTCAAGGTCGGGAAGTACTTCCCAACCTGGATACGTCTAAGGTCGTGATGGAGTTAAAAATTATGCCATAACATTATGATTGACAAGGGTCTAACCATTGGGACTTGCTGATCTGGAAAACAAAGGTGCAGAGATCTCTTCAGCAAAAAATATGTGATCCCACCGTGAGTAGCATGTACAGGCACATTAAGGCTAGGGTCACATCACCATTTTTTTCTAATTTGACAAAATCGGTCTCATTATGCTGATCAGAGTGTGATCTTGTCTTCTAAGAAGTGGAGAAAAAAAAACGTTTCTCAACCTTCTCTATATTATATGTCTGGGAAAATTGTTATCCGAGTGTGGTCCAATGTTTTTCACAGACCCATAGAGTTGAATGGGCGAGTGCCATCCGATACTTGGAGGCAAATCATGCATGCTGAGATTTTTTTTCCCAGAACAATTCAGTCAAAGGAAAAAAAAAATCGGACGGCTGCACAGCCCAATAGTGTAACATGGCCCCTTAGATGTTGCTGTCAATAATGACTACGGCATCTAGATCATTAACAGTGTGGGGCTCCCTCTTTAACCCCATCGACATCCTCAGATCATGATTGTGTAGTCTTGATGATTGCCATGGTAATTCATGGCCAAGAAATGGCCTTAGAGTCTGCCGGCCATAGTGGCTGGTTCAGAAGTTAGCAACATTTAGGTGATGATAATAACACTAGATGGTGACCCGATTCTAGCGCATCGGGTATTCTAGAATATGTATGTAGTTTATTTATGAAGATTTAAGAATAATGCAATGAATACACAGGATTCGGCTGGCCGGGCGCGACCAATTAGCGAAGTGTGGTTCAAATCCCGCGCCAATTCTCGGCCAGACTGCGCCTGTCGCTGATTGGTCGCAGGGCGGCTGGGCGCGACCAATCAGTGAAGCGGTGTTTAAATCCCATGCCAATATCCCTGATTGGTCGCGGCCTGCCGGGCGCGACCAATCAGCACAGTGTGGTTCAAATCCCGCGCCAATTCACGGCCGAACTGAGCCTGTCGCTGATTGGTCGTGCTCGGCCGGGCGCGACCAATCAGTGAAGCCAGGGCCGGCTCCAGGTTTTTAGGGCCCTGGGCGAAAGAGTCTCAGTGGGCCCCCCCTTTAACACATACCACGATTCATGATGCACAGATACAGCAGAGAAATATAGCACAGCCACATAGCATATAACACAGCCTATGTAGTATATAACAGCCCACGTAGCATATAGCACAGCCACGTAGCATACAACACAGCTCACTTAGTATATAACACAGCCCACATAGCATATAGCACAGCCACGTAGCATATAACACAGCCACGTACTATATAACACAGCCCACGTAGTATATAGCACAGCGACGTAGTATATAGCACAGCCACGTAGTATATAGCACAGCCACGTAGTATATAACACAGCCACGTAGTAAATAGCACAGCCACATAGTATATTGCACAGCTACGTAGTATATAACACAGCCCACGTAGTATATAACACAGCTCAAGTAGTATATAACACAGCTCACGTAGTATATAGCACAGCCCACGTAGTATATAGCACAGTCCACACAGCATATAGCACAGCCCACGTAGTATATAGCACAGCCCACGTAGTATATAGCACAGCCCACGCAGTAAATAACACAGCTCACGTAGTATATAACACAGCCATGTAGTATATAGCAGTGTGGGCACCATATCGCTGTTAAAAAAAGAATTAAAATAAAAAATAGTTATATACTCACCTTCCGGCGGCCCCCGAATCCAGCCCAGGCCTTTAGCGATGCTCCCGCCAGGTTCGTTCTCAGTGATGCTTTGCGGCAATAACCCGTGATGATGTAGTGGTCTCGTGAGACTGCCGGAAATGCCGGAAGGTGAGACTATCAACAATTTTTTTTAATTATTATTTTTAACATTATATCTTTTTACTATTGATGCTGCATAGGCAGCATCAATAGTAAAAAGTGAAGCGGTGTTTAAATCCTGCCCCAATATCACTGATTGGTCTCGGCCGGCCGGGCGAGACCAATTAGCGACGCGGGATTTCCGTTACAGACAAACAGACGGAAATGGACCTTAGACAATTATATATATAGATTTTTCTTTCCCGTCATGTCACTAAACATCATAGCAGTTCTGAATATGTTGAGCGGTGCCATTTTAAAATGGTAACACTTTTGTTTGTTTTTTTCAATATATAGGTCCCCAAAACTGAATAGGTCCCTAAAAAAGCAAATTTTGCAAATTTCCTTGAACAAATGAAAAATGACCGCTACAATTTTAAAGCTTCTAACATCCTAACAAAATAAAAGAACATTTCACAAATAGTGCCAATGTTAAGCGGACATGAGGAAAATGTTATTAACTACTTTGTGCGGTATGACGATCTGCATAAAATCAAATTTCTGAAATTTTTTATAAATAAACGCAAAACATATAGAACTAAATTTACCACTATCATCAAAATATAATGAGTCATGAAATAACAATCTCAAATATACTGGGATATGAAGAAACATTCTGGAGTTATTACTAATTGATACTGTTGTGTTATACAGATGATGAGCAAAATACAGTAAATAAAGGCTATGCAAGGAATGGAGACGATTGTAAAAATAATTGTATATAAGTTAACAAGATGAGCACAAATAAGAATACATACTAGACCAGCAGAGATCATTTGTCTAAATGGTTAATGATTATGTAGCTAGTAAAAGTAGCGTTTCTCCATTGGTTGGAAGTCCACAAAAGTTAATAAACTAGTGATAATAGCATGTAATTGAAATGCCAGAGCAACCAATGGAGAAACGCTACATTTACTAGCTACATATTCATTAACCATTTAGATATATGATCCTGACACATGTCAGGTTTGAAAAAATGTGACCTAGTCACTAAAGGATTAAAAAAAATGTGTCCAGGATTCCAAAAGTTCACATTTTCTAGGTTTTCCATACAAAATAGTTACAAAAAAATAAGAGAATGGTGCAGAAAATAAAAATAATCTGAATCTGTCGTTGACAAAAAAAGACAGCAGGGAAATGGTAAGAACTTGAACAGCTAAGGCAGGTTTCACATTTGCGGTTGTTGCCGAAGCGTTTGTACTGCATATAAACGCATGCGTTTTGTTTTCCTATATTTAACATTAAAACGCATGCGTTTTTGTTTTCTCGCGTTTTGCCGCATTTGACGCCGCATGCGTTTTTTCGTCGTTTGCGGCTTGGCGCGGAAATGCAACATGTAGTAATTTCTAGAGGCGTCTATTTGCCGCCAGGAAATGCATGCGGTCGATTGCGACAAAAAACGCATTGCTGTCTATGTAAACGCATGCGTTTTTAAGCACATGCGTTTGGTTGCGTTTTTGAACGCATGCGTTTCAATAGAGAAAAACAAGTTTAGACACTGATAAGCCACCCCCCCCACCATCAAGGTGATAAAGGGATCCAAACCCTAACCCTAACCCTAGATCTAACCCTAGCCCTAGCCTTAACCCTAACCCTAACCCTAGCCCTAACCCTAGCCCTAACCCTAGCCCTAACCCTAACCCTAGCCCTAACCCTAGCCCTAACCCTAGCCCTAACCCTAACCCTAGCCCTAATCCTAACCCTAGCCCTAGCCCTAACCCTAACCCTAGCCCTAACCCTAACCCTAATCCAAGCCCTAACCCTAACCCTAGCCCTAACCCTAACCCTAGCCCTAATGGGAAAATGGAAATAAATACATTTTTTTTATTTTTCCCTAACTAAGGAGTTGATGAAAGGGGTTTGATTTCTATTTATAGTTGGTTTTCTAGTGGACTTTTATGATTGGCAGCTGTCACACACTAAAGACGCTTTTTATGCCAAAAAATATTTTTTACGTTACCACATTTTGAGAGCTACAATTTTTCCATATTTTGTCCACAGAGTCATATGGGGTCTGTTTTTTTGCGGGACGAGTTGACATTTTTATTGGTAACATTTTCGGGCACGTGACATTTTTGATCGCTTTTTATTCCGATTTTTGTGAAGCAGAATGAACAAAAAACAGCTATTCATGAATTTCTTTTGGGGGGCCATTTATACCGTTCCGCGTTTCGTCATAGTACACGCCCTCTGTAGTCCCATTGGCGGTTGTCTGGTTATCTTGATTTTTCTCTTGTGAAATTTCTCTTCATGCGTAACAAAAACGCAAACGCAGGAAAAACGCGGCGTTTTTTTATCCGCATGCGACACCACATGCGTCTAAAAAACGCCGCGTTTGTACGCGTTTATATGTTTTTTCCACCACTTGCGTATGCGTTTTAAACGCTGCGGATTTAAACGCAAATGTGAAACTAGCCTAAGCCAGCCCCCTTCTCGAGGCCAGTGCATACACATAAAGGGAGCTGGATTAGCCCTCGAAATGAGCAGGCAGCCAGCCTCTTCACAAACAGAACCACTTACTTTCTGACACAGGAAACACTGTTCATTGTTGAGCACAAGGATAGAAGAGGAGTTGGCAAAACGGACGATATCTGCAGATCTGGGCAACTATAGTAAAAGAAGTATATTAGTTTGTTGTAAACATTACTATTTCTGACTCATTTAAAACAAAAAACAAGAAATAAATAAATATATACATACAGTACAGACCAAAAGTTTGGACACACCTCATTCAAAGATTTTTCTGTATTTTCATGACCATGAAAATTGTACATTCACACTGAAGGAATCAAAACTATGAATTAACACATGTGGAATTATATACCGTACTTAACAAAAAGTGTGAAACAACTGAAAATATGTCTTATATTCTAGGTTCTTCAAAGTAGCCACCTTTTGATTTGATGACTGCTTTGCACACTCTTCGCATTCTCTTGATGAGCTTCAAGAGGTAGTCACCGGAAATCATCAAATAAACCATCATTTATTTTTCAACAGGACAATGACCCCAAACACACCTCCAGGCTGTGTAAGGGCTATTTGACCAAGAAGGAGAGTGATGGGGAGCTACGCCAGATGACCTGGCCTCCACAGTCACCAGACCTGAACCCAATCGAGATGGTTTGGGGTGAGCTGGACTGCAGAGTGAAGGCAAAAGGGCCAACAAGTGCTAAGCATCTCTGGGAACTCCTTCAAGATTGTTGGAAGACCATTTCCGGTGACTACCTCTTGAAGCTCATCAAGAGAATGCCAAGAGTGTGCAAAGCAGTCATCAAAGCAAAAGGTGGCTACTTTGAAGAACCTAGAATATAAGACATATTTTCAGTTGTTTCACACTTTTTTGTTAAGTATATAATTCCACATGTGTTAATTCATAGTTTTGATGCCTTCAGTGTGAATGTACAATTGAATGAGAAGGTTTGTCCAAATGTCCAAACTTTTGGGCTGTACTGTATATACATATACAGTATATATATATATATATATATATATATATATATACATACATACACACACACATAAATATATATATATTGTATATATATATATATATATATATATATATATATATATATATATATATATATATATATACTCACACACTTTGGCTTGCAAAAGTGTTCACCTCCCCCCTTGCAATTTTTCGTATTTTGCTACCTCACAACATGTAATTTCACTGTTTTTTCTTGAGGGTTTGCATCAGTTCATGTAAAGAATATTCCTACAACTGTGAACATTTGTTTTTTTTTTTCTAAGGCAAATAACCACTAGGACAAAATAACTGAAAACTTCAGTGTGCATAACTATGCATCGCCCTAAAGTCAGTACTTTGTAGAGCCTCCTTTGGTGGTAATTACAGCTGCAAGTCGCTTTGGATAAGTCTCTATGAGCTTTCCACATCTGGCAATTGAGATTTTTGCCCATTCCTCAAGGCAAGACTGCTCCAGCTCCTTCAAGTTAGATGGTTTCCTCTGGTGAACAATAATCTTCAAGTCAGACCACAGATTCTCAATTGGATTCAGGTCTGGGCTTTGACTAGACCACTCCAAAACATTTATACGTTTCCCCTTAAACCACTCGATTGTTGCTTTAGCAGTATGCTTTAGGTCATTGTCTTGTTGGAAGGTGAACCTCTATGCCAGCCTCAAATCACTGACAAACAGGTTTTGCTCAAAAATATCCCTCAATTTCATGCCATCCATCATCCCCTCGGATCATTTTCCCTGTCTATGCTGCCGTAAAACACCACCATATTTCACTGTGGGGATGGTGTTCTTGGGGCGATGAGCTGTATTAGTTTGGCGCCAGACATAGCGTTTACCTTGCTGGCCAAAAAGTTAAATTTTGGTCTCATCTGACCACAGCACCTTCATCCATTCATTTAAGTCTCAAACGTCTTTTGGCAAGCTCAAAACGAGCCTTACAATTTTTGTGTGTAAGTAAAGGCTTTTTTCTGCCCACTTTTCCATAACGGCCACCTTTCTGAAGTGTACAGCTTATTGTGGTCATACGGACAGATCCTCCAGTCTCTGATTCAGAACTCTGCTGCTCCTTCAGGGTTACCTTTAGTCTCTGTGCTACTTCTCTGATTAATGCCCTTCTTGCCTGGGCTGACAGTTTTAGTGGGCGGCCATTTCTTGGCAGGTTTGTTGTGGTACCATTTTCTGTCCATTTGATGGTGCTCTGGGGATCATCAGAGATTGGGATATTTTATTATAACTAGTGATGAGCGAGCATGCTCGGTTGTTGTCCGAGTATTTTGGATGTGCTCGTAGATTATGTTTATGTACCCGCAGCTGCATGATTTGCAGCTGCAAGAAAGCCTGAATACATGTGGGGATTCTCTAATAAACAGGCAATCCCTGCATGTGTTCAGGTTGTCTTACAGCCACAAATCATGCAGCTGCGGGGACACAAACATAATAATGCTTGGAGATCTCAAGTAACGAGCACACTCGCTCATCACTAATTATAACCCAACACTGACTTGTACTTCTCAACAACTTGACTTGTTTAGAGATCTCCTTGGTCTTCATGGTGTTTGCTTAGTGGTGCCTCTTATTCATGGTGTTTGGTTAGTGGTGCCTCTTGTTCATGGTGTTTGGTTAGTGGTGCCTCTTGTTCATGGTGTTTGGTTAGTGGTACCTCTTATTCATGGTGTTTGGTTAGTGGTGACTCTTGTTCATGGTGTTTGGTTAGTGGTGTGTCTTGTTCATGTAGTTTGGTTAGTGGTGCCTCCTGTTCATGGTATTTGGTTAGTAATGCCTCTTGTTCATGGTGCTTGGTTAGTGGTGCCTCTTATTCATGGTGTTTGGTTAGTGGTGCCTCTTGTTCATGGTGTTTGGTTAGTGGTGCCTCTTGTTCATGGTGTTTGGTTAGTGGTACCTCTTATTCATGGTGTTTGGTTAGTGGTGACTCTTGTTCATGGTGTTTGGTTAGTGGTGCGTCTTGTTCATGTAGTTTAGTTAGTGGTGCCTCCTGTTCATGGTATTTGGTTAGTAGTGCCTCTTGTTCATGGTGCTTGGTTAGTGGTGCCTCTTATTCATGGTGTTTGGTTAGTGGTGCCTCTTGTTCATGGTGTTTGGTTAGTGGTGCCTCTTGTTCATGGTGTTTGGTTAGTGGTACCTCTTATTCATGGTGTTTGGTTAGTGGTGACTCTTGTTCATGGTGTTTGGTTAGTGGTGCGTCTTGTTCATGTAGTTTAGTTAGTGGTGCCTCCTGTTCATGGTATTTGGTTAGTAGTGCCTCTTGTTCATCGTGTTTGGTTAGTGGTGACTCCTATTCATGGTGTTTGGTTAGTGGTGCCTCCTGTTCATGGTGTTTGGTTAGTGGTGACTCTTGTTCATGGTGTTTGGTTAGTGGTGCCTCCTGTTCATGGTGTTTGGTTAGTGGTGCCTTTTGTTAAAGGTGTAGCAGCCTCTGTGACCTTTCAGAGAAAGTAAAGTGGATTTCCTGTCACTAAGCATGTGACTTATGAAGATAATTGCTTGCACCAGAATTTTTTAAGAGCTTCATAGCAAAAGGGGTGAATACATCTGCACATGCCAATTTTTAGCTATTTGATCCTATAAATGTAATTTATGCCTATATTTTTTCACACTTCGCTATTAGACTATTTAGTGCTGATACATCACACATAAATCGGATTACAATAATATTTAAACACAGCTTGTAATGTAACAAAATAGGTAAAAAGCCAAAGGGGGTGAATACTTCCGCAAGCCACTGTATGTGTTTTATATTTATAAATCTAGAAAACACTATTCATTTCCTCTGCAGTGTCACTAGAGAAGAAATAAAGTCTAGCCAAATTCTGTACTATGGATTCCTAGTCAATTTGTGTGCTGGCGAATGGCGCTGTGTATGAAGTCATAATACAGGATTAGTGCATATTACAAAGCAATGTAATGAAAAAATGTTAGGCTACAAGAGCCTCAGCCAGCTCACCGACAACCGCAGGTGCACGGAACTCCGTCTTCGCTGGGACAAGTGGTAATGAAAGTTGAAAAAAATTGTGCTCCAGCTCCTTAAAACTCAAAACTCTTTATTAATCGATATAAAACTTCTTCATTGTCATGAATCCTTGCACATACAGGATGTGAACATACAGGACAAACAGGGTAAAGCGATGCATTTTGATCTAAAAGGATCTTAATCATAGCTTGGCTCAAAGTTCACCATGACGCCCTTTTTGTAGTTTGCAATAGCCTATCACTTCAGCTTAGTTAATCACCTGATTAGACTCAAAGGTCCTGAACGAAATCTGACCTTATACGAACTGTACTAGCAGGCTGTTACTGATGTAATCTAAAAATGTAATAATAGCAACCGTGATGTTACAAAAGTTATTTAACAATAATGATACTTTATCTTGTTTTTCTTATTGAGGCCATTTGGATGTCTGGTTTGCAGATTATATATCCAAAACGCCTCCCTCGTGAGGAGGTGTCTTTTGACATCTAACCAAGTTTTTGATGTGGGTCTAGACACAAATAAACCAGGAGAAATTTTACTCCCGATAGTTGGTGCTTTCCTGGCAACTACGTTTATGCCATCCTTTAATATATCTGACAGAGTATTATCTTCATACAGTATGGACAGTCTTTTCTGAATTATATTTTTTATATGATTGAATTGTGGACTAAATTGTAAGCATACTAAGGGTTTATTCTTTCTTTTTTCTTTTCTTTGTTTTTCCATTAAACTTGGCCCCAACAGATTGTTGTCCACTATTTATTGTGCTCTTTTTAAGGACCGATTTGGATATTTACACTTTCCCTAGTTTCTTTTGTAATTCAATAAACTCTCTATTCATGTCAACTTGTCTACTGCAGTTCCTTTTACACCTTGTATATTCCCCCACTGGTATTGATTTTAGAGTGTGTGTTGGATGACTGCTTTTAGCATGTAGATCAGTATTTCCACTGATAGGTTTCACATGCGTTTTGCTAATTATTGTTTGGCTCTCAGCCCCGATCAGCTCTAAATCTAAAAATGATACTTGATGTTTATTGTGTTTAAAGGTAAATCTAATACCATAATCATTCGAATTGATATAATCGATGAAATTTGGTATGGTAGATACATTACCCCCCCCCCATCCAAAACACACTCTGAAAATCAATACCAGTGGGGGAATATACAAGGTTAAAAAGGAATTGCAGTAGACAATGGCTGGGGTGGAAAAAGAGGGAACGTATGAAACCAACGAGTAGTAATATAGATGTTATAGCGTGTGGCAGACCAAAGGGTCCTTAGGCATTAGATAAGTGATGCCAATATTAAGGGAGCCTTAAAGGTGAGGAAAGGGACAAATGAGTCCCAGGATTATATAAGAATACAAGAAGATATACTGGAGAGTAGAATATCCCAATATGGTGAATAAATAAAAAGGTGAAAAATGAATAGATTGAGGAATATACAGACCTTAAACTGGGATAGAGTAACCTTTTTTTTATAATGAAAGAAACAAAAAGGGGGGGGGGGGGGAAGGTAAAGGGGACAATCAAGATATTCAATATGTTCCTGTTGGGACTATGTGCAGTAAGGACATATTAGTTGCTAAGGGATAAATAAATAAAGTGATTAGTAATTGGGTTGGGGATAAATAAATAAGGTGATAAGTGATTGGGTTGGGGTGTATAACGGACCGTTAAACTGGGCCTAGGTGGAGGGAAGAAAGAGAGGAAAAGGAGGTGAAGGGGGCAATACAAAAATGTCTCTATAAAGCTATGTGAAGTAAAGACATGTAAACATTAAACTAATCTTATTAAGTACCCTTGATATGATTACAGGCATAATGAGACATGAGTGCAAAAAATAAAAGGCAAGTGAACTGGTTATAGAGGTGGTACATACAGATAGCGAACTATCTTTTATCCTTTTTCTTTTTTTCTCTCTCCAGCCGCCCCCCATACATTTGATGATATTGAGTGCGATGACTTCTTACTTCTTACTCTCCATTAGTAGCAAAGACCATACGTCCATGGAAAGCCGACTCCACCAACCGCAAGGGAGCCATGAAAACATCATAAAGGCATCACCAGGAGGACATCCAGAGAGCAAAGGCAGCGCCGCAAAGATATCCGACACCGGAAGACAGCACCAAATCGTAAGTAAGCCTGAAGTAGAAAGAAGATGATTTTTATATCTTGATATATGTCATATGTATCATTAAGAATGAAGGGAATAAAGGGACCAGGAAAGAAATTAAAAATGAGGCAAAAAATTGAATAATTAAAATCAGCCTTAAAATCAAGTCCGAGATAGAGGAAATGCAATTACAGAAAGGAATTTAAGCCGAAACTTTCATTAAGGCCACGTGGGTGATTGCACATAGACGATATATCCATTTTCTTTCAAGTTGAGCTGAAGATTTTGCCAAATCACCTCCACGTGTGCCTAGATCGATTTGATCAATTGCTTTGAAAAGATGGCCTTTAGGATTACAGTCATGGTGGATTTTAAAATGGCGTGGTATTGTTTTTAAAAGGGAAAGGTCATTGATTGTTTTAGCTTTCTCAATGTCGTGGATGTGTTCACGTACTCGGATTTTTACTTCTCGGGTAGTCAGTCCAATATATATTAGATTACATGAACATGTGAAGAACAGGTGAGATTTTTTCTGATGTCAAAATTCCTAGATCCCTCAGAATTAGTGAAGGAGTATGCTTATCTCATATTTAAGCATGCTTTACAGATCCCGCAGGGGAAAAAACCATGTTGTAGAGGCTTATGTATAGATTTTGGAATCGGGTCATAATGGCTATGTACTCTAGTAAATTATGGCTTCTTCTTGCTACCATAGATGGAGAGAGGAGGGTTTTCTGTAGTACAGGGTCAGTCATGAGAATATTCCAATGTTTTAAAAAAAATTGATTTTATATCATTGCAATGATAATTGTATGTACAGATAAATCTCGCCTGATCATTGCTTCCTTGTGTTTTTTTGGAAGAGGAATAAAGAAGTTGTTCCCTGGGGATATTTTTGGCCCTCCTATAACCATTTTGTTATGCTCCGTTTACTGTATCCACGATTTAGAAATCTTTTTGTGAGATCAGCTGCTTGATCCTCAAAGTTTTAATTTTCAGAGCAAATTCGCTTTGCCCTTAGAAATTGACCTACTGGTATGCCCTTAATAGTCGCTGGTGGGTGAGAGGAAGTGGCGTGTAGTAGAGAATTAGTGGCTGTGGGCTTTCTGTACAGATTAGTGCTAATTATGCCATCAGTGGAGACATTTATTTTAATATCAAGGAAATTCTAATTCTCTTCCACATTTATACGTCAGAAAAATGTTGAGGTTGTTATTTAATTTAGCCATTAATCTATGGAGATCATCCACTGTTCCCTCCCATACAAACCATACATCATCGATCTATCTCATCCAACCCTGCACCCCTTGTATTTCCGGGATGGTGTCCCCCTGAAAAATTTCCCTCTCCCTTGCCCTCCAAAAAAGATTAGCGTACGAGGGGGCACAAGAGGCCCCCATAGCGGTACCTTGTGTCTGTAGGTAGGTATGTTTATTGAAGGTGAAGATGTTGTGGGTCAGGACAAACTCAAAGAGGGTAAGGATTAGATTGATCATCTCTGGATCCAAATTAATGGTTTGAAGATGCCATGCAACTGCCTTGAGGCCATCGTTGTGTCTGATGGAAGTGTATAAGGCCTCTACATCTGCAGTTACCATCAGTATATGGTCCTCTAAGTAAAGGTTATTGAGTTTTTGGAGGGCCGATGTAGTTTCCTGGATATAAGATGGCAAAGTTGATACTATGGGCTTTAGGTAGAAATCAATGAAATCTGAGATAACTTCACATAAGCCACTGTTACCAGAAATTATTGGTCTTCCTGGAGGATCTAATGGATCCTTGTGAAGTTTCGGGATCAAATATAGAGTTGGTAGTTTTGGATGGAGATTTTGAATTGTTTCTACCATTTATTTAGTGATAATTCCCTTTTCAAATGCTTTTTCTATTATATCTAAAAGTTCAGCTTGGTATTTGGAAAGGGGCTTGTACGATAGTTTCTTGTAACAATAGGGGGCATTGAGGAGTTTATATGCTTGTATTTCGCACATTTTAACAGACCATATTACCAAATTGCTCCCCTTGTCAGCCGGCTTAAAAACCACATCTTTGAAGGATTGTAAGTGAATCAAGGCTTGTTTCTCCTCTTTTTTCAAATTGGAAGTCCAAGATGGTTTTTGGGCTAGGGCTTCAATTTCAGTAGTAAGGACTTTGGTAAAGACCTCAATAGCTGAACATGTATTTATGGGAGGAAATTTTCGAGATTTATTGAACAGTTTGTGTGGGAAATTACTTACCTGAGATGGTGCATTCTCCTGTAAGAGTTCCTCCAAATCTCTTACCGTTTCCCTTTCTTCCACTGTGGAAAAGGTATCGCTCATGTCATTTTTATAGTGGAGTTTTTTAAGAATGAGCTTCCTGGAGAAGAGGTGTAGGTCCCTCACCGCAGTGAAGGTATCCAACTAACATGTGGGTGAGGTCAAGCCTCTCTCCAGGAGTCTCACTTCGGCCATGGATAACTCATGTCTAGATAAGTTGATTACCTTCAATTGGTCTCCCTGAGTACGGAGAGCTTTAAGGTACCTTCACACGAAACAATATCGCTAGCGATCCGTGACGTTGCAGCGTCCTCGCTAGCGATATCGTTTCGTTTGACACGCAGCAGCGATCAGGATCCTGCTGTGATGTCGCTGGTCGCTGAATAAAGTCCAGAACTTTATTTGGTCGTCCGATCGCCGTGTATCGTTGTGTTTGAAAGCAAAAGCAACGATACCAGCGATGTTTTACACTGGTAACCAGGGTAAACATCGGGTTGCTAAGCGCAGGGCCGCGCTTAGTAACCCGATGTTTACCCTGGTTACCAGCGTAAAAGTAAAAAAAACAAACAGTACATGCTCACCTGCGCGTCCCCCAGCGTCTGCTTCCTGACACTGACTGAGCTCCGGCCCTAAAGTGAAAGCACAGCGGTGACGTCACCGCTCTGCTGTTAGGGCCGGAGCTCAGTCAGTGTCAGGAAGCAGACGCTGGGGGACGCGCAGGTGAGCATGTACTGTTTGTTTTTTTTACTTTTACGCTGGTAACCAGGGTAAACATCGGGTTACTAAGCGCGGCCCTGCGCTTAGCAACCCGATGTTTACCCTGGTTACCCGGGGACCTCGGCATGGTTGGTCGCTGGAGAGCGGTCTGTGTGACAGCTCTCCAGCGATCAAACAGCGACGCTGCAGCGATCGGCATCGTTGTCGCTATCGCTGCAGCGTCGCTTCGTGTGAAGGTACCTTTAGACCTTGTAAAGATGTCTGGCAATCTTCTGTCTGTCCTGGAAGTCTCCCCAGTGGTGTTTTGTCCATCACTTAACGAGGTGTTGTTATCAGAGGTGGATATGGCCGAACTTAAGCCCCCGTCTCACATAGCGAGATCGCTAGCGAGATCGCTGCTGAGTCACAAGTTTTGTGACGCAACAGCGACCTCAGTAGCGATCTCGCTATGTGTGACACGTACCAGCGACCAGGCCCCTGCTGTGAGATCGCTGGTCGTGTCGGAATGGCCTGGACCTTTTTTTGGTCGTTGAGGTCCCGCTGACATCGCTGAATCGGTGTGTGTGACACGGATTCAGCGATGTCTTCGCTGGTAACCAGGGTAAACATCGGGTTACTAAGCGCAGGGCCGCGCTTAGTAACCCGATGTTTACCCTGGTTACCAGCGTAAAAGTAAAAAAAAACAAACACTACATACTTACCTTCCGCTGTCTGTCCCCCGGCGCTGTGCTTCTCTGCACTGTGAGCGCCGGCCAGCCGGAAAACACAGCACAGCGGTGACGTCACCGCTCTGCTTTCCGGCCCTGCGCTTAGTAACCCGATGTTTACCCTGGTTACCCGGGGACCTCGGCATCGTTGGTCGCTGGAGAGCGGTCTGTGTGACAGCTCCCCAGCGACCACACAACGACTAAACAGCGACGCTGCAGCGATCAGCATCGTTGTCTGTATCGCTGCAGCGTCACTGTGTGTGACGGGGCCTTAACTGAGGGACTTCTCTGGTGGGTGGACCTTGTTGTTTTCTTGTCACTCGATTTACTCCTATTAGGAGGATTTTGTTTCTTATTTTGCCACCGATAGATTTTATCAGTATCGTAATCATTTAAATCCCTCTGAAATTTTTTAATTTTGTTTTGACAGACATCATTTTCCCATTTATCCACATCCTTGTTGATTTCATTCATAATTTTATCAAAATTTTCCACTGGGATGTCTTTGATAAGTCATTTTTCACATTCTTCAATTTCTGACTCAATGGATTTTAATCACATGGTATTCTTGTCAATAATAATCTGGATAAAATCCAGAGAACATGTAGTAAGTGCTGAAGTCCATCGCATTGATAAGAAGTTCAAAGGAAGGGTACAGTTGTACTCTTAATCCTCTGGGAATTATTTGTTTATCCATGTAATTTTCCAAGGCCGATCTATTCCACCATAGCCGTATTTTTTTTGTATAAGGCATTTCTGTATTGTCTAATCAAATCTTTATTAAGTGTAATTGCATCCTCAGTAGTATTGGAGGCCCCCTGTCTAAACAAATCGGATGCCTTAGCTTGCCAGGTTTTTTCCCTGGCTTTAAAGTCCATTTTGTAGAAAGTGCAGACAATCTGTTTGTAGAACACAGAAAAGATAATTATTCCCATAGTCCTATGTTTAGAAGCGGCTAAAGTCACTTCAACAGTATGTCAAAAACATATTCTAATATGGTGGGTGCCATAAAAGAAAAGAAGTGATGAAAGAGTGTAATTAAAAACTATATATTTATTTATAAATAATTAAAATATTAGTTAATACATACAGACAAAAACGGGGGAACAGAAAACTTCCAAGTGCATGGGGAGACTTGTCCAGCACAAAACCAAACAATGCTGTAAACTATAGGTATACAGATCTTAGTACAGCTATAATTAATAATTACAGCAAAAAAGGAATAAAGTGCACAGTGACAGTATATATCAGCGCAGAGAACTATATGGATGTTAACATGTTCAAAAGTGCTATATTCCCCACATACAACAATACTAAGTATATCTTTATCTGCCTTGTTGTATGTGGGGAATATAGCACTTTTGAACATATATTGTTGATGCCAAAGATGGTTACTGTACCTAGGAGGAGGATTCTATTTGTGACGACTTACAATGGTATGAGTAAAAGGATTTCGAATGTTATACGGAAACATTGGTCATTACTTGGAAGGGGTCACGCTGATGTTGAGGAATTTAAATTATCACCACTTTTCTCCTATAGGAGGAATAAGAATTTGAGGGATGAGTTGGTTATGTCCGATATAGGCAGCTCTAAGAAGGATTTACAAACCACTTTGAGCCGCCCAAGCCTTGGTAATTTCCCATGTCTTGGGTGTGCATGTTGTAGTAATATGATTAAAGGGGCCTCTTTCTGTTACCCCCAAACAGGGAAGAAGTATGAAATTCGAAAACAGTATACTTGCACTAGTAGTTACGTGATCTATGTCCTGAGTTGCCCATGTGGTCTCTTCTATGTAGGAGAGACCACAATGGAGGTGAAAGCAAGAATAAGCAAACATAAGAGCAGGATCAGGACTGGACTGACTGAACTTCCCGCGCCGAGACATTTCCGTGATATGGGTCACTCAGTTAATCAATTGAGATATAGGGTTATAGATGATGTGCCTGTTTTGAGACGGGGTGGGGATCGGATCTCCATTCTAAAGAAAAAAGAACTGAGATGGATCTTTGAACTAGATACTCTTCAGTCAAAGGGTATGAATATTGAATACAATCAGAGTTGTTTGCTATAAAAATATGTGGGTTCTGGATATATCTATTGTGGAGCCTCATTGGTATATTGTTTTTAACCTATTTATTTGTATTTGGTTCTATTATTTTGCCGATAGGGATAGGACAGTGTAGGTGGGGGTGGCATATGGTGACCTTCACATGGGGCGATGTCTATATGCATATTTGGGACAATATCCCTTTATTTGGGATTATATTTATGATATAGTGACATCTGTATACATGTCTCCCTGTATCCGCATATATATTTCTGTAGTTTTATGCTTGTAATTGTTATTTGCCAGCATGGCCATTCTCCCTGACATGGTACGTAGGTGTGTTAATTCTGAGATTATATCTGGAGTGGAGGTGGTTTAGAATATATGAGCTATTTCAATGGCCACTTTAAGCTGAGTGTGCTTTCCCTCGTCAGATGGCAGATGCTAAGCAGCTTGAGGCTGGGTTAGTACCAGCATGGGAGACTGGCTGGGAATCATTGAGAAATCTTCCCTATTCTCTTGGGTATTGACTATGCTCTTAGCCCCCTGAAAAGCTTGTGTCCCCTGATTGTGTTAGTATTGTATTGCAATATATATTTTGTGGGGTCCCATGGGTAGTAATGTTAAGGATGAAGTGTATGTATATTTTTGCATCCTTTTTAATGGTCTGTTTTAGATTTGTATCTGGAGGCAGAATAAAATGTAAGATTTAATGTTCACTACAGTTTGAGGCGCTGTTTTTTTATTTATTTGGATATGGAGCACGCTCTGGGATGGACTCCCTGGTTTTGACATGCACCTCTTGGTCTTTAAAGACTTGGACATTTAAGGGTGCGGTTTAACATCTTTTTTTGTTTTGGATATGTGTGTTGTGCCACAATCATCTGACATTGTCGTCCTTGTAAACGCCAGAAGCGTCCAGGATGCCAGCATTCGTGTACCGGTCATGGAAGTTTGCAGGATCTTAGCCATGCATGCCGGATAGGGGTGCTGGAAATCTTTTTCCTTATCTCAAGTGGTCATTATTATTATTATTATTTATTTATTTATCCTTAGACTCTTTCTATAACTCTCATATCGAGAAATAAAAAAGAAAAATGCTGTCTGGTGCTGAAAAACCGCAGTGTAAATTAAGTGCATCTTTTACAAGTTTTTGTTATTTTTTTTTGTTAATTTTCTTTGAAAATCTATAATAAATGTGCTGGAAGAGTTGCCATGCTGTTTTTTTTTTTTTTTTTTCAAAAAGATGAACCACAAGTCGAAAAAACCCAAGTATAAAAAAGCAACATGTAAACTAGATTTTACAGATTTTTTTTTTTTTTTTTGCTACAGCAAAATGTTGCAATTTTGCCACTAAAAATGTGTATATTTGGTGCAAGCAAATCCACCACTATTTTTGCAACAAATTTGTTGTATGTATTTTACGTGAGTTTTGCCACAATTATTGTTACAGAATTTCAGTGGCCATCACTCTGTGCGTTGCAAGAATGAAATCCGCAAGGAATTCTGCAAATGAATTGATGATACACTAATAAGAATATCCACTCTTCATGTCAATTTACTTGAGAATGATATCCGCAGTGTAAACTATCACTGAAGGGGCAAGTTAAGGGACTGCAGTGCTTAGTGTCCTGCCCAATCCCCCTGAAGAGATAGTCAAACTGGAAATCTCAAATAGTTTACGCTTTTCAGGTGGAATCTACCATTAATAACAGAAATTAAATGAATAAATTAAAGGGATCTTAGAATTTTCCATGCTTGTTCTAATTTTTTTCCCCACTTAAATAAATACACAGTATTTTAGATTCATATATTACATTTTTTTTAAACAAATTGTAAATTATTGCCACACAGAATTAGTCACATTTTTCTATAGCATTGCTCATATCCTGGGTTCACTTGGCTGAGAACTGGAAATAAGGCCGAGGTTGTGCAGATTGATTATGGAATCTGCAATTATCCGCGCTGTCCTCTTTTGGTATCCTCCGGAAGTGACCATCAGTATTGGGATGGAACGGCTCCTGGCAATGCTGAACACAATTTCATCTCTCTTTATAATTCCCTAATCATAAAAACAAAATACAAAAAGGATTTTTCTATATATAAAATAACAAAGCTCATTTGTTTATGGGAATAAGAATTTTTGATGTAGTATGAACTCTATGATTCGTAGGTATAAGGCGACGTTCAGATTTCGATTTGCACATTCTGTCTGATGGTTCTGTTTTAAAGGAATAAACAAATACAATTCATATGCAACACAGATCCAGAACTGATGGCAACAGAAACTGACAGATCCATTGATTATTATGGGTTCCGTATGGGGTCCATTAGGCCTCATTCAGACATCTGATTTTTTGGCGTATGAGAAAATCAGATTAATTATTCTGATCAGAATGACATCTGATTTTTTTCGTATGTGGAGAATTTTTGTTTTAAAAATTCTATATCTTCTCCACTCTGACAGTCTGTGAAAATCTGACCGCACTCGGATGTCATCTGAGTGTGGCCCAAATTTTTAATGGACCCATTGACTTGCATTGCTGATTTTGATCTGACCCACGGATTAAAATCAGACATGTCTATGATATTTTTTATTGACCACTTTGGAGTAAAACATTTCCCATAGAATATAATGGGTGAATAGACAGGTAGCACTCACATGCGAAAATCAAACGCCTTATCTGTAAGTTATTGGAACAGAAAAATAAGTTCTGATTGATTTTCTTTTTCTTCTGTTCTAAAAACAGACACAAAATAATATCCAGATGAACCCTATAATAAACAATGAGATCCCTCTGCTTTTGTTTGTATCAATTACGCACAGGATCTGTTTTGCATGAGTTCCTTTTGTGTGTTCCTATAAACAGGTCAGACGAATGTAATGTACAAAAGGAACGTAAACCACAAAAAAAAAAAAAACTAAAAAAACCCAAAACACCTTTGCAGTTTTAATTCATGATAACCATGAACAATGCTCTAAATAAGGGATTAGATATTACCATTAGAAAACTAATATTTAACCATGAGACAGACCCTTTAAGCTTTTTAATCAGTTTAAAACACTGTGTAGATGAGAAACGCCTGGTAAAACTGTGGTCCTGGTCGTCACAGTAATGTCGCTTTCCTCATGGGGAGAGTGATGTTACGTTTGGAGGCAAGAAAGGATAACTGTCACCAGGTAACCACAAGCATGCAACATGTTCACACTCCAGGCCACAAGGGGGAGCTTTTGATCCTATTTACTAGCTGACACCCCTATATATTGTAGTTTTGGAGGGAAAGTTAGTTAGTCTTTGCCAGACTGCAGACTAGAGCAGTCTGAGGAGAGAGGGTTTACGGAGCTGTGTAGCCGCAGAGCTGCAGCTCCTGGAAAGACACTTACAGAAATCTGAAAATATTGCAGTGAGCATGCAGGAGAGCAAAGCACCGGAGAGGATACCAGAGGGAGACCAGCTACGAGCAGGCTGCCTCCTTCTGAGGCACAGAAAACCGGTAGCCGGAACACTGAGGTTGTAAGGACCTCTACGACTTACATGAGAGACCGGCAGGACAGCTGAACTGCAAGTTACCTGTCCGCACCTATACCCAGGAGGCACGGTGACACCCTTAGAGCCCGGGGCATGCTAGAGTCCATATAAACAGGCTCAAGTCACCATTCATACGGGTTATGTCCTATCCATCCAGGGGACAGAGAGAGAGATAACATCTGTGAGGACCTTATGTGAAGCCATAGGCAGTAAGGGACTACAACACCACCACCCTAGAGGAAGGCTTTGATTTCCACCTGGATAAGGGGACTCTGGACTTGCCTCCAAACCGGCCGGACCCTGCCTGCCCTGTGATCTGGTGCTCTGGACTGTGGCTGCTGAAATCAACAGTAAACAAGGTAAAGAGACTGCAAACCTGTGTCCTCATTCTTCACTGCACCATTCACCATTTACCATCTATACACTGGGAGCCCTGGGGATATACTTCACCTGTGGGAAGGTATACCATCTAGCTGCCAAAACATCACCCCAGAGGACCCCTTAAAGCAGCGTCGGTCACCACTGACCGAATAACACAGGTGGCGTCACGACAAACTCTAAACGCTATACCCCATTTTAATGTTGATGCCCAGCGCCACGGACCGGGTCGCAGCCACCGTGACATCCCCCTTTTTGCGACCGGACCCGGTACCGAGTACCCCATTGCCCTGTGGGCGCGTCAACTTTTTGGTGTCACGAACAGTATGGACTGACCCAGCAAAATGGGTCATGCGCACCTAAAAGACTATGCCTAACTGTGTTGTGCTGAGAGACTGTTTATTGTGAAATACCGCCAAAATTGCCGCCAAAACCGCCACCATTAGAGCGCCATGTGGCTTGCAGGAGGAGTGGGGCGTGTTGTCGTGGGCGTAGCTTGGAAAAATGGCGCAAACGTAATAGCCGCCCCTCACAGATATTACTATGTCCAAAAGATATGCCCATCAACGAAAGAGGTCCGCCTCCTGGTCTGGGATGGTGGAGGAAGAAGGAACCACCCAACAGAAGAGGAGGGGCAGAACCAACAGGAAGACGCCGAAGAGAACTTGGTTGGCAAGATGGCGAGCGGAGGTCACCCAGAGGAGGGGGAGAAAGCCCGCAGTGTCTCTCATCAATAAGACGAGGAGGAGGCACCGCCGTCACTCATGAACCCGGACGTTCTTGGCGCGGAGGTTGAGGAGTTATGCCGTTAGCTTCGGAGGTCTTGGTACCAAGCAGCTGCGAACGTCACCGAGCAGCAGCACAGCGGACCCCAGGAGCCCAAGCCTGCAGCGGAGGAGACCGGCACCAGAGACGCCGCGGCGGCAGGTAGGAATACCAACCCTGCCCCGGTAGCCGAGGACACCCTGTTAGTGGCCATAGATGCTCCCCCACCCCCATCACCCGACTGGGTGTGCAAGCTGATCGAGTGGGAACTACCCTGGGAGACCTTAAAGACCCCTGACGCCCTGCTGCAGCCGACGAGGAAGACCTAAGACATACAGGGAGAATGGATAACTTTCAGGTGGAAGCATTCTAGTACCGACCTGATCGGGTTTCCCGGAGAGGCTCAAGCGGAAGGGGAGCAAGTGGAGGTTATCAGTCAGGAGGAGTATCGACGGCAGCAGGTGCTCCAACGAGAACAGGAGGAAAGGGAGCAGGACCTCCGACGCCAGGCCGCAAAGGAAAAGGACTTACAGGCCAAGGCCCGGGCCAGGAAGGAAAGCTATGAGGACAGGGGCCCACGGAGACAAGGTACAGTGGTGACATTCCACATTAAATCTGGATGGGGGTTTATTAAAGAACCTGACCTGTACCCAGAAATATTTGTTACCAGGCGGGATGTGGAAGCTCACCTACTAGAGGGACACCCGGACAGGGACCTCTACCCCGGTGACCGAGTCACCTATACCAGACGTTGGGGAGACTGTTGTGAATTCTGTTCTTGAGCTCCCTCCTGTGGTTATGAATGGTACTTCGGCGAGTTCTGTTCATGGACTCCCTCTGGTGGCTGTGAGTGGAGCTGCTGGTTCTGAGATTCATTCTCCAGCTGATCTCGTTGAGGCCTTGGCTGGCTGCTCTATTTAACTCCACTCAGATCGTTACTTGATGCCAGCTGTCAATGTCCTAGTACTGGTTCAGTTCTCTTGGATCTTTCAGATGACCTGTCTACTTCAGCAAAAGCTAAGTCCCTGCTAGCTTATTTGTTACCACTGTTTTTTGTCCAGCTTGCTATCATGATTTTGTCCTGTTAGCTGGAAGCTCTGGGATGCAGAGTGGCACCACCGCGCCGTGAGTCGTTGCGATGGTTTCTTTTGCACACTCTGCGTGGTTTTTGTTAGTTTTTATGCTGACCGCAAAGATACCTTTTCTATCCTCAGTCTGTTTAGTTAAGGGTGGCCTCCTTTGCTGAAACCTGTTTCATTCCTGTGTTTGTGACTTCCATCTTAACTCACAGTCAATATATGTGGGGGGCTGCCTATTTCTTTGGGGAATTTCTCTGAGGCAAGGTAGGCTGTATTTTCTATCTTTAGGGGTAGTTAGCTCTTAGGCTGTGAAGAGGCGTCTAGGCAGAGTCAGGAACGCTCCACGGCTATTTCTAGTTGTTGTGATAGGATTAGGACTTGCGGTCAGCAGAGCTCCCACTTCCCAGAGCTCGTTCTGTAATACTAGTTTGCTCATCTGGTCATTTCTAGTGCTCCTAACCACCAGTTCAATCATAACAGTACAGCTGGCCCGCAAAGTGTTAATGCATCTCAATAGAGGGATAAGAAGTTCTGAGACCATTTTTTTTTTTCCCCTCTGCAGTGTGTTTTGTTTCTCTTTTCCCCTAAATCTCTGGGTGGTTCAGTGTTATGATCCTTAGTGGCTGAGGATCACGAATAGACCAGCAAGTGAATAAACTAAGGACAAGCTCTAGGGAGATGGTAACTGGACTGATCGCAAATCTGAACCTATCCAACACAACTAGAGGTAGCCAGTGAACGTACCTAAAAAATTCCTAGACGTCTCGAGCCAGCCTGAGGAACTACCTATCCCTAAAGAGAACGAAAGACCTCGCTTGCCTCCAGAGAAATAATCCCCAAAGATATAGAAGCCCCCAACAAATATTAACGGTGAAGTAAGAAGAAGGCACATACGTAGGGATGAAATCAGATTCAGCAAAAGAAGCCCACTGGTACTGGAAAGCAGAAAATAGAGCAGGGGTCTATGCGATCAATAAAAAACCTTTACAAAATATCCATCCTGAGATTTCAAGAACCCATGCACCAACTAATGGTGTGTGGGGAGAAACTCAGTCCACTAGCGCATCCAGCAAGCGAGGGAATCACATTTTAGCAAGCTGGACAAGAAAACATGATAAACACTGCTGATCAAAAAAATGTGCAAACAAAACTTAGCTTGTCCTGGATGGACTGGGAGCGAGGTAGTCAGAAGGAATCTGAGTAGCACTGATTACATCGACAGCTGGCAACAAGTGAAAGTAAAACAGAGCTATATAGGAACCTCCCAGAGGATAACGAACCAGCTGATAGCCAAAGACCAGCAGGATAACAAACAAAGCCACCAGGGGGAGCCCAAAGCAAAAGTCACACCATACCACCAGTGACCACAAGAGGGAGCCTGAAAACAGAGTTCACAACAGTTCAGGACACAGGTGTAGATATGGACATTCAAGGTCTGTCCTCTTGTGTGGATCAACTCACTGCAAGGGTACAAGGCATTCAAGATTATGTAGTTCAGAACCCGATGTTAGAACCCAGAATTCCAATTCCTGATTTGTTTTCTGGGGATAGATCTAAGTTCCTGAATTTCAAAAATAATTGTAGACTGTTTTTTGCTTTGAAACCCCGCTCCTCTGGTGACCCCATTCAGCAAGTAAAAATCATTATTTCTTTGCTGCGTGGCGACCCTCAAGACTGGGCATTTTCCCTTGCGCCAGGAGATCCTGCATTGCGTAATGTAGATGCGTTTTTTCTGGCGCTTGGATTGCTTTATGATGAACCAGATTCAGTGGATCAGGCAGAGAAAATTTTGCTGGCTTTGTGTCAGGGTCAGGATGAAGCGGAGGTATATTGTCAGAAGTTTAGAAAGTGGTCTGTGCTTACTCAGTCGAATGAATGTGCCCTGGCGGCAATTTTCAGAAAGGGTCTTTCTGAAGCCCTTAAGGATGTTATGGTGGGATTCCCCACGCCTGCTGGTCTGAATGAGTCTATGTCCTTGGCCATTCAGATCGATCGACGCTTACGTGAGCGCAAAAATGTGCACCATTTGGCGGTGTTTTCTGAGCAGAGGCCTGAGCCTATGCAATGTGACAGGACCTTGACCAGAGCTGAACGGCAAGAGTACAGACGTCAGAATGGGCTGTGTTTTTACTGTGGTGACTCCACTCATGCTATCTCTGATTGTCCTAAGCGCACTAAACGGTTCGCTAGGTCTGCCACCATTGGTACGGTACAGCCAAAATTTCTTTTGTCCGTTACTCTGATTTGCTCTTTGTCGTCCTATTCTGTTATGGCATTTGTGGATTCAGGCGCTGCCCTGAATTTGATGGACTTGGAGTTTGCCAGGCGCTGTGGTTTTTTCTTGGAGCCCTTACAGTATCCTATTCCATTGAGAGGAATTGATGCTACACCTTTGGCCAAGAATAAGTCTCAGTACTGGACTCAATTGACCATGTGCATGGCTCCTGCACATCAGGAGGATATTCGCTTTTTGGTGTTGCATAATCTGCATGATGTGGTCGTTTTGGGTTTGCCATGGCTACAGGTCCATAATCCAGTATTGGATTGGAAATCAATGTCTGTATCCAGCTGGGGTTGTCAAGTGGTACATGGGGATGTCCCATTGTTGTCTATTTCGTCTTCCCATCCTTCTAAAGTCCCTGAGTTCTTGCCAGATTACCAGGATGTATTTGATGAGCCCAAATCCAGTGCCCTACCTCCTCATAGGGATTGCGATTGTGCTATTAATTTGATTCCTGGTAGTAAGTTTCCGAAGGGCCGACTGTTCAATTTATCTGTGCCAGAACATGCTGCAATGTGGAGTTATATAAAGGAGTCCTTGGAGAAAGGGCATATTCGCCCGTCGTCATCACCGTTGGGAGCAGGGTTCTTTTTTTGTGGCCAAGAAGGATGGTTCTCTGAGACCTTGTATAGATTACCGCCTTCTCAATAAAATCACCGTCAAATTTCAGTACCCTTTGCCGCTACTGTCTGATTTGTTTGCTCGGATTAAGGGGGCTAGCTGGTTCACCAAGATAGATCTTCGAGGGGCGTATAATCTTGTGCGTATTAAACGGGGCGACGAATGGAAAACAGCATTTAATACGCCCAAGGGCCATTTTGAGTACTTGGTGATGCCATTCGGGCTTTCTAATGCTCCATCTGTGTTTCAGTCCTTTATGCATGACATCTTCCGAAAGTACCTGGATAGATTCATGATTGTATATTTGGATGATATTTTGGTCTTTTCGGACGATTGGGAGTCTCATGTGAAGGTCAGAATGGTGTTCCAGGTCCTTCGTGCTAATTCCTTGTTTGTGAAGGGGTCTAAATGTCTCTTTGGAGTTCAGAAGGTTTCATTTTTGGGTTTCATTTTTTCCCCTTCTACTATCGAGATGGACCCTGTTAAAGTTCAGGCCATTTATGATTGGACTCAGCCTACTTCTGTGAAGAGCCTTCAAAAATTCCTCGGCTTTGCTAATTTTTACCGTCGCTTCATCGCTAATTTTTCTAGTGCTGTTAAACCATTGTTATGGTTCTCAATGGCAAGAGAACATAGCCCAGCAAACATACGAACTAGCTCTTGGAAGGATGGAAACTAAACTGACCATGAACTAAACCTGCCGCACAACTAACAGTAGCCGGGTAGCGTAGCCTGCGTTTTATCCCTAGACGCCCAGCGCCGGCCGGAGGACTAACTAATCCTGGCAGAGGAAAATATAGTCCTGGCTCACCTCTAGAGAAATTTCCCCGAAAGGCAGACAGAGGCCCCCACAAATATTGGCGGTGATTTTAGATGAAATGGCAAACGTAGTATGAAAATAGGTTTAGCAAAATTGAGGTCCGCTTACTAGATAGCAGGAAGACAGAAAGGGCACTTTCATGGTCAGCTGAAAACCCTATCAAAATACCATCCTGAAATTACTTTAAGACTCTAGTATTAACTCATAACATCAGAGTGGCAATTTCAGATCACAAGAGCTTTCCAGACACAGAAACGAAACTACAGCTTTGAACTGGAACAAAATGCAAAAACAAACAAGGACTAAGTCCAACTTAGCTGGGAGTTGTCTAGCAGCAGGAACATGCACAGATAGGCTTCTGATTACAATGTTGACCGGCATGGAAGTGACAGAGGAGCAAGGCTAAATAGCGACTCCCACATCCTGATGGAAACAGGTGAACAGAGAGGATGATGCACACCAGTTCAATTCCACCAGTGGCCACCGGGGGAGCCCAAAATCCAATTTCACAACAACCATTGACTGATTTGACCAAGAAAGGTGCTGATGTGGTCAATTGGTCCTCTGCGGCCGTTGAGGCTTTTCAGGAGCTGAAGCGTCGTTTTTCTTCTGCCCCTGTGTTGTGTCAGCCAGATGTTTCACTCCCGTTTCAGGTCGAGGTGGATGCTTCTGAGATTGGAGCAGGGGCTGTTTTGTCTCAAAGAGGTTCTGATGGCTCTGTGATGAAACCATGTGCTTTCTTTTCTAGAAAGTTTTCGCCTGCTGAGCGCAATTATGATGTGGGCAATCGAGAGTTGTTGGCTATGAAGTGGGCGTTTGAGGAGTGGCGACATTGGCTTGAAGGAGCCAAGCATCGCGTGGTGGTCTTGACGGATCACAAGAATCTGACTTATCTCGAGTCTGCCAAGCGGTTGAATCCTAGACAGGCTCGATGGTCGCTGTTTTTCTCCCGCTTCAATTTGGTGGTTTCGTACCTTCCGGGTTCTAAGAATGTGAAGGCTGATGCCCTTTCAAGGAGTTTTGTGCCTGATTCTCCGGGAGTTCCTGAGCCGGCTGGTATTCTCAAAGAGGGGGTAATTTTGTCTGCCATCTTCCCTGATTTGTGGCGGGTGCTGCAGGAGTTTCAGGCTGATAGACCTGACCGTTGTCCAGCGGAGAAGCTGTTTGTCCCTGATAGATGGACTAGTAGAGTTATCTCTGAGGTTCATTGTTCGGTGTTGGCTGGTCATCCTGGAATCTTTGGTACCAGAGATTTGGTGGCTAGATCCTTTTGGTGGCCTTCCTTGTCACGAGATGTGCGTTCTTTTGTGCAGTCCTGTGGGACTTGTGCTCGGGCTAAGCCCTGCTGTTCTCGTGCCAGTGGGTTGCTTTTGCCCTTGCCGGTCCTGAAAAGGCCCTGGACGCATATTTCCATGGATTTTATTTCAGATCTCCCTGTCTCTCAGAGGATGTCAGTTATCTGGGTGGTTTGTGATCGCTTCTCTAAGATGGTCCATTTGGTACCTTTGCCTAAATTGCCTTCCTCCTCTGATTTGGTTCCATTGTTTTTCCAGCATGTGGTTCGTTTACATGGCATTCCGGAGAACATCGTGTCGGACAGAGGTTCCCAGTTTGTTTCAAGATTTTGGCGGTCCTTTTGTGCTAAGATGGGCATTGATTTGTCTTTTTCTTCAGCTTTCCATCCTCAGACAAATGGCCAAACCGAACGAACCAATCAGACTTTGGAAACATATCTGAGATGCTTTGTTTCTGCTGATCAGGATGATTGGGTGTCCTTCTTGCCTTTGGCTGAGTTCGCCCTTAATAATCGGGCCAGCTCGGACACTTTGGTTTCGCCTTTTTTCTGTAATTCTGGTTTCCACCCTCGTTTTTCTTCAGGGCAGGTTGAGCCTTCGGACTGTCCTGGTGTGGATTCTGTGGTGGACAGGTTGCAGCGAATTTGGACTCACGTAGTGGACAATTTGACATTGTCCCAGGAGTAGGCTCAACGTTTCGCTAACTGCCGTCGCTGTGTTGGTCCCCGACTTCGTGTTGGGGATTTGGTTTGGTTGTCGTCTCGTTTTGTTCCTATGAAGGTTTCGTCTCCTAAGTTTAAGCCTCGTTTTATTGGTCCTTATGAGATTTCTGAAATTCTTAATCCTGTGTCATTTCGTTTGGACCTTCCAGCTTCTTTCACCATCCATAATGTGTTCCATAGGTCGTTATTGCGGAGATATGTGGCTCCTATGGTTCCCTCCGTTGATCCTCCTGCCCCGGTGTTGGTTGAGGGGGAGTTGGAGTATGTGGTGGAGAAGATTTTGGATTCACGTATTTCGAGACGGAAACTTCAGTACCTAGTCAAGTGGAAAGGTTATGGTCAGGAGGATAATTCCTGGGTGGTTGCCTCTGATGTTCATGCTGCCGATCTTGTTCGTGCCTTTCATTTGGCTCGTCCGGATCGGCCTGGAGGCTCTGGTGAGGGTTCGGTGACCCCTCCTCAAGGGGGGGGTACTGTTGTGAATTCTGTTCTCGAGCTCCCTCCTGTGGTTATGAATGGTACTTCAGCGAGTTCTGTTCATGGACTCCCTCTGGTGGCTGTGAGTGGAGCTGCTGGTTCTGAGATTCATTCTCCAGCTGATCTCGTTGAGGCCTTGGCTGGCTGCTCTATTTAACTCCACTCAGTTCGTTACTTGATGCCAGCTGTCAATGTCCTAGTACTGGTTCAGTTCTCTTGGATCTTTCAGATGACCTGTCTACTTCAGCAAAAGCTAAGTCCCTGCTAGCTTATTTGTTACCACTGTTTTTTGTCCAGCTTGCTATCATGATTTTGTGCTGTTAGCTGGAAGCTCTGGGATGCAGAGTGGCACCACCGCGCCGTGAGTCGTTGCGGTGGTTTCTTTTGCACACTCTGCGTGGTTTTTTGTTAGTTTTTATGCTGACCGCAAAGATACCTTTTCTATCCTCAGTCTGTTTAGTTAAGGCTGGCCTCCTTTGCTGAAACCTGTTTCATTCCTGTGTTTGTGACTTCCATCTTAACTCACAGTCAATATATGTGGGGGGCTGCCTATTTCTTTGGGGAATTTCTCTGAGGCAAGGTAGGCTGTATTTTCTATATTTAGGGGTAGTTAGCTCTTAGGCTGTGAAGAGGCGTCTAGGCAGAGTCAGGAACGCTCCACGGCTATTTCTAGTGGTTGTGATAGGATTAGGACTTGCGGTCAGCAGAGCTCCCACTTCCCAGAGCTCGTTCTGTAATACTAGTTTGCTCATCTGGTCATTTCTAGTGCTCCTAACCACCAGTTCAATCATAACAGGAGACAAAGGGTGGTACGCCCTACACGTACACAAATGTGTGCCTAAAGTCACAAAATCACCAGCTCGTGACTTGGAGCCATTACCACCGACGGCTCTCCCTAACTTACCATCGCCCCCACCTGGCCAGGTGACACCTGCACCAGTCACCATGTGCACAAGGGCCACGCAGACAACAATCGAACAAACTTCAGTGGGCACACAGACTCCTATTCAGAGTATGGACGCGCTGTAAGTGATACGTGCAGATCGCCCAAATCCCCAGGTGTTGCCCTGGAAAAAGACTTAGTAAATGACTTAGTAAATGATAATGAGAAACAGACTACTTGTAAAGTTAAATTAACCCTGTTGGGTTTGCACCCTGTCATCCAAGTTTACAGCTTCCCCTTGATCTGGCCAGATCACAGTTTACTGTTAACTGTTTAATGTTTGAATAATTATTTAAAAGACATTTGAATCATGGACGGTGAATGGTTCACAAACTTTCTTTGTACATAGTTTGCACCTCTTTAGGTGCTTTCTAATGGTTTTACATAAAAGTTCTTAGGCTACGTTCACATTTGCGTTGTGCGCCGCAGCGTCGGCGCCGCAGCGCACAACGCAAACAAAAACGCGGCAAAACGCACGCTAAAACGCTGCGTTTTGCGCCGCATGCGTCGTTTTTGCCCGCAAGTTGGACGCAAAAAAAATGCAACTTGAAGCGTTTCTTGCGTCCAACGCTTGCGGCCATGCGGCGCAAAACGCAGCACAACGCATGTCCATGCGCCCCCATGTTAAGTATAGGGGCGCATGACGCATGCGGCGCCGCTGCGGCGCCCGAAGCTGCGGCGCTGACCGCAAATGTGAACGTAGCCTTAAAGGGACAGCTCCCATGTTGCCTTAAAAGTTGATCTATTCACAGAGACCTTAAGAAAAACCCGTTGGCTTGGCAGAATTCCGGGTCAGGATACACGCCTTTTAGCCCGCCCAAGACCTATGTTGGGGGTTCGTAACGGGTCCCTCGCATCGTTATTGTTGTTACAATGTTATTACCTGACTTGAATATTAATGTGAATGATATCACTACACAATTTATTGCACTACCTCAATGCTGAAGGATTTGAAAAATTGTTTGCACTCTTAAAGGGAATATTGACTTGTTGCACTTTCTAGAAGTGATAATATTTGAAAAGTTAGATAACATTGCATTTTATATAGCAGTTCGTACATATATTAGTAAGCTAGCATAGTGAATTGGAAAAAACTGAAACTCTGATAGTATTATGAAGATATTTAGTGATGCAGTAAACCCGTGGGGGTTGGTCAAAAGCTTTGCACTTAGAAGCCTTAAAGATAGTATACCCTTAGAGGGTAACTGCACTTCATAGTTAGTTGTTATACCGTTTTCCATTTTCCAAAAGTACGCGTACAATGTAAATATGTTTTGTAACGTTCAAGCACTCATACCTCCCATAAAGGGAAGCACCAGTTTACATTAACTTGTTTTACATGTTTATATAGCATTTGCTAATCTAATATTGTTGCTCCTCTTTTCCTAGTTAATGTTGATGCCCAAAGACACGGACCGAGTCGCAGCCATCGTGACATCCCCCTTTTTGCGACCGGACCTGGTACCGAGTACCCCATTGCCCTGTGGGCGCGTCAAAACTCCATGTAAAAAGAACGATCATTGGTTCCTTAGTTCGGTACATTGCAGATTTACACTGAATCATTTTTAGGAACATTAAGGGGGGATTTTCTGATCCTGTTTAAGAAAAGACTATTGGTTGCTCATAGCAACCAATCACAGTGCAACTTATATTTTGTATTCTTCTCTTGAAAAATGAAAGCTGCGCTGTGATTGGTTGCTATGGACAACAAAGTCAAACTTTTTACAACGTGCCCTATTACAATGGTGTAAAATCACACGTTCATGAAGCCATGTAGTCCTATATGTGATCTACAAGATTTCACTAGGGTTAAACATTTGCTACTCACTTTGGGGGAAATTGAGAGCCCACCGAGTGGATCTCCGTCCAGTATATCGGTCCCAGCATTGTAGATGATCACATCTGGGGTGACCTCATTCAGAGCCCCTTTCACATGAGTTTCCACTTTTTCCAAATATTCTTTGTCTTCTGTGCCCCAGTCTAGCTCTATTCTCCTTTTTATTGCTTCTAAATATTTTAAGAAAGGACAAAACAAAACCCAGAATGAATTAATATACGGTATGTCACCATCAAAACCACATGCAAAGCACAGATATATAAACAATTGCTATTTAAATCCCTTCCTGCCCCATGTCGTACTATTACTTCACGGAGCGGGATCATGAGCTGTTCCTGCGCCATACAATGTAGATGCCGGCTGTGGTACACAGCAAGCATCTGCTTCTTACAGCAGTGACCTGCACTAGCATTGATCGCTACTGGTGCGCTGCTGCATGATCCAGTGCAGGCTTCTGATCTGGGCGTCCAGCAACACTCCCCCAGCAACGCGTTTGCAATGTACCATAGAATGCAATGGCAGCCTGTTGCCTGCTGAAGGCCCTCATGGCTGCCATGCTGATTTTCCTGTGCCCTCCGACCACAAACTGTGCATCATAGGAGACCATGATTTTCTGTATATGGCTGTATTAGAGTCTATAGCAATCAATCACAGGTTGAGGTCCCCCTATGGGGACTAACGAAAAGTGAAACGTTTAAAAAAAAGTCCCAAAATATTTTTCCACAATTAAAAATAAAGACATTTTTAAAAAAGTCTGTGATATAAAAATATTAAATTATTTAAAGGGTATCTGTCATAAGGTTTCTTCTATGCAATCTGAGGACAGCATAATGTAGAGGTTAACCCCTTCATGACCCAGCCTATTTTGACCTTAATGACCTGGCCATTTTTTGCAATTCTGACCAGTGTCCCTTTATGAGGTAATAACTCAGGAACGCTTCAACGGATCGTAGCGATTCTGAGACTGTTTTTCATGACATATTGGGCTTCATGTTAGTAGTAAATTTAGGTCGATAATTTTTGTGTTTATTTGTGAAAAAATTGGAAATTTGGCGAAAATTTCAAATTTTGAATTTTTATTCTGTTAAACCAGAGAATCATGTGACACAAAATAGTTAATAAATAACATTTCCCACATTTCTAATTTGCATCAGTACAATTTTGGAAATAAATTTTTTTTTTGCTAGGAAGTTATAAGGGTTACAATTTGACCAGCGATTTCTCATTTTTACAACAAAATTTACAAAACCATTTTTTTTAGGGACCACCTCACATTTGAAGTTAGTTTGAGGGGTCTATATGGCTGAAAATACCCCAAAGTGACACCATTCTAAAAACTGCACCCCTCAAAGTGCTCAAAACCACATTCAAGAAGTTTATTAACCCTTCAGGTGCTTCACAGCAGCAGAAGCAACATGGAAGGAAAAAATGAACATTTCACTTTTTAGTCAAAAAAATGATCCCTGAAAATTATTGTACAATTTGTCCAGAGTACGCCGATACCCCATATGGGGGGGGGGGACCACTGTTTGGGTGCACGACAGGGCTCGGAAGGGAAGGAGCGCCATTTGACTTTTTGAAAGAAAAATTGGCTCCAATCTTTAGCGGACACCATGTCGCGTTTGGAGAGCCCGTGTGCCTAAATATTGGAGCACCCCCACAAGTGACCCCATTTTGGAAACTAGACCCCCCAAGGAACTTATCTAGATGCATAGTGAGCACTTTGAACTCCTAGGTGCTTCACAAATTAATCTGTAAAAATAAAAAAGTACTTTTTTTTCACAAAAAAATTTCCTTTAGCCTCAATTTTTTCATTTTTACATAGGCAACAGGATAAAATGGATCCTAAAATTGGTTGGGCAAGTTCTCCTGAGTACAGCGATACCTCACATGTGGGGGTAAACCACTGTCTGGGCGCACGGCAGGGCTCAGATGGAAAGGAGCGCGATTTGACTTTTTGAATGAAAAATTAGCTCCAATCGTTAGCGAACACCATGTCGCTTTTGGAGAGCCCCTGTGTGCCTAAACATTGGAGCTCCCCCACAAGTGACCCCATTTTGGAAACTAGACCCCCCAAGGAACTAATCTAGATGTGCGATGAGCACTTTGAACCCCAAGTGCTTCACAGAACTTTATAACGCAGAGCCATGAAAATAATTCTTTCCTCAAAAATTATTTTTTAGCCGCAATTTTTTATTTTCACAAGGGTAACAGGAGAAATTGGACCCCAAAAGTTGTTGTCCAGTTTGTCCTGAGAACGCCAATACCCCATATGTGGGGGTAAACCACTGTTTGGGCACACGTCAGGGCTCGGAAGGGAAGTAGTGACATTTTGGAATGCAGACTTTGATGGAATGGTCTGCGGGCGTCATATTACGTTTGCAGAGCCCCTGATGTGCCTAAACAGTAGAAACCCCCCACAAGTGACCCCATTTTGGAAACTAGACCCCCCCAAGGAACTTATCTAGATGTGTGGTGAGCACTTTGAACCCCCAAGTGCTTCACAGAAATTTATACCGCAGAGCCGTGAAAATAAAAAAATCATTTTTTTTCACACAAAAATAAGTTTTTAGCCCCCATTTTGTTATTTTCCCAAGGGTAACAGGAGAAATTAGACCCCCAAAGTTGTTTTGCAATTTTTCTTGAGTACACTTATGCCCCATATGTTTGGGTAAACCACTGTTTGGGTGCACGTCGGGGCTCGGAAGGGAGGGAGCACCATTTGACTTTTTGAACGCAAGATTGGCTGGAATCAATGGTGGCGCAATGTCACGTTTGGAGACCCCTGATGTGCCTAAACAGTGGAGACCCCTCAATTCTAACTCCAACACTAACCCCAACACACCCCTACCCTAATCCCAACTCTAGCCATAGCCCTAATCACATCCCTAACCCCAACACACCCCTAACCACAACCCTAACCCCAACACACCCCTAACACTAATCTCAACCCTAACCATAACCCTAACCACAAGCCTAACCCTAACCCCAACACACCCCTAACCCTAATCTTAACCCTATTTCCAACCCTAACCCTAATTCCAACTCTAACTCTTAATTCCAACCCTAACCCTAAGCCTATGTGCCCACGTTGCAGATTCATGTGAGGAGTTTTCCGCACAGTTTTTGAAAAATCCACAGGTAAAAAGCACTGCGTTTTACCTGCGGATTTACCGTGGATTTCCAGTGTTTTTTGTGTGGATTTCACCTGCGGATTCCTATTGAGGAACAGGTTTAAAACGCTGCGGAATCCGCACAAAGAATTGACATGCTACGGAAAATACAACGCAGCGTTTCCGAGTGGTATTTTCCGCATCATGGGAACAGCGGATTTGGTGTTCCATACGTTTACATGGTACTGTAAACATGATGGAAAACTGCTACAAATCCGCAGCAGCCAATCCGCTGTGCATCTGCAGCCAAATAAGCACCGTGTGCACATAGCCTAATTCTAACCCTAACCCTAATTGCAACCCTAACCCTAATTCTAACCCTAGTTCTAACCCTAACCCTAGTTCTAACCCTAACTCTAGTTCTAATCCTAATTGTAACCCTAACCCTAATTCTAACCCTAACCCTAGTTCTTACCATAACCCTACTTCTAACCTTAACCCTAGTTCTAACCCTAATTATAACCCCAATTCTAACCCTAACCCTAGTTCTAACCCTAACCCTAGTTCTAACTCTAATTCTAACCCTAATTTTAACCCTAACCCTAGTTCTAACCCTAACCCTACTTCTAACCCTAACCCTAGTTCTAACCCTAATTCTAACCCTAACCCTAGTTCTAAACCTATTTGTAACCCTAACTCTAGTTGTAACCCTAACCCTAATTCTAACCCTAACCCTAGTTCAAACCCTAACCCTAGCCCTAACCCTAGTTCTAACCCTAACCCTAGTGGAAAAATAGTAAATATATTTTCTTTATTTTATTATTGTCCCTACCTATGGGGGTGATAAAGGGGGTTTATTTATTATTTTTTTATTTTGATCGCTGTGATAGGTACTATCACAGTGATCAAAATGTACCTGGAATAAATCTGCCGGCCGGCAGATTCGGCGGGCGCACTGCGCATGAGCCCGCCAATTTTGGAAGACGGCGCCCATGCAGAAGACGGACGGACACCGGCAGGGACACCGGAGGTCAGTAAGTATGCAGGGGTGGGATCGGACAGCGGGGGGGGGGGTGAAATCGGACTGCGGGGGGAGAGAACAGGAGGACGGAGGGGAGCGGAGCACAGGACAGGACGGAGGACGGGGGCGTTAGATCGGTGGCAGATCGCGGTCTCCAGCCATGACCAATGATATTGCCGCATCGGCCATGGCTGGATTGTAATATTTCACCAATTTTTATTGGTGAAATATTACGATTACTCTGATTGAAAGTGAAACGTCACTTTCAACAGCCAATCAGAGCGATCGTAGCTACGGGGGGGGGGGGGGTGTGAAGCCACCCTTCCTGGGCTGAAGTACCACTCCCCCTGTCCCTGCAGGTTAGGTGAAATTACAGTTAACCCTTTCACCCGGCCTGCAAGGACGCGATCATTCTGTGACACAGCATATGCATCACAGGTCGGATTGACACCGACTTTCATGATGCATACGCTGTGTCACAGGTCCGGAAGGGGTTAAACACAGATTTCAAGGATATGTCACGTGTCAGGCTGGGTGCTGTTGTTTACTTATACTGAAGGTTTTATCACCTGGTGATTATCATTGTCCAGACTACAGCAGCATTTGCTTGCCAATCTAACTCCGCCCCCTCCTGTGATAAGCAGTTCACTGTCTATAGACTATCTAAATACAGAGCCTGGGGTGTGTGGGGTTAGGTTTCTCAGCTCCTCTGCATTGCTACATTTCTAAACTCTGATTGTGTCAGAACTGCTGCACCCAGTAAACTAAGTGATACATTGTTGGATTCATGGTCTCTTTGCATATAACATGCTGCTCTCAGATGAGGTAGCAAAACATTGCTGAAATATTTTCTTTAACCTGTTTTGTAAAGGCCTGCTGCAGGTGATCTTTTTTTTACAATATATCTAATATTCATTATGTAAACTAGGGGACAGGTCAGTGAGAGATCACAAGCATATCATTAACTAAAAACTGAAAAAAAAGATTAAACAACCACCACTAGAAGGATTTCATCAACCCAGGTATCATTGTAATCAGTATAACGGTGCCCACCTGACACTGTGTGTAGGTTACTGTGCACATTTCTGCTGACAGGTTCCCTTTAATGCAGTTTTGATGAAATCACTGCTTTATCTGTTGCAGATCTAGCAATTTTCTGAATGCTGAGCTCTGTATATCTCCGCCCCCAGCGCTGATTGGCTGCTTTCTGTGAACATTGTGCATAGGCAGAAAGCTGAAAATAAGTAGTGGGCAGGTGGTAAGACTACATGGCAGCAACATTTTCTAGACCTCTAGTGATATCTTGCTGATAACACAGTGATTATATAAAAATGACAGCAAGTAGCTTAGTAAGTAAAATACTGCTGGAACCAGGGTCTCCATCTCTAAATTATGCTGCTGTCAGATTAGGTGGATAAAAAATGGTGACAAATTTCCTTTATAAGAGGTTAAAAAAAATCCCATTTACACTATGCAGCATACATTTATTTCTAGAACAATGCTGCAATACTGTTATTGTAGAGCCAGCACGATGGTTCAGTGGTTAGCACTGCAGCCTTGCAGCGCTGAAGTCCTGGGTTCAAATATTTGTGTGGGTTTCCTCCGGGTTCTCCGGTTTCCTCCCACATTCCAAAGACATACTGATAGGGAATTTAGATTGTGAGCCCCATTGGGGACAGTGATGTGTGCAAACTGTAAAGTGCTGAGGAATAAAATAGCGCTAAATAAAAAATAAAGATTATTATTATGATCTGACACTTCTTTATCACTAATAATGACATCCCCAGGCTTTAACGCTGATACAGAAGTAATATTGTTAAATTCAATTTACATACGTTTTGCAAATGTATCTCCAGGGTATATGTGCCGATTGTACATGTCCATGATGTACACCCGCTTATCATCCATGAAATCTCTTGCATGCCCATTACCCTAATAAAAAGAAAAATATATAATGGTACACACACACACACACACACACACACACACACACACACACACATATATATATATATATTACACACATATACATGTGAAAATTGAAATGAAATGAGATGAAAATTTACAATTTCATCACTTCATTCCTTGTTATTTTTGTTTTATTCCAATATAATATGATCTGAAAACACATTTTTCTTAAATATTATGTGTTTTAAAACATTGATCTAAAACATAAATCTTCAGGAATTGTGTTATCACAGTCAATTCCTTAAATGCGAGAGCTGCTGAAACAATCGGGCCCCTGAGACCCCAGCATAACGCTGAATCTGCCAGGGAAAGCTGTGATCTGCCGATCATCTGGCTGTTCATGTAATGTCATCTTTTTGGTGGGTTTCTATTCTGGTTCATAGAGCGAATTCCCCCATTCTATGATAGCCATATGACATAATAGAGAAATGTTAAACAACAGCTAATTATTGAGATACAGAAACAGAATCTACAATGATCCCTGATCACAGATCATTGATCTGATGACATGAATATATATGTGGAGTTTGGTACCTGATGGGCGTCCAGGTCTATTATAGTAGCCTTAGAAATTCCTTCAAGACGCTCGAACAAGAACTATAAAAAGAAATATGTAAAGTTTATTATTGATATCTGTTACAGACATACAGCGCTCACACCCTAAACTCCTACCCGCTGTGAAATCAATTTAAAAGGGTTTTCCAATCTTATAAAGTGGGGACATATTAATATTACCTTGATATGCCATCACTCTATGATCATTACAGGTCTGAACCTTGGGACCCACGCTAAGGTCCTCTTCACATGTCCGTGTTTCAGGTATGTGTGGCATCAGTTTTTTCACGGATACCACACATACCCAATGTAATCTATGATGATCTTCACATGTCCGTTTGTTTGCATGAACCTTGTGTCTGAGAAATCCACGCAGAAACATGTCTGTTTTTTACTAGCAGCACGGATGACAAGAGCCAATAACCGTGTATGAGTCTGTGTAAAAAACATACAGCACAAGGGGTGTATGTGTATAATTTTGCAAAGTATACAGTGCCTTGCGAAAGTATTCGCCCCCCTGGAACTTTTCAACCTTTTCCCACATATCATGCTTCAAACATAAAGATACCAAATGTAAATTTTAGGTGAAGAATCAACAACAAGTGGAACACAATTGTGAAGTTGAACGAAATTTATTGGTTAGTTTACATTTTTGTGGAAATTCAAAAACTGAAAAGTGGGGCGTGCAATATTATTCGCCCCCTTTAACTTAATACTTTGTTGCACCACCTTTTCCTGCGAATACAGCTGCAAGTCGCTTTTGGGGTATGTCTCTATCAGTTTTGTACATCGAGAGACTGAAATTCTTGCCCATTCTTCCTTGGCAAACAGCTCGAGCTCAGTGAGGTTTGATGGAGATCGTTTGTGAACAGCAGTTTTCAGCTCTTTCCACAGAATCTCGATTGGATTGAGGTCTGGACTTTGACTTGGCCATTCTAACACCTGGATACGTTTATTTGTGAACCATTCCATTGTAGATTTTGCTTTATGTTTGGGATCATTGTCTTGTTGGAAGACAAATTTCCGTCCCAGTCTCAGGTCTTTTGCAGACTCCAACAGGTTTTCTTCAAGAATGGTCCTGTATTTGGCTCCATCCATCTTCCCATCAATTTTAACCATCGTCCCTGCCCTGCTGAAGAAAAGCAGGCCAAAACCATGATGCTGCCACCACCATGTTTGACAGTGGAGATGGTGTGTTCAGGGTGAAGAGCTGTGTTGCCTTTACGCCAAACATATCGTTTGGAATTTTTGCCAAAAAGTTCGATTTTGGTTTCATCTGACCAGAGCACCTTCTTCCACATGTTTGGTGTGTCTCCCAGGTGGTTTGTTGCAAACTTTAAACAACACTTTTTTTTGGATATCTTTGAGAAATGGCTTTCTTCTTGCCACTCCTCCATAAAGGGCAGATTTGAGCAGTGTACGACTGATTGTTATCCTATGGACAGACTGTCCCACCTCAGCTGTAGATCTCTGCAGTTCATCCAGAGTGATCATGGACCTCTTGGCTGCATCTCTGATCAGTCTTCTCCTTGTTTGAGATGAAAGTTTAGAGGGACGGCCGGGTCTTGGTAGATTTGCAGTGGTATGATATTCCTACCATTTCAATATGATCGCTTGCACAGTGCTCCTTGTGATGTTTAAAGTTTTGGAAATCATTTTGTATCCAAATCCGGCTTTAAACTTCTCCACAACAGTATCACGGACCTGCCTGTTGTGTTCCTTGGTCTTCATGATGCTCTCTGTGCTTCAAACAGAACCCTGAGACTATCACAGAGCAGGTGCATTTATACGGAGACATGATTACACACAGGTGGATTATATTTATCATCATTAGGCATTTAGGACAACATTGGATCATTCAGAGTTCCACAATGAACTTCTGAAGTGAGTATGCTGCACTGAAAGCAAAGGGGCCGAATAATATTGCACGCCCCACTTTTCAGTTTTTGAATTTCCACAAAAATTTAAAATAACTAATAAATTTCTTTCAACTTCACAATTGTGTTCCACTTGTTGTTGATTTTTCACCAAAAAATTTACATTTGGTATCTTTATGTTTGAAGCATGATATGTGGGAAAAGGTTGAAAAGTTCCAGAGACCGAATAGTTTCGCAAGGCACTGTATGTCACGATAAAACACGACCCAACGAGGGGTCGGTCAGCGGATGGCGCAACATACACACAACGCAATGGAAATGGGGAGAGGAAGGCCCTACTGATAGGGAAATGGGGGATGGTCGCCACCTGAGCTAAAACCTGAGTCTGTCCCTGCACTCCCCTAATGCCCTAAGTGGGTCCTTCCCCCACCCCTGTCAGGAACCTCGTCCCTCGCTGTTAACCAATACTGCCCTGGCTAGTGCATTGGCCGGCAATTGGCGTTAGCCTCACCACTGCAGATAGTACCACACAGGGAACAATGACAAACACGAAAGGGACAATGAATGAACACAACACTTAGCTTCCAGACACTGCTGCCGAGCTCCACACCGCAGATTATTATTATTATTATTTATTGTTATAGCGCCATATATTCCATGGCGCTTTACAAGTGAGGAGGGGTATACATAATAAAAACAAGTATAATAATCTTGAACAATACAAGTCATAACTGGTACAGTAGGAGAGAGGACCCTGCCCGCGAAGGCTCACAATCTACAAATGACACAGAAACAGGACTCCGAACACCAGAAGTAGCTGACACTAGAGAGTTGCAACTGCACGGCTGGTCTCCATAGAGAAACTCTATCAGCAACAGTCAGCTGATGCATCAGGAGCCCATTTAAAAGATGATGGGAGTGGTCTCCACCACATCAGCTGACCCAGCAGCAGTGCAACTGAGGAAGATTGCCAGCAAGGGAAAAACTGACATTAACCCCCGCTGGTCCTGAAAGGAAAAAGCTACATTAAAACAGAGTGGAACCAGAGCTGCCACAAATTCAAAAATGGATTGTGACAGTATAGGAGAATCTTTGGAACTGATTTTTCTTGAGCCATGCCAGAAAACAACGCCTGGCTCACTGATGACACAAGGCTGACACACTGATGGCACTGTAGAGATCAGATTGAAGAATCCATTTTGTCTTCCTCTACTCAGAGACGTATATGAAGAAACTTGAGCAAGGTAGACATATTTCCTTTTATGGACGCATTCCTTTGCCATATTGTAACCTGCATTCCAGAAGTGAACGTTATCAGTAGAATAGATACTCTTTTGTTAGAGAATATGAGCGCTTGTACGCATGTCTGTAATGCTTATCTCATTCCTATATAAACAGGAGGGGTGAGCCCAGTGAGTCAGAGACGGGCTCCTGAGCTTTCCCTGTTATGATCACACAATACTTTGTTTGCGTGTCATTTACCTGGAAGCTTACCTCCAGAAAGCCAGGGACGGATGAGGACTCAACAATTCTGGCGCCCGAACAGGGACCTGAGGAGAGAGTGTTTGCTCGAGATTTACCTGCGGATACGGACAACGGAGATCTGGGATAATGGACGGCAAATGAACTGAAATACCTGGCCAGGTAAGAGACATTATTAGTTCTCTTTTATCTGCCCTGTATTATCCGAAAGATCTCTATGAGCCGTGTCACGCTGGGTTAGTCTAGTAGTGAGTAGATACCTATAAAACTCGGGTTACCATATTGTATAGACTTATGAGTCCTGTCCCTGGCAGTGTGTGAACAGTGTGTGAACAGTGTGTGAACAGTGTGAAGGTTGTGACATGTTGTGAAAGAAGAATAGAAGTACGTAGAACAATAAGCCACGATTGTTAGAACAAGGTTATTGGTGAAGTCAGCCTAACTGGGTTATGAGGTAGCGTCCTTCTGGGAGACCTCCGCCCATGCTTGACTCTCCTATAGAACTTGTTTCTACATTCCCTGGATAAGGTGTGATAGAATGAGCCCAGGACGCGGTTTTCATGAGCCTGGGACAAGTATGCTAACTGACACAGAAAGTTTTGTGATCTGTATGGTGTTGCTGGGTCTGTGTGCATAATAGCACTTAAGTACGTCCTGCATATTAGAAGAAACAGAGCAGACAAGCCCTTCAATATTTTAGCTCCCTAGGAGAGAAGGCAACGAGACGCCACCAACAGAGGAAGTGGTTGTCCAAACGTCACCTGGGGTAGAAATAGCAAATATTGAAAGGATATTTTAGCTCCCTAGGAGAGAAGGCAACGAGACATCACCACAGTGATTGTCCAAACGTCACCTGGGGTAGAAATAGCTAAAATGAGAAATAAACAGACCAAAACTGTCTTAGGACAAGTGGAAGCAGCAGATATCATACAGGAAAGATGTGGAAAGGCAGTCAGAAGTCAGATTAGAAGAGTGAGAGAAAAATTGGGAATTTCAGAAGCACTTATGTTCAGTACAGAATGGGAAAGACTGAGTAAAGAAAGAGGAGGAATTATCAAAGACAATGGGTGGGAAGAAATCATACACTGTATGATAGAGGTCTCAAAAACAGCTAAAGAGGAGAATTGGAAGTATGATCCAGACACTTCCAAATGGATCATGGGAAAGGGAAAAAGTTGTGATATAATCCCACCACCTTACCTAGATCCAAAAGCCCAATCATTTGTACCATCTGGAAGAACAGAAGGAGGAAAACAGAGGGAAAGGGGGTCTACAGGTGTGATTATGCAGAAATTTGGGCAAAGTATTGAAGAATATAGTCAGGAACTAGAAAATAGCTTTAGGGATGAAGGATTGGATTTGACTGATGCTTCAGTAAGGAGACTTTTTACAAAACAATTAATAGAGGGGCTAGATCCGAAAATCAGAGAAAAATTTAAATCCTCTACTCCAGATTGGAGAACAATTGAACAACCAAATATTGTGAAACAACGATGTTTAGGAATAGCCATGGATATGAGAGAGAATCGTAAGCCTGTTAGAATAGCACAAGCTAATACAGGAGGAAGAGTGAGACATAATTTTTCTTGCCACTACTGTAAAAAGCCAGGTCATTTCCAAAGAGAGTGCAGGAAGAAGTTGGCAGATATAAAGTCAGGCAAATTTGTTCCCAGAAATAACCCTCCCCAAACGGACAACCAGCAGAAATCTACCATCATAGATGGTCCCATACCAGATTCAGATTGACTCGATGTGTTACAAACTTCCCTACCAGCTAGAATGTGGGGGGGAGAGAGATTCCATTTTTGATAGATACAGGTGCAACTTCCTCAATTTTGAATCAAGATTTTCTTCCAAATCCGGAAGATATTTCAGAACAAACAACTTTTGCTGAGGGTTATGATGGGGTAATTCGAACACTGCCATATACTGTGCCCCTAGAGGTCTCATTAGGACCTAAATGTTTTGCATCCAGATTTTTGTATGCCAGAGGTGCCCCAACATGTCTGTTAGGAACTAATGTACTAAAGAAATTAGAAGCTAACATCAATTTTAGGGAAGATGGCACAGTTATGTTGACTATCCCTGATGATGCAGAATCATTAGAACAATATGTCAGAATTCAGGCTTTTGAGGATTATGCTGAAGAAAAAGAGTACACCACAGATCTAGACCTCTCAATGATCCCAGAAACACTGTGGGCACAGGGTGACACTGATGTGGGATTATTGCATATCTCTCCTGTAAAACTATCTGTGCAACCAGGAACTGTTCTCCCACAGCTCAGACAATACCCTGTGAGTGCCCAGCAGGAATTAGCGATTACAAAACAGATAGAGGGATATAGAGAAAAAGGAGTTTTGGTAGAGATACAATCACCTGCTAACACTCCTCTGTATCCAGTCAAAAAGAGAACTCTTGATAAGGGTTCTATGCCCAAATATCGTATGGTACATGATCTAAGAGAAATAAACAAAGTTCTAGATCCAATCACCCCAGTTGTACCCAATCCTCATACGTTACTATCACAGATACCAGCCAGTTCTCAAGTGTTTACTGTAATAGATCTTTCAAATGCATTTTTCTCGGTTCCTTTACACCAAGACAGTTGGCATTTGTTTGCATTTACATTTAAGGGCAAACAGTTGGCGTGGACACGCCTTCCACAGGGAATGATACACTCCCCTACTCTTTATTCAAATGCCCTACAAACAGTTCTTCAGAGGTTTGGACCTGAAACACAGGTAGTAATTTTGCAGTATGTGGATGACATACTACTTTGCTGCCCAGATCTAAAAACCGCAGAAAGGTCCACTGTGAGTTTACTATGTTTTCTAGGAAAAGAAGGGTGTAAAGTGAATAGACAAAAGCTACAAGTTTGTCAGACCAAAGTGGTCTTTCTAGGTCATTGCATTTCTCAAGGTAAAAAGCATCTTACACCTCAAAGAACTGAAGCAATAAGACAGATGAATGAGCCTAGAAATCATAAACAGCTACGAGCATTTTTAGGAATAGTGTCTCATTGTAGACAATGGATTATACATGCCAGTCAACTAATGCAACCACTGTATGACTGTGTAAAAAATGAACCTTATTTGTTGACAAAAGAAGGTCAGATTTCATTCCAACAATTAAAAGATGCCCTTGTTTCAGCTCCAGCGTTAGGGCTACCAGACTATCACATTTGCTAGGCTTCAGACTCTTAATTTAGCAACACTGCTACCTCTCGAGTCTGAAGGGGGGAATAAGGACACTGATCCACACGCAAATTTTTTCCCTACAGACACACATGATTGTACAGAGCTCATTTTACAAGAAACGGTAGGCTTACCCAATGTATCCGAAACACCACTTCAAAATCCAGATTTAGAGCTGTTTATAGATGGTAGTAGGTTTGCAGATGACACAGGTAACTTTCATACAGGGTATGCAGTTGTGTCAGAATCTGAAACTCTCAAAGCACAACCTCTTCCACCGAAACAGTCTGCACAAGAAGCAGAACTGACAGCATTGATTGAAGCGCTAAAAATAGCTGAGAATCAGACAGCTAATATATACACTGATTCTAGGTATGCACATGGTATTGTGTTTGATTTTGGAGTAATCTGGAGAGCTAGAGGTTACATGACAGCGTCAGGACAACCTGTAAAACATGCTTCTTTGATCAAACAGATCTTAGAGGCTGCACAAGAAACAAAAGAAGTAGCAGTAATCAAGGTAGCTGCACATGTGAGACTCGACACTAGGGAATCTAGGGGAAATGATAGGGCTGATAAAGCAGCCAAGGCAGCAGCGGTCAAACCCTTACAGCAGGTTCATACTGTAAACCCCACAGAAAATACTGAAGATAGACTGAGACAAGCACAGGAAGATGCAGGAGAAGAGGAGAGGGACAGGTGGAAAAAGGAAGGGGCAGAAGAACAAGCAGGAATTTGGAAGAAAGATGGACTAATATGTCTACCTAGAGCCTGGTACCCGATTGTAGTTGGTGGACTGCACCACCCTACTCATGTGTCTGCAAATGCAATGACACTACTGGCAAAGCAAGTCTGGTTGGCTCCAGGTTTTGGCAACTACGCAAGAGACTATTGTGCAACATGCGCTATATGCCTGGCACATAATCCCGGACAGACAACAAAGACCCCTATGAAGCATCACGTCCGACCTCTCTATCCGTTTCAGCGATTACAAATAGACTTTATCCAGCTGCCAAAAAGTAATGGGTATGAGTATGTGTTGGTGTGTGTGGACATGTTCTCAGGGTGGCCAGAGGCCTATCCAGTTCGGAAGGCTTCAGCTAAAAACACTGCTGTAAAGCTAGTTGCCGAACTGATACCCCGTTACGGTCTCCCTGAAGTGATCGAGTCAGATAGGGGTACTAATTTCACTGGAGAAATATTTCAAAATGTACTGAAAATGTTGGGTGTTGAAAGTCAGTTACACACTCCGTACCATCCTCAAAGTTCTGGTAAGGTGGAACGCATGAATGGAACTTTAAAATTAAAAATACAGAAAGCCATGGCTGAAACAGGAAAGCCTTGGACAGAATGCCTTCCACTGGCCCTTTACTCAATACGCAATACCCCAAGGGGTAAGACTAAACTGTCTCCATATGAAATTTTGTTTGGCAGGACTACCAATTTAGGATGTTATTTTCCACAGCAACTTGTGTTAAATATTGAGTCATTGACTTCTTATGTGCAAAATCTTCAGAAACAATTAACTAAGGTGCATGCACAAGTTTTTGCTTCCCTTCCAGATCCTGACAACATTGAAGGAAGTCACAAGTTGGAACCAGGTGATCAAGTCTATGTAAAAAGACACACCAGAAAGGCTCTTGAACCAAGATTTGACGGACCCTTCCAAGTCCTGTTGACAACACCTACATCAGTCAAGCTCGAAGGAAAGGCATCATGGATACATGCAAGCCATTGCAAAAGAGCAGTATAAAACTCATAACATTGATGTTAATAGTATTAACCTCAACGGAGGCATGGGATAGACTAAATTCTTTAACCCCTTTGAACAATAGATTCGTACAACATCATAGAAAATTAGTACATGACATTTAAATTAAAGGACGTACAACGACTCAGAGATCAGTATGATAAAGACAATGACCAGAATAAGGATAGCTGGTGGTCTGATACTTTCTCTTTTCTCAACCCAGCCAACTGGTTCAGAGGAATCGGCGGGTGGGTTGCTGGGATTATGCAGAGCATAATACATATAGTTATGATTATTGTAGTCATATACGTACTATTCCAGATTGTGCTCAAGAGTATCTCAGTATGCACAGATAAATTTTGTGTAATAGATGCAAGAGTATAAATTTTCTTCTTTATTCTTATGTTATCCTCTAGTGATTCTAATTAATATTACCGTACTAATTTTTGTTTTTATATTCTAGTATACTTATTGCAGAACAAAGAAAAGGTTGTGAGAGTTAAACGGAAGAATTGATACTAGATTTGATTCTCTTATTGAATACAAGCGTGTACATGTGTAATACCAAAAATAAAGGCTTTGTCTTTGGCCCTGTGGTAATCTAAAATATGGATATGTTAAAGGGGATTTGTGATAGATTATAAAAGGAATATGTCAAAGGGGGGAATTGTAGAGATCAGATTGAAGAATCCATTTTGTCTTCCTCTACTCAGAGACGTATATGAAGAAACTTGAGCAAGGTAGACATATTTCCTTTTATGGACGCATTCCTTTGCCATATTGTAACCTGCATTCCAGAAGTGAACGTTATCAGTAGAATAGATACTCTTTTGTTAGAGAATATGAGCGCTTGTACGCATGTCTGTAATGCTTATCTCATTCCTATATAAACAGGAGGGGTGAGCCCAGTGAGTCAGAGACGGGCTCCTGAGCTTTCCCTGTTATGATCACACAATCTTTTGTGTTGCGTGTCATTCACTCGGATGCCTACTTCTAGTAAGCCAGGGACTGAAAAGGACTTAACAGCACACTGATCACACAGTACTGTTTTTCTGATATCGATATTATATGGACATGTGAAGGGGGCCTAATCCAAAGAATGAATGGCCACCACATTTAGAACTGTGTTGTCCTCATTGTTTTTGCAGCACAGCATTGTCAAAAATGGGTCTGTAGGGACTCAAGCATATTTTTCAAGCACGCTGAAGACTCTCGGTTAGCACATGAGCACAGCGGATAACACCTTATCCGAACACGTTCGCTTGTCACAAGAAGAGACATATTTTGATCCCTCAAAGCAAAAAAAACAGCTAATATCAGCCAAACCATAGACCCATGTATAGGACTGCACCATTTCTGGGCTTTTACCCCTCATCAGTACAGAGCAAAGTACTGGTTGGCTGTTCGAGATACCTAGGCAGAGCGCAGACGTGGAACCATCTCTCATTGAAGAGACCCAAGTACACATGGAGACTTATTTACAAGGCAACACTCCATGAGGAAAATATGCAAAGTAACGCAAACCAGCCAAACCAAAGAATTATCTGTCGACTGAACTATTTTATGCCTTTTTGGTCCAGATTTGAAGCAGTATTTTAATGTGTTTATTTTGAGGGTGAAAAATGCTGGGAGTCTGTACTTAAAAAAATCATTTTTTTACATTCATACTTTTACATTCCTCAACAGAAGCATAGGGGGCAAAATACATCCTCCAAAAAAACAAAACAATGAACAGTTCAATAAACACACATGAGTTATCATGAGTTCACATCCACTTTGCTCGAAATGTTAAAAACATTGGATTTTCTGCATAGAAAAAAACACAGCGGAAAAAAAATGTGGTTACTCTACAGGGAAACTGGGACCAATGGTTTGATAAGACCAGTAGATATTCCCAGGAATGCTCATTCCCAGTTCTCAGCTCGTGTAAATGTGCCAGCAATCACCCGACAAATGAGTAAATGTTTGCAGGATCCTGCTGGCAGGTAAGAGGAGGTTCCCCGGCCATGGACTAGCAACATGGTCACTGGACTAACGTTCCTGCAATTCCTTTTGCCCAACCCTAAATGATGCATCGATGCACGCAAATTGGCATTTCTAAATGCACCCCTGAAGATCCATAGATGAGATGAAGGCAGAACCTGCGGATTTCCTAAGAAGAGTGTCAACTAGTGAAGTGCACACTCAACCAAACAGTGCTGTGATGCTTTCGGCAGAACTACAAGTCCTTTAATGATGTTGAATGCTTCACGTTCATTTTAATGATTGGACTGAAAACACAATTATGTGCATATAAACTAGTGCAAGTAAGAACAGGGGTGCTGAACCTGAAATGAAGACAGAACTTTGCTTGGTTTCCACTGTCTAGGTTTCATCCATCCGCTCCTTCAGGTGATCTCTGGACGCCTCGTTTCATGGTACACTCTAGTCCTCATTGGCCCAAATGCAAATTAGAGGCTTGTCAGCTACCACTGAAAGTGGAGAGTTCCTCCATGTTTTCTTTTATGTATATGGGTTTAACTATCATTTATACAACACCTTGTGTATCATGGTTTATAATACAATAAACTACTATGTCAAAGTAATGCCTCTTGTACTATACCTTGATAGATAACGTTATGTCAGCATATGCACAAAATCCTCCTCCTTTGTCACCGGAACAATGATGAAAGCCTCCACCTTAAAAATAAGACCATATGAAATTTAAGTTAAAGGGGTTTGCCACTTTTGGGGACAAATTGTTGTCCTATCCTTGGATAGGTCATTACTGATCATTATCAGATTGGTGGGGTCAGAGACCCACTATTCTCTTAAAGTCTGGGGTCACACTTGCGAGTGCAATGCGAGAAACTCGCACGAGGCTCTCGCATTAATACCCGGCACTGCTGCTGGCACTAGTGACCGGAGCATGCAGCTGCATAGAAATACATGAAAATACATATTAATCTGCAAGTAAACCTGCAGATTAACCCCATATCTGCAGGTTAATAGCGTTTTTTCACATGTCATGTTCCCTTTAAGAGGTCAAGCAAAGCTGTAGAATAATCTATGATAAATTTTGATTGGGTGCCAATAGGTAACATGGCTGCCGTGGTCCAGCTGAAGATCCCTATTGCCGTTATTTTCGTACTCCTAACTATAAACTGCAATTTTAAAACTGCTCAATTATAAAATACTAGTATCACATGATTGCAGGTTCAAGTCCCTAAAAAACAAGACAAAAAAAAACAACTAACAAGCAGTATAAAAATAAAAACAGTATACACAAAAAATAAAAAACACCAGGATTCCCATTCGATGAACCGGAATAAAAAATTAGATAAAAAATTATCAAAAAGTTGTATGTATACAAAAGCTGTACCAATAAAATCTATAAATAGTAAAAATACAGCGGTATCGATGGAAAAGTTCTCAGGAAATAGTTATCAAAACCGCACTTCTTTTTACAACTTAAAAAAACCAAAAACAAAAAACAATAACAATATATATATACTAAGCAGTATATATTATATGTATAGGTTTGATATCGCTGTAATCATACCGATCTGCAGAATTATGTTGTCTGGTTATTTTTTACCATACATTTCACATACGGTATTTAAAAATGAAATTCTAAAAGAAACGGTGAAATTGCGTGGATTTTTTTCACCATTTCACTGCACTTTGATTTTTTCCAGTACATTATATTGTAAAGTGAATATGGCTTTGCGGACGGAAAAATGAAAATAAAATTATGGCTCTTGAAAGAAGGGGAGGATAAAACAAAAAGGGCAAGAACAGGAAACAATGGATCATATTCTGATGAAACTCGGAAGTCTCTAACATCGTATATGAAACAGTTTTTCTAAACCAGACAACTCCTTTATCTTCTATAGAAGCTGAAGAATATTGTCATATTGTACCCTAAATGCTAATCTCCATTGTATACGGCAGGCACGAGCCTTCAACAGTCATTACAATAAGTGATTGCAGGCACCATGATACATGGACTTGGATCTTAAATCTTTGATGGTAAGTGACATAAAAGTACATAATCTAATCCCCTTCTTATTTTAGCAAAACAACATGTATGCTGAGTCTTGTACGCAAAGTCAGATTAGCCTCCTAGTGAAGACAGACTGAAGAACAAGTAGGATGTGAGAACCATGTCCCCCAATCTTATTCTCTCATAAGGGAGACATCTTTTGACGTCTTACTATTCATGAGCCAGGTAACAGAGAATGAATCTTATACTTGCCGACGTTGATTGCCCATCCTCTTTCAATAGCCAGTTTTCCAGCCTAAAAGAAAAATAAATAACTTTTGGTTCAACCCCATGATAGCAACAGACATTATATAATTCTCGGCTGATGCCTACTGTTTTACTCCATGGACTTGACACTGACCGGACAGCTGCCATTAGAGGAGTCTAAGGTTGTATTTATACTTATTGTCACACTGGGTGATGGATAAGTGCACAACAAAGGGGAAAGGGAGCCCAAACACTAGGGAAGTGGGGAGCGTAGACCCCTTGGCAGATCTAAAATCTCCTTGTCTGCCCTAACCATCCCTATATATAGGTTGTGCACCTGTCGCTGAGCAGGAACGTAATCCCTGCCTGACCCTAGCGATGGGCCCTGGTTAGGGAGGGGATGCGGTTAGCACTAGTCAGTCCCCACTACAACTAAAGACCAAAAGAGTAGATGAACAAGGGGAACTCTTAGCTTGAGAAGACAACCGAAATGTCACGCCAGCAATCCTCCAAGAGTCCTCTGAGAAGGATCTAACCGACTGTTAGTACATTCCAACTAGACAGAGACAATTAAGAGCTAACACCAGCAACATGCTGCAGACACGGAATGAATATAAACCTTCAGCACATGTGTCTAATTAGCAGCAGAAGGTGGAAGCAACCGTTGGGTCATAAAGGGAGAGGGATTTCACTTCACAAAGAGATACAAAAATCAAGAAGGTGCTTGAGCTAATTGCAAAGACCTTCTACAGTCGGATCTAGGATGTCAATGTGCAGTCCGAATTTTTTGACACACCCATTGACTTGCATGGGCGAGTGCAATCTGATTTATGGATGCCAATCGTGGATGCTGCAACTTTTCCTTCGACTGGCTCGGCGTCGGAAAAAAAAATCAGACATGTGCACAGCCCCATGACAATTCGGTCGACTGCACAAGCCCTAATCAGGGTTGGTTTTGGAATTATAACCAGGGTGATGAATTACATCTCTTGAAAGGTTTCCATTTCTGGTTGCGGTCCCTAGATGACTTTTAGCCATTATAATGAACCTTACAATGCAGGCCAAACACCAGTCATTCCAGTTTAGATATTACCACTTTATGATACACACAATATATTCCTTCTACATACCATTATGGTGCCTCCTGTCTGAGTCCTCAATGGCTTCAATACTCTTCTTTGAACTAGAAAGTTGGGAAGGAGAACCAGTGGTGGAATCTCAGTTATGGTGGCAACTACAAATGACCACTAGAAGACATAAATATTGCAGCAAGGAGTTCACTTATTTATTACAGGATTCTAGCTAAAGACAATTTTTAAAGAATACCTTAGGCCATCATAATGTCCTCAAAATTCATCATCTGGACTGGTTATGGATCTCCTGACCCAAATCCAAGTCTCATATATTTCAAAAAGGCTGTGGAGTTTGGATCAGGAGACCAAGGGCCAGTCTGGACTACGCAGTTCGTACTTGGAGCATGATTGTCAGAAGCGCGAGTCTGGACATACTATTATACAGAAATGACGAACGGGTCATATACAGTTAGCGGGTAACTTTCTTTTTACAAAAGACACGTGATAGAGATAAGTCAAGGACGCTCCCTCTCACCAATCACTAGAACCAAGGGATACAAGACCTCTGCTGAGTCCTGTGCCCTCTTCAGCTCTTAGGCATATATGAGAATATTGAGTCAGGAGACTTGTGGACACTCTATCCATTGCGGTTCATGCTCAAACCGAGTATCACGGACTTCTGTAGGAGCCCTTAGATATAATTTGCTTGAGGCCTTGAGGCCCTTGTATTAGCACCCATGGCAAAAGCAAAAACACGAGAAATATGGGATCGATTCATCACTGTTTTGTGTCTTTTATAAAGTCACTTTTTGGTGTTTTCTATTTTTTTTTAGTTGATTATGGACAGGGTTCCAGATGTTTTGGCTGGATTCTTTATTTGTGGCTTTTAGAAAAGCCACTAAATTTTTGCACAAATGTTCTCCATTTCCTACCGGAGTGATTTCACGGAAGTTAGAAAGTCATAAAAAACGGTTAAAAACAGAAATGAAGAACATTTTCTGCAAAGTAATTTTTTTTTGTCTTCAGCCACATGCGTCATCTTGAAGAATTTGTCATAAAAGACGGCAACAAAGATCATAAGACAAAAACAAAAAGTCACTAGAAAACTCCACAAATGATGAATCAGAGATTATGTTTGTGTTTTACGCTAAAAGATACACTACCTTTAATTTATTTATGTAGCGTCTCGTATGTACAACCAGTAAGTCATCTTCTGTTGCCTCCTTTGCAGTTACAATAGTGTCATCTGTGATTAACTTTTCATCTAAAAGGGAAACAATTAACAAAAATGAAAGGTGTTGTCCACATCTGGGAACAACATTTTTTTTTTTACTTTAACCCCTTTACCCCCAAGGGTGGTTTGCACGTTAATGACCGGGCCAATTTTTACAATTCTGACCACTGTCCCTTTGTGAGGTTATAACTCTGGAACGCTTCAACAGATCTTAGCGATTCTGACATTGTTTTCTCGCGACATATTGTACTTCATGATAGTGGTAAAATTTATTCGATATAAGTTGCGTTTATTTGTGAAAAAAACGGAAATTTGGTGAAAATTTTGAAAATTTCGCAATTTTCCAACTTTTAATTTTTATGCCCTTAAATCACAGAGATATGTCACGCAAAATACTTAATAAGTAACATTTCCCACATGTCTACTTTACATCAGCACAATTTTGGAACCAAAATTTTTTTTTTGTTAGGGAGTTATAAGGGTTAAAAGTTGACCAGAAATTTCTCATTTTTACAACACCATTTTTTTGGGGGACCACATCACATTTGAAGTCATTTTGAGGGGTCTATATGATACAAAATAACCAAGTGTGACACTATTTTAAAAACTGCACCCCTCAAGGTGCCCAAAACCACATTCAAGAAGTTTATTAACCCTTCAGGTGTTTCACAGGAATTTTTGGAATGTTTAAATAAAATGAACATTTAACTTTTTTTCACACAAAATTTATTTCAGCTCCAATTTGTTTAATTTTACCAAGGGTAACAGGAGAAAATGGACCCCAAAAGTTGTTGTACAATTTGTCCTGAGTACGCTGATACCCCATATGTGGGGGTAAACCACTGTTTGGGCGCATGGCAGAGCTCGGAAGGAAAGGAGCGCCATTTTACTTTTCAATGCAAAATTGACTGGAATTGAGATGGGACGCCATGTTGCGTTTGGAGAGCCCCTGATGTGCCTAAACATTGAAACCCCCCACAAGTGACACCATTTTGGAAAGTAGACCCCCTAAGGAACTTATCTAGATGTGTGGTGATCACTTTGACCCACCAAGTGCTTCACAGAAGTTTATAATGCAGAGCCGTAAAAATAAAAAATCATATTTTTTCACAAAAATGATCTTTTCGCCCCCAATTTTTTATTTTCCCAAGGGCAAGAGAAAAAATTAGACCACAAAAGTTGTTGTGCAATTTGTCCTGAGTATGACGATACCCCATATGTGGGGGTAAACCACTGTTTGGGCGCATAGCAGAGCTCGGAAGGGAAGGAGCGCCATTTTACTTTTCAATGCAAAATTGACTGGAATTGAGATGGGACACCATGTCGCGTTTGGAGAGCCCCTGATGTGCCTAAACATTAAAACCCCCCACAAGTGACACCATTTTGGAAAGTAGACCCCCTAAGGAACTTATCTAGATGTGTTTTGAGAGCTTTGATCCCCCAAGTATTTCACTACAGTTTATAACGCAGAGCCGTGAAAATAATTTTTTTATTTTTTTCACAAAAATGATTTTTAGCCCCCAGTTTTGTATTTTCACAAGGGTAACAGTATAGCCAGGGAATAATCAGAGGTCAGGAGCTGGATGCAAGGCAGAATACTCTAGCACAGACTGAAGGCTGGGGTGGAGTTTTATAGCAGGAAGACAGTGCACATGAGACCAAAGACGCCATCTTGGAAAAGGGCAGTAATGCACAAAAGGTAAAAAATGTTCAGAGTCCTGACATTACTCCCTCCTTAGAAGCGGCCTCAGGACGATCCTGGACCTGGTTTCTCAGGGAATCGCTGATGAAAACGAGAAATCTTCTGTTGGGCATTGATGTTTTCCACAAGTTCCCAAGAGTCTTCCTCAGGGGGATATCCCTGCCATCTTATCAGATATTGGAGCCGATTCCTGCGAATCCTGGAATCAATAATTTCCTCCACCACGAATTGTTCTTGCCCATCAATCACCACAGGCTGCGGAGGTGGCACAACACGTCCCTGGAAGGTATTAGGAGATACAGGCTTTAGTAAAGATACATGAAAAACTGGGTGTACCTTCATTGTCCTAGGCAGCTTCAGCCGGCAGGCCACAGAGCTCACAATACCGTTGATCTTGAAAGGGCCAATGAATTTCTGTCCAAGTTTTTGTGAAGGAACGTTTAACTTCAGATTCTTAGTTGCTAACCACACGGAATCTCCTACCTTGAACATGGGTGCAGGTTTACGGAATCTATCAGCCGATCTCTTATAACGTTCTTGAGCTGTGGTCAGGGATTCCTTCAGAACCTCCAGATTTTGTCTCATCGCAGTCAGCCTTTCCTCCACTGCCGGAACCGGAGAATTAATTGGAGACCTAGGTAAAATACACGGATGATAACCCAGATTGGCAAAGAAAGGTGTAAATTTAGTGGAGGCGCTCTGAGAATTATTATATGAAAATTCGACTATCGGCAACAACTCCAACCAATCATCCTGGAGATGGCTGACATAACATCTTAGATATTGTTCCAGTGTCTGGACCAGTCTGACCATTTGTCTGGGGATGGTAAGCAGAAGAGAGACAGACATTAATATTGAGTGCAGAGCAAAACCACTTCCAGAATCTTGAAGTGAACTGTACTCCACGGTCAGAGATGATCTCATCCGGAACCCCGTGCAATCGAAAGACATTCTGTATAACCAAGTTCACTGTATCTTTAGCTGAGGGGAGGCCGGTGCACGGAACAAAATGAGCAGCTTTAGTCAGGCGATAAACTACCACCATGATTGTATTCATGCCCCCCGATGTAGGCAGCTCCACAATAAAGTCCATTGATATAGACCCCCAAGGGCGGGACGGAACAGATAATGGTTGTAGAAGACCCATAGGTGCCACATGAGGAGTCTTGTAATGGGCACATACCTCGCAAGAGAGAACATAGTCCTTGGTATCCTTCAGGCAAGTTGGCCACCAGAAGAATCGGCTCAGGAACTCTTGTGTCTTCTGTACCCCCCTGTGACCAGCCAACTTGGAGTCATGTACCAACTTGAGGACATGCAGACGGACGACCTCCGGGACGTAGATACATCGATCTCTGAACCACATGCCACCCTTAAAGACAAGATTAATATCCACAGGTGGGTTGGCCAGAAATACATCACCTTCATAGGCCTCCCTGCACTCCTTCCACAAGTCCTGATCGTGGATAACTCCGATTAAATTGGCATCAGATAGAATGGTCTTGGACGGGGCTCCAGGTACGGAATCCGCAGCATGGATTTGGGATAAAGCATCAGCCTTCCCATTACGAGAACCTGGACGGTACGAGACAACAAAGTTAAATTGATTTAAAAATAAGTTCCAACAAGCCTGACGAGGAGAAAGACATCTAGCGGATCTAAGGAACTCTAGATTGCGATGGTCAGTTAGCACTATGATCTGTCGGGCAGCTCCTTGCAGATGATGCCTCCATTCTTTGAAAGCCGCAATAATAGCCAGCAATTCCTTGTCTCCCACATCGTAATTCTTCTCTGCTGAGGTTAGTCTACGGGAAAAGAAAGCACAAGGATGTAGCAGACCCTTCTCTCCAGTTCTTTGGGAGAGAATAGCCCCCAAAGCATTATTAGAAGCGTCCACCTCCACAATGAAAGGAAGTGTTGGATCTGGGTGTATCAACAGCGGTGCTGATGTGAAACAGATCTTAAGCCGATCAAAACCTTCTTGAGACTGTGATGACCACTTAAAGGGCTTTTCCTTCTTTGTCAAGTAAGTAATGGGACGGACCATATCAGAAAAATTTCGAATGAAGCGTCTGTAGAAATTTGCAAAACCAATAAAACGTTGGACCTCCTTAACGTTCTTGGGTACCGGCCAGTCAAGGATAGCCTGAATCTTACCAGATTCCATGTTCAGCCCCTGGGGAGAGATGATATAACCTATGAACTGTATCTCAAAATATAGCATACATTGATTCACAAAGCCATGAAATTTGTCGCGATCACCATTAAATCTGAATGGGGGCAACTTAGGTGGGCCAGCTGGTGGCGGTTGCCCAGAGGGTAAAGTCACTTGTGCAACTATTTGCGTGCTTATGTCCTGAAAAGCCCGTTCATACTGGGACTCTATGCCAGCAAGTTTGTTTTCCTGGGCTGCCATGCGGTTTCTCAAGTCCTGCAAAGTTTGTCCAAACACTTGTTGATTGTGTTCAAAGCTTCCAAACTTCTTTTGCAGACCTTCCACATCTTTCTGCAGTGATCTAATTATGGAAAACACCTGCTCTAATTTGCTTTCTGCAGTCATTGTTCCAGCAGTCTCCTTTTTTTTAGGCTAGAGTATCCTGTAATAATTATAGGGGATAACTCAGGAGACTCTTTGCGTGGAACAAGACAACTACAGGACACAGTTTTAGTTTTATAAGTGGTAAAGTCTATATTATCACATGGTGATTCAAACAGGTGCAGAGAGAAACTCAAGTCCACAACACTTGGTGCAAATAATAAATGCAGCTTAGCAGTCTATAGAAAACTTCAGAGGAAAATGCAATCAAGCAGAAAGTCTATGAAGCACAGTTATTCTTGAGGATACTTGACATGAATAAATCCTTGTCTTAGTCCAGGCACAGATAGATATGCTTAATAGGCAGTTCAAATCATATCTTAGCTCAACCAGGGAGGCCTGGTTAATAGTCTCAGGTTATTGCAAAGCAGAAACAGCTTACATGTCCAGCAAATGCAGATGGAAGTAAACACGAACAGCAGATGAAGGAGGATTACTGGAAACTTGTGTATGCAGCAGGAACTCAGAGCAGAGTAGCAGGATCACCACACAGGTTCACAGGAGCAGGTGTATAGCCAGGGAGTAATCAGAGGTCAGGAGCTGGATGCAAGGCAGAATACTCTAGCACAGACTGAAGGCTGGGGTGGAGTTTTATAGCAGGAAGACACAGTGCACATGAGACCAAAGATGCCATCTTGGAAAAGGGCAGTAATGCACAAGAGGTAAAAAATGTTCAGAGTCCTGACACACACTAAAAGACGCTTTTTAAGTTTTTGCGTCTCCACATTTTGAGACCTATAATTTTTCCATATTTTGGTCCACAGAGTCATGTGAGGTCTTGTTTTTTGCGGGACGAGTTGACGTTTTTATTGGTAACATTTTCGGACACGTGACAGTTTTTGATCGCTTTTTATTCCGATTTTTGTGAGGCAGAATGACCAAAAACCAGCTATTCATGAATTTCTTTTGGGGGAGGCGTTTCTACCATTCCACGTTTGGTAAAATTGATAAAGCAGTTTTATTCTTTGAGTCTGTACGATTACAGCGATATCTCATTTATATCTTTTTTTATGTTTTGGCGCTTTTATACGATAAAAGCTATTTTATAGAAAAAATAATTATTTTGGCATCGCTTTATTCTGAGGACTAGAACTTTTTTATTTTTTTGCTTATGATGCTGTATTGCGGTTCGTTTTTTGCGGGACAAGATGATGTTTTCAGCGGTACCATGGTTATTTATATCCGTCTTTTTGATCGCGTGTTATTCCACCTTTTGTTCGGCGGTATGATAATAAAGCGTTGTTTTTTTGCATCGTTTTTTTTTTTTTTCCCTTACGGTGTTCACTAAAGGGGTTAACTAGTGGGACAGTTTTATAGGTTGGGTCGTTACGGACGCAGCGATACTAAATATGTGTACTTTTATTGTTTTTTTTTTTTATTTAGATAAAAAAATGTATTTATGGGAATAATATTTTTTTTTCTTTATTTAGGAATTTTTTTTTTTTTTTTTACACATGTGGAATTTTTTTTTTTTACTTTTTTACTTTGTCCCAGGGGGGGACATCACAGATCGCTGATCTGACAGTTTGCACAGCACTCTGTCAGATCAGCGATCTGACTTACAGCGTTGCAGGCTTACCAGCGCCTGCTCTGGACCCGGAAGTAGTCCCTGCAGGACCCAGATGCAGCCCCGCAGCCATTTTGGATCCGGGGCCTGCAGGGATAGGAGGTAAGAGACGCTCGGAGCAACGCGATCACATCGCGTTGCTCCGAGGGTCTCAGGGAAGGCCGCAGGGAGCCCCCTCCCTGCGCGATGCTTCCCTATACCGCCGGAACACTGCGATCATGTTTGATCGCAGTGTGCCGGGGGTTAATGTGCCGGGGGCGGTCCGTGACCGCTCCTGGCACATAGAGCCGGATGTCAGCTGCGATAGTCAACTGACACCCGGCCGCGATCGGCCGCGCTCCCCCCGTGAGCGCGGCCGATCGCTATGACGTACTATCCCGTTGAGGGTCAGATAGGCCCAGGTCACCTCGACGGGATAGTATGTCTAAGGTCAGAGAGGGGTTAATCTATTTATTTTGAGGTTAAAAATCATTTTTGGAAATTAGTTTTACACACTCCAGTAGATCCTATTACACCATGTGTAGAATTATTAGGCAAGTTGTATTTTAGAGGATTATTTTTATTATTGATCAACAACTATGTTCTCAATCAACCCAAAGGACTCATAAATATCAAAGCTTAAAGGGAACCTATCACCCCGTTTTTTTCGGTATGAGATAAAAATACTGTTAAATATGGCCTGAGCTGTGCATTACAATAGTGTAGTTTGTGGACCCCGATTCCCCACCTATGCTGCCGAAATACGTTACCAAAGTAGTCATTTTCGCCTGTCAATCAGGCTGGTCAGGTCGGATGGGCGTGGCTTCTTCCCCCAGATATTGCGTAGTTTTCCGTTGGTGGCGTAGTGGTGTGCGCATGTCCAACGTCCCCAATCCTGCACGGGGGGGTGAAAATAGCAGCGATGTCCGTTATTCCATTGGTGGTCGGTGGGCGCGGCCATCTTCCTTTGGCCGCGCGTGCGCAGAAGCGGCGCTCTGCTGGCCGCGGCTTCAGGAAAATGGCCGCGGGATGCCGCGCGTACGCAGATGGAGATCGCGGCGGCCATTTTCCTGAAGCCGCGGCCAGCAGAGCGCCGCTTCTGCGCACGCGCGGCCAAAGGAAGATGGCCGCGCCCACCGACCACCAATGGAATAACGGACATCGCTGCTATTTTCACCCCCCCGTGCAGGATTGGGGACGTTGGACATGCGCACACCACTACGCCACCAACGGAAAACTACGCAATATCTGGGGGAAGAAGCCACGCCCATCCGACCTGACCAGCCTGATTGACAGGCGAAAATGACTACTTTGGTAACGTATTTCGGCAGCATAGGTGGGGAATCGGGGTCCACAAACTACACTATTGTAATGCACAGCTCAGGCCCTATTTAACAGTATTTTTATCTCATACCGAAAAAAACGGGGTGATAGGTTCCCTTTAATGTTTTTGGAAGTTGGAGTGGGGCTTTTTTAGATTTGGCTATATTAGGAGGATATCTGTTTGTGCAGGTAACTATTACTGTGCAGAATTATTAGGCAACTTAATAAAAACCAAATATATTCCCATCTCACTTGTTTATTTTCCCCAGGTAAACCAATATAACTGCACAAAATTTAGAAATAAACATTTCTGACATGCAAATACAAACCCCCCAAAAATTAGAGACCAATAGAGCCACCTTTCTTTATGATGACACTCAGCAGCCTTCCATCCATAGATTCTGTCAGTTGCTTGATCTGTTTACGATCAACATTGCGTGCAGCAGCCACCAAAGCCTCCCAGACACTGTTCCGAGAGGTGGACTCTTTTCCCTCCCTGTAGATCTCACATTTAATGAGGGACCACAGGTTCTCTATGGGGTTCAGATCAGGTGAACAAGGGAGCCATGTCATTATTTTTTCTTCTTTGAGACCTTTATTGGCCAGCCACGCTGTGGAGTAGTTGGAGGCATGTGATGCACCATTGTCCTGCGTGAAAATCATGTTTTTCTTGAACGATACCAACTTCTTCCTGTACCACTGCTTGAAGATGTTGTTTTCCAGAAACTGGCAGTAGGTCTGGGAGTTGAGCTTCACTCCATCCTCAACCCGAAAAGGTCCCACAAGTTCATCTTTGATGATACCAGCCCATACCAGTACCCCACCTCCACCTTGCTGGTGTCTTGAGTCAGAGTGGAGCTCTCTGCCCTTTACTGATCCAGCCTCTGGCCCATCCATCTGGGCCATTAAGAGTCACTCATTTCATCAGTCCATAAAACCTTTGAAAAGTCAGTCTTAAGATATTTCTTGGCCCAGTCTTGATGTTTTATCTTATGTCTCTTGTTCAAAGGTGGTCGTTTTTCAGCCTTCCTTACCTTGGCCATGTCCCTGAGTGTCGCACACCTTGTGCTTTTTGTTACTCCAGTAATGTTGCAGCTCTGAAATATAGCAAAACTGGCGGCAAATGGCATCTTGGCAGCTTCACACTTGATTTTTCTCAATTCTTGTGCAGTTATTTTGCGCCTTTTTTGCCCAACACGCTTCTTGCGAGCCTGTTGGCTATTTGCCATGAAACTCTTGATTGTTCGGTGATCATGCTTCAAAAGTTTGTCAATTTCAAGACTGCTGCATCCCTCTGCAAGACATCTCACAATTTTGGACTTTTCAGAGCCCGTAAAATCTCTCTTCTGACCTATTTTGCCAAAGGAAAGGAAGTTGCCTAATAATTAAAGGGAACCTGTCACCCCCAAAATCAAAGATGAGCTAAGCCCACCAGCATCAGGGGCTTATCTACAGCATTCTGGAATGCTGTAGATAAGCCCCCGATGTATCCTGAAAGATGAGAAAAAGAGGTTAGATTATACTCACCTGGGTGGGCGGTCCAATCCGATAGGAGGCCCCGGACTGGACCGCGACGCCAATCTTCATATGATGACGTCCTCTTCTTGTCTTCATGCTGCGGCTCCGGCGCAGGCGTACTTTGTCTTCCCTGTTGAGGGCAGAGCACAGTACTGCAGTGCGCAGGCGCCGGGCCTCTCTGACCTTTCCTGGCGCCTGCGCACTGCAGTACTTTGCTCTGCCCTCAACAGGGTAGAGTACGCCTGCGCCAGAGCTGCAGCATGAATACAAGAAGAGGACGTCATCGCAAGAAGATGGGAGGCCCCGGACCGGACCGTGACGCCCATCGGACCGGACCGCCCCCCAGGTCAGTATAATCTAACCTCTTTTTCTCATCTTTCAGGATACATCGGGGTCTTATCTACAGCATTCCAGAATGCTGTAGATAAGCCCCTGATGCTGGTGGGCTTAGCTCATCCTCGATTTTGGTGGTGACAGGTTCCCTTTAAGCACACCTTATATAGGGTTTTGATGTCATGAGACAACACCCCTCCTCATTACAGAGATGCACATCACCTGATTTACTTAATTGGTAGTTGGCTCTCAAGCCTGAACAGCTTGGAGTAGGACAACATGTATAAAAAGTATCATGTGATCAAAATACAACTTGCCTAATAATTCTGCACACAGTGTAGCTTCCAATACAGGTGAATCAGTTTAGACCAACACATCCAACATTAAAGTGGGTTGCCCGGTCACAACATTTTGATGAAAAATGGTAATAATAGGATATGTCAGCAATATGACACTTGGCATTACCACCAACTGACTGTGCACGGAGCAGCTTTATTCAGTGTGTAGCAGCCGCTGCCTAGTACTGAAGCACAGCAAGTTGTTCTGCAGCGCCTGGCAGCGGACACTACACACTGAATGCAGCCGTACATTGCAGCTCCGTTAAGTTTTTACACAGCACAGACCTGGACCATGGACCGAGATGGCGCGCAGTAAACTAAATAATTACCCCTGAGAAAGTTGATGATTTTTCCCCATTTGCCGGCGTCAAACGGATGAAGCTTCTCCAGTCCAATAAATGTGATGTTATAATCGGTAGAATACACAATTGGCCAGAGACTTGCAGGGATGTCCTCATACAGTCTAGTATCATGAGGCCTAGGAAACACATCCACGCATTTCATTACATTAATTACATTACATTAGTATTTTTCTCGGTGGCTTTACTCTGCTTCCTATAAAAAGTAGGTAAGTCATTAAACTGTATCTCGCCATGACTGCACTTGAACAAATCGTCTGAAATGAAATGGAGAATTCATCAAGTGCTTTTAGAGAGAAAACTGGTGTTGTGAATTTGCTTTTTGGCTCCCTCTAGTGGTTACTAGTTATTTGACTCTGGGTTTTTCTGTCATCCCTTGTATTCTCACCTGGGTCGTTAGTTCAGGGGTGTTGCTATATAAGCTCCCTGGACCTTCAGTTCAATGCCTGGCAACGTAGTAATCAGAGCTAATCTGCTGTGCTCTTGTCTACTGATCCTGGTTCCTGCTAGATCAAGCTAAGTCTGCTTCTTTGCTTTTTTGCTATTTGTTTTGATTGCATTTTTGTCCAGCTTGTCCTAAACTGTTCCTGACTTTGCTGGAAGCTCTAGGGGGCTGGCGTTCTCCCCCCGGACCGTTAGTCGGTTCGGGGGTTCTTGAATTTCCAGCGTGGATTTTGTTAGGGTTTTTGTTGACCATATAAGTTATCTTTCTATATTCTGCTATTAGTGAAGCGGGCCTCTCTTTGCTAATCCTAGTTCATTTCTGTGTTTGTCATTTCCTCTTACCTCACCGTTATTATTTGTGGGGGGCTTGTATCCAACTTTGGGGTCCCTTTCTCTGGAGGCAAGAGAGGTCTTTGTTTTCCTCTTCTAGGGGTAGTTAGATTCTCCGGCTGGCGCGAGTCATCTAGCGATCAACGTAGGCATGATCCCCGGCTACTTCTAGTGTTGGCGTTAGGATTAGATATATGGTCAATCCAGTTACCACTGCCCTATGAGCTGGATTTTTGTATTTTGCAGACTTACTAGTGCCTCTGAGACCCTCGCCATTGGGGTCATAACAACTGGAGTAGAAAAGGTGAGAATTTCTGCGCAACTGGGAGCAGAAAAATGCAACAAATTTTTAGAAGGTGCACAACATCTGATGAATTTGGCGCATTTTTCTCCATCAGACCCTGAAGACTGTAACAAGTGTAGAACTTGGCACTTAATTGATTATATCACTACTTGTGACTGTAGTCCAAAATCAAGCGCTTCTCTGCGTCCAGCAGCGGTGGATACCGCATCTATGCCATTGCGCCAAGTGTCTTTACATTTGTTTCCCACAACCTATGTTACTGATGAAGGTCTATTGTTTGGACCAAAGTTTTTGATTTTGGATTTCAATCACAAATAAAGATAAAATCCGTTATCCTTCTGAGCGCCAAGTTCTACATTTCCTGCATCATGGAACAGAATTTTACTTGGACACCTATTTACCATTTTTTCCCCCTTGTCTCATTAACCCTAGGTCTAGACGATGACAACTTTTGCCTGTGACACAAGTCATGTGGCCATAGATCACTATGAGACAGGGCTGCAACCACAAAATGCTTCTGGACTTTTTGCAACTTGTTTGTCGCGGTCACCTAGGTTTGGTTTTTCTCATATGCAAAAAAAACCCCAAACCCAACAACTATTATCATTATCATTATTCATTATTATAGCACCATTTATTTCATGGCGCTTACATGTGAGGAGGGATATACATAATAAAAACGAGTACAGTAACCTTAAACAATAAAAGTCACGACTGGTACAGGAGGAGAGAGGACGCTGCCCGCGAGTTTTCTCGATCTTCTAGCAGTCAGTGAAAAATGGACAGGACTCAGATGCAAGAAGGATGTGATCATTGTCCTGTCCCAGTTTTTCCACAGATCTGCAGACTTGCATTAGCGAGTTTGACGATGACTCGGATCAGAATTAGACCTTTGTTGTTTATTTTCTTTGTGTGGACACTCGTGCATGTGAATGAAGTTTAATGGCTGGCTACATATTCTATCCATGAAAAATACCAATACAACACGTTTAGAATTGAGAGTCCTCAGTGGTTGATACCTGAGGACTCTCAATTCTAAACATTTTTTTATCTACTGGCTAACACGGTACCAAGATATATATCTTTCCTGTATCAATACAACACGGACGTCTGAATGAGGCCTTATTAAGTATGCTGGCGGTCATGCATTCTCCATCTCCGTACTCCAGTGTACCACATCCCCTTATATAACGTCTGGCCGGCCTAAATGCTTGCATTTCTTGACCAGCAAACTCAGTCTCTGCCTTCCTATGCCCAGAACATCCATACCATTACTGTATAGGCAGATCCCAGAAATCTGCAGCCCTCTCCCTTTCTGCAGATCCCCAGTAACCTGCATTCAGCCCCAGCCTTCCTATTGTTACCCAGGCAGCTTGCCTCCCTCCCATCCTGCCTATATGTGGAGCAGCAGCTGCATGCCCCTGTCTATCCATACACTGACAGGCCGCCTGCTCGCCCTCCATGTAACATCTCCCCCCTCTCTGATTACTCACATGTTGTTTCCTTCTGTGGGGCTGGTTTCCTCCTCCAGCACATGACGTCACGAGAAGGCAGGGTTATGCACTTGTCATTGTGACGTCATGAAATGTGCTACACATATCGAAAGAGAACTCTGAGCTGCAGGAAATGTGAGAGCTTCGAGTGTTCTGCGGTTGAGCACGCTGCCGGCCTATGTACAAGAGGCAAGATGGCCACTATAGCCTCCGAACGGGGCGGACACACCATATGTGCATTTGCAAAGAGGCAGGGGCTGCATTCGCACCCGGCTTTGCAGACCGAATGGGGTCAAGTCGTTCATTGGGTCCATATAAGAAGTCCCACACTATTAGAGACACATGATAGTTGGGGGCCCTGTTGGAGATTTTGAATTGGGGTCCACGAGCTTCAAGTTGCACCTCTGGACATGGGCTCTATGGAGCTCTGGATAGTGCCATTGCACCGGGGGCCACCACCAACTTTCTCTGCTAGAGTCTCCAAGGGATTTTCACCCAACCTTTCTAGGCTCCTGACAAGCTAACAGTTAAATTATCCATCATGAGCTAAACAAATTTTCCAACTTGTTTAAAAAAAAGAGGGATAAAAGTGTAAAAAAAAAAAGAAGCTATACTCACACGATGTCTGCTTCAGGCAGATCTGCTCTAAAACCCACCTTAGAAAGTGAATTTTGAATTCCAAATTTGCTGGAACTATTAGTGAACACCATGTCAAGTTTGGAGAGCCCCTGATGTGCCTAAACAGTGAAAAAACCCAACAAGTGACACCATTTTGGAAACTAGATCCCTCAAGGAATGTATTTATATCTGTGGTGAACACTTTGATCCCCAGATGCTTCACAGAAGTTTATAACGTTGAGCCGTGAAAATTTAAAAACAAAAATCACATTTACCCCACAAAAATGTTATTTTAGCCCCACATTTTGGATTTTCATAAGGGTAACAGGAGAAATTGCACCATACAATTTGTTGTGCAATTTCTCCCTAGTACACCGATGCCCCATATGTGGGGGGAAACTACTTTTGAGGCACAGAGCACAGCTCAGAAGGGAAGAGGCACCATATTGGAGTTCAGAGTTTGCTGGAATGGTTTGAGGGTGCCATATCACATTGGCAGAGCCCCTGAGGTGCCAGAACAACACAAACCCCCTATATGTGAATTCATTTTACAAACTACATCCCCCAACTAATTCATCTAGGGGTGCAGTGATCATATTGACACCACATGTGCCTCAGAGTTTTATACCACTGAGCGGTGAAGAAAGAATAAATTACATTTTTATTGTAAGCATATTGCTATGCTTTATACCTGTCAGAGCTGCACTGACATCAGCTAGTGAGACCATGCACTGCCCATGATCTAACTGGCTTGCAAGCCTTGGTGATCCGGATGTTGTCAAGATGACATTGGGTCATCATGGCAACAATAGGTCCCTTGCTAAGACGTCGCAAGGCTGCCAATCGGAGGAGAGAGGGAGTCCTCTCCCTCTCTTCTAAATGCTGCGATTGATATCGGGGATAAACTGCTGGGATCAGTGTGGGCACCGGTCCTGGCAGTGAGTGTCGGGTGTCAGTTGTCATGTCAGTTGAACACCCGCTGGAAAAAGAGCGCACAGCTCCTGGCGTAAAATTGCTTTGACTTATCCATGCATTCAAGGTCGGGAAGTACTTCCCAACCTGGAAGTATAGATACGTCTAAGGTCATGAAGGAGTTAAAAATGATGCCATAACATTATGATTGAGAAGGGTCTAACAATTGGGACTTGCTGATCTGGAAAACAAAGGCGCAGAGATCTCGTCAGCAAAAAATGGATCCCTGAAAAATGCTCACAGGAAAATTGCCCACACAGAAAATTGCCCACATGGAAAATTGTTGTGGATTCTGTTTGTGGGCTCCCTCTGGTGGTTACTGCTGGTACTGGGTGACTTTGGTGGGTTGCGGCCTTTGGTTTCCACCTGTCCATCAGAGGCTGGGTGTTTCCTATTTTACCTGGCCTTTCTGTCATTCCCTTGCCGGCTATCAATGTATTCAGATGTGCTCTGTTTTGTTCCTGCCTACCTGCTCCTAGATCTTTCAGGATAAGCTAAGTGCTGATTTTCAGTTGTTTGTTTTTTTGTCCAGCTTGCTTATTATGTCTCTATGCTAGCTGGTAGCTCTAGTGGACTGAGGTTCTCCCCATGTGCCATGAGTTGGCACATGGGTTCTTGTAATCTCAGGATGGTTTTTTGATTAGGGTTTTTTGCTGACCGCTCAGACCCCTTTTGTATCGTTCTGCTTTCTAGTTTACAGCGGGCCTCAATTTGCTAAACCTATATATATCATCTCTATGTGTGTGCCTTCCTCTCATTTCACCGTCAATACATGTGGGGGGCAACTATACCTTTTGGGGTTCATCCCTCTGGAGGCAAGTGAGGTCTTTATTTTTCTCTGCAGTACTAGTTAGCTCTTAGGCTGGTGCGTGGCGTCTAGAACCAACGTAGGCACGCTCCCTGGCTATCTCTAGTTGCGTTTGTCAGGCGTAGGGCAGCGGTCAGCCCAGGTTCCATCACCCTAGAGCTCGTCCGTTATATATTTGTACCTTGCTTGTCCTGTGCTATCCCTAGCCATTGGGATTCATGACAGTATAGCCGGCCCACAAAGTGTTATTTGTTAGGGCTGAAACAGGAGAAAAAACAAGTGTTTAAGGGAAATTTTTTTTTTTTTTTTTTTTTTCTTTCCCTTCAGAGTTTTGCTGCCTAGCCCTTAATTGCTGTCTAGCTGCTTCTTACCTCCTCTTAACCCTTGAATGGCTCTGATCTTAGCTGTTTAACATGGATGTCCAGAGTTTGGCTTCCAGCCTGAGTAATCTCGCGGCAAAAGTTCAAAACATACAGGATTTTGTTGTTCACACTCCCATGTCTTAACCTAGAATTCCTATACCAGAGTTCTTCTCTGGAGATAGATCTACCTTCCTGAATTTCAGGAACAATTGTAAATTGTTTCTTTCTTTAAAATCTCGCTCCTCTGGAGACCCTGCTCAACAGGTCAGGATTGTAATATCTTTCCTGCGGGGCGACCCTCAGAATTGGGCATTTGCATTGGCACCAGGGGATCCTGCATTGCTCAGTGTGGATGCGTTTTTTCTGGCATTGGGATTGCTCTATGAGGAACCCAACCTGGAGATTCAGGCTGAAAAGGCTTTGTTAGCCCTCTCTCAGGGGCATGATGAAGCGGAAATATATTGTCAAAAATTTCGGAAATGGTCGGTGCTTACTCAGTGGAATGAGTGCGCCCTGGCTGCAAACTTCAGAAATGGTCTTTCTGAGGCCATTAAGGATATTATGGTGGGGTTCCCTACGCCTACAGGTCTGAATGAGTCTATGGCTATGGCCATTCAGATTGATCGGCGTTTACGGGAGCGCAAACCCGTGCACCAGTTGGCGGTGTCTTCTGAACAGGCACCTGAGACTATGCAATGTGATAGTATTCAGTCCAGAAGTGAACGGCAAAATTATAGGCGGAAAAATGGATTGTGTTTTTATTGTGGTGATTCAGCTCATGTTATATCAGCATGCTCTAAACGCACAAAAAAGCTTGATAAATCTTTTGCCATTGGTACTCTGCAGCCTAAGTTCATTTTGTCTGTGACTCTGATTTTTTCACTGTCTTCCATTTCCGTTGATGCCTATGTGGATTCGGGCGCTGCCCTGAGTCTTATGGATTGGTCATTTGCTAAACGCTGCGGTTTTAGTCTGGAGCCTCTGGAAGTTCCTATTCCTCTGAAGGGAATTGACTCTACACCATTGGCTATGAATAAACCGCAGTATTGGACACAAGTGACCAAGCGCATGACTCCCGTTCATCAGGAGGTGATTCGCTTCCTTGTATTGTATAATTTACATGATGTACTAGTGCTGGGTCTGCCATGGTTACAAACTCATAATCCTGTCCTGGACTGGAAAACAATGTCTGTGTTAAGCTGGGGATGTCAGGGGGTTCATGATGATGCACCTCCGATTTCAATCGCTTCATCTACTCCTTCTGAGATCCCTGAGTTTTTGTCTGACTATAGGGATGTTTTTGAGGAGCCTAAGCTCAATTCGCTCCCTCCTCATAGAGATTGTGACTGTGCTATAGAAGATTCCTGGCAGTAAGTTCCCTAAGGGTCGTTTATTTAATCTGTCACTGCCAGAGCATACTACTATGCGGAATTATATTAAGGAGTCCTTGGAAAAGGGACATATTCGTCCATCTTCGTCCCCTCTGGGAGCAGGTTTTTTTTTCGTGGCAAAAAAAGATGGTTCCCTGAGGCCCTGTATAGATTATCGCCTTCTGAATAAGATTACAGTCAAATATCAGTATCCATTGCCATTATTGACTGATTTGTTTGCTCGCACTAAGGGGGCTAGGTGGTTCACTAAGATAGATCTTCGCGGTGCGTATAATCTGGTGCGGATAAAACAGGGTGATGAGTGGAAAACCGCATTTAATACGCCTGAGGGCGATTTTGAGTATTTGGTAATGCCTTTTGGACTCTCCAATGCTCCGTCAGTCTTTCAGTCCTTTATGCACAATATTTTCCGTGAATATCTGGATAAGTTTATGATTGTGTATTTGGATTATATTTTGGTGTTTTCTGATGACTGGGAGTCTCATGTTCTACAGGTCAGGAAGGTGTTTCAGGTTCTGCGGGCCAACTCTCTGTTTGTGAAGGGCTCAAAGTGTCTCTTCGGAGTCCAGAAGATTTCTTTTTTGGGGTACATTTTTTCTCCTTCTACTATTGAGATGGATCCCGTCAAGGTTCAGGCAATTTGTGACTGGACACAACCTACATCTGTTAAGAGCCTACAGAAGTTCTTGGGGTTTGCTAATTTTTATCGTCGGTTCATTGCTAATTTTTCCAGTATTGTTAAACCTTTGACTGATTTGACTAAAAAGGGTGCTGATGTTGCTGATTGGTCTCCTGCGGCCGTGGGGGCCTTTCAGGAACTTAAGCGCCGGTTTTCTTCTGCTCCTGTGTTGTGTCAACCAGATGTTTCACTTCCTTTTCAGGTTGAGGTTGATGCTTCCGAGATTGGAGCGGGGGCGGTTTTGTCACAGAGAAGTTCTAATGGCTCGGTGATGAAGCCATGTGCATTCTTCTCTAGAAAATTCTCGCCCGCCGAGCGCAATTATGATGTGGGTAATCGGGAGCTTTTGGCCATGAAGTGGGCATTTGAGGAGTGGCGTCATTGGCTTGAGGGTGCTAAACATCGTGTGGTGGTCTTGACTGATCACAAGAATCTCATTTACCTTGAGTCTGCCAGGCGTTTGAATCCTAGACAGGCTCGTTGGTCGTTGTTTTTTTCTCGTTTCAATTTCGTGGTTTCATACCTGCCAGGTTCAAAGAATGTGAAGGCAGATGCTCTTTCCAGGAGTTTTGTGCCTGACTCTCCTGGAGACTCTGGGCCTACTGGTATCCTTAGGGATGGGGTAATATTGTCCGCCGTATCCCCAGACTTGCGACGTGCATTGCAGGAGTTTCAGGTGGATAAACCGGATCGTTGTCCACCAGAAAGACTGTTTGTTCCGGATGATTGGACCAGTAGAGTCATCTCCGAGGTCCATTCTTCTGTGTTGGCTGGTCATCCTGGAATATTTGGTACTAGAGACTTGGTGGCTAGGTCTTTTTGGTGGCCTTCCTTGTCTAGGGATGTGCGTACCTTTGTGCAGTCTTGTGAAGTGTGTGCTCGAGCTAAGCCTTGCTGTTCTCGGGCCAGTGGGTTGTTGTTATCCTTGCCCATCCCGAAGAGGCCTTGGACGCACATTTCCATGGATTTTATTTCTGATCTCCCGGTTTCACAGAAAATGTCCGTTATCTGGGTTGTGTGTGACCGCTTTTCTAAGATGGTTCATTTGGTGCCCTTGCCTAAGTTGCCTTCCTCTTCTGAGTTGGTCCCTTTATTTTTTCAGAACGTGGTTCGTTTGCATGGGATTCCGGAGAATATCGTTTCTGACAGGGGATCCCAGTTTGTGTCTAGATTTTGGCGGACGTTTTGTGCCAAGATGGGCATTGATTTGTCTTTCTCGTCTGCATTCCATCCTCAGACGAATGGCCAGACGGAGCGAACTAATCAGACCTTGGAAACTTATTTGAGGTGTTTTGTTTCTGCTGATCAAGATGACTGGGTTGCTTTTTTGCCACTGGCCGAATTTGCTCTTAATAATCGGGCTAGTTCTGCCACGTTGGTCTCTCCTTTTTTTTGTAATTCGGGGTTTCATCCTCGTTTTTCCTCTGGTCAGGTGGAGTCTTCGGATTGTCCTGGAGTGGACGTGGTGGTGGACAGGCTACATCAGATTTGGAATCAGGTGGTGGACAATTTGAAGTTATCTCAGGAGAAGACTCAGCAGTTTGCTAATCGCCGTCGCCGCGTGGGTCCCCGACTTCTTGTTGGGGATTTGGTGTGGTTGTCTTCTCGTTTTGTCCCTATGAAGGTCTCTTCTCCTAAGTTCAAGCCTCGGTTCATCGGTCCTTATAGGATCTCGGAGATTCTTAACCCTGTATCTTTTCGTTTGGATCTCCCAGCATCGTTTGCTATTCATAATGTGTTCCATCGGTCGTTGTTGCGGAGGTATGAGGTGCCCGTTGTTCCTTCGGTTGAGCCTCCTGCTCCGGTGCTGGTGGAGGGAGAATTGGAGTATGTTGTTGAGAAGATCTTGGATTCTCGTGTTTCCAGACGTAAACTCCAGTATTTGGTTAAGTGGAAGGGTTATGGTCAGGAGGATAATTCCTGGGTGGTCGCCTCCGATGTTCATGCGACTGATTTGGTCCGCGCCTTCCATAGAGCTCACCCTGATCGCCCTGGGGGTTCTCGTGAGGGTTCGGTGACCCCTCAAGGGGGGGGTACTGTTGTGGATTCTGTTTGTGGGCTCCCTCTGGTGGTTACTGCTGGTACTGGGTGACTTTGGTGGGTTGCGGCCTTTGGTTTCCACCTGTCCATCAGAGGCTGGGTGTTTCCTATTTTACCTGGCCTTTCTGTCATTCCCTTGCCGGCTATCAATGTATTCAGATGTGCTCTGTTTTGTTCCTGCCTACCTGCTCCTAGATCTTTCAGGATAAGCTAAGTGCTGATTTTCAGTTGTTTGTTTTTTTGTCCAGCTTGCTTATTATGTCTCTATGCTAGCTGGTAGCTCTAGTGGACTGAGGTTCTCCCCATGTGCCATGAGTTGGCACATGGGTTCTTGTAATCTCAGGATGGTTTTTTGATTAGGGTTTTTTGCTGACCGCTCAGACCCCTTTTGTATCGTTCTGCTTTCTAGTTTACAGCGGGCCTCAATTTGCTAAACCTATATATATCATCTCTATGTGTGTGCCTTCCTCTCATTTCACCGTCAATACATGTGGGGGGCAACTATACCTTTTGGGGTTCATCCCTCTGGAGGCAAGTGAGGTCTTATTTTTCTCTGCAGTACTAGTTAGCTCTTAGGCTGGTGCGTGGCGTCTAGAACCAACGTAGGCACGCTCCCTGGCTATCTCTAGTTGCGTTTGTCAGGCGTAGGGCAGCGGTCAGCCCAGGTTCCATCACCCTAGAACTCGTCCGTTATATATTTGTACCTTGCTTGTCCTGTGCTATCCCTAGCCATTGGGATTCATGACAGAAAATTGCCAATTGCAGCATCACAAAGTTTCAGATCTATGATAGTTCAGGTGAAAGGTGAGAATGTTCCCATTATATGTGATCAACTTGTGATTTACAGCTGACCTAGTGCAAAACTGCAAACATACTGAAGATCTGCGGTTTGTAGTAGTCTGTCATTATCAGCAATAGATAGATCTAGTCTGCTCTCCTCTCTCACTGATTCTGCCTTACTCCTCCCACCAGCCCAGAGCAGCACATGCAGAAACAGCAGCAGTATGATCCAGAGGAGCCATCACTGCTATCAGTACCCACAAAAGAATCACTCTATTATCTGTGGAGTTACATGGGACTGCAGGTCAGATCTAATACATTATCATCTCAGTGGGAGCCCACCAAAAGCAGGGTGCTGCTGGCTGAGATAGGCTACGTTCACATTTGCATTGTGCGCCGCAGCGTCGGCGCCGCAGCGCACAACGCAAACAAAAACGCGGCAAAACGCACGCTAAAACGCTGCGTTTTGCGCCGCATGCGTCCTTTTTGACCGAAAGTTGGACGCAAAAAAAATGCAACTTGAAGCGTTTCTTGCGTCCAACGCTTGCGGCCATGCAGCGCAAAACGCAGCACAACGCATGTCCATGCGCCCCCATGTTAAATATAGGGGCGCATGACGCATGCGGCGCCGCTGCGGCGCCCGACGCTGCGGCGCTGACCGCAAATGTGAACGTAGCCATAGACGGTCCTGGAAGCCCAGAAGGCACCGCAGAAAGGTGAGATTCTGTCAGAATCTGTCAGAGGAGCGGAAGTGCCATAGCAGCTCCGCTCTCCCATTGACTTCAGTGGCAGTGAATCTGGCACCTGCACTTCCTTCCCTGTCCACTTACGGCTACCAAGAGTAAGCGTGAACAGACCCTACCTAGTTATGTATCATACACATATACTGCAGGTGCAGGCAGGCATAGGATAGAAGGAACTGCAGAGTGGATTTGAATAAGGGTCTCTAAGCCCAGAAACCCCACAATGAGAGTGGACTAAGGGTCTCTAGGCTCAGACACACCACAATGAGAGTAGAATTATTGTTAGCACAGTGGAATGACAACTCCTAAGAACAGAATCTGTACTCTGGGACTAGGGATGAGTGAACCGAACCTGAAAACTGGGCCCAGAGACCTTTGTTGAAATCCATTCTGCATTTTCTTTGCTGCCTGTGTTGTGCTGTATTGTATTTCAATGGAGCCCATGGAAGTCATGGACAATCACCCAGCAGCTAATTATTTGCAGGTGTGCAATGATTGTTTAATGAACTTAAGTTATTATTGTTATTAGAACTCCTTAATAAACTGTTCTTAATAAACTTGTCGGTAGTTTTTTATGTGGGCAATTTTCGCCGACATTCTTCCGTGCTGCAGAGCATCTCACCTATAATTCTATACTATTCTCTGTTCTGCAGAGCATCTCACGTATACCTGCATACTATCCCCCTGTCCTGCAGAGCATTTAACCTATAATTCTATATTATTCTTCTGCCCTGCAGAGCATCTCACGTATACCTGCATAATATGCCCCTGCCCTGCAGAGCATTTAACCTATATCTCTTTGCTATTCTCTATCCTGCAGAGCATCTCGCCTATAATTATATATTATTCGTCTGCCCTGCAGAGCATCTCACGTATACATGCATATAATATCCCCCTGTCCTACAGAGCATTTAACCTATAATTCAGCCTGTGGGCAATTTTCTGTGGGCATTCTTCACCTTGCACCTCAAATATCATGGATCTGAAACTTTGTGATACTGCAATTGGCAATTTTCCGTGTGGGCAATTTTCCGTGTGGGCAATTTTCCATGTGGGCAATTTTCCTGTGGGCAATTTTCCTGTGGGCATTTTTCTGGTCACCACGTAAAACATATAGAACAAAATTTACCATTATCATAAAACATAATGAGTCACGAATCAACAATCTCAAATTTACTAGGATATGAAGAAACATTCCGGAGTTATTACTACTGGGAAATAATTGATACTGTTGCGTTATACAGATGATGAGAAAAATAGAGTAAATAAAGGCTATGTGAGGAATGGTGCCGATTGTAAACATAGTTGTATATAAGTTAACAAGATGAGAACAAATAAGAATACATACTAGGCCAGCAAAGATCATTCATCTAAATGGTTAATGAATATGTAGCAAAATGTAGCGTTTCTCCATTGATTGGAAGTCCACAAAAGGTAATAAACTAGTGATAATAGCATGTAATTGAAATGCCAGAGCAACCAATGGAGAAACGCTACATTTACTAGCTACATATTCATTAACCATTTAGATATATGATCCTGACTCATGTCAGGTTTGAAAAATGTGACCTAGTCACTAAGAGATTAAAAAAAATGTGTCCAGGATTCCAAAAGTGCACATTTTCTAGGTTTTTCATACACAATAGTTGGAAAAATAAGTTGAGAATGGTGCAGAAAATAAAATCATCTGTATCAGTTGTTGACAAAAAAAAAACAACAACAGCAAGGAAATGGTAAGAACTTGAACAGCTAAGCCAGCCCCCTTCTGGAGGCCAATGCATACACATAAAATGAGCTAGATTAGCTGTCGAAATTAGCAAGAAGCCAGTCCCCTTCACAAACAGAACCAGTTACTTTCTGACACAGGAAACACTGTCCATTGCTGAGAACAAGGATAGAAGACGAGTTGGCAAACCGGATGATATCTGCAGATCTGGGCACCTATAGTAAAAGAAGTATATTAGTTGGTCGTACACATTGCTATTTCTGACTCATTTTAAACAAAAAAAATAATATATATATATATATATATATATATATATATATATGTATATATATATATATATATATATATACACACACACATACACACACAGTGGCTTGCAAAAGTTCACTTCCCCCTTGGCATTTTTCGTAATTTGCTACCTCACAACATATAATTTCACAATTTTTTCTTGAGGGTTTGCATCAGTTCATGTAAAGAATATTCCTACAGTTGTGAACATTTGTTTTTCTTTTGTGAGGTAAATAACCACTAGGACAAAATAACTGAAAACTTCAGTGTGCATAACTATGCACCCCCCTAAAGTCAGTACTTTGTAGAGCCTCCTTTTGCGGCAATTACAGCTGCAAGTCACTTAGCATCAGTCTCTAGGGGCATTCCACATCCAGCCTCTGGGATTTTTGCCCATTCCTCAAGGCAAAACTGCTCCAGCTCCTTCCAGTTAGAAGGTTTCCTCTGGTGAACAGCAATCTTCAAGTCTGACCACAGATTCTTAATCGGATTAAGGTCTGGGCGTTGACTAGGCCACTCCAAAACATTTACATGTTTCCCCTTAAACCACTCGAGTGTTGCTTTAGCTTTGGGTCATTGTCTTATTGGAAGGTGAACCTCTGTCCCAGTCTCAAATCACTGACACCGCGTTCTATGTTTACACCTCTGCCTCTCCCGACAAGGGACTCCAAAGTTTGGTCCATTCTTTGGATCCATGCTGCTTACTCGTATACAGGTTTATATTCCTGGAGACTACACTAGCCTGTGCTCTTGGGTCACATGTACCTCGTCAGTTATCTTATGCGCAGTCTTGGTTCCTTCATACTCCTGGAGATTACACTAGCTTGTGCTGTTGGGATCCACATATAGGACCGCAATCTGATCTCAGGCCACACACGAATAGTGTCTCTAAGAGACCAGTACACTGAAGAAGGTCAATATGTCTGACCGAAACGTTTGTACAAGTGGCTGCCATTAAAATTTCACATCATCATAAGTTGAGTGCCAAAGTTTATTTCATATATGGTTACTGGTTTGGGAACCTTCTTTGTGCACCTCTACAGCTGTGCCACGATATACTACACTATACTTCAAATCACTGCCAGACTGAAACTGGTTTTGCTAAAAAAAATATCCCCGAATTTCACTCCATCCATCATTCCCTCGACTCGGTCCATTTTCCCTGTCCATGCTGCCGTAAAACACCACGTTTCACTGTGGGGATGGAGTTCTTGGGGTGATGAGCTATGTTGATTTGGTGCCAGACATAGCGTTTACCTTGCTGGCCAAAAAGTTCAATTTTGGTCTCATCTGAACCCAGCACCTCGATCCATTCATTTGAGTCTCAAACATCTTTTGGCAAGCTCAAAACTAGCCTTACAATTTTTGTGTGTAAGTAAAGGCTTTTTTCTGCCCTCTCTTCCATAACGGCCACCTTTCTGAAGTGTACAGCTTATTTGGTCATATGGACAGATCCTCCAGTCTCTGATTGAGAACTCTGCTGCTCCTTCAGGGTTACGTTTAGTCTCTGTGCTGCCTCTCTGATTAATTCCCTCCTTGGTTGGGCTGAGAGTTTTGGTGGGCGGCCATATCTTGGCAGGTTTCTTGTGGTATCATGTTCTTCCCATTTGATCATAATGGATATGAGGGTGCTTCGGGGGGATCATCAAAGATTGGGATATTTTTTTATAACCCAACCCTGACTTGTACTTCTCAACAACTCTGTTCCTGACTTCTTTGGAGATCTCCTTGGTCTTCATGGTGTTTGGTTAGTGGTGCTTCTTGTTAATGGTATTTCAGCGTCTGTGGCCTTTCAGAAAAGGTAAAGTGTATACACTGACAGACATGTGACACTTGGGGTATGTGCACACGTAGGAAAAGAGGTGCAGAATTTTCTGCACAAAATCCGCATCTCTTGGCAGAATCCGCAGCCGCGGATTTACCGCGGTTTTTATGCGGAATTGATGCGGATTTTGTGCGGATTTTGCCACTGCAGAATTTTAACATGGAGGGGTGCAGAAACGCTGCAGATCCGCACAAAAGAAGTGACATGCACTTCTTTGAAATCCGCAGCAATTCCGCACTGATTTTTCAGCACCATCTGCACAGCTTTTTTTTTTTTGCCATTGAATAACATTATACTGTACATCACAGTGCGGATCTGCAGCGTTTCTGCGCGGAAAAATCAGCTGCAGATCCGCATCGTGTGCACATACCGTCAGAGGAAAAGTATAATAGAAACATGTCACCACTTCTGTATTTATCACCCACTCCTGGTTTTGGCTTACAAATACTGAGGTAAAATACTGACCAAATGCTGCTAGCGTGACGGCAGCCTTAGGTTGTATGGAGCTGAAATCCAGACTGGTGCGTCTGGTCTGAACTGCTGGGAGATCTTTTGTACACTGGAAACCGTGCGGAAAATGACTCCTATTGACTCAAGTCAATTCTGTAAAAAGCGGACACCATGACACCTGTGCCGTAACCTCTCTAGCCTTTAGCTATGAATAGTCAGGCTGGAAATGCACCTGTCACACCTGTAGACATCACACCGCCTGTGCTGCAGGTAAGGCTACTTTCACACTTGCGTCGTGTGACGCACGTCGCAATGCGTCGTTTTGGAGAAAAAACGCATCCTGCAAAGTTGCCCGCAGGATGCGTTTTTTCTCCATAGACGTGCATTAGCGACACATTGCGACGGATTGCCACACGTCGCCTCCATCGTGCGACGGATGTGTTGTGTTTTGGCGGACCATCGGCACAAAAAAAGTTCCATGTAACATTTTTTTGTGCGTCGTGTCTGCCATTTTCGACCGCGCATGCGCAGCCGAAACTCCGGCCCCCCCTCCCCGGACTGTAGAACGTCTTGCAGTAAATTTCACAGGTTCCGTCGGCCCGACGCATTGCGACGGGCCCGTACCGACGCAAGTGTGAAAGTAGCCTTAGGCCGGTTTCACACATCAGTGTCTCCGGTACGTGTGGTGACAGTTTCCTCACGTACCGGAGACACTGACACACATTACAGTAAATGTGACTCTGCACATGTCAGCGTCTTTTCACGGACCGTGTGTCCATGTGCAAAACACGGAGACATGTCAGTGTTCGTGGGAGCGCACGGATCACACGGACCCATTAAAGTCAATGGCTGCGTGTCAACATGTACCGCACACGGATGCCGTCTGTGTGGTTTTTTTAAAGTCATAGGGTTAAATTTGAAACAAATTGTTTCAATACACGGACATGGACAGCACACGGACGATAAACACGGACACACGGATACGTGCACACACGGATAGCTCTGGAACCGTTTCTTCCGGTACCGGAAATAACTGGACGTAATCGTATGGACCCCCAAAAAAAATCACGTTGAGGGGTCATTTTTACCACACAGTGCACAACATAAATTAAACCCCCCCAGAAAAATCAATTACTGGGATTCACCATTCCACCCCACTTGGGATTTTTTTTCCTACGGTAAAATGAGCCCCGTACTGAAGGGGTTAATGCAATTATAGCAGAAATCTAATGGCAGTGCTAGAGTCGCCGTGTGACTGCAGCCCCGTGTGTGCAGCGGAGGTGACAGCAGCACCGTGTCGTGTGTACAGCACTCAGCCCTCCCTCTCTTTACGGCTCTTTCTCCCAGATAGCGGTGCGGGCAGGAGGAGGTGATGAAACACATGGCGGGAGCCGATAAGCAGCCGGCGGCCCCCCGCGTACACTGCGAGCTGTAGACCCGACGAGCTGCTGCACAAGCCCCGGGAGCCCTGCTGGCGGCGCTGTCCCCTCCTGCCACTTTCGGAGAGTTGTGTGCACAGGAGCCGGCACAGAGGCGGACACACAGAGGCCGGCATGGGGCACGGGGACTGCTGGGCGCTCGGAGTTATTGCCCTGACTCTCCTGCAGGTCTCCTCATCGTCCAAACTGAGTATCCCCAAAGTCCTGCTGCCCTTCACCCGAGGGACCAGGATAAACTTCACCCTGGAGGTCACAGAGGGCTGCTACAAGTGGTGAGTGCTGGCACCGTGTGCACTGGAGCTATACGCCTGCCCCGCGTGTGTGCCGGAGCTATACGCCTGCCCCGCGTGTGTGCCGGAGCTATACGCCTGCCCCGCGTGTGTGCCGGAGCTATACGCCTGCCCCGCGTGTGTGCCGGAGCTATACGCCTGCCCCGCGTGTGTGCCGGAGCTATACGCCTGCCCCGCGTGTGTGCCGGAGCTATACCCCTGCCCCGCGTGTGTGCCGGAGCTATACCCCTGCCCCGCGTGTGTGCCGGAGCTATACCCCTGCCCCGCGTGTGTGCCTGAGCTATACCCCTGCCCCGGGTGTGTGCCGGAGCTATACCCCTGCCCCGGGTGTGTGCCGGAGCTATACCCCTGCCCCGGGTGTGTGCCGGAGCTATACCCCTGCCCCGGGTGTGTGCCGGAGCTATACCCCTGCCCCGGGTGTGTGCCGGAGCTATACCCCTGCCCCGGGTGTGTGCCGGAGCTATACCCCTGCCCCGGGTGTGTGCCGGAGCTATACCCCTGCCCCGGGTGTGTGCCGGAGCTATACCCCTGCCCCGCGTGTGTGCCGGAGCTATACCCCTGCCCCGCGTGTGTGCCGGAGCTATACCCCTGCCCCGCGTGTGTGCCGGAGCTATACACCTGCCCCGGGTGTGTGCCGGAGCTATACACCTGCCCCGGGTGTGTGCCGGAGCTATACCCCTGCCCCGGGTGTGTGCCGGAGCTATACCCCTGCCCCGGGTGTGTGCCGGAGCTATACACCTGCCCCGGGTGTGTGCCGGAGCTATACACCTGCCCCGGGTGTGTGCCGGAGCTATACACCTGCCCCGGGTGTGTGCCGGAGCTATACACCTGCCCCGGGTGTGTGCGTGCGTGTGTTTCATGTATTTGAACATGTAAAGAAAAAAAAGTTTGCGCAGCACAGCCCTCTGAATGAGGAGTCAATTACCGCCTGTACTTGATGCAATGGAATGCCTGTCTGCAGGACATGGGTGCTCGCATGAAAAGCAAAGACTTGTAGACAAAGCATCATAGAAGAATGCGGCAGCACTCGCCAGTCCTGGAGTGATAAGAATCCTTTATTCAAGCATGAAAGACAACATCTTCACTGCTTGGGGGTGTGCCAGAAAAACAAGGGTGTGCAGGGAAGGACGACGGCCGTTTCGCTCTTAGTCTGACCCGTAGAAGCTCTGCACTAAGCGCGAAACGGCCGTCGTCCTTCCCTGCACACCCTTGTTTTTCTGGCACACCCCCGAGCCGTGAAGATGTTGTCTTTCATGCTTGAATAAAGGATTCTTATCACTCCAGGACTGGTGAGTGCTGCCGCATTCTTCTATGATACTTTGTTTCATGTATTTGCTCTTTATTTTTGTGGCTAGAACACGTAACCATTATAGTCTTTGGGGCTGTTTACATGTCTGTGATTTTTATTTTTTGCATATTTTGTATTCCCAAAAGAAATATCGCTGAGCTATGCCCCAGCTTTTTTTTTTTTCATACAAATCACTGATCACAACCGCCTGTACAAGTCTATGTCCCTATGAAAATGATGGACACCATAATGTGTAGGAGAAGCTTTGCCAATTTTTTTTTTTTTTGCACACTGATGGTAAAAATGGACCAAACCAAACATGATCCAGCACTTAGTAGGTGAATATTGTCATTATCTGGGAACATGAGGCCTCAGGATTGGCTGCCCGTGGCCCACACCGGTTCAGTCTCTTATCTCTATCTCCTGCCTGTCCCATGTGGTTTGCATCGTGCACTTTTGCATTTTTCTTTTTTTTTTTTTTTCATATTTAAATCATCAGACATTTTGCGGCGCTCTTGTGGTTTGATGCAGTTTATTTCAACTTCCATTAAGTTTTTAATGTTCCACAAAAAGCAACTTCTGAAAGCTGTAGATGCCAAGTTGTGATCTATACCGGATTCTAGCACCATAGTAGGCAGCGAGGCCATTATGTTCTGATGCTATAAGAAGTGGTGACCTAGTTGGATTTTCACGCTCCTTTTGAGGATCTTGCAGTGTCACTCATTGTACGGGTAAGGTTCACACAAGCGTAGTTTCCATCCAAGTGCAATCCGTGAAAGAAACGGACCTCACACGGACCAATGTTATTCAATGGAGCCGTGCCATTGAGATTTTTTTTTTTTGTCTGACCAAATCTGTATGTGAAAAACAAATAGCAGCATGCACTAGTATCTTCCCTATGTGAGAGGAGTGCGCAAAAAACAAAACAAAAAAAGCGTGCCATGCAGAGCCACAGTATAGCATCCATTGTTTACAGATACATTGCAGTTCTGTAGGTGCTGTGAAGTGGAAGAAAGTGCACACAATAGGGTGACCTTCAGTGATGAGCGAACGTGCTGGGATAAGGTGTTATCTGAGCATGCTCGGGTGGTAACTGAGTGACTTCGGCGTGCTCGAGTAATATGTTCGAGTCCTCGCGGCTGTTAGGCAGCCACAACATATGCAAGGATTGCCTGTTTGTTAGGCTATCCCTGCATGTGTTTCGGCTATCTTAATCACATTGTCAGTTTTTCACCAGTGATGAGTGGACATGCTCAGATAAGGTGTTATCTGAGCATGCTCTGGTGCTAAGAGTGTCTTCGGCGTGCTCGAAAAATATATTAGAGTTCCAGCAGTTGTTAGACTGCTGCATCGTATGCATGGATTGCCTGCAGGATCTCGAACATATTATTCGAGCAGGCCGAAGACACTCGGATAACATCTTATCAGAGCACGTTCGCTCATCGCTATTTTTCACGTACAGGTTTTTTTTTTTTCATTGATGGCACTTGTACTTATGGATTTTCAAATGTCAGATTTTTTTTTTCATCCCAGATCAAGTGGTCTGTGCAAAATCACAAGAGACCTGTCTAATATTGATCCGAGCATTGGATTAAAATAGTGCCAAACTATGAGTCAGTGAAAAATGTGGTGGCACCCTGATGCTATCCGTGTGCTGTCAGTTTTTCACAGACTGATAGAAGGTGGAAACTTTTTTTTTTTTTTTTTTCCTCATTAGTGGACAAAAAAAAAAATAACGCTGTAGAAGTTTTCTATCTTTTTGTTCTCAGTTCCGGATATGAGCCTGACTTATACTTCCTGTCATACATAAAAGATGCAAAATCTTCTACAAAGGCTCGTGTGTGAATGACACGTTTCTGCTTTTCTTTCCTACCCACAAATCGTGCATCTTTTGACTTGTAAGGGTCTGGTAATAAAAGCTTACTTTTGGGGAGAGGGAAAAGGATGGCACAATTCCTATAATATAAATTTACTGCTTACTTTAGTGTGGCAAATGAGGCCTAAATGAAAAAAATCCGGTTGCTTTGCAAAGAAAAAAACAACTACTACGCCTCCAGCACTATACTATAGTACATACAAATAAAAAGCTGTGGCGGTTTATGTGGGAAAGCAAAATTAAATAATACATTTCAAGGCTGTCTTTCGAGTACAGCACCACCCTTTTCAGCATTGTAAGGGTTAATTACAAACATTGTGGTGTACAGCCGCCTGTCTTCGCCTTTCTAAGAGAGCCTGTTAGCACGATTTGGTATTGTAAAATAAGGACATGGCTGTAATGGGCAGGGCTGTGGAGTCGGGAAACCAAACCTCCAACTCTTCAATTTCCTTGACTCTGATTCCACAGCACTGGTCTCTACTGAGCATGTACATAAAGTGCAGCACAGCTTCATCTCCACTACGACTACGACTCCGCAGTACTGGACTCTACTGAGCATGTACATAAAGTGCAGCACAGATTCATCTCCACTACGACTACGACTCCACAGCACTGGTCACTACTGAGCATGTACATAAAGTGCAGCACAGATTCATCTCCACTACGACTCCGCAGCACTGGTCACTACTAAGCATGTACATAAAGTGCAGCACAGATTCATCTGCACTACGACTCCGCAGCACTGGTCACTACTGAGCATGTACATAAAGTGCAGCACAGAGTTATCACTACGACCCCACAGCACTGGTCACTACTGAGCATGTACATAAAGTGCACCACAGATTCATCTCCACTACGACTCCACAGCACTGGTCACTACTGAGCATGTACATAAAGTGCAGCACAGATTCATCTCCACTACGACTCCGCAGCACTGGTCACTACTGAGCATGTACATAAAGTGCAGCACAGAGTTATCACTACGACCCCACAGCACTGGTCACTACTGAGCATGTACATAAAGTGCACCACAGATTCATCTCCACTACGACTCCGCAGCACTGGTCACTACTGAGCATGTACATAAAGTGCAGCACAGATTCATCTCCACTACGACTCCGCAGCACTGGTCACTACTGAGCATGTACATAAAGTGCACCACAGATTCATCTCCACTACGACTCCACAGCACTGGTCACTACTGAGCATGTACATAAAGTGCAGCACAGAGTTATCACTACGGCCCCACAGCACTGGTCACTACTGAGCATGTACATAAAGTGCACCACAGATTCATCTCCACTAAAAGCCCAGATACTTAGATCAGGAACACAACAGACATTTATAGGACATTTTATAACTTTCCCAAATTATTTTGAAAACCTGTACAACACAACCTGCACTGAACTACTGAACCCAATTATATATTTTAGGAGTCGGTCCATTTTATACTAACTCCACCAAAATTTACACCAACTCCACAACCATGGAAATGGGGCTGTAATACAGATTAAATTGATTCCTTCCGCTTTCTTGATCTTCAGTAATCGCCATTTGAAGTTCTCTGCTAATTAGGGTTCAGTGCACCGGGACCAGACTGTGCACTTGGTCTCCTCCCTTTCTGTGATTTCTTGACCCCTTCGCCTACCTATAGTCTATGAATGACCGGTCACTGCTGAGATTTCAAATAGATGAGGAAGGTCTTTCACACACCGGAGGCAGCCAGAGGCCCCTGTACACCGAAATCTCAATGGCAGAAAACTTCAAATGGTGATTAGAGAAGAACCACAAAGCTGATTTCATCACCAAAGGTATCCGTGTAATCAGTATTACAGCCATGTGCTTGCTTTACATTACAAAGTCGTGATGACAGGCTCTGTTGAAGCTTGTGGGGGGGGGGGTCATTTCTGCTTTTTGGGTAAATTACGGGGCACAAAAAAGTCGCCGGCATGATCGTTATTGTATAGTATATGAAAAAAAAATATTCTTAAATATGAGACTCCCGGGGGCCCAAAATTGCTTAATTGACCAAGTACCCACATAAACCTGTAGATGGCCCTGGGGGCATTCAGATGAAACTATTTATTTTTAAAGTACTCACCAATAGATCTGATCAGGAACCTTTTTATTGCTTGATATTTTTACTACAGTCAGTATATATATTTTTCATTTTTTTTTTTAACCTTTATTTTCATAAAATTATTTTAGGTCATCAACACGGCCCGAGGTTGCCAGCATCGAACATGTAAGCATCGATGATCATCAGTGTTCGCAACGGGCCGTGGTGCAGGCACGTGCCACCCATCCTACACGAGTAACCAGTATCATTTTTGCAGAAGATATATGTAAGTGTACAGTTTTTGTGTCACTGTCCGTCAAAACGTGAGTTCAATGTTTTTCTTTTTTCCCCATTGTATAAGTAAAGCTTAATCCAGTGTAACTAAGTCCTAGTATTGTTGGTTTGTAGCTGACACTGGCACCTATTCTCAGCAGCCGACCACGTGTCTGTCAGCCGGGCTTTTCTTTGAGGTCAGTATTACAGAACCAGTTGCTGACCTCAGGACACTGATGTCCCTCCTCTTAAAATAACCTGGTGCGAAGGGTCCATGCTTACAACTGCAGCGTGTATCACTGAAAGGCCCCCTTCACACATCAGTGTCTCCTTTACGTGTGGTGACAGTTACACACATACCAGAGACACTTACACATGCACACCCATAGTAGTCTATGGGGCTGCGTACATGTCCATGGGACCCCGACATAAACATGGCCGATGTAGTTTTTTTTTCGGCAGCACGGGTGACAATACATCCCAAACATGGTTGACATAAAGTGTGACATCCCAGTGCTCTCTGTGTGTGACACGTACCATTATAGAAATGACAGATGTATAGGTGTTTGATGTGCAGAGATAAATATGGGGTAGATGGATATCCGTGAGATATATAATTAGTGCTTTATGTGTGTAGTTTACTGTATTTGTATTAATCGAATAAATAAATGAAAACATGTGAGGTGCCCTAATTTTGGATAACCAGCAAAGGTAAAGCAGACATCTGTGGGCTGATATTATCAGGTTGGGAAGGTCCCTGGTTATAGGGCCCTCCCCAGCCTAAAAATACCAGCTAGCAGCCGCCGCAGAAGTGGTGTATTACATTAAATGCGCCAATTGTGGCACTTTGCCTCACCTCTTACCAATTGCCCTGGTGCGGTGGCAATTGGGGTAATGGTAGTTGGGTTTGATGTCAGTCAAAAATCACATCTGGCATCAAGCCTTGGGGTTAGCTACCAGACACCCTCTACTAACCCAGTTATCAAAAATAAACCCACACAATATAAAATAGTTTATTTGAAAAAACACGCCTCGACATGTTCCCTGGTTCACCAATTTATTAAGAAAAAAAAAGCCATGCAGGTCTGATGTGATCCAGAAATGGATGCCTAAAAAATGAGAAATAAATATAACTGTCCCTCTTTCACCAATTCATTAGAAAAAATGCTCCCACGCAGTTCCGACATAGTCCAGCATTCCCCGAATCCGGCCCTGGTGTCTTTGATTAGCTGTAAAGTTACTGTTATTCTCACAGATGCCGAGTACTCACGATAATGCTCCTCAGAATTGGTGAACCAGGGAGAGTGTGGGATGGCTGCGGGCTGGTATTTTCAGGCTGGGAAGGGCTCAATATCCAGGGACCTTCCAAGCCTGATAATATCAGCCGACAGCTGTCTGCTTTACCTTTGCTGATTATCAGAAATAAGGGGAACTTAACATTGTTTTTTTCATTTGTTTATTAGCTTCTTAAGTGTACAGTAAGCTACACACGCAAGGGACTAATTATAAGTCTCACTCCTGTCCCTGCTATCCTGTCCCTGCTATCCTGTCCCTGCTATCCTGTCCCTGCTATCCTGTCCCTGCTATCCTGTCCCTGCTATCCTGTCCCTGCTATCCTGTCCCTGCTATCCTGTCCCTGCTATCCTGTCCCTGCTATCCTGTCCCTGCTATCCTGTCCCTGCTATCCTGTCCCTGCTATCCTGTCCCTGCTATCCTGTCCCTGCTATCCTGTCCCTGCTATCCTGTCCCTGCTATCCTGTCCCTGCTATCCTGTCCCTGCTATCCTGTCCCTGCTATCCTGTCCCTATTCCGGAACGTGACACATGAATTGCGCACACGGACATGAATAACACTGGGTACTGCAAATATCAGGGTGTGAAGGACACCTAAGGGTTCACCGACGGGGCCATAGACTATAATAGTGCCGACAGAATGAACATGTGCTCTGTCGCGCATCATTATCAGGCATATGCGCCTACTGGAGGTGGACACCCAGACGTAGTAGACTGGACCCAAAAGGACCAGCGAACGGATGACAAGACGCAGTGTGAAACCACCCAAAGGCTGATTTCAAACAGTCCGTGCAAATGAAAACTGCCCAACTGTGGTCGAACCAGGTCTTCTGATACTAAAACAGTCTGAGTGTAACAAATATGTGAAACCAACGTAAGACGGATGTATGGATATTTTGGATACTTTTACCTTTATCAAATTCTTTTCCAAGTTGCAGTTTTGTTTACTGTATATACTCAAGTATAAGCCAACCCGAGTATAAGCCGACCCCCTAATTTTGCAACAAAAAACTGGGAAAACTTATTGACTCAAGTATAAGCCTAGGGTGGGAAATGCAGCAGCTACCGGTAAATGTCAAAAATAAAAATAGATGCCAATAGAAGTAAAATTAAGACATCAGTAGGTTAAGTGTTTCTAAATATCCATATTGAATCAGGAGCCCCATATAATGCTCCATACAGTTCATTATGGCCCCATAAGATGCTCCATATACAAATATATGCCCCATATAATGCTCCATGAAGTTATGGCCCCATAGATGCCCCATATAATACTCCATGCAGTCCGCACTCCCCCTAACCATCAACAGGCGAGCACGCGGAGTATATCTTTGTTGTTGGTACCCTCACAAGTGACAGGAGGCTGGGGAGAGGCTGCATTGCTCTGTGAGTATATTCTCCTTGCGCTTACCGGCGTCGGAGAGGGCGGTCCTGGTCCCTGGGGAGAAGCGCCGTTGGCTGGGTGCCAGCGGCGGTCAGCCAGCTTTCTGTCGCAGGCCGCCGGCGCGCATCACCGGCAGGCCCCAGAAATTTAGTCCCCGGCTTTTTTGCCGGACTAGGCCGCGGTTTGCATTGCTCCGCCCACTGCCGGAGCTCCACCCACTTTCTCGGCGCTTCTCTTCTGGAACGAGAGGCGCCCTGCAAAATCTCGGGGGCCATGTTGCTCGCACTCCTGTGAGGAAACCAGCCACACAGTGTCACCACGCTGACTGACAGCTATGGGGCCGCCGGACATCCCTTCTGCCGCCCTCTTCCTCCCTGGGGACACAGAGGAAGAGCTTAACCCGCTTCTCTGCATGCATACCCTGCCTATCTCTAAAGACGCACTATGTGTCACCCTAAAAAGGCCAAAAGGGTTAACAAAAAGCACACAGTGTTTTTTACTTCATGTGCCACTTGCAGCACTGCCCTGCCCCGAGCTCACAATACCCCGTTATGTGCGGATTGTGATCCGGCCGGTGTGCAGTCGCCTCCCGCCGCCACCAACGCCGCCTCCAACCCTGCTGAGCCTAGTCCCCCTGTGTGGGCCGCTTCCCTATTACGATCTATGGCTTCCCTGGCCAAGGCAATAGACTCCCTCCGGGGTCCCTCTTTAAGTCAGAACGTGGAAGACTCTGGCGATGGTACGGATCCGCCCACCTGCAGGGGGCGCACTCTGTCACTAAGGGCTCAGGGTTCTAGAAAACGGACCCATGTCGCGTCCCCTGATCACAGCCGTGCTTGTGTTTCATCTTCTACGAGCTCAATTTCTCTTTCCCCTTCTCCTGAGAACCATAACGCACACGACTCTGAATTCGAGTCTGATGCATCTTTAGTCCAGGATTCCTCGACTTCTCAAGAGATGCTTGATTCTCTTATTGAGGTGGTCAACAAGACCCTGAAGGTGGACGAGGTACCCTTATCCACTCAGGAACACGTGGTGTCTTTTAAAAAGACTAAACGGGCCCAAAAGGTATTCGCCACTCATCCTGAATTTAAGGACTTTGTCCAGAAGCACAGAGACCGGCCCGATAAACGTTTCACGGGTCAAAAGCCTATTGAGTCCAAATACCCTTTTGCTCAGGAACTAATGAAGGACTGGCTAGTGTCTCCTTCAGTGGATCCTGCCGTATCACATCTCGCCTCCAAAATGCTCCTATCCTTGTCTGACGGTTCTTCAGTCAAAAACCCCACTTACCGTCAAATTGATTACCTGGCTCGCTCTGTTTTCGAGGCTACAGGAGCATCTCTTTCCATCTTTCGCCACTAATTGGGTGGCTAAGGCTATGGTCGCTTGGACTGAGGTCCTGACCACAACCATCCATGACAGTAATCTCCCTCCAGAGGCGATCAATCTGGCTAACCAGATAGCCCAAGCCGGGGACTTCGTGGTTAATGCTTCAATAGATGCATCCAACTGCGCTGCACAAGCAGCCGCAAACGCAATCTCCATCAGATGAGCCCTGTGGCTCAGAGATTGGTGATCAGATTCTGCTTCCAAAAAATCATTGACATCTCTGCCCTACCAAGCTGGTCGCTTATTCGGAGAAAAGTTGGACCAAATTATTTCCGGCGCTACCGGAGGAAAGAGTAAATTCCTCCCTCAACAAAAACCTGCCCGGCCGTTTCGGTATCAACAACAACCCCGATTCCGGCCCTTTCGCAACAATCGTAATTGGTCATCTCCGTCCTCTGGATCAGGTCGAGTATCGCGCGGAGACAGAGGTTCCCAGGTCTCATACAGGCCCAACCGTAGCTGGAAAAACAGACCAAGGTCATCCGGATCTAAGGGATCCAGATCCCTTAGACCTTCCAATCAATGACTCGTTGCAACATCCGGAGGACATCAACAAAGTAGGCGGCCGTTTACTTTCATTCCACCAAGCCTGGCTCTCGGTTGCCCACGACAAGTGGGTCAGAGAACTGGTGTCATCCGGATACAAAATAGAGTTTTCTTCCTCCCCCTTCCCCGACACGCTTCTTCCATTCATGTCCTCCCAAAACAAAGACAATGGCCTTTCTCCAGGCCATACGGGCACTACAAGGAGACGGAGTCATCATTCCAGTTCCCCAAGACCAAAGATTCAAGGGGTTTTACTCGAACCTATTCGTGGTCCCAAAAAAGACGGTTCGCTGCGACCAATACTGGATCTAAAGCTTCTGAACAACTTTGTCAAAATTCGACGCTTCAGAATGGAATCTCTCCGTTCTGTTGTCGCGTCCATGGAAAAAGGAGAGTTCATAGCATCCATAGACATCAAGGATGCTTACCTCCACATCCCAATTTTCCCTCCTCATCAACAGTTCCTTCGTTTCACCTTTCGCAAGGAACACTTCCAGTTTGTGGCCTTACCCTTCGGCCTCGCCACCGCTCCCAGAGTTTTCACCAAGGTCAGGGCAGCTGCCATGGCCATTCTTCATGCTCGGGGAGTGGTGGTACCTGGACGACGTACTGATAAAAAGCCTGTCATTTCTAGCCTGCGAGGAGTCCGTCGATATCACGGTGGATACACTTTCTTGCCCGGGTTGGAATATAAACTTCAGCAAATCTTCTCCGCTCAGCGGATTTCCTTCTTAGGAATGACCCTCGACACTTCCCATGGCTTGGTCATTCTCCCTCCAGAAAAGGCCTTGGCCTTGCAGCATGGAGCACGGACTCTCTCCCACCCAGTCTCTCACTCCATTCGTTTCAGCATGCGCATTCTCGGACAAATGGTAGCAGCCATGGAAGCGGTTCCGTTCGCGCAGTTCCACCTCCGTCCCTTAGAACATGCGCCGCTCTCGGCATGGAACGGGAACCCGTCCTCTCTCGACCGTCGTCTCTGTCTGTCTCAGCAGGTCAGGCAGACCCTCAGGTGGTGGACGCTGAAGTCCTCCCTGTACCAGGGAAAGTCTTTTATTCCAGTGCGCTGGCTGGTGGTGACCACCGATGCCAGCCTTTTGGGCTGGGGTGCGGTCTTCAACCAACACACAGAACAGGGGCGGTGGTCCACTCGAGAGTCGCGTCTCCCCATCAATATCCTGGAAATTCGAGCGATCAGACTAGCCTTGTTCAGTTTTCACCATCTCCTGGCAGGTCACCCCATCAGAATCCAGTCCGACAACGCCACAGCGGTGGTGTACATCAACCATCAAGGGGGAACCCGCAGCAAGACTGCCATGCCCTAAGTGACCCACATCCTCCGTTGGGCTGAGAGCAACCATTCGCCAATCTCGGCGGTCCACATACCAGGTGTGGAGAATTGGGTGGCGGACTTCCTCAGTCGCCAGGGGCTCACCTCGGGCGAGTGGTCCCTCCCCCCGGAAGTTTTTCAGCTGATTTGTCATCGCTGGGGGACCCCGGATGTGGACCTCATGGCCTCCAGGCTAAACAACAAGGTCCCCCAGTTCATTGCCCGATCCCTCGATCGACGTGCCGTCGGAGCAGATGCCCTGGTCCTGCCGTGGCATCATTTACGCCTCCTGTACATTTTTCCCCCTCTTCCCCTGCTACCGAGGGTCATCAAGAAGATCAGGGCAGAAGGGGTACCGGTGATCCTAGTTGCGCCGGACTGGCCGCGCCGGGCATGGTACGTGGAACTGGTTCAGCTGGTCGCCGACTTCCCCTGGCGGCTTCCAGATCGCATGGATCTTCTCTCACAGGGCCCGATTTACCACCACAACCCCGGGGCCCTGTCTTTGACAGCTTGGCCGTTGAATCCTGGATTCTAGCCCAAGCTGGATTCTCCCCTGAGGTATCCTCCACCATGATTAGTGTTAGGAAGCCCGTGTCCATGCGCATTCATCACCGTACCTGGCGAATCTTCTTCGCCCATTGCTATGCCCATGGACGATTTTCTCTGGTATTCTCCATCCCTTCCATATTGGAATTTCTCCATTCAGGCCCAGAGTCGGGTCTCGCACTTAGCTCTCTCAAGGGACAGGTGTCAGCATTGTCAGTCCTGTTCCAACGAAAAATTGTCACCAGATTACCGGTTTAGACGTTTTTTCAGGGAGTTTCCCATGTGGCGCCTCCCTATAAAATGCCTTTTGATCCATGGGATCTTAATTTGGTCCTTGGAGCTCTTCAGGAGGTCCCTTTCGAACCACTGCAGGACGTCTCTGACCTTCCTTTCCTGGAAGGTGGTTTTTCTAGTTGCTGTTACGTCAATCAGGTGTGTCTCGGAGTTGGCGGCTCTTTCCTGCCGACCCCCTTTTCTGACTTTTCACCCAGATAAGGCAGTCTTGAGTACCTCTCCTTCCTTTCTACCCAAAGTTGTTTCCTCCTTCCACCTCAATGAGGAGATTATTCTGCCTTCGTTCTGTCCGGCACCAGTCCATCGCGTTGAGAAAGCTCTGCACACTCTCGATGTGGTTAGGGCCCTTCGACGGTATGTCTCACGGACGGCTCCCTTCCGCAAGTCAGATGTCCTATTCGTACTTTCAGAGGGACAAAGGAAGGGCTTGCCCGCTTCCAAGGCTACTCTAGCCAAATGGATTCGATCGACTATTCAGGAATCCTATCGTGTCAGGGGTGCTCCTATCCCGGCAGGGATTAAGGCCCCATCTACTCGGTCGGTGGGCGCCTCTTGGGCCATTCGGCACCAGGCGTCAGCACAACAGGTCTGCAAAGCTGCGACTTGGTCCAGCTTGCATACTTTTACCAAACACTACCACATTCATTCTCTATCCTCTGCAGACGCTGCCCTTGGCAGGCGCATTCTGAAGTCGAATACCAAAAAATGAAAGACCAAACTTATCATATGGTATACTTGATTACATGAATCCAAAGAAGGGAAGTACAAGACCAAAGAGTAAAATTTAAGATATTTTATTCACAATAAATTAAAATCAAAATTCATCAACATACCTAAGGGACTCAAACAAGGCAGAGTGAGCTCCAAGCAACCCAAAATACAAACAATAATCTGCAAAATGCTGACGGCAAAAAAAGCCAAATAGTTTCAATATGTTACATAAAAGTGAATCAGCATGCTCTGGATTTGTAAAGAGTAAGTTTCATAATGATTGCACAAAAATGCCTATAAAATCAGAAAAATACCATCTGTTAAAGTGCAAGTGCCCAGGCTCCAAAATTATATCAGTGCATAGTTAAAGGAGATCATATAAGGGCCAAAAATGACTTATGGTAAGGTGCAAGTGCGTCATAGCAGAGTAATAGTAGGCACAAAAAGGCCATTCATAAGTGCCAATGTAAATAATAGAAAGGCCGTAACACCATGTTAATTACCTGGTTAATGTGGATTGCAAGGAGAAGGAAAAAACCCCGACGCGCATTTTGCACGTAGCTTCTTCCTGGGGGTCGTAGCATTCTGCAGTCGGCAGTACCTTCGCTGTAAGCCTATGGTACATGGGGTATTAGCAGCTATGTTGCTCCCCACCCAGGGACTGCTTTAGGACGTCCCATGGTCCTGTGTCCCCCAATGAGGCGTAGGAGAAATGGGGATTTTTGTGTACTCACCGTAAAATCCTTTTCTCCGAGCCAATCATTGGGGGACACAGCACCCACCCTATTAGCCTATTGGCTTGTTGTTACTCCTTTGGTTTTGGCATAGTTTTATTGTCTCTTGTTTAATACTCCTACTGCTTTACTACCGAACTGGTTGTATATTGGCCAGTGAGAAGGTGTATACTGCAGGGGGGGAGTTAACACAGAAAGATTAACTTGGTGTTCTCCTAGTGGCAGGCAGCATAACACCCATGGTCCTGTGTCCCCCCAATGATTGGCTCGGAGAAAAGGATTTTTCGGTGAGTACACAAAAAAAAAAATCACTATTTTTTCTTGTTCCTTAGACACCGGACAGGTCCTCCGATGTGATGCCATCGTTGACATAGTTCATGACATCCAGATTGTATCGACTACAAGGGAACTTTACCTGGAGGACTCGCCACTGAAACTAAAGATACAAGCACTGGACTCTGAAGGTAAAATATTACACTCCTTAATTTCTATACAATCTGGACAGTAAATGCACTCCAAAACCTCCCCTCTTTGAGACGTCCTCCTCCTATCCAGACCAGATTTCCTATGACCGATTCTCAGTTTCATCATATAATATTTTGCATGCTGGTTGTCTATTTGAGAAGACCACCTGTAGAATGCCAATTTATTATACTGCAATTTTAGCCGATCCTCCCAGAAGTTTCGCTGTGTAATGTTTTGGTATTTTGCAGGGAATACATTCAGCACTTTGGCTGGCATGGCCTTTGACTGGTCAGTGGTGAAAGATGCCGATGTGGACGGCTACTCCGATTCACACAACACGTTGCGGTAAGAGAAATAGATTTGTTAGATATGTGAATTTACTAGATTTATCCCCGGCAGAATTTTTTTGCTGTAATTTACTTAAAGGAAGCCTCATAAACACAGGGTCATTTCCATGTGATGCATCGGAAAGCAGGGAAAAAATTCCATGTGTGTTGAAATTGCAAAATAAAAGTGCAATTCTACAAATGTTTTTTTTTTTTATTTACCATGTACATTGTACGGTAAAACTGACCTGGCATTATGGTTACCTGGGTCAGTACGAATACCCAGATACCAAATGTGTGTGAGTATTTTTTTGTTAAAGTGCAGTTAATATTTAAAAATGTGTAGTAAAAAAAAATTAATAATAATAAAAAAATACATAAATAAATATAGATATATTAGTACCTGTTTACAGATCGGATTATTTTATTTTATATTTTGATAGATTGGACTTTTACGAATGCAGCATTTTTTTTTTATTTTTTTTTTAATGAAGGTGATTTGAACTTTTGTGTGGTTTTGTTTTTCTTTCTGTGTTAGTTCCCTTAGGGGACTTTAAGCTGCGATCGTCCAATTGCTTATGTTATACATAGCAGTGCATGTGCAATCCTATGTGTAGCTAAAATCACGATCTCCTATGAAGGCAGAGCTCTGCCTGCAGCTGTTAAAGGCACATGATGGCAGCAAATTTCTTTTTTATATGCCCTATCTATGAAGGTGGAAATAACCCTTTTAAAATAAAATGTAATCTCTTGATTTTTAGAATTCTTAAATTTTTGGAGTCTACCTACGTGCCGCCAGCTTACATTTCTGAGATGGAGAAAGTTGCGAAACAGGGGGACACCGTTCTGGTGTCTGGAATGAAGACTGGAAGCTCCAAACTGCGGGCGAAAATGTTGGAACCAGTGTATGAGGCAAGTGGATTGGTACCTTTGCGAGAGGGGTGTCATTGTGAGTTATTTCTATATTTTATTTTACTTGCTTATATAGCACCATTAATTCCGCAGCGCTTTACAGACATCATCACTGTCCCCATTAGGGCTCACAATCTAGATCCCCTATCAGTATGTCTTTGGAATGTGGGAGGAAACCGGAGAACCCGGAGGAAACCCAGGCAAACACGGAGAGAACATACAAACTCCTTGCAGATGTTATATGAATGTGAATTTCCTCGTCAGTGTAATCTACAAGGGTTTTAGAAAGTTTTGTGTCTTCATCTTGCATTACAGAATGTGAATCCGGCAGAAGTCCGGCTCCTTATTTTAGAAAACATTCTCCTTTATCCGGCATCTGATATCTATTTGCTTGTTGGTTCCTCTATAAAATACAAAGTACAGAAAATCAAACAGGGAAAAATCACAGGTAAGCTTCTCCGATCCAGGACACTGAAATAATTGTCTGTCAGCAGGATTTCACACACCCCAAACTATTTATCTGCACATGTGGCTCTTTCAAAGACAAGTCCGGAAATACCTTTGCATGGCCAGTCCATTCTGCTATCAGCGTTTGCATTATTGAGGCTGTAGATCTGAAGCCTCTGTCACTCCAGCTCTATTCCTTGCCCAACATTGCCGCCTCCTGCTGTTAACACGTCCAGCTCTGACAGCTGCATTAAAAGCGCGCCGGCCTGAGGTCACATCATTCTATGCTCTCATCCCTGCCACGGGACGTCATTGCTGACGCTTTGCTTTGGCAACCAGGAGTCTGATGAAGACCTCCATGCCTTCCATCACAGAGCTCCATTGAAATCCAGGCTGTAGCTGGGCTTCAAAGGAGGCCATGCTCCTTTTGTTACAGGTTATATATGCTAGATTCCTTGATAGGGCGTTGATCCAGGGAACTAGTCTGATTGCCGTATGTGGAGCCGGGAAGGATTTTTTTTCCCCAATGTGGAGCTTACTCTTTGCCACATGGTTTTTTTTTGCCTTCCTCTGGATCAACATGTTAGGGCATGTTAGGTTAGGCTATGGGTTGAACTAGATGGACTTAAAGTCTTCCTTCAACCTTAATAACTGTTACTATGATTTTTCCTACATACTGCAATCCTGTGTTTTTTTTTGTTTTTTTTTGCTCTTGATTACACCTTCATATCTGTAAGCATTGTAAAGGCCTTTTCAATTCTGTTTTTCTCTCCAGATTTAGCCATGCCGTCTGATCAATACACTTTCCAGCTCCAGAACCACGTCCCGTCTCACGGGGGCTACAAGGACAGACCTGTAGCCAGGCTGGACCAGGGGACGTCTACTGTGACTGCGTTACAAAAGGGCCAAACCAGCATAGTGCTGCTTCATAAAAATATCCTTGTGCGATGGCTTCCTGCGATTTCCACATTTCAGATGTTTTCGTAGCTCGCCCCATATTATAACTTGTGTCCCCAGGTGGGGGGGCGGTTGGCAAAGTCCCCGAGGGAGAGGGGTGGGCTCGGCAATGTCCCCGGGGCTCACCAAAAGAGACAGTATTGTACTGTGTGAGCTACACATGGCGTGTACGGTGTCCGTGTCCAGGAGTGGGAGCATGCAGTCAGAGCGAACACAAACAGCTCTTTAAGTGTTTGTACCAGTGGCCGATTATCATGGCAGGCTGCCACCAGCCGCACAAACAGATCCTGCCGCCTTTATAGTTTCAGATATTTATGCTGCACATAGTTTAGTGTTAGAAACTATTTACAGTGCAGAAAGGTAAACCTAAAATTGTGGGGGAGTTTTTGATTGTTGGTAATGAGGAACAAAATTAAGTTTACTGCTTTTTTTTTTTTTTTTGTTACAGACCAGTAATACATTTCCTGTTAAAATTGTTACATTTAATCACATTTGGGCAAGTAGTAGAAAGAAATTGGAGCAGCAAGTGCGCAAAACTTAATGGCCTCTCCATTTATTTACTGAGCTTGACTGTCGACAGTCCCATGGAGAATGAATGGAGCAATGGTCGAGCACACGCACTGCCGCTCCGTTGTAATGGGGATCGAAGTTCTGCCGATCTGTCCAGATCCTACCATTCAGGAACTCGTCAACTATTCCGTGGTTAAGTGATAATGTTTTTTCACTTGACATTTTTTTTAAGGCAGTTGTTTGTTCTGGACTGCTCTGCTTACTTCTCAGATAGCTTGTCTACCAAAAGATGATCTAGTTTAAAGTGATTTCTGTTTCTTAAGAGATCTGTCAGCAGGATTGTCATGTAATCTGAGAGCAGAATGATGTAGGGGCAGAGATGCTGATTCCAGCAATATGTCACTTACTGGGCTGCTTGCTGTAGTTTTCATAGAATCCCTGTTTTCTCTGCTGTAGATCTATCAGAGCTCAAATGCTGAGCTGTGTATAACCCCGCCCACACCACTGATTGGCAACTTCCTGTGCGCACTGTGCAGAAACTACCAATCAGAGGTGGAGGCGGAGTTACACAGATTAGCCTGACTTTCTGGTACCTGAGACCTAGTCCTGCAGTTATAATCTCCTGCTGATAAAATACTGATTGTATGGAAACTACAGCACACAGCCCAATAAGTGACACATCCCTGAAATCAGGGTTTCTTGCTCTAAATATTTACATTCGCTTGCCATCATTTCTACCTTTTAATTCTATTTTACTTAATGATCTTGTACATATTCGTATGCAAGGTGCTTCCCGGCTGCCAAATGGTACCATCTATGTGGTTGAACCTGGATATTTAGGTAACTATATTTGTCTTCTGTATCATGATGATTGCAATTGTCAGTGCACATCACTAATTTGAGAGCAGGGTGGTCACTATCGTGCTTTCAGTCCTATTTAAGGTCGGGAATGGCACATGTAATTTTTCTGGTTTTAACATTGCGTTGATGCATTGTCATTTCTGATGACGATTGCGATCTCTAAAAAGGAATCTTAAGCACTGCAGGAGCTAATATTTCTGCCTTCCTGCTGACCGGGGCGTGGCGAGTTCCTGTTCAATTGATAGTTTGAACCAGCAGCACGGTTGAGTTGCCGGTCCATACTGTCCGCTCTTGGATGGTGCCAACATGGGCAACTTCAGAGGAGTGCAGTGGTTCCGAAGCTGGCCGGATACAGCTATCTGCCTAGGAGACTGTCCACCAATGGGGGACTATAAAGGTGGCCAGTAACTTGGGCAACGAGTGGTAAACAATAGAATTAAAGCTCCCTAATTTCTTGAGAATGGAGTGAAATTCTAATTACTATTTTTTTTTAAGTTGCTTTTTGCAAATGCCTTACAATTTGAACCATTAATGATGCTGAGAAATGTATCTTTAACCTATCAATATAGTTTTGGATTAAGAGAGAGAACCCAAATACCTGGAGGCTGCTCACACAAATGCTGGGGAACCTACAAACTCAGTGCAAATGTTGGGTCTTACCAGTTTCTAGCTCGGGCTCTGTCCTGTGATATATTGTTTTACTCTGTCGCCTCATTGGGGGACACAGGACCATGGGTGTTATGCTGCTGTCCACTAGGAGGCGACACTATGCATACTCTGAAAAAGATTAACTGTGGCTCCTCCTGTGCAGTATACACCCCTGGACGGCATCAGCCTTCTGCAGTTTTTGCTTAGTGTCGCATAGGAGGCACACCTAAAAGATTTTTACTCCGTTTTTTTCCGACGGGATTACAGATGAAGAAAAGAGGGTCTCCTGTGAGACTCCCGACATGGCTCCTTCCTCGGCCCCCTATTATGGGGTGCCCGGTTGAAGTCGAGATGGCTATTCCCCATGTTGCTCCTTCCCCAGTCCCTCGGGTGCTGGTTCGAAGTCGAGACCCCCCCCCTCCTTCCCCAATTCCTTTTGGTTTCTGGGTTGAGGTCGAGGCGAGGATAAAGGCCCTTGAAGGTGACAACAGCACCCTCCCTATCCCCCTCTGGGGGTATTAGGTTGAGACACCTCAGGTAGGGCCTGTACAGGCAGCATTCTACAGCTCCCAGCAATGGGCCAGCACACTGCGCCTGCATCCAGGGACCCCAGCCCAGCTGCGGGCTCCTGTTGGGGCCGGGGGGAGTGCAGGCAGGCATAGCACATAAACACACGGCTCCCTGCGCCCCTGTCTCTGCGGGAGCACCAGCTCTATACTGCCTCAGGGAGACCCCTACCGGGCTCCCCCTTCCGCTTATAGCCCCACCGCCATCCTGCCTTTAAATCCGGAGGGGTCCGGTTCAAATCCGACCCCCTCCCGGACTTTCGCGCCGGCCTGGAGCCCTTCTGGGCCTCAGGCATCTAATTTAGGCCCCGGCTTCGGCCTAGCTGAAGCCACCGCCTCCTCTCCGCCCCCTGGATGACAAATATGACTCTACAGTGTCATAGAGGGGGCGGATCGAGACAGAAAGGGCGCATTTTTACACAGCCTTGCCGCCTTTTCCCAGCTCTCCGCCCCCTTCTCCTCCTTTCCTCTCTGTCTCAGCAGCCATTTTTGGCTGCAGATTAACCCTGCATCTCCCGGTCTGCAGGACCAGGACCAGGCAGCCAGTCTCCGGGGGGCACAGGACTGTGGATCTTCGGTGCTGGACCTAGGGGCACACTGGTGGGGTAAGATCACAGCTGGGTTTTTTACTCAGCTGTGAATCCATATTACCTATAAGGCTCCCCTATAGGTTTCTCTACCCCTGTAAGGTCCTCTGCTGGCAGCACTTCTGCGCTCTGTGCACTATGCCGGGCTCAAGGTCCAAGAGAACCAGGCAGAACTGCTATTATGCATTCTGCACAGCCTGCGGGACCGCTCTCCCCAGTAGTAGCACGTACCCGCATTGTCAGAACTGTATACAAACTAATGTGTCAGAGCCTCAAGAAGCCCCTGCCAATGCCTCGGAGTCTAATGCCACGCCGGAATGGGCTACTCAGATATTGCAATCTATGACGCAGTCTATAGATAACCTAACCTCCACATTGCTTCAGGCTCTGCAGGGTCATGCCCCGGCTATGACCGTTACCCAGCAAAGGGAGAGCTTGACTCAGGAACAAGATGACCCTGGCACATCCACGTCTAGGTCAGGACGCAAGCGGACCCATAGATCAAGTCCATCTGCGTCATCCCATAGCACACGGTCATCCCCTCTAGGGAGAGACACCGTAGCTCCAGGTCATCTAGACCGTCCCATTCCAGGGACAGACAATGCAGATCTCTGCAATCCCCGACCAGAGAGGGCCTCCTCCCCAGCCCACTCAGCAGGGGACGCCTCAGTGATACACAGGATTGGGAAAGCATCTGCGACTCTGACTCAGACAGAGAAACGGAGGGGTCCCTGATCCCAATCCCTCCTAGCAATACAGCGCTAGTTGAGGACATAATTTCATTCATCCATCGAGTGCTGGACATTTCTTATCCGCCACCAGAGGCCCCAGAACATAAGATTTCCTTTGAAGGACCTCTGAAGCCGCCTAAGGTTTTCTCTAACCACCCAGAGTTTAAGGCGATCCTTAAAAAGCAGCTCTCACAGCCTGAGAAAAAATTCGCTAATCGCAAATATCTGGAGGCGAGGTACCCCTTCCCACAGAAGGACACCCAAGGAATGGACAAATCCACCTGAAGTGGACCCCCCCAGTCTCTAGGCTAGCAGCACAGACCCTCCTTTCACTGCCAGATAGCTCAACCCTCAGGGACGCAGCAGACCGGCAGGTAGAACGCATGGCTCGTTCAATTTTCGAGGCAGCAGGGGCATCCCTGGCTCCCGCGTTCGCCTCAGTTTGGGCTGCCAAGGCCATTCTGGCCTGGGCAAAGAATTTACAAGCTCTCCAAGCATCCGCTCCTGAGCTGACGGACCAAGCGCTTCAAATAGTTGTAGCAGACGTAGCAGACTACATGCTCCATGCAGCTCTGGATTCAGCAAGGGGAGTAGCGGGGATAGCATCAAACGCCATCACGATTCGGCGTATCCTCTGGCTGCTGGAATGGAAAGCGGACGCAGCCTCAAAGAAGTCCCTCACGCACCTCCCCTACCTCAGTGGGAGACTTTTCGGTGAACAGTTGGACACTGATATCCAACGCCACCGGGGGTAAGAGTACTTCTCTTCCCCAACTGAAACCTAAACGCACTTACAAGAAGCATAACCAAACTCAATTCCGATCCTTTCGGAATTCCTCCGGCTGGTCCGTCTCGCGTCCAGCACAGAATCGTAACTGTTCCCCACGCAGGGACAACTCACGATCGACGCAAAGGTCGGACAAGACCTGGCAGTCAAAAGCAGGCCAGCCTAAGCCCAGAGGAGGAAAATCTCAGACCTTCTCCTCATCATGACTCACAGACTCCGGAAGACACCACACCAGTAGGCGGCCGACTTTTGCTCTTTCATCAAGTCTGGCTGCCTATTACAGAAGACAGGTGGGTCAGGGAACTAGTGTCTTCCGGATACAAAATAGACTTCACCTCCAACCCACCGGACCGATTCTTCCTCTCTGTCCCCCCCAAACCGCCAGCCAAGGCTCGTGCCTACCACCAAGCGTTCTCCTCGCTTTTTCAAGCAGGAGTCATAGTACCGGTACCCACGACCGACCGCTTCCGAGGGTTCTACTCCAATCTGTTCGTAGTTCCCAAGAAAGGAGGCAGCGTACGGCCCATACTAGACCTAAAACAGCTCAACAAATATGTACGGGTCCGTCATTTCCGCATGGAGTCCCTTCAGTCCATCATTGCGTCCATGGAGAAGGGAGAATATCTCGCCTCCATAGACATACAAGACGCATACCTGCATATACCCATTGCACCTGCCCATCAGAGGTTTCTCAGGTTCGCAATAGGCCAGAACCACTACCAATTCGTGGCTCTCCCTTTCGGACTCGCCACGGCTCCCAGAGTGTTCACCAAGGTCATGGCAGCCACCATGGACGTCCTGCACTCCAGAGGCATAGTAGTCGTTCCATACCTGGACGATCTACTCATCAAGGCTCCCACCTTCAAGGACTGCGAGCTCAGCGTCTCAATCACAACCGATACTCTCAGTCGCATGGGCTGGTTAATCCACCTACAAAAGTCATCACCAACTCCGAGTCAGTCCCTGACCTTCCTGGGAATGTTATTCAACACCTCCAGGGGTCTAGTGCTCCTTCCCAAGGACAAGGCACTGGCTCTCCGCCTAGCAGTTCGCACCCTCCTCCGCAAACCCCCTCGATCTCTCCGGTTTGCCATGAGAGTCCTCGGCAAGATGGCAGCAGCAATAGAAGCTGTCCCATTTGCCCAGTTTCACCTCAGACCTCTCCAACTAGCCATTCTCAAGTCCTGGGACAGGAATCCCTTTTCTCTCGACATGGAGTTCCAGCTAACGTCGTCAACCAGGAGGTCCCTGCACTGGTGGCTCAAGCCAACTTCGCTAGCAAAGCGGAAATCCTTTCTCACAGGTCAATGGAAGGTTCTGACCACCGACGCGAGCCTGACGTGTTGGGGTGCGGTGCACCTACACCACAGGGCAAGTGGTCCCCAGTGGAAGCGACCATGCCCATCAACATCCTGGAAATTCGTGCCATCCTTCTGGCATTGAGGGCCTTCCATCACTTACTGGCAGCCTCTCACATCAGAATACAGTCGGACAATGCCACGGATATGTGAATCACCAAGGGGGGACCCGCAGTACCCAGGCTATGCGAGAAGTGTCACACATCCTCCGCTGGGCGGAGGACACGGGGTCGGTTCTTTCGGCGGTCCACATTCCAGGTGTGGACAACTGGGAAGCAGACTTCCTCAGCCGACAAGGAATAGACTCGGGAGAGTGGTCTCTCCATCCCGAAATTTTTCAACAGATCTGTCTCCGCTGGGGGACCCCGGATGTGGACCTAATGGCATCCCACTTCAATGCCAAGGTCTCCAACTTCATGGCCAGAACACACGATCCGCAGTCGCTCGGAGCAGACGCTCTGGTTCAGGACTGGACCCAGTTGCAGCTTCTGTATATTTTTCCACCTCTCCCCCTGATAGTTCCAACCATCCTAATTGCACCGGACTGGCCCAGACGCACATGGTACGCCGACATCGTACAACTCACAGCAGACGCCCCCTGGCGTCTCCCCGACCGCCACGATCTTCTATCACAAGGTCCGTTCTACCACCAGAACTCAGGGGCTCTCAATTTGACGGCATGGCCCTTGAGACCTGGGTTCTAACCCAGGCAGGGCTCTCGACGGACGTCATTGGAACCATGATCAGAGCACGGAAACCAGCCTCTGCCAAGATTTATTACCGTACCTGGAAAGCTTTCTTTACCTGGTGCGAATCTCGTGGCCAGATCCCACTCCCTTATTCCCTACCCAAAGTACTTGGTTTTCTCCAATAGGGTCTGGAGGCCAGGCTGTCATTGGGCTCGCTTAAGAGCCAGGTGTCAGCCCTCTCAGTGCTTTTTCAAAGGCGCATTGCTACCAAGCCGCAAGTAAGGACTTTCCTTCAGGGGGTTTCCCCGATTGGTTCCCCCCTACAGACGACCACTAGAAACGTGGGACCTCAACCTGGTCCTGACAGCATTGCAGGAACCACCCTTCGAACCCCTTAAGGAGGTCCCGCTCTGCCTTCTTTCCCAGAAGGTGGTTTTCCTGGTGGCAATCACCTCGCTACGCAGGGTGTCTGAACTGACAGCACTCTCCTGCAGACGGCCCTTCTTGGCTTTTCACCAGGACAAGGTAGTTCTTCGTACGGTCCCATCCTTCCTTCTGAAGGTTGTGTCCGACTTCCACCTCAATGAGGAAATTTCACTACCATCCCTTTGTCCGGTTCCGGTTCATAGAGTGGAGAAGGCTCTGCATACGCTTGACCTTGTCAGGGCATTGCGTATATACGTGTCTAGGACTGCGTCCTTCCGGAGGTCTGATTCTCTTTTCCTCCTTCCGGAAGGCGGCCACAAGGGTCTGCCAGCTTCCAAAGCTACCCTTGCCAGGTGGATCAAATCCACCATACAAGAGGCCTACCGCCTTAAGAATTCTCCTCTTCCAGCCGGTATTACGGCATACTCTACACGGGCGATAGGGGCCTCCTGGGCCATTCGGCACCAGGCTTCGGCACAACAAGTGTGTAAGGCGGCCACTTGGACTAGCTTACACACGTTTACTAAACACTACAGGGTTCATACCCAGTCCTCAGCGGACGCGAGCCTGGGTAGATGTGTCCTGCAGTCGGCGGTGCCCTAAGTATAGGGGCCTGTCTGCACAATATTTGTCCATTGCTTCCCACCCAGGGACTGCTTTAGGACGTCCCATGGTCCTGTGTCCCCCAATGAGGCGTAGGAGAAATGGGGATTTTTGTGTACTCACCGTAAAATCTCTTTCTCTTAGCCTCTAATTGGGAGACACAGCTCCCACCCTGTTGCCCTTTCCGGGCCGTTGTAACTGTCGAGTTCTCATATTGTTTTCTTGAGCTCGTACATAGTTGCCTTCTTACAGGCATAATTATGTTATTCATGTTACGTTCCTCCTACTGCTTTTGCACAAAACTGGAGAAGGCTGATGCCGTCCAGGGGTGTATACTGCACAGGAGGAGCCACAGTTAATCTTTTTCAGATTATGCATAGTGTCGCCTCCTAGTGGACAGCAGCATAACACCCATGGTCCTGTGTCCCCCAATTAGAGGCTAAGAGAAAGATTTTACGGTGAGTACACAAAAATCTCCTTTTTTGTTTTTACATTTTTCTTTCGTTATACAGGTTTTACAGTCTACCCTGGTGACCGGTGGGTTCTCGAAACTGGAAGATATTATGAAATAACCATTGATGTATATGACAAGTCTAGTAACAAGGTCCACTTGTCAGATGTAAGAATCTTCATTATTTACTGCCTTATTTCCCTTCCCTCCTATAAGTTATCTTAAAGGAGTATTAATGTATGAAGACGTTATCGCCTATCCACGGGATACATGATAACTTCTAGATCCGTGAGGATCCGACCTCTGAGACCACCAACTGTTCCTCTGTTTTAATGGAGTACTGTGCATGCTTGACTGACACTTTCTTCTCTATGGGACTGCCGGAGACAGCTAATCAAAAGCTTATCATTGATCCTGAGGATAGGTGATAACTTTTTCTTACCGGAATACCCCCTTTAAGCCCTTTAATTTGACTATGTATGTTGGAGGTCGCTATATCAGTTGAGTTGCTTTGGCGCAAAAAATACATAAATTTGCAAATGTGAACATTCGTGTCCAGAGGCGATGACTGATCAGACACTGTGATAACTGTACTATGGCTCCCATGGAAATGACCCAGTTGAGAGGACGTTTCTTGCTTTAACTATTGATTTATTTTAATGTTTGATTTTTAGAATATCCGAATTGAAGCGAAGATACCTAAAGAATATTTTGATGTCCTGGAATCATCCCTGAATGGTTCGTACCATCGTGTGAAGGCCTTGAAGAGCGGTCAGACAGTGATTGATGCGGCTCTGACTTGCATGGTTGATGAGGTACGTGGTGCTTATTGATTGATTTTCTTCTCCTATTTCAAATCAAAGGGGTAAAAAAGAAAAAAGAATCCATACATGTATAAAGCAACGCTGTGTACAATGCAATATGTACAGAATACCTAAAAGTATCTTCTGTTTTAGGATGGGGGTGTTCATGTGTTGCCAAATCCAGTGCGGAATCAGCAGGAGGTGGAGATCTACACACCAATTACTCTGTCACCCAAAATCCTGACTTTCCCCTGGCAGCCGAGACCTGGAGCCTATCAGTATATAATTCAGGTATTCACTATTTTTTTTGTAATGGCTAGATGTCTCCAGGCCATTCGGGTATCTATTGCACAGATGACTACACACGTGGCCAGCGCGTTCTTCTAGCCATGTTTTCTATTTTGCCTTTATTATATCGAGGATGTGTGTCGTGTTTAGTTGATTTTATATGAAAAAATACATTAGTCTTTAATCCTTTATCCATAACTGATGATTTTTTTTTTTCATTTCAAGGTACAAGGTGGAAGTGGTAACTTCTCTTGGTCCTCATCTAATAATGCCGTGGCCACTGTTACCGTCAAAGGTCTTATGACAACGGGAGACGACATAGGTGTCAGTGTTATATGGGCTCGAGATGTTCAGAATCCTCTACATTATGGAGAAATGAAGGTAAAGGGGAAAAAAATAATGGGTCTAATTCTACACTTCCATAACCTCTGTTCTGTCATCTACTTGCTGGTTTAATTTGAATATCGTAGCTCGGTCCGCAATGTGAAGAAATCTAGTGCTTCTGGTTTTAGAAGCCATGGACCAGGCTCATGGATGGCGGCATGATGGTGCGCTCGTGGATTGGCCGCAATGTGATGCGCTCGTGGATTGGCCGCACGATGGTGCGCTCGTGGATTGGCCGCAATGTGGTGTGCTTGTGGATTGGCCACACAATGGTGTGCTTGTGGATGGGCGGCACGATGGTGCCCTCTTGGATTGGCCGCACGATGGTGCACTCATGGATTGGCAGCGCAATGGTGCTCGTTGATTGGTGGCGCAATGGTACGCTTGTGGATTGATGGTGCGCTTGTGGATTGATGGTGCGCTCGTAGATTGGCGGCACCATGGTGCTTTCTAGCAAAAGAGGGGATGGCACTTCAAGGTTGTGATATGTAGAGTGGGTTCCCAGAATTCTCCGTGGCCCCAATCTCACAGTGAAAGTGGGTGATCACAAGATCTTGCTCTTTACACAAACTGATTGCTGCCCTGTACTTTACTAAGCTCATGCTACCCTTTGGTAAAGTACACCTCAGTGCATGGAGGGAGTTATGGAGGGCTGTGGGGTTCCGCTCTGCATGACTGGATTGCATAATTCGGAAGTTTGGGCTAGACTTTTGGGTTCTTTTGTGGGGGAGGGGAGGGGTGATATTCGTTACTTATCTGCATTTTTGACAACACCTTTAGTAAAATCACAAATTGCCAGACTTTAAAACTAGCATTGCCTCCTCTGCTGGGTGGACAAGACTAGAGCATTCTGGTCTGTATGGAAAATTGCTCATGTGTGCTAACATTTTGGCTTTCATTAATCAGTGTGTTGGTCGCGAGTAGTCAGTGGGGCAGATGGACAACACATTGACCTAAAACGCGTTCATCTGCACTTTCCCTTATTTTGCCGTACGCGTGGCATGACAAGTAGCTTGCCAGGTTTATGGAAAAAGTGACCAGTATCGTTATGCAGCTGTATTATTAACATTGCAGACAGTCCTGTTGGTGAATTTGGAGCAAGAAGAGATGTGACATACAAAGGGTTTTGAAAGAAAAGAAATCTTCACAAGATTGCAGTGGGATCGCACTTTATTAGATCACTGATTGGAGCTACATTCACATGGTTTATAATCCAATAACCACAAATTCAAGCAATCCAGCACACAATGGAGTATAAAATCCTATTCTATTTCCACACATTAAGACCTTTCCAGCCAGGATCCTTCACGGCCAAACTACGTGTATCGGATGGCTCCTTCCTGAAGGTTAGACTTCATGTGTGGAAATCTACTAGAAGGATGATCTACTGGACACTCCATTGTGTGCTGGATCGCATGCGTTCCTTGATGCCGGTCGTCCGTGCACAGAACTTGCTGATAAATGGTTCATCTTTTTATATTGTCTTGTTTTTCTATATGATTTTAAGATGGTCCATATTCTTCTAGGGGTCTCTTCCCATGGACCGTCCGGCAGCACTAAACGGCTTCTGATCGGTAAATGTTTACCTATTAGCAGTTTAATTCGGTGCCCGGTGAACGAGCGGACCAGTAATAGTTTTGTGAACAGTGGCGGCCTAAGCTCTGTTTACACGTGCTGCCGAGACATGATAATTTGTGCAGCACATAAGATCATTTCGCCTGATGAACGAGCGTTTTGCTCTCAGGAATGCTCATCCATGATAATCTTTGTGTAAGTGCACCGTAGGACATGGCTGTATGGAAGAGGAGGTCTTCCTTTGTCACTGTTATCTGTATTTTATGATTCTACTCATGGATAGATTTCTTTATGACTCGGTAATTCCTAACCTATTGTAATGTAGGTTTTCGTCATTGAACCCACTGGCATGGAGTTCATCCCTTGTCGGGTTGAGGCCAGACTGGGGAAGCATCTTGAGCTGCCTCTCAGGATATTTGGCCTCTTAAGTGGCGACAACGAAGTGGTGACACTGAGCGACTGCTCGCACTTTGACTTGGTTGTAGAAATGGAGACATCCGGGATATTTAAGATACTGCCAGGTGAGTAAATGTGGGAAAGTTTTCTATACGAGTGTAGCATTGGAAATCTGTTCATAACCGACTGCGGAGGCTCCTGTAAAAATGGAAGCCATTATTTTACTGCCAGTGTGTTTTTGATTTTTTAAAGTGGTGTTTCCTTACATTTATGGCTTATCAACCAGACATGTCATAAACTCCTGATAGATGTGATTCCCAGCTCCGGGATCTTCTCCTATTAATAGTTTTATATTTTTAGTATACTATTAATCTGCGAGATAGAAGAACCACTTTAATGTGAGATTTAAGAACTGACCTTTTATCTTGCTACTCAGGTTAAAGGGGTTGTCCACTACTCGGACAACCCCTTCTCAATTCCTGTGTTTCCTCCTTGTAAAATCATAATGCCTATACTGGCCTCCAGTTGCGTTCCATCGGTGTAAGTGCTGGCTCTCCCGGGGCTTGTGTGACATTATAAATATAAGAAAACTGACTGAACAGCAATATAGTCTGAACTGGTGCATAACCAGAAAAGTCATATAGCAAATAGATCAATGGCTGCACTCAAAATTTACTGTGCTAAGGCAAGGAAATGTGCAATACATGAAATGTTAATAGCATAATGGCTTGTGAAATTTATGAAAAAACACATGAGATTCTTAGCACAAGATTTGGCCAAAAGTTGTGAGCCCATCCACCAAACGTCAAGGTAATCTCAAAAAGGATGGGTACCTGAGCTGACTGCCTAGTGTGAACACTTACCTATGGCTAATAACATGGTAAAGCCTGTATTTATAGGAAGGTCAGAACCAACTGTGTTTGGATGTAATTAAAATCACAGCATGGTGAAGGGCGGGGGGCGTTCAAGTCAGAATAAATAGTACATAGTAAATATAGGAAAACTGACTGAACAGCAATATAGTCTGAACTGGTGCATAACCAAAAAAGTCTTACATAGCAAATAGATAATGGCTGCACTCAATTTTCTTGTGCTAAGGCAAGGAAATGTGCGATACATGAAATGTGAATGGCATACTGGCTTGTGAAATTTATGAAAAAACACATGAGATTCTTAGAACAAGATTTGGCCAAAAGTTGTGAGCCCATCCACCAAACGTCAAGGTAATCTCAACTGTGTCTGGATGTAATTAAAATCACAGCCCTTCACCATGCTGTGATTTTATTTACATCCAGACACAGTTGGTTCTGAGCTTCCTATAAAAGCAGGCTTTACCATGTTATTAGCCATAGGTAAGTGTTCACACTAGGCAGTCAGCTCAGGTACCTGTTGTGAACTCTGTTTTCGGGCTCCCTCTTGTGGTCACTGGTGGTATGGTGTGACTTTTTTGCTTTGGGCTCCCCCTGGTGGCTTTGTTTGTTATCCTGCTGGTCTCTGGCTATCAGCTGGTTCGTTATCCTCTGGGAGGTTCCTATATAGCTCTGTTTTACTTCCACTTGTGGCCGGCTGTCGATGTAATCAGTGCTACTCAGATTCCTTCTGACTACCTTGCTCCCAGTCCATCCAGGATAAGCTAAGTTTTGTTTGCTCATTTTTTGATCAGCAGTGTTTATCATGTTTTCTGTTCCAGCTTGCTAAAATGTAATTCCCTCGCTTGCTGGTTGCTCTAGTGGGCTGAGTTTCTCCCCACACACCGTTAGTTGGTGTGTGGGTTCTTGAAATCTCAGGATGGATATTTTGTAAGGGTTTTTTATTGATCGCATAGACCCCTGCTCTATTTTCTGCTTTCTAGTACTAGTGGGCCTCTTTTGCTGAATCTGATTTCATCCCTATGTATGTGCCTTCTTCTTACTTCACCGTTAATATTTGTTGGGGGCTTCTATATCTTTGGGGATTATTTCTCTGGAGGCAAGCGAGGTCTTTCTTTCTCTTTAGGGGTAGCTAGTTCCTCAGGCTGGCTCGAGACGTCTAAGAATTTTTTAGGCACGTTCACCGGCTACCTCTAGTTGTTTTGGATAGGTTCAGATTTGCGATCAGTCCAGTTACCATCTCCCTAGAGCTCGTCCTTAGTTTAATCACTTGCTGATCTATTTGTGATCCTCCGCCACTAGGGATCACAACAGGTACCCATCCGTTTTGAGATTACCTTGACGTTTGGTGGATGGGCTCACAACTTTTGGCCAAATCTTGTGCTAAGAATCTCATGTGTTTTTTCATAAATTTCCCATGCCATTATGCTATTCACATTTCATGTATTGCACATTTCCTTGCCTTAGCACAGTAAATTTTGAGTGCAGCCATTGATCTATTTGTTGTGTGACATTATGTCACGCGATCCCTGCTGCCAATTAGCGTCCGCTTCAGTCTCCTCTCCTGCGAACAAATCACATACATCTAGAGGAAGTGAAAGAGCAGCCGCAGCTCTGATCTCCTCCAGATATATTTGATTTGTCCAAAGGCTGGGAGAGTGAAATTAGTGGTGATCCCTGTGGCCGATGTCACACACGATCTAGGAGCGCCAGTACTAATGCCACCAAAGGGGAGTATAGGTGTAGGGGTTGGCGGAGTAGTGTGCAATCCCTTTAATGCTTATCATATACAAATGTGATACAACTCTCTCCTTATTTTCCAATTTTTTACAGGAAGACTAAAGCCTGGTATTGACTATTGTAGCGGTATTACAGTCCGTGCTGAAACACCCGGATACACAACCGTATATGTCAGCTACACACATGGCCATGTACATCTAAAGACTAAAATCATTGTGGCTGCCTACCCACCCCTGAAGGTAACTCCAATGTGTATTCATTAGGACACCCTTTTTGTGGAGTACAGAAAGACCAGTTCACCTGATCTTGTCTTTTAGGACCTATTGTGGTCATTAATAATCTTGGGGAAAATGAATGCGTATGTGTGTAAACAAATAGTTTTTTCTCTTCTTATAGACTATTGATCCGCCATCGGTAGCACTGGTTACATTGGGTTCCTCTAAAGACATGCTCTTTGAAGGTGGGCCAAAGCCTTGGGTTCTTGAACCTCTGAAATTCTTCAGGAATTTATCTGCAGAAGATGAAGACAGCACTGGTTTGTTCCTTCTTGACACCCCATTAACTCGTAACCATTTCCAGCATTGGATCAGAACTGTTTGCCGAGACCTTGGGGAACAGGTAAGGTTGAGTGTCTACTTGGCTGTTTCTGAAGTTTGAGCATACACGTCCATGGTTTTATGGTATCTATGTGACGTACATCTGGCTACATATGTATCTGGCGGACAACTGCTCCATATGCAACTGTAGAGTTGTAAAACTCGCCCATAGGATACCATTCTTTGTATGGGCGATGTATGCAACTCTGTGGTACATCATGCTCCATACACATTCGTGCTCCTGTCGGCCAAGAATTAATGCGTCTCCCAAGGAACGAACGGCGTCAGCACTGTCAATTTCCTGGCAGTATTTTATTTCCATAGTAAAAATAGTCTAAGCGTTGTAATTCAGCATGCCCAATACTTCTATTAGAAGGAAAAGGAGTCCCTAGGCACAATAGATGGTCAGACGGTTCTGCAGACCTTAACCTAATCTGTACCTGCACCTTTTAGACCGACGCATTTCGAGGCATAACTTGGACTTTTCTTTTTCGGTAGATAATTTCACTGTCCATTGGAAATCAGCCGACAGAGACCAACCCGTTTCCAGCAGTGGAGGGTGTTAACGTGAAGCTTGCCTGTTCTCCCCCATCACGATTTACTATGAATCCGGTGTATAAACATTCTCATATGGACCTCATATGTCCCCTGATGCAGCAAGAGAAGCAAGTGGTACGTGATCTTTCTTCCTGCATTATATGCCGAATAATGAATTGACGAGATTCGTGCAAAATTTAGTATCTGGTGCCGAGTGTTTCTACTTCATAGGTAGCACATGCATTGGTAAAAATTGTATGGTTTTTAATTGTTTTTGTTTAGTGCTTGTTGCCTAGATTACCTCTGCAGTCTACCAGAACTGGCTGGTCTCAAACGCATGGAACATACACTTTAAAGTTTTAATTTAGAGTGCTGGATCCAGCCAGCTGAAGTGTTCCAATGCTGCTGTGGCAAAGCTGCGTCCTCTAGCAGCGTAGGATGATCTGCGGATGATCTGCGTTACTGCACAATAGTATAATACATCCAAATCCAGACAGGAGATGATAGCGGTTTTCTTTATTCAGTTGACGCATTTCGAAGTGCTACAGACTTCATCAGGACAAAAAAAAACATGGTACTGTAGTACTTCGAAACGTTCCGCCTGATTAAAGAAAACCACTATTACAACTTGTCTGGATTTGGATCTACTATACTGTTGATCATCCACAGATCCTCCTTATCTGTATCTCCTCTATCTGATGACCTGTTGAACTTGCAGCAACTTGATCTGTATGTCATGAAAATGTTGTGTATACACAACTAAACCAGGTTAGCATAACCTTTTTTTAAACAGCTCTCCCAGATAAGACCCTATTGCGCTGTTTTTCCTCCTAGTTCTCTAAATTTCCGCTAGAAGCGCGGGAGAGCACACTTCCGGGCTAGTAACAAACCATGTTGCTGGTCCAAACTGAAAAGCAGGAGGCAGAGGAGCACCATGCTCCTGAGCAAACATCACATAACCTCTTTAAAGGGGTATTCACATCTCCAACATCCTGTCCCAATATATAGAAGGTGTAATAATAGCGAATGCCTCCTGTGAAGAACATTGGAGATCTAATTTGTCAATCATTTGTATCCTATTTGACTTGGGATTATAAAACCCCCTTCCCATGTGCAGCTGTAACAGGACACCTACCTCAACAGGGGGTCAAGCCTCAAAAGGCTGTTAGTGACAGATCTCGCACCTTGAGCCAGCTAAGCTCCAAACAAAAGGCTTGCTTGCAAAATGAATACCATGCAGTCTAACCGCTTTGTTGAGTCAGCTATGAGTTCATAAGGAGAATATGGATTTATCATACGTCCTGGTTACACACTGGTTACATTTTTCAAGATCTCTGGACCGGACCGAACACCTTCCAGAGTCTCGATTTTGTTTTAGCACCACACAATGGGAAGATGCGTGAAATGGCTTGAAGTAGCCAGGTAGCAAAGCTGTGTTTGGTCTCAGCGTATAGCAGGGGCCAGGCTGGATCCGATGGCACCAAAACCGCTTTCCTAAGACCATCCATTAAGGAGTTATGACCCATCTTAGGTTTTGGAGTTTTTAGCTGCCAAAGGCAAGGGGAGGTGGTTTAGGTTCATCCCAGAGGACAGGAGGGAGTGGTCCCAAAGGGGATAAAGGCTAGTGTAAGGCCTTGTGGCACCTCAGTCTGTTATGCTTGCAGTTCACTTGGAAAATGGGGGGCCATGTCGAGTAACGTGTTGTGAAGGATCGAGGAACCAGCTGCTAGCCTATGCCCCCTGCGGCCCATCGCACATGGTCTAACATCAAACCGGTAATTGACATGATCCGTCTGCTTATATCTTTTGGCCTACCACTATTTTATTTGCATATCTGACCATTGTATATGTATAACCATTGTGTATATAGTGTATTGTTTAGTGTGCCCTTAAGACGATTAAATATATAATTTTAACCTTGCGCTGCTCTTTTATCCCAATCCAAGTATCCACACGTCTGTTTCTTGGCTTAGCTTTCCATGCTACCGAGGCTGGTTTCTGGCCCGACATAATCCCGTTAACGGACCGGGTTTATATCTAACGAGGAACTCGTGGCAGTCTGGTGCTATTGAAAGTGGCCTCTCAGCCAGTCAAGGTTGTGGGCAAGTGTGGTGACATGTCAGTGACTGCGTTGGCCACATCCTCTCCCTGGGCCTGTTTGGACAAGGAGGTGTTTGTATAAAACTGTATCAAGCTGACTTTGCATGTCCCCGGGGGGTGAGGAACGACATGATGGTGAAAGTGGGAGACCGCATTGCTTAATGAGGCTGTCAGGCGGAGTGGCGAGGTGCGCGTTCATCACACCTCCAAATAGAAATGTAGTGTAGTTTTTAAGATTCGCTTTGTTGCTTAACCCTTGTTTAGCAATTGCAGTAACTTGGGTATCAATGGTTACAACCACTAACGAATAACTGTCACTATATGAGTGGTCGTAACCATGGATACCTAAGCTACTGCAATGTCTGCACATGGTGTATGCGACACGGCAAATGCCAAATATCTGAATAAATGTAGTCCTTATGTTGCAGAATAGATTTTTTTTTTTTGTCTGAAGCTATGAAAAAAGCATAAAGATAAAGCAGTAACTTGAATGAAGTCAGAATGTTTCTTCTCCAGCCAAAAGGTGTGTACCACACTTGGCACATATCCCACCACCAAGTGTTGATCTTAAAGAACACAGATGTGTGTTATTATCTCTATAGAACTTACATTTATTGGCATTTACACAGAAGGCTTGAAAAACCGGGTGAGCTGTAGTCGTAAAGTACGTCTGTAAGATATGATCTGTGAACCGTTTCACCTGAGGGTTGATGCTTTGGAACTATCCCTATAAAGTTCTTCCCAGGTAAATAAAATGTAGATGGAGTTCCTAGTGTTCACCTTACAGTACCTCCACGTGACCCACAAGTAACTTCAGTTCCCACACACGTCGTCTAAAGATATTCTTATCCATTCCTTTTTTGTGTTTTTAGTAAAAAACTAAGAAATGTGCCACACACCTGTTGGTATAAGTGCAATGTGTAGGTGCACATTCACACTTTGGCCATGAACATAAAACCTAGGGGGAAATCAATGAGAAAATACTCTACAGTAAGTAAGCATCAAGTAAATAGTAGTACATGTAAATAACATGGGGACTTGGTTGACATTTTCAACAAAAAAGCATGAAAGCCATCACACCGCGACAAGGTGACCCAATCAGGATGGTCCTATTCCTAGTATTTTACCTCCCTATATCCCAGCAGACCTCAATAGACAATGATACAGCAGGACCCAGGTTCTTTCTGTAGAAAGCTATACAGACACAGATGCACAGCCCCAAAAAGGTGGATCTGGTCTATATAGCTATTCACGAACAGGTGCAAAACAGTCAGACCTGGGTCCTTCTCTGCCTCCATCTATAGAGGTCTGCTGTCGCATAGTGAGGTGAGATAGTAAAGTTATGGTCACCTTGATGTGGTGGGATAGCTTTTATGCTTTTTTTTTTTTTTTTTAAATCAAAATAATGTCAACTAAGAACCCTATTAGTTACATGTACTGTTACGATTTACTTACTGTATGGTATTTTCTGATTGTTTTTTTAATCTTAACTTTTTTCTTTTGTCTCAGAGAAATTAATCTTTGAAATATTATGCAAATGAGTCTCAAGTGCAGAGGGGTTGGACACTGTGACTCTCCTGCCCTATTTCCCACCCTCTGCCTGCCACCAGTCAGTGTCTGACAGGCCCGTCTTCTTTGTGACCTGCCTTCCCTAGCGAGATCTCTTGCCTAGTGCAGTCATTGCCTGGGGCAGCACATGTGCAGACTGATTATCTGGCTCTCGAAACATCATCAGGACCTCACTGCGGATGCGCCACCACCAGGCGATGACTGCGCTAGGCTAGACACCCAGATAGGGAAACCGGGTCACTGAGACACAAGTGACATGTCATTATTTTTTTTGAGTGCACAGTCCCAAGTTTCCTTCAGGATCCTCTTGGAAGAAGTGACGTGCATGTTCCCTTGTCTATTGGGCAGTTTTTATATCTTCCTAAGGGGGGAGAACCTAAAAAAAAAGCCTAAGCTTCATACAAACAACAAAATTACGGTAATTGCAAGAATTAGGCTGTGTTCATGGGGTAGCAATAAGGATAAATAGTGATATGAATTAAATGTTCGATTTTACCATTCTGTCTCAAAGAATGGGGAACATGCAATCAAACAAATACACAAAAATGCTCAATAAAAAACAGTTGTCATTAAAAAAGGTTTTGTCTCACCCCTTTGTTGTCCAGGGTGAGCCGTCCATCATCTTAGGAGAAAAGGGTGGTAAATATTTCTAAACAAGCCTGTCGTGCCCCGTCTGTCTCCCATCCTAGCAAGGACAGTCCCCAGGTGTGGTGCTGTCCTTACTAGTGTTCCTTTGTACCTCTCCGCCGCATTTCAGGGGAGTTTCAAGAAATCTTGGGGGTTATTTCAAGTGTTCAAGGTTAGAACCACCATGAAATTCTGGGGACAAAGGTCCTAGAGGGAAACCCAAATTGAGGGAAACCCTCCCTTTCTTGCAAAAGTGCTGCACACTTAACAGAATACTGACTAAGGTCATATTCTGTATTCGTATCAGCTGCAAAAATGCAACGTGTGAACATAGCGTGAGAGGTTTTTAAGCCAATTGTGGAGAGAATCCACTCAATAAAAAATAGCTTTGATACAGTTACCGTATAAAGAGCAAGGAATTAAACCTATATACTAAACTGATCTTCTGTTAAAGGACCAGGGAATTATGATATGCACGATATATATATCTCTACACACACACATAAACATAAAAAAAAAATTCAAACCAAGCCCAGCACCGATGGAAAACCGAAGCCAAAAATTATGTCTTCCGTTCTTAATGGATCCCCATATACTTCAGTTCTTGAGTCTGATCCACAAATATAATCTGCTGAGTCTCACAGATCAGATGTGTGTATGGATCACTGAAGCACTATAGGTCCACTTCAAATGGATTTGTGAATGCAGCCTAGATCAATTTTTGTATTCATAGGGTGTGGTCCTCAGAATGACGCTCATAAGAGTCTGGGCCAGCCCCGCGCACCATTGTGTAAGATAAGACTAGATTTTACATACAAGGATGATCAGGCCAATTAGTTACCAAAAGGAAAAGGTCGCCTGATTCTGGATTACAGTGGCATTTACACACAGTAAAACAATTCCATAGTTATGACAAGTGACCGCTTCTTCTTTAACTTCTTTCCAGCCCGGGATGTTTTCGTTCTTGATGATCAGATTAATATTTCAAATATTGGATTGCTGTATTAAAAACAGGAATTTTTATTTTTGCTGCTTCTATTTTTTTGTTCAACAGAGGTCTTTTTAATTTAACTTTAGTTGTAGATACCGTTTTTTATTTTGCCTATCTTCTTTTTTATATTTTATATAGCTTTTCCCCTAAAAAAAAATAAATAAATAAATAATTACGCCAACAATTTATTTTTCCTGTGAGTCCCAACTTTGGCTGACATAGTGGTCATTTGATTGAGATATGTGATGGGTATAAAACCAAACTTTTTTGAGTAAAGTCGGCATGTCTAATTCCCTTAACCTTCTGGCTATTACAGAAACCTGGACCCAGCATTCAGACACCACCGCTGCTGCCGCTCTCTCGTTTGGTGGGCTGAAATTTTCGCATACCACCAGACCTGAAAACAGACAGGGGGGGGGGGGGGGCGTTGGTTTGCTCCTTTCATCACAGTGTGCTTTCCAGGTCATCCCCCCCGGTTCCCTCACTTACACTTCCTTCCTTTGAAGTCCACACCGTCAGACTCTTTAAGCCCTTCTCCTTGCGGGTGGTGGTTGTTTACCGCCCTCCAGGCTCCTCCCGCCTGTTTGTAGACCACTTTGCCACCTGGCTTACTCACTTTCTATCCTGTGACATCCCCACCCTCATTATGGGAGACTTTAACATCCCCATCAGTGATCCCCTCTCCCAATCTGCCTCTCATCTTCTTTCTCTAACTTCTTCATTCGGCCTCTCACAGTTTACTAATTCTCCTACGCATGAGGACGGGAATACTCTGGACCTGGTTTTCTCCCGTCCCGGATCGCTGCACGACTTTACTAACTCCCCTCTCCCGCTTTCAGACCACAACCTTCTTTCCTTCTCTGTCAAGAATTGTCTCCTCACTCAGGACACCCCCACTTACTACACTTATCGGAATACACGTTCCATTAATACCCAGCAGCTTATGAACAATCTCCACACATCTTTAGCCCCCATCTCCTCCCTCTCCTGTCCAGAGTTAGTGGAGCGCCCCCACACCGCCGCAGGGCCTAGGGGTACCCGGAGCCGGACCTCTAGGTCTCAGTCCTGGGGTTGTCACGGTGGCTAGACCCGGTCCGTGGCCCTGTCTGTCAGTGGGGGACGTCCGGTGAAATAAGTGGTGTTGTAACGGTGCAGTTGTGGGGTGCAAGTCGCGATAAATAACAAGGACACCAGGTTGCAGTCTCTTTACCTCTTTACTGAAGATCTCTGAGTCCTCAATCCAGAATACGGCTCACCAGGCTGCGCAAGTCCGGCCGGTCCAATGGCACTTCCAGAGTTCTCTTCACAGGAGGAAATCTGTGCCTTCCCCCTAGCGCTATGTGTTGTAGTCCTTCCCTGCTGTGCTTACGGAAAGTACCCCACAACTGTTGTGTCTGTTTCTGATGTTCCCTCACAACTCGATTAGATGATGTTCTGCTAATCCTCCGTCCCTCCCTGAGGTTCGGGTAGGAACGGCACCCGTTTGACGGGTAGGCCTGGAGTTCTTCCGGGACCCTAGAGACGCCCCTCTCCCACAATTGCCTCCCAAGACTTCATAGGTGATTTGAGTTAGACAGCCCGCCTGAGACTGACTGTCCTGCCGCTGTTTGGAGTATTGCTTGAAGCTGAATGTTATTCTACTCCCTCGGCGTTCCGGCCACCGGTAGTGCGCCTCAGTAGGATGTTGCTTCGGTCTTACAGCACGACTCCTACTGGTATTTCTCCTTTACGTGATCCCGTTTCTCACTCAGCACAATCTATCTCTCTTCTAATCCTTTCTTGGGCACCGCCGCTACCCGGAGCAGGCACGGTCCCGTTACGTTCGTTCTCGTTGCCAAGCCTCTGTCAGGATCCCACCCCTGACAGAGACCCTACTGTATCTTCCCCTACAACACCCTCTGCCACAAGGTGTTGCTTGGTTCCAACCCAGTCAGCTTTCTGATCTAACTTCCTGCCTGACCCCCAGTTTACCCACTATGGTGGGGAGTGGCCTATTGAATAGCACCCTTAGCTCCCCCCGGAGGCCCGGCTGTGAAATGTATTGGTGTCTGTGATACCTGATCAGATGAACTCCTTCAGTGCCATCGGACGCACCATAGCTCCCCATAGCGGCGGAGCCACAGTACTGCAACGACCAGGACTCTGGGGCGCTGCATTAGCATTGTCACACTTCAATAATACACTGAAGAATGCCCTAGATGAAGCAGCACCTTCTACACGCAGAAAGACCCGACACAGACAACGGCAGCCCTGGCACACTATGCAAACACGCTTTCTTCAGCGTTGTTCAAGGTGTGCAGAGCGGCAGTGGAGAAAGTCTCTCTTAGCAGAAGACTTCATCCACTATAAGTTCATGCTCAAAACCTATAACTCTGCCCTTTATCTGGCCAAACAATCCTACTTCACCACCCTCATCACCTCACTATCCAACAACCCAAAACGACTTTTTGAAACCTTAAACTCCCTCCTGAAAGCTAAAGTACAGGCCCCCATCACCAATCTCAGTGGTGAGGATCTGGCCACTTATTTCCTAGAAAAAAATCAACCACATCCATCAGGATATCTCAGCCCAATCTCCTCAGTGCCTGGATCCTCTTCCCTGCCGCACCTCAAGCTCACTAGACATCTTTGAGCCTGTCTCAGAAGAAGAAGTTTCCAAGCTCCTCGCTTCTGCTCGGCCTACAACCTGCAACAGTGACCCCATTCCTTCACCTCTCCTGCAGTCTCTCTCACCAGTGGTCACCACTCACCTGACTAAAATATTTAACCTCTCTTTCTTCAGGAAACTTTCCCTCCTCATTTAAACATGCCATCATAACCCCTTTACTTAAAAAGCCATCCCTGGACCAGAACTGCACTGCTAACTACAGACCTGTCTCTAACCTCTCCTTCATCTCTAAACTCCTGGAACGCTTGGTCCACTCCCGTCTAATCTGCTATCTCTCAGATAACTCTCTTCTCGACCCCTTACAATCTGGTTTCCGCTCTTTAGGCCATGTGCACACGTTCAGGATTTTTAGCGGTTTTTTCGCGTTTTTTCGCTATAAAAACGTGATAACGCGAAAAAAACGCTAACATATGCCTCCTATTATTTACAGTGTATTCCGCATTTTTTGTGCAAATGTTGCGATTTTTTCCGCGAAAAAATCGCATCGCGGAAAAAAAAGCAACATGTTCATTAAAAATGCGGAATTGCGGGGGATTCCGCACACCTAGGAGTCCATTGATCTGCTTACTTCCCGCACGGGGCTGTGCACACCATGCGGGAAGTAATCAGATTATGTGCGGTTGGTACCCAGGGTGGAGGAGACGAGACTCTCCTCCACGGACTGGGCACCATATAATTGGTCAAAAATAAAAGAATTAAAATAAAAAATAGTCCTATACTCACCCTCGATGTCTTCCCGCCTCACCGCTGCATGCTGCCGCTTCGGTTCCTATAGCTGCTGTGCGGTAAAGGACCTGTGATGACGTCACTGTCTTGTGATTGGTCGTGAGCGGTCATGTGACCGTTCACGTGACCGCTCACATGACCGCGACGTCATGGAAGGTCCTGCGCGCACACACCAGCTGTAGGAAGAGGAACGGACGCCGCTGATGAGATGTCTGGGTGAGTATAACCATTTTTTTTATTATTTTTAAACATTCTATCTTTTACTATAGATGCTGCATAAGCTGCATCTATAGTAAAAAGTTGGTCACACTTGTCAAACAGTATGTTTGACAAGTGTGACCAACCTGTCAGTCAGTTTTCCAAGCGATGCTACAGATCGCTTGGAAAACTTTAGCATTCTGCAAGCTAATTACGCTTGCAGAATGCTAAAAAAAACCGCGAAAAAAACGGAAAAAAAACGCAAAAAAAAAAAATGCGGATTTCTTGCAGAAAATTTCCGGTTTTCTTCAGGAAATTTCTGCAAGAAATCCGGACGTGTGCACATACCCTTACACTCCACTGAAACTGCCCTCACTAAAGTCTCTAATGATCTAATAACAGCTAAATCCAAAGGTCATTGCTCTCTGCTGATTCTCCTGGACCTCTCTGCTGCATTTGACACTGTGGATCACCAGCTCCTTCTCACTATGCTCCGCTCCATAGGTCTCAAGGACACAGCCCTCTCCTGGTTCTCCTCCTACCTCTCTGACCACTCCTTCACTGTATCCTTTGCCAGCTCCTCTTCCTCTCCTCGTCCCCTTACTATCGGGGTTCCGCAGGGCTCAGTCCTAGGCCCCCTCCTCTTCTCTCTATACACGGCCCCTATTGGACAAACAATCAGCAGATTTGGGTTCCAGTATCATCTCTATGCTGATGACACCCAATTATACACTTCTTCCCCTGTCATCACCCCTACCCTAATACAAAATACCAAGGATTGTTTGTCTGCTGTCTCTAACATCATGTCTTCCCTCTATCTGAAACTAAATCTCTCCAAAACGGAACTTCTTGTGTTTCTCCCTTCTACTAACCTCACTCTTCCCAACATCGAAATTACTCTGGAGGGTTCAACCATAACTCCCAAGCAGCATGCCCGCTGTCTTGGGGTCATATTCGTCTCCGAACTTTCCTTTACTCCCTATATCAGATCATTCACTCGCTCTTGTCACCTACATCTTAAAAACATCTCCAGAATCCGACCTTTTCTCACCTTTGAAACTGCTAAGACTCTTACTGTCGCTCTTATTCATTCCCGTCTGGACTACTGCAACTCTCTTCTGATCGGTCTCCCTCTTACCAAACTTTCTCCTCTCCAATCCATCTTGAATGCGGCAGCCAGGGTCATATTTCTGTCCAACCGCTTCACCGATGCCTCCATCTTGTGCCAGTCATTACACTGGCTACCCATTCGCTACAGGGTCCAGTATAAACTCTTCTTTCTCACCCACAAAGCCCTCCACAGTTCTGCACCGCCTTATATCTCCTCTCTCATCTGTCTATCGCCTTACACGTGCCCTCCGTTCTATAAATGACCTAAGGCTAACATCCCCCATAATCCGAACCTCGTACCTCCATCTACAAGACTTCTCTCGTGCTGCGCCAGCTCTCTGGAATGCACTTCCCCAGACGATCAGACTGATACCTAGCCCCGACCTATTCAAGCGCGCTCTAAAAACCCATCTCTTCAAACAGCCTACCACATCAACTACTCAGTAAACTAACTTTGCCCTGTTCCCTCCTTCCAAATATTATTCTGAATCTGCACCCTACTATTCATCTGTCTCCACACCCTCCATGCACATAACTGCACTTGATACTTGACTATTGCACTTAAACACACGGGCTGATGACCGGATCATGCAGCTTTATATGAAAATCCCTATTTATTATAATTGCCAGACCTGAAATAACAAACACTTTTCACCTATTGTGTCCCCCCCATTTCCTTGTAGATTGTAAGCTTGCGAGCACGGACCTCACTCCTAATGTCACTGTTTAAATTGTCTTAACTTGTATTGAATCTGTCTGTATATGTCCCCACTTAATTGTAAAGTGCTGCGGAATATGTGGGCGCTATATAAATAAAGATTATTATTATTATTATTATTATTATGTGAAAGATTTCCAATTTTTTACTAATGTGGTTATTGGTATTTGCTAAATGTATTCATTCCACGATTTACATAATAAATCTCCGTACCATTTATTTTGTCCTAGATTCCAGTTTCCAACTATCGGAATCAGTTACTGCAGTTGTCGTCCTACGATCACCAGGGAAGAAAGTTTGACAACTTTTCCTCTTTGGCTGTGGAGTGGGATTCCTCTAAGATGGCATTGGCCAACTTTGATCTTTTTAAACCCATGGAATATAGCCAGAAAGAAGATGGCAGTGGTCAGAGGAAGATGCACGGTATTCCGTCCATTCATGTTTTCCATGTGACTGATCTGTAACGACGACGCTATGAGATCTCATTTACGGTCATTGTTTTAGGTCTGAACAATGTTCACGTTCATCAAGTATCCGGTACAGCAGTTATTACCGCAAAAGCAAATAATTACCAGGAATCTCATCTCCAAGCTGCCAATGTCAGAACACTGGTAAGTCTCAAAAGCCTTTGCAGTCTTTGTGGTTATTATAAATGATCCCATTGTTCTGTGTAATGCAGAAGATAGTTTACGGCACAATATGCAATTAGGCATGCAGGTACAAGATTTTTAATTTTAACCCTTTCACCCACCTTGCCGTATCTGCAGCCGTCACACTCTGGGTGTGCGTATATGAAGCTGGGCTCAGGTTCTCTTTGCTGCCATGCTGGTCCAGCTATGAAGCTTGGCCTTATACGTATGACCGGGTTTCATAGGAGAATGTCAGTTTACCTATGTACTTCAATTATGTAACATTGAGTATATAATCTAAGTTGTTAAGTGATCTTAACATGGGGGGGGGGGGGGACTAAAAAAAATTAGTTTCCTTCTCGCCTCATTGGGGGCACCGGTAACCATGGGTGTATGCTGCTGTCTCTAGGAGGCTGACACTATGCAAATAAGAAAAAAATAACTCCTCCCCGGCAGTATACACCCTCCGACAGGCACCAGGCAACTCAGTTTTTGCTTAGTGTCTGTAGGAGGCTTACCTGGATCTAACCCCAGATCTGCTTTATCTTTTCTTTCAGGGATTTTGTATGTGTTATTAATCATTTTCCCTTTCTTTTTCAGATTAATTTCTCTGGGTTACAGGGTGCAGTTTTCTCACCCTGTTTTCCCCACATTATGCGGCCGAGAGAGCAGTGTGGTTTCGCCCACTCTCAGACCCGCTGGGCAGGACTTCGTTTCCTGTCACCCTTACGGGTGTTCAGGGTGATCTTTGGTGGCCAGTTCTCGCCCTTTCCCCTCCTCATCTCTCTCCTCGGAGTGGGCTGAGAGGAAGACGGTGGTCACCTGCGATGACCTCCCCCCTTTTTTTAAGGGGTTGACGCAGTCTTCTGCACCGGCCGGAATGGCGCTGGAAGGAGGATCCCTCTGCCAGGACCTTTCCTACCCTTCAAGTGCTCCTGACGCGATCCTCAGCTACAAGAACTACTCTTCAATCAGGTACTCAAGACATCCTCCCCTGCCCCGGCCAGTAGCCTACCAGGTGCGCCTACCGTGTCCGCAGCGATCGCCGCCGTAGCGTTCTCCAGCCCCTATCGGTCACTTTTTCAAATTTCGCGCCTGTTTACTTTTGGCGCGTGCTGTCTCTGTCCTCTTTTCCCGGTAGACTTTGGCCCGGCAGGCCACGCCCCTTCTTTCGCCTTACCCAGTGTGTTTCTCCTCAGCTCTGGGCACGCCTACTCTGGTTTTCAGCGCTGGCATTGGGCACTCTCTGGCGGACCACGCCCCTCCAAGCGTTCAGCCTATCAAGCCCTTGGTTTCTTTTTGGCCAGACACACCCACTTCCGGCTCGCTCGATACACGTGCCGATTCCAGCAGTCCCCGCTTCACTGGCGCCTTCTCCCTGGATACCTCTTCTAGGCGGGGGACACAGTCTACTGCGCTGCCGCTATCGCTTGGAGTCTGGTAGGCTTTGCTCTGCTCCTTCTCCAACCTTTACTTCCCTAAGCAGCATCGCCTTCGGCGTCCTGCTTCAGGTATCATTTACTCTCTACCTATGCACAACCCTGCAGGGGCCCCTGGCTATATCCCTACGGTCACTCACTACGCTTGTGCCCGCTGTAAGAAAAAGTGGGCTTCAGGCCAGCCGTCTCCTTTCTGTCCGTCTTGCAGTTCTTCCAACATGTCCGTACCTCAGGAAGTCCCTAATGCTCGGGATGAGTGCACTCCCCCTCCCCCAGATTGGACTGTTGCCATGTCTGTCAGTGTCTGACTTGACTAAAGTGTCTCAGTACCTGGTTCATGTCCTAGAACATATTCCGCTTCTAACTACTGCCACCAGTGCCACGAACGCCTCACACAGCGGTTCGCTCGCACCTGACCAAGACCCTCACAGGGGCAGACTTGAGAAAAGATCCAGGAAGTTCCCCAGGTCACACTGCGTCAGCTGGAATACCCCTCTCTACCCGTTCCCCCTCCTCGCAGGCGGACGTCGGGTCAGATTCAACCGGTCTGCATTCAGTCGGACAACGCCACGGCAGTGGCTTACATAAACCACCAGGGAGGGACTCGCAGCAAGCAGGTCATGAAGGAGGTGGCAAAGACCTACCTTGGGCGGAGATCCACGTCCCCTCCATATCGGCCGTCCACATCCCAGGGGTGGACAATTGGGAAGCCGTCTTCCTCAGCTGTCAGGGACTCGTGTCGAGCGAGTGGGCTCTTGTCCTCGCTGTCTTCGACCAAATTTGTCCAATGTGGGGCGTTCCGGATGTCGACCTAATGGCCTCTCGAACAAACCGCAAGGTTCCCCAGTACGTATCCAGGTCTCAGGATCCAATGGCCATCGCCGGCGACGCCCTCTTGATATCGTGGGCTCAGTTTCAGATGCCTTATCTGTTTCCTCCTCTTCCCTTGATCCCAAGGGTCGTAAAAAAGATAAAGGCAGAGGGGGTTCCTGTTCTCCTAGTAGCTCCAGACTGGCCTCGGAGGGCCTGGTTTGTGGAGCTAGTGAACATGCTGTCGGACGTCCCCTGGAGACTTCCAGACCGTCCGGATCGTCTATTGCAAGGACCCCTCTTCCACCCAAATTCTCGGTCTCTGAATTTAATGGTATGGCCGTTGAGGCCGCGGTCCTGAAGGACACAGGCTTTTCCAACAGCGTCATACCAACCATGATAAAAGCTAGGAAACCAGCATCTTCGCGTATCTACCTTAGATGTTGGAAGGCCTTTTTCTGATGGTGCGATGACAACAGTTTGTTCTCTATGGTCTTTTCCCTTCGTTCAGTCCTTGGTTTCCTTCAAACGGGTCTCAATTCGGGCCTCTCCCTGAGCACTTTGAAAGAGGAAGGACAGAGCGGAAACCTGACCATTTAAAGAGACCTGGCTTCCCTTCCCCATGTGAGGACCTTCCTTCAAGGTGTCGATCATATAGCGCCTCCTTACCATCCTCATGTCGAGCCTTGGGATCTCAACCTCGTACTCGGCGCCCTCTAGTGTGCGCCTTTCAAAGCGATTCAGGACATTTCCCTTTCCCTTCTTTCTTGGAAAGTGGCTTTCTTGATCTCCATCACCTCGATTAGGAGAGTCTCCAAGTTGGTGGCGTTGTCCTGTCGTTCTCCCTTCCTGATTTTACACCAGGATAAAGTGGTCCTTCGGCCTGTTCCCTCCTTTCTACCAAAGATAGTTTTGGCTTTTCACATCAATGAGGACATCGTCCTTCCTTCCTTGTGCCCTTCCCCAGTTCATCCTTTGGAGAAATCTCTCCACAAGCTGGATTTGGTCAGGGCTATCTGAGTCTATCTTTCCAGAACTGCTTCTTTTCGCCAGTCCGATCCTCTGTCGTCTCGGAAGGTCGTCGGAGGGGGCTCCCCACCTCTAAATCCATAATTGCTCGTTGGATCCGTTCGGCGGTTCTGGAGGCATACCGTGTTAATAACAAACAGCCTCCTCCGGGGTGAGGGCTCACTCTACCCGGGCTGTGGGAGCTTCCTGGGCAGTTCGTCACCAAGCTTCGGCTTCTCAGGTTTGCAAGGCCGCAACGTGGTCGTCCATTTACACCTTCATAAAGTTCTATAAAGTGCACACTGAGGCTTCTACGAAAGCAGGCCTGGGTAGGAAGATACTGCAGGCGGCGGTTTCTCACCGGACGACCGAAGTCTCCTTCTCTCTACATATTATTCCCACCCTTGGGACTGCTTTTGGACGTCCCATGGTTACCTGTGTCCCCCAATGAGGCGAGAAAGAAAGAGGGATTTTTGGTTCTTACCGTAAAATCTTTCTTGGAGCCTTCATTGGGGGACACATCACCCTCCCTTTATGTTGTACCATGTTGGCCGATGTGCCGTTGTTTTGGGTTGATACATAGGTTGAGTTTGTTTTTACCTACTCCTACGACTGCTTTTGCACCAACTAAGTTGCTTGGTGCCTGTCGGAGGGTGTATACTGCCGGGAGGAGTTATATTTTTCTTATTTGCATAGTGTCAGCCTCCTAGCGACAGCAGCATACACCCATGGTTACCTGTGTCCCCCAATGCGGCTCCAAGAAAGATTTTACGGTAAGAACCAAAAATCCCTCTTTTAAGAAGTAAAAAAAAAATAATTAAAAATAAAGAAATGAAAAAGACAAAATATGAAATGGTTTAAACCGTGCGTTATACACACACAAATAACAAAATTGTCATTCTTTTTGGTTGCTGCATTTCCTTTGCAATTACACAGTGCTGGGCACAGAAGACTGTAAATATATTACCTTTGTGCAGTCTTCCCCTCTAACTAATATATTCTGGGATTTTGTAGTTATCGCGCCTTCTGTCTATGCTGATTTTCCAGATTTGAGATCTAGTTTTTTGTCTGATATTTTGCACTTCAGTTAATTGTCTCTTCTGTTCCAGTCCAAATCACTCGCACCAGTTGCCGCCAGTTTAGAACTTCTTCTCGTGGAGGATGTGAGAGTAAACCCTGGATCAATTTCCATCTATAATCATCCTGATGTCACGGTGAGGTTTGGTTGAATATGACTGCTAGCCCTGCGGACTAAATTGAAAAAGAACAGACAAACTTGATCTGATCTTAAAGGGGTTGTCCAGGCATGGGGCTCAAGTGGCTGTCACCATATGTGGCTGCAAGACTGTGTGCTGTCAGGATTCTCCGGTGCCAGGAGCAGGTGATCATGTGATCGCTAGTATGCAATTTGCCTACATCCGGCCACATTCCAACTAGATGTGTCCAAGCACCATCAATTCACTTGTATTGAATGAGGCCATGCATGTCTAGTCGGCACATGACCGCATGTATGCAAATCACATATTTGTAGTTTTTCCTTCCCAGCACTGGAGAGTCCTGACAGCTCACAGTGTACACTTTGTGAGGATTCACAAGTCTGCATATCACTTTTTATTTTAAGAAAACAGAATGTAGCCATAGACAGATGATTTTACCAAATCACATTAATTAGAATAATTGCCCAGAAGAGCTCCTAGTCACACCATAAAGGACTTGATCAGGGTCGAACATCTGGTACTGGAAATCCTGGTATACACGGTGGAGTCTCGCAAACCTCTTTTGTCCCCCATACTGGCATAGTACGAGATCTAGCATTTTTAACTAAAAAAAGTGAGAAAAAGAAAATTGTAAACCCAGGTAGGGGTAATGTGTCCCTCAAGGCACTAATGAACTGATACCGAAAAGGGGAGAAAAAAATGTGCCAGGAGAAATTAAATTAATTAAATATTTAATTAAAATATCATTTTATTAGTACAGATATTAAAAAAACACATAGGGAATATTTTTGAAAAAATCTACAGACACACAGACAAAAAAGCTGGGTAAGTGAGGAATACTCTGGGACTGTGGGGACCCTGGAAATTGAATATTGAAATATGCTGTAGGGTTGAACTGTTTTATGTAAGATGACAAAAAAATGCTCCTTATATTGAGGAGTGTCTAGTAGTTCCATATAAAGTCACAATAGAATAAGAGCCGACAGTATGGATAATAAGAGTATGTCCCACAGTGTATATAGAATATAATGTTTCACAGTGCTAGGTCAGTAGACAGAGCAATCAGATAAAAGGGGGAGGAGAAGATAATACCCCAATGCAAAGAAAGCGTATTATATATTAGATACCAAACATTATTGGCAGAGATACTCACCCACCAGGCACTCGACGCGCGTTTCACAGTTGCTGACAAAGCAACTGTGAATCGGGTGTCTGGTGGGTGAGCATCTCTGCCTATAATGTTTGGTACGTGCAGGGATGGCCTGTTTGTTAGGGGTTTTTGTTTTTTGTAAAAAGTTTTTTTGTCTTTTTTTCAGGCTGAATTCACAATTTTAGAGGGATCAGGATATTTCTTTATTAATAGCAGTGTTCCTAATATTATTAACACAGTTTTTCAAGAATCAAAAGGCGCCGTGACGGTGAGTACAGTTGCTTTTGCCAGATGTCAAATTGCTCACTTATTAAACATAAGGGCTATTTCTCCCATTGGAGAGAAGCACAAGGGTGTATGTCTAATAAAGTACAGCTACAATTGTATTTTCCAATGGCTTTTCCGCAGTTTTATGTAACTTTATATAACTTTAGGTTCTCTTCTGAGTGTTTGGTGCATGCACCAAATGTATTCATGGGGCTTCAATCACCTAACTGGGGACCAAAAAATGTCCTTTTTGGCCTCCTCCTGGCCTGTATATCAGTATACCTTTATTGTACTATATGAAAAGTGTGTTTTTTGTTTTTTTTCGTACAGTCACGCTAAAATGTAATATACTGTATTTCCACGTCTCTTCCATACCAGTAGTGGGCACTGGGTCTTTGACCGAGCAGACCTTAAAGAGAACCTGTCACCCCCAAAATCGAGGGTGAGGTAAGCCCACCGGCATCAGGGGCTTATCTACAGCATTGTGTAATCCTGTAGATAAGCCCCGGATGTATCCTAAAGGATGAGAAAAAGAGGTTAGATTATACTCACCCAGGGGCGGTCCCGGTGCTGGTCCGCTCTGGCGCCTCCTATCTTCTTACGATGACGTCCACTTCTTCTCTTCACGCTGCAGCTCCGGCGCAGGCGTACTTTGTCTGCCCTGTTGAGGGCAGAGTAAAGTACTGCAGTGCGCAGGCGCCAGGAAAGGTCAGAGAGGCCCAGTGCCTGTGCACTGCAGTACTTTGCTCTGCCCTCAACAGGGAAGACAAAGTACGCCGGAACCGCAGCGTGAAGACCAGAAGAGGACATCATCATAAGAACAGTGATTTTCAACCAGTGTTCCGCGGCACACTAGTGTGCCGCGACACATGGTCGGGTGTGCCGCGGGGAAAGTTCCCCAAACTATGGTGCCCCCTCCTTTCTGCCCCGATCTCCTGTCCGCTCCCCTCCTCCCTCCTGTCCGCTCCCCCGGTCCTCCGATTCCCCCCCCCCCCCCCCCCCCGTGTTCCGATCCCACCCCCCCATACTTACCTAGCTCCGATGTCCCTCCCGGTGTCTGGCCGTCTTCTCCATGGGCGCCGCCATCTTGGAAAATGGCAGGCGCATGCGCAGTGCGCCCGCCGAATCGGCCGGCAGATTCGTTCCTATACATTTTGGTCGCTGTGATAAGTTCTATCACAGCGATCAAAATAAAAAAAATAGTAAATAAACTCCCCCTTTATCACCCCCATAGGTAGGGAAAATAATAAAATACAGAAAATATAATTATTTTTGTTTTTCCATTAGGGTTAGGGGTAGGGTTAGGGGTAGGGTTAGGGTTGCACTTAGGGTTGCACTTAGGGTTAGGGTTGCACTTAGGGTTGCACTTAGGGCTAGGGATGCACTTAGGGCTAGGGTTGCACTTAGGGTTGCACTTAGGGCTAGGGTTGCACTTAGGGCTAGGGTTGCACTTAGGGCTAGGGTTGCACTTAGGGTTGCACTTAGGGTTGCACTTAGGGCTAGGGTTGCACTTAGGGCTAGGGTTGCACTTAGGGCTAGGGTTGCACTTAGGGCTAGGGTTGCACTTAGGGCTAGGGTTGCACTTAGGGCTAGGGTTGCACTTAGGGCTAGGGTTGCACTTAGGGCTAGGGTTGCACTTAGGGCTAGGGTTGCACTTAGGGCTAGGGTTAGAATTAGGATTAGGGTTAGAATTAGGGTTAGAATTAGGGTTGCAATTAGGGTTAGGGTTGGAATTAGGGTTAGAATTAGGCTATGTGCACACGGTGCGGATTTGGCTGCGGATCCGCAGCGGATTGGTCGCTGCGGATTCGTATCAGTTTTCCATCACGTTTACAGTACCACGTAAATCTATGGAAAACCAAATCCGCTGTGAACATGGTGCGGAAAATACAGCGCGGAAACGCTGTATATTCACACTGAGTGAGTATAAATACATTTAGAATCTATATTATTAACTATATGTAGACTATGTACTGTTTTAGTGTCATTTTGTGCCATTTTGGTTGGTGGTGTGCCCCGGGATTTTTTAAGTATAAAAAGTGTGCCGCGGCTCAAAAAAGGTTGAAAATCACTGGTAAGAAGATGGGAGGCCCCGGACCGCGACGCCCATCGGATCGGACAGCCTGCCCAGGTGAGTATAATCTAACCTTTTTTTCTCATCTTTTAGGATACATCGGAGGCTTATCGACAGCATTGCAGAATGCTGTAGATAAGCCCCTGATGCCGGTGGGCTTAGCTCACCGTTACTTTTGGGGGTGACAGATTCCCTTTAAATTTTGGGCACTTTAGTGTGGACTATCTGCACTTTGACACCACTGTCAGGGTGGGGACAGTCTGTAGGACTGGGAATTATGTATAGTTATTTTCTTAACTTGTCTCTGAAAAACCTGTCTTTGCCCACTGAGGCTCCCATTTGGCCTTTGACTATCTAAAAACAATTCCCCATCCTCCCTTTTTGAAGTGAATTTATGCATAAAATATGTCTCCATTACTGAGATAGGAAATGACAGTTGGTGCTTATAAAGGTCTTTGGTGGGAGGAGCTAGAAGCAGACATTGTGCTGGAAGTTCTACTGAAACAGTTCTCGATAGAACCTTATGAGCGCCAACTGTCATCTCCTATCTCTGTAAATGGAAAAATTGGTGTTCACTGAAGACAAATTTTCCCTGAGAATTGTCATTTTTTAAGAATGAAACATCAGTCTTGGAGGAGAAAGAGGCAGATTTCTCTGATAAAATATTATAAATTCTCTTTTTTTCACATATACAACAGTACCCCAATACAAGTAACGCTTATTACAAATTAGATACCAAACATTATTGGCAGAGATACTCACCCACCAGGCAACTGTGAAACGTGCGTCGGGTGTCTGGTGGAGTATTTCTGCCTGTAATGTTTGGTTCTCTGCCTATAATGTTTGGTACGTGCAGGAATGGCATGTTTGTTAGGGGTTCTCATGAAATAAGAACTAAAATGACGGCTATAATCTATGGGGTAAACCTACCGGTAAGTGTTCAGTTTTCCTGCAGCACCACCACAGAGGAAATGAAGCATTACAAAATGATCATTCAAATCAATGGGTTGTCTGTAAAATACTGGACAGGTCCTGAAGAGCAAAAGACAATACTGGCAAATCCTCTTCACTCTGGCCAAAAAATGCTGATCTTGGGACTCCCCAATTGAATAAAATTGGTCTTTTTTTTTTTCTTTTTTTCACGGACAGTACTTGGACCAAAAATACGGTGGTGTGAACGAGCCCCTAGAGTGAGTTTGTCCTTTTAGGAGACACTACATCACATATATTGTTTAGTCCTCGAGTTGTGCATTTATTATTTATACACTCCTTTTATATTCCCTTATTTATAAATGTTATTTTATACACTTTCTTGCCGTGTACCCCTTTTTCTGGTATGCAGTTACCATTTCAGTCGTTGTTTTGTCTCTTTTCTATATGAAAATACATAGAGCTGCATTTATTAAATCCACTAAATCAATGTGTTTTTATGGTGGACGTCTCATTCTCTGCAGGTAGGCTGTAATGGTCTTTGCTGTTAATGGACACGACTTTTAGACCTGCACTTGTTTTATGACTTAATATGTCTTTCAGGTTTATCCTTTGCGTCCAGGAACATTATCAGTCATGGTTTACGACCTATGTCTTGCCTTCCCTGCGCCGGCCGCAGTTAGCGTTCACGTGTCTGATATTCTCCAGGTGGATGTTAGGGTGGTGGACAAGGTAATATCATTGATTTGTGGTCATTACGTTGCTCCTTGTCTAGGCTACATTTATGAAACCCGCAATTTTACACTTTAACTAAAAACCAAACCACTAATACAATGCCTTTTTGCAAAAAAACAAACAAACCCGAAAACAAACACATTTATTTAATAAGTTGTCCATGAAATATGAAAAGTTTTAACAAAGTTTCTTCAACTTATACAGGTAGAAATTGGGAAGACTGTTAAAGCCTACGTGAGGGTCCTGGACTCTTCTCAGAAACCTTTTCCTGCTAAATATTTTGCTTATATGAATTTGGAGTTGGGATCGTCCTCGCAGATTGTGTCAATCAAGTCAGTGTGTTCTAGAGTTTTCCAAAGAATCCTTGGAAAATATATGATAATTGATTGTGCAATTCATTTATTGTGTTTTTTTTTTTTTTTTTTTTTACTTTCAGGGCCCTGAGCGAGAAAGTGGATGACGTTACTGCTGTCTTTGCTGTCCGTGGTCTGGCCATAGGTCAGACGAGTCTCACTGCATCTGCTGTGGACAAAGGCGCTAACAAAATTGACTCTTCGCCCAAATCATTAGAGGTAAATTGTGTTGGCTTGATATTGGTGTGGATCTTGCTTTTCGTAGGAAGTAGTGATGAGAGAACGTACTTGGATAAGGTGTTATCTAAGAGTGCTAACCAAGTGACTTCGGCATGCTCGAATAATATGTTTGAGTCCCTGCTGTTGCATGTCTCGTGGCTGTTCAACAGTCACAACACATGCAGGCTGGCAATTCAGCTGCCTCTGCTGACGTCATGTCGAAAAACAATCGGCTTATTTTCTGTTCTGTTGACGGAATGTGACTTTCGATGTCATTGTGATAGACAACTGCCTCTCCCAGTTTGACAGCCAGATCCTCACTGCCTATCAGCATTACGTCAACAGAGCAGAGCGGAAAAGAAGCTGCCACGTGAAGTCAGCAGAGGCAGCTGAATTACCAGCACAGAGCGGTCTGTCCGAACTGCGACTGGGACAACACGCAGGTAGGTAGCAAATACCTACCTGCCTGTTCTTTCTTAGGCACATTTTTTTATTTATTTTTTTTGCAAAGTCCTGGATATCTCCTTGTAAAGGGAGTCTGTCACCCCCAAAATCGTATGTATGAGCTGCGGCCACTGGCATCAGGGGCTTATCTACAGCATTCTGTAATGCTGTAGATAAGCCCCCGATGTATTCTGAAAGATGAGAAATAAAGGTTATATTATACTCACCCAGGGGCGGTCCCGCTGCGGTCCGGGTCCGATGGGCGTCGCGGTCCGGGTCCGATGGGCGTCGCGGTCCGGTCCGGCGCCTCCTATCTTCATCAGATGACATCATCTTGTCTTCTTGCCGTGGCTCCGGCGCAGGCGAAAGGTCAGAGGCCCGGCGCATGCGCACTGCAGTACTTTGCTCTGCCCTCAACAGGACATACAAAGTACGCCTGTGCCGGAGCTGCAGCGTGAATACAAGAAGAGGACGTCATCTGATGAAGATAGGAGGCGCTGGACTGGAACGCGACGCCCATCGGACCCGGACCGCAGCGGGACCGCCCCTGGGTGAGTATAATATATAACCTCTTTTTCTCATCTTTCAGGTAACATCGGGGCTTATCTACAGCATTCCAGAATGCTGTAGATAGGCCCCTGATGCCGGTGGCCGCAGGTCATATGCAATTTTGGGGGTGACAGACTCCCTTTTAAATAAAAAATAAAACTATGTAAGTTTAGTATTGTAGAAATAGTACTGACCTGGGAGAATCATGTTTCCAGGTCATGTTTACCACGCAATGAAGTTCATAAAAACAAAACTGAAAAAACTATGGCAGAATTGCATTTTTCACCATTTTTTTTTTTTATAGTGAAAAAGTAGTAGGGAATGAGAAACTAGAACTCAAGAATGGGAAAAAAAAATTGCGGTGTTAATGGATTAAATGACTTACAAATATATGTTTGACTATTTTATAGCCTACAGATACTTCAAACTATGGTGGATCTAACGTTTTGTTCCTTATGTCACAGGTATTCCCTCCTTTTCGACTTCTGCCTAGACGAATCGTGCTACTCATTGGGGCTTGCATGCAGGTGCTTATTTGGGGAATGTAAATTTGGGTGATTTATGATCTTTCAAGGGTTCCTAAAATCTGATTTATGTATTGAAACAATGAATCTGCGTTCATGTAGATAACGTCAGAAGGAGGCCCACAACCCCAGTCCAACATCCTCTTCTCCATCACGGATGATGCCGTAGCCTCGGTAAGCGGTAATGGATTGGTGAAAGGAGCAAAAGTTGGAAACGTTACCGTGACTGGCGTCATCCAAGCCGTTGATGCTGAATCTGGAAAAGTGGCGATCGTTTCCGAGGTAAAGAGATCCTTGTTGTATAGAATGAGCGATCAGGTAATGATTACAGGGAAAGCCAACCACCGACTACGGCGTTTCTGTGTGCATGACGTCACTGATTTTTTTTCCTGTATTTATGAGCATTTGTTACCCTCTTTTTTTTTTTTTTTTTTTTTTTTTTTAGGATAAAGTACAAGTTGAAGTAGTTCAACTCTCTGGCGTTCGGATTCACGCCCCGGTCACCAGGATGAAGAGCGGCACACAGGTATGTAGTAATGACGCAGTGACTGGACAAGCACTGATAGAATAACATGAAAAAGAGAAAACGGGCTGGGAATCTCATGTAGGTGCCGCAAGGAAGTTCTGGACTATGGATCTGCTAATGCACCGTCCCCTCTGAGAAGATGACCTGCGCGGGGAGTGATCCCACCTAGATTTCCAGCAGGGAGGGCGATTAAATAAAATTGAAAAAGATTAACTTCATGAACTTTTATTTTCTGTTGTCGCTGATCCAGATGGAAAACGAATGTATGAATTGTTCCATTAAACTCTATAGTGTCTGTGTGCTTTATCCTTTAAAACGGGACTGAAAACCTTTATAAAAAGTGATGTGTGAATATGCTCTTACATTGTTTTATAATTTTTTTTGTAGTAAATTAGTATATCTACAAATAAATGTTTTATGCCAATATTGTGCTTTTTTTTTTCTGACAGATGCCGGTTTACGTAATGGGAATGTCCAGTAGCCAAACCCCATTCTCATTTGGTAATGCTGTTCCTGGTCTTACTTTCCACTGGTCTGTGATAAAACGGGATTTCATAGAGGTGAAGAGCAGGCATGATGAGGTAAGGAGAGGTTTGTGCTAGAAATACAGATTTTTAACCTCTTAACGACGAGTGCAGTTAATGTACGGCGCTTTTCAGGAGCAGACAAAAGGAGCAGGCTCAGAACCTGAAAACAAATATGAATAGGGAAATTGCTCAAAGGGGTTTTGTCACCATAGCAATGATTGTAAAATAGGATTTAATGAATGACACAAAAAATGTAACAGAGTGAGGCTAGTGACTTCCAGTCCAATTAAAAATGTCACCAATAGAGCATTAGGCAGAGTACCCCTACAATAGCAGCTTGCATATTTCACCCACAAAACATGGGGCAGAGCACCCCCTCAGAAGCAGCTTACAAATTTCATCCACATAGCCAAATGTTTATCTTCAGTAGCGCACAATAGAGCAGTCACACATAGAAAGCTCGTAGTTTGATTCTGTATACAGATACGAGGTTTGCTACCGCCAGTCCCATCGACTTTGCCTTGGGACACCTCTCCAGTGCTGTTGCCTTTGGGACGCGGGGGCCCGAAGTGAGAATCTGGTCTCTATTCCGGAGAGGCAACCAGATAAACGTGTACCACCTCCAGGAAAGGCAGCGTTTAAGCAAATTAACCACGTCTCAACTGAGTCAGCAGCTGATATTGCGAAGCCGAATAGCCATCCCTGATCCTCCAGTGATGCCCATGAGCTGATCTGAGTGCCACCCTGCAGTGAACACAATTGTTCCTCCTCCCCCACCACCTCCTCGTTATCACTATACTCCCAAACTGTCCCCTGGCTGTACAGTTAGGTACATGGTCGATGTTGGGACAGCAACCCACTCTCCGAGCCATGTGTGGATGACTGGATTGATAACGCTGTGAATTGGCTCTGCTGCTCCTCTTCCTCCTGTGCCACCACCTCCTCCATCGTGGCCTGAATTGTTTTTTTACAGCAGGCATACAAGTGGTATAGTAACACTGATGACGGCATCATCATCACTGGCCATATTGGTGGGATATTCAAAGCAGCACAACACGGTGCGCACATCTCGCATGGAGACCCACTCGTTGGTTGTAAAGCGGTGTTCTGTAGAGCAACTCACCCGTATGCTGCAGCTGAAATTTCATTATGTTTGCTGTTCACACAGTCTCTTCAGCATAGCCCAAGATGTAGTTCCACCTTGTTAGTACATCTGATATCAGCAGGTGACCGGGAAGGCAGAAGTGACGCTGCAGAGCAGACAGGCTAGCAGCAGCAGGATGAGAAAGCCGAAAATTGCACACACTTCCCGCACTTTCAGCAGCAGCCACAGTTGTGTGAGTAGTTTTTCAGGAAGCTCTGCGCCACCAAGTTTAGCATATGCGCCAGGCAAGGGATGTGCGTCAAACTGTCTTGGCCCAGAGCTGCTATTAGATTTCTCCCGTTATCGTACACCAGCAGGCCAGGTTTTGAGGTTCACCAGCACCAACCACTGATCTGTCTGCTGTTTGATCCCAGTTCACAACTCCTTCGCGTTGTGGGAATTTTCCCCCAAACAGGAGTTTAAGAACAGCCTGCTGTCGTTTCACCCTGGCTTTGCTCAAGTTGGTGGTGCAGGTCTTCCTGTGACCGAATGAGAAGGCGGTGGATGATTAAAAGGAGGGAGGGAACCTGGACAGATAAACATCCAGTAATACTAGGTGGTGGTAGGACAGGAGCTAGAACTCCTTCCGCCACTACATTTATCTAGTGGTCAGTTAGGGACATGTAATGTCCCTGGTCATGTTTACTGGTCCACGTATCGGTGGTTACATGGACCTTGCTACTGATGGCGATGTGCAGTGCACACTTGGTTTGGTCTGCAACATGTTTGGGCAGGGATGGCCAGCTTGGAAAATGTGTGACTGCTGGGAACAACGTACTGCCAGACAGCCACCGACATCAGTTTTTTTTTTTAATTGTCCATCTCCATCAGCCAGAATGGCAGCAATTCAGAGGCCAGTAGTTTGGAAATGCTGTCATTCAGGACCATGGCTCATGGGTGATCTCCTCTTTCTCTCGAGGAGTTGGGGGATGGAGAGCTTAACACTTCCATGGGACGATGTGGAGTCGCTCCTTGACACTGATGGTGATGCTGTCACATCCTCTTTTTGCGGGGAGGCTTATGGCCCTGTTTTTCATGAGCGGGAGGAAGAGGCTGAGACCACAGCAGATGAGGGAGCCAGGAGGAGGCTCAGATCTGTCATGCTTTTTAAGGTGTGCATTCCACTGCACCTCATGCTTTAGAATTCGGATGCCTCATCATACAGGTGGTGCTCTGGTTCAGAACATTCATGCCTCGATTCAGGGTCTGACAGCACAGAGTGCAAACCATGTGTCGCTTGGCAGCAACACATTACCTGAAGAAATGCCATGCCAGGGAGCTCTTTTGAACTGTCTTTGGTGTGCTTAAAGCAACGGCACGGTGGGCAGCATCAGCTGATGTGCTGGTGGCCACCTCCTCTTTATCCAATCTTTGAAGGTGGCTAGGCTGGCCTCCGCTCCATGTGGGTTCTAGGACCATCTCATCCCCCGCATCATCTTCCACCGACTCCTCAACCCTGCCCTCCTTGCCACTCTACACACAGCATAAGGATGCTGCAGTTGGCAACTGAGTTTTTATCATCCTCTGACGTGCTGCGGTGGTCCACTGACTGTGCACTAGCCCTCCCACCTACTCATCATCCAACCTAACAAGTGGTTGGGCATCAGTGCACTCAATCGCTTCCACTTCTGTAGCAAGGTCGGGTGGATGGGCCATGGAACCGCAGCCAGCAGTCATCAAAAAGCAGAACAGACTGCTGCATGACTTTGGGCTCAGACTGCTTGGCTGGTTTGCAAGGGGTTAGGTGGAAGCCGGCTGACCATGGTCCTCGGGCGCCAACTGTGCACTTTCTGCACTGAATCGGGTTTAAGATAATGCAAAGGAAGTGGCGCCACTATCAGCCACCCAATCTAACAACTTTTCAACATCTTGTGGCCTCACCATTCGTGCAGCGGTATTCGGGCCTACGAAAGGATGCATAATGTCCCGTCGCCTGCGTGCATCGGAGGAAAGTGTTGCAATTGTTCTTGTTTCAGGTGCAGAATAACCATGTCCTCTCCCTGCATCAGCTACACAATCATCAGCAGTTATACCAGCACCGCCTTGTCCCTTTGTTTGATGGTTTCCGCAGTTTTGGAAGTTGATTTTCTAAACCATGTTCGCAAAGAGATGGCTGAAGAAAAGATTTATTTATTTATTTGCCAGAGCACTATAAAACACACAGCGGTCTTGAAAAATTATTTATTTGGCCTACTAATGGTAAAAAGATGGCTGATGCCAATTATTTATTTCTCAGACTACTAGAAAAAACAGTGACTTAAATTAACAGTACTCCCAGAGGCGGGGGTGCAGAGTACACACAGAGGCTTAAAGGACAGTACTCCCACAGGCGGGGGGTGCAGAGTACACATAGCGGCTTAGGCCTCTTTCACACTTCTGTCGCCTGGAGGCCGTCACATCCGTCGGCGCGACGTATCGACAGATGCGTCAAAAATAGTGTAAAAGGGATGCAACGTTACATCCGTCTTATCCATTTTTTCCATTCGTTTCATCCGTTTTTTTGACGGAGCCGTCTTCCATACCTCCAAACGGGAGGCTCCCAAATGTGATTGGCTACTGGAAAATAATGGAAACATATATATTGAGTGTTTTAACACCCCACCTTTGAGAGGGTTTAGAGAAAGTGGCAGAAATGGAAGGAGTGATAGCAAATATTGTGACCATCTATGCATCTATCCATCAGGCAGGTTGCTGGCAGGCTTCTTGCTTGTATGCTTCTTGCTGGCACATTGAGGAATGAAGCCACATGGCAGGTTTATATAGATTTGGGGCTTTCTGGCCAATTGGCTACTAAATACTGAATTGGAGCATGCTCACTGTAAAAAAAACGGAATCCAGCGCTGGATTCCGTCATGTGACGTACCACGACGGATCCTGCGTCCATTGATTTATATTCTAGCCAACGACGTATGCCGCAGGATCCGTCGTGGCACGTTTTTCCGACGCAGACAAAACGTTTTATTGTACGTTTTTTTTACAGACGACGTGTCAATACAAGTCTGAGAAAAAAACGCACCCTGCGGGCAAATTCACAGTATCCGTTTTTTCAAAAAACGACGCATTATGACGAAAAATGAAAGACGGAAGTGTGAAAGAGGCCTTAAAGGACAGTGCTCCCACAGATGGGAGGGTGCAGAGTACACAGTGACATTTAGCACAGTAGTACCACTGATATGGGTTGCAGAGCGCGCAGTCACTATCTGTCCCGCACTCCAGCTGCATCTTATCCCTACACTAATGAGAGCATAATGGCGGCCGCATGTGCTGCGCCGGGCAATCAGAGCCATAGCAATACTTGGCGTAGCTGTGATGGCTTCGGAAGTGCCCACAGTCTATAAAAGCTTGTTGATTGGCTGTACTGCAGCTTTTCTACAAGGTTTATTAGACTGGCGAACCCAAACAGGATAACGGCCACTAAGTGTCTGGTACGAACCCCGAACTTTCTAGTTTTGTGTTTGCTCATCACTAATCTTGTTCGTATAAGTACCAGCCAGTTGCTGTCTGGTGTTCATAAGAGGGCTTAAAATATATATATAAAGTTAGTTTAATATGGTGTAGGTCCACCTTTTGCGGCGATTACAGCCTCAATTCTTCGAGGTATGGATTCATACAAGGTGTGAATTGTTTCCAAAGGAATTTTAGCCCATTCTGCAGTTAAAACACCCTCCAGTTCTTCGAGCGACGATGGCGGCGGAAATCGACGTCTTTCTTGAATCTCTAAAATCGACCATAAATGCTCAATAATGTTGAGGTCTGGGGATTGTGGGGGCCAGAAGAGATGCTCAACTTCATTGAGAATGTTCCTCGTGCCATGCTTTAACGATTCTAGCTGTATGAATTGGTGCTTTATCATCCTGAAAGATGGCGTTCCCCTCCGGGAACAGTGCTTGAACCATTGGATGCACTTGGTCGCCCAAAATGCCTAAATAATCTCGGCTGTTAATTCTTCCATGAAAGGATATCATTGGCCCGGTGAATCTCCACGAAATAGCACCCCAGATCATCACAGAACCTCCACCATGTTTTACGGTTGGGAGAAGGCAGTCTGGATGGAATGCTTCTTTCGGCTGTCTCCAAACGTACACTGGGCCGGAGGTCTGAAATAGGGTAAACGATGATTCAAGGGACCAATTCTGGAGGTTTCTACACCACTCTAAACGCTTGAAAACATTTGTCATTGAGAGCAGCGGTTTTCTAATTGCACCTCTTCCGTGGAATCCAGATTTGTGCGGCTCCCGACGAACTGTTTTCATGGAAACTGGGTTCTGTAGGTGTTCATTGAGCTCAGCAGTGATTTTCAGAGCCGTGGTCTTGCGATCCTCTCACAATTCGCTTTAGAGTCCGACGGTTTCTCTCAGTCAACTTTGACTTTCGGCCGGACCTGTGCTTTGCTGCGGATGTGTTTCCTTCTCTTTCAAACACAGTCATCACTTTGGAGACAGTACCTCTTGACACGCCAAGCATTCGGGCACTTTCTGTTACACTAGCGCCTCCCATACGAGCACCAACAATTTGGTCTTTGAAAATCCGAGAGGTCTGCCATTGGTATCCGGTTCTCATCAATGTTCTTACAATTATGCAAAACAACCAGTTAATTTACATACACATATCACATAACACAAATAATCAACTACAAAACATTACATATGTCACGGTTTGCATTTATATAACATGTTCAAAGACTATGATGCCAAAACGTTAGGTGTTTCCATTATTTTGTCCAACCCCTATATATATTCTATATATAAAATATATATATGTGTATATATATATATATATATATATATATATATATATATATATATATATATATATTATATTTACTAGATGGTTGCCTGATACTAACGCGTCGGGTATTCTAGAATATGTATGTCCACGTAGTATATTGCTCAGCCACGTAGTATATTGCCTAGTTACATTGTATATTGCCCAGTTACATTGTATATTGCCCAGTGACATAGTATACAGCAGAGCCACATAGTATATTGCCCAGTTACGTAGTATATTGCCCAGTGATGTAGTATACAGCACAGAGCCACATAGTATATTGCCCATCTATGTAGTATATTGCCCACCCACGTATGACACAGGTTAAAAAAATAAAAAATAAACATATAATCACCTTCCGCAGGCGCGTTGTAGCTCTGTCGCCTGTGTGGGGTGCAGGCGGCATCTTCCGGTCCCAGGGTGTGATGACGTCGCGGTCACATGACCGTGACGTCACGGCAGGTCCTTGTCGTGCAGGACCTGTCATGACGTTGCGGTCACATGACCGTGTAGTCACGGCAGGTCCTTTCCGCGCAGGACTTGTGATGACGTCGCGGTCACATGACCGTGACGTCATGGCAGGTCCTTCTGCCAGTCCATCCGTGCCACCAGAACGTGCCGGTTGCATCGCGAGGAGCGGGAAAGGCGGCGTAGGTGAGTATATAATCGTTTTTTATTTTTCTTATTATTTTTAACATTAGATGCTTTTACTATTGGCGCTGCATAGGCAGCGTCAATAGTAAAAAACTTGGTCACACAGGGTTAATAGCAGCGGTAACGGAGTGCATTACCCGCGGCATAACGCGGTCCGTTACTGCCGGCATTAACCCTGTGTGAGCGGAGGGGAGTATGCGGGCGGAGGGGAGTATGCGGGCGCCGGGCAGTGAGTGCGGGGAGTACGGAGCGGCCATTTTCTTCCGGACTGTGCGCGTCGCAGATTGGTCACGGCAGCCATGACAGGCAGCTGGCGGACCAATCAGCGAACGAATAACCGTTACAGACAGAAGGACAGACGGAAGTGACCCTTAGACAATTATATAGTGTGTGTGTGTGTGTATATGTATATATATATATATATATATATATATATATATATATATATATATACATACACATATATACATACACACACATATACATACACACACACACACACTCTGCCAAATTGTTATGCAAATAATATTTCGTCATATTTTTCTCCTTCGCCACATTGGGGGACACCGGACCATGAGTGTTATGCTGCTGTCTCTAGGAGGCTGACACTAAGTTGAGACAAAAAAGAGTTCGCTCCTCCCCTGCAGTATACACCCTCATGCTGGCTTCCAGAGACCCAGTTCAAGCTTAGTGTCCGTAGGAGGCACACTGGTCTTAAACCTTCTTTCTCCTTCGCCTCATTGGGGGACACAGACCATGGGTGTATGCTGCTGCCACCAGGAGGCTGACACTAAGTATTACAAAGAAAGTTAGCTCCTCCCCTGCAGTATACACCCCTCTGCTGGCTCCCAGCTAACCAGTTCTTGCTTAGTGTCCGTAGGAGGCACACGGACTGGTCTGCTATTCAGACCCGAAGAATCTTTTTACTTTTACCTTTTACGGACGAAGGGGGCGACGGATTCTTTCATGTTCCGATCTCCCCCGAACCAACAACAGGCGAGCACGGGAGTTTCACCTCTCCGTATCCTCTCCTGCGACGTGGGAAGCCACTGCCTGAGCTGATTCTAGGGGTGACGGGCCCTTTCTTGGGACCGATCTCCCCCCTCCCTTATCAGACGAGCACCGGAGTGTCACCTTCAGTATCCTCTTCTGCAGCCAGGCCTATTGCCGGACATTCAGCCCTGACCACCAGGTTTTACCCTCGGCTGTTCAGAGGCACAATCCAGTGTGGCGTCCGAGCAGCCCCCACTGCACCACCACTATTAAGAGCGGATGGTACAAGGAGGCGGACGGTTCCTCTCCTCCTCCCTAACAAACGGATGATGGATTGAGGTTTATCCCTACACCGTCCACGCTGCACAGAACAGCGCTGAAACCCACATCCGCGGCGGCTCCATGCCGGGACGCGCAACGATGGTGAGTGGATCCATCTTCAGAGGGATATCCATAAAGGCGCAGGCACCCTCAGCCACTTTCCTGTGGCCCACCTCTCTGAGGTAACGCTCTGGCCGGCTACAAAAATTTAGCCCCTGGCTTCGGCCGATGTGTAGGCCGCATCCCGGAAGTCTCCTGAAACGCCCCGCTGGTGTCGCCCGCCTGCTACAGAAATTTAGGCCCCGGCTTGGGCCTATTCAGCATCGTGTCCGTCGCTCCGCCCCCCGAGTTGGCGCTTCTCGCTCTCTGCGAGATTTTATCTAGTCTGCAGCTCACAGTGGCCATCTTGGTCCACCCGGCCAGCTCACACTGAGGCAACGATTTTTAGCATTAAGGGGGCACAACCACTCTACATCAAGGCATTAAACGCGCAAGTATTCTCCCTTCTTAAAGGCACATGTAGTATTGTCTGGTTTTAAAGGCGCAGGTCCCGTATTGTCTGGTCTTAAAGGCGCATGACCAGTAGTCTCTGTTCTTAAAGGCGCATGTCCAGTATTGTCTGGTCTTAAAGGCGCATGTCCTGTTTTGTCTGGTCTTAAAGGCGCATGACCAGTAGTCTCTGTTCTTAAAGGCGCAAGTCCAGTATTCTCTGTTCTTAAAGGCGCATGTCCAGTATTGGCTGGTCGTAAAGGCGCAGGTCCAATATTGTCTGTTCTTAAGGGCGCATGTCCAGTATTGTCTGGTCTTAAAGGAGCATGTCCAGTATTGTCTGGTCTTAAAGGCGCATGTCTAGTATTGTCTGGTCTTAAAGGCACGTGACCAGTTTTCCTTGGTCTTAAAGGCGCATGGCCAGCATACCCTGGTCTTACACACATGGCCAGTATGCCCTGGTCTTAAAGGTGCATGACCAGTATTCCCTGGTCTTAAAGACGCATGACCAGTACTCCTTGGTCTTAAGGGCACATGTCCAGTATTACCTGGTCTTAAAGGCACGTGACCAGTATCCCTGGTCTTAAAGGCACGTGACCAGTATGCCCTGGTCTTAAAGGCACATGACCAGTAGGCCCTGGTCTTACTCACTTGGCCAGTATGCCCTGGTCTTAAAGGCACATGACCAGTACGACCTGGTTTTTAAAGGCACATGACCAGTATGCCCTGGTCTTAAGGGCACATGACCAGTATGACCTGGTTTTAAAGACACATGACCAGTATGCCCTGGTCTTAAAGGAACTTGACCAGTATGCCCTGGTCTTAAAGGCACGTGACCAATATGCCCTGGACTTAAAGGCACATGACCAGTATGCCCTGGTCTTAAAGGCACGTGTTCAATATGCCCTGGACTTAAAGACACATAACCAGTATGCCCTGGTCTTCAAAGCATATGACAAGTATGTCCTGGTTCTTAAAGGCACATGGCCAGCATGCCCTCCTCCTAAAGGCACAAGACCAGTATACCCTGGTCTTAAAGACGCACAACCAGTATTCCCTAGTCTTAAAGGCGCATGACCAGTATTTACTGGTCTTATGGGCACATCATCAATCCTAAGCTGGTCACTCTAACTGAGCTCTGGAGCCTTCCGCCGCTCATCCCTAACCGCAACCCAGATATACATGGTCCCTCTCCTACATGGGAGCGTCCGCTAGCAGGGGCCGCAAGTGTTCTAGAAAAACGTACAGGCGTCTGCAAAACGGAAGTTTTCATTTCCTAATCTCTCCCCCATGATTTGTTGAGAACAACGCTGAATATGGATGGCATATTGCCTTGGATTGCAAGAGCTTCAGAAAAGGAGGGACTCTCCTATTTATACCATCAACAAATCGACGAGCAATTCACTGGACAGAAGCCGCTAAGTAGGTTGCCATACCTGGTCTGATTTTTATGGGCGACAGGTCCTTTTAAGGGCACCGATTCCCCCCACATCTTCAACAGACGAACACATGCAGTGTCGCCTCCATGTATCCTCTTCTGCATCCAGGCCTAATGCCAAACAACCTGCCCTGTCCACCCGGGGACCTCAACTCTGGGGATGTACAGAGGCACACATCTTTGGCGTCCGAGCACCCCCCTTTGTATCAATTTAGGGGATGATGCAAGAAAGCGGACGATTCCTCTCCACGTCCCTGTTAACAGAATGGTGGATCGAAGGTTCCTAATTTTCTACTCTGCACGAAGATGGCAAGAGGCCTGCTGGTTGCAGCCCCGCATTCTGCCACTTGGCAGTCTAACCGGGTGGAATTTCTTGAGGTATACCTACCAGTATCCCTGCCCGATGTATCATCAATTAAAAAACCACAGACGGTCAGATAGCAAATCTGGTTCGTTCCGTCTTGTGGCTTCGGGTTCAGCGCTCTACCCTTCTTTAGCACCACATGATGTTGCTTGACCAATAGTCTCCTGGTCAGAGACCTTATCTAGTTCAATTCAAATCAAATCTTCTGAGCGGGAGACTAACAAGGGATCGTATTTTTTCTACAGACCCATCCAGCAGTAGAAGCATTGTCCTGGACAGTCTAGATCTAAGGGATCTTGGTTTCACGAAGGAGAAAATGAAAAGTATGATCATTCCTGGACCTCAAACTTCTAACAACCTTGGACAAGGCCCTCCTTTTTCAGATGCAGCTCCTCCGCTCAGCCATTACTTCAACAAAAAAAAAAAAAAAAAGTGGAGTTTTCTGGCATCCATCGACATTCGGTTTTTCTTACCCTCACATGCCTACTTTTTTCCCCTCTACAATTATCTCTTCTCCTTTCCATTCGCGAACAGCATTTTCAAGTCACGACCTTGCCCTTCAGCCTGGCTACCGCACCACAGTGGTCGCAACGCTCATAGCAGTTTGTCATGTGCTTCTTGCACCCTAGAAACATGGTCGTCCTTGACTTTCTAGCCGCTCTACAAGGACTACGCTAAGTCGTCTATATCACTTGCAATACCCTCTCACTTGGGCTAGCAGCTAAACTTAGACAAGTTTTTTCCTCATTCCCAGCCCAGCAGATCCTCTTTGACGATGATCCTGCACAAGAAGGATGGTAATTCTCTCTCTCGAGTCAAGGTCGTGGCCCTTCAACACGGAGCTTGTGCACTTGATCACTCATTCCCTCGGTTCATTCAATTAGCTAGGAGGGTTCTGAGCAATAAGACGAAAACGGAAGTAGTTTTCTTTTGCTCCGCTCGTTTTCAGCAAGTCAATCAGGCTTTCAAAAGGTAGTCTCTAAGCTCCTTCCTCATCCAGAGCCTTCTTCTGGTCCAATGGTTATTAGGGATACCAATGCCCGTCTTCTTCTCCCGATCATTTCTCTGGGGATCCGAACAGTACGGCTAATCCTACAGCAGGTCCACTGCCCTTAGGCGGGTCAACCATCCGTCTTCAATTTGGATAATGCCACGGCTGTGCCATACGTCAATCATCTCGCAGGTACCCACAGTCAAGCGCCATGGCCGAGGTACCTCGCACTCTCTGATGGGCCGAGATCTATCATTCGGTGATCTCAACAGTACATGTCCCTGGAGTAGAACACTGGGCGGCTGACATATTCAGCCGTCAGGGTTTTCTCCTCAAGTGAGTGGGAACTTCACTCGGAAGTCTTCCTTCACATCTGCCTTCACTGGAGTACTCCAGATGTAGGTCGGATGGCGTCCAAGCTGAACGCCTATGTACTCCAGTTCATGGTTTGGCTTCAAGATCCAAGTCCATCGCAGTGCATGCTCCGTTTCTTCCACGGTTCCAATTTTCCATAACTCCTCTTCCACTACGTCTGAGACCTTTTTGGAAGCAGAAAAGGCCCCCAGTGATCCCGGGAGACCCGCACTGACCATGTCAGGTTTTCTCGCTTGCGGTACTAGTATTTCTCCGTCTTATTTCGTCAAAATTGGAAATATGGACCTTCTCGCAGGGAGCCTTCACCTGTAGTTCTTCCCTACCGCGTACCGTTAGATCTGGGGGACCTTAATGGTCCTGGGGATCTTACAGTAGACTCCTTTTTCGATCCAGAAAGACTTTACGATCAGGGAACGTCACTCCCCTTTTTTCTATGCGTTCTTGTCATCCTGATGAGTCTTCAGAGCTTGCCACTCTGTTCCTTTCAGTCTTTTTTCCTTATTGCCATCAATGCATCGTTGCCCTCAAGCCATCCCCTTCCCTCGTTGCCAAGGTGGTTTTGTATTCCCACTGTTGCAGGGGCATCGTCCTCTCATCTTTTGGCTCCAGTCCACACAACGGAATGGGTTCTCCATAATCTGGAAGAAGTGAGTGCTCCAAGTGGGTACGTATCGAGGACGGCGTCCTTCCGAAGGTTGGACACTTTGCTTGGGCTTCTCGATGGTAAGTAGGCTTCCCGACGGTCACAGGAAGGGTTTAGCCGTGTTCATCGGCCACGTTAGCCTGGTGGATTCTTTTCACCATCCAGGAGTCCTTCCGTGCTAGATGTCAGCCTATCTCCCTGTCTCAGGGCTCTAGGCACCAGGCGTCGGCAAGCACGACCGCAAGCTTGCAAATTCCTGAAGTCCGCATGCATTCTTGAAGCACTATAATTCACACACTTCCACAGATGTGAGTCTGGGCAGGCGGACTTTGCAGGCCGCCTTGGCGCACTTGTAAGTAGCGGTTACACGGCCTGATCTGATGTTGTCCCCACCCAGGGACTGCTTTGGGACGGCCCATGGTCTGTGTCCCCCAATGAGGCGAAGGAGAAATAGGGATTTTTGTGTTCTCACCGTAAAATCCTTTTCTCCGAGCCATTCATTGGGGGACACAGCTCCCTCCCTATTATTAGTTGTATTTGTTTTTATCATTTGATATGTTATACTCTCATATATAATGTGAAATGCTATACGCTTATATGTTATTGATCTCCTACTGCTTTTGCACCGAACTGGTTAGCTGGGAGCCAGCAGAGGGGTGTATACTGCAGGGGAGGAGCTAACTTTCTTTGTAATACTTAGTGTCAGCCTCCTGGTGGCAGCAGCATACACCCATGGTCTGTGTCCCCCAATGAATGGCTCGGAGAAAAGGATTTTACGGTGAGTACACAAAAATCCCTATATCCCGGACGAAGGGGGCGATGGATTCTTTCATGTTCCGATCTCCCCCGAACCAACAACAGGCGAGCACGGGAGTTTCACCTCTCCGTATCCTCTCCTGCGACGTGGGAAGCCACTGCCTGAGCTGATTTTTAGGGGCGACGGGCCCCTTCAAGGGCACCGATCTCCCCCCTCCCTTATCAGACGAGCACTGGAGTCTCACCTTCTGTATCCTCTTCTGCAGCCAGGCCTATTTCCGGACATTCAGCCCTGACCACCAGGTTTTACCCTCGGCTGTTCAGAGGCACCTTACATTGTGGCGTCCGTGCAGCCCCCACTGCATCACCACTGAGAAAGCGGATGATGGAAGGAGGCGGACGGTTCCTCTCCACCCCCCCTTTCATGGGGATGGTGGATAGAGGCTTCCCCCAACCCTGCACCGTCCTAATCCCCCAGGCACAGCTCACCAGATCCATGGAAAAACATCTCTGACTGCTGGTGCAGCAGGCTTCTATGCTTTTTCTCCCTTTCTGTCGGGGTAAGTGCCATACCATTTGGGGGAGGGTCGGTCGCCCCAGCGGTTCCGGAGGGCTCCCTCTCCTTTTCAGCGTCTCCCCTAGGGTCCGGCGCTCCTCGGCCGCGCGCCGGGCTGAAGCCGCAAATTTAGTCCCCGGCTTCGGCCTAGCAGGCCGGTTCCCGATAGGCTCCGCCCCCTTTTTTTCGTCATTCGGCGGCTCTGCCCCCTGGTCCTGGCTCTGCGAGATTCCCCTCACCAACCCCCGGCGGCCATATTTCTTCTCTGCACGCCGCAGCTCCTGCTCCACGTGCAGAGCTCTGACTGCCGGCTGCGCTCCTCCAAGTGCAGCGCCCTGTCCGCTGGCTGTCTCTCCACCAGCACCGCCGCTCTTCCTCTCTCAGCGGGACACAGGACCACGGGTAAGGAGACGACGTTAGTTCTCCCTTGCAGCATCGCCCTCGCTTCCATAGCTTACAGGCCCTGTGCACTGTCTTTTACTTTAGCGTACACCATGTCCCAGTCAAGGACCAGAAAGATAAGAAGAACTAAGGTGCATACTACCTTTTTTACTACGTGTACCACCTGCCAGGCTCCTCTTCCTCGGCCTCAGAGTTCCTCCCTCTGCTCAGCCTGCGATGCCCCAGATGCCCAGGAGCCCTCCACCGCTACCGACCCCAGTGTATCTAGTCCCCCGGAGTGGGTGGCGTCCCTGTCAGTCTGTGTTTTCGCTGGCCAAAGCGATTAAATCCCTTCAGGACCCCTCTGGGGAGCGGGGCCCTCTTTTTTCCTGGGTTAAGAGATCCCTCCGTAACAGGGGAATCGTCGGCCAGCAGGGGCCGCTCTCACCGGAAGGAGGCACGGTCATCCAGAAAACGGATCCGCACTACCTCCCCTGAGCACTCGTCACACCAGTCAGCCTCTGGTAGCTCCACTTCTCGCTCACCCTCCTTAGAGGCCCGTAGCGATCACAACTCTGAGTATGAGTCTGATGCATCCTTAGACCCGGATGCTCCAGAGTTTAGGTCTACTGTCGACTCCCTCATTGAGGCAGTCAATCATACACTAAAAGTGGACGATGATTCTAATTCTGCCCCGGACCATTCTGTTTCCTTTACGAGAAACAAGCGTTTCCATAAGACGTTCGCCTCTCACCCAGATTTCCTGGATATAGTCAGGCGACACAGGCAGCGTCCGGATAAGCGTTTTACAGGCAAAAAGACTCTGGAGTCGAAGTATCCCTTTTCCGCAGATCTTGTTAAAGATTGGACGGAATCTCCACAAGTAGATCCTCCGGTTTCGCGCTTGGCAACCAAAACTCTCCTATCCGTTCCTGACGGTGCTTCTATTAAGAGTCCCACAGAAAGCCAGCTAGATTCCCTAGCTCGCTCAGTGTACGAAGCCTCGGGTTCTTCTCTATCTCCCTCCTTCGCTGCGGCGTGGGTTGCCAAGGCAATGGTTTACTGGGCGGATGCCCTCGCTAAATCCATTCAGGAACAGGAACTTCCGACTGAGGTGGCAGACCTGGCCAAACAAATTGCCATGGCTGGAGATTATGTGATGTATGCGTCCCTCGACGCGGCGGACTGTGCAGCAACTGCAGCTTCTAACGCCATCACCATTAGGAGAGCTATCTGGCTCAGAGAGTGGCGCGCAGATTCCTCCTCAAAAAAGTCTCTGATTTCCCTTCCCTTTCAGAGCGGGCGTCTTTTCGGAGAAAAATTAGACCAGCTTATTTCCGACGCTACAGGAGGAAAGAGCAAGTTCCTCCCTCAACATAGGCCCAAAGCCGCTTTTCAGCGTCAACAATATTTTCGCTTTCGGCCCTTTCGCAGTAGCCCATTCTGGTCCAATTCTGCCCCCTCATCCAGATCAGAACGATCCGCTCGCCCAGATAGGGACTCTCGACCTTCCTTCAGGCCGAATCAGTCCTGGCGAGGAAAGCCTAGGCAACACAGAACCAGAGGGTCCAGGCCTGCCAGATTCGCCTCGCAATGACTCTGGGTCTTTTCCAGTCGACACCTCCAAAGTTGGCGGACGTCTGCTTCTTTTTCAGCACGTCTGGCTCTCCGTCGTCCACGACGAATGGGTCAGGGATCTGTTGTCGTCTGGTTACAAACTAGAATTCTCCGCCTCCCCTCCAGCACGGTTTTTTCCCTCTCGTCTCCCAAGTTCGGGAGCTCATTCCGGCGCCCTTCGCTGCGCCATCGAATCCCTCCGCCAAAGCGGGGTCATTGTTCCGGTTCCGGAACACTAGAGATTCAGGGGTTTCTACTCAAACCTCTTCGTCGTGCCAAAAAAGGACGGGACGGTACGCCCCATTTTGGACCTGAAGCTCCTAAACAAGTACGTAAAGGTACGGCACTTCAGGATGGAATCTCTCCGATCAGTCATCTCATCTATGGAAAGAGGGGAGTTTCTAGCATCAATAGATAGATATCAAGGATGCTTACCTTCACATCCCTATCTTCCCGCCACATCAAAAGTTTCTCCGTTTCGCCATCCTGGACGACCATTTTCAGTTCACAGCCTTACCCTTCGGTCTCGCCACGGCGCCCAGGGTATTTACAAAAGTCATGGCGGCTGTCATGGCTATTTTTCACTCTCGAGGAGTGGTCGTGTTGCCATACTTAGACGACCTCCTCATAAAAGGTCCGTCTTATCAGGCCTGCGAAGCAAGCGTCCGCATTACCTTGGATTCTCTTTCGTGCCTGGGCTGGCTAATCAACTCGGACAAGTCCTCTCCCATTCCTGCCCGACGGATTTCATTCCTAGGCATGATCCTGGACACATCGAGGGGACTGATCTTACTTCCTCGGTCCAAGGCCCAAGCGCTTCAGCAGGGAGCTCGGACGCTCTGTCACCCTCGTCCCCGGTCCATCCGTTTTGCCATGAAGATTCTGGGAAAGATGGTGGCCGCAATAGAAGCTGTTCCCTTCGCTCAACTCCATCTCCGACCCTTACAACAGGCTCTGCTGGACATCTGGGACAGGAATCCCTTATCCCTCGATCGCCCATGCCCTCTGTCACCACGGATCAGGCAAGCCCTCACATGGTGGACTCTGGGATCCTCTCTCCTCCAGGGGAAGTCTTTTCTCCCGATCCGCTGGCTGGTGGTAACCACCGATGCCAGTCTCCTCGGCTGGGGAGCGGTTTTCCTACACCACTCTGCCCAGGGGCGTTGGACAATTCGGGAGTCGAGGCTCCCTATAAACATCCTGGAAATTCGTGCGATCAGACTCGCCCTGAGACGCTTTCATCCCCTGCTTGCGGGTCACCCAGTTCGAGTTCAATCGGACAACGTCACAGCCGTGGCGTATATAAACCATCAAGGGGGTACCCGCAGCAGGGTGGCGACGCAGGAAGTCTCCCACATTCTTCGTTGGGCCGAGGCCAACCACTCTACCATTTCCGCGGTGCACATTCCGGGCGTGGAGAACTGGGCGGCGGATTTTCTCAGCCGTCAGGGCCTCGCCTCGGGGGAGTGGGAACTTCATCCAGAGGTTTTCCGGCAAATCTGCCTTCGATGGGGAACCCCGGACGTGGATCTGATGGCGTCCAGACTGAACGCCAAAGTTCACAACTTCATAGCACGTTCTCGGGATCCCCAGGCCATCGGGGTGGACGCTCTGATATACCCGTGGCATCGTTTCCAACTTCCGTAAGTGTTCCCTCCGCTTCCCTTACTACCAAAGGTGATCCAAAAAATCAAGACGGAGGGGGTTCAGGTCATCCTTGTTGCCCCGGATTGGCCACGTCGCGCATGGTACGCGGAGCTCGTTCAGCTCGTGTCCGACGTTCCCTGGCGGTTACCAGACCGCCCAGATCTGCTTCGTCAAGGGCCGATCTTCCACCAGAGCTCAGGGGCCCTACGTTTAACGGCGTGGCTGTTGAAACCTGGATTCTAACCCAAGCCGGTTTCTCTCAGCAGGTCATTCCCACCATGATCAAAGCTCGCAAGACGTCCTCCGCTCGCATCTACCACTGTACCTGGAAGACCTACTTCTCGTGGTGCAGGCTCCGAAGTCGCCCTCCGCTTGCTTTCTCTATTCCTTCCATTTTGGATTTCTTGCAGTCCGGTTTAGATTCCGGCCTGGCACTGAGTTCCCTCAAGGGTCAGATCTCGGCTCTATCCGTGTTGTTTCAATGTAGGATCGCTGCCAACTTGCAAGTCAGGACCTTCATTCAGGGGGTCTCCCATGTGGTACCCCCCTACAGAATGCCGTTAGAGACCTGGGATCTTAATTTGGTCTTGAGCGTTCTTCAGGAACCTCCGTTTGAACCTCTTCAGGACGTGCCGCTACCTGTCCTCTCCTGGAAGGTTGCCTTTCTTGTGGCAGTGACATCTATCAGACGGGTCTCAGAATTGACTGCTTTATCCTGCTGGGCGCCTTTCCTTGCCTTCCACCAGGACAAGGTAGTTCTACGCCCATCTCCGGACTTTCTCCCTAAGGTGGTCTCCTCTTTTCACCTTAACGAGGACATCATTCTTCCCTCTTTCTGCCCACAGCCAAAACACAGGGTCGAAAAGGCCCTTCATACCCTGGATGTGGTACGGGCCCTCAGGAGATACATTTCCAGAACTGCTCCTTTCCGCAAATCGGACTCCCTCTTTGTTCTCCCGGAGGGTCACAGAAAGGGTTTAGCGGCGTCTAAGGCCACGATAGCCAGATGGATTCGATCTGCTATCGAAGAATCCTATCGGGTCAGGGCCAGACCTGTCCCGGCGGGGATTAGAGCACACTCTACTCAGTCATTGGGTGCTTCCTGGGCCATCCGGCACCAGGCGACAGCGGAGCAGGTTTGCAAGGCCGCAACGTGGTCCAGCCTGCATACTTTTTCAAAGCACTACAATGTCCATATTCAATCTTCTGCGGATGCGGCCCTTGGCAGACGTATTCTGCAAGCGGCCGTAGCGCATTTATAGTCAGTTGGTACACGGAGTTTATTTGGTTGGTTTGTTTCCCACCCAGGGACTGCTTTGGGACGTCCCATGGTCCTGTGTCCCCCAATGTGGCGAAGGAGAAATGGGGATTTTTGTGTGTACTCACCGTAAAATCCTTTTCTCCGAGCCACTCATTGGGGGACACAGCACCCACCCTTTTAGCTTTATAGCTTGTTACCTTTTTGGTTCCTGACTGTCTTCGACATGTTATACTCTAATGTTAGGTATTGTACTGTTATTAATCTCCTACTGCTTTTGCACTGAACTGGGTCTCTGGAAGCCAGCATGAGGGTGTATACTGCAGGGGAGGAGCTAACTCTTTTTTGGTCTCAGCTTAGTGTCAGCCTCCTAGAGACAGCAGCATAACACCCATGGTCCTGTGTCCCCCAATGAGTGGCTCGGAGAAAAGGATTTTACGGTGAGTACACACAAAAATCCCTGTTCTCTAAATTACCTATTTGAATTGCAGTCATTGTTATTTTCCAGTCATCTACTATTCTAGTATAATTAAAATGTTTTGGAACAAACTGCCTATGAAAACAGTATCTTTGTAAAAAAAAAGTAAACGCTCAAAATGCATGTTCCAAATTATTATGCACAGCAGAGTTTTCAACCTTTTTTTTATTTTGAACAAAAAATGGTCAATTGTGAAGTTATAAGCATTATCAGCTTATTACAAAATGAAATCAAACAGTTTTCAAGTGAAAACTTTATTCTAGGTGATGTTACATTTGCACATAGGACCCCTTGTTCGAAAGAAGCTTCTGAACTCTCTCGTCCATTGAATTTGTCAGTTTTTGGATGGTTTCTGCTTCATTTGTTTTGCATGTGGACAGAATACCCTCCCAGAGCTGTTGCTTAGATGTGAACTGCCTCCCGCCATCATAGACACTCCTTTTGATGATGCTCCAGAGGTTCTCAATGGGGTTGAGGTCAGGGGAAGATGGTGGCCACACCATAAGTTTGTCCTCTTTTATGCCCATAGCAGCCAGAGATGCAGATGTGTTTTTTGCAGCATGAGACGGTGCATTATCATGCATGAAAATGATCTTGCTGCAGAAAGCACGGTTCTTCCTCTTGAACCATGGCAGGAAGTGTTGTTTTAGAAACTCCACATAGATTACGGAGTTCATCTTTACCCCTTCAGGGATCATAAAGGGGCCGACAATCTCTCTCCCCATGATTCCAGCCCAAAACATTACTCCACCTCCTCCTTGTTGGCGCCTTAGCCGTGTTTTCATGGGGTGTCCATCAACCAGCCATCCTCCACTCCATCCATCTGGACCATCGAGCGTTGAACGGCACTCATCGGTGAACAAAACAGTTTGGAAGTCAGTCTTCATATATAGTTTGGCCCACTGGAGCCGTTTCTGCTTGTATGCAGTGGATAGAGGTGTCAACAGGATGGCTTACACACAGCTGCAAACCTCTGAAGGACCCTGCATCTTGTTGTTCTGGGGACGTTGGAGGCACCAGCAGCTTCAAAAACTTGTCTGCTGCTATGACAAGGCATTTTTGCACCTGCTCTTTTAACCTTACGCAATTGCCTGTTGGAAAGAGTCCTCAATTTTTCCTTACCAGCACGCACACGTGTGTGCTGGGAATCAGCTACATACTTCTTGATTGTGCAATTGCCAAGACACTTCATCGTGATCATGCTGATTGTAGTCATGCCTTGACCTAAATACTCCACAATTTGTTGCTTCTCAGCAGCCGACACATCCTTTTTCTTTCCCATTTTGGCCAAAAATGTAGGCTGCTTAATAATGTGGAACAGCCTTCATAAGTAGTCTTGCCTTTATTTGGACACACCTGCCAAACTAATTTGCACAGGTATCTGCAATTGCTTTCAGTGATATAAAGAGCCCTGACCCACATCATAATCAATGAGTTTAAATGACAAACAAAAAAATTCTAAAGGTACCGTCACATTAAGCGACGCTGCAGCGATAGCGACAACGATGCCGATCGCTGCAGCGTCGCTGTTTGATCGCTGGAGAGCTGTCACACAGACCGCTCTCCAGCGACCAACGATGCCGAGGTCCCCGGGTAACCAGGGTAAACATCGGGTTGCTAAGCGCAGGGCCGCGCTTAGTAACCCGATGTTTACCCTGGTTACCAGCGTAAAAGTAAAAAAAACAAACAGTACATGCTCACCTGCGGGTCCCCCAGCATCTGCTTCCTGACACTGACTGAGCTCCGGCCCTAACAGCACAGCGGCTGTGCTTTCACTTTCACTTTAGGGCCGGATCTCAGTCAGAGCAGGAAGCAGACGCTGGGGGACGCGCAGGTGAGTATGTACTGTTTGTTTTTTTTACTTTTACGCTGGTAACCAGGGTAAACATCGGGTTACTAAGCGCGGCCCTGCGCTTAGTAACCCGATGTTTACCCTGGTTACCAGTGTAAAACATCGCTGGTATCGTTGCTTTTGGTGTCAAACACAACGATACACGGCGATCGGACGACCAAATAAAGTTCTGGACTTTATTCAGCGACCAGCGACATCACAGCAGGATCCTGATCGCTGCTGCCTGTCACACTAAACGATATCGCTAGCCAGGACGCTGCAACGTCACGGATCGCTAGCGATATCGTTTAGTGTGACGGTACCTTAACCTTATCACTCCTAAACTTTGTGCAGAATAATTTGGAACAGTGTGTGTGTGTGTGTGTGTGTATATATGTATGTATGTATATGTATATGTGTATATATATATATATATATAGTGTGTGTGTGTAAAGAGCACATAATCCGAATTGCCCCCTTTTTCCTCCTTCAAAAATAAAGATAGAGTGGTTTCGCTGGGTTCACAAGAGTTCGATCTATCAAAATGTCAAATTAATTAACCCAATCTGTAAAGAGAGCGAGAACAAAACGTTGGAATTATGTTTTTTTGGTCATTGCAATCTCAGTAAAAAAAAAAAAAATTAAATAAGAAGCAATCAAAGTATCATAGCTTACATATAAAATGGTACCAATAAAATAGTCGGGTTGGGATAAAAAAAACAAGCAAGCCTTGGCACAGATTAATGGACCGAAAAATGAAACGGTTACAAGTCTTTGAAAATGGCAACATAAGAGGGGCGTGGCCAGCGCTACTACCGTGAAGACGTTAGGACAGTGAGCTCCCACCTCAGGTGGCCTATGTTAGCGATTAAAATAAGCCTATGCACCGGATTTCAACAACCAAAACTTTTGGAACTTCTGTGGAGCCAGTAGCTACATTGCAGAAATGTATAAAGCCAGGAAAACCACTCCAAAAGCGGGAAACCCTGTTCGGCCTGGCCCAGTCCGGAGACTCCAAGATGGCGCCGACCTAGTCACGAAGAAGAAAAACTCGGGCGCAGAAAGAGGAAGTCCCTCCTCTCCACTTCAGTCTCAGACTAAAAGACATGCAGATTTCAAAGCCAAAAGCAAAGGAGAGGCAGATCGGGAGAAGCGCGAGGACTATAAAATTAAGGCAAGTACCTCTAAAGTCCAGAAAATAAGCAGCCCGAGCCTTAGCCTGAGTTCCTGCGAGAAGAGCGCCGGTCACGAGTCCTGCCATCACGGCAGTGGCAATCCCGAATTCTCCACAAGCTCCCCTCGCTGTATGGCGAAATCCCCGAGGGAGCAGCCGATTCCCAGTGCCAGGGGTAGTGGGGAATCCCCTCATAGGAACGCCGAAATGTTGAGAGACAAAATGACCGTTTCCCAGGCTAAAATCATCAGCCCGGCGCGGGCTGCTCACTCCCGCCCGGGGTCGCGCGGTCGTTCCCGCGATCGTTCGCGGTCCCGGGAGATAAATGCTTATACATCATATAGTGACATTGGGAGTGGCCTCGCACGCGTTCTGCGCTCTTCAGCCAAGAAGACTGTGCCCATTCTATCTGAGCACCTACGGAACCTGCCTTGCTCTCTCCTATCCCCGATCAGAGCCTCATCCTCCTGCCCAAATGTGTCCTTAATCTCAGATCTGCCGCTTTCGCCCGTATCAGCGGTTACAGCGGCATTAAATCTGCAAACTCCTACATCCATTAAACATCATGAGGATCTATTAGAATGCAATAAGGATATGCCAATCCTCTCCTCCAATGACACTTCCCCACAGGCTAAGTCACCCAATACATCCCCTTCGACCAATGCACAATCCAATCCGGATTTACTAAAAGCGTTATACGCTGTGGATGCCTCTTCAGCTAATGCCTCAGAGAAATTTATTAAAGACATGATTTGTATACTTGCGCAATCCTTCCAAGATAAACTCTTTTCAGATAGACAAGCCCTACAAAAAAATATAGATGATCTGGGTGACAGAGTGGATCACCTGGAAAAGAAAATGGGCGAATTGGTCACGTCTCATAATCTACTTATAGACTCTCATTATGCTCTAGAAGAAGAGGTAGTCTTCCTCAAATCCAGACAAATAGAGCATGAAGATAGGAGCCGCAGAAATAACCTTAAATTTCGTGGAATTCCTGAAAGCATAAGAGACAAAGATCTAAATGACCATACTGTCAATATACTGAAAACTATACTTCCGCGTGCCTCTGGAGAAGATCTGCTAATCGAGAGAATTCACCGTCTCCCAAAATCAAAATATGCCCCGGAAAGAGCCCCACGAGATGTGATAGCCTTTTTTCACTATTTTACTGTAAAAGAAGAGATCCTGAAAAGAAGCAGACAAGCCCCACTGTCTAAACCATACGAAAGAGTTAAAATTTTTGCAGACTTCTCCAGGGCCACTCTACAAAAAAGAAGAGACTTATTCAGCGTAACAGACCACCTAAGAAAGAATAAGGTCCTATACAGATGGGGATTTCCCACAAAACTTTTGGTAATGAGAGACGGTGTTACCTTCGCCCTTACAGATGCCAAAAATGCGGAGAGATTTATACAGGACCTTGGCCTACCCCCCCTTCAGGGCCCTGACCGTAGAGAAAACACTAGGGAGCCTGCAAAACATCTCTCCACGGTGCATAACTTTCGTAGGGTATAATTCAATACATAGGCCATCCTGATCACTTGGCCAATTTGTTACCCCCACTTGCTAAATGAGCTGTAGCTCTTTTAGCCCCACACTCTTTAGTGTGCTTCTTCAGTTCTATATTAGTTTCGATGCGTTTATTAATGTTTATTTTTATGCAGGTCCAATTTACAGAGATCATCCTCGCCGGTTCATATTGTTATGGGATTCGTCTTTCCATGAGTTAATATTCCAGACCTCATTGAATAGATATCAAAATACTGTATGGATACCTACCAGTCGGGTTTTGGGTAATCATATTTGTCCGGTCAATGTTGTATATTTTATACATCTCTTTGCAATGAATTGTATATGGATTTAAAAATTTTATCCTATAATGTAAATGGCCTAAATCTTCCTTACAAGAGATTCACAGTATGGAGAGAGGCTATTGGCCTTAAAGCGGATATTATTATGCTTCAAGAGACCCATCTCCTGAGTGAAGATAACGCCAGATTTAAAAATAAGAAATATCCAACAATTTTCTTTGCCAATAATACAAAAAAAAAAGCGGGAGTGGCGATTGCCCTTCACGCAGATTTACAATTTATACAAACTGCTGTCCTTCAAGACCCAGCTGGAAGATATTTGGCTATATCTGGTACTCTCGGAGGTAATTCTATTACCTTAGTCAATACCTACGTCCCCAATACTAGACAGATAGGGTTCCTAAATAGCTTCAAAAAAAAACTAGAATCCTTTAGTGTTGGACATGTAATATGGGGAGGAGACTTTAATCTAATTGTAGACCCCCTTCTAGACTGCTCAGTAACACTCTCTTTCCACAAAACAAGAAACCTAAAACATTGGCTTAAAGGGACAACTCTCCATGATAGTTGTAGACTAATAAATGCTTCCTCTAGAGAATACACGCATTTTTCCCCTCAACATAAATCTTTCAGTAGAATAGACTATATCCTAACTAGTCTGTCTTTAGTAGACTCATATTTAAACTTTCACACAGGTCCTATAACTTGGTCAGACCATGCCCCAATATTATTAACGTTACATATGCCAACAAAAGAAAACTCTATGTTCAATTGGAAAATGAACAAATTTCTTATCAATTCTAAAGAAAACTCAGACTTGATTGAACTGGCCTTGAAAGATTATTTCACATTAAATGACACCAATGATATTTGCCCGGAGATACTCTGGTTGGCTCATAAGTGCACGATAAGAGGAGCAATGATACAACTAGGGGCCAAACTAAAAAGGCTGAGGAATGCAAAACAATCACAACTTATTGATAAAATTGATAAGCTAGAAGAAATTGCACAGTCAGATCCTACCTTTAACAGATTTAATGAATTGAATCTTGCAAGAGTAGAACTGAGAAATCTACTTATTTCTCAATATGAAAGAAAAAGATTAACTTTAAAAGCAGGTTACTTCACCAATAACAATAAACCCTCAAAAATTATGGCAAACAAATTTAAACCTATACGTGCCCAGAAATCAATAGATAAAATAGCTCTCCCCTCTGGTAAAGTAGTTTATAAACCAAAAGACATAGCCAAAGAATTTGAAACTTTCTACAAAAAATTATATAACCTAAAAGACCATAATGACTCTGTTGCCCCCACTAAACTGGACATCAAAAATTTCTTGGACAAAATAAACATTAGAGCTTTTTCTGAAGATCAAAAGGAATTTCTGGATACCCCTTTCACAAAGGAGGAAATATCTAGAACCATAAAAAAAACTAGTAAAAACAAGACTCCTGGTCCTGACGGTCTCCCCAACGAATATTATCAACACTATCAAGAAATACTTATCCCATATCTAACTAGGGCTTTAGAGTACATAAGACAAAATGGAAAATGTAGAGAGGATATGCTAAGAGCCCAAATAACTGTTATCCCGAAATCTAATAAAGACCCAAGTAAATTAGAAAACTATAGACCCATTTCTCTCCTTAATGCAGATATAAAACTATATGCTAAGATGATGGCTGATAGGTTACAGGACATATTACCGGAAGTTGTTCACTCTGACCAAGTGGGTTTTATAAAAGGCCGTCAGACGAGTACTAGAAAATTGATTCACCTTATGTCTCGTTGCAATCGGATGCAGATCCCCAGTCTCTTTGTTACTCTCGATGCAGAGAAAGCTTTCGACAGATTGAACTGGGAATTTGCGTTCGATGTTCTTCAGAGGATGAACTTTGGCTCCTCTTTTATTACAGGTGTTAAGACCTTATACTCTTGTCCTTCCGCCTCAGTCGTAGTCAACAACACACAATCAGACAGATTCACTATAACAAACGGCACTAGACAGGGCTGTCCCCTGTCCCCGCTGATTTTTATTCTCAGTATAGAACCTTTGGCCCAAGCTATTAGAGACTCGGATAATATAAAGGGTATCCCCTGGGGTAATAATAAATTTAAATTAAATTTATATGCCGATGACATAATTTTGACACTCACTGATCCCTGCGACTCTCTTAAGGAAGTGTGGAGACTGTTGGGCGAGTTTGGTCTTGTCTCATACTATAAAGTAAATATGAGTAAAACTAACGTACTCTCCATATCATTAAACCCACTGATGGCCTTCTCGTTGAAACAACAGTTTGCGTTGAACTGGAATTGTTCTAGGGTTTCCTATTTAGGTATCCTTTTAACCAAAAATATAAATAAAATTTCTCTGGTCAACGCGGACTGGCTTCTTGATGACTTAGAGGAAAAAATGAAAAAAGCTTCGACACTGTCACCTTCTTGGCTTGGCAGAATTATACTTTATAAGATGCTGTACTTACCCAAGGTCCTGTATTTTTTCCGCTGCATTCCGGTCTTTCTTGCCCCTCATATTCTGTCCAGATTTTCCCAACAGTTAAATAGATTTGTGTGGAATGGAAGGAGGCCTAGGGTCAAAAAAAATATACTTGTAAAGGCAAGAGAAAAAGGTGGTGTGGCCCTTCCGGATCTGTTGGCCTATTATCATGCTACCCTTTTAGACCAAACTAAGAAATGGTTCAACATCAACAATAGCCCTGACTGGGCAAAAATTGAGAGACAACAGATGCCGAATGGTGAACCTCTCTTGCTTCTAAGAAACATCCTTTCCAATCCGAGAGATCTTAGTCTTATTTCGGATCCCATCCTACAAGCTTCACTAAAAAGTTGGATATATCTTTGTTCCAAAAAACATAGCCTTTTCCCCCATTCGATGTCAGTCCTGAAGACACCTTTTCTGCTTCCAGTGAGGCCTTCATTGAGACATCTATTTATAAATTGGTCGACTCATAAAATAAGATTCGTAGAGGATCTGTTTGAGAATAACAAATTGGCCCCATTTAACATAACCAGAGAAAGATTTAAACTATCACATTCAGATTTCATGCTCTTCCACCTTCTCAAGGAAGAATATAGGAAGACAGGTTGGACCTCGTCTAAACCAGTATTAATAAATCAATCCACTTCGAACTTCCTCAACAATCCCCCGCCTAACAACAAAAGCAGCATAGCTATTTTTTATAATATGTTGACAAAAAAATTGATATTTAATGATACAGGCTGTTTCGAAAGATGGGAGATCGCTTTAAATACCTCAATTACCCCATCCCAATGGGAGATAGCACTTAGGCTCCCAGGCAGGTCCTCTAAGTGCGCTAACATCATCGAGACTCATTTCAAATTGATACATAGGTACTATATGACACCCTCCAGGCTTAAGCACTTTAGCAAGGGAGAATCGGGCGTTTGTTGGAGAGATTGTGACCTTCAGGCTAACATCTTACATGTTTTCTGGTCCTGTCCCAAGCTTTCATTCTTCTGGACAGATATTTTCAAAATAATCTCATTAATTCATGATAACATTGTTGCCCCTGATCCGTCCTTGGCACTGCTCCTCCTCAACATGACTCAATTTAAAAATAATAAATTTTTGATATGCAATATCTTGATGTCTGCGGCTTTCCACATAGCGAAGGGTTGGAAAAGTAAGCAGGCTCCTGACATCAAAACCTTGATTATGTTTGTGGATAATCAACAAGCTTATGAAAAAATTCATTTTACACTCCACTCAACAGAGGAGCAGTTCCAATCTAGATGGGGTAAATGGAATCTCATTAAACGGGCTATGGATGATCTCTTTTTTGTTTAATTCCTGCTAGTTTCAATTCTTAGTTTCTAAAGTTTATGGTATATCTATGTTGTTTTGATTTCATTCTACTATTATTACACGGTCATGTAATTCACTATATTCTTACGATACCTGATGGAATGCTTATTTTGTATCTTTTACATGCCATTACGTGTATTATCTGTTATAACTCAATAAAAACCTTGTTTCAAAAAAAAAGAAAATGGCAACATAATTTTTTCTTTTACAAATGTCCAAATATGTTTTCATCACATAATACAAAAAAAAGGTATCAAAGTTTGGTATCCCCGTAATCATGGTGACCTGGAAACTCCTATTACCAGGTTATTTTTTACCACACAATGAATGCCGTAAGCAGAAAAAACAATTGAGGAATTGTCTTTTTGTATGAAATGAACTGCATAATCTGATACATAATGTTGTCAGCTTCTTCTTGAGGATTACAGTATCTGCCAATTCTAAAGTGTATGGTTTGACATACTTGGGTGTCCACAGTGCTAACTCGCTTGCCACCAGTTTCTTCTGTCATCGTATTGCTTTCTATACTCCAGACATGTTTTGTTTTTTTTTTACTATTTTTCCTGCCAGGCATCCTTAAATCTTCCTGAACAATTCAACTTTGCCATGAATGTTTATGCCAAAATGAAAGGAAAAACTGGTCTCAGAGTAACTGTGCGAGTAACAGATGCTTCGGCAAATCAGTTCTCCGGCAAGACACGGGAGTTGTCGGATGAGGTTCAGATTCAGGTAAGTGAATCAGAAACACTATTTTAATGGCTCCTGTGCACATTAGAGAACTGTATGAACGATTGATCAACTGACAGTGAACTTTAGCGACTCCACCATACACCAAGTGCTTGTGTTCTCTGAGAGCTGCTGCCTTATTCTTCTCGCCACTGATATTTCTCGGGAAGCCCCCACATAGAGTTGACAGATTTGGGTAGGTTCTTCCGAAATTAGTCTGTGTTTGGGGGTCTTTTTTCCATGTTGTCCCCTCTTTACGTGATGGTCACTGTCCTGTTCTTACAAAGCAGTGGTGTCACGGCACTATTGCAGAATATCCCGGGGTTTAGTAGTTCCTTCCCTATTCCTAAAGCTAGGGGCACCCTAGCTATCCCTTGCTTAACAGATTACTTCTGATGGTGAAGATACTAGGGCCACGTGCCTTGCTGAGCTCCTTAATCAGCCGTTATGTCTTCTTCCCCACCCAGCGAAGTGGGGAGTTGTAGTGTATAAGAATACACTAACCAGACTAACAAGGGAAGACGTACAGGGATAATTGAAAATACCAATCCTACAAATATGCACTCACAAACGGAGTGGAACACCAGGAAGTAAAGGAAGGAACAACCAAATAGGAGAGGAAGAAGATTGCACACAGACAAATCACCAAGCAACAGTCTTCTGAACAACACTCCTAAAGTCTCGTCAAACAACCAGTACCTCCAACTTCAGAACCAGGTTGTATGAAACTAATACTGGCAATTCCTGATTGCCAGAGATGAATATATATAGCAGAGAGGAGTGAGGAACACTGAACAGCTGAGACCATCAAAGCAGGAAAGCTCCAGGAGCTCCAACTGAACAAATTAACCCCTGCACTGTTAGCAGAAACCTGCACTGTTTAATATGATGGTGGATTGCTTCTAATTAGTGCAGAAGTATGTGAAATCAGACACTGCTGTCTTCTGGACCCTCTCCATCACGCTAAACCTGTGACAAGTATTAAGTTACATGACTTTTCATTATTGTTTTTTTCCCCATTTGTTCTTTTCTAACTTCCAGTTTCTGTTCTAGGTATTTGAGCGATTACATTTAACAAACCCCAGTATAGAAGCTGAGCAGATACTTATGTCTCCAAATTCCAACTTGAGGCTTCAAACGAACAGGTAATTTAATTGCTTTTTCTCTTGAAAGAAATATATAGTGGTGTAAGTTTCCAAAACCTTGAAATGTAATAAAAAGAAAATGAAAAAAGAAGGGTGAAGGTAAGAATAAGGTGTGTAATAAAAAAAAATAAAAAAAAGAACCAAAACAAAAAAAAACCTGAAACCTCAGAAGTAAATACAGCAGGTCCATGAAACTCAAACTAAGCAACCTAAAATAAATTTACTGATCTATTGATTTAAAGTCATACTCTGCCTGCAGACTTGTGAATCCTCAGTGCATGCTGTCAGGATTCACAGGCATGTGACTGCAAGCATGAGATCTAACCCCTTCAAGACGCAGCCCTTTTTCGTTTTTTGCGTTTAAGTTTTTTGCTCCCCTCCTTCCCAGAGCCATAACTAACTATTTTTCCGTCAATATGGCCACATGGGTGGCGCTTACAGCAACCTGGCATCAACAACCATAGAGGTCTCAAGGAGCTTGTCATGCCGAAGCATCGCTGACCCCCGATCACATGACGGGGTAGCATTTCCGTCCCGATGGCCGGAAGCGGTAGTTAAATGCCGCTGTCAGCATTTGAAAGCGGCATTTAACTAGTTAATAGCGGCAGGTGGATGGCGATTCTGCCTGCTGCTATTGCGCGCAAATGTCAGCTGTACAAAACAGCTGACATGTCGCGACTTTGATGTGGGCACAGCGCCGGAGCCCACATAAAAGGGGGAGACAAGACATGCGCAATACTAGTACGGCGCATGTCGTGAAGGGGTTAAATACAAGTGAATGGAGTAAGGCCGGACATGTCTAGTTGGAATTCGACCCGGAGCCTACAAATCACAAACTTGTGGTCACATGACCCATCAATCCCCGAACTGGAAAATCCCGACAGCGCGGACTGTGCGTGATGTGAGCATTCTCAAGTCTGCAGTCACTATGTGACTGCAGACTTCAACTCCAAGGTAGGACAACCACTTTCATTCTAGTTTCCATAATTGTTTGTTTGTTTTTTTTGTTTTGTTTTGTTTTAACTTCCTAGATCACGATCTATGTTGGAAGAAACTCCTGAGTTTTTGCAGTTTGCACTTAAACGGCTGAATTCTATAATAGGCTGACAGCTTCCTGTTCTGTGGCGATCACTTTCCAGCAGTCTTCTCATTGTCATCACAGTAACAGCTATGCAGATGTAGCAAGCGTTATACTGACGTGTGGCACATGTACATTTACACACCCACACACATTACCCCATTTGCAGTTACGGTACTTCCAGGCATGTTACTCAGCCTCCGTACTGGTCCCAGTGGGAAGAGAAGTTCCCTCTGTGATTGGGAAGGATGCAGTCCTCCATCTCAGGAAGCTGCCTCCGCACACACTTTTTTGCACAAGTATTTCTTACTAAAAAACGCACCTTAGGGAGGAGTTAGACTGTTGTGTAACTCAAGGATTGCAACCCAATGAATGGACTGACCGTCGGCTCTCCCGACCAGAGCATGACCGTTACATAGACATACATGCTGCTGATTATTTTTAAGGAAATTCTATTACTATATTATGCATGTATATATGTAAAAAGAAAAAATAAGGCTAAATACATGTATGTTAAAAAAACAAACAATTTTTTCTTTTAACTTGCATGTATTTATATAGCCTTGTTTTTGTTTGTTTTTTACATGTATACACACACATATACACACGTATGTATACGTACAAAATATATATAAAAAAAAAGTTAAGAAAAGATTCTTCTACTTTTGCATAAAGTTCTATCCTTCACTTGATATTCAATCCTGACATAATGTCATCATCATCTTCCTACAGAGACCGAGCCGCCGTTGTTAATTACCGGATATTGGATGGGCCAAATAAGTTGCCTGTTGTACAGGTGGACAGTAATGGGCTACTGACATCGGGTTTTCTCACTGGACTTTCTACCATAGAAATTAATTCTCAGGAACCCTTTGGAATCAACCAAACCATTATTGTGTCAATTAAGGTAATTTTCCTGGTGCTGAGTGACTATAACAATTATCTTTGTGTTTTGCGCTCTTTAGTAACTTAGTTTGTCGTTGAAATTGAAGATTCTTCTCGATGCTGCGGTTAGAAACTTAATAAAGTGCGTAGTGCTGCTTGTGCATAACCGCCGCAGAGTGACATAAGTTATAGCCCAAGTTGGATTCGATTCCTGGCTCACACATTGTTTATGGCCTGGCTGTAGCTGTGATTGATTGACCTAGCCACAATAGAGCTGGAGCAGACAAAGATGGGTCCATTAAAAGCTCATGGCAATGGGGAGTCTGGATTAAAGATGTGTCAGATTCAATGTCAGTTTTCCTAATATTGTAGGACAAGCGATAGGTGATGTATTTGAGGGAGCAGTTCAGTTTGGGAGTTTTAGATTATTGTTTTGTATGAAAAGTTGAGTTCTGAGTCTGACCATCAAATACATCATACGACTTAGACTGATGTTAAAAGGGGTTGTAAGACCTCTACACAAACCTTACAGGGGGCGGCAAGTTCAGAACAGTTGAGCACTTCATCCTTGTGACTTGAAATCACACATAAAGTTCAGATTCCACTATCTAAAGTTACACGGGGCCATGTGCAATAAGTTGTTAAACTACTAGGAGTGAGATAACGTCTAGAACTTTAGATAAAGTACTACATTTTGTCAACTTACCGCTGATGAGCAATCCATAGAGCAGGTACCTATGCCCCCTCAGTCTCTTGGCGGGGAAAACTGTAAGAATAGGGAGAGTAAACCACACTTAAATATTTATAATAATGAAAAGAGATATGCCTAGACTTAAAAATCTATTCTTTTTTCTGTTTTGTTTTGTTTTTTTTTAATTGGGGACACAAGATAAACGCTACAAAAAAAATCTTTTCTACAATTCCGAAAGAGTGACACAGTCTCCATGATATTAGGATCATTTATTGAGTTGTCTACCAGAAAATCTTCACATGTTGTTGTGTTCAATAGGACCTCATAATTACAAAAATGAGAACACTTTAGGGGTCAGAGAACCTCTTCATTCATTATCAGACTGAACTGCCACAAGTGCTTCTGCTTTTTCTTCACAATGGTCATCATTTAGTTAGGAGTGGTGGTGGTGGTGAAGCTAGAGGTCAGGGACCGGTGGTGAAGCTAGAGGTCAGGGACCGGTGGTGAAGCTACTAGAGGTCAGGGACTGGTGGTGAAGCTACTAGAGGTCAGGGACCGGTGGTGAAGCTACTAGAGGTCAGGGACCGGTGGTGAAGCTAGAGGTCAGGGACCGGTGGTGAAGCTACTAGAGGTCAGGGACCGGTGGTGAAGCTACTAGAGGTCAGGGACCGGTGGTGAAGCTAGAGGTCAGGGACCGGTGGTGAAGCTACTAGAGGTCAGGGACTGGTGGTGAAGCTACTAGAGGTCAGGGACCGGTGGTGAAGCTACTAGAGGTCAGGGACCGGTGGTGAAGCTACTAGCGGTCAGGGACCGGTGGTGAAGCTACTAGAGGTCAGGGACCGGTGGTGAAGCTACTAGCGGTCAGGGACCGGTGGTGAAGCTACTAGAGGTCAGGGACCGGTGGTGAAGCTAGAGGTCAGGGACCGGTGGTGAAGCTACTAGAGGTCAGGGACCGGTGGTGAAGCTACTAGAGGTCAGGGACCGGTGGTGAAGCTACTAGCGGTCAGGGACCGGTGGTGAAGCTACTAGAGGTCAGGGACCGGTGGTGAAGCTACTAGAGGTCAGGGACCGGTGGTGAAGCTACTAGAGGTCAGGGACCGGTGGTGAAGCTACTAGCGGTCAGGGACCGGTGGTGAAGCTACTAGAGGTCAGGGACCGGTGGTGAAGCTAGAGGTCAGGGACCGGTGGTGAAGCTACTAGAGGTCAGGGACTGGTGGTGAAGCTACTAGAGGTCAGGGACCGGTGGTGAAGCTACTAGAGGTCAGGGACCGGTGGTGAAGCTAGAGGTCAGGGACCGGTGGTGAAGCTACTAGAGGTCAGGGACCGGTGGTGAAGCTACTAGAGGTCAGGGACCGGTGGTGAAGCTAGAGGTCAGGGACCGGTGGTGAAGCTACTAGAGGTCAGGGACTGGTGGTGAAGCTACTAGAGGTCAGGGACCGGTGGTGAAGCTACTAGAGGTCAGGGACCGGTGGTGAAGCTACTAGCGGTCAGGGACCGGTGGTGAAGCTACTAGAGGTCAGGGACCGGTGGTGAAGCTACTAGCGGTCAGGGACCGGTGGTGAAGCTACTAGAGGTCAGGGACCGGTGGTGAAGCTAGAGGTCAGGGACCGGTGGTGAAGCTACTAGAGGTCAGGGACCGGTGGTGAAGCTACTAGAGGTCAGGGACCGGTGGTGAAGCTACTAGCGGTCAGGGACCGGTGGTGAAGCTACTAGAGGTCAGGGACCGGTGGTGAAGCTACTAGAGGTCAGGGACCGGTGGTGAAGCTACTAGAGGTCAGGGACCGGTGGTGAAGCTACTAGCGGTCAGGGACCGGTGGTGAAGCTACTAGAGGTCAGGGACCGGTGGTGAAGCTACTAGCGGTCAGGGACCGGTGGTGAAGCTACTAGAGGTCAGGGACCGGTGGTGAAGCTACTAGAGGTCAGGGACCGGTGGTGAAGCTACTAGCGGTCAGGGACCGGTGGTGAAGCTACTAGAGGTCAGGGACCGGTGGTGAAGCTACTAGCGGTCAGGGACCGGTGGTGAAGCTACTAGAGGTCAGGGACCGGTGGTGAAGCTGGAAAAGCTGATGGGTTTTTTTTTTTTTTTTTCTTTCAAGGAGATGTTGCTAAATTTCACAGCCTAAACCACATACATTATGTAATACATCTCGTATACCTGAAGAAGCTGGTATACTTGCCATGAGGTCATATCAGAATGACTGCATAATTCTTTTAATGGTTTTTACACTTGGTATTAAAATCAGGCTTTCAAGAGTAAAATCTAATTTAGGCTAGGTTCACATTTGCAGATGGAGGTGCTGTGGAGGGCTGCATACTTTCTCCGTGACGCTCTGCCCACCGCCTCCCCACCTGCGGTCAGCTCCGCCTATGTCGGCATGTGGCGTGTGTACCTATATTTACCATTGGGTACGCAGGCCGTGCAGATGTATGCGGATGCCTCCGCATGTGTCGTTTGAACGGTGCGGCGACCGCAGCAAAATGCAACTCGTTGCGGTCGGGGCAGCGTGAAAACGACACATGCAGAGGTATCCGCATACATCTGCACGGCCTGCGTACCCAATGTTAAAGATGGGGTACACATGATGCATGCTGACGTAGGCGGAGCTGAATGAAGAGGCGTGGCTGTGGGCGGGGCTTCATGGAGGAAGTCCGCAGCCCTCCCGTACGATAGTGTGAAACCAGCCTTACCTGAACATACACATTGTGAACCGCTGGTGGTAATATACATCCGGCCCTGTGCAGTGGGGTCAGCGCTGCCACATATGTGAGGTACATAGAGGTGTTAAGGGTCGGGAATAAACCTCTTATATTTGTGTAAATGATGGGTCTCCACTTTATACCTGCTGTTTTTTTTCCATCTTGCCTTTAAATCTTCCCTGCTATTATCACACAGGTTTCGCCAATCTCGTATATGCGGCTGGTGACCGGCCCGGCCGTACACACGGGCAGCGGCCATCTATTGTCTGCAGTTCCGCTGGGAGCCACATTGCGTTTCTCGGCCCGTTTCCATGACAACACTGGCGAGGTCTTCCACGCACAGAATTCCATTCTCAACTTTGCAATTAACAGGTTTGAGTAGATTCATTATTTCTGTGCATTATCAAAGCCATTAGTTTTCTGTAAATGGTGGATCCGGCAGCCACTTTCTCTGCAGTCTCTCAGATTTGACAATATCGGACTTTCCAAATTTGCATAAATACATTTACAGGGTTAGAATTTCTGTCAATGACAATATGTATAAGAAAGTGTTAGAATTTAAAGGGACACTACGCCTACATTCTTCTATGAATTCACTGATCTTTTCAGCTTAAGATCTTCAGTGAGACTCCGACTTCACCATCACATATCTTATCTTGCAGATCTTGGTCTTATAAAAAAAAAAAAAAAAACATTTCCATATTTATGAATGAGTTTCTTGACATTAGCAATGCATTTCTTCAACCACATGATGGCAGTGTTGTAGCATTACTCTCACATCGTAATATTGTGGATCATTTTTGTGTTTTAATATCAGGTTGTTTTTTCTTATGTTCTTGGTTGCAGGGACGATTTTGTACAAATTGGAAAGGGGGCCACAAATGACAGCTTTATCATGCGCACAGTCAACGTTGGTTTTACAATATTTAGGGTATGGGATACTGAGAATCCTGGAATTTCCGATTATGTCCCCATCCCTGTACAGCACGGCATATTCCCAGCTGTGAAGGAAGAAGCTGTGGTTGGGGATATCATCTGTTTTTCATGCCCAATAACAAGCCAGGAAGGTAATAAACTATTATTCAATTAAGAGAAAAATTAAATATTAATTTAAAAAAAACACATATATATATATATATATATATATATATCCTGCTGTATAATAATCAGATGAATAATAACTCTATATTATGAAAAGTGCGTATGATATATATATAATCATAATATATATTTATATATTACATACACATTTTAATGTCTAATAAACAATATATATGTATATGTATGTATATTTACGTACACACACTACATATATACACTCACACGATTATATATATTTTTTTGTCTACCATATAACCAAATAAAAAAATATGTATATATAAAATGTAATATTCTATCCCCAAATCATCTGTCGGGAGGCCTCCAGTTGGCAGAATTATGATTGCAGCTCTGGACTTCATGCAAACTTAAGAATAATGTGGTGGCTGTATAAAATAGCTTTACTATTTAGACTACAACGTAGTGGACCCGTGTGGGTTTTCTTCCTTCTTCATACTACAGTACAGAGCCTGTTGGATGCGTCACAGTGCAAACATGGCTAGAGCTCATTCTGTGCAGACACCGAGTCTGGAAATGCTTTAAGATTTCTGTTCTGAAGCTTGAAAAAATTGGTTAATGCAGCTCTGATTGATGAAACAGATGGGGATTTCAGATCAGTGTGTGATGATTTAATGAAATGTACAAAGCATCTCTGCTCTGAAAATTATCCAAGAAGGAAATTTTCTTTCTGAATTGCTCGTTGGTGTGTGCTGGGACAGAGTTAGGTCCAATAATGCCGAATCTCTGAGAATGAAACAATCCTGTGTCACATTAGATAAACGGTTCATTCATGTGTCGCTTTGGTGACAGATTGCGATGTTGAGGGTTATTCCCATCTGTGAATATGATGGTAAATCACTTTATGATCACGAGACTCGACCTCTTTGACCTCCACTAATCCTGAGAGCAAAGGGGATGCAGCTCTGGTGCCCGGTATAGTTTTTGTTTTCTCATGCACAGCGACCTTCCCATCCACTTGGCTTTGTAGCCAACTCTATTCACTTGCAGGCCCATGGTTAGTGACACTGAAGCTGGCCGTGATCGGGAGCCATTGGCGCGCTCCGGCGATCCTTGCCAGCTTCAGTGTCGTGTATATAAGATCACGTGTAAGCACCGCACACATTCAGCTCAATCGCAACATGCTATAAACCATCAAATGTACAGTAATTATTGGGAGAACGAAGCATAATTTTAATAAAAAGTTATTTAAAATGGTATTTTTTGTACAAGCGGTTTCCAATATTCTGACATTTTAAGATGGAACTAATCCTTTGCAGATTGGAACATAACTTTGGCTTCTAATACATTTATTCTTTTGGTTTACAGGGTTGTCTGGGACATGGAGCTCTTCCTCTAGGGCACTTCTGCAGATTGATCCCAGGTCCGGTGCCGCTGTAGCCAGAGAACCTGGACATGTTACTGTGTATTATGAAATTCCTGGGCTGCTGAAAACCTACCGAGAGGTAATGGACTTTATAATGAGCTTTGATCAACAGACACAATCAACAAAAAGCACAGTCTGTACGCAGCGTTAGAAGCTATCGAAAACAATCTGGGGCTAGACTCCATCTTCCCTAAGTCCCCTCCTCTACTTTTCCAATTTATTTGTTACTGCATGTCTCGCACCCCCTGGCTAGGTTCCCTAAAATGTGCCTTCTATAAAGATAATCAGTAGTGATGAGCGAACGTGCTGGGATAAGGTGTTATCTGAGCATGCTCGGGTGCTAACCAAGTGTCTTCGGCATGCACGAGAAAAATATTCGAGTCCCTACGGCTGCATGTCTCACGGCTGTTCGACAGCCACAACGCATGCAGAGATTACCTCACAAACAAGAAAATGCTGCATGTGTTACGGCTGTCAGACAGTTGCGAGACATCCGCGGGGACTCAAACATATTCTTTGAGTATGCCGAAAACGCTCTGTTAGGTCCCGTTTTGTTTGTTTTAGTAAAACTTTGTATTCCCCACTAATTAACATTTCTGGAAGAATTTTTTCTCTTCCAATATCTGGCAGCACTATTTCTCTGAAATGCTTCCTGAATGTGTATTTTAATAAAAGGGGGGGTGTCCATAACTTTTTATACTGCTGTGGCAAAAAATATCAACTTTTTGACGAACAAGCGATAGTTGGAATAAAGATGCGCCAAAGTTATTATCTAGCAAGAGGCACCGTGATTCCTTAGACAATTTTACAACTGATCTAGGTCTCATTTTCCTAATAGTTGGACACGATTGGTAAAACTGGCCTAAAGTTCTAAGAAAATATGATCAGGAATTATTTAATGGGGAATACAAGTGTTTACTAGAACGGACATGTCAGGAGAGCGTCACAGATCCTCGTTAGAGAAAGGTTCCTAGTGGAATTTCCTTTCACAATCCCAGCTGTTATCGGTTAAAAATACTTTGTGCAGAGTCCAGCGAGATCTGCAAAATTCTTACTGGATTTTCTTACAAGATTCTGACCAAATTTGTAGTAATCGGATGCGATGCAGAGTAGATTGTCTCAATAAACTCACAATCTCTTTTCTGCCTATTTATCTCCCTGCTCCCCCATACATACGAGTGCTCTTCTGAGCGTTCGTGTATTTTCGGTGGGGAGAGGGTAGAAAGCACCTGGCGGGCACCTCCAGCAGTGGCCACAAAAGGCTCAGCAGTGGAAGTTTTAACTCCCTGACCCCTCTCTCCCTCAATGCAGTCTGTCAGGGTAGAGGTGGAGGCCCCCCATACACATCAGATGGTCTACTGGTTCTGCATAAATTAGGGGGTTTGCACCGACTCAAGCTATATAACCCAAAGTCTCTGTGTTCTCAGTGAACATTATGAGAAAAGGACTTTACAGTGAGCGACAAAAAATGTATTTGCTGAAGTATGCTTTTACCATACCGGTTTGATTTTTGGATCCATTAGAAACCAAATGAAATGTCTTATACAGCAGCTTTTAAATGATCATATTATCAAAACCACAATTCAGACTAACTTAGTACAAAGTGGTGATCTTTGATCTCGGTTTGTGCTTTTGTGGCCGGCACTACTAACTAGCAAGGGAAAATATCCTTCATGTGGGTGATCATTTGTACTGTATGATGTGGGGCAGCATGATGGCTCAGTGATTAGCACTGTATTCATGGACCGCTGGGATCCTGGCTTCAAATCCCACCAAGGAGAATGTCTGCAAGAAGATTGTATGATTTACCTGTGGCTTTCAAGCCTTGATCATGGTCTGCACAATTTAGTTGGCGAAACCTGAGGATCTCAGAATTGCGGCTTCAACAGTTCAAATTGAGCAGCTGAGAAGTGGAAGAGGAGACCTTGGGAGAGAAGGTCTGGATGGCCCAGGAGCCTCCACAGAATGTCTACTGGAAAGTTGTCCTCTTATGTGTACCCTGATCTTTTTCTAGGCCAGTCTGGGGCCCCGAGGATGACAGGAATACATTTTGACCTGATCTTCTTGAGTCCTAAGTAGCAGAGTTAAATGTGAGAATGGATAAGGAAGGGAAAAGTGAGACCAGGCAATTGCCAGGGCGTCGGATGGAACTGCAAGAAGACCCACAAGCTCTGGACACGAACCAGGACACCTTGTGGTTGTGCGTGGATGCCATCAGGTCATGGTCTGGAGTGTCCCAGTGTAGACAGATGTGATCAAAGACAGTCTGAGGCAGGGGCCACTCTCCCTCGGATGGACCTTTTGAGACTTAAGACTTCTGTGTTGGTTGGAATTTTTTGTGCTGCCCAGTCGAGAATCGGAGAGACCTCTGAAGTTGACCACAAGTTCCTCCTTGGTAATTGATGTAAGCCACGTCGGTGGCATTGTCAGATTGGGAGACCCAAAAGCTAAACCTACCAATGCAATAGTGCAAGACGAATTGCCCCAAATTCTAGGATGTTGGTCTCGAGGAACACTTTGTGGCTCTTCCACCAACCCTGCAATGTCAACTTCCGGAAGACTGCTCTCCAACAGAGTAGGTTGCTGTCCATCGTCATCATCTGCCAGTGAATAGGGAGGAAGGAACAACTGAGAGAAACAAGGGGTGCGTCCTGCCACCATAACAGAGACTGTCTGACCTGGTGGGAAAGACAAATTGAACGATCCATGGAGTTGACAGACTTTTCCTAGATAGAAAGTGGTACCAGCTGCAGTGGTATGATGTGGAATTGGGAAGGTCCATATAATGCTGCAGGGGAAGAAAATGGCGCTTCACAGAAAGGAGGAGGGAGCGGAGACACTGCAGGGTGGGAGAATTACAGAAATGTCTGGCTGAGGAGAAAGGGGGCATGGCCTACTGGCTCGACTAGGCCACAACTGAAGCCAGGGGCTAAATTTGAATCCTGACCCCAGGTGAGGCTTCAGAAGGCTGTGAAGGAGCCTCAGGAAGGAGAAGAGAGACGGAATGAATAAAAGGATAGGAAGAAAGATTGAAAAAAGGTAAAACGTCGCTGGACGTTGAAGAAAATTAATAAGGAAAAATAAAAAATAGACTTTTTGCAGAAACTGGTTTGGAGCTCCAGACTCATGTCTACCTCCTAGTGACACTAAGGCTACTTTCACACTAGCGTCGGGAACAACCCGTCGCCGTGCGTCGGGCCGACGTTCCCGACGCTAGCGTGGTCTCCGCCGCACAACGGGGGCAGCGGATGCATTTTTCCCACGCATCCGCTGCCCCATTGTGAGGTGCGGGGAAGTGCGGGGAGGTGGGGGCGGAGTTCCGGCTGCGCATGCGCGGTCGGAAAAAGCGGACCGTCGGGAGCAAAAAACGTTACATGTAACGTTTTTTTCTCCCGACGGTCCGCTACCACACGCCCAAGCGTCGCAAAACGGACGCACCGTTTGGCAATGCGTCGCAAATGCGTCGCTAATGTTAGTCTATGACGAAAAAACGTATCCAGCAAGAACTTTTGCTGGATGCGTAGTTTCGGCAAAACGACGCATTTGCGACGTATTGCAGTTAACGCTAGTGTGAAAGTAGCCTTAGCTAAACTGAAGAGCTTGGTTGCCAGTACGTGGGTGTAGCCTGTTGGGGAGGAGCTTTTTTTTTCTTAGTTGTAATTCTCAGTATCAGCCTCTTGGCGGCACCAGCGTACACCCATGGTCTCCTGTGTTCCCCAATGAAACGACAGAGAAAATATTTTATCCAATACTGAATTGTTTTCACAGCATGGAAAACATTACTCTGCACAGCCTTCATGCATATCATGGCAATACTTTTAGTCTATCGAATATGCAAATATATATATATTTTTGTACATTACAGGTGTTAATCCGCTCACCGCAGAGAACACGAGTTGTGGATGCAAATGGAGAGAAAATCAATTTGCAGTCTGCAAATGTTCATAAATTCCTTGTTGATATTGGGGAAAATGGCAACAACTTGAAAGGTAACTCTAACACATGGCTCTCTTACAATTTTTTGCATGAACATCCTGGGAGCAGGGAGCGCAAACAATATTACAAAATGTGTTTTCTCAGTCAGTCCGTAATTTTTCCAATGAACATTATTCTTGCCTGTTGTTGTTTTTGTTTCTTTGTTTTTTTTATATATATATTTAAAAGCATTATTTTATATTTTGCGCCCAGTAATGGTAGAACAGTTTACATTACAATATTCCACTCTTTCCGCTTTTATTTTCATTTGCACAGTTTCCTTTCTATTGCATATGTGACACCCAAGAATGTCCTAGGATGCTGCAGTATTCTGCGCAATATTTTCCCCCTTCCCTAAATTGATACCAGTTTAAAAATTGCCCCCTCAAAGTAATCAAAACATGAGCCCCCGCCTGCTGTTAACCATTTAGTTGCTGGTGTTTTATATTGACAGCAGCATATAATGGGATAAACAGCCATGATCGGTGCTAACATCGATCGTTGCCAATGAAGCAGGATTTCATCTATAAAATAAAACTGGCGCCCTCTGCATTTTCACCCGTAGTGGAGCATTATTGTCTCTTTCCTTACGTTATTTTCATTGTTGAAGAATTTGGATTACGGCAACAGTGCAGCCCACCTAACTTTTTATTATCCAACTGGATCCACGCATGTGTGAATGCGGCATTAGACCGTATTGGTAAATGGGCCCCAATGTTTTTTCCATATCATCTTTTATGTTCTGGTGTGAAAAGATTTATACTTTGATTAATTTTTCACACTATTTGTTACATTGAAAGACGATATATTTTGCTTGGCAATTATCAGTACCTCGGCAAGTTATGCCGGAAGTAATATTTGGCATGAGGTGGTAATTTGATATGTGTTCTTGTTTCCATAAAGTTCCAGTGCTTTATAAGGTAGCGCCAAACACAGTATGTTCCTGCCTAATATGCCAAAGAGAATTCAGGGGGATCGAGTGTTCCATCCAATCTTGGGTGTGCAGATTCTTCAGACCATTCCCGTGTAAGCCAGGATTACTCTGTGCCGTAGCGTCTTGGAGCCATTTGTCTGTATGAAGTCTAGCTCGGCCACACAAGGGCTAATACTTCTCTTTCTGGCATCGTCTATATTTGTATGACGGCAGATCAAGTGAATGTTCCTGTAAAACGCCATATAATGCACTGAAACCCCAGAGCTTTTCCATAATAACTGTAAGTGCGGGATGTATTTGCTCTATGAAGGATTACTCCTCTGCGTTCGTGAAAGAATTGTATGGACTCAAGTGTATTGAAAGTGTCCGTTTTAATGTTTGCTAAGTTTTTTAATTCCTGACTATAAAGGCACAGAGAGGCGCATTGGTGACGACAATGATGACATTCATGGAGTCTCCTTAGATTAAAGAAGTAGTTGTGTTTCTAGATGGCAACTAGTGATTATGGTTCATCCACTTCATTGCGATTACTCGGCTTGGTCTCCTGAGAGCCCATCAGAACCACTTAAATTCTCTATTTATGTAAATGCCTCCATTATGCAGTAACACTTTATAAAATAACACTCGTGCGAGAGCCCCCCCAAAGCTGCATGTACATAGAGCAATTATACAAGCCTACAACAAGTTTATTGTTTAGTGGTTTATTACCACTTCTGTCTTCTCGTATGACGGCATTGAGCAAATAGAAGAATTGGCTCTGCTGATGCTTCTGTAGGACCCCCAATCACATAATTGGGCTCAGGTGTGTTACAGCCTTTAGGGTTCTTTTTTTATTGGGGTGGGGGTGGGATGGTGGTTGATGGTGCCTAAATAATAAGAGATGTACAAATAAATTTGCCCGACCCTGGTCCAGCGGTCACATCAGTATTTCGTAGCAGTGGAAGTAAAATACTGTGGACTTGAGCGCTGGAACAATGGTAAGATTAGAAACTTTTTATCCAGGCTATGCATTTCGGGGCCGATTTAGCTCCTTCATCAGGTGCAGTCCTCATGAAGTCCGGGGTATTTTTCCTCCACTGCTATATCCGAGTCCTCGAACCTGATAACCTGGGTCTTCGCGGACGCAGCTGCAGCCTTTGGAGGGAGACGGTCCGTGCCATTGTCCGTATTTTGCCTTCTCACCCAACCCGAGCAGGTGAGTGTAACAACTCGCAAGTCTCCTCCTTCTTTCATTTGGTTGATTGCACTAGGAGCACTTGTTCTTCTCTCTTGCATAGCCACCATGGACTGCCTCTTACAGGCTAGGCAAAGCCTACAAATCAGAAGAGGTCTCCCACTTGGAATCCTACAAACTTATTTTCTCATTTTTTAGTAAATAAACTTGGACACAACGCATTGTAAAAAGCTGCCCCCCGGGCCACGAGTACTATCCCCCCGGGGCCAGGAGTGCTATCCCCCCCCAGCCACGAGTGCAGCCATCTCTGCACCCACTGTGGGTACTAAGTAGTGCGAGAAAACTTTTACAATTCTGAGGACAACGTAATGGGACATGTGGGTGGTAAAATAAATGACTGACTGCCCCCCTCACCCATCCTCCGATACGTTCTTCAGTAGAACATCAAATTGGTTGTACTTATTATTACTTGTCTTCTCCGCTACAATTATGTAAAAAGCTACTACTACCTCGTAGAAGGATTTTTATTTTTTTTTACTTGATGGCTGTATTCCCGTCTGGCTTATCTTGTCGGATCATTTCATTGCCTACAAGTCTGAGCTAGAAAATGAGCTGGGCTTGTCATTGTTTAGATGGCTAATAAGGCGTCTGAAGCGGCGATGATAACCATTCTTGTGATGTCTATTAGAAAACAAAATAGATGGGTTTTTTCTGTATTATATCCACAAAGGACTTCACTGTCTGACATGCCGGTATATCCAAAGAAAACGCTTATGTTCTGGTAGCTGAGAATAAAATATGGCTTGTATTTCTCCTGACTTGCTGCATTGGAGACTTTTCAATGGTTATAAAAGTTTTATTTCTCTGGTATTTTTTTTTTTAATATAATCCAGAACTTTAATATCAATTTATATGTCTTACCCTGAAAAATAAGGTGTACAGTATACAACTCCAGATCACGAGGTACAGGCAGCAGATGGGCCACTGGGCAATAATGTACGTTGTTTGCTTGAAGATCATATATTGTAAGACAGATGCACCTCCAACATGTCTGTCTGATTTTCTAACATTACTGATTTTTAGTAACTTCTTGTATGTCTCATACAGAAAGTCAAAGTCTCTTTCTAGACGTTTAGACAGCAGGATGTAATTTTCTAGATAATATAAGTAGTTTATATACAAATTACTATTGTCTTTCCTCCAAAAATTCACTTCAAACTGCCGGCCACTAGGAGTCTCCATAATGTCTTTGCTGTCCCCTGCCTGTTGTAAAGTGTAATCAGTCTGATAGCAGCAGAGATACGGAAGAGTTGTAGGAAGTGGTGGTGGTCGGTCTATGTCTCTCTGCTTCTCTTGTCCAGCTACATAAAAGCAGAACTTGAGAGGTGATATTTCAGTTCAGCACAGACGTAATGCATGCTGACAAGTTGGGGAAAAGAAGTTCCAGCACACATTATACTAACAGAATGCTGAAGAGGAGAAACCATTAACTAAAAAAATAACTAAAAAGGCGTTGATAAAAAGTTACTGAGCATAAGACTCGGAAATGTTTCTGGAAAAATTACACTGCTTTTAACTAGTTGTGGGGCAAAGCAGGCTGTCCATCACCGTGCCGGGGAGCCATATCAGCCGCGCTCACAGTATTATTATTTCTTATGCATTGTTTATATAGCACTATGATATTGTACAGCGCTTTACAGACATTATCATCGCTGTCTTCACTGAGGCTCATAATCTAGATCCCCTATCAGTATGTCTTTGGAATGTGGGAGGAAACTCACACAAACACGGGTAGGACATACAAACTCCTTGCAGATGTTGTTCTTGGTGGGATTTGAACCCAGGACCCCAGTGCTGCAAAGTATCGATGCTAACCACTGAGCCACCATGCTGCCCTATGTCATAGTGATCAGTGACGGTAACCGCTGTGTGCACCACCCCGATGACTGGAAACGAGCGGCTTCAGGAAGAATATCATGTGATATTTCTCCCTTTTGTGGATGTGACGGGTTCCCTTTAACCCCTTCATGACCTAGCCTATTTTGACCTTAATGACCTGGCCGTTTTTTGCAATTCTGACCAGTGTCCCTTTATGAGGTAATAACACAGGAACGCTTCAACGGATCCTAGCGATTCTGAGGTTGTTTTTTCGTGACATATTGGGCTTCATGTTAGTGGTAAATTTAGGTCTATAATTTCTGCGTTTATTTGTGAAAAAAACGGAAATTTGGCAAAAATTTAGAAATTTCGCAATTTTCACATTTTTAATTTTTATTCTGTTAAACCAGAGAGTTATGTGACTCAAAATAGTTAATAAATAACATTTCCCACATGTCTACTTTACATCAGCACAGTTTTGGAAAAAAAAAAATTTTTTGCTAGGAAGTTGTAAGGGTTAAAATTTGACCAGTGATTTCTCATTTTTACAACAAAATTTACAAAACCATTTTTTTTAGGGACCACCTCACATCTGAAGTCAGTTTGAGGGTTCTATATGGCTGAAAATACCCAAAAGTGACACCATTCTAAAAACTGCACCCCTCAAGGTGCTCAAAACCACATTCAAGAAGTTTATTAACCCTTCAGGTGTTTCACAGCAGCAGAAGCAACATGGAAGTAAAAAATGAACATTTAACTTTTTAGTCACAAAAATGATCTTTTGGCAACAATTTTTTTTATTTTCCCAAGGGTAAAAGGAGAAACTGGACCATGAACATTGTTGTCCAATTTGTCCTGAGTACGCTGATACCTCATATGTGGGGGTAAACCACTGTTTGGGCACACGGCAGGGCTCGGAAGGGAAGGAGCGCCATTTGACTTTTTGAATGAAAAATTGGCTCCAATCTTTAGCGGACACCATGTCGCGTTTGGAGAGCCCCCGTGTGCCTAAACATTGGAGCTCCCCCACAAGTGACCCCATTTTGGAAACTAGACCCCCCAAGGAATTTATCTAGATGCATAGTGAGCTCTTTAAACCCTCAGGTGCTAAACAAATTGATCCGTAAAAATGAAAAAGTACTTTTTTTTTCACAAAAAAATTATTTTAGCCTCAATTTTTTCATTTTCACATGGGCAACAGGATAAAATGGATCCTAAAATTTGTTGGGCAATTTCTCCCGAGTACACCGATACCTCACATGTGGGGGTAAACCACTGTTTGGGCGCACGGCAAGGCTCGGAAGGGAAGGCGCGCCATTTGACTTTTTGAATGGAAAATTAGCTCCAATCGTTAGCGGACACCATGTCGCGTTTGGAGAGCCCCTGTGTGCCTAAACATTGGAGCTCCCCCACAAGTGACCCCATTTTGGAAACTAGACCCCCCAAGGAACTTATCTAGATGCATAGTGAGCACTTTAAACCCCCAGGTGCTTCACAGAAGTTTATAACGCAGAGCCGTGAAAATAAAAAATAATTTTTCTTTCCTCAAAAATTATTTTTTTTAGCCCTGAATTTTTTATTTTCCCAAGGGTAACAGGAGAAATTGGACCCCAAATGTTGTTGTCCAGTTTGTCCTGAGTACGCTGATACCCCATATGTGGGGGTAAACCACTGTTTAGGGGCACGGCAGGGCTCGGAAGGGAAGGCACGCCATTTGGCTTTTTGAATGGAAAATTAGCTCCAATCATTAGCGGACACCATGTCGCGTTTGGAGAGCCCCTGTGTGCCTAATCATTGGAGCTTCCCCCCCCCCCCACAAGTGACCCCATTTTGGAAACTAGACCCTCAAAGGAACTTATCTAGATGTGTGGTGAGCACTTTGAACCCCCAAGTGCTTCACAAAAGTTTATAACGCAGAGACGTGAAAATAAAAAATCATTTTTCTTTCCTCAAAAATAATTTTTTAGCCCGCAATTTTTTATTTTCCCAAGGGTTACAGGAGAAATTGGACCCCAAAAGCTGTTGTCCAGTTTCTCCTGAGTACGCTGGTACCCCATATGTGGGGGTAAACCACTGTTTGGGCACAGTTCGAGGCTCGGAAGGGAGAGAGCACCATTTGACTTTTTCAACGCAAGATTGGCTGGAATCAATGGCGCCATGTCGCGTTTGAAGACCCCCTGATGTGCCTAAACAGTGGAAACCCCTCAATTCTAACTCCAACACTCCCCTAACCCTAATCCCAACCCTAACCCCAACACACCCCTAACCCTAATCTTGGCCTTAGGGTTAGGGTTGGAATTAGGGTTATGTGCCCACGTTGCGGATTTGTGTGCGGATTTTTCCGCATCATTTTTGAAAAATCTGCAGGTAAAATGCACTGCGCTTTACCTGCAGATTTACCGCGGATTTCCAGTGTTTTTTGTGTGGATTTCACCTGCAGATTCCTATTATGAAGCAGGTGTAAAACGCTGCGGAATCCGCACAAAGAATTGACATGCTGCGGAAAATACAATGCAGCGTTTCCGCGCTGTATTTTCTGCACCATGGGCACAGCGGATTTGGTTTTACATAGGTTTACGTGGTACTGTAAACGTGATGGAAAACTGCTACAAATCCGCAGCGCCCAATCCGCAGTGGATCCGCAGCCAAATCCGCACCGTGTGCACATAGCCTAATTCCAACCCTAGCCCTAATTCTATCCCGAAGTGCAACCCTATCCCGAAGTGCAACCCTATCCCGAAGTGCAACCCTATCCCGAAGTGCAACCCTATCCCGAAGTGCAACCCAAAAATAAATATATTTTCTGTATTTTATTATTGTCCCTACCTATGGGGGTGATAAAGGGGGGGTTTATTTACAATTTTTTAGGTTCTATCACAGCGACCAAAATGTACAGGGAACGAATCTGCCGGCCGGCAGATTTGGCGGGCGCACTGCGCAAGCGCCCGCCATTTTCCAAGATGGAGGCGCCCATGCGAGAAGACCGAGGACACCGGGACTAGGTAAGTATGGGGGGGTGCGATCGGACAGCGGAGGGGAGAGGAAGGCGCATAGGACAGGACGGAGGGGTAGGGAACAATGACAGCGGCTGCTGATCGCCGCCGTCAGTCGGTGGGGGGGCCAGATCGGGGTCTCCAGCCATGGCCGATGCTATTGCAGCATCGGCCATGGCTGGATTGTAATCTTTCACCAATTTTCATAGGTGAAATATTACAGATTGCTATGATTGGCTGTTTCACTTTCAACAGCCAATCAGAGCGATCGTAGCCACGGGGGGGCGAAGCCACCCCCCCTGGGCTGCAGGACCCCTGTCCCTGCATGTCGGGTGAAATTGGAGTTAACCCTTTCACCCGGCCTGCAGGGACGTGATCCCTCCATGACGCATATGCTGCGTCACAGGTCGGATTGGAACAGGTTTTCATGACGCATACGCTGCGTCAAAGGTCGGGAAGGAGTTAAAGGTGATATCCGGGACATGATGGCCCATCTTTTGGATGGGTCATCATTGTTTGGCGGTGGCTGGAATCAATGGGTCATCGATGTCTGGTGGGGCTGTGACACCCAGCACCCTCACTGATCAACTGTTCCTGGTCTCAGTTGTGGCCGGAATTGCTCAGTTACAGTGCTCTTATGTTGTAGTGCGGCTGGAGACCGCCTTTCTCAGTTTGCTTTATCTATTGACATTTTTTTGGCCTCCAACACCTTGTAAAAAAAAAAAAAAGAAAAAAAAACAAACATAAACCTATAACATGTATATACATAACATGTTTCCTACGTTATATGTGAAAGGACATCGCCCTCAGTGTAAAATAAGCAGAAGGCCGGTCTGATGTCTGCTTTACAGAGATCCAGCAGTGAGATCTCCTAATTACCCTTTTGTCCCGTCTGTTCCCCAGAGTTCAACATTATCTCTAAGATCTATAATAAAATAAATACATCAATTAACACCAGTTTAATAAAGCTATCCAGAGCAACTCGGCAACAACTGATTTTCTGTTGTTTTTCTGTTTTGTTGATGGTTTTGGTTTATTAGTATTTGCAGATTTAAAATTTCTTTTTTTTTTTAATCACTTTAAGGGGATTGTTCTTCCGTCCAGATTGAAGCAATTCAGGATCTTCACCCAGAAAACCTCATCCATTGTCATCTGCATTTTAAAAATCAGAATCCAGATGTTTCACCTCCTGAAATATTTTCTATTAAAACTGGATTTGATGTAGAGACAGGTACGATGATTGTCATAGATTTTGGTGTTTTTTAATTATTTTGTGTGGCTGTGGAATTGGACTTTTTCCACTTCTGGAAAGTTATCTCAATGGAGCATTTCCATTTTGAAATGTGGCAAAATTTTATTTAAAATTTTTAACTTTTGTGAAGGTGAAGACTAAAATTCAACATTTTATAGGGATCCTGTCACTCAGATCATGTCGCCCAAACCATGGATCAGAGCACGACTGCAGGCAGATATGTTTTTCTTGGAAACGCCGCAGCGTTTGACAAAATATGGTTTGAAGAGACCTGACTAGTTTTCTGATTTTCCCTTGCACCAATCTAGTTGAATGACAGGTGATGAGCGAATGTTCTGGGTTTCTTGTGGTAACCGAGTGTCTTCGGCGGCTCGAATAATATGTTCGGGTCCCTCCGGCTGCATGTCTCGCGGCTGCTCGACAGCTTGTACCTGTTGAGGTTTGGGCACCATGAATTGAGTGACCGGTCCATTTTTAAGGTTTATTGAAAAGATCATGCAACTAATTACTCTAAAAATGTACAAAAAGAAAAACATTTATTGAATTTGCGCCAATTCATCAAAAATTACACCCATTTTGGTGAATTTGGTTCAAAATTTAAGATTGTGACAAAAAGAAAAAAAATCTTAGAAAACATCAGATAATGAATGGATAAGGATGAGTGAGAGAATGGATCTTGATTTTGTTGCGAGATTTTAGTAAAATTAAGGTCCACTAACTTTCTGTGGAGTTCGGTCGGGGTATGAATGTGTGCAACATTTTTTTTTTTTTCTTTTTTTCCCCCCACGTTTTTACTGCTAGGTCCTGGTTATGTTTGAAGCAGGTTTAAGCTTTTCCAACATCCTGATTTTAATTTGCCTTTATTCTTCATTAATACACTTTGTACAGCTTATTTGGAAAGCCGCTGTGCTAAGTGCTATGCCTCGCGTCTGTCACTTATGCTGCTAATTCTTTGCTGTCATTACTGCCTCCTCTGAGCCGAACGAGCCGACTCCTCACCATTATCTTATCTATCCGATATCTAGGTCACTACACCTGTTCCCTCTCAAGACAGCAGCTTTCGGAGAGCCAGCTAAAACATCTCAGCATGGGGGACACGTCTCTTACCGTAACGGCAGCCATTCTTGGGAATCACGTCTACAGAGAGCAGATCAGTGCGCTGGCGTCTGTTTATCCCGGCTTTTATGCCAATCAGAAGGAAATAGTTTTAAGCAATCATTATACAACGGCCGACATTAAGATATTTGGAGCCGCCGAAGTTCTGAACAATCTGGAGGTGAGCGCTCCAATGCTAATCATCCTTCACACGTCGTAACGAAGCGGGAACCTGCCCAAATGTTCTGGTTCCTCGATGCCGATCATATCGCCATCTTCAAAACCCAAAAGTCTTATCTCAACCCCCTTCCAGGGTCTTTAAGATTTCAGTAAGATCTTGTAAGGCAAGCTGTTGAGTTATTGCACAGAAAAATCAGATGTGCACAGTTTTTCTTCTTTTTTCTCGTGCTTCTCTCTGCGGGCAAACAACACTGACAAGTTTTACATCAATTTAATATTGCGCAGGCTGGTTTATTTTAAGGCAATAAAAAAAACTTTTTTTTTTTTCATATTTTTTTTTTATTCCTTTTCCTGCCATGATATGTATGCTGGTTACTAAGCATGGCAGTAAAGGGACCGACTCTTAGATTGAAGCCGGCTCAGTTCTTGCTTGATCGTGGCTGTTTCTCTTATTCTAAAATCCCAGGAGATGACAGACGACTGCTAGGGGTTCCTGAGGCCGGACCCATGTCCATCAAATAAACGCAGGGTCGGCTTTAATCTAAACAGGGCATGCTTCGGTGAGACATGATGCGGCTGTTCCAGCATTTCTTTTGCAGCCACTCCTGCAGGGGAATTGTAGTATTATATTGAGGCCATTAAAATGAGTGGCCGGTTTTGTAATCCATGGAATAGAGCTAGTAGTGAGGGCCCATTCATGGGGGGTGGGAGATGCTTATTTAGCATTTTAAATAGTCACACTCATTTCAATTAACTTTGCATAAATTAATAAGATATAATACCAAATGTTTTATTATCAGGGAAATATTTTTATTTTAACACTTATAAGTCACTGCTTCCACCAGCCTCCTGAACCCACCTCGCCATCCACTCTGGGGGGGGGGGGGGGGGGGGGGGGCAGGGGGTTTACAGGCACAGTGAGGTATCCGGCTTAGACCTCTTATTAGATATTATGGATTAAGGAAGGGTGAAAAGTATTTAGCATTGGTGAGATACAGGAAGCTGCAGCTTCAATCGACTCTGACCTAACTCCAGTGCTGGATTCACATCCACACAACTGCAGCTTCAATCATCTTTTATCAAACGCCAGTTCTGGATTCACAGCCACACAGCTCAGTGGTGCTGTATAATGTGCCGCATAGAGAAATAAAAGCAGGAATCCCCCCCTGTGTGCTCTTTTTAGAAGACAAGTTAGGAGCAAGATTTCACCCACTCGTTCACGGGAAACTGCGAGGCAGGGGCTCGTTCTGTCTGAGAAAACATCGGACAGCACATTGACCAATGTAATTTAATACATCTGATCAAATTACAGTTATCACACGGACTGAGTGCCTACGCTGGAAAAAAAAAATGGCAGCATGCATTAGTCTCTTCCGTGTACTGGATGCGATTCGCCTATACAAGTCAAAGGTTGCACAGAAAAGAAAATCTGCTCCATACGGATCATCTGTGTAGCATTTGATTTTTACTGATACTATTTGATCATGTATATTTTAAAATGTTGATGTATAAAAACGGATGGGCACGGAGGAAAATCGTATGAAATTTCTGGATGGAAATTGAGCGATTTTTGATACTCTTGTTTGAACCCGGCCATAGACACAGCCCCTCCAGAGGGGAGAATTCGTGAAAAATGCAGGATGCAAGTAATACAGTCACACGTTTATCTTTATATTTTCTTAATAGCCTTCCTGGGCAGCATACATTTTATCATATATTAAAAAAAAAAAAAAATGGCTGCATATAATGAAGACTTGGTCTTCATTACTCGGGCTATAATGTAGTACGTTCTACAGAATAAAATCTGTCTAAACTTGTGTGATCTCTTCCGCTCTTCCGACAGGTGAAGGTTGGGTCCCCGGTGGTGACTGTGTATCGGAAAGAGAAGTCCTCTGGAGTTCCCAGCTTTGTTACATATGAAGTTGGCATTACTGATCTGCAGGCTTTAAATCGAGGATCATTGTCCACATCGCTTTCTGTTTCCAGCTACATGTCAGACCAAACCATAGATGTTCCCATCAGACTTATGGCAGCTACAGGCCCACTTAATGGTGTGTATGTGTGTAGCTTTTACCATTGAGGTGATCGGGGAATGTAGTGGTGCCTTTAGCTTTTCATGGCCGGCCCCACAGGTTCTGTCCCCGCCGCCTTGTACTCTAAAACGAGACGTCATCAGGGGCGCATCACAGCTGTCACCGCACCTGAACAAATAGTCATCAAGGGTCAGCGCTGCGGTCACTTACCCTGCTTCTATCACCATCCCTGATGACGTCTCAATTCGGTGACCAAGGCGGCAGGGACAGATGCTATATGGCACTGGAGACTGAAGATGTGGGGCGGTGGAGAGTGAAATGGTGGTGGTGAAAGTAGTTGCAGTCACTTCTCTCTAACTCCATTACCACAAGTGATTCTGGACTTCATCTTGGGTGATAGAAGCTGTGGGGAAGTGACTTCAGGACCATTCTCCTGGGACAACTTGTTTGACACTCGCCTCTAATGAAACTTCACATTACAGAAAATAAAGTGAAAAAAAAGAAGGTTATAGGGAATAGCGGGACGGAGAATGGTGGGAGATTTTATAATAAAGCAAATTACAAAAGTGCATAGGGGTTAAAAATAGATATTTATAAAGGGCACTAGATGGTGGCCCGATTCTAGCGCATCGGGTATTCTAGAATATGTATAGTAGTATATAGCACAGCCCTTGTAGTATATAACACAGCCCTTGTAGTATATAACACAGCCCACGTAGTATATGACACAGCCCTTGTATATAACACAGCCCACGTAGTAAATAGCACAGCCCTTGTAGTATATAACACAGCCCTTGTAGTATATAACACAGCCCTTGTAGTATATAACACAGCCCTTGTAGTATATAACACAGCCCTTGTAGTCTATAACACAGCCTTTGTAGTCTATAACACAGCCCTTGTAGTCTATAACACAGCCCTTGTAGTCTATAACACAGCCCACGTAGTCTATAACACAGCCCACGTAGTCTATAACACAGCCCACGTAGTCTATAACACAGCCCACGTAGTCTATAACACAGCCCACGTAGTCTATAACACAGCCCACGTAGTCTATAACACAGCCCACGTAGTCTATAACACAGCCCACGTAGTCTATAACACAGCCCACGTAGTCTATAACACAGCCCACGTAGTCTATAACACAGCCCACGTAGTCTATAACACAGCCCACGTAGTCTATAACACAGCCCACGTAGTCTATAACACAGCCCACGTAGTCTATAACACAGCCCACGTAGTCTATAACACAGCCCACGTAGTCTATAACACAGCCCACGTAGTCTATAACACAGCCCACGTAGTCTATAACACAGCCCACGTAGTCTATAACACAGCCCACGTAGTCTATAACACAGCCCACGTAGTCTATAACACAGCCCACGTAGTCTATAACACAGCCCACGTAGTCTATAACACAGCCCACGTAGTCTATAACACAGCCCACGTAGTCTATAACACAGCCCACGTAGTCTATAACACAGCCCACGTAGTCTATAACACAGCCCACGTAGTCTATAACACAGCCCACGTAGTCTATAACACAGCCCACGTAGTCTATAACACAGCCCACGTAGTCTATAACACAGCCCACGTAGTCTATAACACAGCCCACGTAGTCTATAACACAGCCCACGTAGTCTATAACACAGCCCACGTAGTCTATAACACAGCCCACGTAGTCTATAACACAGCCCACGTAGTCTATAACACAGCCCACGTAGTCTATAACACAGCCCACGTAGTCTATAACACAGCCCACGTAGTCTATAACACAGCCCACGTAGTCTATAACACAGCCCACGTAGTCTATAACACAGCCCACGTAGTCTATAACACAGCCCACGTAGTCTATAACACAGCCCACGTAGTCTATAACACAGCCCACGTAGTCTATAACACAGCCCACGTAGTCTATAACACAGCCCACGTAGTCTATAACACAGCCCACGCAGTCTATAACACAGCCCACGCAGTCTATAACACAGCCCACGCAGTCTATAACACAGCCCACGCAGTATAACACAGCCACGTATATTGCCCAGCTACATAGTATATAGCAATGTGGGCACTATATGCGTGGTTAAAAAAGTCTAAAATAACATATACTCACCTTCCGAAGGCCCCTGTGTGCGGTGAATGCGGCAGCTTCCGGTCCCAGGGTTGGTATGAGCACAGGACCTGTGATGACGTCGCGGTCACATGACCGTGACGTCATGGCAGGTCCTTCTCGCATAGCATCCTTGGCACCGGAACCTGCCGCTTGCACTGCCGAGGACAGCCGCGATGTCGGATGGTGAGAATAACCTTTTTTTTATATTATTATTATTATTTGTAACATTAGATCTTTTTACTATTGATGCTGCATACGCAGCATCAATAGTAAAAAGTTGGTCACACAGGGTTAATAGCAGCATTAACGGAGTGCGTTACACCGCGGTCTGTTAACGCTGGCATTAACCCTGTGTGAGCGCTCAGCGCTAACTGCAGGGCAGTAAAGCAGCGGCCATTTCGCTGCCAGACTATGGCCGTCTCTGATTGGTCGTGGCAATAGTCATGGGCGTTTTGCCACGACCAATCAGCGATTGGATTTCCATGACAGACAGAGGCTGCGACCAATGAATATCCGTGACAGACACAGAAAGACGGAAGTGACCCTTAGACAATTATATATATTGATTCTATGTATTGGGCAACCTCTAACTTTGGCAGCCTCCTAATGCCTTATATATGCCCCACATATGTTAGTTTCCAGTGACGAACAGAAGCCTAAATAACGACTTTTCTCTTCCGTGGTGTTCTCTCTTGCAGTGCCTTATACCGGGGAGCAAAGCTTTTACAAGACCTTTATGGACTCTTATCCTGTGTTCTTCTTCACCTTGTTTGCTCTCATAGCCGGGGCAGCCATTGCTATTCTCTGTAAGCACAGACACAATAATACAAGTGTAGTTCAGTCTCTTAACGTCACAATTCGGTAATATTTGTTTTTCCTTTTTCAGTTCTTTCACCAAAGGAGACTGTTAATCACCCGGCGTTTATACCACGTTCTCCTCCTCCTCCATCCGCACCACCGAATAGTAAGTGTTACTACCAACACCGTGCACTTCAGGAAATTTTACTATTGCAACAACTGTATCTCCACTATTGTTTTTTAGACTATTTTGTGGTGGAGATGGGGTTGGCGTTTTCATACCCTTCCTAATACTAGCAACGTTTTTTTAATAAATGGTAGAAACTTTCTAAAAGCTTTTGCCTTTGTTGTCTTTTTAGGCTTTTCTTCGACACCACCAGGGAGTTTTACCAATCACCACAGTCCAAACTGGCCTCAGAGCAACTCCAAGTCTCGGCCACTGTGGAGTCCAGACTACGCTTCCAACTAAAAAAAAAAACGGATTTACCAAAGAGCAGACTTGTTTTGATTTGGGAGCCTTTTGTAGTGCATGTGTCGCGCAGCACGATATGCATTTTCTTTTCTTGTGTTTGATGACTGGAGTTTTGCACACTTTTCTTAATAGATGTGGATTCCTCTGTGCTGCATGGGCTGAGATCCATGCATCTTATGGCATCGTAAACCTTTTCATTTATCGCTATCGGCAGCCAATTTTAATGCCGTCCATTTAATTTAATTGTTCGGTACTTTTTTCGAAGATCCGATTGAATTGTTTGTTTTTATGTGTATCTTACTGCAATTTTAGTTGTAGGATTGAAGGACTGTTTTTATTCCCTTTTTTTTTTTTTTATCTTCTGTTTTTATAATTTCTGCTTTTTCGAACCACTCGCTTTTCCCTTCAGGTAGAAGTTAGAAAGCGTCATGCGTGGCAGCTCTTTCTGTGTAACTCAGGAATATTTTGCACTGATCAGTAATTGTAGCCTTGCAATGTGAGCCTGACCAATTGGAAATTCATAGCTGTGAATGAATCCCGTGCATGTTAGTCTCTATCCACAGAAATGACAAGCTGACTGCACTATACTGTACTGCCAGACCCAGCATTGTCTTTCGGTAGTTAACGTGCATGAGGTGTCACAATCGGATACAGAGTACTCTGTGAGCTTGAGGCATTAATGATAATGAAAAACCACTATCCCCAGGACCATTCTTCTCTTCTGCATGCAAATAGACTGGTTGCTGCCTCCTAGTACACCAATTTTTTTAAATTAATAATAAGAATATTCTTTTAATCCTGCCATTTGCTTTGCTTGGATTAGATCATCATTATACAACTGGACAAATGTGAGCATCAAATCAATGTATCCTGGATGAAAACGAGCAATAATCCGCCATTACCTCTGCACAACGGTCCAAACTGCAAGAATGTAAGGAAGGGATCCATTATAATTCTTGTGGCATTTACACCTATTTTGTAAAGATAGTACTAAGCGAGTCGGGTTGGTTACTTAAAATTCACACCCAAACTGTGAACTCCCCCAATGGGAAAACTCTCCTAAAAGAGCCAGTAAGTCTAGGTTCACACTTCCTGGTTGTCCACTGGTGAAAACATGACGGCGATCACCTCACGAATCAGCCGGTTTCTTGTTCATTGGGTAATTTTTTTTTTATGGTGGAAGAAAATCCTAATTGGTGGCGCATCACCCAGTGTACATGAGCAATGGGCTGCTGACAACCTGACACTGTATGTGGTCAGATCTGTTGTAATTAGCGATCATCGTTCTGCCCCATCATTGGTCACCGGTTTGTGTGATCAGGTCATTTAAAGAGTGCCAAACGTCTTGTGTATAGTCGAATGGCACTAGTTTAAGGGGCATTGACAGGCCAGAATTGTGGTGACTAAATGCTCCTTTATAGAGTATAACGTGGCACTACTGTGAAAGATGCTCAAGTAGGTTACCCAAACCAATGAATAGAAAAATAAAACTTGGCACTCAACTTATGAATTTTTGTTGAAAATGTATTTGCAGTCCATAAAACGTTTCGGTCCAACATGGACCTTCATCAGTCTGCCGACTGCTTGTGACAGCAGGAATTTTATAAGAGTGTAGTAAAATGGCCGTGCATCTGTGCCACCAAGAAAAGTAGCCTGAAGTGGTGCAGAATTGTACCAATTAGAAGAGGGTCAGAAGATCTAGACTAATCGGCTGTTAGGGCAGCGATCCAATGAATGGCAGTGGTGGTCACTGGGTCTGCTCAGTGTAGTAGACGCGGCGTCTACAACATGGAGCAGACCCACTGACCACCACTGCCATTCACTGGATCACTGCCCCCACAGCCGATTACTCTAGATCTTCTGACCCTCTTCTAATAGGTAGAATTCTGCACCACTTCAGGCTACTTTTCTTGGTGGCACAGATGCACGGCCATTTTACTACACTCTTATAAAATTCCTGCTGTCACAAGCAGTCGGCAGACTGATGAAGGTCCATGTTGGACCGAAACGTTTTATGGACTGCAAATACATTTTCAACAAAAATTCATAAGTTGAGTGCCAAGTTTTAAATGTCTTATAGCGATTCCGCTGTGTACACGTTCTAATACAGATCGCCTACATTCCATTATATACCTATATACCTCACCCTTGCTTCTAGATTGGTGACATTTGGAAGAGGATGTAATCCAATCTCCTGAATAATTGCTTTTTTTAATTACTGTGCAACTAACAGTTCTTGGTGGGCAAATCGTGCCACGTTGTTCAATCTAACCATCCCTGGTAAAGTGGCAATATCCCACCGTCCGGTTTAGTACCGGGAGAATATGATTATTTCGTGTTTCAGGTGATAATTGTTCGACTCGATGAAGAATCTTGCAAGAGATTCACAGTTTTCCCTTAATGCAGACTTCCTGTACTACTATTGATTGAATGGGCACAGGGATACCGTGTGTTAAAACGTCTTAAATAATTCAGTCTGCCAGTTTTCAAGATGCTAAAAACTTCATGGCCGATCACTGTTGTACCGGCATCACGTGAGACGGATCACTGTGATGTGTAACGGGAGCGATACAATGTGAAAAATGTCAGTTTTGTTTTCTTTGTCGCAGTCAAGTGCTGAAAACTGATGAAGCTCATACTCAGGGGCCAGCAAAGTGTAGTAAAGTGTTCTCTACTCAAATACCTCAAGCTTTCTTTTTTTTTTTCCCTAAAGATAAACCACGCTGAATGTACGGTACTTATCTGTTTTTGTCTTTTTTTTTTCTTATACTCTAATAGCTCAGAATCATCATTTGTTTTGCTCGCTATCGTTGTGAATGCCGTTTGTGCCTTATTTTTTTACCATGTCAGCTGCATTGCAATTTTCCTTTGTATAATAAACTGTTTCTTAATACTTGTCGTTCGCTGAATTATTACATTTTATATATCTGTGTAACAATTCTTATGATAATACTATGCCTTAAAGCTGCGGTACTGTACATTAGTGTGATTTATTTCTGTTGTGTGCCATAAATCCGGAACCCAAGGCCAAGTTATAAAATAAAGAAAAAGCATAGACTCGCCTCTCGCACCGTTCCAGCAATGTCAGCATTGGGTCTGCCAGGATTCGTGTGGCACGCGAGCACTGCAGCCAGTCGGCAGCCCACCGTTCCAGCAATGTCAGCATTGGGTCTGCCAGGATTCGTGTGGCACGCGAGCACTGCAGCCAGTCGGCAGCCCCTTATGGGCTACACTCCTTGCACTTGTGCCCTTGTTAGTCTTTGGGACTATACACAATTTTTCCAATTTTTTCCTTCGGCTGCGTAATCCAAAAATAACAGCATGCACAATTTTCCTACGAGAGTCGCGTGCTACTAGACTGTTCATGTCTATGGATCCTTGGAAAAAATCAGACCACACTCTGATGACCACCTATAACACATTCTATTAGTCAAATTATAGAAAAAGGTCTGAGTTTTTTTTTTTTTAATATCTTACATAGATTATTAATTAAAATTGAATCAAATCAGAGAAACACAAAAAGCAGGATTGTTGGGGGATAGTAAAAAAATTATATCTGCTCCAAAAAAATGGAATGCCATATGCATTGCTAGTATAGAACTTGTGTATTACACACTATAGAGATTAATTATATAAATTGATATCATGAGTGCATCTAATTATCAAGCGGTCCCATCAGGGGTCCTAATATAATATAAAGATACAACAGGATTGCTCAAACATAGTGCAACAACAAAATTACATATATAGGTCTGTCCAGAAGGAATATACAAGAAAGGAAGCATAAATGTGCACAGTAAAGCAGAGATAAAGTGCAATAGTGCGTAATAAACGAGTAGACTATAGGTGCATATGTATAAATATAACTTAGAGCTGTAGACCCCCACCTGCCGCGTCAACGTGCGTTTCGCCTGTCTTTGTCAGGAGGCGTGACATCAGAATGCAGTCCAATTTTCACACTGACATAATGGAGAAGGTGGAGAAAACTTTTTTTTTTCTCCTCGACCTCCCGAGAAAATCGGATCCCACTCTGATTTTTCGAAATAGAGACAAAAACCGTTGTGTAACCCTTTCCTAAGTATGTTGAGACCAGATAGTATCCTGTCCATGATCTCTCCGTGAAAAACAGACATCTGAATGAGGCCTTTCTCTGATCAGAACATGCAAGTAGTTTATAAGCTAAAACAAAGGGTCGGTCCAAAGCGTGGAAGGAGGCGCATCCTGTTGCTTTTCCATCAAATGTATCTTGTGGAGAACTCTAAAGAAATACTGCAACTTATCAATATACAGCACTGTGCAACAGTTTTAGGCAAGTTTGGAACAAAATTTTGCAAAGTAAGAATGCTTTCTGAAATAGAAGTGTTTAAAAAAATAAACTACGGTAATCTTAAATTGCCAAGATGTAAAGTGAATGAACAAAATGGAATTCTAAATCAATTCAATATTTGATGTGACCACACTTTACTTTCAAAACTTCAGCTCTTCTAGCTACACTTGTAGAAAGTCAGGGATTTTCGTTTGATTATAGTCCGGTGTATGAATAATCAATTATACAAAATGGGTAATCTTCTTTATCATATGTAGGTTGAAACGCAGTCATCAACTTTAAACAGAAACATTGTGTAAGAGGCTTAAAACTGGGTGAGGAACAGCTAAACTCTTACAAAAGTGAGGTTGTGGAAGACCGTTTCATGTCACAGGTTATACACTATGGAAAGTGTGATCACAGCAACAAGACACAAGGTAGTTATACTTCATCAGCAAGGTCTCTCCAAAACAATGATTTCAAAGGAGACTAGTTTCGAGGTGTGCTATTTAAACTCATTTGAAGAAACGCCAAGAAATTGTCAGTGTTGAGGACCATAGTGGTCTGTGAAGGTAACTTAGTGTTGCAGATGAAAGACATCATGCTTCTCTTCCAAATCAGAAGATGTCCTCCAGTGCCATCAGCTCAGATCTGGCAGCGACCAGTTGGACCAGCTACATCAATCTAGTGTTCTGAGAAGTCTAGCCAGAAGTGGACTTTATGGAAGAATTGCAGCAAAAACTATACCTTCAATATGAAAACAAGGAAAAGGCAAACAACTCAACGATACACAAAAACATAGGAACTGGGGTGGACTGATAAGTTTTTCCATATATTTGTCAGTAGCAGAAGGTAGTTTGTTTACTGAAGGGCTGACAAACAGTATAATAATGAATGTGCAGATAGCAGTGAAGCATGGTGGAGGGTCCCTGCAAGTTTGGGACTTCATTTGAAGTTGGAGGTTTGGTCAGGGTCAATTTTGTCTTCAAAGCTGAGAAATACAGATGCGTATCAATCATTCAATAACATCAGGGAGGCGTTTCGCTACAAATTACTTATCCAGAAGGAAAACTACCTCAGACGTATAGCCAATATCCCTAAGAACTATGCTCATCATCTGGAATAACAAAGGCCATGATGATTCATCAAGACTGGCAATTTTTCTCGCCAGACTTAATGATGCTTATGCCGCTTAATGAATCAGAAGTGTCTGACAAGTGGCGTGCCCCATTCCAGAAGTAAGATTTATGGGTAAGGAATGCAACAGTTCAGCATGAATTAGACCTGCTGTGGCGTCATGCCCCCATCCCACCCCAATTCTGCCCATTTTGAAGGAGCTGGGAGAAAACTACATAAAAGCGCCAAAACCATTCGAGTTGCAGAAACCTTTTGCAACTCTTGAAAGCAATTGATGAATATATACAATTCTGGCAAAATTGCTTTGATGAATTGGGGTCAAAGAGTCCTGGAAGTGATGATACGACCCCCACAGAGCCCTGATCTCAACATCAAGTCTATGAAGAGACCGTAGGATTTACACAAATGTCATCCACAGAAGATCTGTGGTTAGTTCTCCAAGATTTTTAGAAGAATCTCCCTGTTCAGTTCCCTCAAAATCTGTGCAAGTGTACCAAGAAGAGCAGATTGTTCATTCTCTTTGCATTTTAATTGGTAAATATAAACTTCTACTTTTTTCAAGCAATTCTTACTTTACCGCTGTATTTCATCACCTGCCTAAAACTTTTTCCCAGTACTATAAGTGGATTACAATATTTTCTAAATTCAAAAACGTGTATAATTTGTAGATCCCAGAGGACGTTTCCACCAGGTTAGGTAGGACTGTTTGCGCCCAGCAGATGTCAGTGCAATAAAACAACTACGTGTAAAAGGGTGAGTGCTTATCTTTGCCTTAGTGGAAAACCTACCGGTAGTAAGTACTTCAAAATGAGATGTGATCTACTGTATATTAGAAGGGGTTGAAAATTATATAAACCCCTCTAAAAGTAATATCTTAATTGTTTATGCCAAAACCGAAGGTGCTGAGAGCCTGATGTATTACTGTGGGTAAAATATTTAGCAGATAACTCATATTTAGCAGATAACTGCAATATGCTAGAATAATATGCAAATTATATCCGCTGTTTGTGTTTTCTGCTAAAAGTATTGGGGGAATTTATTATCAGCAGGCATAAAAATTAGCAAATTATGGCTCAACTGACATTTGCAAATTACGATTTTCGATTCTTTCGAGATTTTTTACTTCTCAAAATGGACAAGAAGAGTTGGAGGGATTCTGCCCAATGTTCTGTTCCACCAAGAGGAAATCTGTTTTAAATTGACCAGAAATGTAAGGACATGTTCAGTATTCGGTCAGTTTTTACATCCCTATTTGTAAGCCAAAACCAGGAGTGGGTGAAAAATACAGAAGTGGTGATATGTTTCTATTATACTTTGCCTCCGATTGTTCCACTCCTGTTTTTTAGACTTATAAATCATGAGATCAGATACTGACCAAATACTGAACGTGGCCTAAAAGTGATATGCTTCGTTCCCACATGTCCTATGGTTATCTCCACTAAAGTCCCATCTCATTGACTGACATTGCTGGATTCACACGTGCCCCTGCTGTTGGCGCATGCACAAAACAGCCTCTCCCTGTGGTATTGGTCTGCTGCCTATAGTGTGCGTATGTAGGATTTCAGCAGTGACCGCCCTATCAATCAATGAAGTTGGGGATGAAGATAACCTGAGAACATGTAGGAGGGAAGCTTCTCCGCCCTCCGTGCACAGAGCACCTTATTAGAATAACTCATGATTTCTGCATAAGGACCCACCCACGGCTGATAGAGGCACATGTCAGCTGTTCAAAACTGCTGACATGTGCCAGGAAAGATTTGGGCTCAGCGCCAGAGCCCTCATCAAAGGGCGAGACACGACATGCGTCATACATACACGGCGCATGTCGTGAAGGGGTTAAGAAAAGGTCTCGTGTAGTAATTATCCCGAAGGTTATTGATTAATGCATGCTCATTGCAGATTGCATTATGGCTGACCAATGTCAATCTTAGAATTAATAATCATTACTTATTTGCTCATGACATGGCTGCTGGGTGGATTTGTGACATACGTGGGGGCAGTGAGGGATTAGTGAATTAATGACCAATTGTCATTATTAAATGTATGGAATGTAGATAATTAAATATGTTGGGTGCAGCGATGAGGCCGAGATGATGCATAGGTTTTATTGGCAGCTGAGTGCTATGTGCCTTTTGAGATCCTAGATACAAGTGAGCATTAGACAGGCCTGTAAGTTATAGCTGACACCGAGCGCGGCTCTCACTACCAGCTAAATTCTTACTGACTGAATGATGTCACTGGTTCAAAGCAAGCAATGTTTGCCTTCATGTAGATCTAAGAGGAGAATTTGTGAAATATTGCTATAGATAATAAAAAATGTATATTATTTGCCATCTACATGGTATTAAAAAACAAAAACAAAGAACCCATAATGAGTTGTGACATTTTGTTATTGCTCGTTCAGACATCCGTTTTGCTCATATGGGTGCGATCTTGGTTTTTCATGGATGGCACTCGTAATGGTGAATGGGGTCATTTACAAGTATAAAACTTTTCAGACCGAGACCCAGAGGTCCGCACAATATTGCGAAGACATGTCCGATTGAATGTCAGAGAAAGGCGGCAATGCAAGTCTATGGGTTTTGGTTCGTGAACAAAATGGGACCTCTCTCGGAAGTCATCTGAGTGCGGTCTAATTTTTGCATCCTGTTACATAGGAGAAGAAGAAAAACTCCATTTTACTTGTAAAAAAAAACTGATGTGTGAATGAGAACTTGCACAGTATGGTGTCAAACGTGTACAACAAAGTCCGGGTCCATCTGATGAGCTCACTGATGGTGGTCACACATGCTCAGTCACAAAGGTATATGTGTAGCAATGATATGTGCCAAGTACATGCATTAAATGTCCAGACCAAGCACGTAATTTCCTGCTCTGGTCCGGCATCCTGGCAGCTGGACCGGGGCAGTGTTCTCTTCCTTGGGGCCTCTTGTGCCTGGTGACATAATGTTATGGCTAGTAAGCTCAAGAAGTGCCCAGCATGCCGGCCAAGGACACCGGGCACACAAGTGAAGACCGTCCTGTTCTAGCTTCCACGGCTGCAGAAATCTTATTGCTCAACCTTATTAAGTCATAATGCAAAAGTCAAGTTCCCTTGCAGATTACAGCTAGAGATGAGCGAATTGATTCACAGGACCTTGGTCTAGCGGACGCATCAGTAGTCTTTGGCTGCGGGACAGGAGAACCTGTGATCTGTCACCTGCCTGCTGGAGTCCACTTTTTCTTTTTGAGGCAAGATGGTGCACTAGGACTATTAATAAGTAAAGGCACAGGGGATGTTAGGAGGCAGTTCACAGGGCTCCCGTCACCTAGACGCAAACTCCTATCCCTCGGATGCGGACCCTGGACCAGGATCCAGTGAATTGTTTCACTAGTGGTCACAGGAGAGGGAGTTACTATGATCAGCTTTATGACTGCAACACTCCTTTACGGGAATCTGTTATTAGATTGATGCTGCCAGAACCACGGACAGCATGATCAGAGACCGGCTGCACAATTTCAGCCCGATATGTTTTACTCTGAAATGTTCCAGCAGGTTTAAAAAGTTGGCCTAAAAGGAAAGATGGGACTAGTCCAATATCATCTCTGGCCATCGTTTCCGCGCACCACTCCAGTCGATAAAAAGGTTTCATAGGAAAAGGCCTGTCATTCAACTGGAGCGGTGTAGCAAGATGTCGACCGGAGGCTGGCTAGCCTCATCTCTTTCCATAGACCCCAGACGGCCCCTCAAACTATTTCCTATGAAAGCCTGCAGAGATTTAGAGGAAGACATGCATGGCTGGAATCACACAGCCAGGCCCTTATTGATGCCGCCGCGCCACTCCAGTTAATAAGAGACCTTTCCCTATGAAACCTGTCAATCAACTGGAGTGGTGCAGTGAGGCGTTGTCCAGGGATGTTATTGGCCTTTTTCTGGAACCATTTCGGCCAGGAGGCTACGGTGATTGCCATACTACAAGAAGTAAAGCAGGTGAGCTGTACCCAGTCCCCAGTACCGCCGTGCATATATGAGTCCATTAGATATTCCAGAATATTAGGAGCGCCCGTGATTTAGCAGTTGGCTTTCTGAATACATCTGATGGATGCTATCTTATATCGTAGAAGCTTCCCTTTAAATCCCCACTGATTCCTTGCTCATCATCATGCCGCCCCAATTACATGGCAGGAGGTCACGTGTAGATGAGTAAATCACTGGGGAGCCATGTGATATGTACATAGTAAGCAGAAAAACGGACACCCAGGAGTCATTAAAATGCTCTCCTCTTAAAATCAAAGTGTGGTTACTCCTACGTCCGCTGGTAATCTGGAGATCTCGTATGACGGAGCGTTACAGAAACTTCCCAGAGGATTCGGAACAGCATTTTCAGATATGCGCTTGTTTTCTGCTTTTACCATTGATGCCAATTTACATTGCAACCTTCCTTTTTCCTACTAATTTTCTTAATCCCTTTTTTATTTGTCAAGTTCCGCAGCGATGTGATACTAATTAGTCGAACAAGAAGAAACTCGTTAAAGGCGTGATCGCATTAATGTTTGATCACTCCGTCTTTAAAGTTTTCTTTTTTGTACTCGCTTCTTGATTTTGATGAGATTTATTCACATTTTTGGTAAAAAAAAAGAAAAACACGTAAGGCTGCAATCACACTTTGTCATTTTTGATGCAATTTTTTATTTTAACCAAAGCCAAGACTGGATTCAAAGAGAGTGAAAAATATAAAGGTTCAATGTCCACTGTGTTTGTGGATAATGTTGGGGCCACAGGCTCAGGAGGTAAACCCTGGCACTGCCATAGTCCGGATGGATGCCGCAGCACCTGTCCAAATTAGGGACCAACAGGAGGAAATAAAAGGTTTAACCCTAATCACAGATGGTGATTCTTTACAGTAAGAGCAATGAGATTATGGAAATCGCTGCCACATCATGGTGTAATGGGTGATTCGCTAAAAAAGATTAAGGAGGCCTGGATAGCTTTCTTGAAAAACATAATATTCCGGGTTATGGGCACTAGATTTTGTAATGAGTAGTTGATGCAGGGGACTAGTCTGTGCCACTTGTGGAGTTGGGATGAAAATTTTCGTCTAATATGGAGCTATTACCATTTGTCCAATTTTTTTTTTTTTTTTTACACTTTAGTTGCTCAATGCAAATTACATGTATCTCACGCCATTAAAAAAAATGATTGAATGAAGTTCTGACTTTTACTTACTGGCGCCACCTGGTGTTCAAAGTGTATAGCAAAGTGCACGTCCAACAAATGAGCTGAGTGACATCTTCAAACACTCTTCCCACAGCCACCTCTTCATAGTGATCCTCTTCTCTGTTCATTACAGGGGAGCCAAAAACGTAATTTTCTGTCCTGCTTGTCAGGAAAAGAGCAGAGCGTCTGCAGTAGTGTGGCGGTGTAATAGAAAAGCCTTCTTCTGCAGAGCAAATAGGAGGCAACTGTATTGTCATCTATAGGGTTAATAGCATTATAAAGGCGCCTGGCTGCTGTTCTGGAAGTGCGGCATCGGGGAGGAAATTAACGGTATTCTTCCTGGCTGCCTCCGGCTTTCAGTCATGCAGGCCTACCTGCACGGCTACTGTCACCACTCAGTACACAATGAAAGAAGGCTGTAATCATGCCTGAAAAAAAACACCATAAGAGGAAAAACCTCCACTATTGTTAACCAAAAAACACCAGTACACAGGCAGAGATGCTTACCTGTCCAACTTGGGTCCACTGCACCTTGGCTAGTGCAATTGTTTGGAGGCCTTGGACAGGTAAGCATCTCTGCCTGTGTACTTGTGTTTTTTTGTAATCACGCCTGGCACTGACAGCCTGCTCTGCATGGAGCAACGCTAACCCGGATGTCAGTCAGTGCCAGGTGTGCAGTTACAGCCGCTGCTCAGTGACTGAAGCCGTGTCGGCACCACCCCTATGACTGAAAGCCAGAGGCTGCCGGGAGAAATAACGTTCATTTTCTATCCAGTGCAGCACTTTCTGTAAAGTGGCCAGGCAGCTTTCTAACAACATTAATCTTCAGAAATAGCATTAATCAGCAGGTTGATATCAACATTATTGTGTGTTTTTTGGTTTTATTTTACTGTTAGGCTTCTATGGGGGGACCAAAAAAAAACGCAGTTGTATTAGGTTCTGTTTAAATACAAAATTTCAGTATTTCTTCACTAAAAAAATGAATAAAAAACAAGTTGGGTCATTTCTGCACCAAACTTTCATAAATAATGGGGAAAATCCACAACAAAAACACAATAACGAGGGCAAATTGATATTGCAAAATTTGGTATGGACACCTGCAGGAAAAACGCACAGAAAAAAAACCAAGTGTTTGGTCTATGTGGGAACATGGCCTTAGGGAAACACAGACAAAAACCAGGAGTGGATGGTAAAGTGGTAAAGGGATGTTCCACCACCTATTTATGAACAATGGAGCCGTGTGTGAGGGGAAATATGGGATGCAAAACCTTTGTACTATTTATCGGTGGGAGTCCAGGCTGGACTGGCCAAAAGGAGAACAGGAGAATCCTCCGGTGGGCCGCTGTGCAGTAGTGGGCCACCACCCCATTATATGAGCAGTACTTCGCACTATATACTTGAATCACTATGTACAGACAAAGGCGACATCTTATTCATTTAACAATCGGCCCTGTTCATTGTTCTATAAATTTGTGATAGAGGATAATGTCACATTTGCTTGTAGCTGAATAATTGGGCCCTGGGGTTGATGCTACTGGTGGGTTCTTTGCACCCCAGTCCGACACTGGGTGAGACCCTTAATAATCAGATACGTATCCCATAATTGTAGGGAAACCCCTTTAAGCTTTTAGCTTCTATTTATTTTTACCTGTCTATTCTGGTTAAGCGATACAGTGTGCAGCTCCAGCAGACGGCAGATAATAGGTCCCTCTGGTGATGGAGCAGACAGTTCTCTAGTTAGGGTAATACAGGGTGAAGGATCAACTCGTCATGTACAGAAAAACCCGTGACTCTTCTCAAATACAAGTCCATCTCATATTGACCTGAGCAGTGTGAACAGCTGTGTGCTCACGAGGAGGCTCATGTAGGGTCTTTACCCATATGACTTCACCAAATGCAACCCCAAACCTTAGAGCAGGCGTGATGCACCAAAACCCCACTTCATGATCAAGATATCCATCAAACACTTCATATACTTAAAGGGAATCTGTCACCCCATTTTTGGCCTATAAGCTGCGGCCACCGCCATCAGGGGCTTACCTACAGAATTCTGGAATGCTGTAGATAAGAAAAACAAGTTAGATTATACTCACCCAGGGGTGGTCCCAGTGCAGTCCAGTCAGATGGGCGTTGCGGTTCGGGTCCGGCGCCTCCCATCTTCATACGATGACGTCCTCTTCTTTGCTTCCTATCGCGGCTCCGGCGCAGGCGCTGGGCCTCTGACCTTTCCCGATGCCTGCGCACTGCAGTACTTTACTCTGCCATCAACAGGACAACTAAGTACGCCTACGCAGGAGCCGCGACAGGAACCAAGGAAGAGGACGTCATCGTATGAAGATGGGAGGCACTGGACCCGGACTGCAACGCCCATCTGACCGGACCGGACCGTGACCGCCCCTGGGTGAGTATAATCCAACTTATTTTTCTTATCTTTCAGGTAACATAGGGGGCTTATCTACAGCATTACAGAATTCTGTAGATAAGCCCCTGAAGCCGGTGGCTGCAGCTTATAGGCCAAAAATGAGGTGACAGATTCCCTTTAAAATCATTAATCAAACTATCAGGGTAAGTACATTGAATGGAACCTATTAGGAAATTAACGCTGCCCAAACCACAGGTAGCATTAATCACAGCCCAGCTGAAATTCTCCGGTGTTTCAGAAAAAATATATCCAGCCGGTGACCATAACCAGAAAGCTGACAAGTCCGGTTGGCCGGCTCTTTTCAGCACTTGTATTTACATAGACCTGTCAATCACTTGCTGCAGCGCTGGGAAGAGTCGGCCAAGAGCAGAGCCAGACTAATCTAGTCTCCAGCTAGTGTCCCCAGCTGGATCTTCGGAATATATTTTTTCTGAAACAATGCAGAAAATAATACACCAGGGTGTGGTTCATGAAGCACTCGGTATGGTCAGCATGGATCGCCTCTCTGGGTCCCTTCATGCACAGATTTGCATGTGGAAGATCAACAGTAGCAAGTTTACTAAGTGAAACTTCAACATATCTTATCCGCACGTTGCTAAAACTTTCTGTGGAGAAATTAATTTTTATTGCAGATTTAAAAATCGGCATAATATTAATTCTTTGTGCAGATTTGACTGCAGATTTTAGCCTTTTGTACCCCTTCACCATGCCTGGACTTGCCTTGATATAATTGTGTCGCTGCAATTTCGCCAGATCTCAAATATCTGTTGCAAATCTGCAGCAAAAATCTGCATTTAACAAGTACGGATTTTGCTGCAGGTACACTATAGAAAAAAAAGCATCATGTGAACTTATCCTAAGAACAACGATGTCTGACAGCAGAAATCCTGGTGCTCACATGGTCTGATATTCACATGTAAATCGCCATGGAATGAATGGTGACATAATAATAATATTTAGGCACTGGATTCTCTACAATATTCCCTATCTAATCATGTATGCTAAAAAATTAGAGTTGGCAAAAGCAACAATTCTGCTTTCTCATTTCGCCAAGGCTTCTTCTGTAGCTATACGACTTTTGTACCCAGTAAATAATATAATTTCCATTTTCCCGAGATTGTCACTTCCGCTATATTGACTTCAGTGGGAGCTGTATTAAAATGTGTGCAGTGGTTGCCCCCCCTTGTGGTGATTTCAGCAAGTAGAAATATTTTTTTTTTTTATTTATATATTTTACTCACTTATATAGCGCCATTAATTCCACAGAGGTGTACGGACATTATCATCACTGTCCCCATTGGGGCTCTCAGTCTAGATTCCCTATCAGTATGTCTTCGGACCTACTGTGGCTATGTGAATGCATGATTGTTCTGTATCACAGAAAAAACAAAGCTCCATTCTCTAAAAAAAATGCATATTTAAACTAAAACGTGCATAGTTTGGACCTTTTTACACTATGTAAGGCTCTGCTCGCATCTGCTTAATAATCCTTTGATGCAAATAGAGTAATATATTCTGGTGAAAAAAAGATAGAAACCAAGACAAAACCCAGAGGACCTCATTAAAAATCAATAGCGCCCATTGAGTACCCTTGGTGCCCATATCGTGACAGATACAGGACTCCTCCATTTTCGGTTATCTATTTTTGCAACAAAACAGGAGGAGAGTTCTGCCTAAAACTGAGCAAACACACCAGGGTGCGTTCACACTGGATGCATTTGCTGCAAAATCTCTGGTAATTAACTTGGGAATATATTGCTGCAATTTAGCTGCACAAATGCAGCGGATATACCAACATTTTCACCATTTGCATTACAAAGAGTGAAATCCATGGTAAATGTCTGCAGCATGAATTAGAAAGCTGGAGATATACAAGTGCTTCTCGCAAAATTAGAATATCATTAGAAAGTTAATTTATTTCAGTTCCTCAAAACAAAAAGTGAAACTCCTATATTATATAGAGTCATTACAGACAGAGTGATCTATTCCAAGTGTTTATTTCTGTTAATGTTGATGATTATCGCTTACAGCCAATGAAAACCCAAAAGTCATTGTCTCAGTAAATTAGAATAATTAGCAATTGAAGAACTGAAATAAATTAACCTTTTGATTATATTCTAATTTTGTGAGAAGCACTTGTAAAATCTGCAGAACTGGTCAATTTATGCTCATCCACAACGCTTGCACTGGAATATCACCAGGGCCGGACTGGCCATAGGGCACTTCTGGCAAATGCCAGAAGGGCCGGTGCCAGTGGTGGGCCGCTCAATCCGCCGCCCCCGCCGTCGCATTCAACTATACCGGCGTATAGACGCCGGTACAGTTGAATGCAATGATGGAGGAGAGAGCGTCTACAGACGCTCCTCTCCCATCATTCCCCGCTCTGCCTCTGACACTGCGGGTGCGCGATGATGTCATATCATCGCGCACCTGCTGTGTCCCGGGCAGACTGCAGCTGCTGAGACAGGAGCAGGAACCAGGAAGCAACGCTGGGCACGAGGAGAGGTGAGGAGAGGTTTTTTTTTTCTGGACTGTGGGGCCATTCTCGGAGGAGGTGAGGGGAGGAAGAGAAGAGATGTGGGCTGTATATAGTTCTCTGTGGGCTGTGCTCTGTGCTGTATACTGCTGTGGGCTGTATATTGTTCTCTGTGGGCTGTGCTCTGTGCTGTATACTGCTGTGGGCTGTATATAGCTCTCTGTGGGCTGTGCTCTGTGCTGTATACTGCTGTGGGCTGTATATAGTTCTCTGTGGGCTGTGCTCTGTGCTGTATACTACTGTGGGCTGTATATAGTTCTCTGTGGGCTGTGCTCTGTGCTGTATACTGCTGTGGGCTGTATATAGCTCTCTGTGGGCTGTGCTCTGTGCTGTATACTACTGTGTGCTCTGTGCTATATATAGTTCTCTGTGGGCTGTGCTCTGTGCTGTATACTGCTGTGGGCTGTATATAGTTCTCTGTGGGCTGTGCTCTGTGCTGTATACTGCTGTGGGCTGTATATAGTTCTCTGTGGGCTGTGCTCTGTGCTGTATACTGCTGTGGACTGTATATAGTTCTCTGTGGGCTGTGCTCTGTGCTGTATACTACTGTGGGCTGTATATAGTTCTCTGTGGGCTGTGCTCTGTGCTGTATACTGCTGTGGGCTGTATATAGCTCTCTGTGGGCTGTGCTCTGTGCTGTATACTACTGTGGGCTGTATATAGTTCTCTGTGGGCTGTGCTCTGTGCTGTATACTGCTGTGGGCTGTATATAGCTCTCTGTGGGCTGTGCTCTGTGCTGTATACTACTGTGTGCTCTGTGCTATATATAGTTCTCTGTGGGCTGTGCTCTGTGCTGTATACTGCTGTGGGCTGTATATAGTTCTCTGTGGGCTGTGCTCTGTGCTGTATACTGCTGTGGGCTGTATATAGTTCTCTGTGGGCTGTGCTCTGTGCTGTATACTACTGTGTGCTGTATATAGTTCTCTGTGGGCTGTGCTGTATATAGTACTCTGTGGGCTGTGCTGTATATAGTACTCTGTGGCCTGTGCTGTATATAGTACTCTGTGGGCTGTGCTGTATATAGTACTCTGTGGGCTGTGCTGTGTATAGTACTCTGTGGGCTGTGCTGTATATAGTACTCTGTGGGCTGTGCTGTATATAGTACTCTGTGGGCTGTGCTGTATATAGTACTCTCTGGGCTGTGCTGTATATAGTACTCTCTGGGCTGTGCTTTATATAGTACTCTGGGCTGTGCTGTATATAGTACTCTGGGCTGTGCTTTATATAGTTCTCTGTGGGCTGTGCTGTATATAGTTCTCTGTGGGCTGTGCTGTATATAGTTCTCTGTGGGCTGTGCTGTATATATTACTTTGTGGGCTGTGCTGTATATATTACTTTGTGGGCTGTGCTGTATATATTACTCTGTGGGCTGTGCTGTATACTACTGTGTGGACTGTGCTGTATACTTCTACGTGGGCTGTGCTGTATACTACTGTGTGGTCTGTGCTGTATACTACTGTGTGGTCTGTGCTGAATACTGCTGTGTGGGCTGTGTTATCTACTACGCGAGCTGTGCTATAGTATGCAGGCTGTGCTGTATACTATGCGGTTTGTGCTATATAATATGCGGGCTTTGCTATATACTATGGGGAGTATATTATATTCTATGGGGGAGGCCATGTTATGTACTATGTGGCTGTGTTATATACTATTGTGGGGGTATATTATATTCTATGGGGGAGGCTGCGTTATATTCTATGGGGGGCTACATTATATATTATGGGGAGGTGGGCTGTATTATATTCTATGGGGGTTACATACTCTGTGGGGTGGCTGCATTATACTCTGGGGTGGCTGCATTATACTCTGGGGTGGCTGCATTATACTCTGGGGTGGCTGCATTATACTCTGGGGTGGCTGCATTATACTATATGTGGGCTGCATTATACTGTATCGAGGACTATGGGGAATACGTTATACTATATGAAGAACTATGGGGTGCATTATACTATGGGAAGTGAATTGTACTACATGGATGACTGTGGCGGTGCATTATACTATATGGAGCACTATGAGGATTGTATTATGCTATATGGAGGACTATGAGGATTGTATTATGCTATATGGAGGACTATGAGGAGTGTATTATACTATGTGGAGGACTGAGCAGTGTATTTTAATATATGGAGGACTATAGGGAGTGTATTATACTATATGGAGGACTATGGAGCACATTATAATATATGGAGGACTATGGGGTGTATTTTACTAAACAAGTAAAATGCTGCATATTCGGATTGTTTTTGCTGGAACAAAAAGCCTTGTTGTCAGCAGCACATTGCCAGTGTAAACTGTAGATGTGCTGCTGAAAACATGATACTGTATGGTGATCTATTAGTGATCGTTCTGTCTCATCATTATTCCTCAGCTGGTGGAAAGAGGCCGGGAAACAAGCGTTGAACAACTTCAGTATTGTCGATCAAACTCGTTTAGCGGCCTGAACTCAGCGCACGTAAATACAACAGAAAGGCTTCTGTGTGATGTGCAATATGTTAGCATTTAGGGACCCATTTTAAACTTTGCCTAGGGCCCCACTTTGCCTAAAACCGGCCCTGCCTACAAGTGTACAAAGATATTATACAGTCACCATGTGACAAGTGGGCCTGTGTAACTTCAAATGCCAGGGCTGAATTTTAGTCCCAGTCCGGCCCTGAATATCACCCTTGACCCTTGACTAAGGGTGCTTGGTCACCAGAAACGCCTTGATATCGCATTTTATTCTCTGTAATTGCTGATGTTTTCATCCTCCACTGAATACATTTTTTTTAAGTGAATAAAGAAAAGAGTTTTTTCACTATCTCTTTGAGCTGGATTCCTCACCGTCATCTAATATATACATATGTACAAAGGAAGTAAACAGCATGTAATACATTCTGGAGATTGGCAGAGTGTGATCATAGTGTGATCAGAGTGCGATCAGTGTGACGAGAGTGCAATCATAGTATGATCATAGTGTGATCAGAGTGCGATCAGTGTGACAAGAGTGCAATCATAGTATGATCATAGTGTGATCAGAGTGCGATTATAGTGTGATCAGAGCGCAATCATAGTGTGATCAGAGTGCGATCATAGTATTATCATAGGGTGATCATAGTGCGATCATAGTGCGATCAGTGTGACGAGAGTGCGATCATAGTATGATCATAGTGTGATCAGAGTGCAATCATAGTGTTATCAGAGTGCAATCATAGTGCGATCACAGTGTGATCAGAGTGCGATCACAGTGTGATCAGAGTGCAATCATAGTGTGATCAGAGTGAAATCATAGTGTGATCAGTGTGATGAGAGTTCGATCATAGTATGATCATAGTGTGATCAGAGTGCGATTATAGTGTGATCAGAGCGCAATCATAGTGTGATCAGAGTGCGATCATAGTATTATCATAGGGTGATCAGAGTGCAATCATAGTGCGATCAGTGTGACGAGTGCGATCATAGTATGATCATAGTGTGATCAGAGTGCAATCATAGTGTTATCAGAGTGCAATCATAGTGCGATCACAGTGTGATCAGAGTGCGATCACAGTGTGATCAGAGTGCAATCATAGTGTGATCAGAGTGAAATCATAGTGTGATCAGTGTGATGAGAGTTCGATCATAGTATGATCATAGTGTGATCAGAGTGCGATTATAGTGTGATCAGAGCGCAATCATAGTGTGATCAGAGTGCGATCATAGTATTATCATAGGGTGATCAGAGTGCAATCATAGTGCGATCAGTGTGACGAGAGTGCGATCATAGTATGATCATAGTGTGATCAGAGTGCAATCATAGTGTTATCAGAGTGCAATCATAGTGCGATCACAGTGTGATCAGAGTGCGATCACAGTGTGATCAGAGTGCAATCATAGTGTGATCAGAGTGAAATCATAGTGTGATCAGTGTGATGAGAGTTCGATCATAGTATGATCATAGTGTGATCAGAGTGCAATCATAGTGTGATCAGAGTGCGATCATAGTATTATTATAGTGTGATCAGAGTGCAATCATAGTGCGATCAGTGTGATGAGAGTGCGATCATAGTATGATCATAGTGTGATCAGAGTGCGATCATAGTGCGATCAGAGTGCGATCATAGTGTGATCAGAGTGCGATCATAGTGTGATCAGAGTGCAATCATAGTGTGATCAGAGCGCGATCATAGTATTATCATAGTGTGATCAGAATGCAATCATAGTGCGATCAGTGTGATGAGAGTGTGATCATAGTATGATCAGAGTGCGGTCAGAGTGTGTTCAGAGTGCAATCATAGTGTGATCAGTGCAATCATAGTGTGATCAGAGTGCGATCAGAGTGTGATCAGAGTGCATAGTATGATCAAAGTGTGATCAGAGTGCGATCATAGTATGATCATAGTGTGATCAGAGTGTGATCAGTGTGACGAGAGTGCGATCATAGTATGATCAGAGTGCGATTAGAGTGTGCTCCAATTCTCTTGGATGAGTAGGAGATGGAGAAAAACATTTCCATTTCTCCACCTTCTCCATTCTGTCAGTGCGTAGAAATCGGATTCTACTCAGATGTCATCCGAGTGCGGTCCGATGTTTCTGATGCACTCATTGACTTGCACGGCCGAGTGCGATCTGAATATTGGATTAAACTCAAGAGATGTAGCAATCTCTACCTTGGGTCGGCTCTGTCAGAGGTAAAGATCTGACATGTGGATGACCCAAAAGAATAACATTAGTCTGAGTACGAGCCGATGATTTGTCGGATTGAACTCAGAACGAAAATACGCTCGTCTGCACGAGCCCTTACTTACTTTTAAAATGAAGTGTTCCCCCTTGTAAAATAAAAATAACAGATTTCTCGCCTCCCACAGTTGCGCCATCCAAGCCATCTCGACACCAGGTTTCCCGTGACATTGTTATGCCTTGTTAGTCCTGCAGTCAACTATTGGACTGCTGCCTCCACATTTCCCTCAGATGAATGTTGAACAAGTACAAGAGAAAACGCAGCAGCCCAATAGTGTACGCCGGGCTCACGTGTCCGTCGCTGCTACGGCACTGGTATGTTATTTTTATTTTAAAAGGGGTGGCCAGGTAGACAAACCCCTTTAAAGGGAACATGTAAGCTGATGCATGCAGCCCAAACCATGGGCAGCACATAACAGCCACTGGCTATATGATCACAGCCATGTATGTTTGTCTCTAAAACGCTGCGGTGTATCAGAGAACTACCGGAGATCGAGCCGCGCTATTAACTAGTCGTACAGGCCGGTCCTCGGTGGCTTCTCCCCACCCGCTGACAATGACTACACGGCCATAAAGGCAGACACTTGTCAGTCACTGTCAGCGCCGCAGGCGGGAAGAAGGCACCGATCAGTCTGTGTGACTAGTCCCCCGTGCGGCTCAGTCCCCGGCGACTATTAAAAATGTGACTAGGGCAAACATATACTGCTGCGATCGTACAGTCAGGGGCCGCCACAAGCTAGCCACAGTTTAGCCAGCATATATCAGCTGTCAGGTTCACTTTAATTCCTATGGATTTAGAAAGGGATATTCTAAAATGCCCTGTAGATGTAATGCGCAGGCGCCCCAATCCTTTTATTTGGGGAGTGTATGGCGGTGTATTATTTGTGCACAGTGTGGCAGTATAAGGGCATGCAGGCTGCCTTTCTCTGGGGAGAATGTGTAGGGCTGCTGGGTGCATCTTCTTGGCTCATTACTACCCCAGTGACTGGTTGTTCTCCCTGCCGGCACAGGTGGGCACATCCTGGCATTGCCCCCTGTAGCCGGTGCAGCAGCAGGTAGCTCAGGAGGTCGGTGTGTGCCGCCAGCAGTGAGGGGAGCGGACCCGAGCAGCCTCACATCTCTCCCTCCTTCCTCATCTCCCAGCCCCCAGCTAATGAGCCCAGCCCTTAGCTCCATCATCCCGGGGACAGTATCCCAGCGACTCCCAGTCACCACCAGCGTCTCTCCCATTCATCGCCAGTGACATTCCGGAGCCAGTCACTGCACACCGGGCACCGGACCGGCAATGGCGGAGATCCGGTGCCTGCAGCCGGGAGCACCGTGCACGGCGCCGGGGATGTGAGGAGTTCCTCCTGCACCGGCATTCAGGCTCAGTGCCATCACAGCAGTGACTGACATCTTCTACACAGGCATGTGTCCGGGGGGCTGAGGTCGCACAGCATGGAGCCCCCTGCAGAAAGTCCATGTCGGGCGGCAGAATACCTGAAGGAGCTCAACAAAATCATCGAGACCCAGCAGGAGCTTCTGGAGAAGCAGAAAAAGAGGATTGATGAACTGGAGGAGCAAGTGAGCAGCCTGTACAATGAGAAAGCCTGCCTGCAGGAGGAGCACCACAAGCACCTGGCCAGCTGCAGGCTGCACCAGCCACCCGCCGCCGCCGCCGCCGCCGCCGCCTGCCTCAGCGCCATCCAGGAGAACGACAAGTAAGTGGGGACTAGGACGGCAGGGGGCGCTGTCACACACCTGTTGCTGAATGCTGTAGTTCCAGTATCTACCACCAGGGGGTGCTGCCCTCAGTGGGCAGATTACGGCCAGCGTCTATCATGTGGTAATGTGAGGTGTGGAGATACAGGCTCAGGCAGGGCACGCGTTACTAGGTCACTTGTCAGATACCAGTTAGGGGTATAGTCGCACACTGGTGGGTTTTAATGGAATTTTGGAGCAGATTCCACTACAAAATCAACATTAAAACAGTTTTGAATATTCTGTAAAGAAAGCTTCCTATGTATCTCAATGGGAAATCAAGGCTATCGTGAACGCGGTTTATTTCTGTGTGGAAAATTAGACCCACATGGTAATTCTTGAGGCGTTAGTACGTGAAAATGCTCCAGATTTGACCACTGAAGCAAAAAAAAACCTCATATACAAAAACTGTGTGTGAATATTCCCCACAGGCTACAACACAGCCTCTCGTGAGGGGGTTAGAATGGAGTTTATGTCCACCATTGTGTTTGTGGTAAAAATTGGCATGTGGACGGTACAGAGCACACGAAGGTGCTGGATAAGTGGTCTGCTAGGGTGGTCTTGGCAAAGGAGATATGGAGGAAGTGATAATCTCTCACTGAAAATGTAGTATGGACAAGCGGGCGGTCTCAGCGTATACCACCATGCTGTTTACTAGAATATGGCGCTTTGTATGTCACGTTCCTGTCAGCGCCGCTACCAGCTGTTTCTGAAAGAGAATTTTTGAGAATTTGCTCATTTTTCTCCTCAGACTTATTGCATATTATATATTGCCACATATTAATGAATAATGACATGTCTTCATGCCTCGGGGTCTACACATGTATGTTCTTCATAATCAGAGGGGAGTATTGGTATTAATTTTGTCACTCTCTTTATCCTTTAATGGATCCATATGTTCTTGGTATCAGCCATATACAGAGGTTGGATCTAGTGCATATCACCAGCCTGCCATGACTGATGACAGAGGGAGCTCGGTGCTGGCAGATACCTGCAAAGATATGACACATGGAAAATACTATACTGTATACATATAGACACACATTATATATACACACACACATATATATCCAGTATATACACACACACCCATATATACAGTGTATACACACACATACACACACCCATATATACAGTGTATACACACACACATCACACATATATATATATATATATATATGTACACACAAATAAGTATAAACATATATACATACACACACACACATATATATATATATATATATATATATTATATAGGCACATACACATATATACAGTATATATAGACATACATATATATATATACACACACACATATACAGTATATACACACACACATCACACACACATATATATATATGTACACACAAATAAGTATAAACATATATACATACACACACACACACATATATATATATATTATATAGGCACATACACATATATACAGTATATATAGACATACATATAAATACACACACACATATACAGTATATACACACACATACACACACCCATATATACAGTATATACACACACATCACACATATATACATATATATATATAGACACACATAAATATACAATATATATATATACACACACGCATATACGTATATATATAAATATACACACACTTATGTATACATATAAACTCACATATACATATATATGCACACACACATACACACATATATATTATACATACATATACATATAGATACACACACACTCACATATTTATCAGTCACTAAAACCATTTACTTACTACTCTACACACCCAGGTCATTTACATGTATGAGAATGGAGCCGATGTGTGTCGCAGAGCTTGCACTCTAAATACATTGCTAAATACTCTCATAAGAAATCCTCATATTCTAATTATATAAAAACACACAGAACACGATGAGAGTAATAATCTGCGTAATTAATTTCACAGTAAACATGTCAGCTGTGAGGATTCTGCTGGATTACATGACAGATCGCTGAGGGTTAAAGGTTTCCTGGTGCTTATTTCTAATGATCCCATTATCCTCTCATTTATAGCTAAAATCATACAATTTATCAAGTGAGACAGAATATAAAGTGCTCCCTGGAGTTGTGGCATCTGACAGAGGCTTATCTATATGTACAGTATATAGATCTGTGACGTGCAGCATTTCTGGACTTCACATTAATTCATTGAGAATTGGGATTATTATGGGATTATTATACCCAGCCATTTCTACAGCCGAGTATCATTTGGCCGTGATGCTGAAGGCTCCATTGTTGTGTGTGGCTGATATTTCATTTTAACTTGGCAGTCACAGGGAAAGCTGCAGAGAAAAACTCGCTGTTTTCTTCTGTTTTCAAACATATTAAAGTGAAACTGTAGGAGAAAAAGATTGCGAGTCTCAGGTATTGAGGATATGTCAGCACCTTCCAGGACTTCTGTAGGGACCAGCGTTGAAGAGAGGAATACAAGATTTTTCCGTGTTGTGTTTTTTATTTATATATATAAATAACAACACAAAGAAATACCAGCCTCAAAGGAAAGAAACATATAAAGATATGATGTGCATAGTATAGAACAGCAGAGTACATGGAAGAGAGGAGGCTTCATGGCAAAAATCTAAATTAGCCTCCCAATATGTGATGGATTTTGCCATTACGGACAGAAAGGTCTGTTACTTGTTTCTCCATCACCCAATTTCTAGGACCTTCTGCTTTTCTCCACCTCTTGTCAGGCTGGCCATACACATCTCACCCGACTGCCCCATACACATTAGATAGCCCCAGATATCTCACCCGACTGCCCAATACACATTAGATAGCCGCCAGCTATCTCACCTAACTGCCCCATACACATTAGATAGCTGCCAGCCATCTCACCCGACTGCCCAATACACATTAGATAGCTGCCAGCTATCTCACCCGACTGCCCAATACACATTAGATAGCCACCAGCTATCTCACCCGACTGCCCCATACACATTAGATAGCCACCAGATATCTCACCCAACTGCCCCATAAACATTAGATAGCTGTCAGCTATCTCACCCAACTGCCCAATACACATTAGATAGCCGTTAACTATCTCACCCAACTTCCCCATACACATTAGATAGCTGCCAGCTATCTCACCCGACTGCCCAATACACATTAGATAGCCGCCAGCTATCTCACCCGACTGCCCCATACACATTAGATAGCCACCAGTTATCTCACCCGACTGCCCAATACACATTAGATAGCCACCAGCTATCTCACCCGACTGCACAATACACATTAGATAGCTGCCAGCTATCTCACCTGACTGCCCAATACACATTAGATAGCCGCCAGCTATCTCACCTGACTGTCCCATACACATTAGATAGCCCCAGATATCTTACAGGACTGCCCCATACACATTAGATAGCCACCAGCTATCTCACCCGACTGCCCCATACACATTAGATAGCCGCCAGCTACTCACCCGACTGTCCCATACACATTAGATAGCCCCAGATATCTTACAGGACTGCCCAATACACATTAGATAGCCGCCAGCTATCTCACCCGACTGTCCCATACACATTAGATAGCCCCAGATATCTTACAGGACTGCCCCATACACATTAGATAGCCCCAGATATCTTACAGGACTGCCCAATACACATTAGATAGCTGCCAGATATCTCACCTAACTGCCCAATACACATTAGATAGCCGCCAGCCATCTCACCTAACTGCCCAATACACATTAGATAGCCGCCAGCCATCTCACCTAACTGCCCCATACACATTGGATAGCTGCCAGCTATCTCACCCAACTGCCCCATACACACAGCTCAGCAGACATTTCTAGCAGCTACTTATCTTCTCTGAAAAGAAATGAAAATAATTGGGCATTAAAATTCCACATGACAATATCTGAGGAGTGTCGGGAGACCTCCATACACATCAGATGGTCAGTCATTCCCATCAAAATCAGGTGACTGTGATCCAATGTGTAACAGGTTCTCTGCTGATGGGACTGTGCAGGGCCTTGCCAACCATTTGCAAAAAGAAGGGACCAACAAGGCCAGCGCTCCTGTCTGCAACTAGGTCTTCCCCTCTCTAAATCTTCGCCGCTCTCTTTCATAACCTCATGTACAGCAGACTCCTTCTTCCATTGCGAGTTTGTTTACTTGTGTTTTTGGTGCGGATTTTTCCCCACTCATTACTATGGGTGAAATCTGCAAAACGCTGAAAGAATTGACACGCTGTAGATTTAAATCTGCAAGGTAAAACACCACGACGGAAGCCAGTCGGACCCCATTATAGTTCGGTGTGGTCAGACGGTGTCCGTCATGTGTCCTACACCATAAATTACATTTTTTCTGTTCAGATTGTCTCTTCAGAGAGGAAGAGGACTAGAACTCTAGTGCCACCTATTGGAAGTAGCAATCCTAACAGTCAATGTCGACCCTTTAACGAGCCTTGTCACATGACTTAGGATAATAGCCAAACCAGAATCTCAACTTGCAGACACTGTGTTTCGGGGTACTGCCCCTCGTCAGTGCAAAGTGGAGATCTGGTTTGGCTGATTGAGAGGCATCTGACCGGGATCCAAGAAGTATCGTTTCTGTTCGATTATTTTCTGTTCCTAATACAAACAAGAAAATGGAATTTTTAAGTGGATGTGAACATAAGGCTGTTTCGGGTCCAAAAGTGGCTATTATGTATACATCATATGTGCAAGGAAGAAGAGATGGCTTTTTTTTTAATAACCTATCTCCCAATAAAATCCTTTAATGCAAAAGTTATATTCGTGAGTTTCTGTGTAAGCCGGTCTTTGTACATGTAAAGCATGTAAAGCCTTTCTGGAGTGGTATGTCTTCTTCAGAAAGATCAAAGATACCAAATCTGATGGAAAATATAAGTGGTTTTCCTTTTTCTCGATTGAGTTGTAGGAAGGACATAGCATTCTGTCACTTTAAGGCAATATTCACAAGATGAGTTTTTAGTGATTTTTTTTACGCTGCATATTTTCGAAAAAATGCAAGTAACCTATTTTATTTAATAGGTGCAGAAAATCAAAAATTCACCAAAAGCTCATGGTGGGAACGTAGCCTCAGGGTATGTAAGTGTGAGCGCCCACTCACCTGCTCTACTAATACTGATCACAGCCTGGATGCTATCAGGTGGTAACACTATATTCCTGGGGTACATGCGAGTTTGAAATATCTAATTAGGACTTCACTTTCTCAATTGTAATGTGAAAAGCTCCTAAGATGTCAGATTGGATTCTACTTCTTTAGTTTTGTCTGAATTGACATCTGAATGATATGAAAGGGGTTGTCCCACTAAACTGTCCAGCATAAATTAAAAAAGCTTCACTTCTGGAATGGCGCCGGTCCCCTGATTGCAGCACTGAGTCTCAATGCAGTCGGTGATTGGCTGCAGCCTATAATATTTCATCAGAGCGGAGTTACACAACTTCATGTGACTATTTGGGGACGAAGGGAAGCAATGGTAGAAACGATGCTGATCTGGGAGGTAAGTATGCAATTATTTTATGATGGGCAGTAAAGCTGTTAAGAAGGGGTTGTCCAGTAGTGGATCCTAATGCATCACTTTGGACCAAAATTCTACACATTTGTTTTGCTTAGTGCAGGACCTTACTCATTGTTTTACTTAGATGCATGATAAGGGCTTTATAGGGAATCTTTCAGATGATTCGTGCTGCTCAAACCATGGGCAAGATAAAACTGGGACAGGCTTTACAAACATTTATGATTTAGGGCTCTATCAGGCGTCCGTGATTATCGGACCAATCTGGGATCACAATGCATAAACTGGCCCCACGTCTCCCGACCCTGAGTGTGACAGCCTCATAGAAATATATAAAGCTGTCATGCTCGGGGTTCTGGATACTACAGCCAGTCCATCGATTGTCATCCAAGATTGGACTGATGATCACGGACGTCTGAAAGAGCCCTAAGGCTACTTTCACACATCAGGTTTTTGCCGTCAGACACAATCCAGCGAATTAAAAAAAAAAACGGATCCCGCTTTTTTTTCTGCCTGATCCGTTTTTTCTCTCATAGTATTCTCATAGTATTATAGTATCTAATTTATTCTCATAGTATTAGCATCGGATTGCGCCTGATGGCCACACGTTTCATCCGTTTTTTGCCAAAACTGTTTCCGAGAAAACGTACAGAGGAACGTTTTTTCTGTCCGGCAAAAAAACGCTCAGCGACGGTTCCAGCGATAAACGGATGAAACTGAGATGTGAAATGATGAATCCGGTCTCTCTTCCTCTCTCTCTCTCTTCCTCTCTCTCTCTCTCTCTTCCTCTCTCTTTCTCACTTTCTCTCTCTCTTTCTCTCTTCCTCTCTCTCTCTCTCTTCCTCTCTCTTTCTCACTTTCTCTCTCTCTTTCTCTCTTCCTCTCTCTCTCTCTCTCTCTCTCTTCCTCTCTATCTCTTCCTCTCTCTTTCTCTCTTCCTCTCTCTCTCTTTCTCTCTTCCTCTCTCTCCCTCTCTATCTCCCTCTCTCTCTTCCTCTCTTCCTCTCTCTCTTCCTCTCTCTCTCCCTCTCTCTTCCTCTCTCTCTTCCTCTCTTCCTCTCTTCCTCTCTCTTCCTCTCTCTCTTTTCCTCTCTCTCTTCCTCTCTCTCTCTTCCTCTCCTCTCTCTCCTCTCTCTCTCATCTCTCTTCCTCTCTCTCTTCCTCTCTCTTCCTCTCTCTCTTCCTCTCTCTCTCCTCTGCCCCGGAACAGGAAGTTAAAAACAAAAACCGGATCCAGCAGGAAAACGGATCCATTGCATCAGTTTTTCACTATTTGCGACGGATCCGTTTTTTCAAAAATTTGCCGGATTGTGCCTGAAACAAAAAAACTGATCTGTGAAAGTAGCCTAATTCTGAAATGCTGCAAAGGAGTTGGGAACGAAGAGAACAGTCATCAGGTAGGCTCTGACTAGTCCCTGACCAGCGTGGCTAGATATGACCCTATTCGTATTTTAGGAGAGAAATGTCAATTTATCTGAGCCAGGTGGGGAGAAGCCAGCAGGCTCCCACCCAGATTACTTCTCCCCGTTCTTGAATTTTTCCTAAACTAGATGCCTGCAGTTAAATAAAACCTGTCAACATGATTTTGTAATGTAAGCATGGCTTTAACACAGATTAAATCGATATCTTCGGTGAATAAATGCGCATTCTTGATCTTCTTTAATAACCATGTGAAGTTTTGTGCTAATTAGGTTTCTGTGCACAGGGGCCGGACTGTGCACTGCGTCTCCTCCTTCCTGTCTGTGATTTCCTGGCCCCCTCCGGTCTGTGAATGACAGGTTACTACTGAGATTTCCTACAGTGAAGAACGGTCATTCGAAGACCAGAGGTAGGCAGAGGGGCCGGAGAATCATAGACCAGGAGGAGAAGACCCAGTGCATGGTCCGGCCCCTGTGCACCGAAATATAATTAGCAGAAAACTTTAAATGGCGATTAAAGAAAAACCACAAAGCGGACTTTATAACCTAAAGTATCAATGTAATCAGTGTTACAGCTACAGTGCCTACAAGTAGTATTCAACCCCCTGCAGATTTAGCAGGTTTACACATTTGGAATTCACTTGGCATTGTGACATTTGGACTGTAGATCAGCCTGGAAGTGTGAAATGCACTGCAGCAAAAAAGAATGTTATTTCTTTGTTTATTTTTTTTTTAAATTGTGAAAAGTCTTTTCAGAGGGTCATTTATTATTCAACCCCTCAACCCACCAGAATTCTGTTTGGTTCCCCTAAAGTATTAAGAAGTAGTTCAGGCACAAAGAACAATGAGCTTCGCATGTTGGGATTAATTATCTCTTTTTCCAGCCTTTTCTGGCTATTTAAGACCCTCCACAAACTTGTGAACAGCACTCAAACATGGTCAACATGGGAAAGACAAAGGAGCATTCCAAGGCCATCAGAGACAAGATCGTGGAGGGTCACAAGGCTGGCAAGGGGTACAAAACCCTTTCCAAGGAGTTGGGCCTACCTGTCTCCACTGTTGGGAGCATCATCCGGAAGTGGAAGGCTTATGGAACTACTGTTAGCCTTCCACGGCCTGGACAGCCTTTGAAAGTTTCCTCCCGTGCCGAGGCCAGGCTTGTCCGAAGAGTCAAGGCTAACCCAAGGACAACAAGGAAGGAGCTCCGGGAAGATCTCATGGCAGTGGGGACATTGGTTTCAGTCAATACCATAAGTAACGTACTCCACCGCAATGGTCTCCGTTCCAGATGAAGACGGTACCTTTACTTTCAAAGCGTCATGTCAAGGCTCGTCTACAGTTTGCTCATGATCACTTGGAGGACTCTGAGACTGACTGGTTCAAGGTTCTCTGGTCTGATGAGACCAAGATCGAGATCTTTGGTGCCAACCACACACGTGACGTTTGGAGACTGGATGGCACTGCATACGACCCCAAGAATACCATCCCTACAGTCAAGCATGGTGGTGGCAGCATCATGCTGTGGGGCTGTTTCTCAGCCAAGGGGCCTGGCCATCTGGTCCGCATCCATGAGAAGATGGATAGCACAGCCTACCTGGAGATTTTGGCCAAGAACCTCCGCTCCTCCATCAAGGATCTTAAGATGGGTTGTCATTTCATCTTCCAACAAGACAACGACCCAAAGCACACAGCCAAGAAAACCAAGGCCTGGTTCAAGAGGCAAAAAATCAAGGTGTTGCAGTGGCCTAGTCAGTCTCCTGACCTTAACCCAATTGAAAACTTGTGGAAGGAGCTCAAGATTAAAGTCCACATGAGACACCCAAAGAACCTAGATAACTTGGAGAAGATCTGCATGGAGGAGTGGGCCAAGATAACTCCAGAGACCTGTGCCGGCCTGATCAGGTCTTATAAAAGACGATTATTAGCTGTAATTGCAAACAAAGGTTATTCCACAAAATATTAAACCTAGGGGTTGAATAATAATTGACCCACACTTTTATGTTTAAAATTTATAAAAATTTAACTGAGCAACAAAACTTTTTGGTTTGTAAGATTTATGCATCTGTTAATAAATCCTGCTCTTGTTTGAAGTTTGAAGGCTCTAACTTATTTGCATCTTATTAAACCTGCTAAATCTGCAGGGGGTTGAATACTACTTGTAGGCACTGTATGTCTTTATATGACAAAATCGTGCTGACATGTTGGCTTTAAGGATCCTGTCCCAATTTCATGCTGCTTCCTTCCTTGCGTCTTGCACCCATCCCTCAGACCCTGCGCTAGGCATAACACAATGTATCCGCTTTGCCTGGAGTGAACCTTTAATCTGTACTGATTTGTTTACAAGACACTGGCGCTGGATGCTGCTTACCTCTTCTGTTCTGTAGGTTACTTAAAAGAAAATATTTTCCTTGTAGATGATACGAGGCGGGCGGGTGTCCGAGCGTTTGCCATTTAGCCAATTTGAACTATAGAATGACCCAAATTCAGTCGATCTGTGATGAATATCGAGAGATTTTGTTATTATTTAATTAGCATTTATTTATGTTATATTTATATATTTGCTAATAGGAAGCTCTAAATCCATATTGATTTCTGCGGTCTGATTGCTCTCCTGTTCCCCAATCTGACTTGTGTTGAGGGGCTGTGGATGTATCCGAGCTTCTCTTACAGGAAATTATACCTGTTTCCGGTGTCTTGTGATTTCTCAGCTCCCTACACATGAGGAGAATACATATTAGCCAGTTAATAATGTTCTAAAATGTAACTTTCTCATTTTCTCTTGATATCTTTTGAAACTTTTTAGTACTTAGTTTTAGCAACTAAAGATATGAAATTGAGCCTTTGGGGTATTCTAAATGAGCTATAATGTCTAGAGAAATGTGTTTGCCGCGTGCTGGAATCCCCAGAGTTAGAGGCTTCCCTATAATCTTAGATGTGGAAGCCTTATATCAGGAAAAACGAAATGTATTAATTGGAAACATATATAAACCGTTTACAAATGCCGTATTTGTTACAGATTTTCATTACAGATGCTGTTACATGAATCTTTGCAACAAAGTACAAAGCAATGACTATGAAAGGGGGTATAGAAAACACTATTTTTATGGAGAGGGATACATGCACAGATTTTATTCCAACATGCTTTATTCTGCAGCAGATTTAGTGCAGAAGTAACATTCATGGCATAATCAATACGTTAAAGGGAACCTGTCTGCTAATTCGTGCTACCACCAGCAGCATAAATTAGACGCAGGCTGCATTATTGCAGCGGTGCAAATTTTAACCTAAAATGGTGCTGAAAAGCCACAAATGAGCCATCTAAGATGATCAGTCCCTGCCAGCTGCTCCCCACCCTGTTTCCTTAAACTGACAAGTCTCTCCTTATGTGTGTATAGAGAATGACCTGTCAGTCAAGAGGAATGGGGCAAGGAAAAACTGCCAGGGATCAGCATCGGACTAGTCAGCCAAGACACATAGTCCCTGGCTGGCTTTTCAATGTAAGCTTTTCCTGAAACTGCTGCATTTCAGATTAAAGAGAAAGGGTATATATTGTGGAGGGAGTGCAGGGCGAAGGCGCAGGATCTGGCGCCAGAACTGATGTGGATGTTAGGGGGGTAGTATTATAATGAAGACAAGAGGCAAGGATTTCTTCCAGCACTGCACGCCCCGGAGCCTGGAAGAAATCATTAGCATAGGGAAAGAATATAAGATTTCTCGACAAGACCATTAATATGAGGTATACGGGTAGGACTAGTGTAACATTTCTATCACCTGTATGCCCATATATGCTCATATGAACTCGACCGTGGGAACTTTTCTGAAAAGTTCCCAGGCTCGAGTTCATATGAGTTCATTCAGCAGAGGGCGCATCACCGTGACTCGAGGTAACTATAGGACATTCCCCTGCATTCCATTCATTCACCAAATTTTACAGACAGGAGCACAGCTGCATTAGCAGAGCTCCTGGGTGTAAAATGATTTAACCCCTTCAGATGGATTTACAGCGTGGGACAAGACTGATCGACGGAAGGTATGGAATATTGTTGTTTGTTTTGTTTAACTTTATTTCAGGTGACAAGGGTCTTCAGGTGGATTGAGAGTATAATAAAATATTAAAACACCCTATGTCTTTATTTCATTAAAATACTTTTTAATAATGTGTGTGTGTGTGTGTGTGTTTTATTAACCATTTCGTACTATTGGATTAATAATGGATAGGTGTCATAATTGACGCCTCTCCATTATTAACCTGGCTTAATGTCACCTTACAATAGCAAGGTGACATTAACCCTTTATTACCCCATATCCCACCACTACACGGGAGTGGGAAGAGAGAGGCTAAGTGCCAGAATAGGCGCATCTCCCAGATGTGCCTTTTCTGGGGTGGCTGGGGGCAGATGTTTTTAGCCAGGAGGGGTCCTATAACCATGGTACCTCCCTAGGCTATTAATATCTGCCCTCAGTCACTGGCTTTCCCACTCTGGCAGAGAAAATTGCGCGGGAGCCCACGCCAATTTTTTCTGGGATTTAACCCTTTAACTTAATAGCTAGAGCTTCAAAATTTTACACACAGACACTTGTTACATTACTAAAGAGGAATATGTAATAAAAAAAGGGATATGAGATGGTTTACTGTATGTAAACCATGTCTCATATCCTGTCGGGTTTGTGAAGGAGATAGCAAAAGCCGGCAATCGAATTCCCGGCTTTTATGCTATCTTGCGCTGAATTAAATATAAATACTGTATATATATATATATGTATATATATATGTGTGTCTCACTGACATATATATATATATACCTATTCTATGTGTAGACATTTATTCTACCTATTCTATTCTGTCAGTGTGATTTTACTGTACACCGCACTGAATTGCCGGCTTTTCTAGAGAGCACCGCTGCGTATTTCTCGCAAGTCACACGCATGGTCCGTGTGTAATCCGTAATTTTCTCGCCCCCCCATAGACTTTCATTGGTGGATTTTTTGCGCAATACGCTGACAAACGCAGCATGCTGCGATTTTCTACGGCCGTACAAGACCGTATAATACGGATCAATAAAATACGGCAGATAGGAGCTGGGCCATAGAGAATCATGGTATCGTATGCAATCCGTATTTTCGTCCGTAAAATACGCCAGTGTGATGCCGGCCTAATAGTGGAAGTGTTTTGGAGAGATGATGCTATGTAATATAAGGTCTTAAAAGGTGGAGGAGCACTTACACTTTTTTATTATTTGTAATACTGTATTACATAGTGACATAAGTAAAGGGCAGTGTGATGGGAAGAATGAATTTGCAGGTAAGAGCGTGTGAGAAAATGTGTTTTAGTGACTTATTTGTAGTTAAACAGAGATTAAGCTGGAGATGTTGATTTAGCTTAGGTAGTCGGTTTTATTAAAGGCTGTTCAATGTTTAATCTGTGTTAGATGAGCTCGCATCGCCTGCGCCTATGGATTTAATGCTGGCAGTAAAGCCATTTGACAATTGTGGTTAGTGGAGGACAGGCTGATGGAGTGGATCTGGTTTCAGTGCAGAAAGTTGGTCTCTTTCTATTTGTTCTATTTCATTAAGTCATTGAGCTCGATAGAACGGTATATGGGACTGGAAACGTGAATGATACAGAGGTTGCGACGTGCGTCATTTACACACAACCTGACACATAAAGCGGAAAACTGTCAATCTACAAATGATGAAACGTCTATTATGTCCTGATCGCAAGATTTTCTATGTGTCTAAATAAGAATTTATGGATTCCTATCAGATGAAATGCTGTGAACAATCTGAAATGCTGTGATTAACAGTCTGAAGTGATTACCAGGACAGTAAAATGCAATAAATGTCTTAGCATAGTCTTAAAATAAGTGCAAAGTTTGGAAATTACTAAAACTTCCCATACTCATTAGGCTATTGTTGGCTGAGCCTTCCAATATCGACTGGTTCAGACAACTGATTCTAATATGTATGGAGGCAGCAGACGATTCATTGTCGGGGGAGGGGGTAAAGGATGTAAAATGGGCAATTACAAACTGCCGCTCCTTTATTCTCCGAGTCCCAGCCCTCTCATAGAGAACAAAGCCAATATCAGTAGTGGACACTGACAGCTTGGGGCCCCTGTGCAAGAAATGTGTTTGGTCCCCCTCCTTTTATAGCAAACAAGCAACCTAATATCCTAGATATAAACTGAAATAACCGCTGATGGAATATGGGTAAGCTTTATGTTCTAATGGAGGAGCTGATGGACTGGTCTTCTGGTCAGATGCTGCTCCATCAGCAGTCATTTTGTATCTAACTTGAGAGGACTCTATGTAGTAAAGAGAGGGCACTGTGATTAACAAACACATTGGGAATACGCTATGTACGCTTTGATAATGTGCTCCATACTGGTTCATTTCCTAATGGAATGTGCCCTATCCTGGATTCTGGTCCATTTCCTGGTAGAATGTGCCTTATCCTAGTCCATTTCCTGGTAGAATGTGCCTTATCCTAGTCCATTTTCTGGTATAATGTGCCTTATCCTAGTCCATTTCCTGGTAGAATGTGCCTTATCCTAGTCCATTTTCTGGTAGAATGTGCCTTATCCTAGTCCATTTCCTGGTAGAATGTGCCTTATCCTAGTCCATTTCCTGGTAGAATGTGCCTTATCCTAGTCCATTTCCGGGTAGAATGTGCCTTATCCTAGTCCATTTCCTGGTAGAATGTGCCTTATCCTACTCAATTTCCTGGTAGAATGTGCCTTATTCTAGTCCATTTCCTGGTATAATGTTCCCCATCCTGGTCCATTTCCTAGTGTAATATGCCATGTTCTATTCTCCAATACTTAAAATCAAACGATACTACTCACCTTCCCCCACACTCCAACCCCGCATAAGGTCCTTTTCTACAGCCAACGCAGGAGCCAGCAGCTGACTTTGGCGTCCCCACTATGGTGCATGTTGTCACTGACATGCACCCTAAGTCATGGCATGCTGATGTCAGCTGCTGGCCTTTGGCTGTCAGGCGGAGTATATTGCAGCGTAGGGAGCCGGTGGATCCTAGTACCGCAATACATTTCAGCTGAATGTGTTGTTTGTAGCGGCGGGCCCTCCTCCACCTCTGTGCCCTGATGCAGCTGCACCAGCAACATGTCCGCCCCTGGTCGGGATGGCTGCAGTCTAATGATTGTCCGAACCATCATTCGTCTGACAGCCATCTAAGGCCGGGGTCACACTTGCGAGTGTGATGCGAGAAACTCGCACGAGTCTCTCGCATCAATACCCAGCCCTTCCGCCGGAACTTGGACCGGAGCATTCAGCTGCATGTATTTCTATGCAGCCGCACACTCCGGTCCCGAGTGCCGGCGGCTGTGCCGGGTATTGATGCGAGAGACTCGTGTGAGTTTCTCGCATCACACTCGCAAGTGTGACCCCGGCCTAATATGACTTATCGCTACAATACAGTCCGTACATTCATGTAAAACTGTAAATAATAATAAAGGTCCCCATGTACATTTGTTTGGCCGACAGCTATCTCCCTCGATTTCTCCCATGAACATGAATGCTGTACTGAGCACTCCTATATTTCCAGTGAGAGGGCAGTTATTGTCTTTTGTCCTGGACACCAAAAGGATTGGACACTGGATATCTAATGTATCCTTCTCTTCCCCAACATTATCTGTCTGAAAAGAGTGCCGATATTGGAGGTTTTGTCCAATTTGAGTCTATTCTGTATGGGGGTCTTAAGTTATTAAGCACGAGTCCGATACCCAAAATCTAGGTCCAGATGCTACTGCATCGTATAGTCTGATAGCTGAGGGACCCAAGATCTCTACAATGGGGGTCCTCTGCCTTCTGAGCCTCAAATTCTGCTATTTTAGTCAGCCGCAATTACAATGAAATGAACAGCAGAGTACTTGCCTGGCCATCACACCATTCAAGCTCCTCCTTACTGTGGTCACACAGCGTCTATTGGGCTGATGGGCATAGCCGAGCTCTATGCTCCATCATTCCCATAGGCTTTAACCCCTTCACCCCCAAGGGTGGTTTGCACGTTAATGACCGGGCCAATTTTTACAATTCTGACCACTGTCTCTTTATGAGGTTATAACTCCGAAACGCTTCAACGGATCTTAGCGATTCTGACATTGTTTTCTCGTGACATATTGTACTTCATGATAGTGGTAAAATTTCTTTGATATCACTTGCGTTTATTTGTGAAAAAAAAGGAAATTTGGCGAAAATTTTGAAAATTTCGCAATTTTCCAACTTTGAATTTTTATTCTGTTAAACCAGAGAGTTATGTGACACAAAATAGTTAATAAATAACATTTTCCACATATCTACTTTACATCAGCGCAATTTTGGAAACAAAATTTTTTTTTTTTAGGAAGTTATAAGGGTTAAAATTTGAACAGCAATTTCTCATTTTTACAACAAAATTTACAAAACCATTTTTTTTAGGGACCACCTCACATTTGAAGTCATTTTGAGGGGTCTATATGGCAGAAAATACCAAAAAGTGACACCATTCTGAAAATTGCACCCCTCAAGGTGCTCAAAACCACATTCAAGAAGTTTATTAACCCTTCAGATGTTTCACAGCAGCAGAAGCAACATGGAAGGAAAAAATTAACATTTTACTTTTTAGTCACAAAAATGATCTTTCAGCAATAATTTTTTTAATTTCCCAAGGGTAAAAAGAGAAAATGGACCTTAAAAGTTGTTGCCCAATTTGTCCTGAGTACGCTGATACCCCACATGTGAGGGAGAACCACTTTTTGGGCGCACGGCAGAGCTCAGAAGGAAAGGAGCGTCGTTTGACATTTTCAAGCTAAAATTGGCTGCAATTGAAATCGGACGCCATGTCGTGTTTGGCCAGCCCCTGATGTGCCTAAACAGTGGAAACCCCCCATAAGTGACCCCATTTTGGAAACTAGACCCCCTAATGAACTTATCTAGATGTGTCGTGAGCACTTTTATCCCCCAAGTGCTTCACGAAAGTTTATAACGCCCGGGTGTGAAAATAAAAAATCCTATTTTTTCTACAAACATGATCGTTTAGTCCCCAATTGTTTATTTTCTCAAGGGTAGCAGGAGAAATTGGACCCCAAAAGTTGTTGTCCAATTTGTCCTGAGTACGCTGATACCCCATATGTTGGGGGTAACCACTGTTTGGGCGCATGGCAGGGCTCAGAAGGAAAGGAGCGCCCTTTGACATTTTCAAGCTAAAATTGGCAGGAATTGAGATCGGATGCCATGTCGTGTTTGGCGAGCCCCTGATGTGCCTAAACAGTGGAAACGCCCCATAAGTGACCCCATTTTGGAAACTAGACCCCCTAAGGAACTTATCTAGATGTGTCGTGAGCACTTTTATCCCCCAAGTGCTTCAAGAAAGTTTATAACGCCCAGGTGTGAAAATAAAAAATCCTATTTTTTCTACAAACATGATCGTTTAGCCCCCAATTGTTTATTTTCTCAAGGGTAGCAGGAGAAATTGGACCCCAAAAATTGTTGTCCAATTTGTCCTGAGTACGCTGATACCCCATATGTGGGGGGTAACCACTGTTTGGGCGCATGGCAGGGCTCAGAAGGAAAGGAGCGCCCTTTGACATTTTCAAGCTAAAATTGGCTGGAATTGAGATCGGATGCCATGTCGTGTTTGGCGAGCCCCTGATGTGCCTAAACAGTGGAAACCCCCAATAAGTGACCCCATTTTGGAAACTAGACCCCCTAAGGAACTTATCTAGATGTGTCGTGAGCACTTTTATCCCCCAAGTGCTTCACGAAAGTTTATAACGCCCGGGTGTGAAAATAAAAAATCCTATTTTTTCTACAAACATGATCGTTTAGTCCCCAATTGTTTATTTTCTCAAGGGTAGCAGGAGAAATTGGACCCCAAAAGTTGTTGTCCAATTTGTCCTGAGTACGCTGATACCCCATATGTGGGGGGTAACCACTGTTTGGGCGCATGGCAGGGCTCAGAAGGAAAGGAGCGCCCTTTGACATTTTCAAGCTAAAATTGGCAGGAATTGAGATCGGATGCCATGTCGTGTTTGGCGAGCCCCTGATGTGCCTAAACAGTGGAAACCCCCCATAAGTGACCCCATTTTGGAAACTAGACCCCCTAAGGAACTTATCTAGATGTGTCGTGAGCACTTTTATCCCCCAAGTGCTTCACGAAAGTTTATAACGCCCGGGTGTGAAAATAAAAAATCCTATTTTTTCTACAAACATGATCGTTTAGTCCCCAATTGTTTATTTTCTCAAGGGTAGCAGGAGAAATTGGACCCCAAAAGTTGTTGTCCAATTTGTCCTGAGTACGCTGATACCCCATATGTGGGGGGTAACCACTGTTTGGGCGCATGGCAGGGCTCAGAAGGAAAGGAGCGCCCTTTGACATTTTCAAGCTAAAATTGGCTGGAATTGAGATCGGATGCCATGTCGTGTCTGGCGAGCCCCTGATGTGCCTAAACAGTGGAAACGCCCCATAAGTGACCCCATTTTGGAAACTAGACCCCCTAAGGAACTTATCTAGATGTGTCGTGAGCACTTTTATCCCCCTCCCCCAAGTGCTTCACGAAAGTTTATAACGCCCGGGTGTGAAAATAAAAAATCCTATTTTTTCTACAAACATGATCGTTTAGCCCCCAATTGTTTATTTTCTCAAGGGTAGCAGGAGAAATTGGACCCCAAAAGTTGTTGTCCAATTTGTCCTGAGTACGCTGATACCCCATATGTGGGGGGTAACCACTGTTTGGGCGCATGGCAGGTCTCAGAAGGAAAGGAGCGCCCTTTGACATTTTCAAGCTAAAATTGGCTGGAATTGAGATCGGATGCCATGTCGTGTTTGGCGAGCCCCTGATGTGCCTAAACAGTGGAAACCCCCCATAAGTGACCCCATTTTGGAAACTAGACCCCCTAAGGAACTTATCTAGATGTGTCGTGAGCACTTTTATCCCCCAAGTGCTTCACGAAAGTTTATAACGCCCGGGTGTGAAAATAAAAAATCCTATTTTTTCTACAAACATGATCGTTTAGTCCCCAATTGTTTATTTTTTCAAGGGTAGCAGGAGAAATTGGACCCCAAAAGTTGTTGTCCAATTTGTCCTGAGTACGCTGATACCCCATATGTGGGGGGTAACCACTGTTTGGGCGCATGGCAGGGCTCAGAAGGAAAGGAGCGCCCTTTGACATTTTCAAGCTAAAATTGGCTGGAATTGAGATCGGATGCCATGTCGTGTCTGGCGAGCCCCTGATGTGCCTAAACAGTGGAAACCCCCCATAAGTGACCCCATTTTGGAAACTAGACCCCCTAAGGAACTTATCTAGATGTGTCGTGAGCACTTTTATCCCCCAAGTGCTTCACGAAAGTTTATAACGCCCGGGTGTGAAAATAAAAAATCCTATTTTTTCTACAAACATGATCGTTTAGTCCCCAATTGTTTATTTTTTCAAGGGTAGCAGGAGAAATTGGACCCCAAAAGTTGTTGTCCAATTTGTCCTGAGTACGCTGATACCCCATATGTGGGGGGTAACCACTGTTTGGGCGCATGGCAGGGCTCAGAAGGAAAGGAGCGCCCTTTGACATTTTCAAGCTAAAATTGGCTGGAATTGAGATCGGATGCCATGTCGTGTCTGGCGAGCCCCTGATGTGCCTAAACAGTGGAAACCCCCCATAAGTGACCCCATTTTGGAAACTAGACCCCCTAAGGAACTTATCTAGATGTGTCGTGAGCACTTTTATCCCCCAAGTGCTTCACGAAAGTTTATAACGCCCGGGTGTGAAAATAAAAAATCCTATTTTTTCTACAAACATGATCGTTTAGTCCCCAATTGTTTATTTTCTCAAGGGTAGCAGGAGAAATTGGACCCCAAAAGTTGTTGTCCAATTTGTCCTGAGTACGCTGATACCCCATATGTGGGGGGTAACCACTGTTTGGGCGCATGGCAGGGCTCAGAAGGAAAGGAGCGCCCTTTGACATTTTCAAGCTAAAATTGGCTGGAATTGAGATCGGATGCCATGTCGTGTTTGGCGAGCCCCTGATGTGCCTAAACAGTGGAAACCCCCCATAAGTGACCCCATTTTGGAAACTAGACCCCCTAAGGAACTTATCTAGATGTGTCGTGAGCACTTTTATCCCCCAAGTGCTTCACGAAAGTTTATAACGCCCGGGCGTGAAAATAAAAAATCCTATTTTTTCCCCACAAAAATGATCTTTCAGTCCCCAATTTTTTATTTTCCCAAGGGTAACAGGAGAAATTGGACCCCAAAAGTTGTTGTCCAATTTGTCCTGGGTACGCTGGTACCACATATGTGGGAGAAAACTACTGTTTGGGCACACTTCGGGGCTCGGAAGGGAAGTAGTGACGTTTTGGAATGCAGACTTTGATGGAATTGTCTGCGGGCATCATGTTCCATTTGGTGAGCCCCTGATGTGCCTAAACAGTGGAAACCCCCCATAAGTGACCCCATTTTGGAAACTAGACCCCCTAAGGAACTTATCTAGATGTGTCGTGAGCACTTTTATCCCCCAAGTGCTTCACAACAGTTTATAACGCCCGGGCGTGAAAATAAAAAATCCTATTTTTTCCCCACAAAAATGATCTTTCAGTCCCCAATTTTCTATTTTCCCAAGGGTAACAGGAGAAATTGGACCCCAAAAGTTGTTGTCCAATTTGTCCTGGGTACGCTGGTACCACATATGTGGGAGAAAACTACTGTTTGGGCACACTTCGGGGCTCGGAAGGGAAGTAGTGACGTTTTGGAATGCAGACTTTGATGGAATTGTCTGCGGGCATCATGTTCCATTTGGTGAGCCCCTGATGTGCCTAAACAGTGGAAACCCCCCATAAGTGACCCCATTTTGGAAACTAGACCCCCTAAGGAACTTATCTAGATGTGTCGTGAGCACTTTTATCCCCCAAGTGCTTCACAACAGTTTATAACGCCCGGGCGTGAAAATAAAAAATCCTATTTTTTCCCCACAAAAATGATCTTTCAGTCCCCAATTTTTTATTTTCCCAAGGGTAACAGGAGAAATTGGACCCCAAAAGTTGTTGTCCAATTTGTCCTGGGTACGCTGGTACCACATATGTGGGAGAAAACTACTGTTTGGGCACACTTCGGGGCTCGGAAGGGAAGTAGTGACGTTTTGGAATGCAGACTTTGATGGAATTGTCTGCGGGCATCATGTTCCATTTGGTGAGCCCCTGATGTGCCTAAACAGTGGAAACCCCCCATAAGTGACCCCATTTTGGAAACTAGACCCCCTAAGGAACTTATCTAGATGTGTTGTGACCACTTTTATCCCCCAAGTGCTTCACGAAAGTTTATAACGCCCGGGCGTGAAAATAAAAAATCCTATTTTTTCCCCACAAAAATGATCTTTCAGTCCCCAATTTTTTATTTTCCCAAGGGTAACAAGAGAAATTGGACCCCAAAAGTTGCTGTCCATTTTGTTCTGAGTACGCTGGTACCCCATATGTGGGAAAAAACTGTTTGGGCACTTCGGGACTCAGAAGGGAAGCAGTGACGATTTGGAATGCAGACTTTGATGGACTGGTTCTGAGGGCGTCATGTTCCGTTTGCAGAGCCCCTGATGTGCCTAAACAGTAAAAAAAAAACACAAGTGACATCATTTTGGAACCTAGACCCCCATGGAACTTACTTAGATGTGCCCCCTCTTTGGAACTAATCTACTGGTTCCTAATTAGTAGTGCATGGAGGTGTGGTACAATTTGAAGCAGTCCTTCATACACAGGCCAGGTTTGTCGGGGCAGGTGTCGCATTGATAGATGGTGTCCTTGCGTACTCCTCATTTGTAGCACACTCGGCACCTTTTTTGCGGCTTACCTTTTCTACCAGTTGGCGGGACCACCCCCGGAAAATGCTGACCTGGTACAATACGAGCACCCTCAGTTCCGGAAGTACTGGGGCCCGCTCCTTCCCTCGTGCCAAACATCAGGGCCTTAACCACTACCTCCTGGAACTGAAGGTACGTCGTATCGGTGTGGCGTGCACATCGTGACAGCAGGAAAGCGTTAAGCATTGCCATTTGTACGATGTACACCGACAGCTTTTTGTACCACACCTTGGCCTTCCTCAAAGCACTGTACGGTTGGAGGAGTTTCTCGGAGAGATCAACGCCCCCCATGTTTTTGTTGTACCCCAGTACACAGTCCGGTTTGCAGACCTGTGTAGAGGTACCCCGTACAGTGCTGAGGGCGCTGCCATCACCGTGTATGGTGGTCAACAGAAGGACATCCCTCTTGTCCTTGTACTTGACCACCAGCAGGTGGTCGCTACATTGGGCTTTGCTCTCACCTTTTCTGAGCATCTGCCCAAGTAGCGTCTTCGGGAGGCCTCTCTGATTTTTGCGGACAGTACCGCAGGCTGCGGTACCTCGCGCAGAGAGGGATTTGTAGAGTGGGATGCTGGAATAAAAGTTATCGGTGTAGAGGTGATAACCTTTATCCAGCAGTGGGTGCACCAAATCCCACACTATTTTCCCACTCACTCCCAAGACAGGGGGACACTCAGGCGGTTCAATCCTGCTGTCCTTCCCTTCGTAAACTCTAAAGCTGTGGGTGTACCCTGAGGTACTCTCACATAGCTTGTAGAGTTTGATTCCGTACCTGGCCCTTTTGCTGGGCAGGTATTGACGGAATCTGAGCCGCCCCTTAAAATGAACCAAGGACTCATCCACACAGATGTCCCTTTTGGGCACGTACACTTCAGCAAACTTTTTGCTGAAGTGTTCGATGACCGGCCGAACTTTGAACAGACGGTCAAAATTGGGGTCATCTCGTGCGGGACACTGTGCATTATCGGAATAATGCAGGAATTTGTGGATGGCCTCAAAACGTGTCCGAGCCATGACCATTCGGCACACTGGAGTGTTATATAAAATATCCACACTCCAATATTGCCGAAGTTCTGGCTTCTTCACGATCCCCATGTGGAGGACCAGGCCCCAAAACTGCATCATTTCTACTGCGTCTACAGGAGACCAGTTAGAAAATGATGAACTGGGGTTTTGCTCCAAAAATTGCCGAGTGTACAAATTAGTTTGCTCCACCATGAGGTTAATAAAATCCTCAGAGAAAAAGACTTTGAAAAAGTCTATTTCTGTGAGGCCGGTGGTGTCAAACCTGATTCCTGATTCTGCCACAAAATCAGGAATCAGTGGCTCGTAATTTTCGGGGGGCGAGGTCCATATGGGGTCCGAAGAAGGGCGCGCTGGTTCATCTTCAGGAGTGGGTGCTGCGTCATCTTCTCTCCTGGGGCGTCTGCGAGGCGGTTCCGCAGGACCCGAGGAGGAAGATGATGAGGAGGAGGAGGAAGAGGATGAAGAATCTGAAGAGTAAAGGAATGTGGGATCCTCTCCCTCGCTATCAGTGTCGGAGGCAAGAAAAGAATATGCCTCCTCTGCTGAATAGCGCTGCTGGGACGAACGGGACGAACGGGACATTTTTTGTGTGAGTATGGTGCTTGGGTGCAATTTATTGGAACTATGTGTACGTGTGGGGGGGGGGATAGTGTTTGGTGCAAACTTCTGAAAAGTAAAAGAAAAAAAGCAAATAGAGAAAAAAAATACATGTGAAAGGAAAAGTCTAAAACAGCAGGCCCTAGCTCTGATAAGTGAACTGCGTCACTTATCAAAGTTCGGCGCCTGCTGGGTGTGTGAATGGGGATGTGGAAAAAACACCAGGCACGAGAGCTCTGATAAGTGAACCGAGTCACTTATCAAAGTTCGGCGGCGGAGGCGGGGTGCGCGGACGGGGATGTGTAAAAAAAAAAAAAAGAAACGAAAGGCACGGGTTCAGACGCAGTGGCGGGGTGCGCGGACGGGGATGTGGAAAAAAAAAAAAGAAACGAAAGGCACGGGTTCAGACACAGTGGCGGGGTGCGCGGACGGGGATGTGGAAAAAAAAAAAAAGAAACGAAAGGCACGGGTTCAGACGCAGCGGCGGGGTGCGTGGACGGGGATGTGGAGGAGAAAAGTGAGCACGAGTGTTGATCGGTGAACTGCGTCACCAATCAACGCTCGGCGGCACTAAGGGGGGTGAAAAAGAAAAGCGAGCACGAGTGTTGATCGGTGAACTGCGTCACCAATCAACGCTCGGCGGCTGCTAAATTTGGGCACGGACGGACGCGGCGCAAAGTGAGGGTGGAGGGGGATGGGGGGGTAAGAAAGATCGGGCCGGGATCGGGGTATCAACACTTACGGTTGTAGTCTCTCTTCTTTCTTCTGTCTTCTTTCTTTTGTTTTTTTAGCGAGAATTATGGTGTCACAGGCTACTGTGGCACCACAAGTCTCAGCACAGGAGGGGGATCTGACAGCGTGACCGCTCTGCAGGAACCCTCACCAAGTGTGAGGATTCCTGAAGAGCGGTCAGACAGGTCAGGGACAGGTGACACAGGTCACAGAGCGGTCACACCGCTGCTGTGACCTGTGATTGGTGGGATCGATGATCACATCGATCCCACCAATCAGGGGAGGCCCTGGTGACGCCGGTGTTGCTAGGCACCAGCCTATGATCGGAGCTCACAGCTCCGGTCATAGGCAGGTTACCGGCAGGTCACCAGCAAGTGACCAGCAGGTGACCGGCAGGTCACCGGCAGGTCACCATCAGGGCACAGCGCGGTCATACCGCTGCTGTGCCCTGTGATTGGCGCGATCGACGATCACATCGATCGTGCCAATCACACCTGCAGGATCCGGAGCACAAGGAGGCAGGGCACAGGAGAGCAGAGGGGGCTGCGGAGCGCGTTACAGGCAGGGCACAGCGCGGTAACACCGCCGCTGTGCCCTGCGATTGGCGCGATCGATATGATCGTCGATCGCGCCAATCCGGGGGGTTCTGGCCAGTGCCTGGCGTTGCCAGGCACCGGCCCCAGGATCGAGTACATCGGTACTCGATCCTAGCCTGGGACCTCACTGTTTCAGCCAATCTGATTGGCTGAAACAGTGAGAAAGGCTGTGATTCGCTGTTCAGAATTGAACAGCCAATCACAGCGATCGGGGGGGCGGCGCCATACCCCGAAATACCGAGGCCATCTTCCGTACGGTAAGATGGCATCGGAATTTTAATGCGATCACCGCGACTTAAGTCGCGGTGTCGCATTAAAGGGCATGACGTACTATCCCGTCGTCGGTCATACGGGCCCACCCCACCTCGACGGGATAGTACGTCAAATGTCGGGAAGGGGTTAAATGAAGCTTCTGGAGCAACTTGACAACAGCAAAATGTAGAGACAGAGACCCTGATTCCAGCGATGTGTCACTTACTGGGCTACTTGCTGCAGTTTTGATAAAATTTCTGCTTTATCTGATGCAGATCTACCAGTTCTCTAAATGGTTAGCTCTGTATAACCCCGCCCACACCAGTGATTGGCAGCTTCCTGTGTGCATAGGCAGAAAGCTGCCAATCAGTGGTAGAGGCGGGGTTATACAGAGCTCATGAATTTGGAGGACTACATGGCAGCAGGTTTACTAGTCCTCTAGGGATAATCTCCTGCTGATAAAACAGTGATTTTATCAAAACTACAGTAAGCACATTGCTGGAGTCAGGGTCTCTGTCTCTAGATCGTAATGTTCTCAGATTAGGTGGCATAATCCTGGTGACATATTCCCTTTAATATTGGGTTCCCCTACACATTACATGTCTCTGTTTGTTATCCAGATAGCAGGACACTCAGTTGTTAGCATATCATCATGACGCTTCTAACAAAAAGGGATTTGTCCACATATTGCAAAACAGTCCAGGACAATGGCCATTGTAAGCACGAGGCATGTGCAAGCAAAGACTTGTAAGCACCGAGGCCTCAGGGCTAGATGACAGGACCAATTGATGCAAGTCATCAGTCTTAGTATAGGTCATCTGTATTTAATAAAGCTAATTGATTTTACCAGGTTTTACAATGATTTGTATAGGGAATGTTACAGCAACCATGGAGTTTCCAGAATACGCACGCATCACAGACCACTGATATGAGAGATTTTTAATGCTGCTACTTTATGGCTGAGATTTGCAGTAAAACAGACCGTGAGTTTACTGACAGTGACAGTGACAATGACAATGGAGGTAAAAATAATTAGTCATCAGCACCTACCGTATTTTGTTGATTATAAGACGCACCTCAAATTTTGGAGAGGAAAATAGAATTATTTTTTTTTATAAAAGGGTGCGTGTTATAATCCGCTTTTGCAGTAGCTTACCTGGGGGCAGCGATATTGGAGTGTGGTCCCAGGAGGCATTGTCACTGCTGGCGGAGGCAGGAGATGCTGCGGCTCTAGGCAGGAAGGATGGGGTAAGCTGCACCGCAGCTACAATTTGGAATATAAGACGCACCCCAAAATTTTGGGGGAAAAAGCGCGTCTTATAATCCGAAAAATACGGTATATTCTCTGATGGTCCTCAGACTGAGGGACAGGATTGTTGTGCACTTATATTATAGTTGCCATGCTAACTTTTAGAAAGTCATAAATATGATATAAAGTTCTTTTCATCCTGTAGATATCAGTAATTCTGAATAACCACTTACAAATGGCGGTGGTCACTCTATGTGACTGCAGACTTGTGATTCCTGACATGGCGTGGACTGTGCGCTGTGAGGATTCTCCGGTGCTGGCGCAGGGATGACTCCTTTGAATTTGGGTCCGATTAAACATTTGCATGAAACAATGAAAACAATATAAAATAGGTTTTTTTTTCAAAGATACAGAATGTAACAAAACTCATTTTGAAACCTTTTAAATGTCTTTCCACTGTGTGATTTTCAGCATAACTGAGTCCAGAGCTTGACCTTCACTCAGTGATTGACAGCTGTCTCTTTCTGAGAAAAGTCAATAGTTATGTATGGAAAACTTTAGCTAAGACATGCGAAGTTTTTGAGCACGTATACATCTGCCGTTCTGGAGGAGCTGGACTGTCTGTGCACCTGCTAAACACAAAAATAAAGAAGATTCAGTCAGGAGGGATAGGGAAAGAGTAAATCCCACCATACACATAAGGCTGGAGTCACACTAGCGTATAAGAATTTGGTCCGATTTTAATGCAGGAGAGTCGGAGCAGTGTACAGAGCGAGTCCTTCTCCACTGGGTGTTATGTCGGCGGTATGGTGAGTCATACCCGATTGTAGCTGATCTGAGGAGGCCGTGCCAATACTGGATCCATCCACTACCCACATAAAGGTCCACAAATGGTCAGTTCAATCAGCTTTATCAGGAGCTACGCACACATCCAGAAAAGGTTTTTCAGCCTACTGTCGGATGAACCTGGCTACATTTGACCATCTGTTGGAGGTGCTGACGCCAGGAATAACATACCAGAATACCAAGATGCAGCAAAGTATTTCTGCTGAGGAGCGGCTTCTTCTCACACTAAGGTATGTTTCTTTTTGGACTTTTCTTCCATTTTTTTTTAATTCCATGTATATGCTTTATAGCTAGGGCCATCTAGGTGGCCTTGCTTTTCAATAGTGGATGTAAATGTCTGTGGCTGTGTTTGTTGGCAAGTGTTGCTTCATTTTGTACTATGTTTGTGTATTTATAACTTAATGTAATGTTGCCTCTAGTAAGGTCAGCTTCTGAGAATGCCTGATATAGTATTCCTAAACATGATGTCTAAAATATATTTTGGCGTCCTTTTTTTTTATTTGGAAAACATCATATGTGTTTTTATGATAAAAGATCCCAAGACATAATTTTATTACCCATTATTACCTTTTTCAAATAGGTTCCTGGTTCGGCGGCTTCAAAATAATGATCTTGGTCTCCCACCTCCATGTGTTCTCCCGGGTTCGAGGGCTGAACTGGCACCACATATATTTGTTTCTGATGAGGCCTTCCAATTAACTCTCCATGTGTTGCGGCCAAACCCACATCGAGGACTCAATCACCAGAGGCGAGTTTTCAATTATCGGCTGTCTCTTGTTCACAGATTGGTTGAGTGTGCCTTTGGCGTTCTTTCCGCTAAATGGTGGGTGCTCATGTCTGCCCCCCAACTCAAGGCATGTGAGGTCCTACACAGCTTTACCCACATGCATGAATGTCGTGAGGATCCAGGGCCTGAAGATCTACCGGATGTGTCAGTAACCTCCTAGAACCATCTGTGCTGACTACACAACGACAGTCTTCCGCCATTAGGGTGAAACTCCATGGCAGGATTCACGAGTTATTGTTCCCTGAATAGTAAATGTGTTTAACTGAAATGTTTCTGCTTTTTTGATTGTAATCAAATGTTTCTACCATAAACATATGTGTTTCATACCTCAATAGCAAAATGCATATTTATCTAAGAAATAATTAAGTGTTTTTTTGTGTTCAAAATAGCTTTTATAAAAAGTTATTTACAAACCTGGACATTCGTATTTTCTCATACGAACACCAAACATTAAAAGGGAGTTAATTTGTATTAAATAAATTGACTACAATAAACACACAAATCCCAAATGTAGAAAAAGACACAACGCTCACTTCACAAATTGTGAGATGTGGCTGGGGAACTTAGCTGATGCCATAGAAATGTAGTAAATGTGGGTTTGAGGAACCTGATGGTAAAGGAGCCTTCTGTGTCTGGGGCTCTAGTGGGAAATGGTATGGGCCACTTGTCTCATAATAGGCACCTTCATTATGCCCATGGCTGTACCATAATTGCTGCATCTTTCCCCCAATGTAGCCAGGCATTGAAGCTCCTGGCCCAGCCAACTCCCCTTGCCTTTGGCCAGTTATGTGGTCATAGTGGTGTTAAGGCACCTTGGGTGGTGGTGTTGTTGGAAGCTGTGTGTTGGCTGGCCTTCGCGTTGTGATCATCTTCTTCTAGCAGGCGAAAATGGTTTCTGTTACCCTGATGACAGCTTTCAAAGCAGTCAAATACCTTTAGAGGATTGTTGGGTGTGTTACATGCATCTAGCACAATGTGGATGGCGTTCCTGTACACAGACGCACAGTCCTTGCAATGTCATGCAGATAATGTGCTAGGCTACTCTCAAAAGCCTCCTCCCCATCGTCATTCACCTTCACCATGCGCGATAGCGTGCCATGTGCACCTAGTGATAATGGGGAGCTCCCTCCTGGGCCGCACTTGTCGTGGGATTGGTGCAGCTATAGGGGAGTTGTCAAGCGGAAAGGTAGAGCTGCTGCTTCGGTGTCCTTCTACTTTCTCTGTGGCTTATGCTGGTGCTGGTGGAGGTGAGACTAATGATTAGCCTGCTGCTGCTCCAATCCTCCACGGAGTCGCCAATAGGATCCAACACAGCATCTGACTCCGAGGCCGTCTCCCTATCACGGAAGTTGGATTCCGTTCTGCAAGTGAAAAAATGATGTGATGGTGGATGAAATTACGCAACATAACATGTCTTAGAGAATGAAGAAACAAGCCGGAACTTACCAGCGTAGTTCTATAATATGGGTCAGGAAACTTAAAAGGTCAATGTAGATATACAGTCAATTCTTGCTGGCCGCAGAGGCACTTTTGGCCCACTGTTGGTTCCCGACAGCTGCGCCAGTTTCGGGTGATATCATTCACTGTAATATAATGTCCAAAAACAAAATTAGAACATATCACTCAGTTTATTAATAATGACTATACCGTATGTTTAACAAAATGAATAGGGTGACCCATGATCTTAACATTAAAAATTACAGTTGGCCTAATGTATAAACATTGGCATGAAAAATCTGAAAACTTGAGACCTCATGCAGCGACCAAAAATTTTCCTACATCCTTATGTCAAAAATACATCATGCAGAAGTGCACGTGTGGTAAATGAAATAGTAATGAGGAAGTGCTGACGTACATGCATACATTTACATAGCGGAGATTTGGTGCGTCATAAATGGTGCTTGCAAACAAACTAGCGTACTGGCATGGTTTATTTTGGATATACAGAAAAAGTACTTTATGAATTATGGGGTACTAACTCGTGGCTGTTTGCTCCTCTCGTGAGCTGTTCTCATATTTCGGATACATCTGGCGGCAGATGTATGTCCAGGATGCATCTCGGCCGGCTATTGTGCTGGTAGCTTGGGTCACATTTGTCCAGCAGTTCTGGCTGTTCCTGGACCAGGACGATAAGCATCGCCACATTATTGTGTGGTGCCATGGTCCTGATCTCCATGGTTTATGAAGTTTTTTTATAGGTTGCCTGGATGCTTTGGGTTTACAACTTCCTGCAATGTGCTGATGCAATTTCCAGGCCCAGTGGAGAAATTCGCATTAAAATCGCATGACATTCGAGTTGTCTATGTGCCGCCAGATTTTAAAATCACATCCATTGACTTGCATTGCGCTCCAATTTTCACAGCCACTCTCAGCATGCTGCAATTTTTTTCTCCGTCCGTTCTTAGTTGATGAACACTAAATCACTGAATAACATTGGTCCGAATGCAATCTGATTTTTTATCGTATTGCACTCATCCAATTTGTTCGCTCTTGTGAGGGAGCCCATAAATGGCTCTCAGCAAGTACAGTATGCACAGAAGGTGAAGGACCCCAAACATACAGGTCTAGAAACTCATTCCCAAGGCACAGGTAGGTGTCTTCATGGACTTTAAATATTTCTATGGAGATGATGTCATTGATCGACACCAGACAATTTGCAAAACGCAACGTGGAGCACAACAGAGGGCAGTAGACCCAGGGGAAGGAAGAGGAGCCCAGGATACCCGGGGCAGTTGTGTAACAGAGTTTTGGGGGTCCGCTTCAAAAAGTGCCACAAAAATCACTTAGAAAATGCTTTAAAGACTCTCCTTATTTATTATTATTATAAAACCATATTGCTGATCATATGTAGTCTCTTGACACGACAGCTATTATGTTGGCTTTCTTAGCATTGGACATGTTGAATAGTTCATAGATCATGTAGAGTTTATCACAATCAAAGAATTCTTAGAATCATTTATCTCACACACGGACAAAATACTGTAGACTGCAGGAAACAACCTGATTTCTATTAGTTGTAGATAGTAGATGTCAATAAGGAAAAAAAACATTTCATGTTTGGCTTTAGTAACACTATATATATATATATATATATATATATATATATATATATATATATATATATATATATATATATTTTGCTGCTCCTATTGTCAGTACATTTTTATAGGGGTATTTTAATTTCAAACCTGTAAAGATGAGGAACGACACCATGGTACCAGTGGCGCAAGAGAAAGACAGTGGTACTAGTGGCACGGGAGGCAGATATTAATATCAGTGGCACAAGGGGAAGACCATGGTAAAAGTGATACAGGAAGGAGACCATAGTACCAGAGGAGCAAGGAGACCATAGTACCAGAGGAGCAGGAGGGAGACCATAGTACCAAAGGAGCAAGAAGGAGACCTTGTAACCAGAGGAAGAGGAGGGAGACCATCGTACTAGTGGCAGAGAAGGTGAACCATGGTATCAGTGGTGCAGCATGGAGACAGTGGTACCACTGGTACAGGAGGGAAACTATGGTACCTGTAATGGAGGAGGAAGACCATGGTAATAGTGTTGCAGGAGGGAGACTATGGTACCAGTGGCAGAAGAGGGAGACTGTGGTGCTACTGGCTGATGAGGTAGACAGTGGTACCAGAGGCATGGGCGGAAGATTGAGGTATCAGTGGCAGGAGAGAAAGACAATGGTACCAGTGGCACAAGAGCTGCATAGATTTGTATCTTCCAGTTTATCATTAGCCATTTGCAGTTGTTGAGACTTATTACTAGGAAAACCACTTGAGAGAGTCGGAGTCAAGCTACTTTTTTGCATACAGAGAAGTGAGAAAAATAGACGTGTACTGGTTTAATGAAAATGAGACAACACACTATGTGAAGCATGGCTCAGTATAATAACATTTTCTTATCTCTGTGTGTTTTTTATGTACAGAAAATTCAGATAATTATGTAACATTACTTTCCTGAAACATAAGAGTACTTAAAAGGAGTAATAGAAACCTATTGTTTTTTTTATTTTTCCTAACGCTGTATAGCAGGAATTTTATTTGGCATAAAATAACATTTGTGCTGGTAACAACTTAAGGCGCCCATACATATTAGATAGTTGTCAACTAACCAATCGTTAAGCTGACAGCGATCTCTCCTGATTCCCCCATGCACAAGAACCGTCATCTTGTCCAATTGCTTCAGCATTCTCTATGAGAAAGCTGCTGCCAGATTTCCCTGGCAGAGGCTTATCTCTGTACAGTAGAAAAGGATCAGCAGTTGGAGCTACAAGGTGCTGATCTTTCTCTACCCCGACATACAGCGTCCTGGATAAGTATTCCTATCCTGTGAACCTTTCCACATTTTTTTCACGTTACATCCATACACTGAAATGTTTTTTATTTGGATTTTATTTGCTGTTGCAACACAAAGTAGCAAGTATTTGTGAAGTATGTGTGACATGTAAAGGAAATGATACAAGGTTTTCTAAATATTTTAAAAAATCTAAGGTCTGAAAAGAGACTGGGCCATTCACAAACATGAATATGATTTGATCTAAACCGTCCATTGTATCTCTGGCAGTATGTTTACGGTCGTTGTCCTGATGGAAGGTGAACCTACGCCCCAGTCTCAAGTCTTTTGCAGCCTTTAACCAGTTTTCTTCTTGTATTGCCCTGTATTTAGCTCCATCCATCTTCCCACCAACTCTGACCAGCTTCCTTGTTCCTGCTGAAAGGTTTATATTTTTGAAACATTAAGAAAACCATGTATCGTTTCCTTTACATTTCAAGAAGTATCGTTTCTTCTTGCTGAGATTGACATGCTAAGCATGCCGAGATGAGGAGACTTAAAGCCGCATTGCTGCTCTGGGAAATATGCTAAATGTAGAAATTGTCTCTTCAGAGAGGAAGAGAACTAGAACTCTAGTGCCGCCTATTGGAAGTAGCAATCCTACAATACATTTCACAAATACTTGCTACTTTGTGTTGATATAGCACATAAAATCCTAATAAAACATATTTAAAGGGGTTGTCCATTCAAAACCGATAAGTCTGCAGTCACTCTGTGTGACTGCAGACTTATGAATCCCCCAGCGCACACACTGTGTGCTGCGGGGATTCGCCCATTTCAGACCCAATAACGGGGGGTATGTTTCAGTTATACATAGCCCCGGCCAGTGGGCGAGACCTCTCTACGTTCACTTGTATTGAACCAAGGCCGCGACAACGTCCAGAAACGCGGCTGGCCAGTGAGCGTGTCCGACAAGTGGATGGAGAGCGAAGCCGCACCCGATGGCCGGGGGTATATATAACTCGTACATACCCTCTGTTCCCAGGTCTGAAACCGGTGAATCCCTGCAGGCACAGTGTGAGCGTTGGGGGGAATTCATAAATCTGCAGGCACACAGACTGACTATAGACTTCGGTTTTAACCGGACAACCCCTTTAAGTTTGTGGGTGTAGCGTGAAAAATTGTGAAAAAGTTCATGGGGTATGAATACTTTTTCAATGCACTGTAATTTGCCTGGGTGAGAGTTGGGAGGCCCCCATACACATTTAGACTGACCGATACTGTTCTGCCCACGTTTAGTCTAAAGTTTATGGACGACTTTACACCGCCCATGTCACAGGCAAAATGGACAGCTACAATCAATCAGGTTCCTGGGATCCCTGTTAGTATCCATTCGCAGCTTTGGAATAACGCTATGATAGCATGTTCTGTATGTACGAGTGGTTGTCATTCAGTCTCTATTACAATGACAGTCACAATATCCTTAGTCATCACCACTCTGAATTTGTTTTAATTCTTTCATTTTTTATGTCTTGGCACAATGCATATGATTTGCCATTTTACATGATTCACTCTCTCATCACTTGCATTGTTATAGGGAGCAATATACGCAGGGAGATGAGTGTTCATAGCACAACATGAACTTTTTCGGTTTCATTCTTATTCCTAGGACGTAATCTCGTCAGAATGGGCTGTAATGTGAGTATGCACAACATTTTATTTCAGTGTACCTGTTGTTTGCTGACTAGTTTACGTTCACCTCTGCATTTATTCTTCCATCATTTTTACCAGGAAAAAGAAACATGGCATACGTTATTATTTTAATTTTTTTGCAAAACAATGGCCACCATAAAGGAAACCAAACAGACCCCATTATAACATAAGGATGTCTTTGGGTCCATGATTTCTTCAATCCCTCACTGGCATGAATTTCATTTTTCTGTTCCTAATACCAAATAGAAAACAAATGATTCTTAACACAGATGTGAAACAAGAAGACAAAAGCTTGAATTTGCACTACTGCTGCTGTAGCAAACAGGTCACAAGGTATCAGGGGCAGCACAGTGGCTCAGTGGTTAGCACTGTATGATGGCTCAGTGGTTAGCACTGTATGGTGGCTCAGTGGTTACCACTGTATGGTGACTCAGAGTTTAGCACTGTGTGGTGGCTCAGTGGTTAGCACTGTATGATGGCTCAGAGTTTAGCACTGTATGGTGGCTCAGTGGTTAGCACTGTTGCTTTGTAGCATTGGGATCCTGAGTTCAAATCCTACCAAGGACAACATCTGCAAGGAGTCTTTATGTTCTCCCCGTGTTTGCGTAGTTTTCCTCTAGTTTCCTCCCTTACTCCAAAGACATACTGATAGCGGACCTAGATTGTGAGCCCCAATAGGGACAGCCATGATAATGTCTGTATAGTGCTGCTGAATATGTTGGTGCTATAAAATTAATATAGCATAGGAGTGCATAAGCATTTTTGGTCCAAGGGCCACATTGTTATACTGAACCAATCTGGGGACTGCATTAAAAAGTAAAGGCATATTAGCTTCTATGACATTTGTGGCATATTGAAAGTGTTTATCATAAATGTCTGATAGGTACAAATTCAGGATTCTTACTGCCAAAAATCAGCACTCTAATGGTACGTTCACACTGAGATTTTTTTTTATAAGGATTTAGAAATAGATTCTGCTCCTAAATCTACATCAAAACCCACATCAAATACTTGACCGCATGAAAGAAGTTTTCCACTGATTTTAATGGGAAAATCTCTTTTAGTGCACAAACTGATATTTTTTCATGTTATTTTGAACATTTCACAGTAAAACTGTATGATGTATGAAGCCTCCAGAGATGTCTACACTGTGAACTATTAATCCTTGTCAGTCCCTGCTCCTCAGCTTGCGGCCACTACTCTTCTTTCTGTGACTGCTCACATAGAGTAGGTTGAATCAAGCATTTTTTCTGTCCATACGGTTGGGGGCTCCACAGAATGGCATTGTCGGCTGCATGTGGTCCCCCGGGCCGCAGGTTGTGCACCCCTGATATAGTTAGATATGTCTACAATGTACCATGAAGTATGAAAAGATGCAGCTTGCACCATCAGAACATGTCGACAGCAGAGGGAGCAATGCATTCTGAAGCTGGAAGTATAGTAATTATTGTATGTACTGTATATAGTGTGTGTTATGCTTTAGTATATCTGTGAGGTTCATTAGCAAAGATGGAATATCATGTACATATGCAAACTTCAGAAAATTGAGTTTTCAAAGATAATATGCTTCATAGGTCTAAAACTGGTCTAAGAGGTCATATAACTGGACAACCGGAAAGCTGCCCATCTGGGAGAGAGACACATGCAGTTCTTGCTGTGGTTTCTTCTGTATTATTGTTACTTTTGTACACAGCCTTAATAGGGACCCATAAAAGTTTACCTCCGCATTGCTCTGATTTCATAGCGCAAAGTTGCATTATGTTCCATTGATGGTTCTAGAATGCAAAAACAGAGCTCTAGATGTATGACGGCACATGGATTCCTTAGTGAGTCCGCAGTTCTGAGCCATTTAGGAGTCTGCGTGCCTCCATAAACCATCTGTGACACGTACACGAGGCTTTGTGCTATATATTTCTGTATTTCAGAGCGGTGAAGCACTTATATGACAGATAAGATTTACATTTTGGCCATTACAATAATTGACTTGTGTGACCAAATGCAATTGTATTTTAACTCTTTACTGACATCCACCACATATTACAGCCTAATACCTCATTCAGACATCCCACTGATTATTTTGATCAGAGTGTCATCAGTTTTTTCAAGAAGTATCGTTTCTCCTTGCGGAGATCGACATGCTAAGCATGCTGAGATGAGGAGACTTAAAGCCGCAATGCTCCTCTGGGTAATATGCTAATTATGCAAATTGTCTCTTCAGAGAGGAAGAGAGCTAGAACTCTAGTGCCACCTATTGGAAGTAGCAGTCCTACAAGTCAATGTTGACCCTTTAACGAGCCTTGTCACATGACTTAGGATAATAGTCAAACCAGAATCTCAATTTGCAGACACTGTGTTTCGGGGTACTGCCCCTCGTCAGTGCAAAGCGGAGATCTGGTCTAGGATTGCTACCTTCCAATAGGTGGCACTAGAGTTCTAGGTCTCTTCCTCTCTGAAGAGACAATTTGCATAATTAGCATATTACCCAGAGGTGCATTGCGGCTTTAAGTCTCCTCATCTCGGCATGCTTAGCATGTCGATCTCTGCAAGGAGAAACGATACTTCTTGGATAACGGCCAAACCAGATCTCCACTTTGCACTGACGAGGGGCAGTACCCTGAAACACAGTGTCTGCAAATTGAGATTCTGGTTGGGCTATTATCCTAGGTCATGTGACAAGGCTCATTAAAGGGTCAACATAGACTTGTAGGATTGCTACCTTCCAATAGGTGGCACTAGAGTTCTAGTCCTCTTCCTCTCTGAAGAGACAATTTGCATAATTATCATTTTTTGGGGGCTGCAATCTGATGTCATCCTCTTTTTTCACTGACCCATAGACTTGAATAGGCCAATTTTGATCTGACCCTCCGATAAAAATCGATTTTCCGCTGGCCACTCAGGTCACCAAAGGTCTCACCTCGTACAAAAAAAAATGGACGTCTAAGTGAGGCCTCAATCACAAGAAATCTATAGCGTGCAGTATTAAAAACTACACATAAATAATGCTTATTTACATATGTTTAGAGCTAGTATGGCCGATTTAGGTACATTTTTTTAATACCTTTTATACCGGTCTATGATATTAGAAACATTTATCATGAGCTGCACAATCTTATATGAATGTTACAGAATTTCTTACAATGGCAAAACTCTTTCTTGCAAAACTATTGATTAATCTTATGACTGCTATAATGCAAAATGTCCATGACATAATGTTCACTTGTATCACCACGGTAAATATTGTATATGTATGCTGCCCTAATATTTGGGATTGAGGGATATGACCTAGAAATAAAAATTCAAATTTTTCACACTTGCAGATGATTCTAAATTTTAATCTTGATTCTGTTGCTCCCGGCTCCTTTTTCTGCTGCACAGATCTGCTGTGACGAGAAGCCGCTGCTACGGTGGAGAGGATAAATTACGATTTTGACCAAAATCAGAGTCATGGAAATTTCAGCTTAAAGGGCAGGTTCCTCTTCACTGCATGTTGATCTTGTTCAGTGCAAGTCACAAGTGGGGGAGCCATTCTTTCATGCACCACAGTCATAAATTAACGTAACACTATCTCATACCTGCACAACAGTGACTCGTGAGAAGATAACCTGGTTCGGAAAGCAGCAATAGGACAGTTCAGCCAACAGACGTTTTAATATAACCAGATTGAGGAAAACTCCTCAAAAAACAATGACGTAATCGCATTTTTCAGATGGAACATGAATGATGTGATTCAAAACTACAACTCATCCAGCAAAAAAACAAGCCTTCGTATGAAATTTTACCAACTCATTTTGGGATAGCATATTACAAGGATATTCCAGATCTAGATTTCTTGTGGGGGTCCAACCTCTTGTATAACCAGTGATGTAGTGAATATACCGCACAGATGAAGGAACTTTAAATGTTTGTACAGGGGTAACATATCGCTGAATCTAACAACCAAGCATTGGATTGCGGACACGAATGTCGGACCTTCGGCAGGAGTTGGATCTTGATTCCCACTGATTTAATGATGAAAAAAATCAAAGGAGAATCCAATGATTAAACTCATCTACTCAAAAAGGCATATCGCACCAAAGAATTTAACTCACAAGATTACAATGAACAAGCGCCATAAAAACAATGTCTAAAACTCAGCCCAAAGGTTTGTTTGTTACACACTTTCCTATTTCGAGTTTCATCTGGGGTGTGTCTACATAATGAATTAACCGTATTGTGATGACACGGCATCAACCAGGCCTGGTGCGGGGGTGAATTATTCTTAATTATGCTAGACGTATTGTTCAGTAGGTCAAGGGATATGAGCAGGGCTGCCACTAGGAATTTCTTTGCCCCATACTGGCAAAATTTTCAGGGCCCCCTTGAGACTCCGCCCAGGCTCTACCCCTCAAACTGTCCACAGTCCCATCACTCTCACTTGGAAAAACTCCACTTCTCACCAAACAGACATTAACAGTTCCCATCACCAAATCACACATATAGCCAGCAGCTTTTGTTTTGGCCAAAAGATTTTTTTAAGCCGCCACCACGATAAGGTAGACTCTTTTGGCCGAGCACTACTCTATCCTTTTAATCATTTGTTAAAATATCCAATACAATTTTGGTATATTTTTATCTATTTTTCAATTTTTTAAATGACCAATAATATCACATACAAGGGACAAATACCACCGCACCATGACCAGACCACATATTACCACCACATATGGGAAAGATATATATCTTGGTACCGTCTTAGCCAGTAGATAGAAAAATATTTAGAGTTGAGAGTCCTCAGTGGTTGATACCTTTTAATGGCTAACTGAAAAGATGGTAATAAATTGCAAACTTTCGAGACTACTCAGGTCTCTTCATCAGGCATAGACTAATACAAAATCTGAAGGATCACATATTTATACACAACACAGCAGAAATGCAATGGATAAGACAAGTGACGTGAAGCAGAAATACTATTATAAACAGTTATGTCCATAAATATTGGAACAGTTCATAGATAAGGAGTGTGAATGTATTATTGTCCTCTGATTGGGGTCTGGTTCTCTGTTATGATGCCCCCACATGGTCTAAGGAGCAAATTCCTTAATTGTTGTAAAAAAACATAAATCCATGTGACACATTCATTCCTGCACTGAGAGTGTCAAAGGTCATCATCAGTTTATATTCCCAAACTCTTCTGTCTCTCTGAGATTTGAAATTACCCTTTAATACAAGAAATTTCATGTCCATAATGCTATGATCAGGGAGAGAAAAATGTTTAGCCACAGGTAGATCTATTCTTTTTTCTCTTATTCGGTGGCGATGAGAGTTCATCCTTGTTTTCAGTTTTTGCCCTGTCTCCCCTACGTATAGACCCCCAGTTGGACATTTAGTACGAATAATAAAATACACCACATTATATATGATGCAGCTGAAAGTACCTGGGATCTTGTAGTCCTGATGTGAGTTGGGGATCTTTATCTTGTTTAACTTAACCTGCGTCTCGGACGCAGGTTCAGTTTCTGCAGTGGCAGAATCCTGCCGCTGGGGCCTGGGCCCGATGACCAGAAGAGATGGGGCCTGAGGCGGGCCCCCTCTGATCATCGGGCCCCATACGCCAGTCAGGCTAGTAAGGCCCTGATGGCGGCCCTGGACATGAGCCATTGTTCATCTGAGCTTGTATGCTAACTCTTGATGTTTATTATTTTGTTGAATGCCTGCTGATTACATATTGTATCAGCCCTCTGTAGTTTACAAGTGGACACAATTTATAGAAGAAATATGCAAATTAATTGAACAATAGAAAAAAGAGGGATTATCCCCCCCACCTTTCCACAATCCTGTGGGAGAATGCCGTGGTAAGAGCTGTGGAATATAAATAGGGGGTCCCTTTTTTTCCAGAGATACTCTACAGGAAACCAGCCGAGAAACCATGGCTACAACTGGTGGAATACAGACATTCTCCACTGCCCATCACTGACCCATAAAAATGTTTGGAGAACCCAGGTTGGGACAATCAGTTCACCTGGCCAAATACCTCACTATACTTGGTCAGCTTCCTAAGCTTGCTGCTATCTCCTCTCTGTGGGTGCCTGCCAAAAGTGGGATGCTACTGTTTTGGGTAGTTGCCCCTGGATGTCCCGAAGCTGCAGAGATTCTAATCCCTGGTCAGCCAGTGGAAGGGTGAGACTCTGTCATTTGCACCATCTTGTGTACTTGCTGGGCCTGTACTATATGTTGTTGCTAGTTGGAGCTGGATGCACGCGCTATGGTTGTGGTATCCGTTGTCTGGAGGAGCATGGACTCTGACTACAGACTATACTGGTGGAAGAGACAAAAGCTGTGGGCCAACCAAAAGTTGGGAGACAGCGGGTATTGCCTGGTACAGAGGCAGTGATTCTACTGGGCCCGGGTTGGGATCTTGTGAACAAAATAAAAGTTGCATCGTTAACCTGCCTAGATGATTATTACAACCCACAACCTCAGATGTTCACACCTATCAATATATATTCTTGTACAATCACTGATCCGGAGCATGAATGCGATGCCCTGGTGGTCTAGTGCTGTGTTCTCTTCATTGTTTTTACTGTGCACAGTGGCTCCTGGTCGCCCAGCAAGTGGCAGTTCCTCAGATGCTGAGAGCACCGCGGCGCAAGAAAAATTTTAGAAGTGGAGACAGCATAACATCAGATGTGCATTCTCAATAGAGGCTCCTCATTGATCATAATGGAAAAGTACAGTATATAATAATGATATGCCATCACTTTGTAGGATAGAAACAACCCTTTAATAGACAATACTGAATGATCTGTACTCACACTTAGTTCTGGCAACATTACTCTTTTTGTGGCAACATTTGATTGATGGACTGTTTGTCTAATTTTGTTGATTAATTCTTGCTGCGAGATAAACAACAAGACTATTTCATCCACTTAAATAATAAAGATGATAATTATACTACTGCTTGTCAGAAAGCTAATATTAATAGTACGGAAGTAAAAAAGATGTATACGTTGTGTCATTTGTTACTTCACGTTGAACGTGTAAATAATTTATTGCGGATTCTCCACTCGAGCGATGGGATACAAGTTATTGTGAAGGGTGTCATAATAAAACCTTTCTCTTGTTTTCTTTCATAGCTTGGGGCTTGAGGTGGCTGAAGCCAAGTCTGTGAAATCCTTTAAGTGGATTTGGTCTCGGGATGATAATTAATCTGAGATATTTATGGAAGGGAACTTAGCTTTACAGGGTATACCATTAAGATATTACACTTCTGTTTCCTCCTAAATCGTTGCAATTGAAAACAACTATGAAGCAGTTTATCAAAACTCCATTCCAGCTCGATGGGAAAATGGAAAATTATTTTGCCTTTTTTTTTTGGTAAATAGTTTCTCACAAATATGTTTCTTTTACACATGCATTAGGGCTGAAATCTTTAAAAAAAATGCATCCACACCCATTCAGTTATAGAGATGCTATTTTTCAGTTCAGGAAATAGGTGGAAGTAAATGACATACTTTACAAATTCCAATATCTGTAGGAAGAATAATATGCTATAGGGCTGACATCAGGAGGACAGATTGGGTACTGCTGGGTCCTTCTGATATTAAAAAAGTGATTAATAACAATCTTTTTTTTTAAGTTAAGCCTTTTCTATTTATTTCCAGGCTGTCCTACTTTAATAGATAGATAGATAGATAATAAAAAGATATATAGATAGATAGATAGATGGATCGATAGATAGATAGATAGATAGATAGATAGATAATAGATAGAGGATAGATAATAGAGAGATAATAGATGATAAATAGACATTTTATTAGGGACACTTGTCTCATTATGATTGGAGCCTTCCTTTATGGAAATGTAGACGAGTGACCTTGGGATGTTGCATCATGAATGGGAAGGTCTAGTTGAAATATTTTACAAACTCTGCAAACCTTTTGTTTATTTGTGTAAAGTTGACAATAGAGATGAGCTGATCAGGATAAATTCACCAGATTACACATTTTTTTTCCCAGGAAATACAATTCGTGGAGAAGTTATCTCAGCAAATTCAATGTTCCTTATTAATCTCTGGCTAATAAACATAAATGTAATATGACACAAGTGAGAAAAAAATTGTTATACTCACCTCACCACTCACCCTCCGCTCCTTATCATCCCCGTTCGGTCATCATCACATTGTTAGATCACCTCCGCTCGAGCTGGAATCGGCTTTGATGCGGCCTGGGGGAATTTGGGAGGGGTAGAGTTTTGGGCATACGCGCAAGGTCATAACACCATAGTCTTTCACAAGCTTGCACAAATTCTCCTAGGTCACGCCAAACCAGCAGTTGCGGCACAGTGTGATAGGGGATTTTAGTATGTGTGGAGATGATCTGAAGATGCGGCGTGGACTGGACAGTTGAAACGGAGGGGACGGAGAGGAGAGCAGTAAGGCAAGTATAAGGCTTTTTTTTACATTATGATGTACAGTACAGACCAAAACTTTGGACACACCTTCTCATTTAAAGATTTTTCTGTATTTTCATGACTATGAAAATTGTAAATTCACACTGAAGGCATCAAAACTATGAATTAACACATTTGGAATTATATACTTAACAAAAAAGTATGAAACAACTGAAATTATGTCTTATATTCTAGGTTCTTCAAAGAAGCCACCTTTTGCTTTGATGACTGCGTTGCACACTCTTGGCATTCTCTTGATGAGGTAGTCACCGGAATGGTTTTCACTTCACAGGTGTGCCCCGTCAGGTTTAATAAGTGGGATTTCTTGCCTTATAAATGGGGTTGGGACCATCAGTTGTGTTGAGCAGAAGTCTGGTGGATACACAGCTGATAGTCCTACTGAATAGACTGTTAGAATTTGTATTATGGCAAGAAAAAAGCAGCCAAGTAAAGAAAAACGAGTGGCCATCATTACTTTAACCCCTTCATGACCTTGCCGTTTTTTGCAATTCTGACCAGTGTCCCTTTATGAGGTAATAACTCAGGAACGCTTCAACGGATCCTAGCGATTCTGAGATTGTTTTTTCGTGACATATTGGGCTTCATGATAGTGGTAAATTTAGGTCGATAATTTCTGAGTTTATTTGTGAAAAAAACGGAAATTTGGCAAAAATTTAGAAAATTTCGCAATTTTCACATTTTGAATTTTTATTCTGTTAAACCAGAGAGTTATGTGACACAAAATAGTTAATAAATAACATTTCCCACATGTCTACTTTACATCAGCACAATTTTGGAAACAAATTTTTTTTTTGCTAGGAAGTTATAAGGGTTAAAATTTGACCAGTGATTTCTCATTTTTACAACAAAATTTACAAAACCATTTTTTTTAGGGATCACTTCACATTTGAAGTCAGTTTGAGGGTTCTATATGGCTGAAAATACCCAAAAGTGACACCATTCTAAAAACTGCACCCCTCAAGGTGCTCAAAACCACATTCAAGAAGTTTATTAACCCTTCAGGTGTTTCACAGCAGCAGAAGCAACATGGAAGTAAAAAATGAACATTTAACTTTTTAGTCACAAAAATGATCTTTTAGCGAAAATGTTTTTATTTTCCCAAGGGTAAAAGGAGAAACTGGACCACGAACGTTGTTGTCCAATTTGTCCTGAGTACGCTGATACCTCATATGTAGGGGTAAACCACTGTTTGGGCGCACGGCAGGGCTCGGAAGGGAAGGAGCGCCATTTGACTTTTTCAATGAAAAATTGGCTCCAATCTTTAGCGGACACCATGTCGCGTTTGGAGAGCCCCCGTGTGCCTAAACATTGGAGCTCCCCCACAAGTGACCCCATTTTGGAAACTAGACCCCCCAAGGAACTTATCTAGAAGCATAGTGAGCACTTTAAACCCCCAGGTGCTTCACAAATTGATCCGTAAAAATGAAAAAGTACTTTTTTTTCACAAAAAAATTATTTTAGCCTCAATTTTTTCATTTTCACATGGGCAACAGGATAAAATGGATCCTAAATTTTGTTGGGCAATTTCTCCTGAGTACACCAATACCTCAGATGTGGGGGTAAACCACTGTTTGGGCACATGGTAAGGCTCGGAAGGGAAGGAGCGCCATTTGACTTTTTGAATGAAAAATTATCTCCATCGTTAGCGGACACCATGTCGCGTTTGGAAAGCCCCTGTGTGCCTAAACATTGGAGCTCCTCCACAAGTGACCCCATTTTGGAAAGTAGACCCCCCAAGGAACTCATCTAGAGGCATAGTGAGCTCTTTAAACCCCCAGGTGCTTCACAAATTGATCCGCAAAAATGAAAAAGTACTTTTTTTTCACACAAAATTTCTTTTAGCCTCAATTCTTTCATTTTCACATGGGCAACAGGATAAAATGGATCCTAAAATTTGTTGGGCAATTTCTCCTGAGTATGCCGATACCTCATATGTGGGGGTAAACCACTGTTTGGGTGCACGGCAAGGCTCGGAAGGGGAGGCGTGCCATTTGACTTTTTGAATGGAAAATTAGCTCCAATCGTTAGCGGACACCATGTCGCGTTTGGAGAGCCCCTGTGTGCCTAAACATTGGAGCTCCCCTACAAGTGACCCCATTTTGGAAACTAGACCCCCCAAGGAACTTATCTAGATGCATAGTAAACACTTATAACCCCCAGGTGCTTCACAGAAGTTTATAACGCAGAGCCGTGAAAATAAAAAAATAATTTTTCTTTCCTCAAAAATGATTTTTAGCCCAGAATTTTTTATTTTCCCAAGGGTAATAGGAGAAATTGGACCCCAAATGTTGTTGTCCAGTTTGTCCTGAGTACGATGATACCCCATATGTGGGGGTAAACCACTGTTTGGGCGCACGGCAGGGCTCGGAAGGGAAGGCACGCCATTTGGCTTTTTGAATGGAAAATTAGCTCCAATCATTAGCGGACACCATGTCGCGTTTGGAGAGCCCCTGTGTGCCTAAACATTGGAGCTCCCGCACAAGTGGCCCCATTTTGGAAACTAGACCTCCCAAGGAACTAATCTAGATGTGTGGTGAGCACTTTGAACCCCCAAGTACTTCACAGAAGTTTATAACGCAGAGCCATGAAAATAAAAAATAATTTTTCTTTTCTCAAAAATGATTTTTTAGCCCACAATTTTTTATTTTCCCAAGGGTAATAGGAGAAGTTGGACCCCAAAAGTTGTTTTCCAGTTTCTCCTGAGTACGATGATACCCCATATGTGGGGGTAAACCACTGTTTTGGCACACGTCGGGGTTCGGAAGGGAAGTAGTGACGTTTTGAAATGCAGACTTTGATGGAATGCTCTGCGGGCGTCAGGTTGCGTTTGCAGAGCCCCTGATGTGCCTAAACAGTAGGAACTCCCCACAATTGACTCCATTTTGGAAACTAGACCCCCAAGGGAACTTATCTAGATGTGTAGTGAGCACTTTGAACCCCCAAGTGCTTCACAGAAGTTTATAACGCAGAGCCGTGAAAATAAAAAATGTGTTTCCTTTCCTCAAAAATATTTTTTTAGCCCAGAATTTTTTTATTTTTGCAAGAGTAACAGGAGAAATTGGACCCCAAAAGTTGTTGTCCAGTTTCTCCTGAGTACGCTGATACCCCATATGTGGGGGTAAACCACTGTTTGGGTACATGCCGGGGCTCGGAAGGGAAGTAGTGACGTTTTGGAATGCAGACTTTGATGGAATGGTCTGCGGGCATCATGTTACGTTTGCAGAGCCCCTGATATGCCTAAACAGTAGAAACCCCCCACAAGTGACCCCATTTTGGAAACTAGACCCCCCAAGGAACTTATCTAGATGTGTGGTGAGCACGTTCAACCCCCAAGTGCTTCACAGAAGTTTACAACGCAGAGCCGTGAAAATAAAAAATCATTTTTCTTTCCTCAAAAAAGATGTTTTAGCAAGCAATTTTTTATTTTCACAAGGGTAACAGGAGAATTTGGACCCCAATATTTGTTGCCCAGTTTGTTGTGAGTACGCTGATACCCCATATGTGGGGGTAAACCACTGTTTGGGCACACGTCAGGGCTCGGAAGGGAAGTAGTGACATTTGAAATGCAGACTTTGATGGAATGGTCTGCGGGCGTCACATTGCATTTGCAGAGCCCCTGATGTGCCTAAACAGTAGAAACACCCCACAAGTGACCCCATTTTGGAAACTAGACCCCCGAAGGAACTTATCTAGATGTGTGGTGAGCACTTTCAACCCCCAAGTGCTTCACAGAAGTTTATAACGCAGAGCCGTGAAAATTAAAAATAATTGTTCTTTCCTCAAAAATTATGTTTTAGCAAGTAATTTTTTATTTTTGCAAGGGTAACAGGAGAAATTGGACCCCAACAGTTGTTGCCCAGTTTGTCCTGAGTACGCTGGTACCCCAAATGTGGGGGTAAACCACTGTTTGGGCGCACGTCGGGGCTTGGAAGGGCGGGAGCACCATTTGACTTTTTGAACGCAAGATTGGCTGGAATCAATGGTGGCGCCATGTTGCGTTTGGAGACCCCTGATGTGCCTAAAACAGTGGAAACTCCTCAATTCTAACTTCAACACTAACCCCAACACACCCCTAATCCTAATCCCAACTGTAGCCATAACCCTAATCACAACCCTAACCCCAACACACCCCTAACCACAACCCTAACCGCAACACAACCGTAACCCTAATTCCAACCCTAATCCTAACCCTAATCCCAACCGTAACCCTAATCCCAACCCTAACCACAACTGTAACCCCAACACACCCCTAACCCTATCCGTAACCCTAACCACAAGCCTATTCTTAACCCTATTTCCAACCCTAGCCCTAATTCCAACCCTAACCCTAAGGGTATGTGCCCACGTTGCGGATTCGTGTGAGATTTTTCCGCACGATTTTTGAAAAATCTGCAGGTAAAAGGCACTGCGTTTTGCCTGCGGATTTACAGCAGATTTCCAGTGTTTTTTTGTGCGGATTTCACCTGCGGATTCCTATTGAGGAACAGGTGTAAACCGCTGCGGAATCCGCACAAAGAATTGACATGCTGCGGAAAATACAATGCAGCGTTTCTGCACGGAATTTTCCGCACCATGGGCACAGCAGATTTGGTTTTCCTTAGGTGTACATGGTACTGTAAACCTGATAGAAAACTGCTTCGAATTCGCAGCGGCCAATCCGCTGCGGATCCGCGGCCAATCCGCTGCCAATCCGCTGCGGATCCGCGGCCAATCCGCTGCAGATCCGCGGCCAATCCGCTGCCGATCCGCTGCCGATCCGCTGCGGATCCGCGGCCAATCCGCTGCAGATCCGCGGCCAATCCGCTGCGGATCCGCGGCCAATCCGCTGCGGATCCGCGGCCAATCCGCTGCGGATCCGCGGCCAATCCGCTGCGGATCCCCTGCGGATCCGCGGCCGATCCGCTGCGGATCCGTGGCCGATCCGCTGCGGATCCGCGGCCGATCCGCTGCGGATCCGCGGCCCATCTGCTGCGGATCCGCTGCCGATCCGCTGCGGATCCGCGGCCGATCCGCTGCGGATCCGCGGCCGATCCCCTGCGGATCCGCGGCCGATCCGCTGCGGATCCGCGGCCGATCCGCTGCGATCCGCGGCCGATCCGCGGCCGATCCGCTGCGGATCCGCGGCCGATCCGCTCTGTGTGCACATGCCATAACCCTACCCCTAACCCTACCCGTAACCCTAACCCTAAAAGTAAAAAAAAAAAAATATTTTCTTTATTTTATTATTGTCCCTACCTATGGGGGTGATAAAGGGGGGGGTTTATTTATTATTTTTTTATTTTGATCGCTGTGGTAGAACCTACCACAGCAATCAAAATGTACCTGTAACGAATCTGCCAGCCTGCAGATTCGGCGGGCGTACTGAGCATGCGCCCGCCATTTTCCAAGATGGCGGCGCCCAGCGAGGAGACGGCCGGACACCGGGAGGATCGGTAAGTATGAGGGGGTGGTGGGGGGGTGGATCGGAGCACAGGGGGGGGGATCGGAGGACGGGGGGAGCGGACAGGAGCACGGGGGAGCGGACAGGAGCACGGGGGAGCGAACAGGGGGACGGAGGGGGGTACCTGACAGAACGGACGACTGGGGAGGAGATCGGGGGCGGTGGGGGGGGCCAGTACATGATTTCCAGCCATGGCAGATGCTATTGCAGCATCGGCCATGGCTGGATTGCAATATTTCACCATTTTCATAGGTGAAATATTGCAAATTGCTCTGATTGGCTGTTGCACTTTCAACAGCCAATCAGAGCGATCGTAGCCACGTGGGGGCAAAGCCACCCCCCCTAGGCTGAAGTACAACTCCCCCTCTCCCTGCAGATCGGGTAAAATAGGAATTAACCCTTTCACCCGATCTGCAGGGATGCGATCATTCCATGACGCCGCATAGGCGTCATGGGTCGGGAAGGGGTTAAGAAATGAAGGTCAGTCAGTCTGAAAAATTGGGAAAACTTTGAAAGTGTCCCCAAGTGCAGTGGCCAAAACCATCAAGCGCTACAAAGAAACTGGCTCACATGAGGACCGCCCCAGAAAAGGAAGACCAAGAGTCACCTCTGCTTCTGAGGATAAGTTTATCCAAGTCACCAGCCTCAGAAATCGCAGGTTAACAGCAGCTCAGATTAGAGACCAGGTCAATGCCACACAGAGTTCTAGCAGCAGACACATCTCTATAACTGTTAAGAGGAGACTTTGTGCAGCAGGCCTTCATGGTAAAATAGCTGCTAGGAAACCACTTCTAAGGACAGGCAACAAGCAGAAGAGACTTGTTTGGGCTAAAGAACACAAGGAATGGACATTAGACCAGTGGAAATCTGTGTTTTGATCTGATGAGTCCAAATTTGAGATCTTTGGTTCCAACCACTGTGTCTTTGTGCGACGCAGAAAAGGTGAACGGATGGACTCTACATGCCTGGTTCCCACCTTGAAGCATGGAGGATGAGGTGTGATGGTGTGGGGGTGCTTTGCTGGTGACACTGTTGGGGATTTATTCAAAATTGAAGGCATATTGAACCAGCATGGCTACCACAGCATCTTGCAGCGGCATGCTATTCCATCCGGTTTGCATTTAGTTGGACCATCATTTATTTTTCAACAGGACAATGACCCCAAACACACCTCCAGGCTGTGTAAGGGCTATTTGGCCAAGAAAGAGAGTGATGGGTGCTACGCCAGATGACCTGTCCTCCACAATTACCAGACTTGAACCCAATCGAGATGGTTTGGGGTGAGCTGGACTGCAGAGTGAAGGTAAAAGGGCCAACAAGTGCTAAGCATCTCTGGGAACTCCTTCAGGATTATTGGAAGACCATTTCCGGTGACTACCTCTTGAAGCTCATCAAGAGAATGCCAAGAGTGTGCAAAGCAGTCATCAAAGCAAAAGGTGGCTACTTTGAAGAACCTAGAATATAAGACATAATTTCGGTTGTTTCACACTTTTTTGTTAAGTATATAATTCCACATCTGTTAATTCATAGTTTTGATGCCTTCAGTGTGAATGTACAAATTTCATAGTCATGAAAATACAGAAAAATCTTTAAAAGAGAAGGTGTGTCCAAACTTTTGGTCTGTACTGTATATTTGAGAAAAATGGCAGCCAGGTGTGTGCAAGCGCATTACAAAAATTCAGAATGTTGGTGAATACTGATTTTTGTAAAATTCAAGTAGAATTTAATTCAAAATAAATTGATTAATTCATCTCTATTTGTCAAGAGTATGTCGAGAATGGTATGAACAAGGAAAAATTTTTGAGTGAAGCTCAAAGCCTTTGTTGACCTAAGGGATTAGAAGAGGATTCCAGAGTCTTTGCTTCAAGTAACCTGTCCCATAACTCATCATTCCTTATCAAGGATGGGAAGATGGCCAGCAGATGACCAGTTCAAATGCCATTGCTGTCTGAGGGATATGAAAGGCAAGCAGGCACAAGAATCGGATCAATAGGCAGTGAAAAAAAATGTCTGATGAGATGAATTAAGGTTGCACCATGCTGATGGGAGGGTTAGAATTGGCCACAACATGAACACGAATTGATGAACCTTTCCTGTCAACTGGCAGCACTTTTGGATAGTGGAGGTGGAGTAATGGTGTGGTTAATTTATTGGTATATCCTGCAGGGCCGTATTTAGAGTTTCTGCTGCCCTAGGCACTTTTAGTGCTGCCTCCCCTATTGGTGAGTATGACACTATCGGCAGTGACTTTGGCAAAAATCACTGATGTGAAAGTAGCCTTTTGCAGCAGATCCGGCAGTTTTTCCGCATCTGTCAGGTAACGGATCACTTTCGGCAACACTGCGTTCAGCCTCATTCATTCCCTATGGGACTTGCGGACATGTGCGGCACTTGCGGTTTTGCCGCGATCTGGCAAATGCGGTAATTGCAGCAATGGATAAAAAATGCTGCTAGCAGTGTTATTTTGTCTCATCGCAAGTGCAAAACCATAAGTGCCGCACATGTCCGCAAATAGACATCACTACCTGTCCCTGCACCTTGCTAGCTCATCCCTAACCATCCCTCTCTGACCTAAAACTACACTATAAAGCTTTAGAAAAACAATTTATTAACTGACATATTCCTATGATAATGAGGGCTCCAGGCTACGGCGTAGACTGAAACAGGCAGTCTCCGGGTCTCCATCATCTCTGTGCACACCCTCAGTCCCTGCCTCACTGCCTGTGCACAGACATCCCTCCACCGGACCCGGCAATCACCGCTCGCAGTAGCATACCGGCAGAGGTGTGTCTAGGGTTTCTGGCGCCCCCCCTTCCCAAAGACATATGCAATTTGCACAGTTAGTCATGTACCCACAAGCTCAATGTTCAGTGAAAAACTTAGAGAAGCAGGAAGAGAAGCTCGTTGTCACAGGACCATAAGTATGAAAATCACATATGAGTGAAGTGTCCATGTGATGATTACTGGAACCTGCAGAGCTGAATCATGACATCGCAGGCTTCTGAATTCTCACAACTAATGCACTGCACACTTTTAGGATTCTCCCTTGCCGGTGGACAGTCATGTCAGCACAAGCATGTGATTTGTATACTTCTGACCACATTCCAACTAGACGTCCCACAGGAAGAAGCAACCGCGAAACGCGCGTCGGGGACCGGAGGCTCAGCCTGTCACTTGACAGTGAACTTTTTGGTGGACACGTATCTAGGTAATATGTGGAGGAATGGGAACTGTGCTGTTTATGTGTGCGTGGATATATGAAGGGACGATGCAAATGTAGTGGCTATGTGTTTATCTATTGATGGCTGAACCGTGCCCCTAGTACTTGTTTTGGAGTGGTGGACATGCCTCGATATCTCCCATATTTTGTCACACCAGTAACACAGACTGATTTAGTTGCAAATACTGGATTATTATCTCTTAATTGAGAATATGCAACATTTCTGCTGTTTGTATATGTACTCCAACATTACTAAACGATCTCAATTGTTATAGTGGATTGATTTTTTCATCCAGTAATTTTGCATTGTCCTACATTTTGCTGGCCTCTGTTTGTTGGGTCTGAGGCACCAATCTGTTTTACTCGTCTTGCAATATATTTTGTTGTTGAATAAATAAACTTATTGTTTTAATATTGTGGTTTAGTAACACGTCTTGATCCTAATATGGCTTACTATAATAGGATCTATATGTTTTATACTTGTTATGGAGTGTGGCCTATTCTCGTGTAGAGTTATGGGCATGGGTAGTGTGCTTAATACTCGAGTATAAGCGGACCCGAGTATAAGCCGAGACCCCTAATTTTGCCACGAAAAACTGGGAAAACTTATTGACTCGAGTATAAGCCTAGGGTGGGAAATGCAGCAGCTACCGGTAAATCTCAAAAATAAAAATAGATACCAATAAAAGTAAAATTAAGTAAGACATCATTAGTTTAAATGTTTTTGAATATTCATATTGAATCAGGAGCCCCATATAATACTCCATACAAAACACGCCCCATAAAATGCTCCATAAAGTTCATGATGGGCCCCATAAGATGCTCTGTACAAAAAATATGCCCCATATAATGCTGCACAAAGGTTAATAATGGCCCCATAAGATGCTCCATATTAAAATATGCCCCATATAATGCTGCATAAAAGGTTAATGATGGCCCTTTAAGATGCTCCTTATAATAATATGCCCCATATGCAGATCCATATAGGTTGATGGCCTCATAAGATGCTCCATGGAATAATATGCCCCATATAATGCTGCACAAAGGTTAATAATGGCCCCATAAGATGCTCCATAGAATAATATGCCCCATATGCTGCTCCGTAAAGGTTGATGGCCCCATAAGATGCTCCATAGAATAATATTCCCCATATAATGCTGCACAAAGGTTAATAATGGCCCCATAAGATGCTCCATAGGATAATATGCCCCACATGCTGCTCCTTAAAGGTTGATGGTCCCATAAGATGCTCCATAGAATAATATGCCCCATAAAGGTTGATGGCCCCATAAGATGCTCCATAGAATAATATGCCCCATATGCTGCTGCTGCAATTAAAAAAAATGACATACTCACCTGGCCAGGTGGCGGTGTCTTGAGCAGGCGGGGACACCAGCGCGCTATGAGGGCCAGGTGCCAGTGTCACTGCTGACTCAGGCCCCCGGCACTTGCGATATTCACCTGCCCCGTTCCCCGCCACACGCCACTGTGTCTTCCGGGTCTCTGCAGTGACTGTTCAGGCAGAGGGCACGCACTAAACACGTCATCACGCCCTCTGGCCTGAACGTCACAGCCAGAGGACGCGAAAGACACCGCCCGGCGGTGGAAAGGGAACAGGTGAATATCACATGGCTCACCCTCCCCCATCATACTTACCCTCCAAGACCGGTCTCTGCACTTCCCTGCTTCATCCCGGGGCCTTCAGCTCCTCCCAGTGTTGAGTGTTTACAAGGTACCGCTCATTAAAGTAATGAATATGCGCTCCGCCTATGGGAGTGGAGTTGTGTCCATATTCATCACCTTAATGAGCGGTACCACGTGACAGCTGAGCACAGGAAGAGCTGCCGGCGCTGAGACCATCGGAGTTGCAGGCATCACTGGAGGAGGGTGAGTATGATGTCTTCAAGAAGATGGAGAGGTGGGGGGCGGTGGACCCCGGACTTTAAAAAAAGAAAAAAAAACTTGCTCAGGTGCCGCCACCCGCATCCCGACGCCCTAGGCACATGCCCTCAAGTGCCTAGTGGCAAATACGATCCTGATATCCTGGCATCCCTGATAGATAAACATAGATATTTGAAGGGCAACGCAACGTGGATGTAAAGAAGGATCTGCTAGTCCTCTTGAGATATTATTTTCAAAAAATGCACACCAAAGACACTTCATTGACTGCTTTAGAAAATTCCATATACAGTGGGGAAAATAAGTATTTGATACACTGACGATTTTGAAAGTTTTCCTACATACAAAGAATGGAGAGGTCTGTAATTTTTATTATAGGTACACTTCAACTGTGAGAGACAAAATCTAAAAATAAAAAGCACAAAAAATTACATTGTTTGATTTTTAAATAACTAAATTGCATTTTATTGCATGAAATAAGTATTTGCCCACCAACCAACCAGCAAGAAGCCTGGCTCTCACATACCTGTTAGTTTTTCGTTAAGAAGCCCTCCTACTCTGCATTCATTGCCTGTATTAATTGCACCCATTTGAACTTGTTACCTTTATAAAAGACACCAGTCCACACACCTAATCAATCACACTCCTACCTCTCTACCATGGCAAAGATCAAAGAGTTGTCTAAGGACAACGGGCAAAATTGTAGATCTGCACAAGGCTGGGATGGGCTACAGGACAATAAGCAAGCAGCTTGGTGTGAAGGCAACTGTTGGCACAATTATTAGAAAATGGAAGAAACACAAGGTGACTCTCAATGTTCTTTGGTCTGGGGCTCCATGCAAGATCTTGCCTTGTGGGGTAAGGATGATTATGAGAAAGGTCAAGAATTAGCCCAGAACTGCACAGGAGGACCTGGTCTATGACCTGAAGAGAGCTGGGACCATAGTCTCAAACATTACGGTCAGTAACACACTACACCATCATTTATTGAAATCCTGCAGGGCACGCAAAGTCCCTCTGCTCACACCAGAACCCAGGTCCAGGCCCATCATTTGAAATTTGCCAATGACCATCTGAATGATCCAGAGGAGGCATGGGAGAGGGTGATGTGGTCAGATGAGTCCAATGCAGAATTTTTTGGTATCAGCTCCACTCGCCATCTTTGGAGGAAGAAGAAAGATGAGTAGAAGCCTGAGAAGACTGTCCCAACCACGAAGCATGGTGGTGGAAACATTTGTGGTGCTTTTCTGCAAAGGTGACAGAACGACTGCTCCATATTGAAGGAAGGATGGATGGGGTCTTGTTTTGCAGGATTTTGGCAACAACCTACTTCCATCAGTAAAAGCAATAAACATGGGTTATGACTGGGTTTTACAGCATGACAAAGACGTGAAACACACAGTAACTAAGGAGTGGCTCCGTAAGAAGCATTTTAAGGTACTGGAGTGACCTAGCCAATCTACAGACCTGAACCCGATAGAAAATTTTTGGAGGGAGCTGAAACTCAATGTTGCCCAGCGACAGCCCCGAAACATTGAAAGATATGGAGAAGCTATGTATGGAGGAGTGGGCCAAATTCACTTCTGCTCCTAAGGTTCCTAAGTGAACCAAGTCCTTGCTGCCCACATGCTTTCCAGCATATTGTATTGACACTTGGTGTATGTGTAGCCACCTGGAGGAGGCTTCGAGAATCCACCTCACCTGATGAGCTTTAACAATCTGGACTCATCTTTTCCTGAGTTCATTTGTAGACCTAGACATAAGAATGGTAAGTCTGTTAGTTTAGGATCCCATCTGGAAAGGTCTCCCCAACGGTGCAGATGGGCTCACACACTTAGACCAAAATGTACGATATATTGAAAACCTCAAATTTTGAAAGTATATTCTATAGAGCATTAATGGGATTCAAAATTCTTATATTTTTGTTATTTGCATATAAGTCAGCAATGTTGCATTGTGCCAGCTGTAAAGATAGGTGGAAGAGGGATAATGAGGTTTGTTCAAGGGTCATCCTCAGCCCCTTAATACCGGTGAAGGGAAATTGTAATACTTCAGCCTACAAGACATTTTGAACAATTGTAGCTTTCAACTTTATTGGAACATTGGATGCCAGCTCCTCTCATCCAACATCAGAGTCTAAACTCATAAATACTCATCTCAATGAATGGGCAAAAATTCCCGCAGAAACCTCCAAAATCTTGTAGATAAAGTTCCCAGAAGAGTGGAAGATGTTGGATTTTGAATGGTACCATATATTCTAAAAGTACTTACAGGTACAATGTGTTCATGTCCCAATTATTTTATCCATATAGTGTATGTTGTAAGATGGCTGATATATGACCAACAGGACTTTTACCAAGGGAACCATGTGCTAAGGTTATGTTTATTGATATGGTGCCTAATAATGGAGCCATTAAACAAAAGTTACTGTTGTGAACACACTTATTTCTTCTTAAATGGATCGACTATAAATTCTGTATGAATGTAAACCACAACCGAGTCCCTGATCTTACCGCCTTGGCTTCTGTACCTGCAGAATTTGCATGAATGCCTTACTAAGTAATTTGTTTGTCTATGAGAGTTAGGATCAATAGCCCCAGAAGATTGTTTGTATTGATGTGCTTTAGTATGGATGACTAAACAGCTGTTTAGGTCTTGGAGAAGCCCATTAGAAAATCAGCAGGAGTAACATTGGCTTATTTCTTGGAGTATTTAAATAATACATTAATGGGAAAAGTATTATAGGATGTCTGGTTAACTATACTTTTTTTTAATTAGGAAATATCCTAAGATTGCTAGTTGAATTGACAGTAACCATTTCAGACCTGGAAATGCTTTATAGCTTTAGTATAAAGACAAATTTACCAATTTTATTTAATTCAACTTATATTACAAAAGCAATTAAATATGTAGCGAGTGATTGGTGGATCATACCCAGGGCCGTATTTAGAGTTTCTGCTGCCCTAGGCCCTTTTAGTGCTGCCTCCCTCTTTGGTGAGTATGACACTATCGGCAGTGACTTTGGCAAGAATCGCTGATGTGAAAGTCGCCTTTTGCAGCAGATCGGGCAGTTTTTCTGCATCTGCCACGTAACGGATCACTTACAGCAACACTGCGTTCGGCCTCATTCATTCCCTATGGGATTTGCGGCACTTGCCGTGATCTGGCAAATGCGGTACCATACCCCCCAACTTTTGATGAAGGGAAGGAGGTATAACTATGTGCGCCGCGGCAAATTTTAGGCCACGCCTCTGACCACACCCATTTCACAACTAGTCACATCCATATCCACGTCCCAACCACAGCCATTTAGCGCTGCTGATCACACTGTTTCATATACAATAATTATAAACAAAAAAAATATGGCCACACAGTGCTCCATACTGTATAATGGCCACACATGATGCTCAATACTGTATAATGGCCACACATGATGCTCCATACTGTATAATGGCCGCACACAGTTCTCCATACTGTATAACGGCCACACATGATGCTCAATACTGTATAATGGCTACACACAGTTCTCCATACTGTATAATGGCCACAAACAGTTCTCCATACTGTATAATGATCCCACATGATGCTTCATACTGTATAATGGCCACACAGTTCTCCATACTGTATAATGATCCCACATGATGCTCAATACTGTATAATGGCCACACATGATGCTCCATACTGTACAATGACCCCCCTCCTGTATGCATGGCTCATCTCCCTCCCATCCCATATGCATGACTCATATCCCCCCCTCCTGTATGCATGGCTCATATCCCCCCCTCCTGTATGCATGGCTCATATTCCCCCCTCCTGTATGCATGGCTCATATTCCCCCCCTGTAGGCGTGGCTCATATTCCCCCCCCCCCCCCGTATGCATGGCTCATATTCCCCCCTGTATGTGTGGCTCATATTCCCCCCCCCCCCTGTATGCATGGCTCATAGTCCCCCTCCTATATGCATGGCTCATATTCCCCCCTCCTGTATGCATGTGTCATATTCCCCCCTGTATGCATGGCTCATATTCCCTCCTGTATGCATGGCTCATATTCCCCCCCTGTATGCATGGCTCATATTCCCCCTCCTGTATGCATGGCTCATATTCCCCCTGTATGCATGGCTCATATTCCCCCCCCCCCCCCGTATGCATGGCTCATATTCTCCCTCCTGCATGCATGGCTCATATTCCCCCCTGTATGCATGGCTCATATTCCCCCCTGTATGCATGGCTGATCTCTCAACCCCCCGGCTCCCATCTTGCATGGTGCCGCTTACCTTCCTCCTTCATCCCCCCGTCCCCTATACTCACCGTTCCCACACCGCGCCGACATCCCTCTGGCTCTGTCCCGACTCCCGGCGCAGCACCTTCCTGCGTGAGTGGTCATGTGATACCGCTCATTAAGGTCATGAATATACGCATATTCATGACCTCAATGAGCGGTACCACGTGACCGCTCACTCAGGATGAGCTGCAGACGCCGAGACCAGGCATCGCTGGAGCAGGGTGAGTATCGTCTTCAAGGAGGGTGGGTGAGAGGCAGGGAGGCAGGCAGGCAAGCGGGCGGGGGGGGGGGGGGCTGGGGGGCGGTCGGTCGGGAGGTGACCCACGACTTAAAAAAAACCAAAACAACCTTGCTCAGGTGCCACCCCCCCGCATTGTCCCGCCCTAGGCACGTGCCCTCAAGTGTCTAGTGGCAAATACGGCCCTGATCATACCTGACATAGTGTACTGAGTCTAATGACATTAATGCCTCTTATAACGCACTTAAAGGGAAATAAAACAATAAATAACTAAACAAAATCTCATTACAAACAGATTCTTAAATACCTTAAAATAGCAAATCATATTTGTTTTGCCTGGGGAGGTAATCGCCATAGCTTTCTGTGTACACAGTACATGGGCAGAAACCTGCTAAATCAGTAGTTTGGGCAGGGTTATACAGAGCTCAACATTCAGAGAACTGTTAGATCTGTAGTACATAAAACAGTGATTTTATCAAAATGATTAAGTAAGTGATACATTGCCGGAATCAGGGTCTCTGCCCCTACCTTATACTGCTGTCAGATAGGCTAGCAGCAACCTGGTGAAAGATTCCCTTTAAATCATCATTTAAGTCCATCCTCTTGGACCTCCACAGATTGTAAGAATGAAGAAGCCAAAATGCTGTTTTGAACGTGCCATTGATGATGTGCCGTTACAATCACCGCTGCAGCCAATCACAGGCTTTAGCAATCAGGTCACCAAAGAGCGGGGAACTATTGTTTCTGTTTAGTAGCTAAGGTCACTGAAGGGACATGTGCTTCATAAACATGGGTAAAAGAGAGTGTATATGCCTCAGTTTATTGTTTAAGTGTCAATGCAATTGCAAATTGGACAGCATATTTCAAGGGAGCCTGTCAGCAAGTTTTTGCTATGTAATCTGAGAGCAGCATGAGGTAGGGGCTGAGACACTGATTGCAGGGATGTGTCACTTATCAGGCTGTGTGCTGTTGTTTCGATACAATGGGTGTTTTCTCACCAGGATATTATCACTTCTATGACTGATGCTTGTGTGAGTTCTGGTCTGACCATGCTACCTCCTCTGATAATCAGCTTATAGTCATTAGACAATGTACATAGAAGGGATGGCTTTAAAATTAACTATATCTGCATATGAAAATATAATACTTTACAGAAGAGAAGGACTAGAACTCTAGTGCCAGCTTTTGGATGTAGCAATCCTAAAAGTTAATAGTGGCCCTTTAAAGAGAATCTGTCAGCAGGTATTTTGCAATGTAATCTGAGAACATCATGATATAGGGGCAGAAACCTTAATTCCAGCAATGTGTCACTTCCTGGAATGCCTTTTGTAGTTTTGATAGAATCCTTGTTTTCTCGGCTATAAATCTAGCAGTGCTCGGAATGCTGAGCTGTGTATATTCCAGACCACACCCCTGGTTGGCAGCTTTCTGTGTACAATGTATGTTGACACAAAGCTGCTAATCAGTGGTGAGGACTTGCTTGGACCAGGAGGCACGAGACAACTAGTCCTATAGTGATAATCTCCTGCTGATAAAACACTGTATTGAACAACAGCAAGCTGCTGAGCAAAGTAATACATTCGTGGAATCTGTCCCCTACATTATACTGCTTTCAGATTACATATCAAACACCCGCTCATAGATTCTCTTTAAAACATGCCTTAGGATATGAAGCCACACCAGAAACTACATTTGCAGCCACGTGTTTCGGGGCTTTTGCCCCTCATCTGCGCAAAGAAGGAGATCTGATTTGGCTTGGTGAGAGACCTCTGACATGGTGTCTAAGGGGGAACATTTCTCCTTGTCGGAGCATTTTATTTAATCTATATTGAACAATCTGTAGGATTAAATAAATATCAATCTGATGATAAATATAGGACCAAAGGTCATGCACAAAAACATGAATAAATCATATAGAAAAATGGTGCAAATTAGACCATTCCACGAGAAATTGTTTTAAAACATAAAGTTTTTATTTAACAAATAAAAAATAAAATATAGTGGAAAAAAAAACAGCTGAACCAAGAAAAACGGAATGATGTTAGCCAGTAATAACCAGCTTGAATGAATGTACATCTAGTATGATAAATGCCAGGTATTGGCTGAAGAACGTAGGATGGGTAAAGTGAATGTGCAATATAACAGGTAGTACATAAGGAATACTACCAGTGACGGCTACATAGTTATTAAGGTTGAAGGAAGACTTTAAGTCCATCTAGTTCAACCCATAGCCTAACCTAACATGCCCTAACATGCTAAATGTATTCATCACAGTAAGTAACTCTTACTAGCTAAACAGACATTGATTAAATAAAGTGCAACTGCAATGGAGGTAAATTAAAGTAAAAGATGTATTATTAACCAGACTGAGAGCATGTGCCAGGTCCCCGACGCGCGTTTCGGAGCTTGCCTTCCGGGGGCCGTGATTCTAGTGGAACAGGGGTGGATGTTTGATATAGTGCAATGACCAGTGTTTGCTGTGTAATAGTGTGTGTACATAACACTGAAATTTACTGATGCATCCGATGGATGGTTACCACCCACTGGTCCCATCCCCCGAAGCGTCACTGTGATGCCGTGAGCACATGACACAGACGGTCCACCCACATTGACCACGTGAGTGAACCCAGTCACATGCGCAGGGCAGCAAAGGAGAGATGCAACCAAGGATAGGAGCAGGGAGGAAACCAACCAGCGTAGAGCGATCTTCATAGTGATGAGAATGCACCAACACTATAACCACTGTTATACCATTACCTATAGGTTTAAAGACTCATTTACATTGGACTAGCATAGAACAGTCTCCATGTAAAGAATAATCAATATTAATTAGCACTGTGTCTGATGTATTTTAAAGCTCATATATACATAAAAGCAATCTCCATAGAAAAATCAATGTTCATTGGTACTGTATCTGATATTGAAATGACCTATATACTTGGTTTATATGGCTTATAGATGTGTATAGCCGTGGGGGGGTGATAAGTAGTGTGAAAGTGACAGGCATCAATATGAAAAAGCAGTAACGAAATACAATAAAATAAAAAAATGATATATTATATAAGATTTATATTATAAGGATTATGATGTTCTGATAATGGTGAGAAAAGTGGCTAAAAGTTGAAGGAATGATCAATACTAATATTGGAATATCATTATAAATAAAAGTGACAGTGAATATCAAATGCATAGTGTATAAACCAATATAATCAAGGTATCAGAATGTATGTACCTATATAAAGAAATCATACAAATCTGAGTAAATAAGTGACGAAAGTTGGTCATATATCAGCACCAATCACTACTAATACATGGAGAAAGTCCAGGATCATACCAAACATCAAAGATGATCAAGGTGTCAAAGGCAATCAAACATACGATAAGGATAATGTAAAGCGATGGATGATTGGTCATGGATAACGAGGAATAAGGAAACAAAACAATTAGTAAAATAGCAATTCAAAACATGAGTGGGAAAAAGGAGTCAGATGATCAGAGAAAGGACGCATAGTTTAGGGTTCCATTGAGACCCCGAGGTTGGAGGGTACCAGGGCCGGACTGGCCATAGGGCACTTCTGGCAAATGCCAGAAGGGCCGGTGCCAGTAGTGGGCTGCTCGATCCGCCTCCCCCTGCCGCCGACTCACCCCCCCGCCGTCGCATTCAACTATACCCGTGTCTATGACGCCGGTACAGTTGAATGCAATGATGGAGGAGAGAGCGTCTACAGACACTCCCTCTCCCATCATTCCCCGCTCTGCCTCTGACACTGCGGGTGCGCGATGACGTCATATCATCGCGCGCCTGCTGTGTCCAGGGCGGACTGCAGCCGCTGAGACAGGAGCAGGAAGCAACGCGGGGCACGAGGAGAGGTGAGGAGTGTGGGTTTTTTTACTGGACTGTGGGGCCATTCTCGGGGGGGGGGGGGAGAAGAGATGCGGGGCTGTGCTGTATACTACTGTGTGAGCTGTGCTGTATACTACTGTGTGGGCTGTGCTGTATATAGAACTATGTGGGCTGTGCTGTATATAGTACTGTGTGGGCTGTGCTGTATATAGTACTGTGTGGACTGTGCTGTATATAGTACTGTGTGCACTGTGCTGTATATAGTACTGTGTGGGCTGTGCTGTATATACTACTGTGTGGGCTGTGCTGTATATAGTACTGTGTGGGCTGTGCTCTATATAGTACTCTGTGGGCTGTGCTGTATATACTACTGTGTGGGCTGTGCTGTATACTACTATGCGGGCTGTGCTGTATACTACTGTGTGGTCTGTGCTGTATACTACTGTGTGGGCTGTGCTGTATACTGCTTTGTGGGCTGAGTTATCTACTACGTGGGCTGTGCTATATACTATGCAGGCTTTGCTATATACTATGGGGAGTATATTATATTCTATGGGGAGGCCATGTTATTATTATTAATATTATTATTCATTTTTATAGCGCCATTTATTCCATGGCGCTTTACATGTGAAATACGGGGCAAATATAGACAAATACATTAAACATGAGCAAAAAACAAGGCACACGGGTACATAAGGAGGGAGGACCCTGCCCGCGAGGGCTCACAATCTGCAGGGGATGGGTGATGATACACTAGGAGAGGGCAGAGCTGGTTGTGCGACGGTTCAGTAGGTTCAGGATCACTGCAGGCTGTAGGCTTGTCGGAAGAGGTGAGTCTTCAGGTTCTTTTTGAAAGTTTCTATGGTAGGCGAGAGTCTGATGTGCTGGGGTAGAGAGTTCCAGAGTATGGGGGAAGCACGGGAGAAGTCTTGGATGTGGTTGTGGGAAGAAGAGATGAGAGGGGAGTAGAGAAGGAGGTCTTGAGAGGATCGGAGGTTGCGTGTTGGTAGGTACCGGGAGATCATGTCACAGATGTATGGAGGAGATAGGTTGTGGATGGCTTTGTAGGTCATTGTGAGGGTTTTGAACTGGAGTCTCTGGGCAATAGGAAGCCAGTGAAGGGCTTGGCATAGGGGAGAGGCTGGGGAATAGCGGGGAGACAGGTAGATTAGTCGAGCAGCAGAGTGTAGGATGGATTGGAGTGGTGCCAGAGTGCTAGAGGGGAGTCCAGAGAGTAGGAGGTTGCAGTAGTCGAGGCGGGAGATGATAAGGGCATGCACTAGTGTTTTTGTGGTGTCACGGTCAAGGAATGCACGGATCCGGGAAATGTTTTTGAGTTTGAGGCGGCAGGAGGAGGCAAGGGCTTGGATATGTGGCTTGAAAGAGAGGGCAGAGTCACATATGTACTATGTGGCTGTGTTATATACTATTGTGGGAGTATATTATATTCTATGGGGGAGGCTGTGTTATATACTATGGGGGGCTGCATTATATTCTATGGGGGGCTACATTATATATTATGGGGAGGTGGGCTGTATTATATTCTGTGGGGGGTTACATTATACTCTGGGATGGCTGCATTATACTCTGTGGGGTGGCTGCATTATACTCTGGGGTGGCTGCATTATACTCTGTGGGGTGGCTGCATTATACTCTGTGGGGTGGCTGCATTATACTCTGGTGTGGCTGCATTATATTCTGTATGGTGATGGCTGCATTATACTATATGTGGGCTGCATTATACTGTATCGAGGACTATGGGGAATACGTAATACTATTTGAAGAACTATGGGGTGCATTATACTATGGGAAGTGAATTGTATTACATTGATGACTATGGCGGTGCATTATACTATATGGAGCACTATGAGGAGTGTATTATGCTATATGGAGGACTATGAGGAGTATATTATACTATGTGGAGGACTGAGAAGTGTATTTTAATATATGGAGGACTATAGGGAGTGTATTATACTATATGGAGGACTGTGGAGCACATTATAATATATGGAGGACTATGGGGTGTATTTTACTAAACAAGTAAAATGCTGCATATTCAGATTGTTTTTGCTGGAACAAAAATCATTGTTCTCAGCAGCACATCGCCGGTGTAAACTGTAGATGTGCTGCTGATAACATGATACTGTATGGGGATCTGTTAGTGATCTATTAGTGATCGTTCTGTCCCATCATTATTCTTCAGCTGATGAAAAGAGGCCGGGAAACAAGCGTTGAACAACTTCAGTATTGTTGATCAAACTCATTTAGTGGCCTGAACTCGGCGCTTATAAATACAACCGAAATGCTTTTATGTGATGTGCAATATGTTAGCATTTGGGGCCCCATTTTAAACTTTGCCTAGGGCCCCACTTTGTCTAAAACCGGCCCTGCCTACAAGTGTACAAAGATATTATACAGTCACCATGTGACAAATGGGCCTGTGTAACTTCAAATGCCAGGGCTGAATTTTAGTCCCAGTCCGGCCCTGGAGGGTACGCAGTGTCCAAATCCACATTGCCTCTTTTTGAGCAAGTAGTCGGCTGATGTTACCACCACAATACTCAGAAAGGACACTATCAATACCAATGATCCTCAAGACTGATGGACCACAGGAGTGGTGCATTTCAAAATGCCTAGGGATTGGTTTGAGATGTTCTGGGGTCTCCTCTTTGGCAGCAGAAATTATGTCTCTTACATGTTCTCTGATCCGTAATTTAAATGGTCGTGTTGTTAGTCCGATATATATTTTAGAGCATGGGCAGGTGGCATGGTGAATTATTGCTTTTATGGTGCAGGTGATGTTTTGGGTAATCTTATAGGGTTTATTGTTAGATGAGAGGAATTCAGTAGCATGATCTACATTGGGGCAGGCGACACACCTTCCGCAAGGTGAGCATCCCCTTCGCTGTATAGGTTTAGGCATATGAGTAGGAAATAAGGTAGATGGATTATTGACTGGGTAAAGGCTTTTAACTAAATGATCCTGTTGGTTACGTGAGCAGCCAGCTGTGATGGTACGTTGATCAGGTAAGTAATGTTTCAAGATAGGTTCGCTTGTATGTATGGACCAATGTTTACAAATAATACTACGCATCAAGTGCAATTGAGAATGTAATCGCGTAATCATTCTTACCTTATTGTCAATCTGCGGTTTCTTGGATGGGAACATTAGGTTTTGGCGGTCAGTATTTTGGGCACGGTTGTAGGCTTTTTTGATGCTCCTGTGGCTATAACCACGGTCCAAAAATTTCTGTTTCATCTCCTTAGCATGAATTTCAAAGTCAACTAAGGATGAGCAGATACATTGTATTCTTAGAAATTGTCCAATAGGGACCGATGTGATGACATGCATTGGATGTCCAGAGGATACCTGGAGAAGGGCATTGACAGGTGTTTCTTTTCAGGAAATATCAGACTGTGCACCAAAATCAAGAGTAAAGCTTGGAGAGTCTCCGTATATGTTAAAACATAACCTTTAATCACACAATTAAAATGGACAAAAAAACATGACACATAAATAAAGGGCTCGTGCAAACCAGTGCTCACTTAAAAAAATGGTTTAATCTCCCCACCAATGTAAGCAGACGTATACTCCACAGCAGTTTCGATCCAGACCAATTGTCCAGGGGGGAGAAAAAATATATAGGGGGAGGAAAGAATATACAATAGTTTTATACTAGCTCCCTGTCGTGCCTCTGCATTACTCCTGCCCTAACAAGGACAGGCCCCAAGTATATCCTGCTCTAAGCAATCTACCATCCAAAAAGGAAAAAAAGGGGAGTGTGCATCCCGCACAAAAATGAAAAGGTAAAAGTCAGGGGCATTAGGAAAAAATTGGTGAAAGTGGGACCAAAGACATATCTCAAATGTCCGTCTACATAATGGGACCATGCAGTGTACTTCCCAAAAGATTCAGTGACACAGACAGTCACATCTTTTGGGAGGTACCCGGCCACTGCAGGGTCCCATTATGCAGACGGACATTTGAGATATGTCTTTGGTCCCACTAGCACCAATTTGTTCCTAACATCCCTGATGAATCCCCAAGACTGGGGAAGAAATGCATAGAGAGACCTTTATCCTTTCATTTTTGTGCGGGATGCACACTCCCCTTTTTTCCTTTTTGGATGGTAGATTGTTTATAGCAGGATATACTTGGGGCCTTTCCTTGTTAGGGCAGGAGTAATGCAGGGGCACGTCAGGGAGCTAGTATAAAACTATTCTATATTCTTTCCCCCTTCTATATATTTTTTCTCCCCCATGGAGAATTGCTCCGGATCTACACTGTGTTCCAAATTATTATGCAAATTGAATTTAAGTGTCATAAAGATTTAATTGTTTTGTTTTTCAAATAAACTCGTGGATGGTATTGTGTCTCAGGGCTCAATGGATCACTGAAATCAATCTTAAACATGTGATAATTGGTTTTCCAGGTGATTCTATTTAAAGGAAAACTACTTAAAAATGATGTTCCACATTATTAAGCAGGTCACAGTTTTCAAGTAACATGGGAAGAAAAAGGATCTCTCTGCTGCTGAAAAGCATCAAATAGTGCAATGCCTTGGTGAAGGGATGAAAACATTAGAAATTTTCCAAAAACATAAGCGTGATCATCGTACTGTCTATTAGGTATATACTCACCCTCGGACGTGCCCTGCTTCTTTCCGGCAGCCTTCCTTCCTAAGAATGAGCGCGTGAAGGACCTTAGATGACGTCGCGGCTTGTCCATGTGACCGCTCGCGACCAATCACAAGCCGCGACGTCACCGCAGGTCATTCACGCGCTCATTCTTAGGAAGGAAGCCTGCCGGTTAGTACCAGGGCGCATCCGAGGGTGAGTATATCAATATTTTTTATTTTATTTTACCGATTACCGATATCGCAAACATATCGGAACTCGGTATCGGAATTCCGATACCAGATTCAGAAGATCGCCGACCTCATGGCCGACCCCACACAGGGGTCGGATCGGGTTTCATGAAACCCGACTTTGCGAAAAGTCGGCGACTTCTGAAAATGGCCGACCCGTTTCGCTCAACCCTAATGTTAACATGTAACTTGGCCTGTTATGATGTTTTGGAGTTAAATAGCTTTTTTGTTCAGTGAATGTGACCTCCTAATGCTGCAAATTCCACAAATGAGCATTTTCAGTTCTTTAAAACATATCAAATGTTTAGAAATTCTACTGTGCATAATAATTTGGAACAGTGCATTGTGAGTTTTTATTCATTTTGGAAGATTATACTGTTATCATTGGGAGGTTTCTTCAATAAAATTCGATGTATAATCTAACGGGTGATGACTTTTATTAGACTGACTGTCATTTGCACCAACCATTTAGGAAAATCTGAGAAAAATGTCATTTGCATAATAATTTGGAACATAGTGTAAACTGCTGTGGAGTATACGTCTGCTTACATTGGTGAGATCAAACCATTTTTTAAGTGAGCACTGGTTTGCATGAGCACTTTATTTATGTGGGTTTTCTTGTGTCATTTTTTTTGTCAATTTTAATTGTGTGATTAAAGGTTATGTTTAAACGTAAAGAGGGAGACTCTCCAAGCTTTACTCTAGTTATATCCCCGAGGGTGCTTCAATAGTGTAGAGTATAGCACACTATAGCTGAGTGTACCAAAATTGCCACACTTGATAATTACATCCTGTAGGTGTCAAATTGGTAAGTCAGTCTAATATTGAGATTGTTGGTATTGAGATGGTGGAAGAAAGTTTGTAAATCAGTGGGGCTTCCACGACAAATGAAAAAAATGTAATCAATGAAATGGGTCCAAAATACGACCCGATCTATGATGTCAGTAGAAAACACATCCCTTTCCCATGTCCCCAGGAACAGGTTAGCATAGGACGGAGCACAGGCTGTACCCATGGCTGTTCCTTGGAGCTGTAGGAAAAATGATTCATTAAAAGTAAAAAAGTACAAAAAGTTAAAATTGTGAGTTAATTTTTTTAGTAATTCGGTAGTGTCACGTAGGTATGATATGGAATGGTCTCAACTAGTGGTTTCAGATGTGATTCTATGAAACGACATACATTGTCTGTTAGTCCACCTACACCGGAAATTAATGGCCTACCTGGAGGGAGTTGTGGATTCTTATATATCTTGGGTAGTTTGGTAGGAGATATAACATAGGTATTGTTGTTTCTTTGATGGTTAGAATATCCTGTACTTCCTTAGAGATGAGATCATTATCACTTGCAGATTAGAGGAGTGACAGTAGTTTAGTCCTATTGGATGACAAGCCGAACCAGAAACTATATTTGCAGACACGTGTTTTGAGGTTTTTGCCCTTCATCAGCGCAAAAAAGGACATCTGATTTGGCTTGGTGAGAGACCTCTGACATGGTGTCTAAGGGGGAACATTTCTCCTTGTGGAGCATGTCAAGCCAGTGTAAGGAGACTTATAGGCCTTGAAATGCTTCAGGAGTAGATATGTAGAGAAGAGGGCACCCGTGCAAGAACAATTTACGGGCCCTTTGCAGTCCGACAGCTTGTCATAATGCGCAATCCCACTTGCTCTGGCAATGGAAGTGGCCCCTCTCACTTCTTAGGCTCTTTTGTGACTGCACAGTTTGCGCCAATGGTATGTCCGCCCCCGCTATTCTCCTCTCGAGATTTAAGGTGGTTAGCACCACCTACTGGATTTTAGATCTGCAAAATAATGGTTGTTCATAACATAAGGTGATACAGTATGTATAAAATATGGTGTCTGTCTCTATATATATCTACAGACGCTCTGCACCTCAGCAATCTCATGCTCTCCACCTGGTGTTGCAGTCTGTCAAAGTTGTAGAACAGGGATTGAATAATTCAGTATCTGTCAGAGTAAAATCAGCACATGGGGTGCAGTTAAATATTTGTATGTCAGTTCCTGCTTCAGCTCAGAAACTGCAGTGAAACATCAAGAAGGTCCATATGTTCCCTGCATCTTCAGTTTATGTATCTGCCAGGATGTCATAAAAAGGTTTATTCTTTTCAGGAGATGATTTTTTATAACGATATTTTATTATCAGTTTCCTGAAGCTAATAAAAATATGAATCAAAAAAAGATTTTTTTTTATTGGATGCAAAATAGCATTATGTTCTGCGTCCGTGTACAGTCATAAATTATAATAAATAATCATAAATTGCAGACAAAAATAGCATATTCTACCTGTTGTATAATAAAATGTTTGAATTGGAATCATAAAGTACAATTTTATATAAAACATATACAATAGTCCAATTTAGAAAAAGGTCAGTAAAGAGAACTGTAGATTTATGCAGAGGTGATTTCCATTGCAGATTCAAGTCAAGGTCCTGGAAGGGATTTAAAGACAGGCGGTTTTATACATTAAAACCTCTTAAAGACGATCACCAAACACTGCAGTGAAAAATGGTCTTCAGAGGGATACTGCTGTCAAGGAGAAGGACCAATATATGAAGAACATGATGGAATTAAAAATATGTCACAGAAAATTCCAACTAAAGGGAAGCTGTTGTCAAAAAATGACCTATCAATTAAATTAGATTTTTGTGTTAAATTTATTTTATTTTGTGATTTTTGGCAACGGGTTTTTTTACATAGCAATTTTCACATTGGTCACTTTGGCTTTTTTAGATTCTAACTTCCTGTTGTTTCAGGAAATAACACATGTACATAGCCACAATGGTCAGATCCCAATCCTATCTTCTGTATACAGGTCCTTCTCAAAAAATTAGCATATAGTGTTAAATTTCATTATTTACCATAATGTAATGATTACAATTAAACTTTCATATATTATAGATTCATTATCCACCAACTGAAATTTGTCAGGTCTTTTATTGTTTTAATACTGATGATTTTGGCATACAACTCCTGATAACCCAAAAAACCTGTCTCAATAAATTAGCATATTTCACCCGACCAATCAAATAAAAGTGTTTTTTAATACCAAACAAAAAAACCATCAAATAATAATGTTCAGTTATGCACTCAATACTTGGTCGGGAATCCTTTGGCAGAAATGACTGCTTCAATGCGGCGTGGCATGGAGGCAATCAGCCTGTGACACTGCTGAGATGTTATGGAGGCCCAGGATGCTTCAATAGCGGCCTTAAGCTCATCCAGAGTGTTGGGTCTTGCGTCTCTCAACTTTCTCTTCACAATATCCCACAGATTCTCTATGGGGTTCAGGTCAGGAGAGTTGGCAGGCCAATTGAGCACAGTAATACCATGGTCAGTAAACCATTTACCAGTGGTTTTGGCACTGTGAGCAGGTGCCAGGTCGTGCTGAAAAATGAAATCTTCATCTCCATAAAGCATTTCAGCCGATGGAAGCATGAAGTGCTCCAAAATCTCCTGATAGCTAGCTGCATTGACCCTGCCCTTGATGAAACACAGTGGACCAACACCAGCAGCTGACATGGCACCCCACACCATCACTGACTGTGGGTACTTGACACTGGACTTCAGGCATTTTGGCATTTCCTTCTCCCCAGTCTTCCTCCAGACTCTGGCACCTTGATTTCCGAATGACATGCAAAATTTGCTTTCATCAGAAAAAAGTACTTGGGACCACTTAGCAACAGTCCAGTGCTGCTTCTCTGTAGCCCAGGTCAGGCGCTTCTGCCGCTGTTTATGGTTCAAAAGTGGCTTTACCTGGGGAATGCGGCACCTGTAGCCCATTTCCTGCACACGCCTGTGCACGGTGGCTCTGGATGTTTCCACACCAGACTCAGTCCACTGCTTCCTCAGGTTCCCCAAGGTCTGGAATCGGTCCTTCTCCACAATCTTCCTCAGGGTCCGGTCACCTCTTCTCGTTGTACAGCGTTTTCTGCCACATTGTTTCCTTCCAACAGACTTACCATTGAGGTGCCTTGATACAGCACTCTGGGAACAGCCTATTTGTTGAGAAATTTCTTTCTGGGTCTTACCCTCTTGCTTGAGGGTGTCAATGATGGCCTTCTTGACGTCTGTCAGGTCGCTAGTCTTACCCATGATGGGGGTTTTGAGTAATGAACCAGGCAGGGAGTTTTTAAAAGCCTCAGGTATCTTTTGCATGTGTTTAGAGTTAATTATTTGATTCAGAAGATTAGGGTAATAGGTCATTTAGAGAACCTTTTCTTGATATGCTAATTTATTGAGACAGGTTTTTTGGGTTATCAGGAGTTGTATGCCAAAATCATCAGTATTAAAACAATAAAAGACCTGACAAATTTCAGTTGGTGGATAATGAATCTATAATATATGAAAGTTTAATTGTAATCATTACATTATGGTAAATAATGAAATTTAACACTATATGCTAATTTTTTGAGAAGGACCTGTATAAGTGTCTAATGAGCCTGTGCAAAGGTCATTGTGAAGAGAGGAGGAGCCGGTCAGCTGTGACATCGTCTATTATTATTGGTGGATCCTGTGTTATCAGTTGTGTTACAGAGATGTTACCTGTCATTGTTATCCTGCCTTTACTAATAAAAGCTTACGTAATCTTTTCCTAAAGGACAGAAAGTATGAGTCTTATAAAACCCTAGTAGTCATTCTGTAAATTGCAAGATTACTCATTTTATTTATGAAAAAAATTGCCAACAATTTTTTTAAAAAATGCTTGCAACAGAAAAACTTAAAAAATTTAAACACTGGGTCATTTTTCCCTTTAAAGGTGTTCCATGAAGAAAGTAGTTTAATCAATAGATCTTGAAATAAAAATAAGTTCCACACTTGGATGTCTTAAAAAAAATGTTCCTGTACTGAGATAATCTTATAAATGTGCCCCTGCTGTGTTCTGTGTGTTGAGTGCATCTGACCCTACGGGAACATGATCTGAACATACTACAGCCTGGTTTGGAAAACACAAGAACATTACCTGCCATACTGCAGCTTACCAAGTGTGATAATGCAATCGGGTTGTTCATCAAAGGTCGGCCTTTGTTCCATGGACGTATGTCTTAATGCTTCAGCACAAGACATTTTGGACACCTGTAGCTTCCAACTTTGTGGGAACAATTTGAGGAAGGCCCCTTCCTGTTCCCCATGCCGATTGCACAAAGCAAGGTCCATACAGGTTGATGAGTAAGAATATGATCGGCCACACACAGCCTGGACTCAACTCCCATCAAAAACCTTTGGGGTGAACTAGAACAGAGATTGTGAGCCTTGTCCTATCCTCCAACATGAGTAGACACTCATGTTGGAGGATAGGACAAGGTTCACAAAAATTTCCAAAGACGGCCTACAAAATCCTATAGAAATCCTTCCCAAAAGAGTGAAATCTGTTCTAGCTGCAAATGGAGACCTACTCCATATTAATGTCTATGGATTTAGAATGGGCGATCATAAAAGCTCCTGTAGGTGTAATGTGAGTCCCAATACTTTTTTTCCATATAAGGTATCTAATTAGTAGACTGCTCAATGTATATACAATAAGGTTTTATGTAGTATCGACAATTGTAAAGAAATTCCAATCCCCCTCTTTAGAATTAGGTTCTGAAAATAGGGGCCATCCATAGGTCATTGTCTATGGCAGTGCTTCCACAATACAATAACTCCATGATGGTGGATCTGAAGTTGTGCACCATTATGGTTTCTGTATGAAATTAGATGCATGCAGAAGTATAATTGGGCTACTTAAAAATCTAAAGGTGACCTAATATGGCCCATATGAGCCATAGGGTATTTAAAGAAGATGTCCACTACTATAACATTGATGTCCTATTCTTAGGGTAGGTCATCAGTGCTTGATTGGTGGGGGTGCGACACCCTGCAGATATCCTGCAGCCCCTATTCAAAACACTAGGGGGCGGATGTGCATTTCTCGGCCGCAGCCTCGATCAGTAGATGGAGCAACTCCGTAACTGAGCAGCTCCAGCCACCGCCAGCACCTAGAATAAGTGATCGGTGAGGCTGCGCACCCCCATCCATCATACATTGGTGACCTATCCTAAGGATAGGCCATCAATGTCAAAGTAGTAGACAACCGCTTTAACAATTGCTAATATGGCTCTGTACACCAACGTATGGCAAAGTTATCTATCTTGCTACGATCCTGTTACTATATTAAGACTTTATTCCCAGTGAAGTTCCATCTGTGCTCTCTGCTAAATAACTATTTACGTTTAATGCGAGAGTTTACTCAAGAGACAAAATGAGTTTTATGAGAGGGGAACATATTTTGTGACTTGAATAAACGTAGTATCAAATCGTTTAGGATTTACACTAAATCAATTCCGTTTCACATAATTGAGCCCGCCAACAGTGCAATAAATAGCGCCAAACAGTGCATAAAAGAAATTCATTTAAAAGTCACAAAATCAATTTTTCCATAAAATTAATTTTGTCAGTCATAAATAGAAGGAAGGCCATCGTTTCACACAGTCATCATTTTGTTTTTTTTCTGAATTCTCGGATGATGGTACGCTGATATTAATGCTAGAGTTTCATATTGACAAACCTCTTTAATCAGGAAAGAATATCAAAGACAAGTCCAAACTTTATAGGTTCCGTAAAATACTAATTTTTCCCTCCAACGCAAGACTTTGAGGTATCTCTGTGTTGAAGGGTTGGAGTCTGAAGACAATGAGCCAGAGATTATACTTTTGTGGTTCCTAACCGGCAGCTGGGTCACGGGCACTTCAGTGCTCCTTCACAGAGATAATTGGAATAATAGTCCGGTAATAAGGATTTTTGCTTTTGGTCAGGTACACAGTGTCCTTTTTATCTTCAGTAAAGTAATAGTCTAAATGATCTTCCTCTGATATTATCCTTTGATGTATAAACCACTTTGCAAATCCTTCATTTTAAGTATTATGGAAACTAGTGATGAGCGAACGTGCTCGGCTGAGGAGGCATTATCGGAGCATGCTCGGGTGCTGAGCGAGTGACTTCGGCCTGCTCGAATAATATGTTCAATTCGAGTCCTCGTGGTTGCATATCTCACCACAATTCGACAGCCGCAACATGTGCAGGGATTGCCTGTTTGTTCGGCAACTCTTGACTACTCTACTACATGGTCAGTCCGTGAGTAGGACTAGCATCACAGTGTGTAGCCTTTCCATTGAACAATGCTACTAGATCATTTCGAACAATTGTAGATTACAAACTTTAATTTGCACACTGAGGTGCATTTACTAAAAGGAATTTAATTGGATTACTGGAGTTGTGCCTCAATGTATAATTACATCTCAATGAGTTCATTTTCAGAAATGTGAGTAAATACAGATTTGGGCTTGTATCTCAGGGCGTATGATAAAGGTGCTACATTTGTTTGCTGATAAACCCAAATAATATCATTCTCTTTATTTAATTTTGTCACAGGATGTAGCTATTGTAATTTATAATAAAAAGGTTATTACTTGCTCAATCGCTGATTTAACAAACATTTTTATATAACGGTATAGGCTTTAACTGGAGAAGAAAATTGAGTTGTTGGAGTATTTGGCGCTCAAGAAAAAGTTGGAATTTGGGACCTAAAATGTTGTTATATACCACTTGTAGGCAATTATACCAAGTGTCACAGTAAGCGATACATTAGCTAATTAACTTCTTTGAAGAAAGAACCTTATAAACTCCTCTTAATTAACACTGGCGTACTGATTGCTGCTACAGATGAAAGCTGCCAAAGCTGCATGCTTGTGTACCGACAGAAGAAAGAACAACATACAGCGTGTGTCATAATCTAGTTAATATATGCACACAGATGTAGCGGAACTGAATTTATGTGATTTTTTTTCTACCATTTGCTGTGATAACCTTACAGTTTAAAAAAACACAGAAAAAACATATCATGATAAGTTGTGTTTGGGACATTATGGATGGTGTGTTCTTTCTGTCTCTTAAATATGAGTGAGGACTAAACAGACTCCTATTGGTGCTGAAATGCAGCATAGACTTGTAAAGCTTATAAGCTTAAAGGGATTCTGTCAGCCCAAATTTACACTGGATTTGCTCATTTGTCTCCTTTGCCATCACCACAGTGCAATAGTGAGCATATACATTCCCGATCACCTCATTGCTGACATCACTTGACAATAGAGGTTATAGCAAGGTATGTCAGTAGAGTGGAGAGAGTGATAAGTGTGCTAGCAGAGAGGAGAGCATGCTGTGTATGCTCGCTCCTGCACTGAGGGGATAGCAGAAGAGAGGAGCGATGACAGCAGAGTGGAGTGATGTGTGTGCTCACTCTTGCACTGTAGAGATAGCAGAAGAGAGGAACAATGACAGCAGAGTGGAGAGAGTGATGTACATGCTTGCTCCTGCACTGAAGTAATAGCAGAAGAGAGGAGTGATAACAGCAGAGTGGAGTGATGTATGTGCTCGCTCCTGCACTGAAGTGATAGCAGAGGAGAGGAGCAATGACAGCAGAGTGGAGTGATGTGTGTTCTCACTCTTGCACTGTAGAGATAGCAGAAGAGAGGAGTGATAACAGCAGAGTGGAGTGATGTGTGTTCTCACTCTTGCACTGAAGAGATAGCAGAAGAGAGGAACAATGACAGCAGAGTGGAGAGACTGATGTATGTGCTCGCTCCTGCATTGAAGTGGTAGCGTAAGAGAGGAGCAATGACAGCAAATTGGAGAGAGTGATGTATGTGCTCACTCCTGCACTGAAGAGATAGCAGAAGAGAGGATCGATGATAGCAGAGTGGAGAGAGTGATGTATGTGCTCACTCCTGCACTGAAATGATAGCAGAAGAGGGGAGCGATGACAGCTGAGTGGAGAGAGTGATGTACTGTATGTGCTCGCTCTGGCACAAGTGTTAGCAGAAGAGAGGAGCGATGACAGCAGAGTGGAGAGAGTGATGTATGTGCTCGCTCTGGCACAAGTGATAGCAGAAGAGAGGAGCGATGACAGCAGAGTGGAGAGAGTGATGTATTTGCTCGCTCTGGCACAAGTGATAGCAGAAGAGAGGAGCGATGACAGCAGAGTGGAGAGAGTGATGTATGTGCTCGCTCCTGCACTGAAGTGATAGCAGAAGAGAGGAGCGATGACAGCAGAAAGGAGAGAGGTGTGCTCGCTCCATAACATGAACAGTGTGCACATAACGGAAGTTTATGTTTCAGACAGCGCTGATTCTGGCCAAGTCAGCGCTCTCAAGATGGAAGGTGGCCGTAAATCCAAATAAGTGGGTGAAATGGTGTTTCAACTCATTTAGTCACACAAAGGGTGCCCTGAGTGCTATCATTTGCATGTTACAATAATGCTCTTTTTCTAGGGACAAAAGAATAACAGAGAAACAGATTTGAAAACTGAAAGAACATTTTTTTGATGCTCCGTCTCCTAAAATCTGTGTTTAGTTTGAAGTGTAAATTTTGTGTGACCAGATTCCCTTTAAAGGGAACCTGTCACGTCAGTTTTAGCAACAAAACTGTCCCCAGTGTGTTGTTAGTGATGCAATGTTGTTTGAAAACAACGTGTTAATGATGCACATTGCATCACTAAAAACACACTGGGGACAGTCTAGTTGCTAAAGTACAAGTGTATATCAGAAACTTTGTAATATATCTTTAGCAGAGAAATATGCTTCTTTCTCCACTTATGACACTTTTTTCCTTTCCATGCCTCTTAAGCTTATAATTTACTCTTAAAACAGCGAAAATCATTCACGGTCAAGGCAAAAATACTGAGGTATCAGATCACAGCTGGTTATTGAAGTCTATAGAAAGAGGAGGACTGAGAAATATAGTGAGAAAGAGAGGCACAGACACAGGCAGACCGTGCTGCAGCTTTCTAGTGTTTATCTCATCCTAGTGGTCTGGATTTACAGCTACACTTCTCAGTGCCGCTGTATAAAGTCATTCATGCTATGATTGGTATGTTTTAACATTACCGTTGAAGGCTTTATTATATGGCATTATAAGTTGATTGGTTATGCAGGTACCAGGAAATACTGTATAACAAAAGGCATTAATTCAATGGTAATGTGCGCAGGGCGTAACCTTAAATATCTGTAGTGCTAGTTCTTTTACAATGACCATGTACAGTGTCTATAAAATTATTTATCACCCACACTGACATGAAATCATATTGTTCTGATAGTAAGTGTCATAAAAGCCCAATTAAATTTGCAATGATTTAATGCCGTTACACAATAAAACATGAAGACTTAATGGTAGTTGATTACCATTTTCATAGGCACATTGCGATAAAGAGAAATAATTAAAAAAAATCATATCAGCATTTTTGAAAGAGCAGTTGTACATTTCTTTTTTTGTTCATTTTGTTTTTTTGCAACTTGAAAGTATTGGTTATTTGAGGTGCAACCAGTAAAGTTTAATGCTTTTCATATAGAAGTAGTGGTTCAAGGCACCCCTATGGCAAACCCTACAGCTCTATACAAACTGAACCATTATTGCAGCAGTCTGCATGAGCTCCTAAGGTAATTATAGTGAGACGTTTATGATTTTAGATTTTTTGGCAAAATGTTTATTCAATTTGGTGCTAATTAAAAGTAAATAGTAAAATAGCTTGAGCCATGGGATTGGGGTTGTTTTTTCTGAGGGTGGATGCAAAACGAATGCTGACCATAAAATCCATTTGTAAAAGTGAGTACAAAAATGCAAAAAATAAAACTGTAATACTTTGTAAACATTTTGTACTCTAGGTCAAGTCCTACACACATGCACAGTGGAGAAAATAAGTATTTGATACACTGCCGATTTTTCAAGTTTTCCCACTCACAAAGAATGGAGAGGTCTGTAATTTTATTGTAGCAACACTTTAACTGTGAGAGACAGAATCTACAAATAAAATCTAGAAAATAACAATTTATGATTTTGAAATAATTAAATTGCATTTTATTGCACGAATTAAGTATTTGATCACCTACCAACCAGCAAGAATTCTGGCTCTCACTGACCTGTTAGTTTTTCTTTGAGAAGCCCTCCTACTCTGCACTCATTACCTGTATTAATTACATATGTTTGAACTTGTTATCTTTATAAAAAACACCTGTCCACACACTTAATTAATCACACTCCACCATGGCCAAGACCAAAGAGCTGTCTAAGGACACCAGGAACACAATTGTAGACCTGCACAAGGCAGGGATGGGCTACAGGACAACAGGCAATAGGCTATAGCCGCAGGTGCATCAGGCGGGGTTTTGATAGAGCAAGAAGGACACCCCGAAGGGATCTCCTCTATCCAGCTGGAAATAGGGGACAGACAAAGGTACAGGGAGAGAGAGTTAGGTTTATCACCACATACAATCACGAGTGGTCTAACATGAGAGAGATCTTGGCTAGGCACTGGCCGGTGCTAAAGACGGAGCCCTCCTTGGCCCCAGTCCTGGGTGACTTTCCATCAATGGTGACATGACATGTCATCAATCATTGGTGACAATGTGAGACAGCAAGAAGATCCCCAAATTTGGGTAATCTGTTGGTTCATAGCCACTATGTTCCACCAATAACGAATCCTTTCAGCACTCGAGGTCCTGTGTTGGGGTCATTCCAGTGTGGTCACTGCCTGGCTTGTGCCAATATTTTGCGAACCTCAGTCTTTAGGTCATCCAATGGATCTAGGGAGTTCAATATCAGACAGCATATTACGTGTGGCACCTCAAACGTTATCTATTATGCCACATGTGGATGCTCCCTGATTTACAATGGATTAACGTCTAGAGAACTGAGGGTGCGTGTTCGTGAGCACGTGAGGGACATTCGCGCCGCCAAGGCAGTGACCGATGCCTCTGACCTAAAGACAATCCCCTGCCACTTTAAACAACATCATGATTGTGACGTGGGGACTTTTCGGGTTAGAGGCATTGAGAGTATACATTTGGGGGTGAGGGGTGGCAACTATAAAAAAGTTTAAGCACAACGGGAGGCAGGTTGGATTGTGCGTTTAGACACAATGACATCTAAAGGGCTAAATGAGGCCTTAAGCTTCTCCTCATTCCTGTGATACCCCCCAGCCAGCTGTGGTTTTCCAGTAATATGCTGTGTAATCCTATCTTTACCCTTTAGGCTTATGGGGTTTGTTTATTATGGAGGTTGTCCTGTGTGTTCTCCTGCCCTCTAGTCCCATCCTAATTTTGCTCCCTTGTGGTTGTCCTATATGGAACTTTCGTTTTATTTTTATTTTTTAACGTATTCTTCTTTTATTCATATATTGTTTCAGTTCAAATCACATCTGTTCTCAAGTTGCTGTGACTCGTGGTACCTTGTTACACCTGGAATGGACTATGCAATATACCCGGCTGATGATGATGTGTCTACTGGTTCAACAGTGTTTGGAGCACACTGTGATTTTGCCCATATACGATGTATTATACTTTGTTGTGGCTCCCCCACACATCTGTCATTTTGGAACTGTGCCACCTCCTCTTTCCGTTTGGCCGGGATAATATATGCATATTAATTTATTATGCCCAATGCGGATTCTTCATTAAAGGTGTGTTAGTCTATTTACCTCAGCTGCGGTCGTGCGCATGCGCTGTGTGTGTTCACTGTTGTGAATTCCATTTCTCGGACTCCCTCCTGTGGTCATGAATGGTACTTTGGTTAGTTCTGCTCTTGGACTCCCTCTGGTGGCTTTTAGCGGAACTGCTGGTCTCTGAGGTTTGCTTTCTCAGCTGCCCACGTTTATTGTTATGCTTGCTTCCCTATTTAACTCTACTCAGATCGTTACTTCATGCCAGCTGTCAATGTTTCAGTATTGGTTCAGATCTCTCTTGGACTTCTCTGAGGACCTGTCACTCCAGCAGAAGCTAAGTCCCTGCTAGTTCATTTGTTGTTACTGCTGCCTGAATATATTTCTTAGTACTGCTAAATTCTAGTCCAGCTTGCTATCATGATATTTCCTTGCTAGCTGGAAGCTCTGGGGGTGCAGTGTTGCACCTCCACACCGTGAGTCGGTGTGGGGGTCTTTTTGCATACTATGCGTGGTTTTTTTGTAGTTTTTTGTGCTGACCGCATAGTTTCCTTTTCTTTCCTCTGACTATTTAGTGAAGTCTGGCCTCCTTTGCTAAAACCTGTTTCATTCCTATGTTTGTGACTTTCCTCTTAACTCACAGTCAATATATGTGGGGGGCTGCCTTTGCCTTTGGGGAATTTCTCTGAGGCAAGGTTAGGCTTCTATTTCTATCTTTAGGGGTAGTTAGCTCTTAGGCTGTGAAGAGGCGTCTAGGGAGAGTTAGGTACGCTCCACGGCTATTTCTAGTGTGTGTGATAGTAGTGTTGTGAACTCTGTTTTCGGGCTCCCTCTTGTGGTCACAGGTGGTATTGCGTGAGTTTTATTTTTGGGCTCCCCATGGTGGCTTTGTTTGTTATCTTGCGGGTCTGTGGTAGGATCAGCTGCCTCGTTATTCTCTAGGGAGGTTCCTATTTAGCTCTGCTTTACCTCCACTTGTTGCCGGCTGTCGATGTATTCAGTGCTATTCTGATTACTCCTGACTATCTTGGTTTTCTGTCTCTTCATGAGAAGCTAAGTTCTGTTTGATTATTTTTTGCTCATCTGTCTGCAATATGATTTCTGTTTATGATGAGTTTAGTCCAGCTTGCTAATATGTGATTTCTTGCTGCTGGTAAGCTCTGGGGTACGGAGTTGCTTCCCCCGCACCGTTACTTGGTGCGGGGGCTCGAGCAATCTCTGCGTGGATATTTTGAATAGGGTTTTTCATTGACCGCACAGTTCTCTTCCTATTTTCTGCTATCTAGTGTTAGTGGGCCTCATTTGCTAAATCTATTTCATCTCTGCGTATGTGCTTTCCCCTTAACTCACCGTTAATATTTGTGGGGGGCTTTTCTATATCTTTGGGGGTCATTTCTCTGAAGCAAGTGAGGACTTACTTTCTCTCTAGGAATAGTCAGTTTCTCAGGCCGTGACGAGACGTCTAGGATTTCCAGGTAACGTTCCACGGCTACTTATAGTTGTTTGCGGATAGGATCAGGTTGCGGTCAATTCAGTTACCACTTCCCCAGAGCTAGTCGTCGGTTCAGTTTCTTAGCTAGTCAGATTTGCGATCCTTGCCACTAGGATCATAACAGTACAGCCGGCCCGTGAAGTGTTAATTGCATGGCAGAAGCAGGAGAAGAGAAGCCTTGAGTTTTTTTGTTTTTTTTTTGTTTCTGTGTGTCTAGCTGCTGTGTGTCTAGCCTCTCTCCTCCTCTTAATCTTGGTGTGGCTCTGAGTTCAGCTGCTGACATGGATATCCAGAGTTTGGCCTCCAGTGTAGATCATCTTGCTACAAGGGTACAAAGTATTCAGGATTTTGTTGTTCACAGTCCTATGTCAGAGCCTAGAATACCTATTCCGGAGTTGTTTTCTGGAGATAGATCTAGGTTCCTGAATTTTAAGAACAATTGCAAGTTGTTTCTTTCTTTGAAACCTCGTTCCTCTGGTGATTCCGTTCAGCAAGTTAAGATTATTATTTCTTTCTTGCGCAGCGACCCTCAAGATTGGGCCTTCGCATTGGCGCCAGGGGATCCTGCATTGCTCAGTGTGGATGCGTTTTTTCTGGCCCTTGGATTGCTCTATGAGGAACCTAATCTTGAGAACCAGGCTGAAAAAGCTTTGTTGGCCCTCTCTCAGGGGCAAGATGAAGCAGAGGTGTATTGCCAGAAATTTCAGAAATGGTCGGTGCTTACTCAATGGAATGAGTGTGCCCTGGCTGCAAATTTCAGAAAAGGTCTTTCTGAAGCCATTAAGAATGTCATGGTGGGGTTCCCTATGCCTGCAGGTCTGAATGAGTCAATGACTCTGGCCATTCAGATTGATCGGCGTTTGCGGGAGCGCAAACCTGCGCACCATTTGGCGGTGTCTTCTTAACAGACACCTGAGTCTATGCAATGTGATAGAATTCTGACCAGAAGTGAACGGCAAAATTATAGACGGCAAAATGGGTTGTGCTTTTACTGTGGTGACTCAGCTCATGTTATCTCAGCATGCTCTAAGCGCACAAAAAAGATTGATAAGTCTGTCACCATTGGTACTTTACAGCCTAAGTTCATTTTGTCTGTTACCCTGATTTGCTTGCTGTCATCTTACCCGGTTATGGCTTTTGTGGATTCAGGTGCTGCCCTGAGTCTGATGGATTTGTCATTTGCCAGGTGCTGTGGTTTTGTTTTGGAGCCTTTAAAATTCCCTATTCCACTAAGGGGAATTGATGCTACACCATTGGCTATGAATAAACCTCAGTACTGGACGCAAGTGACCATGTGCATGACTCCTGTTCATCAGGAGGTGATTCGCTTTCTTGTACTGCATAATTTGCATGATGTCGTCGTGTTGGGTCTGCCATGGTTGCAGACTCATAATCCAGTCCTGGATTGGAAAGCAATGTCTGTGTCAAGTTGGGGTTGCCAGGGAATTCATGGCGACGCTCCTGTGGTGTCAATTGCTTCATCCACTCCTTCTGAAGTCCCTGCGTTTTTGTCGGACTACCAGGATGTATTTGATGAGCCCAAACTCAGTTCTCTACCTCTTCATAGGGATTGTGATTGTGCTATAAATTTGATTCCTGGTAGTAAGTTTCCTAAGGGACGACTCTTCAATTTGTCAGTGCCGGAGCATGCTGCTATGCGGAGTTATATAAAGGAGTCTTTGGAGAAAGGACTTATTCACCCCTCCTCCTCCCCTCTTGGTGCGGGGTTCTTTTTTGTGGCTAAGAAGGATGGTTCCCTGAGACCTTGTATTGATTATCGCCTTCTAAATAAGATCACGGTCAAATTTCAGTATCCTTTGCCATTGTTATCTGATCTGTTTGCTCGCATTAGGGGGTCTAGTTGGTTCACCAAGATAGATCTTCGTGGTGCTTATAACCTTGTGCGTATTAAGCAGGGTGATGAATGGAAAACTGCATTTAATACGCCCGAAGGCCACTTTGAGTACTTGGTGATGCCTTTTGGACTTTCTAACGCTCCTTCTGTCTTTCAGTCCTTCATGCACGACATCTTCCGCGAATATCTGGATAAATTTATGATTGTGTATCTGGATGATATTCTGTTTTTTTCTGATGATTGGGAGTCCCATGTTAAGCAAGTCAGGATGGTGTTTCAGGTCCTGCGTGCCAATGCTTTATTTGTGAAGGGCTCAAAATGTCTTTTTGGAGTCCAGAAGGTTTCTTTTTTGGGTTTCATTTTTTCTCCTTCTACTTTTGAGATGGACCCAGTCAAGGTTCAGGCTATTCATGACTGGACTCAGCCTACATCTGTTAAGAGTCTTCAGAAGTTCTTGGGTTTTGCTAATTTTTACCGTCGCTTCATCGCTAATTTTTCTGGTGTTGTTAAGCCTTTGACGGATTTGACCAAGAAGGGTTCTGATGTTACTAATTGGTCTCCTGCGGCTGTGGAGGCCTTTCGGGAGCTGAATCACCGGTTTTCTTCTGCTCCGGTCTTATGTCAGCCAGATGTCTCTCTTCCTTTCCAGGTCGAGGTTGATGCTTCTGAGATTGGAGCAGGGGCTGTTTTGTCGCAGAGAAGCTCTGATGGCTCTGTGATGAAGCCATGTGCTTTCTTTTCAAGAAAGTTTTCGCCTGCCGAGCGGAATTATGATGTCGGTAATCGGGAGTTGTTGGCTATGAAGTGGACATTTGAGGAGTGGCGACATTGGCTCGAGGGAGCTAAGCATCGTGTGGTGGTCTTGACTGATCACAAAAATCTGATTTATCTCGAGTCGGCCAAGCGGCTGAATCCTAGACAGGCTCGTTGGTCGTTGTTTTTCTCTCGTTTTGATTTCGTGGTCTCGTACCTGCCTGGTTCGAAGAATGTGAAGGCTGATGCTCTGTCTAGGAGTTTTGTGCCTGACTCTCCTGGAGATTCAGAGCCGGCTTGTATCCTCAGAGAAGGGGTGATTTTGTCCGCCATCTCCACAGATTTGCGACGAGTGTTGCAGAAGTTTCAGGCGGATAGACCTGATCGTTGTCCACCAGATAGACTGTTTGTCCCAGATAGATGGACCAGTAGAGTCATTTCCGAGGTTCATTCTTCGGTGTTGGCGGGCCATCCTGGAATATTTGGTACCAGAGATTTGGTGGCCAGGTCCTTTTGGTGGCCTTCCTTGTCGCGGGATGTGCGTTCCTTTGTGCAGTCTTGTGGAATTTGTGCTCGGGCTAAGCCTTGCTGTTCTCGTGCCAGTGGTTTGTTGTTACCTTTGCCTGTCCCGAAGAGGCCTTGGACGCACATTTCCATGGATTTTATTTCAGATCTCCCTGTCTCTCAGAGAATGTCTGTCATCTGGGTGGTGTGTGATCGTTTTTCTAAGATGGTCCATTTGGTGCCCTTGCCTAAGTTGCCTTCCTCCTCCGAGTTGGTTCCACTGTTTTTTCAAAATGTGGTTCGTTTGCACGGGATCCCTGAAAATATTGTTTCCGACAGAGGATCCCAGTTTGCGTCTAGATTTTGGCGGACCTTTTGTGCTAAGATGGGCATTGATTTGTCTTTTTCGTCGGCCTTCCATCCTCTGACGAATGGCCAAACCGAGCGAACTAATCAGACCTTGGAAACTTATTTAAGATGTTTTGTTTCTGCTGATCAGGACGACTGGGTCACTTTTTTGCCATTGGCCGAGTTTGCCCTTAATAATCGGGCTAGTTCTGCTACTTTGGTTTCTCCTTTTTTTTGTAATTCGGGGTTTCATCCTCGTTTTTCCTCGGGTCAGGTGGAGCCTTCTGACTGTCCTGGAGTGGATATTGTGGTGGATAGGTTGCATCAGATTTGGGATCATGTGGTGGACAATTTGAAGCTGTCACAAGAGAAGGCTCAGCGCTTTGCCAACCGCCGTCGCTGTGTGGGTCCCCGACTTCGCGTTGGGGACTTGGTGTGGTTGTCTTCTCGCTTTGTTCCTATGAAGGTCTCCTCTCCTAAGTTCAAGCCTCGGTTTATCGGTCCTTATAAGGTTTTGGAAGTCCTTAACCCTGTGTCATTTCGTCTGGACCTCCCAGCATCGTTTGCTATTTATAATGTGTTCCATCGGTCGTTGTTGCGGAGGTATGTGGTGCCTGTGGTTCCTTCGGATGAGCCTCCTGCCCCTGTGCTGGTTGAGGGTGAATTGGAATACGTGGTGGAGAAGATCTTGGATTCTCGTGTTTCTAGACGGAGGCTTCAGTATTTGTTTAAGTGGAAGGGCTATGGTCAGGAGGATAATTCCTGGGTTGTCGCCTCTCATGTTCATGCGGCCGATTTGGTTCGTGCCTTCCATGTGGCTCACCCTGATCGCCCTGGGGGTTTTGATGAGGGTTCGGTGACCCCTCCTCAAGGGGGGGGTACTGTTGTGAACTCTGTTTTCGGGCTCCCTCTTGTGGTCACAGGTGGTATTGCGTGAGTTTTATTTTTGGGCTCCCCCTGGTGGCTTTGTTTGTTATCTTGCGGGTCTGTGGTAGGATCAGCTGCCTCGTTATTCTCTAGGGAGGTTCCTATTTAGCTCTGCTTTACCTCCACTTGTTGCCGGCTGTCGATGTATTCAGTGCTATTCTGATTACTCCTGACTAACTTGGTTTTCTGTCTCTTCATGAGAAGCTAAGTTCTGTTTGATTATTTTTTGCTCATCTGTCTGCAATATGATTTCTGTTTATGATGAGTTTAGTCCAGCTTGCTAATATGTGATTTCTTGCTGATGGTAAGCTCTGGGGTACGGAGTTGCTTCCCCCGCACCGTTAGTTGGTGCGGGGGCTCGAGCAATCTCTGCGTGGATATTTTGAATAGGGTTTTTCATTGACCGCACAGTTCTCTTCCTATTTTCTGCTATCTAGTGTTAGTGGGCCTCATTTGCTAAATCTATTTCATCTCTGCGTATGTGCTTTCCCCTTAACTCACCGTTAATATTTGTGGGGGGCTTTTCTATATCTTTGGGGGTCATTTCTCTGAGGCAAGTGAGGACTTACTTTCTCTCTAGGAATAGTCAGTTTCTCAGGCCGTGACGAGACGTCTAGGATTTCCAGGTAACGTTCCACGGCTACTTATAGTTGTTTGCGGATAGGATCAGGTTGCGGTCAATTCAGTTACCACTTCCCCAGAGCTAGTCGTCGGTTCAGTTTCTTAGCTAGTCAGATTTGCGATCCTTGCCACTAGGATCATAACAGAGTAGGGTTTGCGGTCAGCAGAGTTCCCACTTTCCCAGAGCTTGTTCCGATTACTAGTTTACTCATCAGGTCATTCCGGGTGATCCTAACCACCAGGTCCATAACAGTACAGCTGGCCCACAAAGTGTTATTGCATCTCAAAAGAGGGATAAGAGAAGTTCTGAACCCATTTTTTTTCTTTGCAGTGTGTTTTGTCTCTCTTTTCCCCTTAATCTCTGGGTGGTTCAGGACTCAAGGTGTAGATATGGCTATTCAAGGTCTGCCTCTTGTGTGGATCAACTCGCTGAAAGGGTCCAAAGCATTCAAGATTATGTAGTTCAGAATCCGATGTTAGAGCCTAGAATTCCAATTCCTGATTTGTTTTCTGGGGATAGATCTAAGTTTCTGAATTTCAAAAATAATTGTAGACTGTTTCTTGCTTTGAAACCCCGCTCCTCTGGTGACCCCATTCAGCAAGTAAAAATTATTATTTCTTTGTTGCGTGGCGACCTTCAAGACTGGGCATTCTCCCTTGCGCCAGGAGATCCTGCATTGCTTAATGTAGATGCGTTTTTTCTGGCGCTTGGATTGCTTTTTGACGAAACGAATTCAGTGGGTCAGGCAGAGAAAACCTTGCTGGCTTTGTGTCAGGGTCAGGATGAAGCGGAGGTATATTGTCAGAAGTTTAGAAAGTGGTCTGTGCTTACTCAATGGAATGAGTGTGCCCTGGCAGCAATTTTTAGAAAGGGTCTCTCTCTTTCTTTTGTCTGTTACTTTGATTTGCTCTCTGTCGTCCTACTCGGTTATGGTATTTGTGGATTCGGGCGCTGCCCTGAATTTGATGGACTTGGAGTTTGCCAGGCGTTGTGTTTTTTTCCTGGAGCCTTTGCAGTATCCTATTCCATTAAGGGGAATTGATGCTACGCCTTTGGCCAGGAATAAACCACAGTACTGGACTCAGTTGACCATGTGCATGGCTCCTGCACATCAGGAAGATATTCGCTTTTTGGTGTTGCATAATTTGCATGATGTGGTCGTGTTGGGTTTGCCATGGCTACAGGTTCATAATCCCGTATTGGATTGGAAATCAATGTCTGTGTCTAGTTGGGGTTGTCAAGGGGTACATGGCGATGTTCCGATGATGTCAATTTCTTCATCCATTCCTTCTGATGTCCCTGAGTTTCTGTCGGATTACCGGGATGTATTTGATGAGCCCAAATCCAGTATCCTACCACCTCATAGGGATTGTGATTGTGCGATAAATTTGATCCCTGGTAGTAAGTTTCCTAAGGGCCGACTTTTCAATTTATCCGTGCCAGAACACACCGCTATGCGGAGTTATATAAAGGAGTCCTTGGAGAAAGGGCATATTCGCCCGTCTTCATCACCGTTGGGAGCAGGGTTCTTTTTTGTGGCCAAGAAGGATGGTTCTCTGAGACCCTGTATAGACTACCGCCTTCTCAATAAAATCACGGTCAAATTTCAGTACCCTTTGCCTCTGCTGTCTGATTTGTTTGCTCGGATTAAGGGGGCTAGTTGGTTCACCAAGATAGATCTTCGAGGGGCATATAACCTTGTGCGTATTAAACAGGGCGATGAATGGAAAACAGCATTTAATACGCCCGAGGGCCATTTTGAGTACCTGGTGATGCCATTCGGGCTTTCTAACGCTCCATCTGTGTTTCAGTCCTTTATGCATGACATCTTCCGAAAGTATCTGGATAGATTCAAGATTGTATATTTGGATGATATTTTGGTCTTTTCAGATGATTGGGAGTCTCATGTGAAGCAGGTCAGAATGGTATTCCAGGTCCTTCGTGCTAATTCCTTGTTTGTGAAGGGGTCTAAATGTCTCTTCGGAGTTCAGAAGGTTTCCTTTTTGGGCTTCATTTTTTCCCCTTCTACTATCGAGATGGATCCTGTTAAAGTTCAGGCCATTTATGATTTGACTCAACCTACATCTGTGAAGAGTCTTCAGAAATTCCTGGGCTTTGCTAATTTTTACCGTCGCTTCATCGCTAATTTTTCTAGTGTGGTTAAACCTTTGACTGATTTGACAAAGAAAGGTGCTGATGTGGTGAATTGGTCCTCTGCGGCCGTGGAGGCTTTTCAGGAGCTAAAACGTCGTTTTTCTTCGGCCCCTTTGTTGCGTCAGCCAGATGTTTCGCTCCCTTTTCAGGTTGAGGTTGATGCTTCTGAGATTGGAGCAGGGGCTGTTTTGTCTCAAAGAAGTTCTGATGGCTCTGTGATGAAGCCATGTGCCTTCTTTTCTAGAAAATTTTCGCCTGCTGAGCGTAATTATGATGTTGGCAATCGGGAGCTGCTGGCTATGAAGTGGGCATTCGAGGAGTGGCGACATTGGCTTGAGGGAGCCAAGCACCGCGTGGTGGTCTTGACGGATCACAAGAATTTGACTTATCTCGAGTCTGCCAAGCGGTTGAATCCTAGACAGGCTCGATGGTCACTGTTTTTCTCCCGTTTCGATTTTGTGGTTTCATACCTTCCGGGTTCTAAGAATGTGAAGGCTGATGCCCTTTCTAGGAGTTTTGTGCCTGATTCTCCGGGAGTCCCTGAGCCGGCTGGTATTCTCAAAGAGGGGGTAATTCTGTCTGCCATCTCCCCTGATTTGCGGCGGGTGCTGCAGGAGTTTCAGGCTGATAGACCTGACCGTTGTCCAGCGGAGAAACTGTTTGTCCCTGATAGATGGACTAGCAGAGTTATTTCTGAGGTTCATTGCTCGGTGTTGGCTGGTCATCCTGGGATTTTTGGTACCAGGGATTTGGTGGCTAGGTCCTTTTGGTGGCCTTCCTTGTCACGGGATGTGCGTTCTTTTGTGCAGTCTTGTGGGACTTGTGCTCGGGCCAAGCCCTGCTGTTCTCATGCCAGTGGGTTGCTTTTGCCCTTGCCGGTCCCGAAAAGGCCTTGGACGTATGTTTCCATGGATTTTATTTCAGATCTTCCTGTCTCTCAAAGGATGTCTGTCATCTGGGTGGTTTGTGATCGCTTTTCTAAGATGGTCCATTTGGTACCCTTGCCTAAATTACCTTCCTCCTCTGATTTGGTGCCATTATTCTTTCAGCATGTGGTTCGTTTGCATGGCATTCCGGAGAACATTGTGTCGGACAGAGGGTCCCAGTTTGTCTCTAGGTTTTGGCGGTCCTTTTGTGCTAAGATGGGCATTGATTTGTCTTTTTCTTCGGCTTTCCATCCTCAGACTAATGGCCAAACCGAACGAACCAACCAGACTTTGGAGGCCTATCTGAGATGCTTTGTTTCTGCTGATCAGGATGATTGGGTGACCTTTTTGCCATTGGCTGAGTTCGCCCTTAATAATCGGGCTAGTTCGGCTACTTTGGTTTCGCCTTTTTTTTGCAATTCTGGTTTTCATCCTCGTTTTTCTTCAGGGCAGGTTGAGCCTTCTGACTGTCCTGGTGTGGATTCTATGGTGGACAGATTGCAGCAAATTTGGACTCACGTAGTGGACAATCTGACGTTGTCCCAGGAGAAGGCTCAACGTTTCGCTAACCGCCGTCGTTGTGTTGGTCCTCGACTTCGTGTTGGGGATTTGGTTTCGTTATCTTCTCGTTATGTTCCTATGAAGGTTTCTTCTCCTAAGTTTAAGCCTCGTTTCATTGGTCCTTATAAGATTTCTGAAATTCTCAACCCTGTGTCATTTCGTTTGGTCCTTCCAGCTTCCTGTGCCATCTATAATGTGTTCCATAGGTCGTTGTTGCGGAGGTATGTGGCGCCTATGGTTCCCTCCGTTGATCCTCCTGCTCCGGTGTTGGTTGAGGGGGAGTTGGAGTATGTGGTGGAAAAAATTTTGGATTCTCGTATTTCGAGACGGAAGCTCCAGTACCTGGTTAAGTGGAAGGGCTATGGTAAGGAGGATAATTCCTGGGTTGTTGCCTCAGATGTCCATGCTGCCGATTTAGTTCGTGCCTTTCATTTGGCTCGTCCTGATCGGCCTGGGGGCCCTGGTGAGGGTTCGGTGACCGCTCCTCAAGGGGGGGGTACTGTTGTGAATTCCATTTCTCGGACTCCCTCCTGTGGTCATGAATGGTACTTTGGTTAGTTCTGCTCTTGGAATCCCTCTGGTGGCTTTTAGCGGAACTGCTGGTCTCTGAGGTTTGCTTTCTCAGCTGCCCTCGTTTATTGTTATGCTTGCTTCCCTATTTAACTCTACTCAGATCGTTACTTCATGCCAGCTGTCAATGTTTCAGTATTGGTTCAGATCTCTCTTGGACTTCTCTGAGGACCTGTCACTCCAGCAGAAGCTAAGTCCCTGCTAGTTCATTTGTTGTTACTGCTGCCTGAATATATTTCTTATTACTGCTAAATTCTAGTCCAGCTTGCTATCATGATATTTCCTTGCTAGCTGGAAGCTCTGGGGGTGCAGTGTTGCACCTCCACACCGTGAGTCGGTGTGGGTGTCTTTTTGCATACTCTGCATGGTTTTTTTGTAGTTTTTTCTGCTGACTGCATAGTTTCCTTTTCTTTCCTCTGACTATTTAGTGAAGTCTGGCCTCCTTTGCTAAAACCTGTTTCATTCCTGTGTTTGTGACTTTCCTCTTAACTCACAGTCAATATATGTGGGGGGCTGCCTTTGCCTTTGGGGAATTTCTCTGAGGCAAGGTTAGGCTTCTATTTCTATCTTTAGGGGTAGTTAGCTCTTAGGCTGTGAAGAGGCGTCTAGGGAGAGTTAGGTACGCTCCACGGCTATTTCTAGTGTGTGTGATAGGAGTAGGGTTTGCGGTCAGCAGAGTTCCCACTTTCCCAGAGCTTGTTCCGATTACTAGTTTACTCATCAGGTCATTCCGGGTGCTCCTAACCACCAGGTCCATAACAGTTCACCTTGCTCCCCGCCCGAACGGCGTCAACACTGCCCTGCGCGTGCGCCCGGAGGATTCTTCTTCCTCTGGCGCACGTGACGCGGCATGACGCCCTTTCTGACGCGGCTCTCAGCGATCAACACGCGCATGCGCCACCAGTACCGCTGATATTGGCCGGGTATAGTCATTTGACTAGTCACGTGCACACCAGCCAATCCTATTTCAAGGTCCTTGTCACACCAAATGAGCACTTCCCCTTGAGAAAGCAAGACCACCGGAAGAGTCGAAACGCGCGTCGGGGGTTTTATACATTGGATCCGACCCGGTGCCCGCCGTCCTGTTTTGGTAAGCGCTGCTATCCTCTATCTAATGCTGTGGGACATGCTTTATCCACGAGCCTAATTACTATGTGATTTTCTGGCAGCTCTGTACTCCATTAAGGCATGTACCTCACATGGGCAGCTCGCACAGGTGGATATCCACAATTTCCGTCCTTATGCACTTTTGTATTTATTTATCTTTTGTACACTGTATGCACTTTATTAGCTTGTAATTGTTATATAATAAAATATTACTTTTTATAGTACCTACAGACTCCTGTTGTACTCCTTGTTCTAAGGACAATAGGCAAGCAGCTCGCTGAGAAGGCAATAACTGTTGGCACAATTTTTAGAAAATGGAAGAAACTCAAGATGACTGTCAATCTTTCTCGGTCTGGGGCTCCATGCAAGATCTCGTCTTGTGGGGTAAGGATGATTCTGAGAAAGGTCAGGAATCATCCCAGAACTACATGGAGGGCTTTGTCAATGACCTGAAGAGAGCTGGGACCACAGTCTCAAACATTACCATTAGTAACACACTACACCATCATGTATTAAAATCCTGCCTGGCACGTAAGGTCCCCCTGCCCATGCCAGCACATGTCCAGGCCCATTTGTACTTCACTAATGACCATCTGGATGATCCGGAGGAGACATGAGAGAAGGTCCTGTGGTCAGATGACACCAAAATAGAACTTTTTGGTATCAACTCCACTCGCTGTGTTTGGAGGAAGAAGAAGGATGAGTACAACCCCAAGGACACTGCAGAATCCATGAAGCATGGTGGGGGGAACATTATACTTTGGGGTTGATTTTTTGCAAAGGTGACAGGACGACTGCACCATATTAGAGGGAGGATGGATGGGGTCATGTATTGCGAGATTTTGGCCAACAATCTCTTTCCCTCAGTAAGAGAACTGAAGATGGGTCGTGGCTGGGTCTTCCAGCATGACAATTACCCGAAACACACATCTAAGGAGTGGCTCTGCAAGAATCATTTGAAGGTCATGGAGTGGCCTAGCCAATCTCCAGACTTGAACCCAATAGAAAATCTTTGGAGGGAGCTGAAACTCAATGTTGCCCAGTGACAGCCCCGACATCTCAAAGATCTGGAGAAGATCTGTATGGAGGAGTGGGCCAAAATCCCTGCTGCATTGTGTGCAAACTTGATCAAGAACTACAAGAAACATCTGACCTCTGCAATTGCAAGCAAAGGTTTCTGTACCAAATATTAAGTTCTGTTTTTCTATTGTATCAAATACTTATTTCATGCAATAAAAATGCAAATTATGTAAAAATCATTTAATGTGATTTTTCTGGCTTTTATTTTTAGATTCTGCTTCTCACAATTGAAGTGTACGTACGATAAAAATTACAGACCTCTCCATTCTTTATAGGTGGGAAAACTTGCAAAATCGGCAGTGTAGGAATGCTTATTTTCCCCACTGTAAGATTTATCCATCAGTCATATAACCCCTGGAGCAGTCAGATGGACAGTATGGAATTGATTTAACCCTTTCACCGAAAGTGCGTAGAGTAATTTCCATATTGTTTGCTGTATTTTTGTTGTATTTTCGTATAGCATAGTAGTTATGTGGTATGTTAAGAACAACAAATATACCTTCCACTGTTTTATTAGTATTTTTTGTATTATTTGGAGTTTGTGTATTTATTTTATTATTTATTTCTGTTTTATATTGATTTTTTTAATTAGTTATTTTGATGTACCATACATTGTTGTTTGGGGTAGGCCTAAATTTTGCTTGTGACCTAAAACAGTGAACGTGCATTTACACTAGACAATTATTAGGAAAGATCGTTCCTCGTTTCATGATAATCACGCAGTATCAACCACCCAAAGAAAAAGCAAAATGCTTGTTCATCAGTTGAAATGATTTTTAAGCTTACTTAAAAAAAACTATTCTTGGCAGCACATGGATATGTGCGCTGAGAAAAATGAAAGTCTATGCACCGTGATGGTTCTGTGAGTATCAGAAGTGTGGTTTGCATCTCTAAACAGGCTACTGAACAATTGCCGGTCTGCCCATATGTAGCCAATGGACCAGTGTAAACGAACTCACAGGACCCAGTTCATCAAGGTCTTGATGAACTGGGCTGGAGTCGGAGGCTCCTGATTCAGGCACATGCCTCTTTATGAATCAGTAGCATCGATCTAGTGTCACACATCGCTGTGTGCTTCTCACCACAATTTCTACTCCAGCCCCTGCTGCAGTCAGTTTTTTGGTGTCAACATCGCCGCTGGTCAAAAATTTAACGAGCTGTGGTTGCAAACCCCCATTTTTTTGTCAGAAATGGGCAAAAAATGGTGTGAAAACATCTAAGTCGCAAAATTTTAGTGCAGACTGGAGTTGCGCCAAAATTATTCGACTTTTCAAAACTTTTTACAACAGAATACTGCGATGAGTCGGCCCCTAAGACTTTACTAAACTTTTTCATATAATTTTTTTCCCTGTGCAAAAATTAAAGATGAGTCTCTTGCCAGTATTACACAATACAACGCTAGCCTCCTGAAATTATATAATAATGCAATTAGCAAACGTCCAAAGTTGTTTTCAATTTAGTACAATCAGTTGTTAATGTCTCATTAATACAGACAAATTATGCATCTTCTGTGAATGATTCTATCATGTGACAAAGAATATCTTGTCTCTCTAGAGACGCTGTAAAAAGCATTTCTACACCCTACCAGGTTTCTCCAAGACTTTCCTTCTAATCATTGATATGATTGGATTTTTTTTTTTACTTTTTAGAAACTTTGATGTAAGTTTAGTTCGTTAGCATTTTTCTTCAGCCTACTAGCCTACTAGGTCATCGGTACAAAGTTAATTCTCTTCCTGAGTCAAGTCATAGCTAAAATTGAGAGAATACATAGCGCCTGGTGTACTGTTGAAAAGGACACTTAGGAGGAGTGTCAATGACAACCAATAGACATCTCTGCCAGAGGTAACTGAAATGCTGATTGGCTGAGATCTGTTGAGGGTCACATAAGAAAGCTGACGGGTTCTCTCCTGATGTCCTTTTCAGCTGGTTTCCAGGCACTGGATAATTACTTTTGGTCTGATGGTTGAGTAGGTGAAAGAAGGTACTTCTAAGGACTATAATAAGGCCTTTTTGCTTGCTATATTTTTTACAAATGTAACCTCTTGAAAAACATTATTTCACCACTAAGCAGACAAATATGATCTCTAAGTACAACGCCCTTTTTATTTGTGTGAGCTGTAGTCAGTCGTCAACCTACAGTTGTAAAAAAGCTAAGGAGCAGGACTTCAGTGGATTGGTATAAGCCACTGGAATACTTTTAAATTGTACACTCTTAGATATTTCTAAACGCATAATGAACCAGTATGTATCTAGAATGAAAAATGTGTAATTAGAGCCTCCGATAGACAAAACGCATACAAAACACATTTTGTGTATAAAACAACATCTCCTCTGAGAGCGCGAGCATGAGCTGGTCCATAACTGATGCACGGCTTTTGTTATTCACTAGTAATTAATTGCCAAAGAACAATGGCATCTCCTATTTCACTGCAGCATTCACACAACGTCTTTGCTCCTCAATTACATTCATTAGTCAAAACATGGTTGTCGTGAGACTGAATGGATTTATCATTATTGTAAAATAACGAAAGATATTCATTCAGAATTGTTCAAGTAGGTTTACCATTGTAAAATATTTATGATGGGCGGTGCATTATACAATATTCAGATTATTTCCATTTCTGCTTATCAATAAGATCTGCTATAAAAGTCCAAATAATCTGGTTCCCACATAGACTCACTGTTCACATCTGGGTTGTTCTTCTGCTCCTATGATGGTGGCATTGCTGGACTTGTCTAATGATAGACATCAGCAACAGCCAACAGTCCACAATGACTATAGTGGGGTCCATTGAATTTCCATCATGATATCTGTCATTTTTGGTATTTGCAAGGAATTTTGTGACAAAGGCTCTCAGCAGAGCTTCTAACGCAGATGTAAGGAGCGCCTAATACTGAGAAAAGGGATGCCCTGTTCTTTACTTGTGTCCATAGAACTGGAGCGGACATGTCCCATAAAAAATTCCATATGGTAATGGGTTAAATGTCAATACATCTCAATGAACATAGAGAAAAAAAATCCTACGACCACCAATAAGGGGGAGAATATGATTAATGGCATTTAGAGTTTAAGAGACCAGGGTTTAAGAACACAGACAACAATGGAAAGGGGAAAAGTAAGAACCGACAGCACTCAGATGACTAGGATGCACGCTCCAAAGTCCATGGATCCCACTGGACCAATACTCGCAAATATAGAAAAAGAAGCAGCATCCGTTCCAAGATAGTGTCAAAAAAGTCTTTATTCTGCCATCACATGTTTGGCCGAAACGTTGTATGATGTGATGGCAGAATAAAGACTTTTTTGACACTATCTTCACCTGGAATGGATGCTGCTTCTTTTTCTATATTTAACAATGGAAAGAGGATCAATGGTTTATCACATTAATGTTAAAGGAAGGAGACATCAGGGACCATAAAGAGAGAACTAACCCTAAATCGTCCTACATTCGTTATAACTGAGATCTGCCTACCTGTGGGGGTTGGCGCTATAAAGGGAGCGAGAGGTGGCACCCCAACTCCTCGACGGCTGCCCCTAGGGTACCCTGTCTAGCCCTAGTCTGTGAACTATACTATCCATAGACATCGAAAGAAGAATAATATAAATATCATACAGAAATGATTTTTAGAGGAAAGTAAGGAAAAAATAGGGGGATATTAAAGAAGGGAATAAATGGTACCATCGGTGTGTGAACCTATATTTTGAACCTATAGATGTCCCTGCCTATTAGTGGAGGTTGGCACCCTAAGGGGGAATGATAGTGGCGCCCCCACTCTGCGGCAGCTCACCCTTTCTTTCCCTCATCTGGGGCATTACAAGAAGGAGCTAAAGGTAAGGGTCTCATTGAGACCTGTTGGTGTTTGGGTTCTCAGGCGATGGATCCACCTTCTTTCACACTGTAGTATCATTTGGTTCCAATTCCCTCCCCTCTTAGAAGCTTCCACCTTATCTATTCCCATAAATCTTAATTGTGATGCATATGATGCATATTTATGTGCCTGGCTAAAGGGGCTCTCTTTTGAGGACGATGTCTCAAGTGTTCACTCACTCTTCTCAGCTCCCTCATTGTCTTTCCTATGTATTAGAGACCACAGGTTCAGACCACTCTGTAAACTACTCCTTTTGTGCGACAGTTGATAAAAGGGCGTATTTGAGATTCTTGGCCTGCGACATTACTTCTGAAATATTGTCCCTTCGTAATTACAGGACAAGGTACACAACCACTGCATTTATGACTCCCCCTCAGATCGTGGTTAAGCCATGTTTCTAAAAACATCATTCCCACTGCCTCTCCATTTCTAAGAAAATGCCTAATTTGATTTCCTTGGCTTATCTTTAGGAGGCATCACACCTACCACCCCCAGAACAAATATCCTACTGTAGTATTGTAGTATTCCTTAAATGTTGTGCTTTTTTCTTATTAATCTATTTGTGATCTTGCCTGAGGAAGGAGCCACTGTGCTCTGAAAGCTTGCAAACATATTATTTTCTGGTTAGCCAATAAATGTATCACTTCTAGAAAACTTCTGTCATCATTGGGCAGAAAAGTATTCACATTGATTTTTCTGGCTAACACGGTACCACAATACAATTTGTTATTGTACAACAGATTCAAAACAAATTCATTATGTCCTAGACATTGCTGACCCCTACTTTTTAGAAAGAATTCAACAGCTCTTAGACCATCCTAATGATTGATGGAGGAATACAACACCTCTATATCAATACTGCTTAAGATGGAATTTGTTTCTAAACTAAGGGTACCGTCACACAGTGCAATTACGATCGCTACGACGGTACGATTCATGACGTTCTAGCGATATCGTTACGATATCGCAGTGTCTGACACGCAGCAGCGATCAGGGACCCTGCTGAGAATCGTACGTCGTAGCAGATCGTTTGAAACTTTCTTTCGTCGCTGGATCTCCCGCTGTCATCGCTGGATCGTTGTGTGTGACAGCGATTCAGCGATGCGTTCGCTGGTAACCAGGGTAAACATCGGGTTACTAAGCGCAGGGCCGCGCTTAGTAACCCGATGTTTACCGTGGTTACCAGCGTAAAAGTAAAAAAAAACAAACCGTACATACTCACCATCTGATGTCTGTCAGGTCCCTTGCAGTCTGCTTCCCGCTCTGACTGTGAGCGCTGGCCGGAAAGTGAGAGCAGACTGCAAGGGACCTGACGGACATCAGATGGTGAGTATGTACGTTTTTTTTTTTTTTACTTTTACGCTGGTAACCACGGTAAACATCGGGTTACTAAGCGCGGCCCTGCGCTTAGTAACCCGATGTTTACCCTGGTTACCAGCGAACCTCGGCATCGCTCCAGCGCCGTGATTGCAAAGTGTGACCGCAGTCTACGACGCTGGAGCGATACTCATACGACGCTGCGACGTCACGGATCGTGCCGTCGTAGCGACGAAAATTGCACGGTGTGACGGTACCCTAAGGCCATTAAGTTTCCTTAGTAGGTCTGTTGAGTCTTTGGTGAAGGAGTTCAAGGACATGACAAAGGGTTTTAACAGTTCATCTATGTAAATCTCTGCATGGTGTCCTTATTGGTGGTGGTAGGATTTTTTTCTCTATGTTCATTGAGATGTATTCACATTTTACCCTGTTCTTTACTTTCAGAAGATAGGTAGCTGCACTTGCACTATCCCCTGGATTACAGTGAATGTTGGAAAGTTAACAGTTGTGTGTGCATTTGTATAGTTATCCTGCAAAATGAAGGATACATATCAAAAGTAAAATGTACAAATATCTTTAATAATACATCTTAAATGAAATACTCAGACAGTGACCCCTGGATGAAGGTTTACCAGCGAAACGCTCATTGGATGTTGAGAGTCCATGGTTCAATACTGCTCTATCCTTTCATTTTGACTGTATTAGGCCACGTTCACACGTTGAGTATTCGGTCAGCATTTTACATCAGTATTTGTAAGCCAAAACTGGGAGTGGAACAATCAGAGGAAAAGTATAATAGAAACACGTCACCACTTCTGTATTTTTCACCCACTCTTGGTTTTGGCTTACAAATACTGATGTAAAATGCTGACCAAATACTGAACGTATTGCAACTCTTGACTCTTGTTTATGTGCACGCTTCAAGGGGTGTCTACTATGCATATCATTTTTTCTAATGTTATCAGCTCTTCTGGGAGGCGGATTTTGGAATGTGATACATATTTGTACATTCAATTTTTGCATTATATCCCTTGATTCCACTTAAATTTCTATACTGTTTCTCTTTGACAGCATGCAAATATTTGTTTGTTTGTTTTTTTGCACTTGTGGTTAAAGAGGTGGTCCACTACAATGTATAATGCGCCCATCAATTTAAACTTTTTTAATAAGTATTTTTGTAAGTACCTTCTGTTGCCACATGTACCAATGCTCGCTCGGTCTGTAGCACGTGACATCTGCTGATGTCATGTGAATTTCAGGACTTCCTTGAATCACCCACGTGTGACCTAGTGGCATTCAAACCCCCCCCCCATTCTCCCAATTGACTGGGCTGTGGGTGGCGTTGTTTCACCACACGTCACAGCCCAGTATCCAGCTTGCGCTTTTCCTCTCTCCCCTGCTTTCATCGGCCGCAAGCAGGCACTGAATATTGGGCTGTGACGTGTTGTAAAACACTACCCACAACCCAGTGAATCGGGTGCGTGCGATTGAGTCACGACTGTATATACATAGCAGGCAGCTCCGGCACTTGACTGCTATGTAGACAGCCAGTTATGTCTACAAATTGGAGTCGAGACTGGTCCAATAAATTAAATGACCCATGGGAACGTAGCCTTATCTTGAGCTCAGTGGTAAACAAAGGTGATGCTGTGATTGACGCAAAAGCACATCACAAAATGGTGACTGTGACTTAAGGTTCCAGGAATAATCTTAGGTTTGTGAAAGGAGAAAATCGTTTTGCATTCAATTTTTATAATAATTGCACCGAATAGAGATCCCCTTGAAGAGATTTCTTTTCACTTTGGCAATAATCAGTTTCTGTTGATTAGTGGAGAAAGAAGCCTAATAGCATTTAGTGCAAAGTGTGAGTTAAATTCATCATGTGGGAAGACTAGTTCTCTGCCCCTAGGAGATTTTGAGACGTTCAAGGTAATATTGTTTAGTGATAATGAATTCCCTCCTAGGTTGACCACATGCAAACTTGTCTTGAATAAATTCAAAGTTGATGAAGGCATGTTAGCGGTTGAAGAAAATCTGTAAGGCGGCTGGATGCATCTTGAGCTGCATATTAATAAGCTACTCAAACTATTATAGGGTGCTAGAAAAAAGGTAAATTCTGACAGTGTTGTTTTTTTGTGGCGATTCCTCACTGAACATCCACAGTAGTTTAAAACACAATACACTGCTCAAAAAATAAAGTAAACACTAAAATACCACATCCTAGATATCAGTGAAATATTCCGGGTGCACATCTTTATTCATTACATAGTGGAATGCATTGAGAACAAAAAAGCATAAAAATTATCAATATAAATAATAACTAAGTAATAAATGAATTTCCCATGGAGGTCTGGATTTGGAGTGATACTCAAAATCAAAGTGGAAAATCAAATTACAGGCTGATCCAACTTCAGTGGAAATGCCTCAAGACAAGGAAAAGATGCTCAGTAGTGTGTGTGGCTTCCATGTGCCTGTACGTACAGTATGACCTCCCTAAAACACCTGGGCATGCTCCTGATGAGGCTGCGGATGTTCTCCTGGAGGATCTCCTCTCAGACCTGGACTAAAGCATCTGCCAACTCCTGAACAGTCTGTGGTGCAACGTGGCATTGGTGGATGGAATGAGACATTATGTCCCAGATGTGCTCAATTGGATTCAGGTCTGGGGAATGGGTGGGCCAATCCATAGCTTCAATGCCTTCATCTTGCAGGAACTGCTTACACACTCCAGCCACATGATGCCTAGCATTGTTATGTATCAGAAGGAACTCAGGACTCATTGCACCTGCATATGGTCTCATAATGTCTCTGAGAATCTCATCCCATTACTTAATGGCAGTCAGCGTACCTCTGGCTAGCACATGGAGGGCTGTGCAGCCCTCCAAAGAAATGCTTCTCCACACCATTCCATGAAGAGCACAGGGCGTCAATGTCGTATCTCCCAATCTTGGTGTCTCTAGAAAATGGCAATCGCTCTGCAGGGTGTTGGGCTGTAAGTACAACATCCACTTTTGGACTTCAAGTCCTCATACCATCCTCATGGAGTCTGTTTTTAACAGTTTGAGCAGACACATTGATTTTAGTGACCTGTTGGAGGTTATTTTGCAAGGCTCTGGCACTGCTCCTCCTGTTCCTCCTTGCACAAAGGAGGTAGCTGTACTGCTGCTGGGTTATTGACCTTCTACGGCCCCTTGTGTGTCTCCTGGTGTACTGGCCTGTCTCCTGGTATCTTCTCCATGCTATGAATACTGCTGACAAACCCAGCTACCCTTCTTGCCATAGCTCGCATTGATGTGTCATTCTGAATGAGCTGCACTACCTGAGTAACTTCTGTTGGTTATATTGTAGACATCGCCTCATGCTGCTGTACCTTTAGGGATGAGAGCAATGACACAATGGAAAATTGGTCAAAACAACATCCAAAAAGAATGAGAACAGAGAAATGGTCTGTGGTCACCCCCTGCAGAACCACTCCTTCATAAGGGTTGTCTTGTTAATTGCCTTTCATTTCTAACTGTTGTCTGTTCCATTTGCACAACAGCAGGAGAAATGAATTCGCAATCCGTGTTGCTTTCTAACTGGACAGGATGATTTCACAGAAGTGTGATTGACTTCACATTGTGTTATTTAAGTGTTCCCTTTATTTTTTTGAGCAGTGTATATGTAGATGGGGCTTACAAAATAGGCTGAAAGCTTAATAAATAAATCACGCTGCTTTTCCCTTTCTGAATTAAAAAATAAATAAATAAAAAAAAAAAATATTTGTTATCGACGATGTGTAAAAGTCAGATGTTCTCAAATGATGAATCTCATCACCTCGCCTCAGCAAATCATTGAAGAGACTTCTGCTTACCCCACAAAAAAAGCCCTCACAGAGATCCTCCATTAACAGAAGTATAAAGAAAAAAAGCAAAAGAACTCAGAAAATTGCAATAAAAACCTACTTTTTTCGGGTTTTAATGTTTAAAAGTCATAAAATATAAAAAAGGAAAAAAGTAATGGCTTTTAAAAGACAAGAACTAAAAAATGAAAAATGAAAACTGGAATAGGTAATGAGGCACATTGGGTCCAAGGGATAAATTGTTGCACTCCACTTGATGTCTTTTTTGGAAGAGTACGTCTTTTTTTGCATGGTACAATAGCATGGCAATAGTGGCAAGATGGTCAAGGTTATTCCAAAGTTCCACATTTTGGACTCCCTCTTCCTCATTTAAGTGATTAGAGACGTCTGAATCAGAGGCGTAGCTAGGGGTTAAGTTCAGGAAGGGTGAAACTTCTAAGTGGGCCCCTAACCAGGAAACCATGCTCAGAATTATGATGACGCACCCTAATAGTGGTTATTGGGGAACCTCAGCAGATGGCTGCACTCGTACTGAATATTAATCTCTATTCAAAGACTAACACCCATATTACCGCTATATGGTGACCATATAGAGGTGGATATCAGTTATGCAGAACATGTAAGAGATTACTGTAATGTTGTGGATTGTGAATTGCAGCTGACATTCTTTCTGATAGATTTGTTCATTGTGCCCTCGTCTTTTCCATCTGGCCCAGACCGACATAGCAACTTCTCCAGCTACTCATCAGCAGTTTACTCCAAAAACACATTTGACTTCTCATATTTCCTTCACTATCTCCATCTATTCCCAACCTGCGCAAACTGCTCATCCTGCTGAAACCCTAATGCTGAGCTGCTGCTTCCATATGTGTCCCTATTGCACCACCTACTATGTGGTACAAAAACAGCGCTTCTCTTATTGCCCACATAATAAAACACCTTCTTTGTGCCAGCAAGATGGTAAAATTAACTCCTTGAATATATTAATGCCCTGTGCAAGTGCCCTAGAAAACAGAGCCCACATTTTGCCCACTAGAAAGTAATAATGCCCTCTGTATGCCCCTTTGACAGTCGCAATAAACTGCGTGCCTCTATAACAATAAGTGACAACTTAACATTTAATAATGTCCCCTGAGTCCTCCCTGTACACTCCCCTATAAACACTATGATGGACCCACAGCCCAAGTATACACAGTATAATGTCCTCATAGCTCCCCTATACACAGTATGGTGGGCCCAAAGCTCCCCACTACACAGTATGATGTCCCCATAGTTCCTTACTACACATTATGATGTCCCAATAGCTCTCCTATACACAGTGTAATGCCCATACAGCTCTCTATGCACAGTATAATGGGCCCACAGCTCCCTTATACACAATATGATGTACCTACATTTCCCCTATGAACAGCATGTTGGACCCACAACTCCCCTATGCACAGTATGATGCCCCCACAGCTCCCATATACATAATATGATGTCCCTACAGTTCACCTCTACACAATATGTTGTGCCCACAACTCCCCTTACTCATTATTATGCCTCCATACTGCACGATGCCTCCACAGTTCTCCTCACACTGGGCTCAACAGTAGAACTCACACACTGTATGATGGCTCCAGAGTAGCCCCCACATTGTATAATGGCCCCTTAGTTGTCCTTACAGTGTATAATGGTCCCTTAGTAGTCCCCACACTGTATGATGGCCTCCCACTGTATGATGGCCCTCACACTGTACAATGGCTCCACAGTAGTAAGTAACCACACTGTATGATGGCCCTATGCTGTATGATGGCTTCACATTAGCTCCCACACTGTATGATGATCCTCCTCACTGTATGATGGCCCCCACAATAGTCCCCAAACTGTACTATGTCCTCTACAGTAGTTGCCACATTGTATCATGGTCTCCTTAGTAGCCCCCATTTTGTATGATGGCCTCCGTAGTAGCCCCCACGCTGTATTATGGCTTCCTCAGTAGCTCCTGCTCTCTAGGAAGGCCACCTTAGAAACCCCCACTCTGTAGAAGGGTCACCTTGGTAGTTCCTTTGCCATATGGCTGCCTTAGTAGCTCTCATGCTGTATTATGAAATTCAAGGGAAAAGAAAGCGGTCACTGGGGAGCGCTGTGAGGGTCACAGTTAAAATTAAAAGCAAAGGGTCCACCGCAGCTCCAGCCATTAACCTTCTAGGAGGATACAAAATGCAGTAAAGAAGAAGTTCCACCTGATGAAGACGGTTTAACCGTTGAAACGCGTTGTGGTTCAACACTAAAATCCTTGTTTTGGTCTCATTTCCAGCGCTCCTAGGACCATTATTATTATTCTTTACTTCATGCTGTATTATGGCCCCTTTGTAGCCCCCACTCTGTAGGAGGGTCTCTTTAGTAGCCCCCACCCTGTATCATGTGCCCCTTAGTAGCCACCATGCTGTATACTGGCCCCCCCTAGTGACCCCCCACTATGTATGATGCCCCCCTTGGTAACCACCACACATAATAACCCTCACCCAATAGTAAAATGAAAAACTGCCATATACTCTCCCCAATCTGGCGAGTCCAGCGGTAGACAGCGGCTGGTCCCGGGCACACCGACGCGGTGACAATCATCATTTCCTACCACGTGGGACTTGCCGTTCTGCAGGCCACAGGCTTATTGTGACCTATGACCTACAGAACGGAGAGCAGTAATGCAAGGAGACCATGTCTACTTACTCTATCGTAGAGATTAACAGTTAATGGTGTGGGGTTGCTTTAGGTGGGCCCCTCCAAGTCATGGGCCGACTGCACCCTCTGTCACTCTGGTAGCTATGCTACTGGTCTGAATACTATTTTTTGGGTATAAGAAATAAAACACCTGTGGAGTGCATAATTGAGTGTATTCATGTATTCTCATCCAAGCTTACTGGCTGATCCAGATCTTTAAAGATGGCTGTTGTTTATTGGCCTATTTACAAAGCTTGATGAACATTCTGTGTGCACTGGATGGTCACTAAGGTGATCGTTTTTCTAGCATAGAATATCATGTTGGCAGCACGTGTCCTGTTTATATTGGGCAATGTGCTTCCGATAACAATGGTATTGATTGTCAATCATCAGACGAACAATCTATTTCGATGGGTGAGAGAGCACATACGAATGTTTGTTCGCTAAAAGTTGGCTTGTATAAATTGGCCTTAACACGTGAAGATTCTGTACTGAATATAGTGTGTGGAATCGTGCCAAAATCTGCAGGCGGAAAAAAGTATGTCAAGTTTGGACTTACCCTAATAAATTGGGGTCACCACCACTGTTTGCGAGTCGAGTATTTTTGGTCAGTTACAGTTTTGTGATAATTTTGTTAACACAGAAATAGAACAATTACATTCCTTTGTGCATTGAGCAGACAACATTGCGATACGAAGCGGTAAATGTTTTGACATGTCACATTATAGCAGTTTAGCAAATTGTTAGTAAAATTACACTTTACATAACAAGAAAGACAGAAACTTGATAACAAAAAAACAGAAGGATAATATAGGACATCTCCCAAAGGGATACAAGGCGGGAAAAGAATAAGATGCAGTAGCTTTCTTGGTTTTGCAATATTGAATGCTTTACGAGGAAACAATCACTTGTAGACCAGGTTCAGACGAGCGTATTTTGCGTACGTGCTGGGCATGTTAAAACAAGGCCAGCACATTTTATTAAGGATGAAAAATGGTTGATTTTTCATGTACTTGTCTGAACTTGGCCATACTTGGCTATTGAGCAAATCTGAACATCAGATTCAGAAAATGTATACAATGTATATAGGTTGTTTTATAGAGATGTACAGTATTGGTATAGGGGCCCTTGTTCACTTTGATTTCATGATATTAACTGTGTTCCAAAAAATGAAAGTGTTGTGTTCTCTTTTTCCAGGGAGAATTGCCTAAAATCACTTGGGAAAGTAGTTAATCTTCTATCCCCATTAACAGTGTATGGGCGAGATTAATTGTTTGAAACACGCTTTAGGCAATTAAATCGCAACAATGAGCGATTAACCGGCTTCATTATGCTTCACAGGGAGTAAAATTTGCTTGTGTAGCACAGCAAAATGGAAGTAAATCGTTCTACAAGCAGTGATAGTTCCTGGTAGATTAATATTTGAAGGCTCTGCTACTGAAAATACATGCAGATCAGCTCTAAAGTGAATGCGCACACCGGAGCACAATTTTTATTTTCAATAAAAAGATCTAAAATGAAAATTCTGAAAAAGTGATTATTTTCAGATTGTATATGTTTACTACTCTTTTTCTAGAAGATTGTCAAATCTGCTGCAAAGTTTTAAAATTAGAAATTTGTCAATTTCTTTTTCCATCAATAGAGGAAGTGTAACTTCTTACTACTGTGTATACCTGGGTGAAAATTGTCTTTTCAGAGAGGAAGAGGACTTTTAAGGCCCCGTCACACATAGCGAGATCGCTAGCGAGATCGCTGCTGAGTCACAAGTTTTGTGACGCAACAGCGACCTCAGTAGCGATCTCGCTATGTGTGACACGTACCAGCGATCAGGCCCCTGCTGTGAGATCGCTGGTCGTGTCGGAATGGCCTGGGCCGTTTTTTGATCGTTGAGGTCCCGCTGACATCGCTGAATCGGTGTGTGTGACACCGATCCTGCGATGTCTTCACTGGTAACCAGGGTAAACATCGGGTTACTAAGCGCAGGGCCGCGCTTAGTAACCCGATGTTTACCCTGGTTACCAGCGTAAATGTAAAAAAAAACAAACAGTACATACTCACCATCTGATGTCCGTCAGGTCCCTTGCCGTCCGCTTCCTGCTCTGACTGAGATCCGGCCGTCACCGCTGCGCTCTGCTCTCACTGTACGGCGGCTCAGTCAGAGCAGGAAGCAGACGGCAAGGGACCTGACGGACATCAGATGGTGAGTATGTACTGTTTGTTTTTTTTGGTAACCAGGGTAAACATCGGGTTACTAAGCGCGGCCCTGCGCTTAGTAACCCGATGTTTACCCTGGTTACCCGGGTGCTGCAGGGGGACTTCGGCATCGTTGAAGACAGTTTCAATGATGCCGAAGTCGTTCCCCTGATCGTTGGTCGCTGGAGAGAGCTGTCTGTGTGACAGCTCCCCAGCGACCACACAGCGACAAAACAGCGACGCTGCAGCGATCAGCATTGTTGTCTGTATCGCTGCAGCGTCGCTGTGTGTGACGGGGCCTTAACTCTAGCACCATTATTGGTAGTAGCAATCCTACAAGTCAATGTCGACCCTTTAACGAGCCTTGAAATATGATGTAGGATAAAAGCCAATTCAGAATCTCAATTTTTAGACACAGTGTTTCAGGGTATTGCTCCTCATCAGTACAAAGTATGAGATCAGATTTGGCTGGGTGAGAGGCTAAGACTGGGATCTAAGGGGTAACGTCAGGTCTGGCATTTTAGTATGAGAAGACTTAAATGCCTTGCATGCTCCTCTGGGAAATTAAATATGCAAATTGTGTTTCAGAGAATATGAGGTCTTGAACTTTAATGCCACCTATCTCATACTTTGTACTGACGAAAGTCAATACCCCGAAACACCACTTTTGTAGATTGAGATTCTGATTTGGTTTTTATCCTAAGTCATATTTCAATGCGTGTTAAAGGGTTGATAATTAATTATTTGTAGGATCGCTACTTCCAGTATGTAGCACTAGAGTTCAAGTCCTCTTCCTCTCTGAAGAGACAATTTGCATATTTAATTTCAATTTATATATCAATATATATGTATTTTGGTATATGTCTCTTAGTCTACGTTCACATTTGCGGTCGGCGCCGCAGCGTCGGGCGCCGCAGCGTCGCCGCATGCGTCATGCGCCCCTATATTTAACATGGGGGCGCATGGACATGCGTTGCACTTGCGTTTTGCGCCGCATGCATCCCTGCGGCGCCCGCGTCTGGGCGCAGAGGATGCAGCAAGTTGCCTTTTTGCTGCGTCCAAAATCAATGAAAAAAAGGACACATGCGGCGTAAAACGCAGCGTTGTGCATGCGTTTTGCTGCGTTTTTGTTGCGTTGTGAACGTAGCCTTATATATTCTTGTTTGCACTATGTTATATTTAGGTAGAGTTGTATATATATATCAAATATTCTTTCGTCACTTTTATATTTTGTTGTTTTTTCATGCAGGTTGCTGTTTTTCTACTGGATCACTTATTGTGAGATTGTAAGATATATACAGCTCTGGCAAAAATTAAGAGACCACTGCAAAATTTTCAGTTTGTCTGATTTTTCTCTTTATATGTTCATTTTTGAGTAAAATGTAAATTGTTCTTTTATTCTATAAACTACTGACAACATGTCTCCGAAGTTCCAAGCAATACATTTTGTATTTATTTTCTGAAAATGAAATAATTTAGAAACAGCAATACTAATGTTTTAACTCAGGAAGAGTTCAGAAATCAATATTGTGTGGAATAACCATGATTTTTAATCACAGCTTTCATGCGTCTTTGGCATGCGTTCCACCAGTCTTTCACACTGCCTTTGGGTGACCTTATGCCACTCCTGGTACAAAAATGTAAGCAGTTCTTCTTTGTTTGATGGCTTTTGACTATCCATCTTCCTCTTGATTACATTCCAGAGGTTTTCAATGGGGTTCAGGTCTGGAGACTGAGCTGGCCATGACAGGGATTTTATGTGGTGGTTCTTTATCCACACCTTGATTGACCTAGCTGTGTGGCATGGCGCATTGTCCTGCTGGAAAAACCAGTCCTCAGAGATGAGGAACATTGCCTGAGCAGAACGAATCAACTGTTTTTCCTGGATAACCTTGTATGCGGCTTGATTCATACGTCCTTCGCAAAGATTAACCTGCCCAATTCCAGCCTTGCTGAAGCATCAACAGATCAACACCTGGTCATCTAATGGTTAGACGGAGACCTGGAGAGGTGTAAAAGCCATAGTGTCTTGCTCCCACTGTGAAATTTGGTGGAGGATCGGTGATGATCTGGGGATGCTTCATCAAGGCTGGAATTGGGCAGTTTAATCTTTGTGAAGGACATAAGAATCAAGCCGCATACAAGGTTATTCTGGAAAAACAGTTGATTCCTTCTGCTCAGGCAATGTTCCCCAACTATGAGGACTGGTTTTTACAGCAGAACAATGTGCCATGCCACACAGCTAGGTCAATCAAGGTGTGGATGAAGGACCACCACATCAAATCCCTGTCATGGCCAGCCCAATCTCCAGACCTGAACCCCATTGAAAACCTCTGAAATGTAATAAAGAGGAAGATGGATAGTCACAAGCCATCAAACAAAGAAGAACTGCTTACATTTTTGTACCAGGAGTGGTATAAGGTCACCCAAAGGCAGTGTGAAAGACTGGTGGAAAGCATGCCAAGACGCATGAAAGCTATGTTTGAAAATCATGGTTATTCCACAAAATATTGATTTCTGAACTTTTCCTGAGTTAAAACATTAGTATTGTTGCTTCTAAATTATTATGAACTTGTTTTTTTTACATTATTTGAGCAAGCAATACATTTTTTTGTTACTTTGACCATTTCTCATTTTCAGAAAATAAATACAAAGTTTATTGCTTGGAACTTCCGAGACATGTTGTCAGTAGTTTAAAGAATAAAAGAACGATTTACATTTTACTCAAAAATATATCTATAAAGAGAAAAATCAGGCAAACTGATAATTTTGCAGTGGTCTCTTAATTTTTGCCAGAGCTGTATTTATATCATGGACAATTTTTCAAGTGCCTTTTTTGTTCTGTCTGTCCTCTACATTCACCTTTTTTTTATTATGAATTAGGAAATATAGTGTTTTTCTCATTGTCTTTTGCACTGTCACTAGCAATAATGCTAACACTGTGGCATGCATCACCACCCATGCGTCACCTAGCAAACACAGATAATGCACACCTGTGGTGAGTCTTATTTAACAATGGTCTCCACACACAGTTTGCTAGAGCCCCCTGAGGAAGTCAACACGAAACGCGCATTGGGGCACGCTGGGTGCGTGCTGCTACACATGGGAAACATGGGTAAGAGCTAAAACAGGATTTCTTTTCCTTTGCTGAATGCATCTTTTAATCTGTATAGACACCCTGTTAGAGTTGGCGGAACGCACCGAATATATTTATTAGGTGAGATAGGTGCGTTCACAACCCGGGATCCACTGTGCAAGAAAGAACCTGCTGCTAAGTAAGGCGGTGAAGTAAATTAGAATAAGCAAACTCTGTTACTTCACAGAGCCGGTAGTAAAGAGAATGCTGTGCCCTGTTTAGCTCATAGGGGACACAGCTACTGAGTAGAGCCGACAGTGGTCATGAAGTCCAAACCAAACACGCAGCTCCTCTCCGGTGGAGCTGGAATTCTAATGGCTATTAGCCAGCCCTGAATTCACTCATAAGAAACTCCTCCCCGGAGGTGCCAGCATTCTAGGGGCTTGTTTCAGCCGGGTCCCTGACTGCATACACACAAAACTCCTCGCTGGAGGTGCCAGCATTTTAGGGGCTTATTTCAGCCGGGTCCCTGACCACACACATGACCACACTGGCGCTGAGCTCGTACATATTTGATACTAGCGCATGGTCATGCGGTCATGAGAACCTTTTATAGCTGCAGCAACTTCAGGACCTTCCCAGAAGGACCAATGGAAGGCTGCCACAGAACTTGATCAGGTACATGACCTTCCTGGAGGACCAATGGAAGTTGCTGCAGTACCTGAGCATGTGACCCTTGATCTCCACTGAGAGATCTTACCCTGGGCATGCTCAGTGTGTGCAAAGCAGGACTTAGTCCCAGAAAAGCCTGCTTGCCGTAGACCAGTGCAGGGTACAATAGCAGAGCCTGGAGAGGCAGCAGTGACCCTTTGCACAGCATCAGACTCAGTGAGATGCTGGGACCGACGTCTCCGCTGAGCAGGCTCCACTGCGGCCGATGGAGAATGGGAGACCGCAGCAGACACGGCTCGAGATTCCCCCTGTGCAGCGGCGGGAACTTGACTCCTAACACACCCTCATTGTAAATATACCCTTGAGCTGACAGTGTTTTATTCACTGAGGAGTTATTACATATACAGTATATCGCACATACTTACTATATGAGGTACGATGCATCTAACAAGGGTATTACAGTACATCTAAGCACTGCACTTTATATGTGTTTTTATTCCTGGTTTACGTCCCCACCCCTAACATTTAGTAGTGCATGAGCATTTCCTTAACACCTGAATCTATTGACTTTTGTCTGTATTTGCGTATACTTGTTTGTATGCCTATTTTCTTACATCTTTAATAAATGTTTATAGTGGACTATTGACTCCATATTTTTTGTATTTCAGTCTGGGATGAGGAGTGTCCACAATAATTTAGGCCTGTAGACTTTTTGGCATAGGGTCTTGTTTACTATTTATATTGATCAAAATTGATCACAGTATTTACCAGGCGCCCCCGCAATGTCATTGCATGGGGCTGACATCCAGGTCACCAGAGCTGCCAAATTTGGTGTTTTTACAGCGTTTTTCACCCATTTGGTAGTGCAAAAAACGTTGCAAGTTTTGCTCCGTTTTTGGTGCTAAAACCTGATGAAGTTGAATTATTTTTTAATGCACTAAACAAATGCAGCAAAAGCGCAACAAAACCTGCTTTTTGTAAGTAGCATAAACTTTGCATTAAAAAAAGTGCAGCAAAATTGCAACGTGTGAATATGGCCTAATACAGTATATCTAATGCAGCAACTGAGAAATGCTTCAACAGAACACATCACATTTATTACAACATCTTCAAGGGGAGCCGATCATGGTTCTCTCTTACAAGCTATTTAACCTCTGTGCTTTGTTCTAACGCGCGGCCTATTCCTTATGACAAAGATACAGTTTGATGATGACATAAAACTGAATTTGAAAGTTAAAACATGAAGCGTTTCCAAGTGCGAGTAGGTTGTTATATTGGAAATGTAAATTTGTGGCATTTGGAGTTAATAACACTTGCAAATGGGAAATCAAAATGTATTTCCCAAGGTACGGTTCTATTTCAACGGCTGTTTACTTTTTACAGCAAATAACTTGCGCTCTTTAATCTCACCCCTGTGGTCAAGGATTATCTACATATTTACAAACCAACATACAACATTGCAAATACTTAACAATTCACAAGTAGTGTCCTGAGAATAGCTTAGATAAAGAACTCTCTCCTCCATTGTGACAAGGCTACACAGTGATATTTCACCCATTGCAACAAAAGGTCACATTTCAAGTCATTTTAGATCATGAGATATGTCACTATAGCAACAGTTCTTTTCTTTTTTTACATGCATCACTCTAGTGCACTAAAGTTTTAAAGCGTCCATACATTTTCCTTCAAGTTGGTCAAATTTTTGATTAACTCCAGTTTAGCATACGTCAAAATAAAGGTGCGCAATAGATGAAAACGTTTTATTATTTTGGAATGTTCTTTTCTAAAGTGTGCAATTTAAAGAAACGCTCCTCCCATCAAACTTTTTATCCTCTTAATACATTGCAGTCATCATATTATACAGCACTGTGTATTTACAATTGCTCATTTTGCCTTTCTACCTAGATAATTCTTCTCTTTTCCTTTAGATCTATGACATCATGTTATTGAACTCAGACTAGCTGATTACTTCTAAGCTCTATTTAGACAAACGTGTGCAAGAAATAAGCATATAAATATTATAAATAGTTGTATAACATATTAAATCAATAATGGTATATATATATATATATAAATATGCCTACAGACCGTAGTGGAAACCACTCGAAATTTGACTAGAAAAACCAAAGGAGAAAATACTGAGATATGTGCTCTAAAAAGTTGAATGAAGGGAAAACTGAATAAGAAAATGCTTTTATTCTAGTAAATTGGGCATGTGGTGGCACAGAAGGCGCTCACATAAATCACAAAATATGCAAAATACATAAAAAAAGATAATAAAAAGCAGCTTATGTATCAACTATACTGTATGCAATAAATTATGCAGACCCATCTAAAGTTCAGTAGTGCTAAGAGCAATGAAAATTGGATAAAAACAATATATAGCCTTAAATATGATGATGGCAAGATACAGTTGTGCTCAAAAGTTTACATACTCTTGCAGAATTTTTGCTTTCATGGCCTTTTTTCAGAGAATATGAATAACACCTTTTTCTCCACTCATGGTTAGTGATTTGGTGAAGCCATTTATTGTCAAACTACTGTGTTTTCTCTTTTTAAATCATAATGACAACCCAAAACATCCAAATGACCCTGATCAAAAGTTTACATACCCCATTTCTTAATACCGTGTGTTGCCCCCTCTAACATCAATGACAGCTTGAAGTCTTTTGTGGTAGTTGTGGATGAGGTTCTTTATTCTCTCAGATAGTAAAGCTGCCCACTCTTCTTTGAACCTCCTTAAAAACCATAAGACTTTGAATCATTTCAGGTGACCAGGTCCATAGGCCTCATCAGTAATCTGTGGCTGCTGGACAGGAGTTGTGAGAACCACCTCTTACTTGACAGCATTCATGGCTTTTCTTTTAACTAGTAAGTATTAGTTGCAGCGTGATGAACTTTTGATGTCGCACCAGGCCGGCTAATCAAAAGAATAGTTTCGGATGCCGAAAAGTAAGAGATGGTTCAACATAATTACTGATTTGGCTGTGTCTAGGTCCCTCTTCCTCCTGTCTACATAGAATCTCATCAGTAGCAGCTGCCATCTCCTATCTCAGTAATGGGAAGTCTGTCTTCACCGAATACACATTTTACATTAGAATTAAGGATTTTGCTAATGACTGATCAATTTTGCTAAAGGCGCAGTTTTCTCTGATAAGATATATTACAAAGTTACTTATTTTCATGTGTGCTATTGACTTATGAAATAAATATTAAAACAACAGTTACTCTTTAATTCCTGCAATGCTCCGGCGTGTTTGCCATACCCACCCAGTGATTTGTCTACTTTAGTGTTTTTAAGGCTGCGCCATACTTCCTGCTGAGTTAAGCAGGTGACATTTCATGGAGAATTAATGGACTATGACTATGACTTTTTTTGTGTGAATACTGTGGAGAAGGTGTTTATTATATTGGCCTTTCCTTCATCCTCTTCCACCATTTCACCCAGATTATTTTTGAGGGGGACCAGCACTAATATTTTTGAGTTTCTTACTATTTAAGTGGTTGAAGAATATTTTTAAATTATTTTTATCTTTCTTTGGCAATGAATCTCTCTCATTCTTTCATGCATTGTTTTTTTTTTTTTAAACAATTTATTTTTTTTCTCTATAATCTATTAATGTTTTCTCACTACTACCCTATTGCTTTAGTTATTTAAATTTTCTCTTTTTGTAATTTATTGTGCCCCTTACAGTTTTCTTTAGCCATAGTGATTTTTTCCTATGTCTAGCTTTTTTTATTCCCATCGAGTATATATTTTGCGCAGGTCCGATTCTTTATAAAAGATTCCCTTTAATTTGTGCATTTTGAATTTCAAGGAAATTGTCCTAGTTTATGACACTAAGATCATCTCACAGCCTTTGGAAATTCGCCTTCTTGAAGTTTAGTGTCCTCATAGTTCCTCTACTATACATCTTATTAAAGGATACGTGAAAGCTTATTATTTTCTGATCAGTATTACTCAAGTGACCCCAAACCCGTACATTTGATATTCTGTCTGCTCTGTTGGTTAATTTTAGGTTTAAAAGTGCCCCCCCTTTTTGTTGCGTCCTGTACCATTTGTGAAAAGTAATTGTCTTTTGTCAATTTCCAATTTATATCAGGGTAGTTGAAGTCCCCATAATAATTACTTTTTCCTGATTCGTTACTTCATCTTTTTGCTTTATAAAGACATTTTGTGTCCCTTCCATTATATTTGGAGGCTTTTAACAAACCCCTATTAGTATTTTATTATTCTTTCTCCCATCCCTTATCTCCACACACAGGGCTCTACATTATCATTAGCCTCACATATATTAATAATAATAATTTTATTTATATAGCGCCAACATATTCTGCAGCGCTTTACATTATAGAGGGGATTTGTACAGACAATAGACATTACAGCGTCACAATAAACACATAGATCAAAATAGATACCAGGAGGAGTGAGGGCCCTGCTCGCAAGCTTACAAACCATGAGGAAAAAGGGGAGACACGAGAGGTAGATGGTAACAATTGCTTTCGTTGTTTGGACCAGCCATGATGTAAGGCTCGGGTGTTCATGTAAAGCTGCATGAACCAGTTAACAGCTTAAATATGTAACAGTACAGACACAGAGGCTATTAACTGCATAAAGTGTATGAGAACATGATGCGAGGAACCTGATTATGTGTTTTTGAATGGGCCACACAGGGATGGTTAGGTTAATGCGTTGAGGCGGTAGGCCAGTCTGAAAAAATACGTTTTTAGGGCACTCTTAAAGCTGTGGGGATTGGGGATTAATCGTATTAACCTGGGAAGTACATTCCAAAGAATTGGCGCAGCACGTGTAAAGTCTTGGAGACGGGAGTGGGAGGTTCTGATTATTGAGGATGCTAACCTCAGGTCATTAGCAGAATGGAGGGCACAGGTAGGGTGGTAGAGACCAGGGAGGAGATGTAGGGTGGTGCTGAGCCATGGAGTGCTTTGTGGATGAGGGTAGTAGTTTTGTACTGGATTCAGGAGTGGATGGGTAGCCAGTGTAATGACTGGCACAAGGTAGAGGCATCAGTATAGTGATTGGAGAGGAATATGATCCTGGCTGCAGCATTCAGGACAGATTGGAAGGGAGAGTTTGGTAAGAGGGAGGCCGATTATTAGAGAGTTACAGCAGTCCAGACGAGAATGAATAAGTGAAACAGTAAGAGTTTTTGCAGTCGAAAGTAAGAAAAGCTCGGAATCAAGGATGACCCCAAGGCAGCGGGCATGTTGCTTGGTAGTAATGGTGGAACCAGGGCTGCCACTAGAAATTTCGGGGCCCCATACTGGCAAAATTTCCGGGGCCCCCTTGAGACTCCGCCCAGGCTCCACCCCAGCCCCGCCTCCACGCCCCACCCCTCAAACTGTCCACAGTCCCACAGCTCTCTCTTGGAAAATCTCCACTTCTCACCTATCACACATTGACAGTTCCCATCACCAGATCACACATAAAGCCGGCAGCTTTTGTTTTGGCCAAAAGATTTTTTAAGCCACCAAAATGACAAGGTAGACACTTTTGTCCGGGCCCTACTCTACTGTAACCTATTAAATATTTGTTAAAATATGCAATACAATTTAGGTATATTTTTATTTATTTTTCAATTTTTAAAATGACCTATAATACCACATACAAGGAGCAAATACCACAGCACCATGACCAGACACCATATTATCACCACGGTGACCTACAATACTATCTACAAGGCACAAATACCGCCACACCATGACCAGATGACATATTACCACCACAGTGATCGAATAATATCAAATACAAGGAACAAATGCCACAACATCATGACCAGACCACATATTACCACCACATAGTGACTGAATACTACAATACTGATCAATAATAAAAAAAAAACACAATACTATCACCATAAGTGCCATTATACACAGGAGATCTGTACTTAGTATGCAGTGTCTCTGTACAGGTAATACAGTGATCACCAGTGACATTATACACAGGAGCTCTGTATATAGTGTATAGGTAATCCAGTGATCACCGGTGACATTATACACAGGACCTCTGTATATAGTATACAGTGCATAGTGTCAGTGTATAGGTAACACACTGACTCACCAGTGACGTCACTAGGTGAAGTCCTTCATCTTTCATCCCGCACAGACCGCCATCACTTCATCCAGCCAGGACTCGTCTCTGCAGGAAATAACACAGTTATCTCGAGTTCCACTTGCAGAACACATTACTTAATTTTCCCAACTTCTACATTACACCACATGAAGAAGGCGATATAGTATCACTCTACACAGTAATAGGACCGCCCCTCCGTTTAAAACAGTGTACTGAAAAAATAAAATAAATACATCACTGCAGTAATAATATCCCTTAATTAGCCCCTATGGTAATAATATTCGCCATCCTAGCCCCCATGTGTCTCATTCCTGGCGTCAGCCATATGTTCTCCCATCCTGCCCTAAAGAGTATCCATTCTGCCCCATATGATCTCCCCATCCTGCCCCATCTGTCTCCATCGTATGCATCCTGCCCCATCCGTCTCCAATCCTGCCTCCAGTGTCTCCAATCATGCCCGTATCACCATTCTGCCCCGTCTCCAATCATGCCCCCAGTGTCTCCAGTCATGCCCCAGTGTCTCCAGTCATGCCCCCGTGTGTCCAGCGTTCTGCCCCAGTGTGTCCAGCGTTCTGCCCCAGTCTTCTGCCCCAGTGTGTCCAGCGTTCTGCCCCAGTCTTCTGCCCCAGTGTGTCCAGAGTTCTGCCCCAGTCTTCTGCCCCAGTGTGTCCAGCATTCTGCCCCAGTCTTCTGCCCCAGTGTGTCCAGCGTTCTGCCCCAGTCTTCTGCCCCAGTGTGTCCAGCGTTCTGCCTCAGTCTTCTGCCCCAGTGTGTCCAGCGTTCTGCCCCAGTCTTCTGCCCCAGTGTGTCCAGCCATTCTGCCCCAGTGTGTCCAGCCGTTCTGCCCCAGTGTGTCCAGCCGTTCTGCCCCAGTGTGTCCAGCCGTTCTGCCCCAATGTGTCCAGCCGTACTGCCCCAGTCTTCTGCCCCAGTGTGTCCAGCCGTTCTGCCCCAGTGTGTCCAGCCGTTCTGCCCCAGTCTTCTGCCCCAGAGTGTCCAGCCGTTCTGCCCCAGTGTGTCCAGCCATTCTGCCCCAGTGTGTCCAGCGTTCTGCCCCAGTGTGTCCAGCCGTTCTGCCCCAGTGTTCTGCCCCAGTGTGTCCAGCGTTCTGCCCCAGTCTTCTGCCCCAGTGTGTCCAGCGTTCTGCCCCAGTGTGTGCAGCCGTTCTGCCCCAGTGTGTCCAGCCATTCTGCCCCAGTGTGTCCAGCCGTTCTGCCCCAGTGTGTCCAGCCGTTCTGCCCCAGTGTGTCCAGCGTTCTGCCCCAGTCTTCTGCCCCAGTGTGTCCAGCCGTTCTGCCCCAGTGTGTCCAGCATCCTGCCCTGGGCCCCCCGGATCGCCGCTCAAAATAAAAAAAAAAAAACAACAACAAAAAAAAAACAAGTTCCGCTTACCTGCCGCGCTCCTGCTCTCTCCACGCAGCTGAAGCGTGCACTCGCCGGCGACTGACAATGACGTCAGACGTCGGCGACATGCACGCTGCGGCTGACGTCAGCTGCCAGCCTCAGATTGGCTGGCGGCTGTTAACTATTGACGTGCGGGCGCGGGCCCGCACGTCAATAGCGTTAAACAGCTGCAGCGCCGGCCGCCGCTAAGGGCCCGGTTCAGCCTGCGGCTGCCAGTAGGGGCCCGGGGAGCAGATGACCCCCTCTGCCCACCGGGCCCCATATGCCAGTCACGGCTGTAATGCCCTGATGGCAGCCCTGGGTGGAAACACACACGGAGATGGCAATGTCAGGCAAAGGTAGGTTAGTAGAGGGATGAAACACGAGGAGTTAAGTTTTAGACAGATTCAGTTTCAGATAGATGGAGGACATGATGTTGGAGACAGCGGTGAGACAATTACTGGTGTTTTCTAGAAAGGCAGGCATGATATCAGGAGTAGAAGTGTATAATTGGGTGTCATCAGCATAGAGATGGTACTGGAAACCAAATCTGATTGTTTGACCAATAGGGGCAGTATACAACGAGGAGGGAGCCTAGGACTGATCCTTGAGGAACCCCAACAGTAAGGGGAAGGTGAGAGGAGGAGGAACCAGCAAAAGATACAGTGAAGGAACGGTCACAGAGCTAGGAGGAGAACCAAGAAAGAACGGTGTCCTTGAGGCCGATGGAGTATAACATAGTGAGGAGGGGCTGATGGTCCACAGTGTCGAATGCTGCAGAGAGATCCAATATATTATGACGTAGGTTGGGTTTTAGGGACAGTTTTACATATAACATATTCGGTCATTCCTGAACAGGCTAGAGCCATTTAAATTAGCAGTCTGGTCATCCCCACAATATCAAAATTTACTTTCATCAGTGTTAATTCTAATTCCTCCATCTTGTTGGTGAAGCATCTGGCATTAGTGTATGTGTACTTTATTTTTCTTTAACTCTATTTCTGCTTAGTGTGTGGACTTTTCTAACTCATCCGTTCATGCCAATCAACTTTCATTACTTAAGGTACCTTCACACTGAACGATATCGCTAGCGATCCGTGACGTTGCAGCGTCCTGGCTAGCGATATCGTTGAGTTTGACAGGCAGCAGCGATCAGGATCCTGCTGTGCCATCGTTGGTCAGAGCAGAAAGGCCAGAACTTTATTTCGTCGCTGGATCTCCCGTAGACATCGCTGAATCGGCGTGTGTGACGCCGATTCAGCGATGTCTTCACTGGTAACCAGGGTAAACATCGGGTTACTAAGCGCAGGGCCGCGCTTAGTAACCCGATGTTTACCCTGGTTACCAGCGTAAACGTAAAAAAAAAAAAACACTACATACTTACATTCCGGTGTCTGTCCCCCGGCGCTGTGCTTCTCTGCACTGTGTAAGCGCCGCCGGCTGGAAAGCAGAGCACAGCGGTGACGTCACCGCTGTAATCTGCTTTCCGGCTGGCGCTTACACAGTGCAGAGAAGCACAGCGCCGGGGGACAGACACCGGAATGTAAGTATGTAGTGGTTTTTTTTTTTTACGTTTACGCTGGTAACCAGGGTAAACATCGGGTTACTAAGTGCGGCCCTGCGCTTAGTAACCCGATGTTTACCCTGGTTACCAGGGGACTTCGCATAGTTGGTCGCTGGAGAGCTGTCTGTGTGACAGCTCTCCAGCGACCACACAGCGACGCTGCAGCGATCGGGATCGTTGTCTAGATCGCTGCAGCGTCGCTAAATGTGACGGTACCTTTAGTCCCAGGTCACTATCTATACTATCTTCTACAGTACAATAAATTCCCTTCCCCAGTCTCTAGTTTAACACTTCCTATCTTCTAACTATTCATTCCCACAGCTGCACTCTCCCCATTGAGGTGCAGTCCATGTCTATTATAGAGCCTGCCAAGAGAGAAGTCGGAAACCCAAATCCCTCCTCCTACACCAATTCCTCAGACACTAATTCATTTCCCTAATCTCCCATTACCTCTCTGCCGTGGCACTTATAGTATTTCAGAGAATACTACCATTGCCTTAGGCTTATGGTGTAATTCCCTGAAGTAATTTTTAAGGACCTTCCACCTATATCTAACTTTCATTGGTGCCAATATGCGCCATGACCACCGGGTCCCCATCAGCCCCTCCTAGTAGTCTGTGAACCCATTCTATAATGTATCGGAGGAGTAAAGCACCAGGAAGACAACACACCTTTCGACCATCCCAGTCTTTGTGACAGATTACCCTGTCTGTTCCCCTAATAATTGAATCCGCCACTGCTAGCATCTTACTCACCTTCCCCTCTTTCCTGGAGAAGACACTCCCCCAGCTTTCAGAGGACCTCCCATAGCATTGCTACCTCTTTACTGACACTACCCTCATCTGTTAATTTAGCAAACTTGTTGGGTTCCAGATGAAGACTAGGCTTCCTGACACACTTCCGTCTACCCCACCTTCTATCACCCAGCTAGCTGCCTCATTGTCCTCCAGCTCCATGTTACCATCCTCCCCCACATCTACCCAAGCAAGCACCCGCTTTGTGAGCAGCAAACTCCTTTTCATGTTGTCAGTGGATCTCAGTGTTTGAAGCTGCTCAATCAGATCCAATACCTGTGCTTCCAACTGTAAAACATCACCCACAGCAGAATACACCTCCAAATAGTTGGTCAACAAAATCTACTTTGGACAATATTGTCAATAATGTTGAAAATTTTACCAATGGGGATTGCACACCGGAATGAAAACAAGTAAATATAAACCGCGAATTACTGCAAGATACTTCTTTGAATCCAAAGGTACTGAATCACAGGTCACACTTAAGCCAAACCACACTTAGATCAAACCACTCGCAAGATCGTTTACTCGCTATTTCAGATGCTTTTAAGGAGCTTTTCTTTTCCTTAGCTGTAATACAACCTACAACTCGCTGCAATGTTCACGCCAACTCTGAAAGATAGTTGTCAGTCACTAATTAACGCCCACTGGACTAAAACCCATGAGTGGAGGTTTAGATGAATGAAAAATAGGTTTAAATTAGTGATGAGCGAGTGAGCTCATTACTTGATATTTCTGAGCATGCTCAGGTGTTCTCCGAGTATTTTGGGTGTGCTCGGAAATTGTTTGAGTCGCCGCAGCTGCATTATTTGCTGTTGCTAGACAACCTGAACACATCCAGGGATTGCCTGTTTGTAAGGGAATCCCCACATATATTCAGGCTGTCTAGCAGCCTCAAATCATGCAGCTGCGGGGACTCGACCATAATTTCCGAGCACGCCCAAACTACTTGGAGAACACCCGAGTGAGGCTATGTGCACACGTTGCGGATTAGGCATTTCTGGTGCAGATTCTGCATGTCTTGCCAGAAAACGCAGCTGCGGATTTGTCGCGTTTTTTGTGCGGATGCGCAGCGTTTTTGCTGCAGATTTTTTGCGGATTTTCTGCATTTTTTACCCCTGCGGATTTCTATAATGGAATAGGTACAAAAACGCTGCAGATCCGCAAAGAAGAAGTGACATGCTAGTTCTTTTAATCCGCAGCGCGGATCTTTTAATCTGCACTGCAAAAAACGCTGCGGATCCGCAGCAAATCCGCAACGTGTGCACATACCCTGACAAGCACACTCACTCATCACTAGTTTTATTACTATGTCAATTTAATCCTTAGCTATAATGATGCATTAATAGGGCCTTATTAAAGCCTCAGTGCTGTGCAAATGTTCTAAATTCTGTACATAATCATAGCAATCATTGGGTAAAATATGTGAACCTATAGTTACTAGTGTAGTTGTTTTATTTGGCAATAACCTGTGTATGTGAGATAGTTGCCCCTCTAAGTAAAGCCATTCCAGTTTGTCTACATTTTCTACGTGTCCAGCTCTGGCGCCCTCATTCAGCTCACATTGCAGCATTTCAATGGGATTGAGGTCAGCGCTGTGACTCGGCCTTTGTAAAATACCAAATCCCTTGTAATTGATCCACTCTGCTGTTGATTTACCCCTGTGTTTTCAGTTATTTTCTTGCCAAATGTCTCAACCCTTTTTCGGAATTATGATATATCATAGACAGACACTGCCATTCTACTGTGACTGTCCGGTTATAGAGACGGCTGCTGTAAACGATTGCCAGCATGAGTTATGTGGTTCCTCCATCAGGAATCAGAGTTAAGCCTCATTCAAAAATCCTCCCCTACGTGTTCTATCCATGTTCCATCAGTTCTTTATGGATAGAGTGCAAACCTATTTTAATCCTTGGTGCTGTTCACATGTCCATGTGTTTTTTGTGGAACGAGTATCTGCCAAATTCATAAGGAGATATGCCCCGTTTTGATCAGAGTCCTGGATAACACTGACCAGTTCAGATCTATGGCCCCAGGAGAAGTCCGATAGCACTTGACACCATCCTAGTTGCATCCTAGTACTGTCCGTTTTTCACTGATTGATAATAGAGGTTTCAGACTTTTTTTTGCAAATGAGAAAACTGATAGTAAAAACTGACACATTGACGAAACAGTGATGTAAAATTCTAATGAAAATTGGTCAGTTTTCTGCACATATGGTCAAAAATAAACAGACACCAGAGGCTGCACATTTAAAATTCACACGAAAGGTCAATTTCTACCACAGATTATTTGTGCAGCGTATGGATAAAATTTAGTAAGGTCTTATCCACCTTCTTGTGCTACTGTAAAATGATGCAGATGTTCTGCACAGAGATTCAGACAGAAAATCTCCAGTGTATTACAGTAGCAGCAAAGTCCACACTCTGCAGAAAATAATCTGTAGCAGAAAGGATTTCACCCTTTGCAATTAGAGTTCAGCACAAAGATTTGCAGGACCCTGGTACACCGACCATGTTGACATCTGCGACCAACAGACCAAAGTTCGGCAAAACTCCTCCTACCTGCCGGTATCTCCAGCACTTCCAATCAGTAGGCGCAAAATTTTATGTTAAATAAATGCTAAAGCGCTTCCTAAATACACAGACTATATTTTTCATCCTAAACTGTTTTTTTTAATTAAATAAAAAAAGACAAGGTCAATAGGACTTGATTAACCCTTTAGAGCAAATGAACATGCCTTTTATGTGCAGTCATGGGTCCGCAAGTGTCGAGAGTGCCCAAAAGCTCAGCTCCCTACACACAGCAGACACCAGCTGTGTTATACAGTCGGCATCTGTCTGGAACAGAAGCTACCAGAGCTAGCTCTGATCCATGCTGATTAACCATTTAGATGTTGCTGTCAATATCTGACAATGGCATTTAAAGGGAGCAATCTCCAATGCATGTGCTCACAGTCTACCATCAGTCACAATGACTTAGGGTGATCAATCGGTGGGTTGCCTATGGCATCCATCTTGGCACTCCAGTGGAACCCATCAATTGCACTATGTATTGTAAGATTCATACAGAAATGTATGAAACCTGTCACGGGTTTACCGTGACAGAGAGAAGCCAGAAGATTGCAACGTCTGATTTTTCCTACTCCTGCACTGGTTAGAAGCACTTAACCTCCGTTTTAAATGGTGTAAGTTTCTTTTAGCAGTGCAGGGGTTAATCTGCTCTGTTGAGAGCTCCTGGAAAGTTTAAGTTCTCAGCTGTGCACTGTTAGCCACCCCCATCTCCTATATAAACTGGGTTCTGGCTAGCACCCATTGTCAGAGGTAGCTTATGATGCATGGCTGGAGGTTGTTGTTGGTTTGTTAGGAGAAGGCATTTGGTGGATTTATCATTGACTGTTGCTAGGTTTTGAGTATGTGATAATTCCCTTTCTTCTCCTACTTTGGTTTAACCCCATCCTTCACTCCGCAGTGCACCCCTTTTGTTATTTGTGTATATTTGTATGTTTGGTATTTTTCATTACCCCTATTTGGATTACCTTGTTAATCTGATTGGTGAATTTACTCCTCCCTTCCCTGGGTGAGGGAGGGGTAGAGACTGAGGGCGGATTCAGGAGCTAAGGCAAGGTACGTGGCACTGGCATCTTCACCATCAGCAGTAATCCAGGGAACAGGGCAAACTAGAGCACCCCTAGTGTTAGGGACAGGGAACGAGCCCCTGGTCCTGGAACACTCGACAACGGAGTCGTGACAAAACCTTTGTATGAAATCTGAGGATGTCCATATGTAGCACATTTTACGGCGTTCGCGGCAAAAAAAAAAAACGCATATTGTGTGAACAGAGCCTAATAGTCTTCAAAGATGGACACCATTAAATTAGTCTAATTAGCAAAATTATTCCTAGAGTAGCAAACTGGGCTACTACACACAAATTTGTCAAAAAGCACGTCCTTTTAACCTCTCGAATGCTAGAGCTAAGGAGACAAGACACAAACAGCTCCATTTATGTGGTGAGCTCAGAGCCTCTCTCATTCTGCACATGAACTTCATCTAAAGCCGAATATTTAATATCTAACGTTGAGTGTACTGTGCCTCCAGCTTTCGGTTTGTGAGCACCGTTATAATGTACAAAGACTTCATAAAAAGCCGGGGTCTGGAAAGCTATTTTGGCAACGGACAATTTTCCCCAGGGCCATAATATCTTGTTTAATTGTAAAATCGTTACAGCCACTCACTCACAAATTTCTGATTTGTAAGTCATTGTGAATTCTGACCCACGTGTGTCAGGACACCACAGTCTCAGTTTGTCCACAGGGTTTTGTAATTAATTGAGGTTTTGTGCTTCCTTTTCATCATGGTTCATTAAACACAACCTCACATTCATGTGTATTTAACGCTAATTGCATAGATTACGAGGAGACTAATGTTGAAAAACATCATTAGTATAATGTAATATTTTCATGTTAATTATGAGAAAGGAATGTATGACAATTTAAAAAAAGCTTTTTATAGGTGATCGACATAAAACAATCTCCAACTATAAATTATAGTCAGCTTGTAAAACTTTTTATATGCTTCAACTCCTTAAAACCAATTTTAAACCATAAGATTTTTTTTTTAATTTTGTTAACCATGTCTTTTTTTCCTATTTTTTATTTTTATATTACCGTACTTTGATTTTATTATTGTTTTGTTGTAGAGTTTGGGTTTTTTTTAGCCATCATTTTGAAGTACACATTTAATTTACAGAATAGCTTTTTTCATAATGGTGGACTCAATTAAAAAAAAATATTATTTCCAGCATTTTTTAACCCCTTAGTGACCAGGCCAAATGTGTCTCTTTATACGACAATAACTCTGGAATGTTTTAACATATCCCAGTAATTTTGAGACTGTGTTTTTTTTCCCCCTGACTCATTATATTTGATGATAGCAGTAAATTTAGGTTGATATTTTTTGTATTTAAAAAAATATAAGAAATTTGACAAAATAGTTAATAAATAACATTTCCCTCCTGTCTGCTTTACATTAGCACCATTATTATATAATGTTCTTTTCTTTTGTTATAATGTTGGAAGCTTAGAAAATTATCATTTTTCATTTTTCAAGTGAATTTACAAAATTTCTTTTTAGGGATTTTTTCAGTTTTGAAGTAATTTTGGGGGACCTACATATATTTTGGAAACCCCCAAAAGTTATACCATTTTTGACCCTGCACCCCTCAACATATTCAAAACTGTTGTCAGATAGTATATTAACCCTTGAGGTGCTTTTTCAGGAATTAATGCAGAGACATGACAGGAGAGAAAAGATGTATTTTTGCCACCTAAATGTTGGTAACTTTTGAACACGTCGCTATAGCCGGCAGACTCTAAGGCTGTTATTTGGCCATGACTTGCCATGGTGAGGATCAGGACCTCAGAAGCCCCCACACTATGTTAACCATCTAGATGCCGTAGTCACTATTGGCAGCAGCATCTAAGGGGTTAAATGCTAATGGTCGGTTCTAACACTGATCTGTGATCGATACAGTAGTGTGTCAGCCGTACTGTACAGTCGACGGCTGCTGTATTTTCACCTATGGGGGGATGCTATTAACTTACTGCTGAGGTCAGTTTTAAGTCGTATTGGTGGTCACTAAGGGGTTAAACATTATTATTATTTCCATTCACTTTAAATGACAAAATAACTTTCCTTTATAGGGTATAATATACTGGGAAGCCTGATAGCAAGTGTTTTGTTTCCCTGCAGCACCATCAAGGGGAAAATAACCATTATATGGTGCAATTTGAAAAATTAGGTTCCATATGTATTGCACAGATGTTACATGTCCTCCAACATGAGAAATGTTCTCTGCTCTGTCTTGCAACTTTGGCTAAAAACTGATTTTCCTGAATGGGAGACTCCATGTTTTGAACATAAAAAGCCGTCAACAGGGCATTTCAAAAGGCTTTTTCTGAACCATACAACATTGCATCTCATGAGAATTTTATTATGGACATTACATTTCATTTTTTTTCATAGGTAAAGATCATAGAATCATAGAATGTTAGAGTTGGAATGGACCTCGAGGGTCATCACGTCCAACCCCCTACTCAATGCAGGATTCACTAAACCACTCAGACAGATGTCTGTCCAGCCAGTTTTTTCTAATATCATCATCCTGGTAGGATTTCTCTGAACTTGATCCAGTATTCCAATGTTTGTTTTTTTTAAATGTGGTGCCCTGAATTGGACATAGTATTCCAGATGAGGCCTGACCAAGAAGGAGTAGAGGGGGATAATGACTTCACGTGATCTAGACTCTATGCTTCTATTAATACATTGTAGAACTGTGTTTGCCTTTTTTGCTGCTGCATCCCACTGTTGACCCATCATGTGCAATCTGTGATCTATTAGTATGCCCTGAAGTCTTTATCACACTTGCTGCTGCTTAGTTCTACTCCTCCTATTCTGTAGATGTAATTTTCGTATTTCTTGCCCAGATGTAGAATTTAACATTTCTCCCTGGTAAATACCATATTATTAGTCACTGCCCTTTGTTCAAGCTTATCTAGAGCCTTCCGAATCCTTTCTCTGTCTTCTCCAGAGTTTGCTTTCCCTCCTATCCCAGCTTTGCATCGTCTGCAAATTTGATTAGTTTAGCTTTAGTTCCGTTATCTAGATCATATATAAAAATGTTGAACAAAACTGGGGCCAGGACAGAGCCTTATGGTACCCCACTTGAAACATTCTTCCAATTGGATGTACAACCATTTATTACCACTCTTTGATTACGATCACTGAGCCAGTTATGAATCCACTTAACCGTAGCCTTGTCAATCCCATACTTGGTCATTTTTTCAATAAGGATAATATGAGATACTTTATCAAATGCTTTTCTGAAGTCGAGATATACTACACTGCTCAAAATAATAAAGGGAGCACTCAAATAACACATCCTAGATCTGAATGAATGAAATATTCTCATTGAATACTTTGTTCTGTACAAAGTTGAATGTGCTGACAACAAAATCACACAAAAATCATCAATGGAAATCAAATTTATTAACCAATGGAGGCCTGGATTTAGAGTCAAACACAAAATTAAAGTGGAATGTAATGTCCTTAAAACAAGTCAAAATGATTCTCAGTAGTGTGTGTGGCCTCCACGTGCCTGTACGTACAGTATGACCTCCCTACAAGGCCTGGGCATGCTCCTGATGAGGTGGCGGATGGTCTCCTGAGGGATCTCCTCCCAGACCTGGACTAAAGCATTCGCCAACTCCTGGACAGTCTGTGGTGCAATGTGACGTTGGTGGATGGAGCGAGACATGATGTTCCAGATGCGCTCAATCGGATTCAGGTCTTTGGAACGGGCGGGCCAGTCCATAGCTTCAATTCCTTCATCTTGCATGAACTGCTGACACACTCCAGCCACATGAGGTCTGGCATTGTCCTGGTCTCACAAGGGGTCTGAGGATCTCATCTCGGTACCTAATGGCAGTCAGGCTACTTCTGGCAAGCACATGGAGGGCTGTGCGGCCCTCCAAAGAAATGCCACCCCACACCATTACTGACCCACTGCCAAACCGGTCATGCTGAAAGATGTTTCAGGCAGCAGACTGCTCTCCATGGCATCTCCAGACTCTGTCACATCTGTCACATGTGCTGAGTGTGAACCTGCTTTCATCTGTGAAGAGCACAGGGCGCCAGTGGTGAATTTGCCAATCCTGGTGTTCTGTGGCAAATGCCAAGTGTCCTGCATGGTGCTGGGCTGTGAGCACAACCCCCATCTGTGGACGTCGGGCCCTTAGACCATCCTCATGGAGTCGGTTTCTAACCATTTGTGCAGACAGATGCACATTTGTGGCCTGCTGGAGGTCATTTTGTAGGACTCTGGCAATGCTCTTCCTGTTTCTCCTTGCACAAAGGTGGAGGCAGCGGTCCTGCTGCTGGGTTGTTGCCCTCATACGACCCCCTCCACATCTCTTGGTGTACTGGCCTGTCTCCTGGTAGCACCTCCAGCCTCTGGACACTATGCTTACAGACACAGCAAACCTTCTTGCCACAGAACGCATTGATGTGCCATCCTGGATGAGCTGCACTACCTGAGCCACTTGTGTGGGTTGTGAAGTCCGTCTCATGCTACCACGAGTGTGAAAGCACAACCAACATTCAAAAGTGGCCAAAACATCAGCCAGAAAGCATTGGTACTGAGATGTGGTCTATGGTCCCCTCCTGCAAAACCACTTCTTTATTGAGGGTGTCTTGATAATTGCCAATAATTTCCATCTGTTGTCTATTCCATTTGCCCAACAGCATGTGAAGTTGATTGTCAATCAGTGTTGCTTCCTAAGTGGACAGTTTGATTTCATAGAAGTTTGATTTACTTGAGTTATATTCTGTTGTTTAAGTGTTCCTTTTATTTTTTTGAGCAGTGTATATCTACCGCATTTCACTGATCCACTCTGTCAGTGATTTAATCATAGAAGGAAATTAGATTAGTCTGGCATGACTTGTTTGCTACAATCCCTTGCTGGCTCTGGTTAATTACTGCATTTTTATTCTTGTTCTCAAATGTTTGCGTATTTGGCCTGTTTCTCCATTTTCTATCCCATTCTAAGTCACTGAGATGCAAATCTGGCAAAAATGTCCCTTGCCTTGTTCATAACACACTGAAATCGAACATCTCCTTTGACCCAACTACTTTCAGGATGGCATAAGAGTTCCTATCCTGAGAGCATCTACCTTTTACTTACTCACAGCTCACATTGGTTTACCAAACTTTCACAATTTCAAGACATTCCATATAATTGCAGAGGAAAAGCGGTAATCTCCAGCAACAGAAAATCCGGAAAAGGCTGTTGTAGATAAAAAATAGCTTGTATTATACCAAATCTAAAAAAATCAATGTTCTGACCACCTTAGGAGAGAATAGTATTCAGGACCAAAAAAGTACAAAAAAGTAAAATAATTAATCGTATTGTAGAATAAGATCTTGTCCTGAATTCATACCTAGGGGACCCTAGTTTGTTCTTTAAAAATCACAAAAGATTCCCTATTAAGTATTTTACGTGTAATATCTCCTCTTCTTTTAGGTTTGAAGATTTTCTCGATGCCACAACATTTTAAAGAGTTAGTATTGACTTGATGTATGTGAGAAAAATGTTTAGAGACTGACAATATATTAACCGCTGTAGGGCTAATCGTGTGGGATAAGCCGGATTACTCACCGGTAATGCTCTTTTAATGAGTCCACGACAGCACCCCACATGAGAGAGAGGGATCCGCCCATAGGAACAGGAAACCTACAGAATAAAAGGAGGCGGTCCCCTCTCCTCCTCAGTTTAGTTTACAGAGTATAAAAAGGGAACCGCAAAAGCTTTAGTATTAATTCTTATTCAGCAAAATATCTTAAAAACTCTATACAACCATTATTTGTGAATTAAAGAAAGAGCTGTGCATAATCAGGGATGGTTGTAAATGGGTGCTGTCGTGGACTCATTAAAAGAGCATTACCGGTGAGTAATCCGGCTTTTTACCCTTCGCCACGACAGCACCCCACATGAGAGACTTTCAGAGAGTCATTATTCGAGTGGGATTACTGTACTAAGAACAGCTCTACCAAAGGTCAAATCAGAAGATGAAGATAGATCAAGTCTATAATGGTTGTAAAAGGTAGAAGGTGTAGACCAAGTTGCGGCCTTACATATTAAATGGATCGGGACATCCGCTTGTTCCGCCCAGGAGGAAGCCATGGCTCGTGTTGAGTGCGCTTTAATACCCACTGGAGGAATCTCGCCTTTTGATGTATAGGCCAAGCAGATAGCATCTCTGATCCATCGAGATATGGTAGCTCTCGTGACCCCATGTCCTTTCTTGTGGCCCTGAAAGGAGAAAAACAGAGCCCTACTCTCCCTCCATGTTTGACACCTTTCTATATAAGTCAGGATGGCTCTTCTGACATCTAAGGTGTGGAACTTATGTTGTTCAGGGGTTACAGGAGAATCAAAAAAGGAAGGGAGAAATATTTCCTGTGACCTGTGGTAGGTGGATGCTACCTTAGGGAGGTATGAGGGGTCTGGTTTTAGGACTATTCGATCATGGAATATCAGTAAGAATGGTGGGTCTACTGATAGGGCCTGGATGTCGCTAACACGTCTGGCTGAGGTCAGGGCTACCAAGAGGGCTACTTTATATGTGAGGACATTTAGAGGTATAGAATCTAGAGGCTCAAATGGGGAGCTGGTTAAGGCTTCTAGCACTAGATTTAAATCCCACGGAGGTAGACGGGGAATATGTACCGGGTTACTTCGTTCACAAGACTTAATGAATCTGGAGACCCATCTATCAGCGGCTATATTATATCCATATAGGGCTCCTAACGCTGATATCTGGACTCTTAAGGTGTTCACTGATAATCCTAATTCTCTACCTTTTTGTAGGAACTCTAGAATAGGTGTTATCGGAACCTGTTTAGTGAATGGTATTGTATGAAAGTCTAAGAATTTTTTCCATACCCTGCTATATATCAGGGTGGTAGATCTTTTTCTACTTAGTAGCAGGGTTTTTACTAGCTGTTCCGAAAAACCCCTTGAGCTTAGTAACTGCCGCTCAAGTTCCACGCCGTCAAGTGAAGCCCTTTCACTTGCGGGTGGAAAAACGGCCCCTGGAACAGTAGTTCCCTGTTCAATGGAAGAATCCGTGGATCGCATAGACACATGCTCTGGAGGCAGGAGAACCACGGCCTCTTTGGCCAGAAGGGTGCAATGAGGATCACCCTTGCACGTTCCCTCCTGATCACTAGCGGAATTAGAGACATTGGAGGAAAGGTGTAAGCCAGTTTGAAGTTCCAAGGATGGTGTAGGGAGTCCAGCATGTCTGGATGATCCATGGAGTTCAGGGAAGCGAATCTTTCTACCTGTCTGTTGCCTCTTGTGGCAAATAGATCTATCTGAGGCACTCCCCATGCTCTTGTTATTAGTCTGAACACGGTTCTGTTTAAGGACCATTCTCCCTGGCGCAGCCTGTTTCGACTGAGGTAGTCCGCTTTGGTATTCTCTATTCCTCTGATGTGTAGGGCTGTTAGGGACGCAAGATGAGTCTCTGCGAACTGGAAGATCTCCCCTGCGATGGTCATCAGACTTCCTGACCGTGTACCGCCCTGACGGTTTACATAGGCCACTGTGGTGGAGTTGTCTGAGAAAACTCTTACATCTGCTCCTTGAATCTGTGGAAGAAAATAATTTAAGGCTTTCCCTACTGCTGTTAATTCTTTCCAATTTGACGAACATGATGATTCTGACTGATTCCAGGTATCCTGGACTATGTCATCCTCCATATGTGCACCCCATCCCGTAGGGCTGGCGTCTGTAGTAATTATTTTGGATGGATCTACTATCCAAGGTACACCCCCTGAAAGGTGTCCCATATCTAGCCACCAGGATAGAGATTCTATGACATCTCTAGAGAGAGTTAGTTTACTCTCTAGGTGTCCTTTCCGTCCCTGGGCTGACAGTACTTCGTACTGTAATTGGCGGGTATGGAATTGAGCCCATGGTACAGCCGGGATACATGAGGACAATGATCCTAATAAGGACATAGCCTTTCTTAGTGTCATGTAGGGGTTTTTTATTGCTTCTGACACCTTTGACTGTATAGTCATTTTCTTTGAATGCGGGAGGAAGCTTTTTTGACTTACGGAGTCTAGCTGGATCCCTAGAAACATTTGAGTAGTGTCTGGATTCAGTCTGGATTTTTCGAAGTTGATAATCCAACCCAACTCCTGCAGGGATGAGATTGTGTTAGACAATCGAAATTTACATTGAGCCACAGAATTTCCTATCACTAAAAAGTCATCCAGGTAGGGTATTATTAAAGTGTCCCGTTGGCGTAGATGAGCCATCACCTCTAACATCACTTTTGTAAAGATGCGGGGGGCCATAGAAAGCCCAAATGGCATTGCTACATACTGGAAGTGACGAACCTGTCCCTCCAGGATGACCGCTACTCTTAGATACTGCTGGTGTTCGGCATGTATAGGAAGGTGATAGTAAGCATCTTTTAGGTCTATCCCGGCCATGACACACCTAGGGAACAAAAGCTTGATGGTAGAACTAATGGATTCCATTTTGAAAGTGTGGTTACGTAAAAAGGAATTTAGTTTTTTGAGGTTTATGATGGTTCTGAACGAACCATCTGGTTTATTGATCAAGAATAAAGGGGAATAGAACCCCCTCCCTTCTTGATCTCGGGGAACCTCTATCAATACTTTTTTAGATAGAAGCGACAGGATCTCTGATTCTAGAGCTTCTTGTTGTTGTTGACCTCTTGGAGATGTTACAATAAAAGAATCCCAAGGGATCCTATCAAATTCTAATTTTAATCCGTTTCGAATAATGTCCAGAATCCAAAGACTAGATGTTATCAGCTTCCATTTAGAAAATAAATATTTCAATCTACCGCCCACTTCATAATTAACGGTACTTATTACGTTTTTGGTTATAGGATCCGGAAAACAGAGCACCTCTTTGTTTTGGATCCTTTGCTTCCCAGCGCTCCCTTTGTTCAGTAGGTTTGTTCCTGGTGAAGGGGCGCCTCCTGAAAGCTCTCCTGTAAGAGGGAAGGTACTGGTTAGGGAAGCCTTTCTTCCGCTCTCCTGCCTTATTTAAGAGCTCGTCCAGAGTTTTCCCAAATAGGAACTCACCCTGGCAGGGGATCGCACAAAGTTTTGCTTTGGCCTGTGCGTCCCCTTTCCAATTTTTCAACCAGAGTGCTCGCCGGGCTGTGTTTACTAGGCCGGCTGACCTGGCTGTTAGGCGTAGCGAATCCACCGACGCATCGGCTAGAAATGCTACTGCATCTTTCATTAGAGGGATTTTCGACAGGATTGTATTTCTCGAAGCTCCACTTCTAATTTGTTCCTCCAGCTGCTCTGTCCATACTAGCAGTGACCTTGCAGTACAGGTGCTAGAGATGGCTGGTCTGAATGCCCCTGTATTAGCCTCCCATGACCTCTTAAGCAAGGCTTCTGCTTTTCGGTCTAACGGATCAGTTAGAGCATGCTTGGATGTTCTCCGAGTATCTTGGGCATGCTAGTAGATTATAGATAACATGGAGAGAGAACCAACTAGAGAGCTTACATCCCTACTAGTTAAACAAGTGTGAAAGTGTAAAAGTATCAGAAAGTCCAGTCAATAAATAAATATATAACAGGTCTTTATTAATCAATGAATGACCAGGACGGTAGAATAATTACATAACACACTTTACAATTAATATAAAAAATATATATCTTATAAAATCAGGCAGTGACAGATCCGTGTAGCAGCAATGTGGGCAAAAGGTGTACATACAAAGAGACGGTAGGAGAACATCATATAAAGAACTTAATGTATAAATAATCCCATCTAAAAGGGACTATACAGAAGCACCCAGGATGTAAAGGTAAAGAGGTGCAACTGATTGTCTAGCAATACCATATAAAAGAGTCAATTTGTATAAGCCACAATGGGCATGGATCACCAGAACATAAACCACTCCATATGTGCACCTTGGGGTATAATAACCCAAGCTGAGATAAAAACCAGCTTACTTCAAAAATGACAAGGAGACTCCTTACCCATGTCAGATGTGCCCACATGCCGCACTGGAGCCCCGACGCGTGTTTCGCACCTCACTTCCTCGTAGATTATGTTTGAGTCCCCGCAGCTGCATGATTTGCGGCTGCTAGACAGCATGAATACATGTGGGTATTCCCTAACAAACAGGCAATCACTGCATGTGTTCAGGTTATCTAACAGCCGCAAATCATGCAGCTGTGGGGACACAAACATAATCTATGAGCACACCCAAGATACTCGGAGAACACCCGAGCATGCTCAGAAAACTCGAGTAACAAGCATACTCACTCATCACTAATTGTTAGAAAATCTCCAAAAGTTTAATGTCTTCATTTAGTATGGATAAATATTTTAGTATGATATTAATGATCTCTGTATACTGAGGACTGAATTCGATTGAAAATGTTATAAAAGAATTTGTTATTATTTTTACAATTTTTTACATGGTCCGATAACAAGTCATGTCTCTCTGTATTGTTGACACTTTTTAAAACTCGATTCATATATCCTCTACAGCTGAGTCTGCTGTTAATTTTCTGAGTCACCTTTATGTAAACATCATTCGAGGAACAATTTCTTTTTGTTCTTATAAGCTTTCCAACGGGATGTTCTTGATAATATGCGGAGGGTGACAAGAGCTAGCCTCTAAGATAGAATTACAGTTTGTGTTTTTTTTTATATGGAAGTATAGTAATTTTACCCTTGTTATTATCTCCAGATAAATTGATATCTAGATATATAATAGATGAAACAGATAAATGATGCGTGAAAGTTAAGTTGAAATTGATATTATTAATATATGAAACAAACTGGTTGGCTTCCAATTCAGAAACTTTCCATATTATAATGAGATCGTCAATGTAACAACCATAACATTCAATTTGGTTTTACAAAATTGGGAAAACAAAAAAATTCTTCCCAAACAGCAACAATCACGTTAGCAAGGGAAAGAGACAATTTGCCTCCTATGCTAACTCCCTTTGTTTGAAGGAGAAATTGACCTGCGAAGGAAGAGTGATTTATGTGACAGTAAAAATGAAACTGATAAAATTAAGAAATCTTGTATTTCCCTATTGTATGAACTGTACTTGTCAAGAAAAAAACTTTAAGCTGGATGTAACAATGTTGTGTGGAATGGAAGGATAGAGGTTAATATCATCACAGCTGAGCCATTTAAAAGAAGGTTGTCAGTGATATTTGTCCAGTGTAGTAATTAACATTTTGGTATCTCTAATAAAGTCTGGCAAACCACTGACAAGAGGCTATAGGTACAAATCCACCCATTCCCCCAATTTCTCTCCCAAAGCTCCAATCCCAACAATGATAGGTCTAAAGGTGGGAGGAAAGGTACCTTTATGAATTTTTTGGGAGGACATGATATATTGGTTCTATGGGATGAATGACAAAACGATATTCAGAACGCTTAATGTCAATAGCATCCATATGAACACGTTCATCTAATGGCCATGACAATTCAATTTGAAACTGTATTGTAGGATCTGATTTCAGATTAGCATAAGAACTAGCATCATTTAGGATATTCATATTTTCTCTTTTATAAAATGAGGCATTTAGAATCACGATTCCCCCCATCTGCTTATCTAATGAAAATATCCTCATTATTAATGAGTTCCGCTAATGCTCTGAGAGCGAAAGATTATCGTTATTAAATCTGGAATATTGATCCAATTTAACTACGGCAGTTCTTTTTTCTATAAGTTCCTGGAAAGAGTCTAGCACCCGAGGTCGTAACTGGATGGGATAAAAAAAAGGATTGTGTTTGAGAAATGTATCATTAAGAGAATCCAAAGCACGGATAGATTCTGATTCCAAATTTCTTAGAGCTTCAACATGCCTTAATTCATTAAATAAAAAAATGTTATTACACAAAGGTGTACAAGTAGGATTAGTCCAAAATTGAGAAGAAGGTTCATTCAAATTGGAGTCTTTCAAAAAATGGCATTTCAGCATTAAAATTCCTGGAGAGTTATTTACATCCAATTACGTCTTGAAATTATCAAATTTTCTTGTAGGAGAGAAACCAAGATTCAACTTTACTCCACAGTTTTAAAGAAATGAATAGTGATACCTATCGCCTTGATAAATTTGTTTCCATTTTTAATAAACTGCACGACAATGTAGCCGGCGCCATAGAGAATTCACTGGACAGTAATGTTCTTACTCTAATGAAGCAGTTGGAAAACAAAAATTGGACTCTTTTATATATCCAAAAATATGATTCCTAGAGGTTTGCGGATTAACAAGAATGCCACCTTTTAATATATATGGAGACTTTTCTACATGACTGGAATCAGATTTTTTACTCTTGCTCCATTAAACCTATGGAACTTATAGTGAAACTGTCATGTCGGACGTTGTTCAGACCAGGTCGTCCGACAGACAGCGGTAATTCCGCTTTTGACCACTATTTGCTCATTGGCATCGGCTAGATTTTATCTAGCTGTTCCGGGGTTAATTTACCTAATCCTCGGATTGGAAGCTGGGCCATGCCCATTGCCTTTAAATAGTTCTCCTGATCATTGGGTGTCGCCGATTATAGCTTCTGTCTTGTGCGTTGTTATCTCGGTCTGGAGTTGAGAGCTGGTTGTTGGAGATTTGTTGCTGGTGGTGTATTTTCCTTTGTCTTATTTACTCCTTCCTATATTTGTATTTATTTTGCCCTGCACATTTATAGTGTATTCCTGAGTGACTGCGGCGTGGTGTATATTTTCCTTTATCCTTGTCTGTGCTAACTGTGGGTATTGGAATATTACCTCTTCACTGGGTGGTGGGCGGAGGTATCAGCCTAGGGTTGAAACAGGAGACAGGGTGAGGTTCGAGGCCTGGACATGCACACCATCAGTGTAAACTCCAGGTAGAGGGTCAGTCAGGATTTCCCTAGTCTGAGGGAAACTGCAGGGGCCCGGGTCATTAGCTCTCGCTCACCTAGTCTCCCCGTGACATTATAATCGGCCCAACAACACAAAAAAAAAAAAAAAAGGGGGTTTCTATTTTTTTGTTTTGTCATGGATCCCATGACTTCCATAACCCACCAGTTGAGGGCGCTGTCCCTACAGGTCACTGAGTTGAGGGGGGCAGTGCAGCAAAAGGGACTAGCAGTATCTAATGTGCAAGCTGGAGAGACAGGAAGAGTTGCTGAGCCTAAATTTCCTTTGCCTGAAAAATTTACTGGGGAACTCATGAAATTTGTTTCTTTTCGTGAAGCTTGCAATCTATATTTCCGCATGCGCCCGATCTCCTCGGGTAATGAGGCTCAGCGTGTGGGCCTGGTGTCATTGTTAAGCGGGGATCCCCAAGCATGGGCGTTTTCTTTGCCATCTGATTCTGTTGCATTTGACTCTGTGGAGAGTTTTTTTTCCTCTCTTGGGAAAATCTACGATGAACCTGACAGAATGGCTCTAGCAGAATCTAAGATATGCACTATTAGCCAGGGGGAGCGAGTTGCGGAGGATTACTGTTCTGAATTTCGTCGCTGGGCGATCGATACACAATGGAATGATCCAGCATTGCGGAGTCAGTTTATTCATGGGGTTTCTGGAAGGGTTAAAAAAGCCCTTCTGATGTACGAGACTCCTGCTTCTCTAGATTCCGCTATGAGTCTGGTTGTCCGCATTGATCGCGGTTTGCGTCAGGGGGAGCATGAGACATCGCCTATGGGAGAGGGTTTAGGTTCACGTGAGGTTGCTGCAGGTGAGCCCACCGAGCCTATGCAAATGGCAGGGGTGTCACATGTCAAGCGTCGAGCCCCTGAGCTCAGGAAGCTGGGAGCCTGTTTTTACTGTGGTAAAACTGGTCATTTTATTAACATCTGTCCTCTGCTGTCTAAGAAAAACGCAATGGCGGAAAACTTCTAAGCTCACAGGGTGTGGAGGAGACCAATCTGAGCTTATGTATATCCTCCATGGTGGTTTCTCAATGCATGATCCCTGCTAAAGTTTTTATTGCTGGCAGTGAGCTGCCAATTACTGTTTTTGTGGATAGTGGTTCAGCCACAAATCTCATTGATGAGGAGTTTGCGCGCACAGCAGGTTTTAGGATTGAAAAACTGTCTCATCCTATCCGCATGGTCACCATCAATGCTGCTCCTCTCTCTCAGGGGGAGATTACTGAATTTGTGGCTGAGGTGAAACTCCACATTGGAGTTCTACATTCCGAGCGGGTTACATGTAAGGTGCTCAGGAATCTTCCTGCTCAGGTGTTTTTGGGTTTTCCTTGGTTGTCTATGCACAACCCGGTAACTGACTGGAAAACTCAGGACATAATTCAGTGGAGCGAGTTCTGCCAGGAGAATTGCCTGGCCACATGTGTGGCTGCAGTGACTTCAAGCGTTCCGGAGTCACTTCTGGATTTTGTGGATGTGTTCTCTGAGAAGGGTTGTTCAGAGTTGCCGCCACATCGTCCCTATGACTGTTCTATCAGGTTTAAACCAGGGGCCAAATTGACTAAAGCAAGGATGTTTAACATCTCTGGTCTGGAGAGACAAGCGTTAAAAGATTACATTGCTGAAAGCTTGAGCAAAGGGCACATCAGGCCGTCATCCTCGCCGGTGGCAGCAGGGTTCTTCTTCGTTAAGAAGAAAGATGGCGGATTACGCCCGTGTTTGGATTTCAGGGAGTTGAACCAGATTACGGTTCATGATCCATATTCTTTGCCTCTGATACCAGATTTGTTCAACCAAGTGGCAGGTGCTAAGTGGTTTACCAAGCTTGACCTCAGGGGGCGTACAACCTCATAAGAGTCCGTCAAGGTGATGAGTGGAAGACGGCTTTTAATACCCCTGAGGGTCATTTTGAAAATTTGGTGATGCCATTTGGGTTGACTAACGCACCTGCAGTGTTCCAACATTTCATCAATGATGTGTTCTCGCATGTTTTGGGGAAATTCGTTATCGTGTACCTAGATGACATTCTCATATATTCTGGCGACCGTGATGCTCACTTAGATCATGTCAGGCAGGTGTTACAGCTTCTCAGAGAGAATAAGCTGTATGCTAAACTTGAGAAATGTGTATTTTCTGTTCAAGAGTTGCCTTTCTTGGGTTATATTGTGTCTACTTCTGGTTTTAAAATGGACGCCGCTAAGGTGCAAGCGGTGCTACATTGGGAACGTCCTGATAACCTGGAAGCACTTCAGCGGTTCCTTGGGTTTTCTAACTACTATAGGAAATTTATCAAGGATTTTTCCATCATTGCTAAACCGCTAACTGACATGACTAAAAAGGGTACCAATTTCTCCGTTTGGCCTGAGGCTGCTGTGCGCGCATTTGAATTTCTTAAGAACAGTTTTGTTTCAGCCCCCATTCTTGTGCAGCCAGACGTATCAAAACCCTTTGTTGTCGAAGTCTATGCGTCTGAGGTTGGTGTGGGGGCGGTACTATCTCAAGGGTCATCTTTGAGTGGTTTACGTCCGTGCGCCTATTTCTCCAACAAACTGTCATCCGCCGAACGTAACTACAATATCGGCAACAGGGAGTTGTTGGCAATTAAGTTGGCCTTTGAGGAATGGCGACACTTCTTGGAGGGGTCGGTACATCAGGTAACTGTTATTACTGATCATAAGAATCTGCTGTATTTGGAGTCAGCCAAGCGTCTGTCCCCCAGGCAGGCTCGCTGGGCATTGTTTTTCACGCGGTTCAATTTTGTGGTCACTTACAGACCGGGGTCTAAAAACACTAAGGCGGATGCTCTGTCCAGGTGTTTTCCGGGGGGAGAACCTCGGGAGGATCCAGTACCCATCCTCCAAAAGGGTGTTGTGGTTTCGGCTCTCACTACCGAGGTTGAGGCTGAGATTGCCGAGGCTCAGGAGGAGGTACCATCTGAGCTTCCCATCAACAAATCTTTTGTACCGCTTCATCTCCGCTTAAAGGTTTTGGCGGAGCATCATGATGCTGTCCTGGCTGGCCACCCAGGGGTTAGAGGTACCTTGGAGTTGGTGTCATGTCAGTTTTGGTGGCCCAAGATCCGACAGGACGTGGTCTCATACGTGTCAGTTTGTACCACGTGAGCTAGGGCTAAGACGCCCCGCTACCGTCCTGTTGGCACACTACTTCCTCTTGAGGTACCTAGTAAGCCTTGGACGGAAATCTCCATGGATTTCATCACTGATTTGCCCTCCTCAGCTGGGAACACGGTCATCTTGGTGATTGTTGATCGGTTTTCAAAAATGTTGCACTTTGTGCCTTTGCCTTCGTTGCCTAACACTAAGACTCTGGCTCAGGTATTTGTGCAGGAGGTGGTCAGACTTCATGGGGTTCCATCTGACATCGTGTCTGATAGGGGGTCTCAGTTTGTGGCAAAAGTTTGGAGAGCGTTTTGCTCACGGCTGGGGATCAAGTTATCTAATTCTTCGGCATTCCATCCTCAGTCAAATGGTCAGACTGAGCGTATGAACCAAAATTTGGAACAGTACCTACGCTGCTTTGTCTCTGATAATCAGGAGGAGTGGTCTACCTTTCTTCCTTTGGCTGAGTTTGCCATCAATAATCACCGCCAGGAGTCGTCTGGGGAGTCTCCGTTTTTTTGTGTTTACGGGCTACATCCTCAATTTTGTACTTTAAGTCAGAGGGGCTCTTCTGGCGTTCCGGAGGAGGACCAGTTAGGAGCACAATTGTCATCAGTCTGGAGGAGAGTTAAACAGCACCTGTTGAGTGTGGGTGCTAGGTACAAACGTGCGGCTGACAGTAGGCGTGTGCCAGGTCCGGACCTGAGTGTGGATGACTGGGTGTGGTTATCCACAAAAAACATAAGACTCAAAATACCGTCCCTTAAATTGGGTCCACGGTTTATTGGTCCATTTAGGGTCACCGCCGTCATTAACCCAGTAGCGTACCGATTGGAGCTCCCTACGGTGTATAAGATACACAACGTGTTCCACAGGTCTCTTTTAAAGAAGGTGGTGGGTTCTGTGGACCCGGCGCCTATGCCACCTCCAGTCTTGGTGGATGGTAATTTGGAGTTTGAAGTCTCCAAGGTGGTTGACTCTCGTGTAGTGCGTCGCACTTTACAGTACTTGGTACACTGGCGTGGTTATGGGCCTGAGGAGAGGTCCTGGGTACCAGCCTCGGACATTCATGCGGATCGGCTGGTCAGGTTTTTTCATCGTCGCCATCCGGACAAGCCGGGTCCTATAAGCCGTGAGGGCCCTGGGGTCCCTCATAGAAGGCGGGGTACTGTCATGTCGGACGTTGTTCAGACCAGGTCGTCCGACAGACAGCGGTAATTCCGCTTTTGACCACTATTTGCTCATTGGCGTCGGCTAGATTTTATCTAGCTGTTCCGGGGTTAATTCACCTGATCCTCGGATTGGAAGCTGGGCCATGCCCATTGCCTTTAAATAGTTCTCCTGATCATTGGGCGTCGCCGATTATAGCTTCTGTCTTGTGCGTTGTTATCTCGGTCTGGAGTTGAGAGCTGGTTGTTGGAGATTTGTTGCTGGTGGTGTATTTTCCTTTGTCTTATTTACTCCTTCCTATATTTGTATTTATTTTGCCCTGCACATTTATAGTGTATTCCTGAGTGACTGCGGCGTGGTGTATATTTTCCTTTATCCTTGTCTGTGCTAACTGTGGGTATTGGAATATTACCTCTTCACTAGGTGGTGGGCAGAGGTATCAGCCTAGCGTTGAAACAGGAGACAGGGTGAGGTTCGAGGCCTGGACATGCACACCATCAGTGTAAACTCCAGGTAGAGGGTCAGTCAGGATTTCCCTAGTCTGAGGGAAACTGCAGGGGCCCGGGTCATTAGCTCTCGCTCACCTAGTCTCCCCGTGACATTATAATCGGCCCAACAACACAAAAAAAAAAAAAGGGGGTTTCTTTTTTTTTGTTTTGTCATGGATCCCATGACTTCCATATCCCGCCAGTTGAGGGCGCTGTCCCTACAGGTCACTGAGTTGAGGGGGGCAGTGCAGCAACAGGGACTAGCAGTATCTAATGTGCAAGGGTAGAGGGTCAGTCAGGATTTCCCTAATCTGAGGGAAACTGCTGGGGCCCGGGTTATTAGCTCTCGCTCACCTAGTCACCCCGTGACAGAAACACAAATATTCTGAACTTGTCAATATTAAAGATGACATTACCAAAATCCAGTCCTCTCTCAAGTCTTTTACTAACACAGATACATTTATCAAAGCTAATCAGCAAATGCTTATAAATCTGCAGGTGTTGGAAGACTCTACTTCAAGTCTCAAGAAAACTAAATTTGAAAGAGACACTAGAGATTATGAATCAAGTGAAATTTATACACAGAAGACTAATAAATCTTCTACTTCAATTTCGAAAAACACATTTTCTACAGATGTTTTAAAAACAAAGAGCGACGTAAAGTCAGCTTCACTAACCTAAACTTTTCCATAGCTTCCTCCAATTCATATCTTTCTTTGGAGGATCTCTCAGATGATTCTGCTGGTCGCCCTAGGGATCAATTTTCTTACAATACAATAACTGGTTCAGTTTATGCGGTTTCAAACAACCACACAGGAGGGCGGGAAGAAAACTTCGGGGTAAGAAGATACCCGCAACGGAACAAGAACCTCTACTAGCCTGTCCCATTTGGAACATTTCTAGCTATATTCTCGCCAGCACAAATTACGTTATTGTCTAAAGGACTGGGTTTCTCTCCTACAAAAAAAATGTGATATTGTCAAGACGCTATTGGATATAAATAAACTCTCCAGGAATTTAATGTTGAATGCCGTTTTTTGAAAGACTCCAATTTGAATGAACCTTCTTCTCAATTTTGGACTAATCCTTCTTGTACACCTTTGTGTAATAACATTTTTTGTTTAATGAATTAAGGCATGTTGCAGCTCTTAGAAATCTGGAATCAGAATCTATCCGTGCTCCGGGTTCTCTTAATGATACATTTCTCAAACACTATCCCTTTTTTTTATCCTATCCAGTTACGACCTCGGGTGCTAGAATCTTTCCAGGAATTTATAGAAAAAAAATTACCGGTAGTTAAAATGGATGAAGATTCCAGATTTAATAATGATAATCTCTCCCTCTCAGGAAGGCTAGCATTGTTTGGATGTGGTAAGCTGACTTTCCAATTTCCTCTCCCTTCAATTGTATATTCCATGTAAATAGGGCACTTTTTTGCCCTGCCAGTAAAAAAAAATGTAAGGCGCCCGTGATTTTTTCGAAGCTGAGACGAAACTTATACAGAATATTTTCATTGTATTTATCATTTTTTAGTTTTCAGGCAATGCAGCTGATGTCTTCATATCAGAATTATGGGCTGCAGACATGGATCACTTATAATCATAATGATTTATTATAGTTTTCCAATGTGTCGGTAAAAAAAGAATATTGTCTGTCCGTAACCACAAAGGCCCTCTCCATTCATCTCAAACCAGTTTATGCAGTTTATGCTGCTAATTAGGTAATTTGCTGCAGAAACCCATAAATTCAGCTCTAATTGATTCATATTTTAACAAAACAAGATCCATTTGTTGAATTTAATTAGGTTCTTATCCTAAACAGAAATAATGATATTTATCTAACCTATTAATTTGCTCCGATTTTAGAAAATACATTGATATTTATCCCAATTCCATGTTGATAAAAATTTTTTTTTTTGCAAAACAAAGAGTAACTGAGCAGAGGTATGAAAGGAGAAGAAAGCCATCAAGGCAGGGTTTTCTTTTTTATACTTTGAGAAAACATACAATTTCGAGAAAAAGGACAAACTCCCATGCACACAGTGGTAACGTTGAATCAGCAGCACAGCTGGATCCAAATGAAAGCTAAAGGGGATGAAAATGGAGACGGAAGATGTGATTCACACAAGATGATGCAGAGCCAGATTTACCGAAAAGGTAAAAGCTAAGTGACCTATTGAAGGAGCACAACAAATAATTTCCACAAAATGAGAGGGGACGCAGGGACATTTTGTCAGTGTTGTTATGTGAGAGTGAACAGAAACATCCTGGGCTTGTAGATAAGCCAGATGCTAACCTACACTATGCTGTCACACGGTGTACAATAAATATCACAGGAGTACAAGAACACGTCTTCATACACTGTAGGGTCACTACTATGAAAGATGCATCTAAAGATTGGTTTAGGTGGAGCAACATTTGGGGAATAAGCATTCGTAGGACAGCTCATTCATGTCTATCGATCCTTCTAAACAGGCCGCGATCACCCAACAAGCAAACAAAACGCTCGGTCATTGGGCGCAATCATTTTTAAGCACGCTTAAAGGGAATCTGTCATCAGGTTTTTGATACTTCATCTAAGATATTACCCAAAACAGAAAAGTGAATCCCAGAGCAAGATTTAATTAAATGTAATCACTTTATTAATAAATAGTTAAAAAAAGAATGATTATTAAAATACATACAAAAAGTAGTAATTGGGATAGTGACTCCTAAGTGCCACATCCGGCAAGGTTGTAGTTCAAATACAAGAAGATATAGCAAAAGTAGTCCCTCCAATAATGTAAACCCAGTAAATGGAGAGGTAGCAGGGCAATACTAGCACCATTTTAAAGCTGAATGATGGCTCACATAAGTATGCAAGTGCAAAAAGAGGAGTAAATGGATGGAAAAAAATTCAGTCAATACAATGAAGTATGAAGAGCCAATCAATATAATTACTGGCTTATAGGTTGGTATTGCTGTCACCATTTAATTACTATCCCCTCCGTTGTATTCATTTGATATATAGAGATATCAAATCAGAGATTTTAGTCTGTGGCAATGATGTTTGCACGAAATGTGGTTATACTGGCGGTGGCTCCATATACTTTATTATATTGATTGGATCTTCATACTTCATTGTATTGTATCTCTGAAACAGTGCTTTCTATGGATGGGTAGCTAATAGCAGCTGATTTGCATACTTATTTCTCAAGGGGCACTACTCATAATTAGCTCCCTGTGCACCTAGTGGGTTGGCTCAATGAAAGCAATTGCCACCATTAACGAGCAGTGTCTAAGGGTCCATTTACACTTCAAGATTATTGTGAATGAGCATTCCTAGGACAGGCTGCTGATAACCCAATGAATTCGTCGGGTGAAATGTTCTTTTGGTTTGCACAAAAGATCATTGTTCTCGTCTTGTGTAAATAGGACTCACGCTGCCCAGACCAATGAAAATCTATGTGCACTGAGCGATCTATTCAGATCGTTCAGTGTGCATTGTTTAGCAGGGTCTGCCTGTGTAAACAGGATATTAAACTACCACAGATCAATAAATATTTGCTGATTGGTGGTAATTTAGTCAAACCAAAGTTTGACCTGACCTGATGAAGAGACGTATGTAGTCTCGAAAGCTTGCAATTTGTTACCGTCTTTTCAGTTAGTCATTAAAAGGTATCAACCACTGAGGACTCTCAATTCTAAATATTTTTCTATCCACTGGCTAACACGGTACCAAGATATATTTCTTAGTTGTCACTGGAGACATGAATTGATTAAGTTTACCATAAGCCATCCAAGCTACCGTAGGGGTTGGGAAATTATTAAGGAGACTTGTATGGGCTGGAGATTTGATAACCCCATGATAGGTGATAATTTATTGCCCTAAGTAGGGTGGTGTAAACCTACCTTAACCCCGTTCTGCCAGCTGACGGAATAGTACGTCAGCTGGCAGAACCCCCGCTTTGAGGTGGGCTCCGGCGGCGAGCCCACCTCAAAGCCGCGACATGTCAGCTGTTTTGTACAGCTGACATGTGCACGCAATGAGCGCGAGCGGAATCGCGATCCGCCCTCGTCCATTAACTAGATAAATGCCGCTGTCAAGCTCTGACAGCGGCATTTAACTAGCGCTACCAGCCGCGTGGACGGAAGTGCTCGCACCGCTGACCCCCGTCACATGATCGGGGGTCAGCGGTGCATTGCCATAACAACCAGAGGTCTCCTTGAGACCTCTATGGTTGTTGATGGCCGATTGCTTTGAGCGCCACCTTGTGGTCGGCGTTCAAAGCAACCCTGCATTTCTGCTACATAGAGGTGATCTGTGCTTCACCTCTATGTAGCAGAGGCGATCGAGTTGTGCATGCTTCTAGCCTCCTATGGAAGCATGCCAAAATAAAAAAAAAAAAGTGTTTAAAAATATTAAAAAAATAAAAAATATATAAAAGTTCAAATCACCTCAAATAAAACAATAAAAAAAATGAAACTTACACATATTTGGTATCGCTGCGTTCAGAATCGCCTGATCTATTAATAAAAACAAAGGATTAACCTGATCGCTAAACGGCGTAGTGAGAAAAAAAAATCAAAACGCCAAAATTACGTTTTTTTGGCATTAAAGTGCAATAACAGGCGATCAAAAGAACGTATCTGCACCAAAATGGTATCATTAAAAATGTAAGCTCAGCATGCAAAAAATAAGCCCTCACCCGACCCGATCACAAAAAAGGGAGACGCTATGGGTATCGGAAAATTGCGCTTTTTTTTTTTTTTTAGCAAACTTTGGAATTTTTTTTTACCACTTAGATAAAAGAGAACCTAGACATGTTTGGTGTCTATGAACTCATAATGACCCGGAGAATCATAATGGCAGGTCAGTTTTAGCATTTAGTGAACCTAGCAAAAAAGCCAAACAAAAACCAAGTGTGAGATTGCACTTTTTTTGCAATTTCATCACACTTGGATTTTTTTCCCGTTTTCTGTTACATGGCATGGTAAAACCAATGGTATTGTTCAAAAGTACATCTCGTCCTGCAAAGAACAAGCCCTCATATGGCCATATTGACGGAAAAATAAAAAAGTTATGGCTCTGGGAAGGAGGGGAGCGAAAAACGAAAAAACGGAAAAAGCTCCGGGGTGAAGGGGTTAAGAAATCTCAGTTAGTCAAACAATTCCCTGCTTTGTATTGTTAAGGAACAAAAACCATGAAAAATTTCCGATGTAAGCTAATGTTTACCCATGGAGCCTTGCCTATAAATAAGTTTTTTCAATGAGAGACACCCACACCGCAGTATGTTCATAGCAAAATATAGCTTTCTAACATTTTAGCTACTGTTGCTGACAAATGAAGATACTACTGTTTGCACTATGGCAACTTGAACTTCATCAAATCCATAAAGTTCTTAGTATGGATCTGTTGTCTGACATCAACCAGCGCATTAACGCTCCCAGTAATCGCCAGTGGTGAGACGGTGATGGAGTGGACAGCAGTAAAGCTAAAGTGAAAAAATAAAAATGATTATTAGAACTTTCAAAGAAAACAAGCAAAAACTCCCTGAAAGAAAAGCTCCAGGACATCCATGTGCTAATTCCTGGAGAAATGCATCTCCATTACCAGATGTTTCATCCCATCTGTTTTTGGGTGGACCTCATGTGACCACAAACTGGGAACCTGTATTGCTGCAGGTACTTGCTGACACTCTAGTCGGCACGTGACCTCAACTACGAAAACACATAATTGCGGTCACGTGACAGACCACAAGGATTTGGCAAGCTGCAAGGCTTAACAAAAATTTCCCCAATGATGGAAAATCCCTTTAATATTTATAATATTGATATAGATCCTCAGTTAGAAATACATTCTCGATCTTCAATGACCATTAGTACTATGGTGATCATGCTATGATTAACTGGAAAGCACCATTTCTTGGCATTTTGGATACTTTTTACAATTTAAGTTCAAAATATTTATGTGAGACTTTACATAAAGTTCCATGCATTTACAGAAATTGTGGATATAAATCCATTTGTGCTGAGAATAGTTGTCCACTTTGGACAATACTCTTAGAGTATGTACACACAATGGGACCAAAACTTTCATACCAGAATTTTGCCATAAAACCTTTGAGAAGTCACAAAATTTAGATGCAACCCTTCACACCTGTTTCCCCCAGTTCTACCAAAATGGGCAGAGCTGGCAATATATTGACAATATATTCTAACAACATTTACAGCCATATGAAACATTGTATTATCAGAAGCTATTGCAATGGACCGCGGAGATTTTGTGTTGCAATAAAGTAAAAATAAATAATTAATAGTAAAAGCTTTTTTGCGAATCTGAATATTATTGGATAAACGAAGAAATCATCTAATTTAATTCACTTATGTTACTGCCTGAAGGGACAACATTAATTATTATCCCTTTTAAGTAAAAACATCACAGTTCTCTTCATATCATCTCCCTTAGCGCACATACAATACTGTCTCTTCGACAACCTACTACTACATCTACGGCAGCTGCTTATTGCCCTTGTGGGTAGCAAGATCAGTCATTTACTTCCAAAACCTGGAGAATAGTTTTATGTAGAATTGTAATTAAATATGCGAGACGGTGATATGGGGATGAATAGAGATTCTCCTGCTAAAGGCAGTGTCATAGTTTTTCACTTTATGCTACCTTTTGTGTCATAATAAAGTGAAGTTCAAGTGCAAACCCACTTGACGCCATGCCCTCCTGCTAATATACTAATGAGGCATCTTAGCTACAAAGATAAGATATCCACTATTGGATGCCCCCCCAAAAAAATGGGAAAAATTCCATCTCCTAAAATTTCAAAATGTATTTAAAAAATTTAAAAACATGAATCCACATTTATGAGGTTATATGTTTCGAATGCACACAGGCATTCTTTATTAAAGCTTTGATAAAGAACGCCTGTGTGCATTCGAAAAGCGTAGCCTTGTACCTGTTGTTTCATGTTTTAAAATAAACTTTGGAATTTTAGGAGATGGAATTTTTCCAATTTTTTCTTGCAAACGCACAAGTGGTCACACGTTTTCGCTACTCCTGCACGCCTAGTACCAATGAGGTGAGATTGTTCACCAAATATTTTTTACAGGATGCCAGTGTATACATCTTTTTTACTTTAAGGGGTAGTCCGATACCTTGAAAGTCCTTTAAAAATACCTATCTTTAAGCCCTAACCACATTTGTAATTAGCTCTATTATTAATTTTCCTACAGATCTGCCCATCCTGCTGTTTCCTATATGTGTTTTTCAATTGATTTCCTGTGCCATTTCATTTGAGAAGAGTCTCAAACAGGATGTCACAGGAAGCTGGGGCTGCACTCACTTCTCTGCAGCGTCTATCACTCTTCCTGGAGCAGGATGTCATCAAGGCATTGCAGTCACTTTCCACAGCTTTTGTCACCACTGTACCCTGATGACATACTGGATCAGTAGAAGTGACCACATCTTCAATTAGCACCGCGGTCAGTCACTGCTTCTAACACCAGAGTCTCCTTCCCTAAATAATTTATGATCATGATCGTTGATAAGAGCAGTGTGAGTGACACGTGCACCACCCACTGATGAGGATTCATTTGAGGGTGGTAATAAAAGCTGTGGTCACTCACCCTGCTTCTGTCACCAACCTCAATTGATCAATTTGTTTCAGGTGGAATGATAGACACTGCAGAGAAGTAAGTGAAGTTAGTGAAGCCCCAGCCTCCTGTGATGTCCCTTTTGAGACTCTTCTCAAACAGAATGTCAAAGGAAGTAGGGTAAATAAAAACACATGTAGGAAATGGCATGCTAGGGAGAAGTGTAGAGAATTTAATAATAAAGCTAATTATGAAAGTAGTTAGGGCTTAAAGATAGGTATTTTTTAAAGGGTTTACAGGAATTCAACCACCTGTTTAAGGATTAGTGAAAACTCAAGTTATCACTGTAATTTAATTTGTGTGGCATGCTGTTTTCACACTTTGTACTTCGTTATAATGATCTCCCAATGACGCATCATCTGTTATATAATGAGAGGTGATTAAAAGGCTATTGTGACCCCGCAACCATACAATATTTATTCAAGGCGCTATGCAAAGGGATGTGGGCACTACATGCAGCAACTAGGGCAGGAGACGCGGGTGAAGGGTGGTGGGTACTAAGAGGGCCTCCAGCAAACTACACTGTCTTGAATTGAGCAGTGAACTGAATCGTTGTCTCAGGTAAAATAAATATTTTCTTTGCCCTTGGAGATCTTTGTGGAAGCAAAAAGGGAATGCTAGCACAGACAGGTTACAGAGCACATTGACATCTATAGAGAGAGTAGGGAAAGGAGGAGAGAGGATAAAAGTCAAACAAAAGCACAGAAACACATGGTTCAGCTCTTTTTTAAGTATGCTAGCTTATAATAGTGCTGGATTCACAGCCACACTGCTCAGTACAGCTGTGTAATTTCCTCCATCCCTCTGCTGCTTCTGTTTGTATGCTTATAAGGAAAGAAGAGTGTGAATCCCTCCTGTCTGTGAGTACTTTGTATGGGAGACATCATAGTAGCTAATCTACACCAACTAGCTCAGAGTCAATTGCAAATTAGAAAACTTACAGAGGGGAAAAGTGGTGAACAGTGCAAGATACAAAGGCTGCAATGACCAGATATAGTGTTATTCCTCACACAAGGCAGCTTACTCTGAAAAGTTTCTTGAGGAGTATTATTAACCTTTAAAAACTCCACGCAGGGTTCGTTGGGTGCCATTTTTGTCGGATTCATCCCCTGCATACATTTCTAATTCATATACAGTATATAAAAAAAATAACTGCTCTCAGCTCACATCTCAAATGCTTGGTTAGATCAATGGTAAGTGCTTGGATGAAGATTCCCAGTAGGGAAGGAATGTACGGGACTTGGAAAGTTAGTGAAAAGCCAGCACTTTATTATAGCCGGTGGTAACGGCTGCCTGAGTCCTGCTTCACTGCTGCCTCCCTGATTATGCACATAATGAAGCGGGGCGCGTGGACCCGGCTTACTGCACATTATCAGGAAGGCAGAGATTTGCAAAGAGCTAATGGTGACAACATTCTTGCAACATGTCGCTCATGCCCACAGGGGTGTGATAACATAATTAGTAGGACGAAGAGACTAGGGTCACACAACCGTGTTTTCTCCCATCCGAGTGCGCTCAGAGTGTGATCCAATTTTCTCGGTTGTGAAGTAGACGGAAAAAAAAAATTCTCCATCTTCTCCATTCTGTCAGTCTGTGAAAATCAGATCACACTTGGATGTCATCCGAGTGCAGCCCGTTTTCTTGACAGACCCATTAACTAGCATGGTTGATGCGATCCAGTTTATGGATGCAAATCAGCAACTCGGTCCAAGGAAAAAAACAGACGTGCATGGCCCCATAGAATAACATTGGTTTGAGTGGAATCCAATGTTTTGTCAGAACGCACTGGGATTGAAATACAGTTATCTGCACGAGCCCTTAGTCTTGCAAAAGCAACACCGTCATGATTAGTCACCTAATAATTAGCATATTGGAAGATCAGTTATAAAATGTATTTTAGGCATATGAAGAAATGAATAAACCACAAAGAGGGATCAATAAATACAATAAATGAGGAAGCTGACATGTTCCCTTTTTGGCTAACATATGCCATCACTTTTTAGGTTGATATATCCCCTAATTGTATATAGCATACTGTATGGAAAATCATTTGATAATAATACAAAAAATAAAAATATTTGTTGTACTTTAACCTTTGCATTTTTGGGAAATATGTATTTTCTTTGTCAGACATTATTCTCCAGATTCCACGATAGACAAACCTCATCTCTGTCAGGAATCTTATCATTAGGGCCTCTCACTGTATGTCACAATGCACTAGTATACCGTAATAAGGTCCAGTATGTCAGTATGGGTCAGATTCACCCTTAATGGAAAACGTGTCTTCTAGTAAATGTCAGACCAAACAACAATACTTGAATGAAATGCCATAGGTCACCGGTGTGCTTGGGGTGGATTTTGTTACTAGATCCTTGGAATTCAGCTATTCCTTGTGCTATAAATCCAGGGTCAGACATGTCTGTAGAATGTTCCACTGAACATAAGGCATCAGTGCGTACTGATTCTTGATTCAGAATTGAACATAAAAGGTCTATAAAGTCCTACGATGTGTTGGTGAACCCAGAGATTCAGAAGCGTTGTACCTGTTTTCTTAAACATTTTACTATTTTGGCAGTTCTCATGTCGGTGGACCCCAATACTAGAGGACCCTAGTGACATTTTATACTGGCTTTCCATTCTCCCATTCAATTTCATCAGCAAATACTATTACTGATGCAAAATAGCCACAACTCGCCAGCCTGAAAAATGAATGTGAAAAATGAAATCGATGGTTACATTCGCACATTCCTTGTAGATGTCCATTTTTTAAACGAGATCCACCGAGTTGCATTGATCCATACATACATCCATTTTAAAGATGGAAACGTGAGATCTATGTGCCACACTCAGAACATGTCCTATTATATCACCCGGTTTGAGGATCAGTCTAGGCCCTTGAAGTCTTTGTGGAACTTTACTTTAAAGTTGTATCCAAGTTTCATCCGTTTTCCACTGGTCCAATGTTAAGAGTCAATACATAAAAGTGAAAAAAAATGGACGCAGCACAAAGGCAATACGGGTGACACATAAGAGAACAGCGGTGCACTGATGTAAAAAATAGACACGGATCGGCGAATGTAGCCTTAGCCCTCATTCAGATGTCCATTTTTCATGTACGTGTTATATCTGTGTTTTTCACCCATTATCGCCTATGGAGCTGTTTACTTGCACCTCTTTTTTGACGAGCATTTATCCGCAAAAAATTATAGAGGTATGTCCATTTTTTATCAGGTCAAAATTACCCATGCAAGTTTATGGGTCTGTGACAATTCATTGCCGCCTGTATGCTGTCCCTTTTTTACATTGTAATGTGGAGGAAGAGCTTTGCAATTTTTCTATCTTTTTGGGCTTTTTCACTCAACCGTATTTTTGGTTGAGTGAAAAAAAAAACGACCACACTAGGACCAATGTTATTCGATGGCGCAGAGAAAATGAGCATTTTTTTTAATTGCCGAATCTGTGTGTTAAAAAATAGTTTCTTCCATAAATCGGATTGGGCTCATCCATTCAAGTCTATAGCTAAGCAAACAAATCGTATGCCATACAGAGCCAGAGTAAAGTATCTGATTTTTACAGATACATTGCAATTCTGTAACAGGAAATTGTAAATGGTCCTGTAAATGATTAATAGCTGTTGCTGTTAAAAAAGAAAAAAAAAAAAAGATTTATGTGGATTGCACAAGGGCTGACAAGTGAGAAAAAAATTGTCCCGCTTTTCTGGATGAAATTGGACAATTTTTTCATACTTTCGTCTGAGCCTACCCTATCAATCGGCCCATGAAAATCGGCCAATAAACGGATGAAATTCAATTTTTTTATGAAGCCATAGACTTTCATTGGCGAGATTGATCTAAGTTTCAGATTACAAAACATTGATTGTCTACAAATATCTGAAGGGATGTCACAGTGTAGAGGGATCATCCTTATTCTCATTTGCACATGGAAATACGAGAAGCAATGGGATGAAACAGAAAGGGAGAAGATATTAGAAAATACTTTTTGACAGTGAGGGTGATCAATGAGTGGAACAGGCGGCCACGAGAGGTGGTGAGTTCCCCTTCAATGGAAATTTTCAAACAGAGTCTGGACAGACATCTGTCTGAGATGGTTTAGTGACTCCTGCATTGAGCAGAGGGTTGGACGCGATGACCCTTGAGGTCCCTTCCAACTCCACCATTCTATGATTCTAAACTCGAACAAATCTTAGTGATTTTGTGCAGAACCCACAGTCAGCAAAAATCGGTGGACATGTGAACAGCTACATAGACTGTAATAGGTACGAGTTCTATCCATCGAAAAGCATAGAATTCATATTAAGAAAAACTGACTTCTGAATTAGCCCTAAGGCTATGCTTTTGTTCATTATTTTTTAATGGCCAGAATAATGCAGCACGCCATACTGTTTTATCCAGTAAAAATAAAAAAAATAGAATTAGAAACAGGATCCGTTACAAATTCTTTATATCTGCTGTAATTCTTGTAAAAATGGAAGTTATAACTCCAGTGTGGCCTCATGTGATCTTGCCCGTTGCACGCATATTGCTATTTCCGTTGAGTTGGATGATTGCACTTTATGTAGCACATCCCTGACCCTTATAAATTATCATGCCCATTGCAGACTTCTTTCCTTAACTGTACCCTTAATTTGGCACCTTTATTTATGTACCCAGCAAATCTAAGCGAAAAACCTTTGGTTGGCTGGAATGCATGGCCAGCAATTCTCTCCTACTTGTGCTCTCTTTCCTATCTGTGCTTTCACTCCTGTCTTTTCATAAATGTGCAAATTGTCTCTACAGAGAGGAAGATGATTTTAACTCTAGTACTACCTATTAGAAGTAGAAATCCTAAAAGTCAACATCGACGCTTTAATGAGCCTTGTCACACGACTTAGGATAAAAGCCAAACCAGAATCTCAATTTGTAGACAAGTGTTTCGGGGTGTTTCCACTCCTCAGTGCAAAGCATGAGATCTGATTTGGCTGTATGAGAGGACTATGACTGGGGCCTAAGGGGTATTGTTTGGAGAGTAACATGCCTGATTTCCAGGATAAGGAGGCTTATAAGTCAAACAATGCTGCTCTGTGAAATTAAATATGCAGATTGTCTCTCCAGAGAGGAAGAGGACCGGAGCTCTAGTGCAACCTATTCGAAATAGCAATTCTAAAAGTCAGCATCGACCCTTTAACGAGCCTTGACACATGACTTAGAATAAAAGCTAAACCAGTATCTCAATTTGCAAACACGTGTTTTCGGGTGTTGCCACTCGTCAGTGCAAAGTATGAGATCTGATTTGGCTGTGTGTAAGTGCGGCGCCCCAGTGTCCTGGTCGTCGCAGTGATGTCATTATCCTTTCAGGGGAGAAGTGATGTCATGTCTGAAGGCAATGAAAGACAACCACATTCAGGTATCACACACATACAACATGTTCACACTCCAGACCAGAAGGGGGAGCTCTAAGCCTGTTTAGGGTGAACTCCCCTATTTAACATCCTGATCTGGAGGGAAAAGGAGTTCAGGGTTCAGTTCCTGTCAAACAGGAGAGGAGCTCTGCTGGCATGAAGTGCTGCAACTCCTGGGAAAAGACACTAAAAGGTGAACATACTGCAGAGAGTGTGCAGGAAAGCAGAGCACAGGAGAGGAATATCAGAGGGAGATCAGCCAGGAACAAGCTGCTCCTTTCTGAGGCACAGAAGCCGGTAGCCAGAAACACCGAGGGAGTAACTGTCTCCAAGCCTTGCTCCAGAGACCGGCAGGACAGTCAATTCCAAGTTGGCTGCCCGACCTTAATACCTAAGAAGACACAGTGGCAACTTGCGGGGTCCGGGGCGTCCGTTCCTATAGATGGTGTGTGCAGGACCTTCAATGACGTCGCGGTCACGTGACCGCGACGTCATCGCGGTCATGTGACCGCGACGTCATCGCAGGTCCTTCACACACACCAGCTATAGGAACGGAAGCGGCAGCATGCACCTGAGAGGCGGGAAGACTCGGGCCATCGAAGGTGAGTATATGACTATTTTTTATTTTAATTCTATTTTTTACCAATTATACGGTGCCCAGTCCGTGGAGGAGAGTCTCCTCTCCTCCACCCTGGGTACCAACCGCACATGATCTGCTTACTTCCCGCATGGTGTGCACAGCCCCGTGCGGGAAGTAAGCAGATCAATGCACTCCTAGGTGTGTGGAATCCCCGCAATTCCGCAAATTTAATGAACATGTTGCTTTTTTTTCCGTGATAGGTTTTTTTCGCAGAAAAAAATGCAACATTTGCACAAGATATGTGGAATACACTGAAATATATAGCGAAAAAAATGCTAAAAAAACGCGAAAAATACTGAACGTGTGCACATGGCCTCATACGGGTTTGTCCTATCCATACCATCTGGGGGACAGAGAGGAAGAAATAACATCTAGAACATCTACAAGAGTTGTGAGGACCTTACCGAGAAGCTCAGCAGGGAGGTACTACAACACACAGGCGCTAGTAGGAAGGCTACTGATTTCCACCTGGATAAGGGGACTCTGGATTTGCCTTCAGACCGGCCGGACTCTGCCTGCCCTGTCATCTGGCGCTCCGGGCTGAGGATACCATCTGAAGTCTTCAGTAAACAAGGTAAAAAACTGCAAACCTGTCTCCTCATTCTTCACTGCACCTTGCCCAAATATAAACTCTTTTACTGGACACCCCTGAGGGCCACGGACCGGGTCAGCCACCGTGACATCCCCCGAACCGTAGGACCCGGTGCCGAGTACCCCATTGCCCTGACGTGGGGGCGTTCCAAATTTATAGATATAGGACCACTGGGATCTGCGAATCAACTCATTCTCGTTTATGTGTGATTTTAACATCCAGAACTGGATAAACTTCAAGAATCTGAGAAAAATCCTGTTGCTTTACCATATATTCCTTTACGATCTGATCACACAGATAAGAGGCATGTAAATCTAACCACGTGCACGCTGTCACCACTCTGTGCTCCGAATCTGTCTGTAACATTCAATCTGCCGTTTGTTTTTTGATATCTCAATGGAAATGACAGTGTTTGATAAATTATATGCTGCATCTTAGTAGAAGCAGTTTGTGTCCTGCCGCGGTCAGATTGTAATATGTCAAGATGTGTGCAGTTAACGATGACAACACGAACACAAATTACTATGGACACCCAGGCATAGGATGGAAACGGTACAAAATCAGATACATTGTTATATAAAGAGCATGAGTCTGCCGTGTAAAAACATCACCTGTAGAAATAAACCTGAAAGTTTTTCATATGAGTACTTAAAAAAATATCTATATTTATCTATAATTATGTTTCGTTCTGGGAAACATCAAAATAGCCAAAATTGCAGCTGCCACCCAGTTGTTCCAGATTCCCAACATTTACATCAACCTTTGCGGAGGCTTCTCGGAAGCTTCTTCTTTTTCTTGTCGTTTCATGATAATTTTAGAACACGATTGCGAGTGTGCACATGAGTAACAAAACTATTTTAGCGCTAGTTTGTAAGAGCCACAGTGATTATTTAATAGACTGTTCCAGATAGATAATGTTCAGTTGTTGCTTTTTTTATTATTATTATTATTATTATTATTATTATTATTATTATTATTATTATTATGGAGTCAATAAAAAAAATTAATAGTAGGTGCACACAACCATTTTCTCACCATCCGAGAAAAACAGTTCAATTATTCTGATTAGAGTTTGATCAAACTTTGGTCAGAGTATGATCAGAGTGGCATCACTTTTTCCCAAAGGTGGAGAGAAAAATAAAAAGTTTATCCACCACCTCCATTCTGTCAATCCGTGAAAATCAGAACGAGGTTTTTCATGGACCTACCGACTTGCATTGACAATTTTGATCTGACACTAGGATCAAAATCGGACATGTCTCCCATTTTTTCCTCGGAACACTTGGTCCAAGGAAAAAAATTGGACATGCGCCCAGCCCCATGGAATATAACAGGTACGAGTGCTAACCGTGAAAAACACAGACATCACTCATTAGAGAAAAACGGTCATGTGCACGAGTTCAATGAGAGACCATTTGATTAATTTCTATACAAATTGTTGTCCAATCAGGATGGTATTAATTCAGAGAATGATCTATTGTTTAAATGGTCACTGTCATTACAACCATCTTTGCATGAATCAAAAGTATAAGCAAATATATAAAAAAATACTTTATATTACCGTATATTTTGTGAGAGACATTGGCTTCTTTCTCCACTTATTAGCCACTTTTCCTCCTCCCCCTCATCTTTCTGAATTCAACATCCACTGAAACACAGCTCAAATCCATTTTGTTCAAAGTAAAACAGACTACCATCGCAGTGAAGCATCAGGTTACTGCTCCTTTTAAAGGGATCTGTCAGCTTCCCCAAACCCCCCAAACTGGCACCGTTTCTTTATAGAGCAGTTTATATATTTTCTAACAACCCATTTTTATAGTCCATCGATTTTTAAATCTGTGATAAGCAAATTAGTGAGCAACTTGTCAAGTTGGTGTTTTTTTTCCTAAGACTAATCTTCCCATAAATCATGATATTATGCCTCTGTGGGACATGACTTTCCAAAGAGGCATCACTGGCTGCCAGCTCCTGTTATGCTTGTGTAGCAATGCACTCGGGAAAATAGGTAATATATTAAAAAACTACACCTGTCCCTTCCAGTTCCTGTACAGACTAGAGATCCTGACCCCGCACACCCCAGTTGCGTGAGCAGAGATAGCCCTAAAAATAGACTAACAAATGGTAACTCTGACCCAAACTGCCTAAAAGGCAGTCGAGTTGCTTGACATGCCTTCTAAAGAACTGGAGGGAAGAGCAGAGTGTGAATTACCTACAAAAGGGAAAGTGTGCTGAAAAAGTAAAGATCCCAAAGTGAGTAGAATAAGCCTACGAAGTACAAAATAAAGTAAGTACTGTTAGATAATATGCCACCTACATCCTAAGAATAAACTGAATATAGATGCAGAGTAAAGCACAGAGACGGCTAAGACATACCCCTTAGTTGGAATTTCACAGACTGGCTTTAATAACAACAGAAAGTTTGAACATTTAAATTAAACTATTACCAGCAGGGAATGCCAGCAGGTGGAAAGTGTGGCTGCACCCGAAAGGTGATAGGGTATAGAAATAAAATCACCTGTGTTATGCTAAACAGACTATACCCAGAATATCAGAACTAAAGCACCCAGAGAAAAAGTGTGTTTGCAGTGGCTCAGCGGACAGAGAAGCTGACAACCAACCATTGGCTCAAGGTTTCAAACCCAGGAGCATGACAATACCCCCTTCCATGAGGGGGAACTGGACCAGCGGAGATCCTCTGATACTGTTGACAGAACTCCCTCACTAGGTGACCCGAATCCAAATATTTTGCATCAACCCCAGCCTTAACCTACGGACCAAAACACTTCCATTTAATTTGATGTTGCTATCGGCGTCTGACACGTCTAGAACCCAACATCCACTCCTCCTCATACTCCTTGATATGCAACTTTTCTGCCTCAACCAAAGAATTATCCTCTGGAACAAAGCTAAAGCATCAGCCCTGTCATTCTTAGCATTAGGGAGATATGTAACAGAAAATCAACCTTGGGTTGACTGAGGAAAGGAGCTGTAGAAAAGGTTGTCTTGAAGTTAGCAAAAACATCAAAAGCCTTCGTAAACCAAGAGGGATAGTCAGTACCCTTCTTGGTCATATCAGTATGCGGTTTGACTATGACCGAAAAGTTCTTAATGAACTTACAATCAAAATCAACATTTGTGAACCCTAAGAACCTTTCTAAACCTTCAAGATTAGTTGGTTGTACCTTAACGGGATTCATCTGAGCACAATCATAGGACCTATATGGGGGGTGGGAAACTTCACAAAAATCCACAGAATCCTGAACAAAATCAGGAGGAGATCTCATATTTGACAGGAATTTAAATGAACAACTTGAAAAACAGAAATTCTCCAAAGACTTAACCTTGTGAATCTCCCATTTGATGGTACAATTGTGTTTCAGCAACCAATGCAAACCCAACACCATTTTAGCTGGCAAGGAAGAACCATGAATGAAGTAGTTTCTGTGTGTAACACATGTACTTTCATACACACATTCTTAATCTTAGAAGTAACGTGAGTCTGGGTAAGGGGAGAACTGTCAATTGCGGATACTTGAACAGGATGACCAAGTGTTGCAACTGTGTACCCACACTGGACATCAAAATCAACTGTCAAAAGATTGCTGTAATTTTGATAAAATCTCTTTCATCAGCAGGATGTTATCACTAGAGGACTAGTAAACCTGCCGCCATGTAGTCCCCCATATTCATCAGCTCTGTATAACCCCACCCCCACCACTGATTGTAAAAAAACAAAGACAGAAACATAATAATTAAATACCCTGCATTAAATAAATAAACAGCAATAGTGCATGAAAATAATATACGGTACTTAGTTAACATAATTTTGATTAAGAAAATGCAAAAGCCATCCCACCATGTCACGGTGACCCTAGTTGGGAGGGTCCTAACTCTAATATTAAAACTTTACTGTTTGTCAAGTGACGTACATGTGGATAAGGGCTGAGAAGGACTGAACCCGGCTAGTAGACACACAGCCATGGGGAACTACATGAACATAATGTCCAGCTAAAAGAAAAGGCAAGCCACACCTTTATATGGACATGTTGAAAACAGACTGAAAAAGAAAAACTACAAAAAATGAACTGGGATACAAACTGGTGTGCACGCACATTCACACTGGCCACTGAATAGAAAAAAAACAAAGACAGAAACATAATAAGTAAATATCAAGCAGTAAATAAAAAACAACATTAGTTTATTGTGGTTTGATTTCTTTGCCTGTGTGGATTGGAAGAGTTGTTACCGACATTTGGTGAGAATTTCACGTCAATAGCACCTTTAGAAACATATTAACCCATTACTTGCCAAATTAGCAATTTTCATTTTTTTTTTATTTTTTTTTTTATCACAGATTTTTAATGATTTGGGTCCTTCTGAATCAGAAACATAATTTTCAAAATTTTTTCAAGTACGGATTTTTCAGACAAGGGCGTCCCAATATTCAATTAAAAATGACAATGACATGATTTCCTATTTTGAAAACATTCATTTTACAAACACAACACAAAAAATTGGACCTAATTATAAAAATGATAAAATCTTAGTTGCTAGAAGCTAAAGATTAGGCGTCCCAAAAAAAGTGACATTGGTAGATAATGGGTTAACTTAGAAAATTGGTGACGTGTTCAATACTTATTTCATCCAATGTATATTATGTTACTGTATATCGTTTGTATACTTATTTCGTTGACTTTTACAATGTTGCACGCATGGGGGCCATATGTTCGTGTACATTTTGAACGACAGGTAAGTAAATCTGAGGTCTGCGCACAGCCTGAGCAACGGCTGGATAGACTTTTTTAGGCGGACACCTCAATGACTTTTTGCAATTTATTTCAGGGTGAAATGATCTTTACAATTTGTGTTGTATCTGCGCAGGGAACATTTCGGCATTGCATATTGAACTGCAACAATGACTGCTCCAAATGTCAAATTGTGCTATTCAAAGAACGTAGCGCAGTAGTTATGTTTCTAGCAGATGTCTTTGTGAATGTTTTATAACTGTACATTGGAGCTGAAATCCAGCGCTGAAATATTTTAAGTGCACATTATACTGAAATATGGCGAATGCAGAAAACAATCTATATGCATTATTTGCTGCTTTTTCTTTCAGCATAAAACAATTGCACTCCAGAGATGCACGGTTCAATGTTTTCTGATTAGCTATATGGAGCGAGCGGGTTAGCATTTTTCAGGATCATTTGCCCAATGGGGGCACTATTCCAATGGAACCTCACAATTAATTTTTTTTCCCTTTGGCGATCAATACTACAGTTTAACATTTTATTGACAAACGTAAATTTTTTCTTACATGTGGGTAGAGTGATGTCCCACGTTACATAATGGGTGATGCTGCCTGTGACCTATTTTTAGGATCCGGTAAAAAAACTATTAAGGCTATGCCCCATGATCTGGGCAGCAGTCATTATTGATTGGGGAATAGTTAGTCCTTGCCATGAAAATAGGAAGGATCAGAGGTGCCTACCCAATCTACTCACTTAAAGGGAATCCGTCAGCAGTTTTTTTCAATGTAATCTGACAGTAGCATAGTGTAGTAGCAGAGACCCTGATTCCAGCGATGTATCACTTAGATTACTGGGTTCAGCAGTTATGATAAAATCAGCGTTTTCTTTCCTGCTGGTCTAGCAGAGCTCAGATTGTCAAGTTGTGCATAACTCCGCCCACACCAGTGATTGGCAGAATTCTGTGTACACTACAGAATGCTGCTAATCAGTGCTGGGGGCAGGGTTGGACTGGGAGGCACCAGACAACTAGTCCTCTAGCGATAATCTTCTGCTGATAAGTGACCCAATAAAAACTGGCACATGATTTATTCCTTCTAAGGACCAGGAGGCATTCATTATGTGTGGAGGAAAGGAGATTCCAACTGCTAAACAGGAAAGGGTTCTTTACAGTTAGAGCAGTCAGACTGTGGAAAGCCGACCACAAGAGGTAGTAATGGCCGACACTATAACAGCTTTTTAAAAAAGGGCTGGATGATTTCCTCAGTACATGTAACATGGGAGGTTATAGATAATTTAGTGACAAAATGTAGAAATGGTGGAGAAAAGTTGAACTTGATGGATCTAGGTCTTTTTTCACCCTATGTAACATCTAGCAGGATGTGATGTGTCTAAAAAGACAACTTTGATATATGTACCGTATTTGTCTTTTTCAGGTATGAAGAAAAAGTGCCAAGAAATGTAAGGTAATTTGTCATTTATTCTTTTTTTATATAGTAAGTATGCATTCATAGCACATTTCTGACTATTTTAGTATTTTGGCATCCTGCGTCCATACATGTAGAAATGGCAGATAAAAGCTTCATTTTATGACTTTTTGCTGTGTTTACCTGTAGTTCATGTGCTATAACATATACTGTAAGCTAATGGTTTTCAGATTTGTCTTCTTTTAATTACTTTATTATGCCATTTTAATATTTTTTCTTCCTTCTCTCTCTGTCACTGGGAAATGGGACAAGGCTTACAGTGCTGCTTATGCAACCTTGTATATGGAGCATCATCTGCTTAATGCTAAATGGCCAATGGAAATTCATTAAAGGGGTGATCTGAAACTAACATTTATTTTAATCCTAAACCTCAATTTAATGTAACAATCTAATCCCTTTTCTAATATAATTTAATTAAAAAGTCCCCATCTTTCCCCCACTATGCTTTATAGCTGCTTTCTTTATTTTTTACTACTTCCGGTGTCATGACGCTTCCTTTGAGAATCCTCGTGCATGCTGGGGTACTCAACTCATGATCAGGGGGAAGAGGCTGCAGTCACTGCCACAGTCACTGACCCCACCTAGAAATGAAATGTCATCAGTGACATCTATTTCAGGGGCTGAGCTAGTCTTTGCTCTACTCAGCATGTGTCAGTCGTCAATTCTGACGCATGCTCAGTAGAATTTTGTCACTATGCACTATTCTGCTCAGTGTATAGTGGCAGTGCGCTCCCTTGCGCGAGAAGAGACCAGCCAGCAAGAGAGCGCACTGTCATATCGCATTGTGATCAGGAAAAGCAAAGACCAGCGCTGCCCCCACAAATGACATCAGTATAAGGGGTGGGGCTCATCTCTGCTCGCTCGTTCTCTCCTTTCAATGTGTACTAGCAGTGCACTCTCTTGCAGACTTGTCACTTCTCATTAGAGCCAGCGAGGGAGAGCAGTGTCACTATGCACTGAGAGTATTGCACAGTGACAAGATCCTACTGAACATGTCAGAATTGAGAATTAGCACATACTTAGTAGAGCAGGGACTAGCCGAGCCCCTGAAATGGACGTCACAGATGACGATTCGTTTGACTAACCTTGCATGCACTAAGATTCTCACACAAAGCGTCACCAAACAAGAAGTAGTAAAAAAAATAAGTAAAGCTAATCTAACGATAGAGAGGGAATAAGAGAGACTTTTTAAGTATATTAGAGAAGAGATTTGATTATTACATTTAGGATTAAAATAAATGTTAGTTTCGGATCACCCGTTTAATGCCAAATGGCCATTAGACAGTCATTAAAGATGTACATGATTAAAGCGAACCCACCCTTACTCCTCACTTGTCTGTTTTAGTAATTACTTGTATTCTTTTTTAAATAATTCATTTTTTTTAATTCCTCAGTTATTAGTCCTTATCTCTTAACCCAAAACTGTCCGATTTTAAAGACTATGGTGTCATTTGTATCAAAAAATGTTCTAAAATCCATACTATCAAGCCATTTTGCTGCTTCTTCTGTGGGCACTAAGGCACTTGGAAACTTCCTTTGGTTGCTCCTTAATAGTGTTATCTTTTACTACAACGGTAATGATAAGCTGTTAGCCATTTAATGATAGTGATGGCCACGCAGGGCATGCTGTGTAATAGGTCTCCAGTGCTGCCTGGTCTTGGTGCAGTAATTGAGTGAATCCTTCACGGTAGCTACAGTACAAGCAGAGATGTCATCGTACATGTTGATGAGCTTCTACAAGTGAAGAGATCAGATAATACAGCTAACCTGATAATGGCTGCACCAGGGACTCCGTCTCGTCCACTGTGGCCTTATTCGTTGTCATCTATTTCGGTAGTTAGAATAGAACATTTTCAGAGGAATCTGAAAAACAAAAGATGCAGCAAACAACATTGGAAATGCCACAAGGCGATGCGTTCTTGTAAAGTTACTCAATGAGCAGAACCGGCGTTAGGGTGGGAGGAGTAGTAAATTGGACAAATGCCCAATTCCATTTCCAAGCTGGCCAACTTGGTAATATGAGGCACCAGACTTTTTGCCCGATACTCTAGATCATGGGTGGATGAGGGACGCCACTTAAACATATGGCAGTTGTTGATGCTGTGTCATGCGCAGTACAGTGAGTAAATGTCAAAGGCTACAATCCCTCAAACATTTTTCCTATCCAAAGTGCTGTCCCTGTAAAACATGACCTCACATGGACAGCACTCAGAAAAAAAATATCCTATGTACTAGTGCACATGGACTATTTTTTCACATGGAGCCTTGGTCCATGTGAAAAAATGTGGCTTGCATTAGTCTGGTCTGATTTATGGACCAGGCTAGTGTGTGTACTGTATATAGCAGGCATTTACACCCGTCTGCTATGAGGGCAAGCACATGGAACTGTATACAGAGGTACCAGAACAAGTCATGAACGTGACTATTCCGAGATCTATGGCAATGGGAACTCAACTAAGGCTCCATGTCTTTGGTGGTGTCACTGTCACACCAAGGACTGATCAGTAAAAGAAGCCCACAGTTCAAGAGACCTCCGGAAGGAGACACGTGTATATTGGAGAAGTTATATTTCCCGAGACTCTTTCTTGCTTCAGACCACCACTCACTATACTCTGATCTCCTTTCCTGTCACTAATGCTAGGGGCACCCTAGCTTGCCCTGTTCCCTGGATTACATCTCATGGTGTAGACGCCGGGGCTACATACCTTGCCTTAGCTCCTGAATCCGCCCTCAGTCTGTACCCTACCCCCACCCAGGAAAGAAGGGAGTAATAGTGTACTCTAATACACTAACCAATACAAACAGGGATACCAATCATACAAATATACTCACACAAGCAACAGAGGTAAACACCAGGGAGTGGAGAATTGAGAAAACCAATGTAGGAGAAAGAGGGGAATTAGCACACACCCAAAACCTGGAACCAGTCTCAGATAAATCCACCAAACGCCTTCTCAAACAACAACAACAACAAATTATCATATCCTAAACCATGCAGCATGAAGCTATCTCAGACAATGAGAGCTTGTCAGGGCCCAGAATATATAGGAGAGGGGAGTGGCTAACAGTGAACATCTGAGAGCCTTAATGCAGGAAAGCTTCCAAGAGCTCTCAACAAAGCAGATTAACTCTTGCACTGCTAAAATAAACCTCCACCGTTTAATATGAAGGTGAAGTGCTTCTAATCAGTGAAGGAGTAGGAAAAATCAGATGCTGCGGTCTTCTGGCTCCTCTCTGTCGCTGTAAACCTATGACAGTTAGTAACATATAATAATATAATTACGATAAATGGTTAGAGGAGTTTTCCATAGGATAGGTGATAACTTATTGATTTGTGGGGTCATCCAGCTGGGACCAGTTCCGATCAGCAGAACAGGGAATTTTTCATTCTCACTGGGGCAGCGTTATCTTCACTAGAATGGAGCAGTAGTGCACATTCCCGACCAATACTCCACTCATTCTCTATAAGGTTGCCAGAAAAAGTGCTCGGAACCCACCCATGGGGAATGAATGGAAAAGCGGTCAAGCATCCTCCACTATAGGTAATTAAAATGCCCAGTTCTGCCGATCAGTGCGGATCACAGTGGTCGGACGCCCCACCATCCTATGGATAGTTGATAAAGTGGTTGTCTGCTGAAAATAAGTAAAGTGTTGACGACTAAGGAACAATAAGTGTCCAGGAATTTTAGATATTGACTCATACATGTGTGCATATATAATCTATCTGCAAATGTTAGTTATTTAACGTTAGAAATGGGGTAAAATATTGCATTCCGCAATATTCAGTGTTAGAAACAGTTGCTCTACAGAGAACCTTTACATTCAGACGAGAGGTGATTCAAATGAAAAACTTCTTCTCCAGAAAGCTCATTTCCAGGTTTCCAGTTAATAGATCCGTTCCCGATGCTTTGTAATTATAATCAGTTTTCTGATTGTTCTCCACCAGACCAAGGTTGTGGAATTAGATAATTTAACTCTAAAATTGCATATTTGTCATTGTGCTCGGCAGGTAAATTACTTACATGACTAGGAATATTTTCCCATGCAATTTAAGAGAATATGAAAAATGTACTAGTTACATTGCATGTGTAAAATTACACCTCTGGTTAAAGGGTCACTGTAATTTCATTCTCCTGCCAGAGCTGATATTGGATGTGGAGACTTGCAGATGGCACGATAGGTGTTGTAGTTGCCAAGACATTGAATACAAATTCTCACTCACAGTTCCCATTAATTAGAGTAAGACCTATGCTCAAGATGATTCCTGCCTCAGCAACTGTACTGCCCAGCAATTCTTCCTATGTTAGATGTCAGATCAGCCAGGATGACGGAATTACAGTGACAATTTAACGTTAGCGCTACGCAGACAGGTTTTGTACCGCTACTGTTTATTTTAACTATTGAGAGACCACTGGAGTCCACCGGACTGAATACAACTCAATGTATCCCTGTAGATTGCAGCATTTATCTCCTGTTAAAATCAATGGATTGTGCTAGAAAAAGTCTCAGCGTATCCATAGCCTAGTCTTTTTCAGGTGGATTTCACCAGGAATTTCCATGAAAAAGAGCCACAAAATTTCTCCCCATAAAACAACATTGCTGTGCGCATCTACTTCTCTTATGTCACTTCTTTTAACTGCTTCAGGGTTCGGAAAAACTGAAGCGGTTAAAAGCAACATGCTGTTTATGGCTAACAGTAAAGACAAAAACACACTGGTGGAGGAGCTACCACAAAAACGGCGGCGAAACCACCGGAGTTTCCTGGAGCTGCAACACCTGGGAAAAAATAAATGACGCCTGGTACACATAACCTTAAAAGGATTTCTAAGTAGAAACTAAAAATTGTCAATTATTAGTAAGTCAACATAATAAAAGCTCAATTACTTCTGATTTCTAATTAGATACTGTATATTGACATTTTTGGGGTTGTTGTGGTGTCGTTTTGTACAACAGTATGAGCAGCCATTTTAATTTTTATGTACAACATAGTCCTAAAAAGTAAAGAGACAGTTTTTCCAGTTTCCTAGATGCACCTTGCATAGAACTAAGCAAAAAATAATAATTTTAAGTAAACTATAAAGCTCCCTTTTGTGGTGGCTGCAAGCAGCCAAAATTCTAAAAGGGAGATAACAAATAAGTTGGAGCGATTTATCAGAAAAATACAACTTTGATCCCTTATATAATAGAATATACTTTTGGTATTTTGTACTTTAGCTATATACCATTGCAAATGTATGATTTATTTTAATATACTTCATTACTTTAGTTTGCTTCCTTCTCTCCTAAATGCTGTTCAGCAGAGCTGTTTCACGTGACCAATGCAAGCATCTTTATACGCTGCTTTCAACTGCTGCTCAGCCAAGATCTGTTCTTTATTATCAGATAAGACTGTATTGCGATTTTTTTCTCCTTAGTAGTGATGAGCGAGTATACTCGTTGTTTTCCAGAGCACGCTCGGGTGGTCTCCGTATTTATGACTGTTTGGAGATTTAGTTTTCATTGCCGCAGCTGAATGATTTACAGCTACTAGATAGCTTGACTACATGTGGGGATTCCCCAGCAACCAGGCAACCCCCACATGTACTCAGGCTGGCTAATAGCTGTAAATCATTCAGCTGCAGCGATGAAAACTAAATCTCCGAACAGTCATAAATGCTTGGAGACCACCTGAGCGTGCTCTGGAAAACAACGAGTATACTCGCTCATCAATACTCCTTAGTAGTGATTAGCGAGTATACTTTGTTCGGGTTTTCCCGAGCACGCTCGGGTGGTCACCGAGTATTTGTGACTGCTTGGAGATTTTGTTTTCCTTGCCGCAGCTGCATGATTTGGGGCTAGGGTTAGCAATTCCCTAGCAACCAGGCAACCCCCACATGTACTCAGACTGGCTAGCAGCCATAAATCATGCAGCTGTGTCAACAAAAACTAAATCTCCGAGCAGTCACAAATACTTGGAGACCACGTGAAAATCCGAGCAACGAGTATACTCGCTCATCACTGCTCCTTAGCTTTTTCCTAGAAGGAAAAGTTCCTATGTCACCTCTTGGATCACTGGGAGCTGTTCAGGGGGAGAGATGATGGTCACAAAGTGATGTTTCTTCATGATATCATCTCCCATCCCACCACTCTCACCTAGAATATTGAGTTTCTATTCAAAGCTAAGATTCTTTGCTTTAACCCCCTCACAACCCTTGATGTACTTGTATTTCAAAAGTCGTGTCCCTGCCTTTAATGCCGGCTCACACGCCGAGCCCATATCTTTCCCCATACATGGCGGGTGATTTCTGTTATGTATAGCAGAAGCGATCGGATGAATGCAGCTTCAAGTCCCCTGAGGGGACTATTAAATAAAGTATAAAATAGTTTTTAAAAATATGAAAAAATAAGCCTTGCCCCATTAAAATAAAATAATAATAATAAAAAGATACACATATTTGGTATCGCTGCTCTCATAAAAGTCTGATCCATCAAAACATAAAACAAATTAATCCGAATAGTAAACGGAAAAATTAAAAACGCGAGAATTATGGATTTTTTGCCCGCCGCAATATTGCAACAAAATGCAGTAAGAGACTATTAAAACATTGTATCTACCCCAAAATGCTATCAGTAAAAATGTCGGCTCAGAGCGCAAAAAATAAGCCCTCACACTCCCCATATCCCAAAAAACGTTATCCCCTTGGAGAATGGCAACAAAACCAAAATTTGTTTCTTACAAATTTCCATTTTCCTGCTTTTCCAGTGCATCACATGATAAAATGAATGAATTCACTCCAAAGTACAACTTGTCCCGCAAAAAAAAAGGCCTCATGAGACTATATTGATGGTAAAATAAAAAAGTTATGGCTCTTGAAAGAAGGGGAGGAAATTTTTTTTTTTTTTAAAAAAAGAGGTCTCTCCAGATGCCAAAGCATTACTAATGGAGCAAAGGGAAGGGGTTAAAACTAAAAATACAAATACTCACCTGTCCATGGCTCTTCATACTGCCTCCTCTGCAGCTCTCCGGACCCCTACACTGGTCTTCTGTTCTTTCAGTGCCAGGGCCAGTGATTAGCATAACGTGGTCAAGTGGGGGTGACATGATACAAGTCATTGACTTCAGTTAAGTGTGTCACCCCACGCAGTCACTGGCCTCAGCTCCAGAAGAACCAAAGACCCACACAGAGGACCGGGGTACTAAGGCTATGTGCACACGTTGTGGATTTTGCTGCGGATCCGCAGCTGCTGGTCCGCAGCAACTTTCCATGCGTTTACAGTACCATGTAAACCTATGGAAAACGCAATCCGCAGTGCCCATGCTGCGGAAAGAAACGCGCGGAAACTCAGCGGTTTACATTCCGCAGCATGTCAATTCTTTGTGCGGATTCCACAGCGGTTTACACCTGCTCCACAATAGGAATCCGCAGGTGTAAAACTGCAGGTGGAATCCACACAAAAACCGCATAAAATCCACGGTAAATCCACAAGTTTACCTGTGGATTTCTCAAATCCGCTGCGGAAAAATCCGCAGAGCTCAAAACTACGTGTGCACATACCCTAAAGCAGCAGTGGAGGAGGTATAACGAGTCAAGTGAAGGACCAGGACAGGTGAGCATAAAGTGTTTTAGTATCATTTTAACCCCTTCTGATTCTTCAAAATAGTGGGCTGTGATTTCGCTAGAATTGTGCCAATAGAATCCTCAAATTTTCGATTCGCCAAAATCCGAAATTTGGGGAAATTCAGAATCCAAGGGGTAACGTTTCTCCTTGTAGAGAGTGACATGACAAACGTGGCATGCCAATGTGAGGAGATTTTTAATGCTTAAAAGTGTCCTCCCATTGGCATGCCATGCTTGGAATGTCACTCTCCACAAGGAGAAACGTTACCCCTCGGATGCCTCTCACCCAGTTAAACCAGATCTCACATTTTGCACTCAAGAGGGGCAGCACCCTGAAACACCGTGTCTGCAAATTGAGATTCTGGTCCTAAGTCATGTGGCAAGGCTCGTTAAAGGGATGATATTGACTTTTAGGATTGCTACTTCCAATAGGTGGTACTAGAGTTCTACATCTTCCTCTCCGAAAAGGCAATTTGCCTGGGAAACTCAGAACAAATTTGATTAATTACAGGTCGATTCAGCCATTTCTGCAATTCATGGAAGTGTATACTTATGGTCATTTCAGGTCTTATGGTTGAGATGAAAATTTTTGTTAGTATTTGTACCCCACACAAATACATCTGCACCATCATTGGAAATAATTGACAATACTTCCTTTGTAGGAACTATCAGGTTGATTACCTCAGTCAAACGAACAGAAGCTACGTATGTGTTTTGTGAAATTGGCCATCAATGTGTTTATTAAGGCGGTTGTGACGATGTTTGCTGCTCCAGTCGCAGTCAGCCTGTTTTTGCATTCCTGAGGAGTTTTTAATGGCACATTGTGATGGCTGAATGAGGATGATTTGACATTCTCTTGTCTCGAGGTAGTGAAGACATAATTCCTCCATTGTGACTAATATAATTTCTTTGTCATATTATGGCACTCAATAACGGAAGCTCATTTATTCTTTTTTATCTGCTGTAATGCCACTAACATACAGTTATTACTTTCTGAAATGGCTTCATTCATTACTTTCTTATTTGTTAGTAATTGTTGACATCTCAGACACATTCAATAGCTAATTCGATTTTTAAGTAAAATTGACATGGCGTACCTGTAGATCCCAGAGTTCAGATTCGGCCATCATATCTAATAAAATTATGTTGAAAAAGACTAAAATATTTTACTAGTAAAATGAAAAAAAGCCATTTTGAGGTGCAAAAATTAAAGAGGTTTTCTAGGAATAGAAAAAAATAAATAATTAAACAAAGGTAATGTCATTATAAATACACTCATAAATAACTTTTATTAGAATCATAAATCGTTTTGTCTAGGGAGGTGATAACTATAGAATTAAAATGGTTACTGTCTTCTTACACGGACAGAAACCTGCCCTAAAATGTTACTAGGACAGATTGCTGTGCAGTAGGAAGCACCACAGTTGGGATCTGGAGATACCTGTATCACTTTCTGTCATTCAGAAAGGAAGGGTGGACAGCAGGGTGAGCAGTCTCTTCTTACCTCAGGACCTCTGATATTTCCAGTATTAGATCAGATAGATATGGTGGACAGCAGTGTGAGCAGCGTCCTCTTACCTCAGCACTGCTGATATCTCCAGTATTAGATCAGATAGACAGGGTGGACAGCAGTGTGAGCAGCCTCTTCTTCCCTCAGCGCACCTGATACCTCCAATATTAGATCAGATAGCTAGAGTGTAAAGCAATGTGAGCTGCATCTTCTTACCTCAGCACCACTAGTATCTCAATTATTAGATCAGATAGAGTGGACAGCAGTGTGAGCAGCCTCTTCTTACCTCAACACTGCTGATATCTCTAGTATTAGATCAGATAGCTAGAGTGGAAAGCAGTGTGAGCTGCATCTTCTTACCTCAGCACCACTAGTATCTCCATTATTAGATCAGATAGAGTGGACAGCAGTGTGAGCAGCCTCTTCTTACCTAAGCACTGCTGATATCTCCAGTATTAGATCAGATAGAGTGGAAAGCAGTGTGAGCTGCATCTTCATACCTCAGCACCACTAGTATCTCCATTATTAGATCAGATAGAGTGGACAGCAGTGTGAGCAGCCTCTTCTTACCTCAGCATCACTGGTACCTCCAGTATTAGATGAGCATATCTACTAAGAGCATATTTTCCTACATACAAATCAGTATTTTTTTTTATTGTTAGAGCACTGAGATTATGGTACTATATGCCACATGAGATTGCAATGGCTGGTTCACTAAAAAAAGTTCAGGGAGGAGTGGAAATGAATTCGACTTGAATTTTACAAAAATCCACCATTGCAAAAAGCAGAGTTTTTGTAATTCTCCACCATGCAAACTCAGCAAAATGGTGGCTGCAGAGCCATAATGTGCCACAAAATGGTTAAAAAATATACTAAAAATCACTATGCTCACCTAACCTGATTTAATAATGGAGATACTCAGTGTGCTGAGGGAAGAAGAGGCTGCTCACACTGCTGTCCATCCTGTCTACCTGATCTAATAATGGAGATCCCAGGTGTGCTGAGGTAAGAGGCTGCTCACTCTGCTGTCCACCCTGTCTATCTGATCTAATAATGGAGATACCAGGGGTGCTGAGGTAAGAAGAGGCTGCTCACTCTGCTGTCCACCCTGTCTATCTGATCTAATAATGGAGATACCAGGGGTACTGAGGTGAAAAGAGGCTGCTGACACTTCTGTCCACCCTGTCTATATGATTTAATACTGGAGATACCAAGCGTGTTGAGGTAAGAAGAGGCTGCTCACTCTGCTGTCCACCCTGTCTGTCTGATCTAATAATGGAGATACCAGGGGTGCTGAGGTAAGAGGCAGCTCACACTCTTGTCCACCTTAGGTTGAAGTGACGGACAGCATCCAGTCAAGGTGAAAAAATTCTTCTTTATTGTGTCATAAATGCAACGTTTCAACCTCCAGGGTCTTTCTCAAGCATACAAACCAGTCAAACTGGCAGCCTTAAATAGGAAGTTGGTCATCACCCACCAATCACTCCACTCCAGACCGCCCCCATAATTTACATAACAGAGTTGAGTAATCTCAATGACAATATAAAACTTACATTCTATAAAACATATATAATTAAAAACTGTTCACCTTATCTTATACATCCCACATAATACATAATGCAGCCCAAAATTAAAATAGTAAGCACATGTAGGGAATCAAACATATATAAACAGTGTAGCCTGCCATATCAAGACCAATCACCAGGTCTGTAAAGGCGAGTCCGTGCATAATCAACCAATGGGACAGCTTGTTTCTCACATCACCATGTCAGCAAATCAGTATCTACATAGAGGGCCCAATCATAGAGAGCGACTTGTACCAACCTAATTTATCGGAACCAATCCAGGTTCACCACATAAAATCACACCTCATACGCCCACATATAGCATCACCTGACAAAAGTCACGCTGCCTTCAGCTCACAAGGCCCACTCACTCCATAGCTGGCCGACTCATCTGTTCACCTGTGCACATGTCCACTGGCCCCACATCACAGAGTCACAAGACCAAGCCTGTGACGCCATCATGGTTACGGGGAGGACACGCCCACCAATCCCCAAAAGCCGTCACACACAAACACACCACTGTCCGCGATTGTAGCGCGGCACCTGCAGCGCTCCATGCGCCTAACGACAGCTATAGCCCGGCTCGTACCATACACAGATCGATGAACCTGTTCCCCGTGCGCACGTCCACCGGCCCCACAGTACAACGTCACATGACAACGCATGTGGCGCCGTAATGGTAACTGAGAAAACACGCCCACCAGTCACAGGGGGCGTCACATATGATGCAAAACGACGCCTACAATTACGAATCAGTATCTTCAGGCGCACACTGCGCATGTCAGCAGCTGCAGCCAAGCCCACACTGTTCAAATGCAGATGTCCATCACCTCCACCAACAGTGCCACAATAAATGCAGCGCTACCATGGAGGCCAAAGGTCACATGCACCCAAAAACCTGTACACATGTATTCTCTAAAGAGAAATCTGTAACTACGTTTATCGCATAGGAAAATGTCGGTAAAATCCATAGCGTATCCAGTGCCATATCCATGGCCAACTGATATTATTATATTAAGCAGGTTAAACGGGCTGTATGATTCCACTTACACCAAACAAAGAGGATTCCATATCTGCGGAGACTCAACCCACATACTTGGCATTATGCCAAGAAACAAATCATATCATGTGCAAAATACCACCCCACTAAATAAGTGAAAAGAACACCAAACCCCCATTAAAAACAATTCTACACGACGAGCTCCTCACAGAATCATAGTGCAATCTATCGGGACACACATAACTGCAGATTATAGTCAACATTTAAACCCCCAGGGTAACGAGAGCCCAGCTTCGAAATCCACTTGAGCTCCTTCTGTTTTAATAATTTGACCCTATCCCCACTCCTACGTAGGGTGGGGGGGGGTACACCATCAATAACCCTGAACCTTAATTGACTAATTGAATGCCCACTCTCAATAAAGTGCTTAGGTATCGGTAAATCCATTATTTTAGTCCTGATGGTACTTTTGTGTTTACTAATGTGTGCCTTAATTTGCATCGTGGTCTCACCCACATATGTCAATCCGCAGGGACATACAATCAAGTATATCACAAAACTCGAGGTACATGTATACCTCCCCTTGATATAAATCTTTTTGCCTGTATGTGGGTGACTGAAGAATTCTCCTTTTACCAAATTACCACAGCATGCACACCCCAAACAGGGAAAATTTCCAAATTTCGGGGGGACCCAAAGTACTCTGTATATTCACATTAGTAGGGCCAAAATCTGATTTAACCAGTTTGTCCTTCAAATTACATCCTCTTTTATATGATAAAAGCGGAGGACGAGTAAACTCATCAATATCAGGCAATCCTTGCTGTAAAATATGCCAATGTTTCAATATTATGTTTCTCATCAATCCACTGGCCGTATTGTAGGTAGACACAAAAGGGATAAGTTTTTCTCTCACCCTAACCTTTTTTCTCACATCGAATCTTGATGTCTCTCTTGCCCTCTTCTTCTGTTCCTTGACACTAGCACCGGGATAGCCCCTATCTAGAAATTTATTACACATCTCCTCTAGTCTAGAGTCTAAAAGTGAATCATTCATAATTATCTTGCGCACTCTGAGCATCTGGCTCCAGGGCAAAGATCCAACCATTTTTCTTGGATGATGACTATTAAATTGAAGCAGGCTATTCCTATCCGTGCTTTTCACAAATAGGTCAGTTTTGAAAGTAGACCCATCCTTATATACCATCATATCTAGAAATTGGACACGTTCATTAGAGTGTGTCACTGTAAAGTCAAGCTCTGGATAGATATTATTCAATTCATGATGAAACTCTAAGAGCTCCCCAAGCTGTCCCTCCCACACTACAAATATATTGTCAATGTAGCGCCACCAGGCCCGGACATGGGGCCAAAACCGGGAGACATACACGTACTGGTCCTCGAGTACCGCCATGTAGATGTTAGCATAAGTAGGGGCCACGTTGGACCCCATGGCGGTACCCCTCAGCTGCAGGTAGTAATCATCCCCAAAAAGGAAGTAATTCCTTCTGAGGATGAACTCCAACAGCTGAAGGACCAGACGTGCACGGCCAGGCCCCACATCTGAGCCCGATAGCACCACATCCATGGCTGCCAAACCCTTCTCGTGTTCTATAGAGGTATACAGAGAGACTACGTCAAAGGACACCAGTATAGTATTAGCCGTTACCTTTAAATTCTCAATTTTGTCCAAAAAATCATCAGTGTCACGGACATATGACTTAGCACTTGAGGCAAACTTGGACAGCACTTTATCCAAAAAGATCGCTGCCTGGCTAAAAATAAAGTCCCTGCCCGAAACAATTGGGCAGCCCGGAGGATTTAAATAATCTTTGTGTATTTTGGGCAAGACATATATCAATGGCTTAACAGGGCAATCTGTCACCAAGTAATCAGACAGCTTATAGTCAATGAGGCCTTGACTTAGAGTCAATGAGGCCATCGGTCAAGGCCTCATTGACTATAAGCTGCAGTTCCTTCTGGAAACGCACAGTAGGGTCCCCAGTCAACTTACAATAGACATCATTGTCTGCCAACTGACGTGATATCTCAGCTTTATATTTCACTGTGTCCATCACGACCACCGCCCCACCTTTGTCGGCGGCTTTTATTGTGATTGATGTATTATTGGACAAATTATTCAAGGCTCTTTTCTCGTCAATAGTGAGATTATGTTGACTACGATTCTTGTATGTCTTCCTGAGCATATCAAACTCCCTTTCTACCAACTGGATATATGCTTCAACAATATGATTTTTAATAGGGGGCTGGAAATCACTTTTACCATATAGACCAACACCCTGTAATGAGAACACTTCACCGTCCACAACCCCAATGTTGTCCACCTTGTCTATCTGATTTAATACTGGAGATAACGGGGGCCTTGAGGTAAGAAGAGTATAGAAAATGTATCAGCACAGCCTACTAGGGAGGTGCACAAATATAGGTTCCCAAACCTTAATACGTGAAATAATTTATAATTGGCACACTCCAGAAATGTGATGCAAAGGGGAATATTTAATGTACATACAGTAGTCACAAACGTTTTGGTCCGCGTGGACCTTCATCAGTGTGCTAGATATATAGCTGAGGTGATGTAAACCATATAATGGGCCCAATACAGTTAGTTTGCATCAACTGGAGAGTGTTGAGGAAAACACTACATGATGTGGCAGTCCAGCCGTTGAAGGAAAAAGGATCGGTGGATACCGCGTAGCTGCACCAGTCCTTTGCCCACCTTTTTCCTTCAACGGCTGGACTGCCACATCATGTAGTGTTTTCCTCAACACTCTCCAGTTGATGCAAACTAACTGTATTGGGCCCATTATATGGTTTACATCACCTCAGCTATATATCTAGCACACTGATGAAGGTCCACGCGGACCAAAACGTTTGTGACTACTGTATGTACATTAAATATTCCCCTTTGCATCACATTTCTGGAGTGTGCCAATTATAAATTATTTGAGGTAAGAAGAGACTTCCTACAGTGCTGTTCACCCTGTCTATCTGATCTAATACCGGGAAAGATGTGGGCTCAGCATCGGAGCCCACATCAAAGGGAGGGATTCTGACGTGGGCTTACTATTACTATTATTACAATGTGTAGTGAGGAGATCGATATAAACCTTGGAAATAATGCTTTCGTCAATTACCTTGTGTTTCCTAATATGCCTGTAAGCGGGGCTATCGCAGTCCGCTTATCCCCATCATGTGACTCCCGGCTGTAGCTGTCTCTGATGTCTGGTGATGTCACGTCTTCCTGCATGATCAGGCTGTGGGCGGAGCTTCAATGGGCAATGGGCGTGCGCTAGCGATGTGCCGTCATTGAGTGACGAACCCAAGACGCGGGCTGCTAGCAGAGCTCTATCTGCACTAGCGGGATGCAAATGCCGGCACTTGCGCTAGCAGCAGCCCGTTAGCGTATCTGCTGAACGGGCTGCTGCTAACGCAGTGTGAACTTAGCCTTAGTGCTTAATTGTCATATGTGATTTTCCTTGGTGTTACATGACTGAGAGAAACCTATCACAAGCAGGAGGCCAGAGAGACATGTGGAACAGGCATAACATAAGACACACTGAGACTCTGAAGTGTGAGTCACATACTAAGGGCTCTTTTCCATTTGTGAGAAACACATCCGTGTCTCGCATGTGAAAACCAAGCTCTGGCGCCGGCACTCCAGAGCGGAGCGTGCGGCCGCATAGCAACACATGGAGCTGCACGCTCCGCTCCCAAGTGCCGGCGCCAGAGCTTGGTTTTCACATGCGAGACACGGACGTGTTTCTTGCAAATGGAAAAGAGCCCTAATCAACACTTGAATGTTTTCAGTCAGTTCCTTTAAATGGGGTTTTCCAGGTGTTTGATATTGATGGCCTATTTTTAGGCACGTTAGATAAGTGGGGATCTGACTCGGCACCCCCACCTACCAGCTGTTTGCAGCTATCGGGATTGAAGCTGCATGATTATGCAGTACATCTAAATTCATGTCCGTTCGTGGGTTTGACAGATAGCTGAGCGCTATACTTTCTCGCTATCTCGGTCAGTCTCATAGATATTGCATTGTTTGTTCTGGCATTTGAGGTTTAATGTTTTGTGTGCCATTATGTAGCTGTAAGTGATGGAATATTGCAATTGATTCGACTTTGTTGGAAAAAAATTAAAAACTGTGGAACTGTTACATTATTAATTTAAATCTGTTAACTGTGTTCTGTCAGTTTGAAGAATTAATTATATTAGGATTTGAGAGAAGACAAATACTGTCTTACTGTATATCTGAGCAAATTCAGTGAACGTCTAGAAGACATAAATGAGTCATAATGAAGGATCTTGTCTTCAGCTTCTTTCTTGCCGATAACGTGTGACATAGGTCTTCAGAACTGATTATAATCTGCTCATCTGCATTTGTACACATTTGCAAGAATGACTGTAAGATTTGTGGGTGACCTTGGTTCTTTTCTCTCTATCTACGGTTTATATTGAGCTTCATGTATCAAAAATCTCACAGAGAAAGTGGATTTGTTGCTCATAGGCACCAACAAAAATTTACGCATACCTCCTGTAAAAACTTAAAAATGATATATCATCGAAGCATACGAGCAATGGTATGCCACAAAATGACTGCATCAGGGTGTTCAAATGAAAGTGTCCATTATGAAATATTCCCCAAGAATACACCTGATCTAAGTCTCAAATGTATAACAGAGTCTAACAATGGAGCTGCATCCTGGTCACTGCCACTATTTTTACAAGCCTGCTGGCTTACAGAGCAATTACTTCCCCACTTTCTTCCCTTTTCATACTGCAGATGCTACTTGCTTGCAGAGGCTGCTGTAATCAAAGGACTATTAGGTCACTTCTGCATAATAAAAAAAAAAATAGTGGCTGCAGTAATAATGGATACATCAGCCTTAGTGCTTGATCGTAATTTTAAGAGTCCAGTTTGGGGACACGATCCGGTGGTCTGTTGCTTTGCGGTCAGTTCCTCTGCCTGTTGAGCTATGGCTCTTTTTCGACCATGTCTAAATGCTGATTCTTCCTTTGTCCTTAATCTCCCAAAGAACAGAAGTTGTTCTGCAGTATTTGGCAAAGTCCACTACACAGTTAATGGAGGTGCATCTTGAAACCGTGTTCAAACTGTTTACATCCAATGGTCAACAGAGCAAAGGACAGCTAATTGGTGTGGGTGCTCAGTGTAGGACACCAGAGATGTTCAGCCTTCAGTTATCTCGCCCAACTTTCCCATACACAGGAATGCTCACTCTGCCGAGTGCTCCTGTGTTCTCTATGAAAGAGCGGCTGCCAGACATCTCTGGCGGTGGCTTATGTTTTAGAGAACTAAAGGATTTGCAGTCTGAAATCTGACATGCAGAAATTGTATTGGAGAGAGTGGGGGGGGGGCCCCATAAACATTAGACAGTGGTTCAAACCTGTTGATATTGGTGAGTTTGTTCAACATCAGTCTAATGTGTATGGGGGCCTTTAGGAGAGGTCAATAATACTAAATCGGTCAGTTCCAACACCCAACAACCCCCATGATCAACTGTTATTAGCTCCAGAAACCAAATGTAAACTATTTACCAGACACTGCAACAGTACTCTGGAACGGCCGCTATACCATGTTTGGATCTGTGCAGTTCCAGTACAGAGACTTTATGCATCTGGCTGCTGATAACAGCTGAGCAGTGGAGTTGCTTTCATGTCTGTCAGAGGCCAAGGCTAATTTGGATAGACTTGGCAAAAACCACTCCATTTAACAAATTTCCTACGGGATCTGGTATTACAACGGGGTCTAGTTGATTGCTTCCATGGAAGGGCTGCTGTCACGGGTTTACCGCAACAGAGAGGGGCCAGAAGACCGAGGTGTCTGATTTCACGCACTTCTGCACTGATTCGAAGGACTTCACCATCATATTAAACAGTGCAGATTTATGCTAGCAGTGCAGAGGTTAATATGTTCAATTGAGAGCCATGGAAGCGTTCCTGCTTTGATGGTCTCAGCTGTTCAGTTTTGGCCACTCCCCTCTGCTATATATACTCACTTCTGGCAACCAGGGATTGCCAGTGTTAGTTTAATACTGCCTGGTTCTGGAGTTGGAAGTCCTGGTTGTTAAGAGGCATTTGGAGTGTTGTTCTAAAGACTCTTGCTTGGTGATTTGTCTGTGTGTATATCCTCATCCTCTCCCATTTAGTTTTTAATCCCTGTACTTCCAGGTGTTGCACTCTATTGTTTGTGAGTAATATATTTGTATGAGTGATATTCTCTTCATGTATTCGTATGCACTGCTACTCCCCACTTCCCTGGGTGAGGGAGGGGACAGATAAGGGCTGATTTATGAGCTCAGTAAGGCACGTTTCCCAGGCATCTTCATCATCAGAAGTAATCCGGGGAGCAGCGATAACTCGGGTGCCCCTAGGGATAGGGAAGGAGTCCATAGCTTCGGGATTTCTTGCAACAGTGTCGTGACAGCTGCCATCTGGAGGAGTGAACCAGAGGCAACAAGGGTTGCCAAGCGGGATCAAAGCCAAGAGGTCACATCATGGACAAAATCATAAAGCTAGCAGGTAGGCAAAAGTCAAGCCAAGGTCAAAGAACAGGAATTCTCAGAAAAAACAGGAGCACAGAATTATATAATAGAACAGAAAAGCTATTGACTGGCAGTGGGAGTCAGAACTTCAGGGTTTTAAATAGCTAAATGTCCTGTCCAAGGATCTCATGAAGGAGTGATCAAAACATTGACCAAAATCAACCCCACTGCACCCTTATAAAGGAGCACCAAAAGTCCAAGGGGAAAAATAGGACTGTCGGTTTCACACTTAGCAAGCAATAAATGTGTGTCGCTGCCGAATGGCCAAAGAGCAAACACAAAAGGCAGAGGTGCCAGGTGTCAGTCTCCAGCCAATCTGATATTTATGACCTTACTTACGATAGAGCATCAGCATCACAGCTCTCTCCAACCCTTTTAATACTGAATTGCAGCACAGCTGCTTTAAGGCAATTTTAACATAGCCGAATTATAGTCAGTTTACTACACTCATTTATTATAGCTGCCAGATGTTTCATTGCAGTAGCTGTAACTTTATAAAATCCCATCTACACAATTCTAAAAGTTACACAACCGTCGCCCTGACGCGTGCTGCATTTTTGAGAACCTAAAGATAAAAAAGAAAAAAAATCATATTTCCTAACAATAACCTGTGTTGTGTTTTTTCATATAAATAGTTTTAGAACAGGATATCTATTTGTATTTATTATGTAGGTTTTCTATGTTTTTCTAGCAGTGGTGCAGCTTCCAGCAATGTCAGGTTTCTTTTACAACGCGTCTCCTGCATTTGACAAGTTACATAGCACCGTGGAAAAGCTGGTGGATTTAATCCATTTTTTCAGGCCAGAGGCTGTAAGATCTCATACATTTTTCAGCAGTGTTTCATCTACCGATGCTTTATACATTTTTTTTTTTTTATTGAAAGAAAGAACGTTCGCTTTGCTTCTTGTGGCACGGCTTACATCGTATTTTTCCTGGCTGTAAATATTTAAACAGCAAGCAACACGTGTAATTTTGTCCATATGCTTTACTTATTACACCGCATGTCTAAGGTTAAGAGTTTTGCTTTAAATTGTAATGATGAAATAGGATCCAAACTACTGTCCAGATGTGAATATCTTGGGTATGCAGAAATGTACACCAATCCTAAAATACAAATTGGCTTAAGGCCGCCATGATGAAGATATTTTTCATTTATATGGCAGCATTGCATATTTTTAACCTAAAATTGGAAAAGGTAGAACTCATTTTAAAAGGCTTTTCTATTAATAATCTTTTTTTTCTGGCTAGATGCTTCGTCGAGGTGAAAATAATAAACTAAACTTTTATCCTCCCATCTTCGTGGATAGGCAGCAGCGGTGATGTCATGACTACAGCACATGTGACCACTGCAGCCAATTACTGGGCTTAATCACTTTTCAGTGTCCAATGGCAAGACACGACTCGTTATTTAAACCCTTCACCACCTTGGGATTTTCCGTTTTTACATTTTCATTTTTCGCTCCCCTTTTTCCCAGAGCCATAACATTTTTATTTTTCCATCAATTTGGCCATGTGAGGACTTGTTTTTTCTTTTGAACAGCATTATTGGTTTTACCATATAGTGTACTGGAAAACTGGAAAATAAATCAAAGTTCAGTGAAATTGCAAAAAAGTGCAATTCACAATTGCTTTTTTTTTTACCATGTTCACTAAATACTAAAACTGACCTGCCATTATGATTCTCCAGGTCATTACGAGTTCTTAGATACCAAACATGTCTAGGTTGTTTTTTATTTAAGTGGTGAAAACTTCTTTTTATGTATTGATAGATCGGGCGATTCTAAACTCGATGATACCAAATATTTTTTTTTCTAACTGTTTATTTTGAATGGGAGAATGGGGGGTGATTTAAACTTTAGATTTCTTCAATTTTTTTAAATATTTGTAAAAACTTTTTTTAACTTTTTTCTGGCTCCAATAGTCTCCATAGGAGACTAAAAGCTGCAATATTATGATCGCTTGTGCTGCACATTGCAGAGCTTCAGCTCTGCTACGTGTAGTTAAAATGGTCATCTGCTATGAACGTCGGCCACAGGGTGGAGCACATAGTAGTTTGGCGATCACAACCACATGGGACTCCCGCAGACCCTGGGTTGTCATGCCAACCCATGGGCGACTCGGTCATGTGGCACAGGCGCCGGTGGGCAGAGTTTATGATGCACTTCCTGCATGATCAGGTTAAATGCTGCTGTCAGAGATTGTGATTCCACCCTCAGCTGTTAGGGGCAAATGTCAGCTGATTAAATAAGCTGACATGTGCTGGAAAAGTTGTGAGCTCATCGCCGGAGCCCGTATCAAACAGGAGGAGGCGACCTTGGACGTACCTATACGTCCAAGGTCGTAAAGGGGTTATGTCATGATTCCCCAATGGCATGGGAACATCAGAAACACAAAATAACAGACTAGCCCTCGGGTGATGGAAACTCAAGCTGACCGTGACCTAAATCTACCACACAACTAACAGTAGCCAGGAAGCATTCCTACGGCTGCCTAGATGCCACGCGCCAGCCGGAGAACAACTACACCTGGAAGAGGAAGGAACAGACCTGGCTTACCTCTAGTGAAATTCCCCAAAGATGATAGTAGCCCCCACATATATTAACGGTGAGTTCAGAGGAAAAGACATACACAGTATGAAGGTAGATTTAGCAAAGCGAGGTCCACTTACTAGATAGAGGAAGGATACAAAAGAGGACTTCACGGTCAGCTGAAAAACCCTTTCAAAAACCCATCCTGAAATTACTTTAAGACTCCTGTGTCAACTCATGACACAGGAGTGGCAATTTCAGTCCACAAGAGCTTCCAGTAACAGGAAATGACAAACTGTAAACTGGACAAAAATACAAAACAAAAAGGACAAGAGTCCACTTAGCTGATCAGCAGACTGGTAGCAGGAACATGCAACTGAAAGACTCAGGTTACAATGATGACCGGCAAGGAAGTGACTGGAGAGCAAGGCTAAATAGGGAACTCCCAAAACTGATGGAAGCAGGTGAGCTGAGGCAGAAAAGAACACACAAGTCTCCAGTACCACCAGCCACCACTAGGGGAGCCCAAAAAGCGGATCACAACAGGGTTAAATCCCTATTTGCAGTTGTCATCAAAATGATTCAATGTCCATTGCAAATTAGGTGTATTAGCAAAGTTTGCATACTTTCAGCTTTTGGCAATAAACCAATCAAACAAGAACAATGTAAATAACTGAGCATAGCAAATATAATGTAACATGACTGTCTGCATCCCTGCATGGATTCCCATCCCCCACCATGTGGGTACACCAACGTACTCACCACCCCAGGCCGTGCAGTGAGCTCTTTGTACTCTGCTTGCTGTATGCTGTAACTCTGTATCCTCTTCTGGCTGTGCATGTTTGCTGGTTGCATGCTTAGGGCGAACACACAGGAACTTTGTGATTCTTAAAGAGACAGTGTGTGCGCTTCTAATGTGTCCCCAGCTGGTTACTGTGAGTCACTTGGTATTTAAGGCACCTCCACCTGTTGGAAGGTGCCAGAGCAACATTCTTTTTCAGTGTGTGTGTGTGTGTGTGTGTGTGTGTGTGTCTCTGTCTGTGTGTCTGCTGAGTTACCAGGTCCTTTCCTGTTTCTGTCACCATGGGGGCTGAATACCCAGACCTCAACCCTGAATCTGTACCTGTGTCTGAGCTTTACTGTTTCTGCCATCATGGGGGCTAAATACCCAGACCTGAACCCTGAACCTGTATCTGAGACTGTCCTTGTCTGAATTAGGACCGATTCCCGAACCTGTTTGTATCGAAGTCTGAATCTTTCCCTTAACCTGCTGTGTCTATACCTGTACCTAGCCCTAAACCTACAATGTCTGAACCAATAGATATCCCTAAAATCTGCAGTGTCTGAACCAGTACCTATCCCTAAAACTTGCAGTGTCTGATCCGGTTCGTATCCCACAAACCTGCAGTGTCAGAACCTGTTCCTAACAGTCATGTCCGCCAAGCACTTTCATATCTCATTGAGGGCTCAGCTGCTGTGTGATCAAGGTCAGTCCTGGTGTAGAACCTGGTCATGACTCCCCGGGCTCTCCTTGGATTATGGCACCATCAGTTGACGTTTATCCGGGGTCAGTCTTGGGAGGGCGCTTAGTCACGCCCCTCCAGGCTCTCTACAGTTCACTGCACAGTGGAACAACAATCAACGCTCGTGTTAAACAGACCAAGTGCAAGCGTAACATATAACAAGTGGTTTCTCCGCATTCAGCAAAAATTGACTTTTTAATGATTACTGCAGTTCCACAATTATTCACATAACACTTATTAGCAATAGAGACAGGAAGAAAAAGCCCTAAAACATTGAACAAATACTCAAGACAATAATATGTTGTAATAAATGGGGTAGGCGGGCCACCCTCACCCCAAATCACATGGCAGTTGTCCTGTAAAGTGTTCCTGGCTGTGATTTTGTAAAGAGTTTCTGATTCTCCTTGCAGAACAATAGAAATCCTTTTTTATACCTACATCTGTGTTTCATGGTCATCAATCACAGGTCAGGGGGAGGCAATTTTTTTTTCTCTAGCAAGATGGAGCCGGCGGTGCCTGCACAATAGCAGCTATCGGATCACTGATAAGCTGCTACTGCGCAGGCATGGGCGGCACCATTTTCAAACTGTTTAGTTTTAATGAATTTATGGATAACATAAAATAAAAGGATTACCTACATATTATATATGCAATCATGCTGCAGCGCAAGCGCCAGCACTGGCCCCTGCATGCAGAAGGGGATTTTTTTTTCAAGAGATACCGTATTTTTGGGATTATAAGTAAAAGTAAACAATCACGGCACTCTGCAGGAGTATGAGTGTTGGTGCTCGAGTAGGGTATCCCACCCTTAATAGCAAATATCCAAAATAACTCGGCACTCAAAAATTTATGAAGAAAAAGAAAATACAATTTATTTTGTGTCCAGACATAGAACCAGTTTGTTGAACGTTTTCGGTCCCAGGCGGACCTTCCTCAGAACAGTTTAATTTATCTGGAATGTTAGGATAACACGTATGGCCAGTTGGGAAGTCCCTCTGCTATTTTTTAAGCTATCACCAACACTAAATGCAGTATATAGACCTGGGGCTGGTAGCGCACTAAGGCGCTTTAGAGATCCGGTGGTCAGCACGTAGTGAAGCTCCAGCGCTGGTGGCATTCTATGTCGCCAAGGGAACTGTTCTGAGGAAGGTCCACCTGGGACTGAAAACTTTCAACAAACTGGTTCTATGTCTGGACACAAAATAAATTGTATTTTCTTTTCCTTCATAAATTTTTGAGTGCCGAGTTATTTTGGATATTTTTCGGATTATAAGACGCACTTTTTCTCAAAATTTTTTTGGGGGAAAATGGGGGTGCGTCTTATAATGCGGATATACCTTATCAGTGTGCCACTGCGGGGGTCCCGGTGGCAGTGCTGTGCTGTGTCCCGGTGGCGGTGCTGCTCTGTGCCCCCAGTGGCGGTGCTGCGCTGTGTCCACTGTCCACGGTGGCGGTGCTGTGCTGCGCTGTGTCCCCGCTGCTGTGCTGTGTCCCCGGTGCTGCGGGGGGCTCTGCCGACATTTTGTGAAAGGCCAGAGCCCTCCGCAAGTTCTTCCATGGTTTCCTGTTCAGCTGTGGACCTCGAGAAAATGGCCGCCGGGAGGCGGCGCATGAGCATATCGAGATTTCGTCGCCAAGATGTTGGGAGATGAGATCTCGATCTGTGCATGCCCCGCCTCCCGGCGGCCATTTTCCCAGAGTCCACTGCTGCACAGGAAACCATTTAAGAACTTGCGGGGGGCTCTGGCCTTTCACAAAATGTCGGCAGAGCCCCCAGCAGCACAGGTGACACAGCGGGGACACAGCGCAGCACAGCACCGCCACTGTGGACAGTGAACACAGCGCAGCACCGCCGCTGGGGACATAGCGCAGCACCGCCACTGGGACACCCGCAGCGGCGTGCCATACTTTGGAATACCCACTCATCCCAGCCTGCGGCAATGCCCACTCTTGCCTCCTCCACCAGCGACCCTGGGACCCCCGTTTCATCGCAGCCGCCACCCCTGGTAAGCTATAAGACGCATGGATTATAAGAAGCACCACCATGTTATTAAAAAAAGTTTTTTTCCTATTTTTCTCATGAAAATTTGAGGTGCGTCTTATAATCTGAAAAATACGGTATATAGTATTTATTATGTAATCTAGGGGGCAAGTCACTGAGGGATCAGTGACTTGTCAGAAGACAAACAGATGAATACCTAAGCAGAGCACCATATAAAGACCCCCACAGGCGGTCTCGGAGAATGAGCATATCATTAACTCAAAACTGAAAATAAAGATTAAACAACAACCACAAGACGGATTTCAGCACAATCCTGCTGACATGTTCCCTTTAAAGTATATATAAAGCATGTGCTGTCATGTATATTTTTATATATATATATATAACCACACTATTAGTATAGGTACCATCAGAATTTTTAGCAATTTTTTTGAAAAATAAAGTACATTTTTTCTACTAAACTAGCATTGAACTTTCCTAATGTCTTTTGAGACCAAGGGTTATAAAACAGGTGTCAGTTAATGGCTTTTGGCTTCAAGCTCCTAATTATTAGCAGTGAGGTTGCTGTTATCTGCAGATGTTGCTACTTGTAAATTTAATGAGTTTCTTACGTGCCATGATGGAGAAAGGCGGTTATGTTTTATATATTTTCACAGAAATGATCAAACTTTGTGAAAAACCATTTACTGAAAAATTCAGGACCGACAAAAACAAGGCTGGGAATTCATCCAAATGTTTAGATGAGGCAATATACAATTACAATTTATATATTTCCAGCCCTAAAACACCTTTAGAGAATGAAATATCCTATTAGTTAATATAAATGTATAAACCCTTCTGCTTCCAGCGTTGACAATGCCGACTAACTCTAATTTCATGCTTCGAAGTTATAGTTGTTTAGTTTTTTTATCGATTTGGAAGTTGTATTATTAATAATTATTTCTTATTTTACAAAAGAATTTTATTTTTTTTTTCCTTTATTCTGTTAGAGCTCTGCTTTTGGCTACATTTGGACTGTCAGGAATGCATATATTCCTTTAGGAGGGCTTATCCTTCATCCCATAAAGTCATGGCATGTCTGTAGGACACGTCATCACCAGGGGTGTAACAATAATAGGTGCAGACGTTGCAATCTTACCCGGGCCCTGGAGGCTATGGAGCCCCAAAAGGTCCCTTTGCTCCGTATGAAAAGACTGTTCTTAAGAAAGCCTTGTGTTGGTTGAGGGCTTCATCGGAAAATCTGTATTGGGACCCAAAAGCTTCAAGTTATGCCACTGGTCATCACTCAATGATTGTGGGGGGTATGGACAATGGAATGAATGGGAGATAGAGCTGGTTTAGCACTGTTTTGCCCTGGAGTGGAGCCGCAAGGGAAAGGGCCAAGCTACGCTACAGCTGCCGGCACAACTTATCCGGTGCAGTGCCTAATTTCTTGGCTTCATGAACATGTAAGAGGTGTTCAACCACAAGTCAGTAAATGATGGCAAATCATAACGATGCATCAATATTTCATTTGATGGGAATCAACCATTCTAGCTCGGTTTTCTCCAGTCTGATAAGGATTGCAGCCTCACTACCAGGAACTATCTTACCACTAGAAATAGTTGAATAAGTACAAGGAGGGCCATTTATATGGATACACCTAAAATGGGAATGGTTGGTGATATCAGCTTCCTGTTTGTTGCACATTAGTATATGGGAGGGGGAAACTTTCCAAGATGGGTGGTGACCATGGCGGCCATTTTGAAGTTGGCCATTTTGGATCCAACTTTATTTTTTTCCAATGGGAAGATGGTCATGTGACACATCAAACTTATTGAGAATGTCACAAGAAAAACAATGGTGTGCTTGGTTTTAACGTAACTTTATTCTTTCATGAGTTGTTTACAAGTTTATGACCACTTATAAAATGTGTTCAAAGTGCTGCCCTTTGTGTTGGATTGTCAATGCAACCCTCTTCTCCCACTCTTGACACACTGATAGCAACACCGCAGAAGAAATGCTAGCACAGGCTTCCAGTATCCGTCTTTTGAGATGAGGGCAATACATCATCATGTAGCAATTTCAGATATCCAGTGGCATTGAGGTTTCCATTGATGAAGAATGGCCCCACTATCTTTGTACCCCATATACCACACCGTACCATAGATGATGTGTTGCCCTCTTTATGCACTGAAGATGGCACGTTCTCTGAATTTTTCCAGCAAGATGGTGCACCACCACATTATGGGTGTCAGGTCCGAGCATTCCTACATGAACAGTTTCCTGGAAAGTGGATTGGTCGTTGTGGGCCAGTTGAATGGCCACCAAGGTCTCCCGATCTGACCCCCTTAGACTTCAGGGGTCATCTGAAGGCAATCGTCTATGCTGTGAAGATAAAAAATGTGCAGCATCTGAAACAATGGATACTGAAAGCCTGTCTAGTATATTGCCCCCAATTCTGGTATAATGCCCCAATCCTGGTATAATGTCACCCATCCTGGTATAATGCCCACATTCTGGTATAATGTCCCCCATCCTGCTATATTGTCCTCATTCTGCTATAATGTCCCCATTATGATATAACACCCCCTTCCTTGTATATGTTCCTCGTCCAGGTATAATGCCTCCATTCTTGTGTAATGCCCCCATTCTGGTATAATGCCCCCATCCTGGTATGATGCCCATATTCTGGTATAATGTTCCCCTTAATGTTATAATATTCCCCATCCTGTTATAATGCCCGCTTCTTGATATAATGCCCCACATTCTGGTATTATGTCCCTATCCTGGAATAATGTCCCCATTCTGGTATAATGTCCTCTATCCTGCAATAATGTCCCTATTATGATATAATGCTCAAATCATGGAATAATGGTCCCCATTATTGTATAATGTCCCCATCCTGGTATAATGTCCCAAATCTTGGTATAATGTCCTCATCCTGGTATAATGCCCACATTCTGGTATAATGCCCCCATCCTGGTATAATGCCCCTATTCTGGTATAATGCCCCCCATCCTGGCATAATTTTCCCCATCCTGGGCCCATTCTGTTCTTCTCCAGCACATTTTAAAAAGAAACGAAACAATTTTTCACACCTCCATAAGCTCACATGATCCTGTTCTGTGGCTGGTACATTAACCGGCAGCTGATATTGGCATTCCGGTACAGGCAGCCTATGACGTCACTGCCATATTTTGTGTGTCATTGCCATGTTCCCACTTCAGCTGACAGCCTCTGATTGGCATGTATTGCAGCGCATGGAACTGGCAGTTCTTGGCACGACAATATATTTCACCTGAATGTGCAGTCGAGCACATACTGTACATCCAGGTGAAATTGACATCGGTGGCCCCTGCTCCCACAAGGGCCCAGTCACAGTAGCACCTTTTTGCGACAGTGATTGTTATGCCCTCGATCCAGTGCGGCTTCTCTGCTGTTGTTCTAGTGATTGTCTGCTAGCTGCATCGGTGATGTAATGTCAACAGCACTGCAGCCAATCACTGGTGTTGTAGACATCACATGATGGGTGAGCCAAGTGATTGACTGCAGGGCTGTTGATATGATGTTATCACTGCAGACAGTTTAACAGTCACTGAAGCAGCACCAGAGATGCAGAGAATGGTGGATGCCATCTGTTTTTATTATTTTTAACACAGGTATGCCAAGCAGAATGCTGAAAGTGAAAACGCCACGTAAGCTACCTTATATAGAGAAGCTAACTCAAACTCTGATAATCTTAAAAACATAAGAATATTTATAGAAAGAATTGATGGATTTGGAGCGTTTTTACAATAGCACTGAGCGGCATAAAAGACTTACAGATGCCGCAGCAGCAAAATGGCAGCACATTTTTAATGAAGATGCTTTAGAAAGTTTCTTAACTTTGCATTTAGGAAATAAATGATTACAAAAATAAATTGCAAAGGTCTACGTAGGCTTTATTGTATCACAAGCACAGCGTTGTACAAGCGTTGTACCGTGGGTGTGTGTCCCTAGAGTCAAAGGGGTAATGTATCAGGTAGGGCTCATTCAAGTCACTTTTGTTTGTGCCATTATATGTGCCATATGTTTCAAAGTGTTGTACGATATAGACAACATATAACACTTCTGTCTAAAAAAAAAAAAAAGTTTTCCTAGTTTTTACACCGTCCCTTCCTTATTTTGGAGTGGGAATTGTGACTTTTTTGCACCTTTAGAAACTCACAATTTATAATTCTGCTATATAGCTATTTGGCTAACTAACCAAGCTCTCTCCTCTCTGCCAAACAAATATCATAAATGGCCGAGTGATTTAAAATCACAAACATGTGCAAATTCTTTGAAAAAAATACAAATAACAATGTGCAACAAAATTTGTGATTTTTTTTTTATGCCAAGAAATTGGCTCCCAAACTTTATAACTCCTCCCTTGCTCCTGGTATGTACGATAACCTCTTACATTGGACAGGTTGAGACCCTTAGCGCTGAACAATCTTTTTTTAATAGTGAGTGCTATTATTGGCATAAATGTTATTTCTTTTCCTTAAATGTTATTGTGCATCCGGTGTGATTGACAGACAGCTGGACTGAAGACATGACTTTTTACACATTTCTCATTACTAACATGTCTCTTCTTGTGTCTTTGTGCCTTTCTGCGGTAATAATAGTGTTAGTGGTCGGCTCTGAGATGCTGTAACCTTCACAAGGTCGCATACTGTAGCACGTTCCTGTGGCTGTTAGCATCTGTCATATAGGAAGCTCATACATTTTTTAATATGCATTACTTAAGGCAAAATAATTATAAGTAAACCCGGGCAAGGAAGGTTTCTAATCTTATATTCCCAAATATATTTATAGACTTCAAATGTCACAGCCAATGTTATTGCCGTCTGCAAATTCGATGTTCAATACCGAAATAATGCACTTAGAAAAGTTCTTTTTGGACAACATCTGCAGGCTGGTGTTAGAATTTTTTTTTTTCTTTAATCGTGCCTTGAACGATTGTACAAGAATTTCGCCATGATCAACAACTTGTTCTTTGAATAGAATTCATTTCAATGCATTAGAATTGATTGTTGCGCGCGACGCGCTTAGAAAACAGGTGAGAATGGAAATCACAGCTATTGTTGAACCAACAGAGAGGAGAAAGTAAATCAGAAAGATTTGTTTCATTAATGCTCCAAAGGAGGTTTCTTAACTTCTCCTATGAGCACCCACAGAGGCAATTTATGGTGACCTTAAATAGTACCGGAGGGTTTGACTCTCTTGTTCTTCTGTGTATTATGGAGTAGCATAAACTGGCGTTTTCTCGTAGGAGGTAGTGATGTGAATATAAGTCAAATAAATCAAGGCTCCTAAGGCTTTTTATATTTCCTGAAGCAGAGTTCAGGCTTCCACTTAAGGTAGCCCTTTGCCTGTCCCCGGGAAAACTACATGAAATGCAAAATTTTGGCCTGGATGCCCTATTACTATTTTCAGATCTCACCACATAGTTCTTCTCTCCAGTTATTGCTTTTCACATGATTTCTTAATTTGTTCAGTGAAATATAGAAGTGCTAGTTTCTGCTTTCAAAATATGTCAATCTGACCCTTGGAAAAAATTAAATTATAATAATTAGGATCTACTTTGTTTATTTGGATACTGTCATTGCTCAAGTGCTAGTTTCTGCTTTCAAAATATGTCAATCTGACCCTTGAAGAAAACAGATTATATTAATTATGATCTACTTTTTTTATGTGGATACTGTCATGGCTCCACTCCGGAACTTGATCCGGTGATCTGTGGCTGTGGGTCGGTTTCTCTCTCTGTTTGACCACAGCCTGTGCTGTCTCTGTCCAACTGCTAATAATGACTTACGGGAAAAAAAAATCCCACTAAAACATAACATTTATTTAGATCAATTCTTAAAATAGTGAATAAGAGAAAAAAAAACAAAAAAAGAATATCAAATACAATAAATATTGGGGTATATAGTCAAATTGGAATAATCTCTTTTGCCCTGCAGATGCCCTGATTTACACCCCTTCCTAGCTGTGGAGGTTGGCACCCTAGCTTGGACACAATGTGGCGCCCCCGCTCTCCAATGGCAGCTCCTAATGTTCCCTATTACAGTCTGAACAAGGGTAAATGATTGCCATCGAAAAAATAGCCAATAACCTAAAATGCCTCTATCTATTGAAAACTGATATTATTAGGATAATAAATGGCCAGAGAAAAAATTGTGAATGTAAACCCACGATTAATCCAAATACCCTGCGGTTAGTAAAACCATACAATACTAACAAATGTATGTATACCAGAAGTGATTAAACAGAGAAAATAATTTAAGGTATAGAGTCCCCAACACTTGAAAACAAGGCCACATGTATACGAACACCTTACTCAAGTGAGTATAATCTTTTCATGTAATACTACAACAATAGATACCAACGTAAAGATAAACAAGTCAGTTGCCCAAAACAATAATGGCTCAGATGGAAACACCTTACTATCCCTCACATGCCCTTTTGAATGTCCTTTCCTTGCTGCGGAGGGTATTTTGAATGGGGCAAAGGGGATGATTTGAACTTTTATATTTAATTTTTTAAATAATTTTTTTTGTACTTTTTACTAGCTTCAATAGTCCACTTAGGACTATTCGATCACTTGTACTACACATAGGAGTGCTTCAGCCCTGCTATGTGTAGCAGACATCATCACCTATAATGAACGCCGGATGCTGGCCACGGACGGGTCTTATGCCGTGCTCCCCGTAAGCACGATTTAAATGCCACTGTGAGAGATTAACAGCGGCATTTAACATGTTAACAGCCGCGGGTGGATTGCGATTCCACCCACGGCTGTTAGAGGCAAATGACGGCCGATCAAATCAGCTGTCATGTGACAAGAAAGATGCGGGCTCAGCGTCGGAGCACGCATCATAGGGGGATACGTCATAGATCGTGAAGGGGAAAAAATAACTTTTTTCAAATAAAAATCTTATTTTAGTAAAAAAAGAAATTCCAAAGAAATTAAAAAGTACAACACCTCTATTTTTTCAATGTAACTTACTGTTCGTTTCACATCAACACCTATATGAACAGATTATCACTCAGGTTATATATGAAGTGTCTCTGCCTGCCTCTCTCACAGCAGGAAGTCTCAGCAAAATCTCCAGCACCAATGACAAGTTGTATCACATCCAGCTAATCAACATCATGTATACCTAAAACCTTGTTTCTCTATGTGCCCTAAGCAAACTCACATTTTTTACAGCCTGAATATATTTTTGTAAAAAAGATGCTACAGTTTTGAGTGGCAGAAAACAGGGCAACAAATATGTCCCGCTAATAAGGTGAATACATATAAATAATTTCTTGTACATCCTCGGTGTATATACTGACTTTTTGACTATAGAGTGATGATATAACATTGGATTTAAATATTTTCAGTAAGAACTAAGTGCTTTTCAACTTGTAACGTTTCCCCTTTTCTCTTATTATATATACATATATAATACAAATATATTATTGCCTAAAACTCATCTTTGACAAATTATCTGCTGCTTTTATGGAATTTTTTTTTCAGACTATTGCATATTCTGTTTGATGTTTCTTCTCTTTCTCTCCTCTTGTCAGTGCTTGATTTTTATTTAGCCTTGCTTCTTAAAGCTTAAAGGGATACTTTGTCAGAAATTATTTGAATTTTTCACTTTTTTATTTTGTGGGTTTACATTTATTTAAATTATAATTCATATTGTGAATTTTAAACACATTACACCTACAGGAACTTTTATGACCTCCCTTTCTAAATCCATAACTATTAAAGGAGTGGTCAGGAAATACAATTTATTTTAATTCTAAATGCCTATCTATTTAATGTGGTCTAAGGTGTAAGGTTTCTCCTTGTGGAGAGACATACCACCTCTGGTTTGTTAAGGTAAGGAGGCTTATTTGCCGTGCAATGCTCCTCTGGGAAGCATGTCTGCAAATTGAGATTCTGATTTGACTTTTATCCTAAGTCATATTGCAAGAGTCGTTAAAGGGTTGATTGTGAGTTGTAGGATCGCTACTTCCAACAGGTGGCACTATAGAGTTCAAGTCCTCTTTCTCTCTGAAAGGTCACAGAGGCTGCAACACTATGAAGAAAGAGGCACCACTAACTAAACAACACCATGAAAACCAAGGAGATCTCCAAACAAGTCAGGGACAAAGATGTTGAGAAGTACAAGTCAGGGCTGGGTTATCAAAAAATATCCCAATCCCTGATGAGCACCATCAAATCCATTATCATCAAATGGAAAGAACATGATACCACAACAAACCTGCCAAGAGAGGGCCGTCCGCCAAAACTCTCAACCAGAGCAAGGAGGGCATTAATCAGAGAGGCAGCACATAGACCAAAGGTAACCCTGAAAAAGCTGCAGAGTTCCCAAGCTTAGACTGAAATATCTGTCCATATGACCACAACAAGCTGTACACTCCATAGACGTGACCTTTATGGAAGAGTGTGCAGAAAAAAGCCTTTATGTACACAAAAATGTTAACACTCATTTTGAGTTTGCCAAAATACATATGAGAGACTCCCCAAATATATGGAGGAAGGTGCTGTGGTCAGATGAGTCCAAAATTGAATTTTTTGGCCACCAAGGTAAACACTATGTCTGTCGCCAAACCAACACAGCTCATCACCCCAGAACACCAGACCCACAATGAAACATGGTGGTGGCATCATCATACTGTGGGGATGTTTTTTGGCCGTAGGGAATATGGTCCACATCAAGGTGGATGATGGAAGATGGATATTGCGGAATACAGGGATATTGTTGAGCAAAACCTGTTTCAGTCTGCCAGTGATTTGAAACAGGGGTGGAGGTTCACCTTCCAACTAGAACAATTACCCAAAGCTTACTGCTAAAACAGCAATCGAGTGGTTTAAAACAAACCTGTCACCATGTTTGACTGATATGACCACCACCTTTCAGGCCTGATATACAGCATTCTGTAATGTTGTATATATGGCCCCAAACTGACCTGCAAGACAAGAAAAATAACTTTTATTATACTCACCTGCAGGGCTGTCCGACTCACCTGGGGAGCGTTGCTGGTCTTGGTCTGGCGCCTCCCTTCTTCTTGTGATGCCATCCTCCTTCTTGCTTCATGTGGATGACGTGTCCCTACATCATCCACACAGTTTCCCCGGCATCGCACTCCTGCCCTTATGAGGGAGGAGCAAAGTACTACAGTGCGCAGGCAGCCGGAAAGGTCAAAGAGCCCTGGCACATGCGCACTACAGTACTTTACTCTGCCCTAGTCAGGGCAGAGAAGTACGCCTGCGCAAGGGCTTGATGCCGGAGACAATGTGTGGATGATGTAGGGATGAGTCATCCACAAGAAGCAAAAAGGAAGTGCCAGACAAAAACCAGCAACACCCCTCAGACCGGACCGCCCCGCAGGTGAGTGTAATAAAAGGTCTTTTTCTTGTATTGCAGGTCTGGTTGGGGACAGATATACAGCATTATAGAATGCTGTATATCAGGCCTGAAAAGTGGTGGCCCTATCTCATATCAGTCAAACCTGGTGATAAGTTCCCTTTAAGGGGAAACGTGTAAGTGTTTTGCAGTGGCCTAGTGAAAGCTCAAACCTTAAGACAATTGAGAATCTGTGGTCAGATTTGAAGATTGCTATTCACTAGAGGAAACCATCTATCTTGAAGTAGCTGTAGCAGTTTTGTCTTGAGGAACGGGCATAAATCCCAGTGGTAAGATGTGGAAAGCTCATAGAGACTGATCCAAAGCGACTTGCATCTGTAACTGCCACAAAACAAGGCTCTGCAAAGTACTGACTTTAACGGGGTGACTAGTTATGCACACTGAAGTTTTCAGTTATTTTGTCATATTTGTTGTTTGTTTCACAATAAAAAAGCAAATGATGACAGTTGTAGGCATATTCTTTACATGAACTAATGCAAACCCTAAAAAAAGTGAAATTTCAGGTTGTGAGGCAGAAAAACATGAAAAATGCAGAGAGGGTGAATACTTTCACGAGCCACTGTATATATATATATATATATATATATATATATATATATATATATATACATACCTTGGTATGGTCACTTCCAAGTTCTGCAATGATGCAATGACCACATAAAGACCGTCTACCACCACCAATGGTTTATACAGGCTGATTGGACACCCATTTCTGGTAACGTAGGGCCTCATGAGGCTTCAGGGGTGAGGTTCATAGAGCAAAAGGAATAAAGCTATTGCAATTTATATATTTAAACAGTGTTTACAAAAATATTTTAAAAAATTACAAAGGGCACACGACAAAACAGTGCATACTGTCAAATAAAAATAAGAGGGGATGAACAAAAGAAAATGACTAGGTCTGATGTCACAGATGGTGCAGTCCTACAGCAAGCTGAATCTCCTAGCACTGAACAATGGCAATAATTTAGAATCTGCGTTTAACAGGTACAAGCCACTCCCTTAATGACCTCATATGGGGGCTGGTAGATGGGATGCAGCTCAGGTTCCAAAAATTATGAGTTCCCAAATCTTAAGGATATCTGCCCCCGGAGGTCCCAGGCAGGAGATATTAATGTGATATTTTCTATCATGATGTTAGCTTTCCATAGATAGGAGACATGGCATATCCAACTTTTTCCATCTGTCTGATATTAATTCAGGGCTGATGCACAATGATGTAAGTAAATGTGTTATGCTCACCACTTCGTCATGATGGTAAAAATATGTCTCCCACAACTATAACACCTACATTGGCCACAAAAAAAACAATATTCATGGCATACAGTGCCATCCGGACGGCCTGTAATTCTTTTGTAGACTTAGGCCTCTTTCACATATCAGTTTTTTGCTATCAGTCGCAATACGTCGAATTTTGAAAAAAAAAACAGATCCGGCGACTGATGCCCCGGATCCATTTTTTTCTCATAAACTTGTATGAGCGACTAATTGTGACGGATGGCCTCACGTTTCATCTGTCGTTCACCGGATCCTTCGAAAATTGTTTGTCCGGCGGCCGGAGACAATGGACAAAGTAACTTTTTTGTGTGCGTCGAAAAAAACGGACAGCGACGGATTCTGTTTTTTTAAACTGAGCATGCTCTGATTTTTTTTAGGATCCAATTAGCCAGATCCGCTAGTCAGATCCGGCGAAAAAACGGATCAGTCGCATCAGTTTTTCACAAACTGTGACGGATCCGTCGATCCGTTGAGCCAATGGATTGTGACTGACGGCAGAAAACTGATGTGTGAAAGAGGCCTTATCTACTCAGGAGAGAAAAGTGTTACCTCCAAGCCTGCTGTACAGAATTTGTGTCTGCGCTCCATCAGATGACCTACTTCAATTACCTGTTAACAGCAGGGGGTCGTAGAGCAACAGAGGTCAGATGGAGGATTACAGTGTTTTTTCCTTCCACTTTTTATGATGAAGCCATACTTCTGTGCTCACATCACATATCTGAAGAGAAGCATATGCTATGATATTATGATAGAAGAGGAAATATTAGCTGAATTATATGTATATATAGTGACAGAATAGAGTTAAAAAAAACTTTACAAAAAACATGCATTCTTTTGCATTGTGTCACTGCTGCAGAAAAGGAATAAACTAGTCAAAAGTCTATTAGTAGTGAAGCAGCTGGCAAAACAAGGCATGAACCATGCCAAATGATCCTGCAGCATCGCACTGCAATGAGACACTGCATAACAAGGCACAGTCATTCCACTAATAGTGCCGTTTACCCGCCATACGCTTTTAATCAGTAAGATCAGAATTTGGAATTCAGCATAAAAAAATGAGCATAAAAATGAGCAGAGAGAAAATCTGCATAAGTGTAATTTATATTTGTAGACAAATATTACTGCAAAGTGCTGCAAAAGAAGTTTCTCTCTTTCTTTAGAACCTGCACAAAATGGTGCATTCAATAGAACATTAATGCCTTTGCCAAACATTAATTAGCACATGCTGGTCCACTGTGCATAATTATCTTACCAGCAAGTATAGAGTGGAGACTCGCATCACTTAAAGGAGCAATGCAACCCCCTCTACACCCTAACACATCTGTAGCGAAGGTAATTGTGGCTCAATTCTAGGAAAAAGCCTAGAGCCTACATGTGGATTTGTGTTTTGTGAACAAACCTAAAATATATGAAAAAGCTGCTTTTTTTATTCCTTAAAGGAGTTCTCCTGGCATATGATATTGATGGCCTATCCTTGGAATAGGTTATCAATAACAGATCGGTGGGGGTTGCTCCAACACCTTAGGATAGCTCATCAATAATCTAGGATAGATCATCAATATCAGACCGGTGGGGGTCCAACACCTAGTGCCCCCATCTATCAGCTGTTATCAGCTTAAGTGGTGGCTGGATGTAAACATAGAAAGGAGCTACGTTGTGTCAGTCCACTGCAGGGTACTATTCAGAATCCTGTCCTGTTCAGAATAGGAACTGTTCTTCAGTACCTGGCAGTGACCTCTACACAATGAATGATTAGATAAAACTTTGCATTGCTGCTGTTCTCAGAGTTTACATCACATCAGTCTATTGATGATCTATCCTAAGGTATCTGCCACCACTGGTCTCATATGGATGACCTGATATAAAGATAGGTCAGTATCATATGGCTCGATAATCCCTTTAAAACAACCCAATATGATGTTATTAGTCTTTAACATATGCTCCTTTTATAGGATACAGGCTACTGTAAGCAGGGAGAGAATCTGCACCAAGTAAGGTTGTGCCTATACCAGGGCCCATTAGGTAGGAGGGTTGGAGTTTCATAGTTAGAGGGGTTTTCCACTAGTTGGACAACCACTTCTCAATTCGTATATTTCACCCTTTTTCATATACCAACACTTATACTCACCTCCGGTGCCGTTCCAACCGGTGTCGGCACTGCCTCCTGATGTGACGACATGCCCACCCTGCGGCCAGTGAGCGGCTGCTTCACTCTACCCACCTTTGGACAAATCACTTACATCTGGAGGAAGCCAGACCAGTGGCTATTGCTCTTACTCCAGATGTATGTGATATGTCCGAAGGCAGAGAGAGTGAAGCAGCCACTGATTGCCCGCAGGGTGGGCATGTCGTCACATCGGGAGAGGCAGTGCCGAGTGGCATCACACTGTTACGCGATCTCTGGGAGAGACAGTGTCGACACCACTGCAACGGCGCCTGCTTCGGAGGTGAGTATAAGTGTTGTTATTTTAAAAGGGGAAACAATGATTCAGAAGAGATTGCCTAAGTAGTGGACAACTCATTTAACTATTCTCTATGCTGAGCCGAGGATAAGTTATTATTATTATTATTATTATTATTTTTATTTATTGTTATAGCGCCATTTATTCCATGGCGCTTTACATGTGAGGAGGGGTATACATAATAAAAACAAGTACAATAATCTTAAACAATACAAGTCATAACTGGTACAGGAGGAGTGAGGACCCTGCCCGCGAAGGCTCACAATCTACAAGGGATGGGTGAGAATACAGTAGGTGAGGAATGAGCTGGTAATGCAGCGGTTTGGTTGATCGGTGGTTACTGCAGGTTGTAGGCTTGTCGGAAGAGGTGGGTCTTCAGGTTCTTTTTGAAGATTTCGATGGTAGGCGAGAGTCTGATGTGTTGTGGTAGAGGGTTCCAGAGTAGGGGTGATACGCGAGAGAAATCTTGTATGCGATTGTGGGAAGAGGAGATAAGAGGGGAGTAGAGAAGGAGATCTTGTGAGGATCGGAGGTTGCGTGTAGGTAGGTACCGGGAGACGAGGTCACAGATGTATGGAGGAGACAGGTTGTGGATGGCTTTGTACGTCATGGTTAGGGTTTTGTACTGGAGTCTCTGGGCAATGGGGAGCCAGTGAAGGGATTGACAGAGGGGAGAGGCAGGGGAATAGCAGGGGGACAGGTGGATTAGTCGGGCAGCAGAGTTTAGAATAGATTGGAAGGGTGCGAGAGTGTTCGAGGGGAGGCCACAGAGCAGGAGGTTGCAGTAGTCAAGGCGAGAGATGATGAGGGCATGGACTAGGGTTTTTGCAGATTCTTGGTTGAGGAATGAACGGATTCGTGAAATATTTTTGAGTTGAAGTCGGCAGGAAGTGGAAAGGGCTTGGATATGTGGTTTGAAGGAGAGATCAGCGTCAAGGATTACCCCGAGGCAGCGAGCTTGTGGGACTGGGGAGAGTGGGCAGCCATTTACTGTAATGGTTAGGTTCGTTGGGGGGGTCGCGTGAGATGGGGGAAAGATGATGAGTTCTGTTTTGTCCATGTTAAGTTTCAGAAATCTAGCGGAGAAGAAGGATGAAATAGTGGACAGACATTGAGGGATTCTGGTTAGTAGGGAGGTGATATCTGGTCCAGAGATGTAGATCTGTGTGTCATCAGCATAGAGGTGATACTGGAAGCCATGAGATTCTATGAGCTGTCCCAGTCCAAAGGTGTAAATGGAGAAGAGCAGGGGCCCAAGGACTGAACCTTGTGGGACTCCGACAGATAGGGGGCGAGGTGAGGAGGTGGTGTGTGAGTGGGAGACGCTGAATGTCCGGTCTGTTAGATATGATGAGATCCAGGATAGGGCCAAGTCTGTGATGCCAAGGGATGAGAGGATCTGTAATAATAGGGAATGGTCCACTGTGTCAAAGGCAGCCAACAGGTCGAGGAGGAGGAGAACAGAGTAGTGTCGCTTGCTCTTGGCGGTTAAGAGGTCGTTGGTGACTTTAGTTAGGGCAGTTTCAGTGGAATGGTGTGACCGGAAGCCAGATTGTAAGCGGTCAAAGAGGGAGCAAGAAGAGAGATGGGAGGACAGTTCAAGGTAGACGTGTTGTTCCAGTAGTTTGGAGGCATAAGGGAGAAGTGATATAGGGCGATAGCTAGATACAGAGGATGGGTCAAGAGAGGGCTTTTTGAGGATAGGTGTGATGGAGGCATGTTTAAAGCTTGAGGGGAAAACACCAGTTGTTAGTGATAGGTTGAAGAGATGGGTTAGGGTTGAGATGAAGACTGTTGTGAGGTTTGGGATGAGGTGGGATGGGAGCGGGTCAAGCGCACAGGTGGTGAGATGCGATCTTGAGAGTAGAGTGGAGAGTTGATCTTCTGTAATGGTGGAGAAGTTCGTTTTGGAGGTGGAGGGCAGGGAAGTCGGGAGGAAGGGCTCTGGGGCTTGTTGACCAAAACTGTCTCTGATGCTATCAATCTTCTGCTTGAAGAATGAGGCAAAGCCTTCAGCGGAGATAAGTGCGGAGGGAGGAGGTGCTGGGGGACGGAGGAGAGAATTGAAGGTGTTAAATAACTGTTTAGGGTTGTGAGACAGGGAGGATATGAGAGATGAGAAGTAGGTTTGTTTAGCTGTGGCGAGTGTGGTCTTGAAAGTAGCGAGGGACTGTTTGAATGCGATAAAGTGGTCGTTGGAGTGGGATCTTTTCCATCTGCGCTCAGCAGCCCTGGAAGCTCACCTCAGTTCTTTGGTCAGGCTGGTGTGCCAGGGCTGTCTGTTGATTTTGCGAGCTTTGGTATGTGTAAGTGGGGCAGCAGATTCCAAAGCTACAGCTATTGTGGTGTTATATAGAGCGGCAGCGTCATCCGCATTGTGTATGGAACTTATGTCTGTGAGAGGGAGGAGGGATTCCGAGAATGAATGTAGGTCAAGATGTTTAAGATTTCTGCGAGGATGTGAAAGTTTGTGGGGTGGGGATTGTAGACATGGAGTGGAGAGAGATGAGAATGTGAGAAGGTTGTGGTCAGAGAGTGGAAGAGGTGAGTTAGAGAGGTTAGATAGGGAGCAGAGGCGGGTGAAGATGAGGTCCAGTGTGTGACCATCTTTGTGAGTGGCTGCAGAAGACCATTGAGTGAGGCCAAAGGAGGAAGTGAGAGATAGAAGTTTAGTGGCAGCTGAGAGGGAAGTGTCAATGGGGATGTTGAAATCGCCCATGATGATAGTGGGGATGTCCGCAGAAAGGAAATGAAGTAGCCAGGTAGTGAAGTGGTCAAAGAAGGTGGTGGCTGGCCCTGGGGGGCGGTAAATGGCAGCCAGTTGGAGGTTGGAGGGGGAGTAGATGCGCACAGAGTGCACCTCAAAAGAAGGGAGGGTAACAGAGGGTGGCAGTGGGATTGGGGTGAAGGAGCAGTTATCTGACAGGAGAAAACCAACTCCTCCGCCATGCTTGCTGCTGGGGCGGGGTGTGTGAGAAAGGTGGAAGCCACCGTAAGAGAGTGCAGCAGGGGAGGCTGTGTCAGGAGGGGTGAGCCAGGTTTCGGTGATGGCGAGGAAGGAAAGTTTGGTAGTAACAAAAAGATCATGTATGTAGGAAAGCTTGTTACAGACAGAGCGAGCATTCCACAGAGCTCCTGTTAGTGGGACTGGGGAAGCGGGGGCTGGGCGAATGGGTATAAGGTTAGAGAGGTTACGGAAGCTTGTGATGGAGCGTGGGTGGGAGGTAGAAATGACTGTGGGAGTATGGTGAGGAGGACCAGGATTTGGAGAGATATCACCAGCAGTGAGAAGGAGCAGAGATAGTGTTATCAGGTGGGAGCAGGAGAGGGCATGAGGGGGCTGCCTGTGCTTTGAGACAGAGGATTGTATCCTAAGGAACAGTTCTGAGGAGGAGGTGAGATGGATGGGGAGGATTGAAGAGGAGACGAACAGTTCCTTACTTGGTGTGGGGATTGGGGGAGGTAGCAGAAAGTGAAAGATTATAGGGGTGAAAGTGAAAACAAACAGAAACATTGTTTGCAGTGCCTGGCCAGTTACCTTCAGTTCCCTTCAGGTTCAATTCAGGTTTTAATTCCAATGTAATCCACACTTTTAGGACACACTTCTAGGGATCACACTGCAGACTAAAGCCCCCGTCTCACATAGCGAGATCGCTAGCGATATCGCTGCTGAGTCACAAGTTTTGTGACGCAACAGCGACCTCAGTAGCGATCTCGCTATGTGTGACACGTACCAGCGATCAGGCCCCTGCTGTGAGATCGCTAGTCGTGTCGGAATGGCCTGGACCTTTTTTTGGTCGCTGAGGTCCCGCTGACATCGCTGAATCGGTGTGTGTGACACCGATCCAGCGATGTCTTCACTGGTAACCAGGGTAAACATCGGGTTACTAAGCACAGGGCCGCGCTTAGTAACCCGATGTTTACCCTGGTTACCAGCGTAAATGTAAAAAAAACCAAACAGTACATACTCACCATCTGATGTCCGTCAGGTCCCTTGCCGTCTGCTTCCTGCTCTGACTGAGATCCGGCCATACAGCGAGAGCGCAGCACAGCAGTGACGTCACCGCTGCGCTCTGCTCTCACTGTACGGCGGCTCAGTCAGAGCAGGAAGCAGACGGCAAGGGACCTGACGGACATCAGATGGCAAGTATGTACTGTTTTTTTTTTTTTACATTTACGCTGGTAACCAGGGTAAACATCGGGTTACTAAGCGCGGCCCTGCGCTTAGTAACCCGATGTTTACCCTGGTTACCCGGGTGCTGCAGGGGGACTTCGGGCATCGTTGAAGACAGTTTCAACGATGCCGAAGTCGTTCCCCTGATCGTTGGTCGCTGGAGAGAGCTGACTGTGTGACAGCTCCCCAGCGACCACACAACGACTTACCAACGATCACGGCCAGGTCGTATCGCTGGTCGTGATCGTTGGTAAATCGCTATGTGAGACGGGGCCTTAAGTCATGCAGACTTTTGCTATGCAATATATGGAAAACTAAGTGCTTTCAGGTGTGAAGCAGAGAGGAGTGGTCTCTGCTCATCTTGGTCAGAGAATTAAGGGTGGACCAGATGCATACAATCAAGCCTAAGTAAACAAGGTCATAAATATCACAGGGTAAGTTGGGGTTAGCTGAAAGGCATACAATGTGAAAGCAAGGAGCAGGGGGAAGTCTATGTGCAAAGCTGGGTGATGTACTATATGCACTTCATAGCAGGAGAGCTGGGTGGATGAACATACCATGTGGATGCTAGGAGCAGAGGAAAGTCTATGTGCAAAGCTGGGTGATGTACTATATGCACTTCATAGCAGGAGAGCTGGGTGGATGAACATACCTGTTGGAAGAATAGAGATGCTTGTTAGAGTGCGATGGTGGTAGGTAGCAGGGCACAGTCTGTATACATCTTTCAGGTTTTAATTCTAATGTAATCCACACTTTTGGAACACACTTCTAGAAATCACACTGCAGAGATAAGTTAAATGGATAGCCAATTTTCAATGTCATCCAAGGCCCTACACACACACATAGTTGCCAACATTTCCGAGAATCTTTAAGCCTTGCCCCCAAACCTTGCCCCTTCAAACAATGTCCCCAGCTTTCCGGGGAACACCCAGGTCTGAACTATAATGCACCCTTTTCACAAACCTAACATAAAACCAGCACCACTTTGGTTCATGGGTCTCAGATTTTGACCGTGACTCCGAACTTGTAGCTTACTGGCAAAATTTTAGGTAAGTAGCAGATAATTATGACAATCACATAATGTGATGGAAATAATAATTTAGCAATTTATATAAGGGGTTGGCATATATAGAAAACCCTGTCCAAATGCCCAAATAGGACATACGCATATCATACTGGTGGTCCCTCTAGAATGGAAGGCATCTAACATTACTATTGTCCTGCAGTAGCAGCAGCCAATGCTGTGTCTCGATGGCTGACAAATCATGTTTGCTGACGGTATACAGAGAAAGATCCAAAACAGTAAGCAGAGCCCATGTAGAAAGAGATTTCGCTAGTGAGATAACCCCTTTAATATAATTGTATAGCCGTAAAGAACAGGGCTCCGCAAACTTTTTTTTCCTGCTGGGACCCTTTTGCAAAGGACCATGGTTGCAGTGCATGGACATGCGTGGTCCTCCAGAGAAAGAAGTCCGAACTGTGGGGTCAGAAAACCCCGATAGGGTATGTTACAATGTGTTTGTTAAACCACACAACCCCTTTTAATTGACCTAATATGATAAATGATGGCATCTATCTGAAGTGTACGATCTTTGATTCAACTTTTTCCAATGTTGTGAAATTTATTCCTAATACAATATCGTGCGCTGGTTTGCCGTGGAGTGAGCCGGTGGAATATCTGTGAACCCATCTGTCGATCATTGAGAGTTGGCGGTGCTGAAGCCACGATCCAGCTGTGCGTGCTCAAAGGAAGGGTGAATGCCATGGCTGGTATGCTGTGATTGATCAGCGCTGACAATGCCGGCAGCATCTCTGGTTTTCAGTGCATTTGTCGTCTTCTTTTAAGGAAACATTCACCCAATTGTTGATATGAAATCGCAGCTCTTACACGCTTGTAAAACTTAAAGAATAACCGTTGTTATATATTTTTATGTAATAAATCAATAGTACACATCAAAATAAGCAATGTTGTAATATATTTTATATTTTCCGGCCTGATCTTTCACTCTCAATTCATGGATAAAGTCTATCTTCAGCGAATACAGATTTTACCATTACTGAGATAGGAGCTGACCATTGGTGCTCATAAAGTTCTATGGAGAAGGGAGGAGCTAGAGCATTCTGTTTCCAGTCCTCCTGTAACGACAGGGACAGTTCTCCATAGAACATTATGATCACCAACTGTCATTTCTTATCTCAGTAATAGGAAAATATGTATTCACCAAAGACAGATTATACCTGTGAGTTGAGAATCAAAGATCAGTCCTGGGTGAGAAAGGAGCTGATTTCTCTAACTAGATCTATTGCAATGTTTTACTACATGTAATATTGATTTATTTAAAAAAAAAAAAGGAGATAAAGCAGGAAGAACAGAGACTAGACCTCAAAACAGATGCCATCATGAGATGGAAAGTCATCAGTGACGTTTCGAGGTCTGATCTCTGTTCTCCCTACTCATTGCGTTCTCTCCTTTTCAGTGCATACTGACAGTGCGCTCTTTTGCCGCCATGTGTCGGCATTAAAAAACGGCACATGCTCAGTAGAGCACGGACTAGTTCAGCCCCTGTAACGGATGTCACTGAAGATACTACTTTTCAGAATGGAGACAGTGGCTGCGGCAGCGACTGCAGTCTGAGTCCCCTGATGACATCCCATTTGTATATCCTGGCATGCATTGTGGACTCTCAAACAAAGCGTCATTGAAAGTTGAAAAAAAAAGACAGGACGATAGAGCAGAAAAGGAGCGATAGGGAATTTTTAATTGAAGTATATTAGAAAAGTTATTAGATTTATTACTCGTGATGAGTGAATAGTGAAATATTTGGATTTGGGAAAATCGGCACAAATACTTTGTAATATCCGTGTATTTGTACGAATAATGGATCCAATGCAAGCCAATGGGAAAGCCGAATATTTTTTGCTTGACACAGCAAACAGGTCTGAGGGCATGGAAAAAAGCTGAATGGTTGGGATAGATAAATATAGATGAAAAGTCGGCAATTCATCTGCCGTGTACAGTAAAATCACAGCACAACAGGTCAGAATAGAATCGATAGAATAGATATATACACATAGAATAGGTAGATATATAGATGTCAGTGACACACACATATATATGTATATATATTACATCTATCTATCTATATATCTGGAAAAAATAAAGCACAGCAGCACTATGTATAAGTTTAAGCCATGTGAAAAAACATTAAAAACATATACCATATATATTCGAGTATAAGGCTACTTTCACACTTGCGTTTTTCGGCTTCCGTCACAATCCGTCGTTTTGGGGAAAAAACGGATCCTGCAAATGTGCCCGCAGGATGCGTTTTTTGCCCATAGACTTGTATTGCCGACGGATCGCGACATATGGCCATACGTTGCGTCCGTCGTGCACTGGATCCATCGTGTTTTGGCGGACCGTCGGCACGAAAAAACGTTCAATGTAACGTTTTTTCGTACGTCTGCCCCCTCCTCCCCGGACTTTAGAATGGGCAGCGGATGCGTTGAAAAACTGCATCCGCTGCCCACGTCGTAACAAATTTTCACAACATGCATCGGTACGTCGCGCCGACGCTTAGCGACGGACCCGTACCGACGCAAGTGTGAAAGTAGCCTAAGCCGACCCGAGTATAAGCCGAGACCCCTCTAATTTTGCCACAAAAAACTGGGAAAACTTAATGACTCGAGTATAAGCCTAGGGTGGAAAATGCAGCACCTACTGGTAAATGTCAAAAATAAAAATAGATACCAATAAAAGTAAAATTAATTGAGACAGCAGTAGGTTAAGTGTTTTTGAATATCCATTTTGAATCAGGAGCCCCATATAATGCTCCATACAGTTAATGATGGCCCCATAAGATGCTCCATATTAAAATATGCCTCATATAATGCTGTACAAATGTTGATTATGGCCCCATAAGATGCTCCATACAGACATTTGCCCCATATAATGCTGCACGTGGCCCCATACAGATATTTACCCCATATAATACTGCACATGGCCACATAAGATGCCCCATACAGATATTTGCCCCCATATCATGCTGCACATGGCCACATAAGATGCCCCATACAGATATTTGCCCCCATATAATGCTGCACATGGCCCCATACAGATATTTGCCCCATATATATGCTGCACATAGCCCTATAAGATGCTCCATACAGATATTTGCCCCATATATACGCTGCACATGGCCACATAAGACGCTCCATACAGATATTTGCCCCATATAATGCTGCACATGGCCCCATACAGATATTTGCCCCATATATACGCTGCACATAGCCACATAAGATGCTCCATACAGATATTTGCCCCATATAATGCTGCACATGGCCCCATACAGATATTTGCCCCATATATACGCTGCACATAGCCACATAAGATGCTCCATATGGATATTTGCCCCATATGCTGTTACTGCGATTACAAAAAAAAACATACTCACCTCTCAGGCCCCCGGCACTTGCTATATTCACCTGCTCCGTGTTCCAGCGATGGACACCGCTGTGTCTTCCCCATCCTCTGCACTGAATGTTCAGGCAGAGGGCAGCGCACACTAATCGCATCATCGCGCCCTCTGACCTGAGCATCTGTGCAGAGGACACGGAAGACGCAGCGGCGCCAACGGTGGAACGGGGAGCAGGTGAATATCGCGCACTGCGTTATACTCACCTGCTCCTGGCGCGGTGTCCCTTGTTCTCCGGTGCCGGCAGCTTCTTCCTGTGTTGAGCGGTCACATGGTATCACTCATTATAGTAATGAATATGCGGCTCCACCCCCATAGGAGTGAAGTCGGGTCCATATTCATTACTGTAATGAGCGGTACCATGTGACCGCTCACTACAGGAAGAAGCTGCTGGCGCCAGAGAACCAGGGACCGCGCCAGGAGCAGGTGAGTATGATTACACAGCTGCTGCTCCGCCTCCCCTGCCGACCCCTGGGTATGACTTGAGTATAAGCCGAGAGGGGCAATTTCAGCCTAGAAAAATGGGCTGAAATTCTCGGCTTATACTCGAGTATATACGGTAATCTAGATTTTACTACTCAAAAAAAAATGTAAAATTTTTTTTTTAAACTTACACAAATTAATGAAAATGAAGGTTCTTAGTGCATAAATTTGCCAATTCATATATGCCTATCAACCACGGAATGTTGACCTTCCTCTGATGGGTCCTACCCTACTGTACATGCCTTCTCTTAGACTATCAACATACAATTTTGGACACTCATGGGTTTACTCCTGGGTTTAGCCTACAATTTATGGGCAAGTAGAGCTGATTACGGCCACCTGCATTTCAATGGGAGGAGTGAATTGGCCAATTAATGCGCTAAGAACCTTCATTTTCATTACGGTAATTTCTATAAGTTTAAAAAAAAATATTTTGAAATAATTTTTTTTGCGTAGTAATATCTAGATTATATGTTTTTAATGTTTCTCTGTGTTTTCACATGGCCTAAAGTTATACATAGTGCTGCCGTTCTTTCTTTTATCTATATACTACCCTCACCTACTGTATTCTCACCCATCCCTTGTAGATTGTGAGCCCTCGCGGGCAGGGTCCTCTCTCCTACTGTACAGTTATGACTTGTATTGTTCAAGATTATTGTACTTGTTTTTATTATGTATACCCCTCCTCACTTGTAAAGCGCCATGGAATAAATGGCGCTATAACAATAAATAATAATAATAATAATAATATAATGCAGTCTGGCAGCTTGCACATGATCACACTTAAGAGGTGCTGGTCAGTTTTTTTGTATATCTATCTATCTATCTATCTATCTATCTATCTATCTATCTATCTATCTATCAATTCAGTAGCCACATACTATAAAATCACAGCAGGAGCCGATAGGATAGAATAGATGGATTATACACAGTATATACACATAGATATATAGATATTCAGATGTCAGTGATATGTACAATTAGTACAATGCGTGCGCATCTTACTGTACATGTATTTAATTATTAAAAGATTATTTTTCAGAAAACAATGGCGTGGGCTCATGCATAAATTTCTTAACCAGCAGAGGGAAAGCTGATGGCTGGAGGCAGATGTTTCTAGCCTGGGAAGGAGGTAACACCCATGGAGATTCCCAAACATTTAATATCAGCTCGCAGCTGTATACTTAGCATTTACTGGCTGTGAAAATGAGGACCCCCAAAAAATGATGTAGGATCCCCCTATAATTAATAACCAGTAAAGGCTATGCAGACAGCTGTGGGCTGATATTAATAGCCTCGGAAGGGGCAATGGATACTGGCCCTCCCAGGTTAAAAACGTCAGCTCTCAGCTGTCCCAGAAAAGGCGCATCTCTAAGATGTGCCCTTTCTGGCACTTAGCCTCATTCTTCCCACTTGCCCTGTAACAGTGACAAGTGAGGTGATAGTTGGGAGGATTGAAGTCACCTTTGTATTTTCTGGTGACATTAAGCCCAGAGGTTAGTAATGAAGAGGCATCGATAAGATGCCCCCATTACTAATCCCATAGTCATATTGTACAAAAACACACACACCCAGAAAATAGTCCTTTAATTGAAAGAATGACACAGACTTCTTTAATCAATCTTAATTAAACCATACTTACGACATCGCCTATTCCACCGACTCCATTGTCTTCTGCAAAAGAGTTAAAATAAAAAAACAACAATATTCCTCATCTTTGCACAGAGAAGATGATAAACCATTTGTCCCACGATGGGTCTAGCTCTGCTACATCTAGATGGCAGGCTGCATGGTTGCATGATGCAACCTTACAACCTGACATCAAGCAGACACACTGAGCAGCGCCTGCTATCGCTGGCCAGTGTCTCGTGGTGAACTGGTTGGACCTGTCTGACATCACCGCGAGTGTGAGAAAGTTCTCACACTTCCGGTGCCATAAGAAAGGTCCTGGGAGTTCATAGCCAGTGAACTCATTTAATGGTGCGAGCACCGTTACAAATTTTCCCACAACGCTCGCGCTAGCGTCAAATTGGTACCGGAAATGTCTGTGTCCATGTGTGTAATACGTGTGGCATACGTGTGGCAATAGTGTGCCGCATCAGTACCACACGGAGGGCGCCAGGGAAGCAGCGGTACAGTAAGCGCTGTTCCCTGGAGCCGGGTGCTGAAGACGAATCTCAGCATTCTGCCCTACTCTGCTGGTGATCAGCATGTGCAGGGGAGAATGATGAGAGTTGTATTCAAGTGAAAATAATGACAGTAGGTGGTGGCTGATGGGACTATTACTGCATACACCTGCTGCCGCTAATAACAGTGAGAGCAGGAGCAGCTGATGGGAGTATTCATTAGCCAGCTCCTGCGCTATAAATAAATAAATGAATGAAAAAAACGGTGTGGGTTCCCCTGTATTTTCTATAACCAGCCAGGCAAAACTGACAGCTGGGGGCTTCAACCCTCAGCTGTCAGCATTAGCAAGGCTGGTTATCAACAGTAGAGGGGTCCCCACACCGTATTTTTTAATTATTTTAATCAATTTAAAAAAACAGCGTGGGGTTCCCCCCATTTTTGACAACCAGCCTTGCTAAAGCAGACAACTGGGGGCTGCTATTCTCAGGCTGTGAAGGGGCCATGGATATTGCCCCCAGTCTATAAATAGCAGCCCGCAGCTGCTCAGGAAAGGCACATCTATTAAATGCACCAATTCTGGTGCTTTGCCCAGCTCTTCCCACTTGCCCTGTAGTGGTGGCAAGAGGGGTTCATATTTATGGGGTTGATGTCACCTTTGTATTGTCACGTGACATCAAGCGCACGGCTTAGTAATGGAGAGGTGTCTATAGACACCTATCCTTTACTAATCCTATAGTTTGGTAAATAAAAACACAAGAAGAAAGTCCTTTATTAGAAATAAAACAAAACACACTTTTCCATTTTTATTTAAAAATAACAAATACAGTTATACTCACCTAACGCCTATTTCCACTGAATCCCTCCTCTCCTGTAAGAAAACAAAAATAAAAAACAACAATATCCCTCACCTCTTCGTCATTCTGTCCCACGCCATAATCCATGTCTGGGGGATAAATAGTTTTCAACCTGGATGGTGCCAAGATGCGACCGTCCAGGATGAGAACCACTGGTGAATGAGCTGCTGCGAGCCCAGCATCAGTGACCGGCGGTGACGTTATTGAGCTTACCTCAGGTCACTGAGGCTGTGTTCCCAGCCAGGCTGAACTGCAGTGACCTCAGCACCATAGGAAAAATCCAGTGATGAGGTCACCGCAGCTCAAGCAAAGTGACTTCACCGCATCACTGGACAGTTGCATCTTGGTAACTTTGATCACGTCACCGCTGAGGCTGACTGCGAGTAACGAATAGTTACAAATGTATTCGCTCATCACTATTTATTACATTAAATAGATAGGCATTTTGTGTGAAATTCTTGTATGGTTTCAGACCACCCCTTTAAAGAATTTGGCACAACTATCAGCTGCTGCGTGTTACTTTAAGTATTGTACTCCAGTCAAGGATTGGAGTACTTTTCTGTCATTTCTATAACAGTTTTAGCTACCTTTGCGTTGTAAATTATGAGAAATTTGTTATATGGGCGCAGCAACAGCCTGTCCCGGCTAAACTTTTTAAAAAGCTGCCAGGTATTGGCGCAAAAAGTCACAATTTACTACAACTATGAGGTGTACAAAAATGTTAATTTTGAGAAATTTTAGCGTAAACTACTTAGTAATGAATCGAACCATATAGTTTTAGTTCACTTAAAGATAATCTGTCAGCAGGTTTTTGCTATGTAATCTGAGGACAGCAAGCGGTAGGGGTTAAAACACAGTATTCAACAATGTGTCACATGTCAGGCTGAGTGCTGTTTACTTAGACAGAAGATTTTATCACCTGGTGATTATCATTGCAGTAACTAGCTGACATGCTTTTGCAAGTCTAACTCCGCCTCCTCCTGTTATAGGCACCTTATTGTTTATCGACATTGTACATACAGAGCCTGGTGTGGGCGGGGTTAGCTTTCTCAGCTCTGCTTCATGCTAAATCTAAGAACTATGATTGCATCATAACGACTGCACACAGTAAACTTACTGAAGCATTGTTTGATTCAGGGTTTCTTTGCCTACATTATCCTGCTCTCAGATGAGGTAGCTCTCAGCTGCTCCTGATCTGGTAATACCCTCTCAATGAAAACTGACCAGGCTTTCTCTTCCTCGGCAGTGAAAGTTCTACTTCCTGGTTCCCTGGAGTTGCTGTGCTGAGTTGGAGATTGTTGTATGCTGTTTTTGGATGTATGCTTTTCTTCTTGTCCTATTCCTATTTAGTTTGTACATTTCTCCCCTTCCCTGTATACCTCTCTGCCTTTGGTGAGTGATTTTGTATGTTAGCGGCTTTTCTGTTATCCCTGTTTGTCTTATGTGTTGATACACTAGTATTTCTGTGTCGAGAACAGTGAGACACGAAGCCCAAACCTCCTCACCTTCAGAGGTACTTTTGGGAACAGGGATAGTTAGGGCCCCAGTCCGTTCGACAGTGAAGGGCCCATTTCCATATCTCCCATACAGTAACAGCGTGACATAGGATTACAATGACAGGTAAAAGCTCTATAAACAGCTGATAACACAGGGTCCAACAATCACAATAGTCAATGTCACAACTGACCCTGCTCCCTCTCTCTTCACAATGACCTTTGCACACGCTCATTAGATGCTTCAGTACAAAAGATAGAATTGGGATGTGACCATTTTTGGGTATGTACATGTGTTGTTTCCTGAAACAGCATAATTTCTTTTTTTAATTTTTAGTACAGATTGTTTTATGGAAGGTAGAAAACATTGTCAAAACGTTAACACAAAAACCTGATTTGAAAAAATAGCAACTTTTATGATTATAGCTTCTCTTTAAAGGAGGCACACTGAGGCCTTAATGTGATAAATGAGGATAGTTTTTCTCCTACTACAACTGTGCACATGCTTAATGGCAGCAGAGTTGTCTTTGATCCTATTGGACATGGAATTGTGGTTATATAAGTTTACCAGGGTCGGAGCCATGTCATCAATCCAAGATGGTAAGAGCTCAATAAATCTTGATAATTACAAAGCGTTGCTGTGGAACTGATGACAGGATCACAGTGACGGGTGGGTGGCCTTGTTGTCCACTTCAGCAGTTTGGCAGATTTCCCAGATATGTAGATTTGTCTTGCACGTTACAGGAGCAGGGGGAGTCGTTGTACATCCAATGTCAGTTTTCTAGTCATCCACTTGGCGACAGTATGTTGAAACTGTACATAAAAAGTTGCTTTCAAGGTTTCAATTGTCCTAGAAGCTGCGGTAAACTTTTTTTAAGCGCGGCGAGACTTGTTTTCCAAGTTCTTGAAGGGTGCCATTAGCGGATGTAATCTATAGCAGTTTGCTGTCCTAAAGCTACACTTTTCTATCTCACTGACAAAAAAAAGTTGCCTTTTAGTTTGTATTGATTCCTTACCAAAAAAAGTATCGTCAATTTCTCGACAATGTTGTATTTGCTGTTTGTTCATCACTTCTTCATGTCTCTCACTAACGCAAAAAAAAAGTGCATAAAAGAGAAAATACCAGAGTAAGAGAGAACTTCTCCTGCTGATTACTACTCAGCTACTACTTGATCAAAACCGCCGTTGTATAAAAAGAAAAAAAATCACAAACAATACTTACCTTTATTTCCTTTGATTAACTCAGGTGCCCATAGCCAAAATCACAGATTAGAAAGGCTAATAGCATATATATGCAATGGAGATCAAAAAGTAGTCACCCACTGAATGGCGTTTAGGTGCTGTTTAACCTCCATGTACATAAAGCCACGACATTCCACAGTGATTTACAGAGATTGTCATCACTCACATTATATCTCCATTAGGGCTCACAATCTAATTCCAAGGGAACCTATCATTATGTTTTGGGGTATGGGAGGAATCCGGAGTACCCTGAGGAAACCCATACAGACATAGGAAGAACACGCAAACTCTGCGAAGTAGGTTGGATCATCCATTTGGGATCTTCTTTCTGCAATGATTTTATGTGTTCCAATGGCCACTCAGAAGTTGGCATTTATTAGGTACATCTTCTGTACAGTCTTGGCTAAAAGTTCTGAGATGCCCACAAATTTTGGTTTTCACAAAGTTTACTGCTTCAGTGTTTTTAGATCTTTTAGTCGGATGTTTCTCTGGTTATTGAAGTACAAATATCATCATTTCATCAGTTTTTAAACTTTTATTGACAAATACATTAAGTTTACTTATGTAGAGGCTCAATATTTACTGTGTTGACCCTTAGTTTTCAAGACTTCTGCCCTTGGGGATTAAGTGAAGCCATACTGGGCCCTGCCATAAAAGTTGAGGTTGATGTGACAGGATTGGGGCGAAAAATTAAATGGAAAGATGGATTAGAAAAAGAAAGGGTTGAAGTAGTAGGACAGACTAATGTGGGTAACCAGTGTGACCTAGCCCAGTTGCCTCCCGATGTTCGCTGGCCATGAAGGACTAGGCCTCTGGCGCACCTAAGCCCTCAGGTAACCCCCCGGGTACGGCGCCGCATAGGGACACAGGCTGGCCTGCTGCCTTCTGCTGGCTGGGAGGAATCCTGCATTGGTGCAGGGCCTACAACGGGACAAGAAGTTGGTCTCTCCCTCATCGGTGATGTGGTGTTCGAACCAGGAGTGGTGAGTCTCCAGAGCTCGGAGGGACCCGGCCAGCGAGTCACACATGTTAGTGTTCACAAGGCGGATCAGGAGGGGAAGTCACATCCTGTGGCCTTCCAGCAGCATGAGTCTAGTGAGCAGCAATTGGCTGACCTTGCCCCCAACAGCCACAACATGGCTGCTCTGGTCTTCAGCACCAGTCCCAAGGCTTCCCGGCGCCAGGAGAATTTCAGGCAGCATGGATGTTCTCACTCCCAGCACATATACTGCAGCTGCCCAGCACCAGTATGTGTTCAGGCAGCAGCCAGGTGGCCCTGCGTTCAACAGCAGCCACGTGGATGTGCTTGCATCGAGGTCCTCTCGAGGTTGCAGGGGCTCTGGTAGAGCACAGAGAAGCCTATCCGCAGCACCAGCCGAGGGACGACACAATCAGATTTCTGGATCTGCAGCTGCTCCATGCGACACAGCACCCAGGCAGCTTTTTCTTACAGCTCTCTGTTACCCGCTCCAGTAAACAGCGAATTAGGGTTTTTTCTCAGGGGGAGTTGTCGGAGGCAGGTTTGAGATTGAGGAGCGGTGCGCCGGCTTTTTGGGTTTATCTTAGGGTTCATGGATCAGCTGTATCGGGATCAGTGGGTACAGCTACCGGGGACGGATCTTCAACTTCGGGGCCAGCAGCAGGAGAAAATGAAAAAGAAGATATGATTAGGCTTCATGATTCAGCTGAAGAAGAAATCTATGTTTGCTTTGAGGGGCAGATGGGGACTCATTTAAAACAGGATATAAGAGAAAAAAGATGGAAAAATTAATGCAGTTATTTTTTCACTTTTGCCTTTGGAAAGTTTTAATCTGGATATCGTTAAATAGGGTGACACTAAAAAACGAGGATGAGGAAAAAAGGAGCTACCATTTAAGGCCACGTTCCTTCTCGAATTGGCTGCAGGCATTTGGCATTTTGGCTAGTGTGATAGGGAAAAAAGCACCAGAAAATTTGTCAGCATTGTTTTGATAAATGGACGCTATTGTGGAGGCATATAGGGTTATGGGGATCAAGGGTGGTTGCGGTATGGCAAACAATTTCGTTAGTGAAAGGTGGTGCAATCCAACATTTGCTGGGATCATAAAGATATCAGCTGATTTCCTAATATTAATTAGGCAGGACACGGTCAGCATATACTCAGGCTTGGAAGGTGTGGGAGGATTGGAAGGTATCTGTTATGACCTGGTAGTTAGGTGCACCAGAAATGACCTGATAGTTAATCACGGAATCGGGACGAGCTCTGGGGAAATGGGAACTCTGCCGACCGCAAACCCTACTCCTATCAACACAACTAGAAATAGCCGTGGAGCATGCCTGACTCTACCTAGACGCCTCTTCACAGCCTAAGAGCTAACTTCCCCTAAAGAAAGGAAACAAAGCCTCACTTGCCTCAGAGAAATTTTCCCCAAAGGTAAAAGCAGCCCCCCACAAATATTGACCGTGAGATAAGAGGAAATCACAAACACAGGATGAGATAGGCTTTAGCAAAGAGAGGCCAGTCTAACTAAACAGATTGAAGATAGAAAAGGGATCTTTGCGGTCAACACAAAAAGCTACAAAAACCACGCAGAGTGTGCAAAAAATACCCCCACACCGACTCACGATGCGGTGGAGCCACTCTGCACCCCCAGAGCTTCCAGCTAGCCAGATAGTTTCATGAAAGCAAGCTGGACTAGAACTTAGCAAGAAAAACAATAAGTAACAAATGAACAAGCAGGAACTTAGCTTGTGCTGGAGTAGACAGGTCCACAGAAAGATCCAGGAGACTCTGAACCAGTACTAGAACATTGACAGCTGGCATGGAATAACGATCTGAGTGGAGTTAAATAGAAAATCCAGCCTAGCCCCAAACGAGGGCAGCTGGAGAAAGAATCTCAGAACCAGCAGCTCCACTCACAGCCACCAGAGGGAGTCCACGGACAGAACTCACCGAAGTACCATTCATGACCACAGGAGGGAGTTCGAGAACGGAATTCACAACAGGTATCCTTAGGTGAAGTTGTTAGTAGTGTTGAGCGATACCATCCGATACTTGAAAGTATCGGTATCGGAAAGTATCAGCCGATACCGGCAAAGTATCGGATCTAATCCGATACCGATACCCGATACCAATACAAGTCAATGGGACTCAAGTATCGGACGGTATTCCTGATGGTTCCCAGGGTCTGAAGGAGAGGAAACTCTCCTTCAGGCCCTGGGATCCATATTAATGTGTAAAATAAAGAATTAAAATAAAAAATATTGCTATACTCACCTCTCCGACGCAGCCTGGACCTCACCGAGGGAACCGGCAGCGTTCTGTGCTTAAAATGCGCGCTTTTACTTCCTTCCGTGACGTCACGGCTTGTGATTGGTCGCGTGCCGCTCATGTGGCCGCGACGCGACCAATCACAGCAAGCCGTGACGTAATTTTCAGGTCCTGGATGCCTAATTCTAGGCATTCAGAATTTTAAAATTGCGTTCCGGCTTGTGATTGGTCGCGTCGCGGTCACATGGGCGACGCGACCAATCACAAGCCGTGACGTCACGGGAGGCAGGAAACGCGCGCATTTTAAAATTACGTCACGGCTTGTGATTGGTTGCGTGCCGCCCATGTGACCGCGACGCGACCAATCACAGCAAGCCGTGACGTAATTTCAGGTCCTGAATGCAGAAATAGGCATTCAGGACCTGAAATTACGTCCCGGCTTGCTGTGATTGGTCGCGTCGCGGTCACATGGGCGGCACGCAACCAATCACAAGCCGTGACGTAATTTTAAAATGCGCGCGTTTCCTGCCTCCCGTGACGTCACGGCTTGTGATTGGTCGCGTCGCCCATGTGACCGCGACGCGACCAATCACAAGCTGGAACGCAATTTTAAAATCCTGAATGCCTAGAATTAGGCATCCAGGACCTGAAAATTACGTCACGGCTTGCTGTGATTGGTCGCGTCGCGGCCACATGGGCGGCACGCGACCAATCACAAGCCGTGACGTCACGGAAGGAAGTAAAAGCGCGCATTTTAAGCACAGAACGCTGCCGGCTCCCTCGGTGAGGTCCAGGCTGCGTCGGAGAGGTGAGTATAGCAATATTTTTTATTTTAATTCTTTATTTTACACATTAATGTTGTTTCGATACCGAGACCACAAAAGTATCGGATCTCGGTATCGGAATTCCGATACCCGCAAGTATCGGCCGATACCCGATACTTGCGGTATCGGAATGCTCAACACTAGTTGTTAGTGATGAAGGTTTGTTATTGCATTTAGTGGGTCAATGCTGGGAAGAGCGATGGTCAGTGCCAAAGATAAATAGGTTTGTGGCTGGATTAGCTTTGGTTTCAAGGATAGAGGTGTTAAGGATGTGTCAAAATGCATTTTTTTGTGGTGCAGGCATTATGGGGATGGAAGAGGGGTTGGAAAGTGATGCATCAGAGAAGTCCAGTTTCATATGACTTGTTACTACTCTTGGAAACGCAGGTGGAGACGGTTTGCAAGTCTTTTTGAGAAATTTGCCTATTTAAATTAGCTTTTTCCTTGGCCTTTATTGCAGCATTGTAGTTGGGGGGAGCTGGTTAGTGCCACCAGGGTAAGTAAGAGGAGCTTTTTAAGAGAAGATGTGCACGTATACAAGGATAGGATTGAGTTAGTTATTAATTCCTCTAAAATGGATCAAGAAGGAAAGGGTTGTAGAGTGGTGATTTTCACTGTCCCTGGTTTGGCGATGTGTCCGGTAAATTGCATGAAGGAATTCAGGACAGTGGGTGGAAGGTCTGATACTCCTTTGTTGGTTCATATAGAAGGGTCGGCCTTGTCTCGTTTGCAATTTTTGACTATCGTTAGATGCTGTTTGGAATCTGGGGGTGTGTTGTCAGCAGATTATAGTAGTCATTTGTTTCGAATAGGGGCTGCTACTGAAGCAGCGAGGAGTGGGCTCAGCGATGAAGTGGTGAAGTCGATAGCTAGGTGGGAATCATCAAGATTTAGGTCTTAGGTTCAACCCACCCAATTGTCAGTTTCTGTGGTTTAAGGGAGTTTGTAGAAAGGTGGATTATATTGTAGTTTTATTTTTTTTGCAGGCAGGGGGCCCCAGCTAGTGTGGATTATGGGCCATTCCTTTGTATTCTGGGCAGCGTTACGAGCTTTGGTTCGTCCGACGGGCAGGCAGCTGGTAATTTCAACGGAGGATGTCATACTCCGGTTGTTTGGTAATCAGGGCTTGGTTTGGAGTAAGATTCTTCTGGAATTCTACCTGTTTGTGAGGCTAGATCGAGCTCTAGATATATTGGTGTTGCTAATTGGGGCAATGATTTGGTGAGAAGGCCCTTTAGAGAAATGCTAAGGGACATCAAATTTGATCTCTTAAGGTTATGGACAATATTTCCAAGAGTAATCATGTTATGGTTGGACAGTAACCTGAGAAAGGTGTGGCATGGGTCAAAATCTGTGGATAAAATCAATAAGGCAAGGATAAAAGTTAATAGGGCGCTGGGCCATTTTATGGCTAGGAATGGAGCAGCGGCGGTATGTCATGCTGATTTGGAAGCAGGTGAGAGCGAATTCTGGATGGAGGCGCAATGGAGTGCAACTGAATGCTGTGGGACTCGATATGTGGTGTCTAGTCATTCAAGAAGGCATTGAGCTTTGGTTGAGGTTGTGAAGGGACATAAATGTTTACGGTTGAAAAACATTTATGTTAGTGGAAAAGGGGGGTCTTCAAGGTTCTTGGATGTGGTTAGTGGCAGATCGGTGGGGGTGGAAACCCACAAGGTTCTGGATTCCCCAAGTGGAATTTATTAAGTAGTCGGAGGTAGTGTAACCCCCGTGTTAAGGGCTACAAAGGCCTGCAGGTAGTGGACTATGTTAAAAAAGCCAGGTTGGTTAACAGGTTCCTCTGTTATAATAAAGGCTGCTATGGCTAATTTAAATCCATCCAGGTTTGCAGTAGTTTATTTGGGGAAATTGGGTGGGTGAAGGTATGTTGGAGGTGACATCACGTATGACTCGCCAATACCCTTTGTCTCGACAATTTCTGTGGTTTTGTTTCTCCATCAGAAAAAAATAACTTTCTGCTAGTCATTTTCAGTCCATTCCCTGTACTTCCTACAAAGTTATTTTCTCTGTTGAAGCCCCCTTTAGACTGTTTTGGACATCTTGAAGAATGATTGTCCAGAGAAGAAAAGGTGAGCGCTATCATGAGTCCTGTGTCATTCTAACAATAAAGCCTCCTGAGAACATTCATGTGTAGGGGCTTCTTATCCAATGGAGTGAGCTGACTCATAATTTTTCCTAAGACCCTGAATAAAGAATGGGAACTAAAAATCCTCCAAGAGCAACTTCTACCAATGATTCAGGACTAATTTGTGGAACAACGCTCTCTCCAGCATGATGGAGACCATATTACAAGGCAAAAGTGATAACTAAGTGGCTCGCTGAACAATCATTGAAATTTTGGGTCCATTCCCAGGAATTTGTCAAATCCATAAGTTAAAATTTTCAATCTCAATTTCTGGTGAAATTATAGTAAATCTGTTGGACTAAAGTTAGCCACATACTTGCTCCCAAACCCAAAACCTTTTCCTGTCAATTTGGTAAAAAGCATGAGTGTTTAAAAGTCACAAATATTTGACTAGTAGTGGCATGCACCAAATTATGTAACTATTCAACCTTTTTAATGCCATAAAAGTGGCATAAGGTCCGTGATAATTTCCTCAAATTATATTTCCAGCATTTTAGAAAATTTGAGCACCAAAAATGTGCGTAGAATATATTTTTTCTGCTAAGTTTGGAACATATGATAATTCATCAATACTAAAGAATACACTCAGAGAACGAGGACGTTATACATCCATTTTTAGCAACATCAATCTAATGTGATTGGAGCTGTGACAGATACAGTAGAGGAATTGTATTTATGCGGAAAATGAGTGGTGATATCAGATTCAGTCTGACATATCCAGAAAAAAAGTAAAGTGGTTTTTAAGTCCTTTTTTTCCAAAAAGTATGGTCTAACAACTAAATCACCTATTGAGGACGTTTGGAGACTGAGCCTCCACCAATCTTCCTTGGAGCAGTGATGGAATGTGACCGCTGCAGCCGATCACTGAATGCAGCAGTAACCATCACTTCCTTACTGCAGCCAGTAGTTGGCTGCATCGATTGCATGTTAATATCACCAGAACAGGATGTGCAAAGCTGTCTGTGTATATCCCCCTCTAGTCGTAAGATATGCTATTTGCAATTAATCACAGGTCCGATCCATGTACCGAACATAGAAAAAAAATAATGTTTTTAGGGCTCCTGCCATGACTGCAGATTACTGATTGAGACAATTTAGGTATCAGATAAGTCATAACCATTTCTGAGCTCAGCTGTAGATAATAATTTATGGTAATTTCCTCGCCTGTAAAGAATTAGAGGGTATGGACACCTTTGACATTGAAAAAAATGATTTTTACATTTGTTAGCGGTTACCTTTTGTTACAGTTGCACCAACTTTTGGTCTGCAATCTTCATTCCTATATTCATTTTCAGAACACCTGGAGTTTGCAGCCTGTTCCAACTTTCAGATTTTTTTTATTTTTTGTGGAAGTATTTATCCCAGTGACATAGACAGATGGATCTAAGGTGTCAGGTTCACTAGGTGAGGTGGATTCTCAAAGCTCAAGATACCGTTGGTACAAGGGCAACAGGCGTTGGTGCAGCAGGCAAATTAAGCATGTTGGAAACAGGTGGCAGAGGTACTGAAAGGTGCAGTTAGACAGGAGATGTCCTGGAGACTGCAGACAGATAGCAGAGGTACTGGAAACCGCAAACAGGCAGAAGAAGCAGTGGAAGCCACAGGCAGACTTGAGATGTCCAGTAAACAAAAGACAGAAGAGGTACTAGAAAACACAGGCAGACAGGAGACAACCTGGAGACTACGGACAGGCAGCAGAGGTACTGGAAGTTGCAGGCTGACTGGAGACGTCGGGGAGATTGCAGAGGGATCATGATGCACCAACAAACTAAAGGTACCTTCACACATAACGATTTTGTTAACGATATCATTGCTACGTCACGCTTTTGGTGACGTAGCAACGATCCCGCTTAACGATCTCGTTATGTGTGACAGCGACCAACGATCAGGCCCCTGCTGGGAGATCGTTGGTCGTAGGGAATGATCAGGACCTTTTTTTGGTCGCTGATCACCCGCTGTCATCGCTGAATCGGCATGTGTGACGCCGATCCAGCGATGTGTTCACTTGTGACCAGGGTAAATATCGGCTATGTGTCATGGAAGCACACAGGCTACTTTTAAAGTCCAATGTGGAGCACAAAAAAGTTTAGCAGACTGAGGTAAAGGGAGCAAAGCCCAGACTCAAGACGTGTGTAACATAAGGTCTGTGTATTCAGGGCACTATTAACTCACCTTCTATCCTGCACTCATTTCCTCTTTAATTGCTTCCCTCCTCTTTTTTTAACCTTTACTCTCTGCCCTCTCTGAGACTATACATGATTTCTCCCCTCTCTACACTATGGAGATCTGTGTATACCTCCTCCATACTGTTATCTCTAAGATTATGAGAAGGGAATCGTAGCAGATAGCCATCTGTAACAGGAGCTCTGAACATTTTGCAAAACAGCTATTTAGAGGACCTAAGGTACCTTCACATTAAGCGACGCTGCAGCGATATTGACAACGATGCCGATCGCTGCAGCGTCGCTGTGTGGTCGCTGGAGAGCTGTCACACAGACAGCTCTCCAGCGACCAATGATGCCGAAGTCCCCTGGTAACCAGGGTAAACATCGGGTTACTAAGCGCAGGGCCGCGCTTAGTAACCCAATGTTTACCCTGGTTACCAGTGTAAATGTAAAAAAAACCAAACAGTACATACTTACATTCCGGTGTCCGTAACGTCCCCCGGCGTCTGCTTCCCGCACTGACTGTGAGTGCCGGCCGTAAAGCACAGCACAGCGGTGACGTCACCGCTGTGCTCTGCTTTTACTTTACGGCCGGCACTCACAGTCAGTGCGGGAAGCGGACGGCGGGGGACGTGTGACAGACACCGGAATGTGAGTATGTACTGTTTGTTTTTTTTTACATTTACAATGGTAACCAGGGTAAACATCGGGTTACTAAGCTTAGTAACCCGATATTTACCCTGGTTACCACTGTAAAACATCGCTGGCATCGTTGCTTTGGCTGTCAAACACGACGATACACGCCGATCTGATGACCAAACAAAGTTCTGGACTTTCAGCAACGACCAGCGATATCATAGCGGGATCCAGATCACTGTTACGTGTCAAACACAACGATATCGCTATCCAGGACGCTGCAACGTCACGGAACGCTATCGTTATCGTTGCAAAGTCGTTAAGTGTGAAGGTACCTTTAGAGTATGTGCACACGTTGCGGAAAGTGTTGCGGATTTTTCCGCACTGATTTTGATAAATCCACACTGCGGATTTCCTGCGGAATTACCACGGATTTACCGTGATTTTTTGGCAGATTTTGTGTGGATTCCACTTGCGGTTTAACACCTGTGGATTCCTATTATGGAGGAATCTGCACAAAGAATTGACATGCTGCGGAATAAACAACGCTACGCTTCCGCGCGTTTTTTTCCGCAGCATGTGCACTGCGGATTTTGTTTTCCATAGGTTTACATGGTACTGTAAACTCAGGGAAAACTGCTGCGAATCCGTAGCGGCCAATCTGCTGCGGATCCGCAACAAAATCCGCATCGTGTGGACATACCCTCAAAGGTACTCTGTGGGAGCAAAATGGTTGTTTTTTTTTTTTACTGACAACTATTTAGAAAGTTTCTCACTTTACTTTTAGGAGGCAAATGAAAAGAATATCAGTGCAGAGGTGCCAATAGCCTTGAAATGCTATAATATGTGGAGCGCCCCCACACCGCCGCAGGGCCGAGGGGCACCTGGAGCCGGGCCTCTGAGAGTCTCTGTCCAGTTCTGGGGTTGTCACGGTGGCTAGACCCGGTCCGTGGCCCTGTCTGTCAGTGGGGGACGTCCAGTACAATAAGTGGTGTTGTAACGGTGCAGTTGTGGGGTGCAGGTCGCGGTAAATAACGAGGACACCAGGTTGCAGTCTCTTTACCTCTTTACTGAAGATCTCTGAGTCCTCAGTCCAGAATACGGCTCACCAGGCTGCGCAAGTCCGGCCGGTCCAATGACACTTCCAGAGTTCTCTTCACAGGAGGAAATCTGTGCCTTCCCCCTAGCGCTATGTGTTGTAGTCCTTCCCTGCTGCGCTTACGGAAAGTACCCCACAACTGTTGTGTCTGTTTCTTAAGTTCCCTCACAACTCGACTAGATGATGTCCTGCTAATCCTCCGTCCCTCCCTGAGGTTCGGGTAGGAACGGCACCCGTTTGACGGGTAGGCCTGGAGTTCTTCCGGGACCCTAGAGACGCCCCTCTCCCACAATTGCCTCCCAAGACTTCATAGGTGATTTGAGTTAGACAGCCCGCCTGAGACTGACTGTCCTGCCGCTGTTTGGAGTATTGCTTGAAGCTGAATGTTATTCTACTCCCTCGGCGTTCCGGCCACCGGTAGTGCGCCTCAGTAGGATGTTGCTTCGATCTTACAGCACGACTCCTACTGGTATTTCTCCTTTGCGTGATCCCGTTTCTCACTCAGCACAATCTATCTCTCTTCTAATCCTTTCTTGGGCACCGCCGCTACCCGGAGCAGGCACGGTCCCGTTACGTTCGTTCTCGTTGCCAAGCCTCTGTCAGGATCCCACCCCTGACAGAGACCCTACTGTATCTTCCCCTACAACACCCTCTGCCACAAGGTGTTGCCTGGTTCCAACCCAGTCAGCTTTCTGATCTAACTTCCTGCCTGACCCCCAGTTTACCCACTATGGTGGGGAGTGGCCTAATGAATAGCACCCTTAGCTCCCCCCGGAGGCCCGGCTGTGAAATGTATTGGTGTCTGTGATACCTGATCAGATGAACTCCTTCAGTGCCATCGGACGCACCATAGCTCCCCATAGTGGCGGAGCCACAGTACTGCAACGACCAGGACTCTGGGGCGCTGCACTCCCCCCTGGTTAAACACAGTACTCCGGGACTGGGAAGAAAACAACAATACAAGTTTAACAAAAAGACATACAATTTTGTTGAGTGCAATTACAATAAGTATACTTGAACAGGCTTCCCTTTATGGGAGGTAAGGACACTTGAACGTTACAAACATGGTTAAATAACATAGCAACATGCTGTAAATAACTCTTCTTACCCAACCGGGTATTCTACTAAGTGCAAAAATTGCTGAACAATACTTTAACGTTGCCTTTAAGGACATACACTCCGTATCCACTAAAGACCTTCCTATAATCACATTATAAGGTAATTTAACTTTTTCATTCTCCTTCTTTAAATCTGCAGGACCGCCTGTCCTATCGGCACCAGACCTACTGCCTCTCCTTTCTGTTACAGGACCGCCCCGTTCGGCCAGGGCCTACCGCCTTTTCAACTTCTATACACAGTATAGATCATAACATTACTTTCAGTTTTAGAAGCACTGAGCCATCTACGTATGGCTCCTAGGAGGACTCACTACCTAACCCCTACGGGTTCACTTTCTGTCCTCTGTAACACATTATTAACTCTTTCTTTCATCGAACATTATTGCTACCTGTCTTAAAGCAATATCACCGTTTAAGTGCAACAATTGAACATCCCCTTTAAGAAGGGACCAAGTCTCTATGAGGTAGCATTTCTTCTCAAGCTACCAGTCCTTACTCAGCAAAGGTTCCAGTGTGGTATCTTCACAAAGAGTCCTTCTTTAAGTAAAACCAGTAGGGAGCACCTTTAATAAGGTGCAAACTATTTACAAGAAGTTTGTATCATGCATTGTTCATGATTCAGCAGTTTTTATAACATTGTGGAACAAAAAAGCAAAAATGAAAGTGAAAGCAAAAATAAAAAGCAATAGGGATCCCGGGTAAACAAAGGGATCCCTTTACGAGTTAACCCAGGACGGGTTTAGCAGCAAAACAGCAAGGAAATAAACAGTTAACTATTTACAGTTTCAGGTTTCCGAGGCTTAGTTGGACGGCTTCCAGGGCTGCACCTGGCACTTAACCTTGCCTGGCCTGGGAAAAGTGAGGTCCAGGGCTACACCCAGTGCTGGACACACGCCGTTAATCCGTCTTTCATGTATGGTTAAATCATGTGCAGCTATGGAGGTCTGCGCCGCTTGAGTATGGGCATTTGCTGCAGCAGAGGTATCGGCTGCTGCAAGATCAGTCACTAGAACGGAGTCAGCAGCTGTGGCACTAGCAGTCACTGGAGGGGTGTCGGTCGTCAGGGCAGGGTCGTCCTTCATACCTGCTTCAGATGCGGTCCCTCCGGTGCCGGTCTGCTCCGCCTCCGCTGGGGTCTGGAACGCTGGTTGCGGGGCCTTGTGCTGCGGCATTGTCATCTCTGCTTGCAGCATCTCGCTTTCCGGCAGGGCCCTGCTTTCTGGCTTCGGAGCGCTGGAACTTCTTTCTTGCTCCGGACCAGACGAGGCTGCCGACAGACGTCTGGCGAGGCTCCCGATGATGGTCTTCTTCCACCCGGCCTCAGTGCTCAGCTGCATCCGCCGGGGTTGGTGGATCAGCTCGTCCGCTCCGGTCTGCAGGAGGTCAGCGTCAACTGTGGAGGTCTGGCTGCGGTGCCTCTCCGGGTAGCTGGGGGAGTCCTCGGCTCCGACCCCACACTCCGGCTCCGGGCGGCTGGCCATGGCGTCCTCCATGTTGCTCGCTTCTTCTTCCTGGTCCTTTTCCCGCTCTCTCCTTCGTGGGCGGTTCCGTTTTCTCTGTCTCTGCCCACCATTGAGGATCAGGAGGCGGATCTCGGCTGCTGACGGACACGTCCTCAAGGGGCCGAGATATTTAGACTGGGTGGCCATTGTCTTTCGCGCTCTTCAGCTTGTTCACGCCCACTTCCACGCCCTTCTTCTTCTCCTGCGCTCTCCTTAGCGCTGTAATGGCGGCGGTTGTGGCGCGCACTTTTGGCGGCAAGTGACAATCCACAGTCTTTGCAATAAAGTACAGCCCAAGCACAGTAAATCACAGTTCCAAGGCACACATGACCTGATTCTTCAGGCTTAAGTACATCCTGTTCGTGACGCCAAGTTGGAGCGCCCCCACACCGCCGCAGGGCCGAGGGGCACCCGGAGCCGGGCCTCTGAGAGTCTCTGTCCAGTTCTGGGGTTGTCACGGTGGCTAGACCCGGTCCGTGGCCCTGTCTGTCAGTGGGGGACGTCCAGTACAATAAGTGGTGTTGTAACGGTGCAGTTGTGGGGTGCAGGTCGCGGTAAATAACGAGGACACCAGGTTGCAGTCTCTTTACCTCTTTACTGAAGATCTCTGAGTCCTCAGTCCAGAATACGGCTCACCAGGCTGCGCAAGTCCGGCCGGTCCAATGACACTTCCAGAGTTCTCTTCACAGGAGGAAATCTGTGCCTTCCCCCTAGCGCTATGTGTTGTAGTCCTTCCCTGCTGCGCTTACGGAAAGTACCCCACAACTGTTGTGTCTGTTTCTTAAGTTCCCTCACAACTCGACTAGATGATGTCCTGCTAATCCTCCGTCCCTCCCTGAGGTTCGGGTAGGAACGGCACCCGTTTGACGGGTAGGCCTGGAGTTCTTCCGGGACCCTAGAGACGCCCCTCTCCCACAATTGCCTCCCAAGACTTCATAGGTGATTTGAGTTAGACAGCCCGCCTGAGACTGACTGTCCTGCCGCTGTTTGGAGTATTGCTTGAAGCTGAATGTTATTCTACTCCCTCGGCGTTCCGGCCACCGGTAGTGCGCCTCAGTAGGATGTTGCTTCGATCTTACAGCACGACTCCTACTGGTATTTCTCCTTTGCGTGATCCCGTTTCTCACTCAGCACAATCTATCTCTCTTCTAATCCTTTCTTGGGCACCGCCGCTACCCGGAGCAGGCACGGTCCCGTTACGTTCGTTCTCGTTGCCAAGCCTCTGTCAGGATCCCACCCCTGACAGAGACCCTACTGTATCTTCCCCTACAACACCCTCTGCCACAAGGTGTTGCCTGGTTCCAACCCAGTCAGCTTTCTGATCTAACTTCCTGCCTGACCCCCAGTTTACCCACTATGGTGGGGAGTGGCCTAATGAATAGCACCCTTAGCTCCCCCCGGAGGCCCGGCTGTGAAATGTATTGGTGTCTGTGATACCTGATCAGATGAACTCCTTCAGTGCCATCGGACGCACCATAGCTCCCCATAGTGGCGGAGCCACAGTACTGCAACGACCAGGACTCTGGGGCGCTGCATATGCTTAGGCTAGCCATCTGCATATATGCATACAATCTGCAGTGCTATACTTTACACAGATTTTTTCATTTTTTTAGAAATATAATCATGTCATTGAACAACCCTGAGCACAATAAAACAAGCCTGCTCATGTCTGGACTGTCAACAGCACTCAAGCCAGAAGACGTTTTAGCGATATAAATAATACTGCCATTGACTCGGCAGACTCTGTTATGTTGAGAAACGACGTGAGGATCATCAGAATTATTAGAAAGCACACACAAAGGAAATTACAGCTGATAAAAATACTCAATAAAATGGAAGTCAGACAAAAAGAAACAGCTTATGGTTCAGTCTGCTCTCCAGGATGTTCTTTTATGTGGGTGCACTTGATAATGTGCTTACTCGAGGCAAACAGTTTGAAAAATAATCTTGGTAATACATACTGTTAAGTCCCAAAATTGAAAACGATTCAATACTGTCATTTATACCATGAACACCACGGTGAATATTGATTTAAGCCTATGGGGCTCGCTTGCTTTGTCCTTTATTTTAACAGTGGAGGCCTTGGATCCACTTGCCAAAATCACACAATAGCTAAAAAGTTGCAATAACAATCAAATATCCTTTCCTCTAGCTTCAAAAATCCATTATACTGCAGGCAAAGATGCAGGACTCCGTTGTATAGTTTTATGTGATAATCTATATTAATGGAAAAAGGAGATTTAAAATCAGTACAGCGCACTCAAAAAAAATTGGGGGATGACAGGTGGGATCAAATAGGCAACAGTACTGAACATACAGTATATGGTATGTAGAAGCTTGATTCCAGCACACCCAGTTGCTCTATGCTCATCCTCCTGGGGCTCAGACACCGGCCTCACCCTGGCCTCACATCAAGGATAATAGAAAAAATTGGAGTCCTGCTCAACAGGACTGGATTTTCCTTTTCTTTTTCTTTTTCAAAAGAAACATGGTGCATACAAAAGAAAAATTTACATGGTTGACATGACCCATGCTGGGCGCCACCTCTATCTTTAGTAACGTTCCCGGCGCCTGCGCTGTGCTTTTCTTTTTCGGGCATGCTCCGTTTGCGCTGCCCCTCATACCCGAGGCCCAAGATCCCGCCCCGCAGTGTGAATAAATCAGAACACACTGCAGGGCGGGATGTCGGGCCTCGGGTACACGCAGGCGCAAGATGAATTCCATCAGATGATGTGAGTCGAAGGGCAACGCAAACGGCGCATGCCCGAAAAAGAAAAGCACAGTGCAGGCGCCGGGTACGTTACTGAAGATAGAGGAGGCGGCGCCAGGTGCACGGAGGGGCTGACTGATGGTTGGGAGGCGGTTGTGTCCTGGGGAAAAGATGTGCTCCCCGAACAGACTAAAGGTATGGCGCCAAAATTATAAAAATTAATATTGCTGCGTTGGAAGGGAGCACAAAAAGAAGAGCCACCTGACAGAATGCAGACTTAGTGCTGCACAAGGTAGCTCTTTTAGTTAAAAACGCCAGAGGGGGGTGACAGGTTCCCTTTAACGAGTTATGTTTTCGTGTATGTGGTTCATAACTTTTATGTGGATATTTATAGTCCACAGTCTGCAAATGGATTGTCCGTTGGGTGCACGGGCGATTCTCATTGTTGTAACATTCCGCCATCATCGTGTAATTAGCAGAGATGAGCAGACTTATTTTGAAAACAGTCGCCAAATCCGAATGAGCCATATTTTGTGCCGAATTTATGTTTGTCGATTGTTTCCGAACATATCCGCTCATCTCTACTTGTATGATTCGGATTCCGCGGCCGTTTTCTGAATTTGTTCGCTCATCTCTAGTCATTGGGTGTAGGAGCTAAAAAGTTGGAGAAGTAAAGTGTTGCTATTCAGGCTAGTTTGGTCTGGGTACTTTGTAAGGTGATGATATGCGTAGCGATAGCTTGTGTGTTATGATTGCTTATTGATTTAGATGCGTAGAGTCATTTGTTGGTGTAAAGTTGATAACATGACTATCGACAGGAGTAATTGCGCTGACTATAGTAACAGATCAAATCCTGTCCTCATTTTCAAGCTGGTTCTGGGCGAAGTAAAGCAGTTTTCTTGTTGGTCTGTACGATGTGATTTTATGCGGTGTCTCGACCGATTTTCTCCTATCAGATCGCAAAGAAGTGCAAACTTCATTTAGGAGATACACTCTCCAACATCTAATGTAACGTCATGTTACAGCAAGGATTTTGAAGCCACTAGGTAATCTATGTGCAGCCATATAGTCTATGGACCATGTGTGCGTATGACACTTTGAGCAATATAGATAGTGAACATTAGGGGGTACTACCCAGAGCATCAGACCTTGCAGCCACTATGGGGCCCGTGAACTTTCGGGGCCCGGTGCCGTTTGGCACCTCCCCAACTTCTCACGCCCGTTGTCACAATTTCAACGGCATCTGCATAAGTAGGATGTGGCGGCATCATACTTTGCTGACGAACAAGTGCAAATTCAAAGGCCGCACACAGCACCAGAAACGCACAAGAGTGAACACGTGGATTTTAATTGTTTGACATATATGGAAAAAAATGTGAAGATTTTATCTATTTTTTTTGGGATGTGCCAACCAACTTCATTTTTCCTGGACATATTTTTTGTCGGTCAGCAGTGAAACGACACCCCTTGCACATTATGGACAGATTTCAGAATTCATTGCACGGTGAGCAATTTATTCAATATTTTTTCCTCAGGGAAGAGAAGAGTGTCTATTATTTGGGGGCTTATGCACATTAATTAGTAAAAATCTCTATAACTTTGAAGGAATTTTTTGCAAAAATCAAGTTTTAGTCTTCCTTATAAAATCTCCTTATGACACTCGATATGTTCTTCACTAAATGTCTCCTTGTAGGACAATGAAAGGACTGGCAAGATGCATGTACAATGTGCACGGCAACTCATCACCGATGGCACCAAAACACTTATATAAAAAAGGTTATCAGGTTATCACTCGTAGCCTCGCCGAGGGGATATTACCCCATAACGGGATCTTCATGGCTTAGTTACGTGAGTAAAAACACTCCAACAATATCAAATTTCTTATCTGTTTTAGACAAGTTTTGCTCCTCACTTCCCAAGATGGAGTTACTTATTGGGAAAAGGGTGTTGTTTCACAGACAAGGGAATGTGGCTTGAAATGCAGCATCGGGTGCCAAATGTTATGGCAAATTTCTAGCTTAAAGGGGTATCCCCATCTCCAAGATCCTCTCAGTATGTAGTAGGTGTAATAATAATAATATTAGCAAATACCTCCAATTAGAAATGTAGTATAGTTTTTCTGATTCGCTAGGTCTCTTTCCTCATCTGTAAGCATTGCAGGACCTTTGGTATCCATGGTTACGACCACTGACAGTGATAGTTAGCTAGTTGCTAGTGATCATAACCATGGATACCGAAGGTCCTGCAATTCCCTGCACATGAGGAAAAAGACATAGCGAATCAGAAAAACTATACTACATTTCTAATTGGAGGTATTTGCTAATATTATTATTATTACACGTACTATATATTGGGATAGGATCTTGGAGATGGGAATACCCCTGTAAAGTAAATATAGCACAAGAATCACATCTATTAGGCAATTTTATGTGTAAGACAGAAATTGGCATAATGTAAGGATATGAAAGAATATGCAATGTTTTATATGGGATATAGGGAATGGTGTTTTGGGAACGTTCACATTACTGTACTGTGTCCAGCATATTTTGCATATGTATTTGCAGCAGCGATTGCATACATCCCAACTGTCCCGAATACAGTGGGACTGTCTCAAACTTTGGCAGCTGTCCTGGGAATTTGGAGGTATGATCCGTCTTCAGTTTAATCTGTGTCCTCAGACAAAACCAAAGATAAAAACATAGTAAGTAAATACCCTGCAGAAAATAAATACATAACAGTAGTGCAAGAAAATAAAATAGGGTGCTTAGTTGAAATAATTTTGATAAAAAAACATACAAGCCATCCCACCACGTCACGGTGACCCTATTCAGGACACAGATACAGTAGAACATCACAGTGGAGCAGGGAACCATCACATCCTTAGTTCTCCATTCAGTATCTTTAAAAACTGAAGGTCCTACCAGGGCATCAGACATTATGAGAGAAAGAAGGAAATTTACTGTGCAGGCATCATACGGTGTGGGGAGTGATGTGGTGGCCATCACCTAGTGTATGAGTCTGGGGGCTGTGGGGCATCATACTGTGTGTGAGGTTGTGGGGGCATCATACTGAGAAGTGGGGCTGTATGTGGAGTTGTGAGGGTCTGCGAGGGAATCATACTGTGAAGTGGAACTCTACGGGAGGTGTGAGGGGCTGCAGGAGAACCATATTGTGTAGTGAGGCTGTATGGGGAGGTGTAAGGTGCTGCGGGGTGATCATGCTGTGCATTGGGAGCTGTGAGGGCATCATACAGGGTAAGGGGTTATATGGGGAGGTGTTTGGGACTGTGGGAGCATCATACTGTGTGTGGAGACCTCTGAGGGCATCATACTATATGTGAGGGGTTGTGTTAGGAGTTACAAGGGACTGTGTGGGGAGCCATGGGGACATCATACACTGTGTGAGGTCATCAAACTGCGTGGGCGTCTTACTGGGTAAGAGGTTGTGTGGGGAGGTGTGAAAGGCTTTGGGGGCATCGTACTGTGTGTGGGGAGTTGTGGAGGAATCATATGGTTTGGGCTATGTGGGCAGCATACTGTTTGTGTGGGAATCTACAGTAGAGGCATCATAATGTGTATAAGGGGCTGTGGGGGCATTATATTTTCTGTGTGGGGTGTTTTTGGGCATACAGTGCCTTGCGAAAGTATTCGGCTCCCTGGAACTTTTCAACCTTTTCCCACATATCATGCTTCAAACATAAAGATACCAAATGTAAATTTTTGGTGAAGAATCAACAACAAGTGGAACACAATTGTGAAGTTGAATGAAATTTATTGGTTATTTAAAATTTTTGTGGAAATTCAAAAACTGAAAAGTGGGGAGTGCAATATTATTCGGCCCCTTTAACTTAATACTTTGTTGTGCCACCTTTTGCTGCGCTGACAGCTGCAAGTCGCTTGGGGTATGTCTCTATCAGTTTTGTACATCGAGAGACTGAAATTCTTGCCCATTCTTCCTCGGCAAACAGCTCGAGCTCAGGGAGGTTTGATGGAGATCGTTTGTGAACAGCAGTTTTCAGCTCTTTCCACAGATTCTCGATTGGATTTGAGCTCTGGACTTTGAAAAGCGGGAAAAGGTTGAAAAGTTTCAGGGGGCCGAATGCTTTCGCAAGGCACTGTAACACTGTGAGTGGGGTAATCTATGTAAAGTACAAAAAGAAAAAAAAAAAGAAGAGAGCATGAACCGCACATCCCAAAATCATATGTTGATCTAAAGCCGCTAGGCAAAAATTTAAATACTGAATATGAGGTTTTCAGTTTAACATTCTGATCAGACTGTATGAAGCCCACTGCCCCTTCACGGCAAACCTCATAGTGGGTCCTAACGCCCTAACGGAGCGGAGCCGTGCGGCGACCACCGCCGCAGCGGCCATGCACCAGCAGGGCGGACGGCCTGTTGCCCCACAGCACCCCTGCTGCGAGACTGAGCCCCCATGACTCCAGACCGCGCCGCCCCACCAGCACAAAGCCACAGCAACAATGGCCGCCACACAGCACCAGCACCAAAATGAAAAGGAGCATTTAAACTCACCTTCCTCCAGCTCTTCAGTGAGAGCCAAAATGGGCTAGACCCCTTACTTTGCAGTCTCCTGCTAATTAAAATCACCTGAGCCAAATGGGAGGAGTGCTGGTCCAAGAAAGAGACAAGAACATGCTTTGTACAAAAAGAAAAAAAAAAAAGAGCATGAACCGCACATCCCAAAATCATATGTTGATCTAAAGCCGCTAGGCAAAAATTTAAATACTGAATATGAGGTTTTCAGTTTAACATTCTGATCAGACTGTATGAAGCCCACTGCCCCTTCACGGCAAACCTCGTAGTGGGTCCTAACGCCCTAATGATTTTGGGATGTGCGGTTCATGCTCTTTTTTTTCTTTTTGCACATAATCTATGTAAAGGCATTATACTTTGTGTGGAGAAGGGGAAGTATTGGGGGCAATATCCTGTGCAGACATCATACTTTGTGTGCGGGAATTAACTGTTGGAGCACCTTACTGTGGAGGCTGTGAAAGGGTTATCGTACTTTGTGGGATAACTAATGGGCTTCACTAGGAGCAATATTTCTGTAGAGTCACAAATAAAGGCCCGGGCGAGGTTATGTCACTAGCTTAGCGTCAGATATAAATTACTGTACCCGTCCCTCATTCTTACCTTTCATAGAAGGAATGCTGATTGGCATGGTCTATAACTTTCCAGCTAGGGACACACCATGATGGGGCTCCCTGTATGTGACATGCCCGTCTTCTTTCCTGATTGCATTATTTTTGAAGAGTTTGGAGGAGTTATAAATTATTCAGAGAAGCATAGAGGCCATTTAGGTCAATTTTCTTGCAGTCTGCCTTCCTAAATGAGTCTATAAAGCTCTCGAGCTCCCTGTGAAGTTTTTCTACCACATAAATACGTGAAGATTTGTAGTCTTATGAGTTGTAAAAGTAATGTGAATGAAGTTTAATGAGAATATAAAAGCAATCACACCATTTCATGTACACTTTTCTATAGTTTGATACACCTAGATAATTACATGTTTAATTCAAGGTAATACATATGATAATGTTTCATATAAAGAGTCGGCATTACAGCTATGATTAGAGTATGCGCTCGATCAAACCATAACCGGATCCATTATGTAGGTAAGGTATTCTAAGCCAGTGCTTGCAGCAGAAAGTTAGGTTTTAATGATATTAACCTTTCATTAGAGTTCACCCAAAATAGGGTAAATGTATAAGCTCATCCCCCACAATAAGATAAAACTGCTTTTAGTTCAAGGAACAAGGAACCATCCCAATTCTCATGCTCTGAAACTTGCCTTTTGCTCCTTTTGAGTGGAGGAGTTATTCCTTATCAGCATTCTTCCAGCACTATAGGTGTTGGAACTTCTTTTCCCTCACTTTCCAGCATACATTTTGCCTACCACTTTCAAATGGCTTTTTTCTCTCTGTGGGTGATCCACAGTCAACTATGCACGCAGAGTGGACATGGGACTTCTAGAAATCCCATCCACTGTGCTGCAACATCTCAACGTCTTACATGCATGGTAGTGATCCCAGACCATTATAATATTATATGATGGTGCCCACTTAAAAATATACACTTTTTGGATGCTGCAACATCTGGACGCATCGTCCAACCCGCAGCAATTCCCAATAGTGGGAACGTACCCTAATCCTTCTTTCTGTCTCTGTTGCTGGAGATTACAAGCAGTAATACTGAATGGAAAACATAGGGGCCGATTCATTAAGACTGGCGTTGCGCATGCTAGTCTTAATGAACAGGCTGGCTGGAGTATGTGGGTTGAGTATAGTAAATACATTTTTAGGCATATTTCCTGCATTAATTTCAGGGCAGATTCAGGTGTATAGCAGCGTACCGTATATGATGAAAAAGACATAGCACCAGACTTTTCTAGATCAGAAGAGTCCATCCCCAGCGGGGAAGTGCACAGATGGCCGAGACCTTCCTTAAATCAAGATATTTAGAAGCCTGGACTTTTGCCACGTTGAAAAAGAGCCCTGGCAGGAAAAAAAAAACATAATTATGTTAGAATAAATTAAAGCCACTTATTTTTTAATGACTCGTCTCTTTAAGGACTGGGGAATTAATATTCATCATCCAGACACTTTATCGTGCTGCATTTGGAGGTAATCGGTCAGTTGCCCCTGACTGCTCGGACTTCATAGACCATATAGAGTGCGAAACCTCTGATCTCGCTGACAAATTGAGGACATTGAGTTGCACAGGACTGAATTGACTGTTCCAGGAATGTGATCGTTATAATAAATGGTAAGCAGTAATGTCAGCCATCGTATGAATTGTGTGGAATAGAAGAAGGTCAGCAGCGCTGTACATTGGACACATAAAAGATGTATCAGCCGGCATCATCCTATCTGTCGCTACCGCTTCTCGTAGTCACAGTATAAGTCATTTATCTTGCCTGCAGACATTTGTAACTATTGGATGGTGCATGTGACGTTACCTTTTCACTAAAGACCTTCAGGCACATGTATTGTTTTATCATTACAACTAACTTCTACCCACTGCATTCTGTTTTGCATACTTACAAGTGATTTGCATACTTCAGCCACATTCCAACTAGACGTGTCCGGCCTCGCTTCATTCACTTGCATTGAGTAAGGCTGCTCACGTCTGGTCGGCATGTGACCCCATGTATGCAAATCGCATACTTGATTATTCGGGCCCGGTACTGTAGAATCTTAACAGCGTGTAGTGTGCGTGATGTGAGAGTCACATAAAGTAACTGCAGACTGGTAACCTAAGTCTGGACTTATCCTTTAATCACTTTGAAATATTAAGAAACAGGAATAATTGGATATATTTCCAGTCCTTATTCCTGACTATAAATTGGCATAAACAACAGTCTGTGGTTTAGGTTGTCCAGGACTATGGACGACCAACATCCGACACCTCCGATCCATCCGATCAGCTCTTAGAATTTCTTCTGGTTGGATGTAAACATTGTACGTAACCGGAAGAGCACAGTTTCGCAGCCAAAAACATTTTTTATCTCTGAATTTTTTACCATGAATATGAAAGCATTTTGGTTTACATGTGCCACATTTTCCTTTAGTTTAGCCAACAGAGCGGTCTTAGTTCCAAATTATGACTGCCACCTATGCACTTTATGGACCACTAATTCCCAAAAAGGAAATTTGAGCAAAACATACAGGGGATTATTTGAAACAGAAACTATGGTAGAAAAGTAAATTATTTTGTTGCACCCCATATTTGCACTAAAACAACTTCTTAATTTAATAATTCCCATTATCCAAAATGTGGCAGCAAGAATCAGATGATGGCTGCATGGTTACAGCCGTGTATGCTTAACTCTGAAACACTGGAGCGTTTTGGAGAAAATCGGCAGAGGACCACGTGTCTCAGATGACTAGTCCAATGTTGTCACCGGAGGTTTCTCCATGCCCTCCTCCCCTTAACTGACAGGTCTTACCCTATACACACACTTAAGAGTTGGGGTGGGGAGAAGCTGCTGGGGACCAGCCTCTTGAACTGGTCATCCATGACACATGGTGGTCCTTGGCAGCCTTTTCGAAGTACGTTTTCTCCAAAGTGGTGCAACATTCAGAGTACAATAATGCAGCCTTGATTTGGGCAGTATGAATCTAACGAGTTTCCGGTACCTTTGATGCATTTTTTACAAATTTAGCAGACTTTTCTGTGGATTACCATTTCAAGTAATTTTTTTCAAAACACACATTGGGTGTAATTCGATAAAATTGTCTTAAAATAAATGGCATGAAAAGCATAAAGCAAGGAAAACAACAACACCAAATAATCCCCCAATGACAAATTTACCCTTTAGATTTCAATTTGTGGTTCACTGAAAGCCTAAACGGCTCAAAATGAAGTACGAGGCATTCACTACTTAATACACAGAGCTCTACCCACCCATAGTGCTCACTTTAAAACTGAATATGCTTCCATGAAAAAGAAATCAAGACCAAAATTCTGTATTTTCTGTATCTCTACTTTCGGTAGAGATTTACTAAGCTCAATGTACCAAAATTCAGGCTCCATTTTGAACATACATTAGAATTGGGCAGATGAATTTGTGGGACTTTGGTCCATCGGCCAGGTCAGTAGTCTCTGGCTGCTGGTCAGCACGCTCGTGAATCTCTTACTTTCCGGCCTCCCCGGATTAGCTGTCCTGACGCAACATCATCTATGCAACATGCCGCAAAGGTAACATTGCACCACCCCAGTGGTGCCAAAGATCCTGGGAAGGTAAGAGATTCACGAGCCACATGTCCAGCAGCCGGAGACTAGTGACCTGGCCGATAGACCAGAGTCCCGAGAATCAATCCGCCAATCTCTAGTCTTCACGCCTTGCACCAGATTTATTATGGGTTTTGACACTACTTGCGCCTCACTAGATAATGTCCACAAAAGTGTGATTTATAGAAACGAAAGGCTGTGGCTTAAAATACATTAAAGGGAATATGTGAACAGAATTTCACAAACTCACAAACTTTTTATATGTCCACGTAGCTCTTTCAAAGACAAGTGCAACAATACCTTTACATGGTCAGTCCATTCCTTCATTATTGAGAAATCAGTTTTTGAATTGATATACAAATGGCTATGGTAGATCTGAAGCCTCTGTCACTCCAGCTCTATTCACTGCCAAGTGCTCCCTCCTCTCCTGCTTGACTGATGACTACATTGCCTGAAGTTACACAGCATAGAGGCTCTCAGTCAAGCAGGAGGAGGAGGCGGCTCTGGGCAGGGAATAGAGCTGGAGTGACAGAGATGTCAGAGCTACCCTACCATTTACAACACACTGATTTCTCAGTAAAGAAGGAACGGACTGGACATGTAAATATATTGATGGACTTGTCTATGAACGTGGGGGATCCTGCTGACAGATCTCCTTTAATGTGCACTGGAAATACACCAAAATTTTGGGGCAAAAGACAACATCAGTACATTTTCCCCCTTATTTTATTTTCCGTTGCTTATAAAGTTTCCAGTGCTGAACATAATCTCAACGAGGCTTTCTCAAACACAAACTAGGACAATAACTCATCTGTTTGTTTTTTTGGGGAATTATTATTTGCCTTTTCATCTAGAAATGTATTATTGTCAGGTAAGAGGCTCGCCTACGTGTTTAAGCACAATAACAGGGTCCTGCCAACCTCTGGTTGTGGGTGGAAAGTGATAAATGACGTAATCTTTGTGAGATCTGGTAACAATCATTCTTCGGCTTGACGAGAGGCATATCTGCAGAAGATGCTGAGTTTGCATTACTCCGACACATAACTGCAGTCATCTAATCTTTACAGTTTATCAGTGGAAATACATTGTCCGCATCAGGAGATCATCGCATAGTGACAAAGTGTCACTACCACCGGAGATAGGACGGATGATGTACAGAAACACATCTCCCCTGTGTCTTCACCTGACAGCAGAAGCCAGTAAGCAGAAAAGGGACCACGCGCACGAAGACAAACTCATCTTTAGCCCAAATTTTGACAGGATATTAAGCAAGGTACATTACTTTATAATATGCTGTGTGCAAAAACTAATACTAAGACTAGGTTGAGGAGGCGGCATGGTGGCCCAGGTGTTTGCAGTGTTATATTCGACAAGGGTCAGCGCTTCTTCTGAACTTCTTCCAACATTTCAGAAATATAATTGGCTTTGTGTAAAATTGGCCTCATTGCAGATGGCTTTCAGAAGAAAGAATACCATCGCCATGAAGAGATGTATGTAATCTTTAGGTAGGTGGTTGCATCAAAGCAACATCCACATGAATGCCAGGGTCCAAAGTTTCCCGACAGAACCCAGAGCATCACATTGTGTCCATCAACTTTCCCTTTTTCCCATAAGCATGCACATGCATTTGGTTGTCCACACGATGGAAAACAGAAAAATCAGACCAGACCACGTGCTTCCATTGCTCCAAGGTCCAGTGCAGATGTTTACGTCTGTTGTGGATGCTTTCAGTGACTGAAGTCTACTGAGTGCTCGGTCACCTTTCTGTAATAGACAACATTAAAAGGGTAATCAGGACTATGTTAAATTTTGACTATTTGTCTAAGAACAAACAGGCGCTAGTAGCTAACTACCTACCCGTTGTGTCCAGCGCATACCTCTGCTGACACAGAGTGGTCACAGACCGCTCCTGCCAGTGAGGCTTCCTTCTGAGGCTTTGTCTCATCCACAGAGCAGCAACTTCTCTTCCACTCTGCTGATGGGGTGTGACTGCCGAAATCATGGTGATTGACAGCCGACTTCCCGATGCCTAATTACGGTGATCTGGCTGCCAATTTAGCATGACGCTGACAGAGCAGACCAGAAGAAGAGCTGCTCTGTTGACATGGAGCAGCTGAAGCGCCGGTAGGAGCGGTCAGTGACCATTCTGAGCTGGCGCTGTATAGAATAGGCAGCTTTTTGCTTCACAATGTATCAAAAAACAAATATAGCCCTGGATAGCCCCTTTAACTTTTACATCAATTTTCTGCTATATTAGCTCCTCAAAGGCCAAATAGGCTAGTGTTCGCTCCATAGCTTCATCAGCAAGCCTTGGGTCATCATGACCATGTTGCCTGCACACTGGTTGTCCTTTCTTGGATCACTTATTGTAGTTACTAACCACTGCATACTGGGAACACCTCGTAAGACCTACAGTTTTGGAGACGCTCCAACTTTTTGTTTAACCAACCCAGTTTGGCTGTTGTCCTTTTTCTTGCTTCCAACATTTCAATTTCGAAAACTGACAGTTCACTTGTTTCTTAATATTTCCTACCACATGAGAGGTAGTATTGTAACAGGATAATTAATATTATTTTCTTCACCTGGTATTGTAATGTTACAGCTGATTTATGTACTCTATAAGCTTTTAGAAAGTGTAATTGTTAAAGGGAAGCTGTCAGAAGATTTTTGCTATGTAATCTGAGAGCAGCATGATCTAGGAGCAGAGACCCTTATTCCAGCAATGTGTTACTTAATTTAGCTGGTGAAGTTGTTGTGATACAGTCTAGCAGAGCTCAGAATGCTGAGCTGTGTATAACCCTGCCGACACAACTGGCAGCTTTCTGTGTCCATTGTATATTGACAGAAAGCGGCTAATCAGTGGTGAAGGCATGTTAGGACCAGGAGGCACAGGCCACCTAGTCCTCTAGTGAAAATCTCCTGCTGATAAAACACAGATTTTATAGAAACAACACACAGCACAGTAAGTGACACATTGCTGGAATCAGGGTCTCATCCCCTACATCATGGTTATCTGCTGACAGATTCCCTTTAAGCATCAATAAGGTTACTAGAAAAAAAGCCTGTTTTGTATATATAACAAACTAAGAGCTTTTAGAAAGAAAAATATACTGGACTGCAAGTCTCATTAAAGAAGCGCTCTTCCCAGCAAACTTTTTATCCTCTCAATATATTGCAGTCATCATATTATACAGCACTGTGTACTTATAATTGCTTATTTTGCCTTTCTACCCATCACATTTTTCTCTTTTCTCTGCTCTATGTAGAAACAGGAAGTCTCTTGTCCCTGCATTTATCATTCCCCTCTTCAACTCCTGAACCAGTTGCTCCATCCTCCCCTGCCAGAGGCATATGCAGTGATGACTCATGACTTGTGCAGAGAAAATTGACCTCCTGTTTCTACATAGAACGACTCAGCTAGTCAGTTATTAATCATGTGATGTCATAGACCTAATGGAAAAGAGAAGAATTATGTAGGTAGAAAGGCAAAACGAGCAATTGTAAGTACACAGTGCTATATAATGTGATGACTGCTATTTATTAAGAGGATAAAACCTTTGATGGGAGCGCTTCTTTAAGATGAATGAAACTCTCAGAAAATTCTCCAACAAATTTGCTGCATGTGAACGTGACCATACACCATTGTCTTCTGCTCTCGCTTTTGCTGCTTCTGTACATGTGCACAGGAATTTGTTCACTTCAACTAACTTTACTGATTGCATTTTGCACAAATGCATTTTTACCACTTCTACCCCCACCATGCTGCCACGTTTGGATTGTGTGCTCTTTTTTTACTGCCTGCGTATATTTGGCCATTTTTTGCTTACGCTTAGTCATGTGTTCGTTTTCTAAATAACGTAGCAATTAAAATTAATGTGTGTACTTTTGCTATGATTTTTGAGGGGCACAACTGTTGCAACTTCATTATTCCATATTATGTAGACTTTTCGTACCTTTATGACTCAGATCCCCTAGATGATAAGTTTCGAGGGACCCATCCCAAACTCTGCACAACATGGACGTATCCAGTTCATGTTATTCTCCACTCATCTCCAAGTCCGGTTTACTGCTGTCGAATCTCAGCGAGATTTTGCATCTGACTTCGAATATTATTTGTGCGCCATAGTGAGTTCTTCCAGTCGCTGCAATAATTTTGTACTGGTGCAATTGTTACTCCATTTGTTGAATTTTGTACTAGGATTTCAGCAATTTGGATTGAGTAGCATCCAAATACAACATGTGTACAATTGAAACGAAGGCTGGAATTTTCTACAGGGAAATTATTTTTTTTTTCTCCTACTTTTTTATGATAATTTAATTCCACTGTGGCCTTTGCTTTACTTTTTAGGTCAGCATCCTGATAGGATTACATAGTCTTCTAAGTGCTAATATCGCACAGACTGCGTCAATACTTTTACCTGGATTTGTTCATAGTCTTCTGCATTCATTTTTCAGTCTATTTTTAAAGGACGTCTATCAGCAAGTTTTTACTATGTAACCCGAGAGCAGCATAATGTACGGACAGAGGCCCTGATTCCAATAATGTGTCACTTGCTCAGATTCTTGCTGTAGTTTCAATACAATCAGTGTTTCATCAGCAAGAGATTATCACTGCAAGACTAGGTCTCATGTGCCAGGCAGTCCAGATAACCTGCAACCAGGGCCAACTTCACCACCCAACACACCCTGGCCAGTGCTGGGGCCTTGGACGAACAGGGTGGCACACTCGCCTCTGGGCACCCCGGCACGCTATGAGCCACATGAGTCGTGGGAGCCAAGTGCCAGCGCAGGTACTGCCCCTACCCCCTCAAATGCTCACCTGTCCTCGTTCCCCGCAGCTCCAGTATCTTAAACGTCTTCTGACTCTCTTTGCCGTCTCAGGGCAGAGGGTAAGATGATGTCATTACAGCGTGCCCTCTGTGCTAAGCACTGCAGAGAGTCAGAAGACACTGAGGAGACTGGAGCTGCAGGGAACTAGAAGAGGTGAGTATTTGATTTTTTTATATATGGGGCCCATTAGACTGTATGGATCAATATATGGGGCCATTATATATTGCATGGCACAATATAAGAAGCCCATTATACTGTATAGAGCAATAAACGGGGCCCATCATACTGTATGGAGCAATACATGGGGCCATTACACTGTATGGAGCAATATATGGTGCCCATTATACTGTACACTGTGTTCCAAATTATTATGCAAATTGGATTTAAGTGTTATAAAGATTTAATTGTTTTGTTTTTCACATAAACTCATGGATGGCATTGTGTCTCAGGGCTCAATGGATCACTGAAATCAATCTTAAACACATGATAATTAGTTTTCCACGTGATTCTATTTAAAGGAAAACTACTTAAAAATGATGTTCCACATTATTAAGCAGGCCACAGGTTTCAAGCAATATGGGAAATAAAAAGAATCTCTCTGCTGCTGAAAAGTGTTAAATAGTGCAATGCCTTGGACAAGGTATGAAAACATTAGCTATTTCACGAAAACTTAAGAGTAATCATCATACCATGAAGAGAATTGTGACTGAAACAGAGCACAGACAGCGTACATGCAGATAAAGGCCTAATGAGGAAGGTTTCTGCCAGACAAATTCATCGGATTAAGAGAGCATCTGCCAAAATGCCATTACAAAGCAGCAAACAGTTATTTGAAGCTGCTGGTGCATCTGGAGTCCCTCGGACCTCAAGGTGTAGGATCCTTCAAAGGCTTGCTGTGCTGCATAAACCTACTATTCGGCCACCCCTAAACAGGGTTCACAAGCAGAAACGGTTGCAGTGGGCCCAGACATACATGAAGACTAATTTTCAGTCTTCTTTACTGATGAGAGTTGAGCAACCCTGGATGGTCCAGATGGATGGAGTAGTGGATGGTTGGTGTATGGCCACCATGTCCCAACAAGGCTGCGACGTCAGCAAGGAGGTGGAGGAGTCATGTTTTGGGCCGGAATCATGGGGAAACAGCTGGTAGGGCCCTTTAAGGTTCCCGAAGGTGTGAAAATGACCTCTGCAAAGTATATAAAGTTTCTGACTGACAACTTCATTCCATGGTATAAAAAGCAGAAACGTGCCTTCAGGAGCAAAACCATCTTCATGCATGACAATGCACCATCTCATGCTGCAAAGAATACCTCCGAGTCATTGGCTGCTATGGGCATAAAAGGAGATAAACTCATGGTGTGGCCACCATCTTTCCCTGACCTCAACCCTATAGAGAACCTTTGGAGGATCATCAAGCAAAAGATCAATGAGGGTGGGAGGCAGTTCACATCAAAACAGCAGCTCTGGGAGGCTATTCTGACTTCATGCAAAGAAATACAAGCAGAAACTCTCCAAAAACTCACAAGTTCAATGGATGCAAGAATTGTGAAGGTGATACAGTTATATGAAAATGTTTGGGCACCCCTATTAATCTTAAGCTTAATGTTTTATAAAAATTGTTAATTTTTGCAACAGCTATTTCAGTTTCATATATCTAATAACTGTTGGACACAGTAATGTTTCTGCCTTGAAATGAGGTTTATTGTACTAACAGAAAATGTGCAATCTGCATTCAAACTAAATTTTACAGGTGCATAAGTATGGGCACCTCACCAGAAAAGTGACATTAATATTTAGTAGATCCTCCTTTTGCAAAAATAACTCTAGTCGCTTCTTGTAGCTTTTAATGAGTTCCTGGATTCTGGATGAAGGTATTTTTGACCATTCCTCTTTACAAAACAATTCCAGTTCAGTTAAGTTTGATGGTCGCCGAGCATGGACAGCCCTCTTCAAATGATCCCACAGATGTTCAATGATATTCAGGTCTGGGGACTGGGATGGCCATTCCAGAACAGTGTAATTGTTCCTCTGCATGAATGCCTGAGTAGATTTGGAGCGGTGTTTTGGATCATTGTCTTGCTGAAAGATCCATCCCCTGTGTAACTTCAACTTTGTCACTGATCCATGAACATTATTGTCAAGAATCTGCTGATACTGAGAGGAATCCATGCGTCCCTCAACTTTAAAAAGATTCCCGGTGCCTGCATTGGTCACACAGCCCCAAAGCATGATGGAACCTCCACCAAATTTTACTGTCAACTTGCTGCAGATGGTGTCACTGTGCATCGGTCAACTATACAACGCACTGTGTTTTTTTGCCGCCATGCATAACGCCTTTTTGTATGACCAAACAACTCAATCTTGGTTTCATCAGTCCACAGGACCTTCTTCCAAAAAGAAACTGGCTTCTCCAAATGTGCTTTTGCATACCTCAGCCGACTCTGTTTGTGGCGTGCTTGCAGAAACGGCTTCTTTCGCATCACTCTCCCATACAGCTTCTCCTTGTGCAAAGTGCGTTGTATAGTTGACCGATGCACAGTGACACCATCTGCAGCAAGTTGATGCTGCAGCTCTCTGGAGGTGGTCTGAGGATTGTCCTTGACTGATCTCACCATTCTTCTCTGCCTTTCTGATGTTTTTCTTGGCCTGCCACTTCTGGCCTTAACAAGAACTGTACCTGTGTTCTTCCATTTCCTTACTATGTTCCTCACAGTGGAAATTGACAGGTTAAATCTCTGAGACAGCTTTTTGTATCCTTCCCCTGAACAACTATGTTGAATAATCTTTGTTTTCAGATCATTTGACAGTTGCTTTGAGGAGCCCATGATGCCACTCTTCAGAGGAGATTCAAACAGGAGAACAACTTGCAAGTGGCCACTTTAAGTAGCTTTTCTCATGATTGCATACACCTGGCTATGAAGTTCAAAGCTCAATGAGGTTACAAAACCAAAAAAAGTGCTTTAGTAAGTCAGTAAAAAGTAGGCAGGAGTATTTAAAACAAGAAAATGATAAGGGTGCCCATACTTATGCACCTGTCAAATTTTGTTTGAATGCAGATTAAGATTAATAGGGGTGCCCAAATTTTTTCATATAACTGTATACTATATGGAACATTATATGGGGCCCATTATATTGTATGCAACAATACATAGGGCCATTATATACTGTATGGATCAATATATGGGGCCATTGTATACTGTGTAGAGCATTATATGGAGCCCATTATACTGTATAGAGCAATGTATGGGGCCCATCATACTGTATGGAGCAATATATGGGGCTCATTATACTGTATGGAGCAATATATGGTGCCCATTATACTATATGGAGTAATGTATGGGGCCCATTATACTGCATAGAACAATACATGGGGCCATTATTCTAAATTTAGCAATATATGGGGCCACAATACTGTATGGAGCATTATATGGGGCCATTATACTGTATGGAGCAAAATATGGAGTCATTTATACTGTATGGAGCATTATATGGGGTCCATTATACTGTATGGAGCTCTATGTGGGGCCATAATGCTGTATGGAGGACTATGTGGTGCCCATAATACTGTTTGGAGGACTATGTGGTGCCCATAATACTGCATGGTGGGCTATGTGGTGCCCATAATACTGTGTGATGGACTATGTGGTGCTCAGAAAACTGTATGGAGGACTATGTGGTGCCCATAATACTGCATATTGGACTTTGTGGTGCTCAAAATACTGTATGGAGGACTAGGTGGTGCTCATAATACTGTATGGAGGACTATGCTGTCTAGTCTAAAATTTATAATCTGCAGTCGCTATGTGTGACTGCAGAGTTTTGAATCCCCCCAGCGCATGCACTGTGGCCGGCTACGAGAATTCTGTTTCTGAGCTATTGTAGAATTTACAATAGATATCACCCATCCCTTGTAGATTGTGAGCCCTCGCGGGCAGGGTCCTCTCTCCTCCTGGACCAGTTATGACTTGTATTGTTTAAGATTATTGTACTTGTTTTTATTACGTACATGGAGCGCCCCCACTGCCGCAGGGCCGAGGGGTACCCGGCACCGGGCCTCAGAGTCTCTGTTCTGGGGGGTTGTCACGGCGGCTAAGCCCGGTCCGTGGCCCTGCCTGTCAGGGGGACGTCCGGTAAAAGAGTGGTGAATGATGGTGAAGTTGTGAAGTGCCAGTCGCAATAAAATAACGAGGACACCAGGTTGCAGTCTCTTTACCTCTTTACTGAAGGTTTAAGAATCCTCAGTCCAGAGCGCTGTCAACAGGGCTGTCAGAGACCGGCCGGTCCAAAGGCACCTCAGGAGTTCTCTTTACAGGTGGGAATCAGTGTCTACCTTCTAGCGCTGTGTGTTGTAGTCCTTCCCTGCTGAGCTCCCGGGATAGTCCTCACAACTGAGTCTGTCTGTCTCTGATGTTCGTTCTCTCCGTCCCCCAGATGATATGGTAGGACGCACCCGTATGACGGGGTAGGCCTGGAGTTCTTCCGGGACCCTAGAGTCGCCCCTCTCCCACAGCTGCCTCCGTTGTCTGCTTAGGTGATTTGTGTGAGACAGCCAACCTATAATTGGCTGTCCGGCCGTGGTTTGCAGTAGTACTTAGAGTCTCTTACGTGCTCGGCGTTCCGGCCACCGACTGTTTGCGCCTCAGAAGGATGTTGCCTCGGTCTAACAGCACGACTCCTTCTCCTCCTAATGCCTCTTTTCTGTATTCCCGTTGTTCACTGGTTAGTTCTGCTCTTAGGAGTCTGCCAGGATCCCATCCCTGACAGGTCCTCTCACTAGCTCTTCCCAGTTACTTCTCTCCCTGTCTTCCTGTCCAACCCCCAGTTTTACCAGAGTGTGAGGAGTGGCCTACTAGATAGAACCACCCCTCCTGGTGGCCGGAGTGTGAAGTGTAGTGCGAGTGTTACCTGATCAGGGAAACTCCTTTAGTGCAATCAGACGTAACATCACTCCCCTTAGTGGCAGAGCGACATCACTGCAACGACCAGGACTCTGGGGCGCTGCACTCCCCCCCGGTTAAATCCAGTACTCCCGGACTGGGAAAACAAGAACAACAATACATGTTAACAGAAAACACACAAAATTTTGAAATAGCATAAACAATTAAACATAACAGTGCTTCCCTTTATGGGAGGTGAGGACTCTTGAACGTTGCAAAAGTTAGGTCATGCACAGTTTATGACTCTCAGTTCAATGATTGAAACAGCGGGGACCCCGGGTAAACAAAGGAGTCCCCCCTTTGGAAAGTTTTTGAGCAATTCACCGTCCATTACTCTATTGTCCATTTTACAACCTGTAACAAAAGATATGTACACAAACATTTTCAACTAAATAGCAGCCCTTATTAATACCTCCAAGTTTTGTAGCGGAGGGGAGTTTGATTCTGAGTGCTGCGCATGGACCTTCGCAGCGCAGGGGTTGCTATTAACCTAACAGGGCCCGCTATACTTGCTACCGCTGGTGTAGTGCACTGTCTTCTGGCTACACTTCTAGTGAGTCTGGGTAGCGCTGGCAGGCTAGAGTTCTCAGGGCTGCTGCTAGCAACAGTGGGTACGGCAGACTCACCGATAGCAGAGGGAGGATCTGCCAGTTCAGCGGTCGGCACAGCATCTTCAGGTAGGGCTTGTTGAGGTTGCGGGGCCGGATGGTCGGGTACTACCATTGTTTCTGGTGGGTCCGGCTGTGGGAACGTTAGAACAGGTACCACGATGGCGTGATTTATCTGAGTCCAGGACTGGGGAAAGTCTCCATGGACGGTGTGGATCATCTTCTCCTTTTCCACCGGTGGGGAGATTTCTGGGGCCGCGTCCCTCTCTCTCAACTTATCGGGGCAGACCTTAAGGTGATCCCTGGATATCGCTGTCGAGGTCTCCCCTCCGTCCTTGCTGATGAGACAGACCTTCGTGTTGTCGAAATCGGATGGCAGGATGGTATACGGTTCCGCTTCCCATTGGTCATCGAGCTTGTGTAGTCTCCTCTTTCGCTTGAGTACTTGCTCACCAGGGGACAGGGGAATCGCAGGAGCATGCTGGTTGTAGTCCCTTTCTTGTTTCTGCCTAGCCTGGGCCAGACTTCTTTCCACGCACTCCTGTACTTGGCGGTACCTTCGCTGCCTTTCTGCATCCCAATCCGCATCCGACGAGGTATCTTCGGGGACTAGGACCCCCATGTCCAGATCAACAGGTAACTGGCTAGACCTTCCTCGCATCAGGTACGCTGGAGTGCAATTGGTGGAATTTACTGGGATGTGGTTGTACATATCCACCAAGTCAGGCAACTTGGTCGGCCACATGTTCCGTTCCTCCACGGGTAAGGTCTTCAATAAGTCGATCACCACTTGGTTCATCTTTTCGCACATCCCATTGGTTTGAGGATGGTATGGGGTGGTTCTGATCTTCTTACACCCGTACAGTTGGCAGAACTCTTGGAACACTTCTGCTTCGAATGCTGGTCCCTGATCGGTCAGTACCTTCTCCGGGTAGCCGTGGGGCCGACAAAAGTACTGCTGGAAGGCTTTGGCGGCAGTCCTAGCTGTTAGATCCTTAACAGGTACGACCACCAAAAATCTGGAGTAGTGATCTACGATGGTAAGGGCGTAGATATAGCCTGACCGGCTAGGTGTCAGTTTCACATGATCCAGTGCGACCAGTTCGAGCGGCCGTTTGGTGATGATAGGCCGCAGGGGAGCCCGTTGACTACCATGGTCCTTCCTGCGTAGACTACATGGACCACACTCCCGACACCACTTCTCAATGGCTCTCTTCATGCCAACCCAATAGAACCTCCCTCGGAGTAGCCTCTCTAGCTTCCTCCATCCGAAGTGTCCGGCTCCATCGTGGTAGGCTCCCAGAACCATGAGCGCATCTCGCCTTGGCACCACTATCTGCCACACCAATTCATGAGTACATGGGTCGATGCTCCTCCGGCACAGCTTGCCATCATGGATAAACAATTTGCTTCTCCCCTTCCACAGCTGTTGGGTCTCCTGTGGATCATCTGGGCCAGGGTGCAACCCTACCTGCGTCAAGAGCTCTTTCACCCGACGGACCGCGGGGTCACCATCCTGGGTTTCCGCCCATCCGTGATGGGGCAGGGGATTCAGCGTGGCATCCGGTTGGTTCTTGTGCCTGTTCTTCACATGATGAGAGTTCTGAGTGGCTTTGGGGCGATGGAAGGCAGGCAGCTCCACCTCTTCAAGTGCCTCCGGGTCTTCTCCCGTTTCTGGCAAATTGGGCATTCGGGACAAGGCATCGGCATTAGCATTCTTGTGTCCTGCCCGGTACTTGATGGTGAAATCATAGTTGGACAGCCGGGCCATCCACCACTGTTCCAAGGCCCCGAGTTTGGCAGTGTCCAGATGCGTTAGCGGATTGTTGTCCGTGAAGACGGTGAATTTCGCGGAGGCCAGGTAGTGTTTAAACCTCTCTGTCACTGCCCAGACGATGGCAAGGAATTCCAGCTTAAAGGAACTGTAGTTGTCAGGGTTTCTTTCCGTGGGACGGAGTTTTCTGCTGGCGTAAGCGATCACCCTCTCTTTGCCTTTCTGGACCTGGGACAGCACGGCTCCCAATCCCACATTGCTGGCATCCGTGTACAGCACAAACGGTTGGTCGTATTCGGGGTAGGCCAGTACCTCTTCACCCGTCAGTGCCGACTTCAAACAAGTAAAGGATCCCTCCAGCTCCTCATTCCAGTCAAATGGGGTGTTCGTCCCCTTAGTCTTCTTTGGTTGTCCCACCAACAGGTTTTGCAAGGGTGCGGCCTTCTTGGTGAAGTCCTTGATGAACCTCCGGTAATAGCTGACCAGCCCGAGGAACTGCCGGACTTCGTGGAGGTCACTGGGCTTTGGCCAGTCCTTGATCACCGTGACCTTGTCTGGGTCTGGGGCCACTCCTTCAGCGCTCACCACATGGCCCAGGTACTGCACTTTAGGTTTCAGCAGATGACACTTGGACGGTTTCACCTTTAAGCCAAAGTTGGACAGAGCTTCAAACACCTCGGCCAGGTGCTTCAGATGGTCTTCGTAGGTCTTAGAGAAAACAATAACATCATCCAAATACAGCAGCACGGTTTCAAAGTTCATGTGTCCCAGGCAGCACTCCATCATCCTCTGGAACGTCCCTGGAGCATTGCACAATCCGAAGGGCATGTAATTGAATTCGCAGAGACCCATTGGTGTCGTGAAGGCCGTCTTCTCTTTGTCCGCCTCCGCCACAGGAACCTGCCAGTACCCACTGGTGAGATCTAAGGTAGAGAAATAGTTAGCAGATTTTAAAGCAGCCAGAGACTCCTCTATCCTGGGCAGTGGGTATGCGTCCTTATGTGTAATGCGATTCAACTGCCTGTAATCAACACACATCCTCATTGTACCATCTTTCTTTTTAACAAGGACTAATGGAGCTGCCCAGGGGCTACAGCTGTCTCTCACCACCCCAGCCTCCTTCATTTCCCGCAACATGTCTTTGGCACACTGGTAATGAGCTGGGGGTACAGGACGATATCTCTCTTTTATGGGTCGGTGATCTCCCGTGGGGATATGATGTTGGATCCCTTTCACCTGCCCGAAATCCAAGGGGTGTTTGCTGAATACCTGCTCGTACTCGTGTACCACCCTGTAGGCCCCCTGTTTTTGATGGAATGGGGTAGAATCAGTGCCCACATGCAATTCCCGACACCAGTCTTTCGAGTGCTCTGCAGAAGCGTTGTCCCCTGCCACGTTTGACAGGACCAAGGGTTCAGGTGTCTGTATCACACTATTATTAACAGTGAACAATTTGGCGAGTGTGGCATACTTGGTGAGGTGAACTTCTTCCTCCCCACAATTGAGGACACGTACAGGCACCCTCCCCTGGCGAACGTCAACCACCCCCCTGGCGGTTAGAATAGTAGGCCTATTGTCTGAATATACGGGTTCTACCAAGGCCTGGTAGTCCTTTCCCCTGAGGCCTATAGCTGCCCGACACCATATTAACATCTCACTCCTGGGGGGTATCGCGATGGGGTTTGAATCACTCACAGTGACATGACCAATCTCACCACCAGTCAGCTCTACCTGCTGTCTCTGCATCAGAGCTCTGATTTCCTTCTGCAGGGCACGTTGCTCACTGTGGCCAGCGGTTTCTGCCACCTGTTGCAACAAAACAATAACTTCTGCAAGACAATTTTCTATAACATTAGTACCAAGAGTCATCATGGGATTACATTCTCGACGATCAATATCAACAATCACAATCCCTTGGGCTTTCAATTCCACCCGCCCCACTTTGATGGTGACTTCCTTATACCCCACTTGTGGTAACGGCTGACCATTACTGGCTATTATGGTGAAATCATTGTCAGGGCCACGAGTAATATCGGTGTCCTCCCAATACCGTTTATAAAGCACGTAAGGTATAGTCGTCACCTGAGAACCGGTGTCCAGCAAAGCGTTCAAGGGGATCCCATCAACCACTACGGGGAGAACTGGTCGTCCTCCAATGTATTTGGTTCTCCAATGCTGCGGGCCTGACCGTCCTACTCCTGGGGGTTGGCCCTTTGCCCCAGGGGTTGCTCGTTTAAAGGACAGTACCTTGCAAGGTGGCCCACCTGATGACAGCGGCAGCAGATGGGTCGTCCATCCTGATGGAAGCGATCGTCGGCCCGGCCTCTGGTCGGCGGAGTCCTCCTCTGTCGCATCCAAGGAACATCCTCCGGTCTGGAGGCCAGCTGGATCTTCTTCTTGGGGGCCTCCTGTAGGGACTGCACCGTCCGGGCCAGGGCAGCAACGCTCTTGGTCAGCTCCCGCATCTGGAGGCGGAGTCCTGCAGGGGAGTCGTCTTCTAGGCTCTGGGCGTCGGCCTCGGCGGCGACTGGAACATCCGACGCCACCTCCTGGTGGTATGTGAGAGCGGGGCGCCTGAGAGGTGCTGCACGGCTAGGCTGTCGCTCCTGCAATGCCTGGATAGCTTTATCCTTGAATTGCGCAAAAGTCAAGTCTGGATTTTGCATGGCCAAAAAGTACAATTGGCCCCGTTGGTGACTGCACAGGAGCCCCTCAATGAACCGCTCCTTCAGGAGTTTATCCTCATCCTGCATGCTGTCGGGGTCACTCTGCTTAATGGCCCGCATCGCCTCCTGGAGATTAAGGGCATAGTCCCGTAAGCTATCCTGCGGTCTCTGTTTGCATCCATAGAAAGTCAATTTAATTTCTGTAGCTGTACGGGTATCGAAGGTGGCTTTAAGCTTTGCAAAAATCTGCTGTGCCGTTCCCTTATCTGCGGCGGGCCAGGACTTCACTTCTCTCAGAGCTGCTCCAAAGAGTTGGCCGATTATCATATGAACCTTCTGAGGCTCGGTTAGGGGATAGAACTCGAGCAGGCTGCAGAGCCCTTCTTTAAAGTCAGTGAATGTATGTGACTCCCCAGAGTATCGCGGGAGCCAGGCCGCTCCGGGCAGGTATGGCATAGAGAAGGGCATTATGGCCTTTGCGGTAGCGGCGGTGTCCGCCTGGCTGATGGGGGGAGCGGGCTCCGGGGCCGCCAGTGGTGGTATTAGGGCCGCGGCTTCGCCCACTGCGGGGACCGGAGCTGCCCCTGCGTCCGCGGCTGCAGCCGCCACCTCCTCTCCTCCCGACTCGGACATGGCTGTCCCTTCCTCCCACTAACCTGCTGGAAGTCAGAGTTCCTCTTCCGGGATTGGCGCCTTACCGCGCTTTCCGTTCCGCGCTTCTTTTGGCCGGTTCCGCCCACGAAGCTAAGGCTCCTCCCTTAGTGCGCGGCAATGGCGAATTTTGGCGGTAAATGGCAATACACAGTCCAAGCACAATAAATCACAGTTCCAAGGCACACATGACCTGATTCTTCAGGCTTAAGTAGATCCTGTTCGTGACGCCAAAATGGAGCGCCCCCACTGCCGCAGGGCCGAGGGGTACCCGGCACCGGGCCTCAGAGTCTCTGTTCTGGGGGGTTGTCACGGCGGCTAAGCCCGGTCCGTGGCCCTGCCTGTCAGGGGGACGTCCGGTAAAAGAGTGGTGAATGATGGTGAAGTTGTGAAGTGCCAGTCGCAATAAAATAACGAGGACACCAGGTTGCAGTCTCTTTACCTCTTTACTGAAGGTTTAAGAATCCTCAGTCCAGAGCGCTGTCAACAGGGCTGTCAGAGACCGGCCGGTCCAAAGGCACATCAGGAGTTCTTTTTACAGGTGGGAATCAGTGTCTACCTTCTAGCGCTGTGTGTTGTAGTCCTTCCCTGCTGAGCTCCCGGGATAGTCCTCACAACTGAGTCTGTCTGTCTCTGATGTTCGTTCTCTCCGTCCCCCAGATGATATGGTAGGACGCACCCGTATGACGGGGTAGGCCTGGAGTTCTTCCGGGACCCTAGAGTCGCCCCTCTCCCACAGCTGCCTCCGTTGTCTGCTTAGGTGATTTGTGTGAGACAGCCAACCTATAATTGGCTGTCCGGCCGTGGTTTGCAGTAGTACTTAGAGTCTCTTACATGCTCGGCGTTCCGGCCACCGACTGTTTGCGCCTCAGAAGGATGTTGCCTCGGTCTAACAGCACGACTCCTTCTGGTCCTAATGCCTCTTTTCTGTATTCCCGTTGTTCACTGGTTAGTTCTGCTCTTAGGAGTCTGCCAGGATCCCATCCCTGACAGGTCCTCTCACTAGCTCTTCCCAGTTACTTCTCTCCCTGTCTTCCTGTCCAACCCCCAGTTTTACCAGAGTGTGAGGAGTGGCCTACTAGATAGAACCACCCCTCCTGGTGGCCGGAGTGTGAAGTGTAGTGCGAGTGTTACCTGGTGAGAGAAACTCCTTTAGTGCAATCAGACGTACCATAGCTCCCCTTAGTGGCAGAGCGACATCACTGCAACGACCAGGACTCTGGGGCGCTGCATACACCCCTCCTCACATGTAAAGCGCCATGGAATAAATGGCGCTATAATAATAAATAATAATAATAATTTAATGTAAGAAGTAAGTGAAATCTTTGGCATTATACTATACCTATATTTCCTATATGTGCAACATGAATCCGTAGAATGGGTTAAAGGGGCTTTACTGTAATGCCACCCCCATCACTGATTGACAGCTGGTTGAGAGTGTATACAGTAAGCTGCCTATCAGTGGTGTGGGCGGGGTTATACACAGCTCAGCATTCAGAGAACTGCTACATCTACAGCAGAGAAAACTGTGATTCTATCAAAACTGGACCAAGCAGCCCAGTAAGTGATACGTCCCTGGAATCAGGGTATCTGCCACTACACGATGCGACTTTCAGATTCTATAGCAAAAACCTACTGACAGATTCCCTTTAAGGTCACTACGTCAACTACCAAACAGTGCCAGTCCAGTATGTAGAGAAACAAGCATCTAAACTATGAGAAAATAATACATGTATAGACTAGAGAATGCACCTCCAAATAATCCGATAATACCTTATTCAACACCAAATATCACACATAGGCAAAGAACAAACACAGGCAACAATTAAAAATGATTTTTTTTTTAAATATATATTACCACAAGCCCTTGTCTACACACAGTAATTCCCCAAATATGCTATGTTATTCTACGCCTGTATACAACTTTCTGTATATTTTTGTGCTGCGTGGACGTATACTTTATCGATGGTACTGCATGGGTAGTTATCCTGTCTGTCATGTTGAGCAACGGTTTGTGGTAATACCCCTTTTTTTGTGTATTATTTTTTATCACTGTCTGTATTTTTTCTGGTCCTAAAGTAGCCCAACATTTCGGATTTTTCTAAAGTAGCCCAACATTTCGGATTTTAAAATCATTTTTCAAGCTGGTGTTAGAAAGTATTCTAATTTACTGAGATAATGACTTTTGGGTTTTCATTGGCTGTAAGCCATAATCATCAACATTAACAGAAATAAAACACTTGGAATAGATCACTCTGTGTGTAATGACTCTATATAATATATGAGATTCACTTTTTGTATTGAAGAACTGAAATAAATTAACTTTTTGATGATATTCTAATTTTGAAAATAAAATAATCTTTCTGGGATTCTCGATCACCCTTTTGTGTACCAGAGCGTACAATACCGTGTGATACTGATGTGTAGCACGTAATAGATTCTTGTATTCTGTGTAGTGTCAAGCTCAGCAATTCTAATTGTCCTAATTGAGAAACATCACCGTCACCTTCGTCATTTATCTGTTCTTTTTATAGAAGCAATAAACCGAAAAGAGAAATGCAGAGTCATTTATAAAAAATGATTCCAGAGAAATGCAGAGTGTTTCCAATGAGACCTACCCCTGGAAAAAAAATAAAAAAGATTGGTTCCTATGTGCGGATAATATATATTTTTTTTTTCTTACTCTGCGTTGTTTTTTTTCTTTTTAACTCTTTGGCTGAAAAATGTAGTTGATTGATATCATTATAATGTGGATATTCATAGGTTAATTTCCAAGATTAAAGCAACCTGTCATTCTATTTATGCTGCTGAAACCACGAGCAGCATGAACGAGCGCCTGGCTGCACAATATCTCTTTGAACTGTTTCATTGTAAATATGGTTAGAAAAGCCATAGGTTTCCCTTTAAAGGTTGTATCCAGGATTATTATTATTTTTTTGTTTATTTAACTCGGGCTAAAAACTAGTTGGCAACTACTGGCCTGTTCTACCCGGCGCTGGCACAAAGCAGTCATTGGCAGCTCCTGCCGGCGATTCTGCTGCTTCATGTCAACAGAGCAGCTCTTCTTCTTCCTGGCTGTGCTGTCGACAGGGCGTGACCGTCAGCGTCATGCTGATCGACAGCCAGCTTCCCCCAGTTAGGTAGGTGAAAGTCGGCTGTAAATTAGCATGACGTTGTCAGTCACGCCTGTCGAGGAGCTGCTGCTTTATTGATGTGACGTCAGCAGAATTCGCTGAATCGCCGGCAGGAGCGGTCTGTGACCAACTCTGTGCCAGTAGAGATCAGCTCCGGGTACAACAGGCCGGTAGTTAGCAACTTCCTGCCTAATAGTTCTTAGGCCCATAGTAAAAAGAAAAATATTAGTCCTGGATAACCCCTTTAACTGTGAACACCACTAGTTTGTAGGCATAATTAACATTTGTGAGCCCATCTCCATTTCACATGGTGGCACCTTGGCACAAGCACCCTTTTACTGCACGTTGGAATCAGCTCAGCTCCCTGTGAAGGTCCGATATAACCGGCAGCACTATATAAAATGGTAATCATTTATTGTATATCAGTCCTGAGGGCCAAGTTCATAAGAAGCCAATTAATCTATCAGCATGTGGTGAGCGGAGGATCCCAGAGCTGTAAGGCAACATTGCTAACATAGATATATCTATTCACACCACATCTGGTCATACGGATCTCAGTGTATGCCTGTAACAAAAAAAAGTATAAGTACAGTATCTATAGAGTTCTCTTGTAGAGACGTATCATTAAAATGTTAGTAGAAAATTGGGCATTTCATGTATTTACTTTTACTGTCTTTTATTTTTAATCTTTTCCATTTTTCAAAAATAAGAAACACTCCTCCTCCCATCAAACGTTTTTATCATCTTAATATATTGCAGTCATCATATTATATAGCACTGTGTACTTAAAAAAGTAAGTTTGAAATCTTGCAGTTTTTACACTATCAGCTAGTGCAGTTTTATACTTTCACTTCCTCTTCTTTCTGGTAATTAACATGCACATTAGCAGCATTACTGCCTTTTGTCAAGTGAAACTCATCTCCAGCAGCTTCTTTCTGGTAATTCACATGCACATTAGCAGCATTACTGCCTTTTGTCAAGTGAAACTCATCTCCAGCAGCTTCTTTCTGGTAATTTACATGCACATTAGCAGCGTTACTGCCTTTTGTCAAGTGAAACTCATCTCCAGCAGCTTCTTTCTGGTAATTTACATGCACATTAGCAGCATTACTGCCTTTTGTCAAGTGAAACTCATCTCCAGCAGCTTCTTTCTGGTAATTAACATGCACATTAGCAGCATTACTGCCTTTTGTCAAGTGTCACTCGTTTCTAGCAGCTTCTTTCTGGTAATTCACATGCACATTAGCAACATTACTGCCTTTTGTCAAGTGTAACTCCTATCAGTTTCTTTCTGGTAATTCACATGTACATTAGTAGCATTACTGCCAAGTATAAGTCGTCTCTAGCAGCAGAAAAAGAAAAGACAGATTATAGTAAGTGGCGACTAGTCGTTGTCTCTTTGCACACACTCTCCTGTCTGTCAAACTGCATATGAGCATAACAGAGGCAGGATTTCAGTTATAGGCAGGCAAACCATTGGACCGGAACAGGACCAATATTTGATGGAAAGTGAGGGGAAGTTAAGCTCCAGCACCTATAGTGCTGCCAGACTTTTGATGAAGAGGAACTGCTTACTCGAAATAGTGGATGATAAATTACAGACCATGGAAATCACGGCAATTCCAGGACATACGAGACTTGTAGGTGCATTAAAAGAAGTGAAAACTTTTTGCTCGGGTGAGGGCAGCAGGACCATGCTTATCTAAAGGCTTTGTGTGAGCAAACAAGTATGCGCTAAACATTGTAGTATCATGAAAAACCCTTCACACAACCTTCTAATCCATCCTAGTGATAATTGCTTGGGTGTTTCATGTATCCTCGTTATTTCATCCTGCAATCAAGGGAATGAAAGAGACAGATATTTATTTGTAGAAGGACATGTTAAGAAAAGTGACAATTTTGGCTCATTGAGGCAACTGTTTGACAGTCGTTTTATTGAAGATCAGTTGTGTGAACGATCGCCGCAGGCTACTTTGTTCGCAGCAATAATGTAAATTGAACCTGTCAGATCACAGGGAATGTGTCATTAGAAAATTACCTATTATTTAAATTAGATTTTTATGATTATATTTTTTCCCTTTAATTTTAGGCAATATTTTTTTTTCATATTACAATCTTTAATAAAAAAATTAAAAATAGAAATCTTGCAATTTTCACTCTGGCCACTGTGGATTTTTTATACCCTAAATCTTGCTGTTTCAGGAAATCCATGTGAACATTAGCCACAATGAACAGATGCTGACTGTTTCTATCATATTAAAGCATCTAATGAGCGTGTGAAAATGTCATTATGAAGGGAAGAGGAGCAGAGGGAACTCTGACAACACAGGATCCACCAATGACAATACAGTATATCAGCTGTGTATAGAGGTATAACCTGTCATTGCAAACTTACCTCTGATGATAATGAAACAAACTGCTGTAAACTCTTTCTGAAACAATATGAAATAGGAGTCTAAATAGTCTCAGTGCTAGAGTGAAAATTGCAAAATTACTATTTTTTTTTTTAAATAAAGATCGTGATATGATAAAAAAAAATTCTAAAAGGAAAAAAAATTACAATTGAAACCGTGCCATTTTCACACTGGCAACTGGGGCTTTTTAAGACTCTAACTTCCTGTCGAGTCATAAGAGTCACATGGATATTAGCCACAATGGACAGACTCTGACCTGCATCTTTTATGTGAAGCATCTAATGTGCATGTGAAGGGAGGGGGAACAGGGTCAGCTGTGACATCGCCTATTGTAAATGGTGGATCCTGTGTTATCCGCTGTGTATAGAGGTGTTTACCTGTTGTTGCAAACCTGCCTCTGATGATAATGAAACTACTGTAAACTCTTCCCGAAAGGACAGTAAGTATGAGTGTAAAATATCCATAGTAGCAAGGGTAAAGATCTGAGATTGTGGGTTGTAATAATCACCTAGTCGGTTAATGATGCAATTAGTTTTACTTCTTCCGTCCACGGTCTTACAGCATCTCCAGGTAGATGGCCACAATGAGAAGCCCCCAGTCCGCAAGATCTCAACCTGGGGCCGGTAGTTCCACTGCTCCCATATCAGGCGATAGCTATTGTCTCCCAAATGTTGTTTCTCCAGCCGGTATAGTCTGCAGTCACAGCCTATGCTCCTCCAGACGACGGATACCAAGACTGTAGCACGTGTATCCTGCTCCAGCAGACAACAATTCCCCACCATTCCCTCGTCAGTGTCTTAAATGCCACAAGCCGACGGAATTCAGCCTAAGGCCGGCGTCACACTGGCGAGTTTTACGGACGTAAGAGCGCAGAAACTACGTCCGTAAAACTCGCATTACATACGGCACAATTATTCTCAATGGGGCTGCTCCTATTAGCCGTATATTACGGTTCAGTATTATACGGCTTTCTACGGCCGTACAAAATCGCAGCATGCTGCGTTTGTCAGCGTATTGCGCAAATAATACGCCAATGAAAGTCTATGGGGGGCGAGAAAAATACGGATTCCACACGGACCAGCAGTGTGACTTGCGAGAAATACGCAGCGGTGTTAGTGAAAAGTCGGTAATTCAATTGCCGGCTTTTCATTTCTCCTGCACAAACCAGACATGATATGAGACATGGTTTACATACAGTAAACCATCTCATATCCCCATTTTTTTTGCAGATTCCACACTACTAATGTTAGTAGTGTGTATGTGCAAAATTTGTGCACTGTAGCTGCTAAAATAAAGGGTTAAATGGCGGAAAAAATTGGCGTGGGCTCCCGCGCAATTTTCTCCGCCAGAGTGGTAAAGCCAGTGACTGAGGGCAGATATTAATAGCCAGGAGAGGGTCCATGGTTATTGGCCCCCCCATGGCTAAAAACATCTGCCCCCAGCCACCCCAGAAAAGGCACATCTGGAAGATGCGCCTATTCTGGCACTTGGCTACTCTCTTCCCACTCCCTGTAGCGGTGGGATATGGGGTAATGAAGGGTTAATGCCACCTTGCTATTGTAAGGTGACATTAAGCCAGATTAATAATGGAGAGGCGTCAATTATGACACCTATCCATTATTAATCCAATTGTAGGAAAGGGTTAAAAAACACACACACACATGATTAAAAAGTATTTTAATGAAATAAACACAGCGGTTGTTGTAATAATTTATTGTTCTCGCAATCCACTTGCAAACCCTCGCTTGGCAAAATAATAGACGCACAAGATACATACCTTCTGATGTCAGATCACGTCCCACGATGTAATCCATCTGAAGGGGTTAACTAATATTACAGGCAGGAGCCCTGCTAATGCAGCGCTGTGCTCGTGCTTGTAATTCCCCGGCGAATGAATGAAATGTAGGTCATTGACCTACATTTCCTACAGTCGCGGTGATGCGCCCCCTGGTGGATGTCCTCATATGACCTGGAGCGTGGGAAAAAGTTCCCAGGCTGCAGTTCATGAGAACATCCAGCAGGGGCGCATCACCACGACTGAATGTAAGTATAGATCACTGCTTTCCTTTCAGCACCCGGGGATTACAGGCACGAGCAAGTGGTTTATCGCAGCTCGTGCTTGTAATATTAGTTAACCCCTTCAGATGTATTACTTCGTGGGACGTGATCTGACATCAGAAGGTATGTATCTTGTGCGTTAATTATTTTGCCAAGCGAGGGCCTGGAAATGGATTGCGAGAACAATAAATTATTACAACAACCGCTGTGTTTATTTCATTAAAATCCTTTTTAATAATGTGTGTGTTTTTTAACCCTTTCCTACAATTGGATTAATAATGGATAGGTGTCATAATTGACGCCTCTCCATTATTAATCTGGCTTAATGTCACCTTACAATAGCAAGGTGACATTAACCCTTCATTACCCCATATCCCACCGCTACAGGGAGTGGGAAGAGAGTGGCCAAGTGCCAGAATAGGCGCATCTTCCAGATGTGCCTTTTCTGGGGTGGCTGGGGGCAGATGTTTGTAGCCACGGGGGGGCCAATAACCATGGACCCTCTCCTGGCTATTAATATCTGCCCTCAGTCACTGGCTTTACCATTCTGGCGGAGAAAATTACGCGGGAGCCCACGCCAATTTTTTCCGCCATTTAACCCTTTATTTCAGCAGCTACAGCGCTGAAATTTTGCACATACACACTACTAACATTAGTAGTGTGGAATATGCAAAAAAAAGGGGGATATGAGATGGTTTACTGTATGTAAACTATGTCTCATATCCTGTCGGGTTTGTGCAGGAGAAATGAAAAGCCGGCAACTGAATTACCGGCTGTTCACAGATATCGCGCTGAATGAAATCTAAATACAGAATATATATATATATGTGTCTCAATTACATATATATATATATATATATATATATATATATATATATATATATATATATATATACTGTATATATGTTTTAATGAACATTTGAGCACATAAATCCATTAGATGTCGGTTTTGCAAGCCTGCGCGAAAATCTCGCAGTACGGATGCCATACGGATTACATACGGAGGATGCCATGCGCAAAATACGCTGACACACCCTGCCTACGGATCACTATTTTGGGAACATTTCTCCGTATTACGGCCGTAGTACAGACGTATAATACGTGGCGTATTGTCTTACGCCAAGTGTGAGGCCGGCCTAAATGTGCATTGGTGGAGGAATTTTCCTGAGACAGAGCCCATCACCTGGGACTGCGTGTGAGAAACCCACTGGTTCGACTATCCCCATCCACATAATGGCTTAATTGAGGCCCCTGAGACAATAATTGCTTTACCTTATTACCAATCTTGTGTCTGGCATTAAGTATACATAAGATCCATCCACATCTTCCTCTGCTTACTGTCACTGAGTGGAAACATCGATTCCTGAGGCTGAACACTTTCCAGGAGAGATTTATGCACCTTAAACTGAAGAAAAAGCAAATCTATAATAAACACAACAATAAGATTGACGTAACCGCTGCTCCGTGCTGCAAAAAGTCTGCATCCCTTAGATCTGCGGACTCCATTCTACATCCATTGGTCCAATAGTCTTTAGGCCTTGGCCACCTCCTCACAGCACGTGTGAAAAATACAATAGCATTAATTTTTTTTAATTTTTTTTTAAATTGATCATGATCTGAAAATTAAAAAAAAAAATACATATAACACCAGAATCTAATTCACACAATAGGTCATTTCTGACAACACATTCCCTTTAAATGCATGTTTTACTCCCATGAAACTGTTCATATTTTTCCCTTAATTACAAGTCTTGTGCTTGTAGCTACAGCTAATATGCATAATATTTCTAACCTTTCACCGTCACCTAACCCAATAAGCATGCCTCCTTCAATGTAATACGAGGCAAATGCTGAAAGTATTATTTTCTCACCAGTTAATTATTTACTGCTCAGTCAACCATAGCAAATAAACACTTTCCAGTTCAGATATAGTTATAGCCAGATTCCATTATTAGATTATTAAAATTTATTATACTATTAAAGCAGTTGTCCACCCCCCGATTTTTTTCACATATAGCCCAGAATGCTTAAAAAATAAAAAATATAGAATATCATCCTCCAGCGGTTCCCGGTTCCCCATTCCCATCGATGATTCCTCAACTTGCCAGACGGGTATGTGATCGCTGAGCTATGACTTTGAGAACGTTTCTATGACTGGTTTGAAGATAAAAATCATAGAAGCACAATCTCCTGACATGCTATTGATACATGCCACAATGTCCTGGCAGAGAAAAAGAAGGATTTGGAGAAGCTTATTTTGTGGGTTATGGAAGAAAGTGAGAAATTCAGGTTGTATCTGAATGTCCAGAAAACAAAGATCATGACAGCAGCCAAACGGATAAAATCAATATCAAGGTTGACAACGAGGAAACCAAAGTGGTCGACAATTCCATATTCCTTGGCTCCAAGATCAACTGCGATGGCGACTATACGCCTGAAGTAAAACGACGCGGAACACTAGGATCTGATGCAATGGTTGGCATGACCATGGTCTGGAAAAGCCGAGACATCACCCACGCAACGTACTGATGTGAGACCTGGAGACTCAAGATGGCTGACAGGAAGAAAATTGACGCATTTGAACTTTGGTGCTGGAGGAGACTTCTGTGGATTCCATGGACAGCGAGGATGAACAATGGAGACGCCTTTGACCAAGGTTAGCCAAAACTGTCTCTGGAAGCTAAGATAACCAGACAAAAATTAGCTTATTTTGGACACATTATGTGTAGTCAGTCTTTGGAGAAAGACCTCTTGCATGGATCAGTCAGTGACAAAACAAGGACGGCCAAGAACCTGCTGGGTCGACACCATCAAAAGTGACATGGGTGTGATCATTGGCGATTTGTAAGAAGCAACACAGGATAGAACTGCCCGGCGAGTGATGATAGAGTGACCGAGAGTCATGTAAGAGTGGGACACTTCAGGGGACTTCATAATAATCTGCCGTGTATGTACATGAAAGATAACACTGTTATGTGACTTGTTTCCTGAATTTTCTTTTACCAGTTTTCCCATGTTCAGGCTCTGACTCTAATTTTCACTTGTCTCTGAGCTAGTGGATGAAGACCAGCTGCTATGATGTCTCCCTTACATTGCATACACAAACAAGGGGGAAACCTGCTCTTCTTTTTATATGTAGCATATGCCCAGAAGCATGGAGGACACTATGCAGCAGTACTGAGAAGTGTAGCTGTGAATATCTCACTGGGTGAGAGGAAACACTTATCATAAACCAGAAGGAGGGGTCTGTGCCAGTTACCAGTGTGAGACATGTAACGACTGACAGTCTGCTCTCCTGATCTACATGTTTTTACTTGCATTTTTTTCCATTAATATGCAAATTGTCTCTTCAGAGAGGAAGAGGACTAGAACTCTAGTGCCACCTATTGGAGGTAGCGATCCTAAAAGTCAATATCGACCCTTTAACGAGCCTTGTCAAATGACTTAGGATAAAAGCCAAAACACAATAACAAAACAATTTGCATATTTCTCAGAGGAGCATTGCGGCTTTAGGTCTCCTCACCTCGACATGCTTAACATGTCACTCTCTGCAATGAGAAACAATTCTTCTTGTTGCGATTAACATGAAAGAATGATCACGCTGCAGATTTCAAAACCCAGCTAAAAAACATAAATGGGGAAAAAATGCAGCTTGTGAATGGTTTGGCTTTTCTCCTAAGTCATGTGGCCAGGCTTGTTAAAGGGTAGGTAGTGACTTTTAGGATTGTTACATCCAATAGCTAGCACTAGTTCTAGTCCCGTTCCTCTGTGAAGAGTCAATTTACATATTTAATTTCCCAGAGGAGCATTGCATGGCCTTTAAGTCTCCTTCCACTGGTAGGTCACTCTCCTTAAGGAGATACGTTACCCCTTAGACTCAAGTCAGAAGCCTCTCATGCAGCCAAATCAGATCTCTTACTTTGCACTGAGGAGGGGAAACACCCCCAAACAAGTGTCTGCAAATGGAGTGTCTGGCTGTTATCGTCATGTGGCAAGGTCCATTAAAGGGTCGATATTTACTTTTAGGATCGCTTCTTCCAAGTCCTCCTCCTCTCTGAAGAGACAATTTGCATATGAGATTTTTGAAATCCAATTTACTTTACTGGTAATCAATTATTTGATCTATGCCTACCATTTTTGTTTTTTTTATAAGGTTATGCATTCTCTTTACCTAATCTTATATTTCTCGAACTCTTTAGAATTGGTACAATGCTCTTGTACTCTACTGCTACTAACCTGTTATAAAGTTAGAACAATCCTACAAGTGATTACAAAATCATGTTCATTCCAAAATCCTTAAAATTATGGTGAGAAAAGTGAAGCAGGGAAGAAAAGACAAAACTAATAAAATCACATGCATGGTGCCTTTCGGACCACAAGGGTTCCTAATCATAGCAAGGGTTCTTATTAGGTTATAATTAAGAACCCATGCAGTGCGAAACGCGTCATCTTTGTGATTTATTATTTTCCTTTTTTTCTTCTTTGCTTCTCTTTTTTTCTCACCATGGTTTTAAGGATTTTGGAATGAACATGAATTTTTAATCACTCGTTGGTTTGCTGGATTCCAACTTTGCCATTTCATTACTACTCCACCCAGGAACCAGCTGGGATTCATCATCCGTGTATCCCTTATTCTGATATTTTGCATCCAGGAGTCACATTTAACCTTGGGCAAGCTGATAAGTATGTACTTTTTTCTCCTTACTAACCTCTTGCATACCTGATGTCCTAGAACATACTTTGTAAAGCCGGGTATATATTGTATATCATGTACAATAGCATATTTACTGTACACCACACCTTCAAAATAACTAGGGATGGGCGAACCTGAACAGTAAAGTTCGGCGTCCGTACCGAACACCTACCAGGAAGTCCGTGTTTCTGTTCGGGTTTGGCCCCCCCTGAACACCAGGTGTTTGTTGTGCTGTCATGTGCATGACACTGCGGCGAACACCGCTTCTGATCGGCGATAAAGTCATTACCACCGGGCCGACAGCCCCGATTCCAATGCTGTCAACAGATAGTGTGAGCCCGCAGCTATGATCGGAGGTATAAAGTTTTCCTCTGGTCACTGGTGTCAGGTTTTTAAAAATTATTTATTAAATAATGAAAAAATACGGCGTGGGGACCCCCCTATTCTTGATAACCAGCCTTGCTGAAGCTGACAGCTGAGGGTTGAAGCCCCCAGCTGTGAGTTTTTCCTGGCTGGTTATCAAAAATACAGGGGAACCCATGCTGGGTTTTTTATTAGTTATTTACAGCACAGACACTGGCTTATGAATTCTCCCATCAGCTGCTCCTGCTCTCACTGTTATTAGCGGCAGCAGGCGTTGGCTGATGGGAGCAGTAGTCCAGTGACCGAAGGTAAACTTTATACCTCCGATCACAGCTGAGCGCTCACGCCGTTTTTTGACCTGGGAACTGCTTCTCGGGGATGATTTTACTGCCGATCAGAAGCAGTGTTTGCTGCACATGCACATGACAGCGTGGCACACAGGATGTTCGGGCCCCCTATTCAAGTGAATGGGGTCTGGTTTCTGGTCCGGGTACTTTTTGTAACTGTTTGGCCAAACTTGCCGGACTTGAACATGCAGGTGTCTGCCCATCTCTAGAAATAACCATGGTCTCCAGCTCATCCCTAAGAGGAGCAAAAAATGTCTACTTCATGTGCTTTACATCCGAGGTAGAAACTAACCACTTTGTATTTGTATGAATATTTTATTGAAGCACATTGTAAGTCATGCGTGAAACATAGCGATATTACACCGGAAAGTGGCGTACACTCTTTAGACACACTTAGAAAACATCTCAATGCAAATAGTCTTATACCAGACGGTTATTGCTTTTTGTGAATAATTTTAACATTTTCTTTCTTGGTATATTGCTGGTCGTAAGGTACTAAAAAAATGTAACATGAAATCGAATTTGATGATACCCGGTGTCAAGATGATCAGTGAGGGCAATCATTGCAGCTAATTCATGAAATATATCAATGTATTGGATCCATGTCTGCTGTTTAGTTAGATGTTTTTGAGAACCGTTCAATTACACAAGTTGACTTCACCGCCTGATGTGTAAAGGTGATTTCACATGGCATTAAACCTTTCTGTTGACCACACAGTCTATGCATTGTGTTTGAATAGCCGGAATAGTACTCAGAAGTGTGCCACCCTATATTTCCATTCTTCTGAATGAAGAAAACGCATTCTAAAAAGGTAAAACTATGGCGTGCTTTTGACCATCTTTCTGGATGTGTCTGGCTTTTTTGCTGGAAAGAAGTAGAGATCTGCAGATCGATCCGCTGAGGATGGAGTTGAAGCTGAATATCCTGAAATTCATGATTGCACTCGAATTCAAACACTGAGATTCGCAGTTTGCAAAGAAAAATAACTTGCTTGGCAGAGTTTACCACACTGCTGAAGCATTAGAGAGAGGGAAATTGCCATTTTGCTTTGTCATGCCGTGCAGCCATGACATCTTACAGATTACCACACCTTGTGGTGGTTGGTACCTGGGTCATCAGAAATCAGTGGTTCCCAGCAGAGCACAATTTGTATGGCATTTCCCATCTCCAGAGTCTTTCCTGTAGAATGTAAGCTTTACTTGTTAGCAGGGTCCTCTCTCTTCTGTAGAGTGTAAGCACTTATGGTCAACGGGGTCCTCTATCTTCTCTAGAGTGTCAACTTCTATGGTCAGCGGGGTCCTCTCTACTGTAGAGTGCAAAACTCTACATGGTGAGCGGGATCCTCTCTCTCGTCTTTAGAGTGTAAGCTCTTATGGTCAGCATGGTCCTCTCTCCTTCTCCTGTAGAGGGTAAGCACTTATGGTCAGCATGGTCCTCTCTCTTTCTCCTGTAGAGGGTAAGCTCTTATGGTCAGCATGGTCCACTCTCTGTTTGTTGTACAGTGTAAGCTCTTATAGTCAGCGGGATCCTCTCTCTCTTTGTTGTACAGTGTAAGCTGTTATGGTCAGCATGGTCCTCTCACTTTCTCCTGTAGAGTGTAAGCTGTTATGGTCAGCAGGGTCTTCTCTCTGTTTGTTGTACAGTGTAAGCTGTTATGGTCAGCAGGGTCTTCTCTCTTCTGTAGAGTGCAAATTCTTATGGTGAGCGGGGTCCTATCTCTCTCCTGTAGAGTGTAAGTTCTTAAAGTCAGTGGGATCTTCTCTCTTCTGTAGAGTGTAAGTTCTTATGGTTAGTGGGGTTTTCTCTATGCAGATAGGTTCTTTTGATCCCCCGTTATTGCATTTTAATGCAATGTCACGGCGACCAAAAAACGTAATTCTGGCGTTTTGAAATTTTTTCTCACTACGCCGTTTAGCGATCAGGTTAATTCTTTTTTTTTATTAATAGATTAGGTGGTTCTGAACCCGACGATACCAAATATGTGTATGTTTTGATTTTTTTTAATTGTTTTATCTTGAATGGGGCAAAAGGGGGGTGATTTGAACTTTTATTTATTTATTTATTTTTTCATATTTTTAAAAACTTTTTTTTTTACTTTTGCCATACTTCAATAGACTCCATGGGAGGCTAAGGCCACGTTCACACTTTGCGGGTTCCTCTGCGGGTTAATCCCGCAGCGGAATTGAAAATCTGCAGGGCAAAACCGCTGCGGTTATCCCTGCAGATTTATCGCGGTTTGTTCTGCGGTTTCCGCTGCGGGATTACTGCTGTACTATTGATGCTGCATATGCAGCAATATGCAGCATCAATAGTAATGTAAAAAATAATAAAAATTGGCTATACTCACCCTCTGACGTCGCGATCTCCCCGGCGCTGCAAGCGGCTGTGCCGACAAGGACCTTCGTGACGTCACGGTCATGTGACCGCGGCGTCATCACGGTCATGTGACCGCGACGTCACCACAGGTCCTGTTCGGCACAGCAACTGAGACCGGACGCCGCGGGCAGCGCTGAGAGGTGAGTATAGCATGATTTTTTATTTTAATTCTTTTTTTTACACCCAAATATGGTTCCCAGGGCCTGGAGGAGAGTCTCCTCTCCTCCACCCCGGGTACCACCCGCACATTAACCGCTTACTTCCCGCAACGTGGGCACAGCCCCATGCGGGAAGTAAGCGGTTCAATGCATTCCTATGGGTGCAGAATCGCAGCGATTCTGCACAAAGAAGTGACATGCTGCGGGTTGTAAACCGCTGCGTTTCTGCGCGGTTTTTCCCGCAGCATGTGCACAGCGGTTTGCGGTTTCCATAGGGTTTACATGTTAATGTAAACGCTATGGAAACTGCTGCGGACCCGCAGCATCAAAATCGCCGCGGTTCCGCGGTAAAAACCGCAAAGTGTGAACATGGCCTAAAAGTTGCCACAACTTGATTGGCTCTGTTACTCAGATCACCTCTATGTAGCTGAATTACAGCATTGCTATGAGCGCCGACCACAGGGTGGCGCTCACAGCAATCTGGCATCAACAATCATAGAGGTCTGCAGGAGACCTCTGGTTGTTATGCTGATGCACCGATGACCCCCAATCATGTGACGGGATCACCGGTGCACGCATTTCCGTCCGAAAATGCTTGTTAAATGCCTCTGTCAGAGGTTGACAGCGGCATTTAAGTAGTTAATAGGTGCGGCCCTATCGCGATTCCGCCGGCGCCTATTGCGGGCACATGTCAGCGGTTCAAAACAGCTGACATGTCTCGGCTTTGAGGTGGGCTCACCGCCGGAGCCCACATGAAAGCAGGGGATACGGCCATCAGCGTAATAGTACGTCCGATGGCAGTAAGGGGTTAATTTTTATTTTCGGTTTTGAGTTAATGATATGCCCATGTCCCGGGGCGGCCTGTGGGGGGTCTTCTTGTGGTGCTCTGATTAGATATTCATAATCAAAACTGCGACAGGTCACTGATCTGCCCCCTAGTTTGCATAATGAATACCTGTACATACTGAAGAAAAAAACAAAAACACTTCTGCAGGCAGGTACCAGCCATTGCCCCCGCGCTGCAGCATAATCACATGTTTAGTGTCCAGTTAATAAGCAAAAAAAGAAAAATCAGAACCCATATGGATCAACCTTATAACATCTGATTCTTACAAATATATTGCAATTCTTTAACTTAGTTAACTGTATTTGTTTTTTTTTTAATTGTAATAAATTATGATGTATAAAATTGGATGGCATACGGAAGACAGCACAGATGAAAAATCATCCATTTTTTCTGGATGAAAAGTACACAATTTTTTTATTCTTTGAGTGAATTTGGACAATGACTGTAAACTCCTCAGGCTGCATCCACACATCTCTTGTACACATCCCTGAGATGTCCATTTTTTTTTCTCAGACAGCACTCGGATCCATAGAGTTTTATAGATCCATATACACATCATTTTTAAAAATGGATCCATGTCCTCGATCCTTGAAAGTCCGTGTTTGGCCAGTCTCACACCTCCAGATAATTCCGGTTCCGGAAAAATCGGTACCGGAGTTGTCCGTGTGTCCGTGTGCTCACGTGGGAGGTGGAGCCGCATACTCATCACTGTAATGAGCGGTACCACGTGACTGCTCACACAGGACAAGCTGCCGGCGCTGAGAGGAGGCATCGCGGGAGCTGGGTGAGTATTTTAATGCAAGCGGGCGTGTGCACAGGGGGTGGGAGGCGGGAGGTGACCACGAACCTTATTTTAAACGCAAAAAAAAGCAAAAAACCTTGATTTTTCATTCCTTCTCTCCAGCGAACGCTGCTGGGGAGAGGGAATGAATGCTGGCTTCAGCTCCGGTACGTGAGGAAACTGTCACCACACGTACCGGAGCCACTGACGTGTGAAACAGGCCTATGTCCTATTCTCACCCATTTTGCACATACGACTTGGACATTAAAGTCTATGGAGATCTGTATATAACAAATGACACAGAAGACAGACTTTGCAGTTCTAAGTTCCATTCGTGTTTTAGACGTTTTTAACTGATCTATTGCTAAGACTCAAAGGATAAAAATAGTTTAGACAGTCGACCTGCTTCAGTGAAAAATAGGGATAAAAAAATGGAAATGACTAGGATGACAGCTGAGAAAAAAAATTGGTCTGTTTCCATCAGATGTTAGCAGTCACACGGATGTGTGGATGTAGCCCAAGGCTTAGAATGGCAACAGAAATAGATGCCAAAATTTCTCCATATCCTATCATGGATTTAGCTTCAAATTTCACTTTACTGCTTCAGAAAGCACTGTATAGGATTGCCCTGATTTTTTGGGGGTGTACCTGTTTGTTACTCTTTTTGTTTGCATTAGTTTACCAAAAATCATTACACAGGGTGAACTCAACACGACAGCGAAAATCCGCCCATGAACAATCGTGTTGTAATTTTTTTTTAATCCACATCATGCTCTCAATTGTTTTAAACACACCAACCAAGAATGCAATGCATGTAACATGGTGTGGGCGGTGGTCGTGGGTGAGATACTCAGCTCATACGCCCCAACGCGTTACATGAACGTGGGGTCCTGGCTGGGTGTCTGGACTATGCTCGTGCAGGCCGCATGTAACTGGTGACTTGGGTTGGCCAGGACCAGATGCTTGACACTTCAATGAGGGAGACTACCATTCAAAAATACATTATTTAACTCAACGATAACTTGGGAGAGTGTGGGTCATATACAGTAGATAGCAGGTACACAACTTGACATCTGTTTCCTTTACAAGATGGAACATTTTTCACACACAGTTTCAGTTCCTAGTTCCTTCCTCTTTTCTCACTTGTCCTATATCTCCACCTTTCCTCTTTACTTCTCCACAGCCCGGCTCAATACTACAGTCCAGTTAGCAAGAGTCATATTCTCAACCCACGGCTCCGCATCTTCTTTCCCCTCTAGAGAACTATTTTGCCAATATGGCCAGTACTTATCTTCTCTGTTTCTAATGCTCTGCACTCTCTCCATCTTACATACTATGTCCCATCTAGGCTTGTTACCTCTACAAGTTACAGTACAGACCAAAAGTTTGGACACACCTTCTAATTTAAAGATTTTTCTATATTTTTATGACTATGAAAATTGTACATTCACACTGAAGGCATCAAAACTATGAATTAACACATGTGGAATTATATACTTAACAAAAAAGTGTGAAACAACTGACATTATGTCTTATATTCTAGGTTCTTCAAAGTAGCCACTTTTTGCTTTGATGACTGCTTTGCACACTCTTGGCATTCTCTTGATGAACTCCAAGAGGTAGTCACCGGAAATGGTCTTCCAACAATCCTGAAGGAGTTCCCAGAGATGCTTAGCACTTGTTGGCCCTTTTGCCTTCACTCTGCAGTCCAGCTCACCCCAAACCATCTCGATTGGTCTCAGGTCTGGTGACTGTGGAGGCCAGGTCATCTGGCGTAGCACCCCATCACTCTCCTTCTTGGTCAAATAGCCCTTACACAGCCTGGAGGTGTGTTTGGGGTCATTGTACTGTTGAAAAATAAATGATGTATATGATGTGTATACTGTATATACTTTGGAGCATACTGCTAAACGTCTTGACCCAGTACCCATCTCCTATCCATCAGTCTGTTCTTTTGTTCACTTCTCCCTCACTTTCCGCTAGGATCTCACTATCCTCTGCTCGGTCTCCTCTCTTGTTAAGGACACCCACATCATGCAGCACTTTTCACACCAGACCTTAGGTTTTCTTTCAACACACTCTGGGCCCTTTCTGCTGTTCTACCAGGAAACTATCTCTGTCCCTTCAGCTTAGCCTCTCCCACTCTCTGCTAGTCCAAAACTTAACTCTAACCTTCATTACTGTCAGGCAGCACACAACATTAACATTATTAACACAAGTCACAATTCACCTTACACAATATAATAACACACTTGTTCTTCAAGGGGGAAATATCACATGTACATTACTACATGCATTGTATTACCTAGGTTTTTTGGGGGAAATAATTGCCATATACTGAAAAAAAAACACCATACCGAAAGCAGGCAAAAACATAAGTGAAGAAAAATGGCAAAAGAAAATAACACACACTTTATAATACATTTTATATGTCTTTATTACCTTATACAAACCAAAATGTACATGTTATTTGCATGTACTACTACTATTAATTTACTTGTTGCAAAGGATTGGCTTATTGTTTTATGCTAGCTTTTGGGCTTTTTTTTGGATAATGCCTTATAACCAAGTGATGCCACCTTTTAGGCACGTTTTACCAGATCTGTTTTACAGTTTGAGCTCTTGTAACTATAGATCATTAGACGTCTGCCCAACCACCTCCTTAATAACAAGCTGTGAGCGCATGAGTTAGTGCACACAGAGGCAGATTTACTAAAACTGTCTGAAAATTAGATTACAATTAGGCTAGATGGGCCAAATTTATCATGGTGGTGCCTGCTCGATGATAAATTTGGTGCATTTATATACTGTCTAGCCTCACTATACACCACTCCCTGGTTGTCTTACTTTAGACCAGTTTTTATGCCAAAATAATAGTTCACTTCGATGCATATTAAGCCATTCAGAGTAAATCATGCACTTGCCAAAAAAGGCTCAAAAAGTGTAAAAAAAACCAAAACACCTCAATAAATGCGGCACATGTCATGGCTGCCAGAGTTCTGGCTCAATTTAAAGAGGACATGTCAACAGGTCAAAAGTTGTCAGCTTTTGCTCTTATTCCACTGCTTCCTTGAGTATTATGTTTTTTGTTTTTTTTTATCGTTTCCAGAACAGTATGTTCACTTTATGATCTCTCCAAGGGGATGTTGATAACAGGGTGATCATACAAAGCAGCCTAAATACACGCCCCAGAGGATCCTGTGAGCCACCCCCACCTTGGTAAAAACCATAAAAAGTAGCACTAAATAACAAGACCTGTATCTCTGGATGGTGGATTTAAAAAAATAATTAAAAAAAAACAATACTCAGTGGAGCAGCTAGAATAAAATATAAGCAGAAAAGACTTTTTTGACTTGATGACAAATCCTTTAATTCCAGCGCATTTTTTAATAGAAGTCTGCTCCACTGTATGTAAAAGAGCAGATCTTTCTCATAAGCCTAGAACATCCCTGAGGTCGAATTTTGGAGGATGGACATTTCTAATAAATTCGATAAAGCCTTATACAAAAATATTAGAGTTTGTTTCGTCCTGTAACTGTTATGTGTCACGTTTTTGCTTTGCGTTTGGTTTCCCTTCATAGTGGATTTTTGCTCTCGTCGACCGCTAATGTAGCTGCATTATGTGTTTTTGGCCGCCGTGTGTTCTTATTTCCACCTGACTGTATCATCCTCTTAGACAACTGTCAATTGTGTATATTGCGGATGAATTTACCCACATTTACAAGGTGCGACTCTGATGAAACGCGGCGTCCCGTACTTACAGAGCGTGACACAGACACTTAAATCGTTAATACATTTCAGTGTGCGGTAATAACAGAGCTGACACATGAACGTAAGATCACAGACACAAAAGGAAAAGTGTCCACCAGCTTTAAACACTTCATTGATCGCTGGATTTCAGGTGCAGGATTATTGACGAAGCTTTTCCTGGTTAAGATTTGGAAAGAGAACTGATGTTTTCGCTTTCAGAAAAAAAAATTGATCGATCAGCACAATAAGATGTGGATGTTAAATGGACCTTGCGGAGGAAGGACAAGATTGAAGAATAAGAAGTCATTTCGGGTATTTACCTATTCATTGACCCATTTTAAATCTATCCATCTGCCTCTCTTTCTTTCTATTACCTTCTGTATCTAATTCCTCCATTCGTGTTGGCTCTGTTCTGCAATGATTTTAGTAATGCAGTCTTACTGCTGGGCCTACACTACAGACCCTTGAGATATTTTCACTTTCAAAATTCCGAAGGAATTAATATGGAAGCGCACAGAACTTCTACTATATAATTGTCTAAGGGTCACTTCTGTCTTTCTGTCTGTCCTTCTGTCTTTCTTTCTGTCACGGAAATCCCAAGTCGCTGATTCGTCGCGGCAAAACTGCCACGACCAATCAACGACGGGCACAGTCCGGCGGCAAAATGGCGGCTCCTTACTCCCCACAGTCAGTGCCCGCTCCATACTCGCCCCCAGTCAGTGCTCACACAGGATTAATGGCAGTGTTAACGGACTGCGTTATGCCGCAGTGTAACACACTCCATTAACACTGCTATTAACCCTGTGTGACCAACGTTTTACTATTGATGCTGCCTATGCAGAATCAATAGTAAAAAGATCTAATGTTAAAAATAATGAAAAAAAATAAAAAATAGTTATATACTCACCGTCCGTCGGCCCCCCGGATCAGGAACAGGCCTTTCCCGCTCCTCGCAATGCTCCGGTGACCGCTCCATGCATTGCGATCACGCAAGATGATGACGTAGCGGTCTCGCGAGACCGCAATGCACTCTTGGGACTAGAGCGCACGAGGAGCATCGGTAAACGCTTCGCTTGGTTCCGGGGGCCAACGGAAGGTGATTATATCACTATTTTTTATTTTAATTCTTTTTTTAAACAGGGATATGATGCCCACATTGCTATATACTATGTGGGCTGTGCAATATACTACGTGGGCTGTGCAATATACTACGTGGGCTGTGCTGTATACTACGTGGGCTGTGCTGTATACTACGTGGGCTCTGCAATATACTACATGGCTGTGCAATATACTACGTGGGCTGTGCAATATACTACGTGGGCTGTGCAATATACTATGTGGGCTGTGCAATATACTACATGGGCTGTGCAATATACTACGTGGCTGTGCAATATGCTACGTGGCTGTGCAATATACTATGTGGTCTGTGCAATATACTACGTGGGCTGTGCAATATACTACATGGGCTGTGCTATATACTACGTGGCTGTGCTATATACTAAGTGGGATGTGCTATATAGTACATGGGCTGTGTTATATACTACGTGGGCTGTTATATACTACGTGGGCTGTGTTATACACTACGTGGGCTGTGTTATACACTGCGTGGGCTGTGTTATATACTGTGTGCGTGGGCTGTTATATACTATGTGAGCTGTGTTACATGCTACGTGGGCTGTTATAAACTCTTGGCTGTGTTATATGCTATGTGGGCTGTTATACACTCCATGGGATGTGCTATATACTACGTGGCTGTGCTATATACTCTGTGGGCTGTGCTATATACTACGTGGCTGTGCTATATACTACGTGGCTGTGCAATATACTACGTGGCTGTGCTATGTACTACGTGGCTGTGCTATTTACTATGTGGGCTATTATATATTACGTGACTGTGCTATATACTACGTGGCCGGCTGCGAACAATCAGTGACAGGCGCAGTCCGGCCGCGAATTGGCACGGGATTTGAGCCACGCTTCGCTAATTGGTCGCAGCCGGCTGAATCCTGTGTATGCAATATGTTATTCTAAAATCTTCATAAATAAACTACATACATATTCTAGAATACCCGATGTGTTAGAATCGGGCTACCATCTAGTATATAATAAAACACCATAGAGAAAAGACGTTCGTACCATGAAAACGACCCTCTTGTGTCCACTAAACAGCTCTGACTCATCCAGCGATAGACTCTACAAGATCTCCAAAGGTGTCCTGTGGTATTTGGCACCAAGTTTGCAGCAAATTCTTTAAGATTTATTAGTAGTGATGTGAGACCTTCATGGATTGACCTTGTGTCTCCACGAACGTCCCATAGATGCTTGATTGCATTGAGGTTGTCCGGTGAAAACAAGTTATCACAAATCCACAGGAACTTAGGCTTTGTTCATATGTCCAGACCTGTGTGGATTCCAGCACTCTTACCTCAAACAGTCAGTAAGTTATCACCTATCCCACGGATACGTGAAAACTCCATTAAGACCAGGTCACAATGTTGATCTCTTCGTCATGTTCTTCAGTTAAACTCTGGGCAATTTTTGGAGCTTGGTAAGTGGCATTATGCCACTAATAGAGGCCGCTGCCAGTAGCGAATGACATTGTCACCAAAGGGTGCACCAGGTCTCCACCTGTTTAGGTAGGTGGTATATGTCAATGTAACAACCACATGATTGTCAGGATTCAGGTAGTTATCACATGGCTTGTCTTTATGAAAGGTTCCTACCATGCTTGAGAAAGGCGGTGCACCCTGAAACGTAGCAAAGTCGGTGGCTGCTGTGCTCGTCCCTTCAACTACTTTGATGACTGCATGTCTCTCCGACTTTATGAACTCTTGAATGTCTTACCCAGATATGTGAAGGAAAATGGTAAAGGTGGCCCTCAGGTGGTGTGATAGATAGGGACGATTGTTCCTTATGTCTAGGAGATGGCGCCAGAGGAGAATGCGCTCTGGAGTTTAGCGGGTTAAAAACCGATAAGAATTCAACAAGAGTACGGTGTGCTGCCTAGTAAGGTTTCTGATAATAGTGGTAAAAACTGTTACCTTTATTCGAATCCACAATTTGATAGATCGTAAACTAGTTCTCGGTTCCGGATGGGAGCCTTCGTCTGGTGTTTTAATATGAACTCAACACTTAGCACAAGAGATGCCATTGAATTAGTATGGTTGAATGCTGAGTTACACTTTTCTGGGTTGGGATTTCTTTTTGGATCTTGAGATCTTTGGTTTTTTTAAGAAAGACGAGATGCAGTAGAATATTGGAAGGAGATATAAAGGGGAGACTAGGGGCGCATAGTCTAAGTGTAGGTGTATATTCACAGCAAGAAATATATATTGTTGCACTCACCCTTTGGATGTCTTGTATGTATATTCAATTGATCCGTATGATGGATCCACGCCTTATAATATTCCGGTATGCAGCACTATTGCAGGAACTATGCCAGCCTTGATCCAAGGATTGCATGTGAATACAATGGTTAGAAAAAAAAAGCACATATAATACCTGATGAAGGCCGTTGTGGGCTGAAATGCGTTGTTTTGTTCTTATTAATGTGTCCTAATAAATTTGGTATTGAGCAATTTATCTCAACCTGCAAACTATCCTTGTCTTCCGGAAGCGCCAAGAAAGGAATTTTTTATTTTTCTAACCATTGAGATGCAGTAGAAATAATAGGTAAAGGGAGGAAGGAAAGAGATAAAACAAAAGGGGTTCATCCCAAGTGAGCACAGAACAAGAAAAATATAGGTTTCATGCTAAATATAAATGGATATCGCAATATGTCAGGCAGCTTAGAACGTAGGTGTGTAAGATGCCCAAGCGATGTAGTTGTGGGTGAGCTTTGGTCCCCACTTGCTCTGGCATCCTCCAGACAAGGGGTATCTCAGTCCTGGTGTGCTGCAGTTGCTGCAGTGTATGTGGTGCTTCACACATATACTGTGGGTCTCTTCTGGTTCCAGGAATCCCTCTTCTGGAACCAGGGCAGCAAACAATCCTGGAGACACGTAGTTAATAAAAATCAAACTTTTACTTAGAGAATGTCAGTCTGTACAGTATTTACAAGCAGGTTTAAAGGATAAGGCCCAACGTGGTGTCATCTTTCCCAGTACCGGATACAACTTTAGTCCTGGTTCTCGGTATAGCTGGCATATCCCCCTTTCTGGCTTTCCTATCCCTTGGGGATTTTCCTCACCTCTTGCAGCATTTCTGGATTGCGATACCTTCCGCCCCATGTAGTCTGAGTCCATCCTTTCATCTAGCTTCGCAAGCTGAGTGTGCCCCTGGCCCCCAACGTCCATCTCGAGCTTGCCCTTGGCCATTAGACTAAATCACCTGGAAGATATTTACGGCAATCTGCTGTCCTGAATATTGAGCTCACGTTGTCCCTAGCAGCCCACTATTCCTGATGCATATGCACTTCTGCCTTCGCATTAACTGAACAGTCACTTCCTGCCTCTTTCTCTAACACTCAGTTTCCCTCTCCCATCTGGGATGGCCACCACAGTTAACCCTGTCCCAGCTAACTGCAGCCCCATGGGGTATTCTACCTGTACCACATACAAGTAAATAAAACACATTTAATCCTTGGGGGTCTGGAAGCAATCCATGGGCTTCCACCACCATTACAGGTGAACGAGGATAAGCATATTATATCCATGGTGTCCAGATCTTGAGAATTTTGTCATGTTTACATGTTAAAATGCGGGACAATTTTTCATTTATCACAAATCGTCCATTCTGGACCTATCTCATTGTAGAGGAACAGATCTTTTGAATGTTTGATCATTTATTTGGCAGTCAGAAATAGGAAGTCAAAATTGTGTTTGTGTGAGGTCTAATATATTGTGATGTAGGACATCCCAGGGGTTAGGGCATAATGTGGCATTATAGGGCATCTGTCAATAGGATCAACCTTCCTAAGCCATCTATATGGGCATGCATGTCATAGAAAGTTGATTAATATGATACTTTGATATCTGTAATCTGATTTCTTATTTCAGAGAAATCCATATTCTTCTTAATATGTAAATAAGCTGTTAAGATCTATGGGCAAGGCACAGATCATAGAATCTGAGTCCAGAGCTTATTTTAAATTAAAGGGAGCGTTACCAGTTTGAGATATGTAATGAATGACAGTCTGCACTCTTGATTTTACTGCACAGCTGTGTGTGATTACAACTAACAAAGTACAGCAGAGCTGAACTTTGTCTCATTACAAATACATCTGCAGTTGTCCTTAAACTGATTTTAACATCTCATTTAAATGTAAAAAACATGGATTTTTCTGGAATAAGACATCGGATTACAGATATCAAAGTATAATTTTACTCAACTTTCTTAGGAAGGGTGATCTTACTGACAGATTACCTTTAAAGACAGTTTGAATGATACCGTAGGTTCTGGACCAGAATTTGGTTTGTTTAGGGAATATCCACCAAATAAGAAGCATGTCAGTCTAGGTAGCTTCTGAAACAAGAAGAGGGGTAGCTACATACACAATGGGGTATCTACAGTAAGTAAGCAGCAAGTACCTCCCGATTAAGACTTTTTAGGAAAGTTAACCTCCTTCCACACAAATGTGGACGCTTCACTTTAGTTGGAGAAAATGGATGATTTCCAAGTTGGGAATATCATATGAGACAAGAAAAATTATTTTAAACTATGTCACTATCCATTTGTTCCTCTTGAGTGTTAATTTACAAACTGCAAGTTTCATGTTTGCAAACTAATTTGCACATATCCTGCAATAGATAAAAACTCTCGACTCAATTACGTGCACAGACAAGACCAACCTACCCGTTGTCAGAAATGTGACCCCGGTAATGACGGCTTGGGGAGTTGGGAATGCTCTTGTTAATCATAATGTTTCACCCGGCTTGCAAATTCCTTTTTTTCTATTTATTTTTTTTGTATTTTATCCAGTGATTTGTTGTTTATACAGATATTTTTTTGCGTTCTTCAGTAAATTTTCATCCCAGCAATCTTTTTATAGGATCAAAGTCGAGGCTTATCTGATCAGCAGGTTCATGAGAAGAGAACAATGATTCCCTTACGTGTGTTTCTATCATTTAATTTGGAAGCAAGCAGTGGAAAATGTTGACATTATTATATGTTTGAGTGCCCAGTGACAAATTATATTGTCACGATGGTTATAATGGAGGAATAACACTTCCATCACCACCAGCTCATCCATCCAAGCTAATTGGTCAGTGAGAATAGCGAGCTTACTGCGAGACTGCTCTGAGCTGATAACACTAGCGGAATCTACCATCATGTTGAGGAGATGTCTCCATTACCAAATTGCAACATTAATTTCAGCTGTAAAGCAAAGTGTACAAGCAAACAACTTGGTATTCCGTCTATGAGCCTACTGGGTAAGGAATAAAATAGGCCCTCCAATGAAATAAACAGTGGAGTTGCCAGATTAGTGTTATTTGGTGTTCCATGAAACGTAAAACCATACTTCAAGGGGTTATCCACCACCCCTTTTTCCCAAATCAGTATTGTCTTAAAATATATGTAAAAAGTATACTCACCTACCAATCCTCACTGCCCAAGTCCTTCCCTTGCTTTTCTTATTTTTACTTTTTGATGATGATACTTATTCAAATATTCAAACATGGACACAAGAAAGCTAATGCAGTTATGCAGTTATCATCCTTTTTTTTCCATTTTCTCCCTTCCCCTTAAAAGGGTTGTCCGGCCTTAGGCTACAATCTGCAGTCACTCTATGTGACTGCAGACTTGTAAATCCTCACATCGAACTCACTGCACATTATGAGGATTCTCCGGAACCGGCGCCAGGAGCGGACGATCATGTGACCTCAAGTATGAGATTTGCATTCTTCTAGCAATATTCCAAGTAGACGTGCCAAGCTTTGCTCTAGACCAGTGTTTCCCAAACTCCAGTCCTCATGGACCCCACGGGTCATGTTTTCAGGATTACCTTAGTATTGCTCAAGTAGTGGAAGTATCATCAAGGCATCAGGAATTGTCTCACCTGGGCAACACTATGGAAATCCTGAAAACATGACCCGTGGGGTCTGTGAGGACTGAAGTTTGAGAAACACTGCTCTAGACACTTGCATTGAACGAGGCCGAGCACATTTTGTCGGCATGTGAGCAAATCGAATACTTGCCGTCATGCACTCATCCGCTCCCGGCACAACAGAATCCTCACAGTGCACAGTGCGTGCGATGTGAGGATTCACAAGTCTGCAGTCACATAGAGTGACTACAGACTTGTAGCATAGCCTCCACCCCAACTCAAACAGTGAAGAGAGAGGGGGAAAAAAAACTATCAATCAACAATTCTTGACCATTTTTCCAAGACTATTTGTTTATACTTATTATCCCAGCAATTAGGATATTGGAGAATAAACCGTAGCATCATATGATGTTTCCATGCATAAAACAGTGTATTTCTATAGGTTATCCAGTTCTTAGCAACAACTACACTTGCACATAGTAACTGTGAAGAAATTAGATCCTTAGTGGCCATCTTGCTCCCTGTAGAGTCACCATAGTCCCTCCCTGGCCTTTGAGCTTACCCTTCTGGTTGAGGAGGTCTTGTAACTGCTTGTAAGGGCAGGTGTACATGACCATTTTCTATCCATCCAGGAAAATTGGCCCAATTTTGCTGATCACAGTATCATCAGAGTGCGATCCGATTATCCCGGAGGAATGTTATGACATTCCGTGAAAATCGGACCACACTGGAATGTCATTCAAGTATGGTCTGATTTTTTTCACGGACCCATAAACATAAATGGGCGAGTACCATCCAATTCTCAGAGGCAAATTGTTCTTTCTGTGATTATTTTTTCCTCGTAAAACTCTGTCTGAGAAAAAAAAATTGGACATGTGCATGGCCGTATAAAATAACATGTACTACCCATCAAAACAATGGACAGCACTCCTGTAATTAAAACAGTCGTCTGCACAATCCCTAAAACAAAGTCATACTGGAGGTTATTTTAGAAAACAAAAATTTTGTGTTACGTGTATTTAATTAAAAAAAAATGTTGGCAATGTATAATTTATTTATTTTTATATCACAATAAGTATTAGAAATAAAAAATAGAAATTTTCACACTGGCCACGGGATGTTTTTAGACTCTATCTTCCTGTTGTTTCAGGAAACAATATATGTGCATAGCTACAAGTCAAACCCTGACCTTATCTTTTGTATCTAAGTGTCTAATGAACATGTGCAGAGGTCATTGTCAAGGGAGAGGAGCAGGATCAGATGTGATATTGCCTATTGTTATTGGAAATTCGAGTCAATACACGCCACCGGGCAGAAGAAGGGGGTGACTGGGTCGCAGCGCTGGATTGTGGATGTTTTGTAAGTTTCCATGTTATGTGATGTGTTGGGGGAATACCAGTAGATGGGATAATGGCAGGCAATGATACATTTTCTTGCTGTAGTTTCCTATTAATCCAGAATAATGGTGGTCTTCGGGTTAGTACAGTTTGTATCGCAGTCAGTACAGGATTTAGAAAGTTACTTTCTTTGTAAATGACAGAATGGATGGCCGCCAGGGAGGGCTAAGGCAGCACAGTACAGAGAGATGACTCACGTTCAGAGTCATGTACAATCTGTGGATGAAGTTTTAATGAGCCATGGTTTGTTTTGAAAGCTGCTGCCAACCTACATTATTTGTATGAAATCTGAAAATGTTCATGGTCTGGATCGGTTACCTCTAATTGCCTTTAGCGAAGTAAAGTATGAGGAAATTACTTACATGCTTTATTAATAACTACTGCGCTGTTAGATTTGCACTTTGACAGCAGATAATATTATAAATTATTTCCACCCCCCATAAAAACTAATTACTCAAGGTTTCAATAACCAAATAATGGGAAAAAATTGAATTCTCATCTTTTTTTTATTTTAGACTTAATGACCACTGACGTTTCAACAAACTTTGCATAAATGAATAGTACAGGTGAATATAAGAAACTTTGTCATCTTTATCTTAGAAAAACTCTCTCTGAAAAACAGCAAAAATCCAACTTGGTCAAAACTGCCAGCTCACTGAAGAATCAGCAGATTACAGCTGCCTATTGAGGTCAACGGAGAAGGAAAAGGGTGGAGCACAGTGAGAAAGAAGGCACAGACAGACCGTGCTGCTTCTTTTTAGTAAGAATATGTGCACATGACATCTTTAAGGTGCCAACGGAGCTGCTGAGATCTTCTTAGGCAAAGCTGCGTCAGGAAAAAGTTTAGGGTCTTTTTCCAGAAGCTGTTGCTTAGCTGGCTGTATCGCTGTGGCTTTTTGTGGCAAATCCACCGCTGTCTTCTTTGACTATTAAGTATAAAGAATGGACAGCTTCTAAACGAAGCCGCCCAAAGAATGAATATGTTTTTTAACCGCTTCACCGTTTCCGAAACCTGAACCGGTTAAAGGAAATAACAAAAGACTGAAACTGTGCACAGCAATATTGTTTTTACATTGCTGTGCTTATGTTCACTTTCTACAGAAATTTTGATTAGGCGTTGTGTGCAGACTCATAGAAGCTTTCGCGCCACAGTTCTGTTGTAAAAGCTTTGAAAAGTGGCAAAATTTAGGTGCAACTCGGAGTTGCGACTTTTGGCAATTTCAAACCAGTTTCTCCCAGCTCTGCCAATATGGACGGTGCTGGGATGGGGCACAGCAGTGGCGGAACATCACAGCTCGTCTAATTCATGACGAGCTGTGGCGTTCTCTACCCCAGAAATCTCACTCAAGTACCTGAACGGAGTGAGACTTCTGGCGTGGTACATGCCACTCATCAGACACTCCCGATTAATGAAAACGTGTGCACCCCTTCATGAATCATGAGCATCTGACTTCACCACACTGCCTCATCAAGACTGCATTGAACAACACCGGTCTTGATGAATCAGGCCATAAGTGCTTATGGAGCGTCCGCTAGGACCGTGGGGTATTCGGTACCGGGCCGGTTCTGTTCTTAAAGGGGTGGTCATGATGGCAGTGACCCGGTCAGTGGCCCTGGGCGTCCAATAAAAAGGATTAATGGAGATGGAAATAAAGTCTAATGTAGCAGTGTTCGTGACGCCACCTGTGGTACTCGGTCGAGGATGGCTGACGCAGCTTAACCACTTTCTGACCTCGTACGGGATAGTACATCTGAGGTCAGAAGCCCCGCTTTGATGCGGGCTCCGGCGGTGAGCCCGCATCAAAGCCGGCACATGTCAGCTGTTTTGAACAGCTGACATGTGCCCGTAATAGGTGCGGGCAGAATCGCGATCTGCCTGTGCCTATTAACTAGTTAAATGCTGCTGTCAAACGCAGACAGCGGCATTTAACTACCGCATCCGGCCGGGCGGCCGGAAATGATGGCATCGCCGGCCCCCGTCACATGATCGGAGGTCGGTGATGCTTCAGAATAGTAACCATAGAGGTCCTGGAGACCTCTATGGTTACTGATCGCCGGTAGCTGTGAGCGCCACCCTGTGGTTGGTGCTCACAGCACACCTGATTTTCTGCTACATAGCAGCGAACAGCAGATCGCTGCTATGTAGCAGAGGCGATCGCGCTGTGCCTGCTTCTAGCCTCCCATGGAGGCTATTGAAGCATGGCAAAAGTAAAGAAAAAAGTTTTTAAAAAATAAAAAATATATAAAAGTTTAAATCACCCCCTTTCGCCCCAATCAAAATAAATCAATAAAAAAAAAAATCACACCTACACATATTTGGTATCACCGTGTTCAGAATCGCCCGATCTATCAATAAAAAAGCATTAACCTGATCGCTAAACGGCGTAGTGAGAAAAAAATTTGAAATGCCAGAATTACGTTTTTTTGGTCGCCGCGACATTGCATTAAAATGCAATAACGGGCGATCAAAAGAACATATTTACACCGATATGGAATCATTAAAAACGCCAGCTCGGCACGCAAAAAATAAGCCCTCAACCGACCCCAGATCATGAAAAATGGAGACGCTACAAGTATCGGAAAATGGCGCGATTTTTTATTATTTTTAGCAAAGTTTGGAATTTTTTTTCACCATTTAGGTAAAAAATAACCTAGTCATGTTAGGTGTCTATGAACTCGTAATGACCTGGAGAATCATAATGGCAGGTCTGTCTTAGCATTTAGTGAACCTAGCAAAAAAGCCAAACAAAAAACAAGTGTGAGATTGCACTTTATTTGCAATTTCACTGCACTTGGAATTTTTTTCCTGTTTTCTAGTACACCACATGCTAAAAACAATGATGTCGTTCAAAAGTACAACTCGTCCCGCAAAAAATAAGCCCTCACATGGCCATATTGATGGAAAAATAAAAAAGTTATGGCTCTGGGAAGGAGGGGAGTGAAAAATGAACACGGAAAAACGGAAAATCCCAAGGTCATGAAGGGGTTAAAGGGGTCCACTGGGGATGATGGTATTGCAGCAGAGGTGGTATAGCTCCCCCCCGGTAGAGCTTAGTCCCCAGGGCTCCCGGTGTAGTTGGTAGGGATGATAGATGGTGAAGTGCAGGAAAGAATTCGAGGACACAAGGTTGCAGTCTCTACCTTTTACTGATGATGGTCAGGTACACAGATTACAGATGGTCTTTGGAATCTGGCCAGCCTGGAAGCGATTCGGAATCCCCCTAGCCAGGTGGTGTTGGAAGCCTTAAGTACTGCGCTGTACTCTCAGTCCCTTGCTGCCTGATGCTTCACACAAGGTCCTCTCTCACTCTGTCCCTTTAGGTGAACACTACCTGCATGGCAGCCAACTCAAGCCTTTCTACAGGTGTCCCTTCTCGTGGTGACTCCAGGCTCTAATCTGCTGCTGTGCCTTCAGGTGTAATTGTGGCCAGGAGACTTGGAATCTCCTGCCTGCTGGTTTCTGCTGTGTGACATACAGTTCCCCCACAACCTCGAACATCCGGCCTCCGGTTTCTTGCGCTTGTACCTGGAGGGAGCCCAATCGCAGCTCCACTCCAGTTTCTCTCTCCTCCTGTGTTCCTTCTCCCCTCACTGTCTCCTACAGACTGACTGACTCTCTTGTCAGGAGCTGCAGAACCACATGTCTGCTCGGCTCCAGCTCTCCTCACAGACTCCCTCGAACTCCTCCTCCAGCCAGAATATATAGGGAAGCTACCCTCAAACCGGGTCTAGAGCTCACCCTTCTGGCCTGGAGTCAGAACAGTGTTGTATGTACTTGTTACCTGTTAAAGGGATCCCTGTAGCTTCCGGGCATGGCATCACCCTCCCCGTGAGGAAGGCAATACCACTGTGACAACGGGTTTCCTGGGGTGTCACACTTACATTACCCCAGTGCTGTATTCAAAGGCACATAGCTCCATGCTGCTGCATAATGTCAGTAGAGCAGAATCCCTCACAATCATGTGCACAGTGTATGGGAGAGTATATAGCAGCCAGTTTCAACCCACTAGCTCAAAAGCAACTGACAATTTGGATAGAGGGAGCAGAGTGGAATGCTGGTGAAAAATGCAGGATATAAGTCATTTACAGATCTAGCATTTTGGGGTTTTTTTGTGCATTCTGGTGAATGGCCCATTTTTTGCCCTTGGGGGCATCAATTACCTGGATTTTCTCCATCCCGTATACTCATACATGACAGCTTGTTCTGAAAAGTTACCTGAAACAACAGGTATGCTGTAACGTGGTTATCCCATAAACACCGTACATCACCGACCCACGTAATGCTTATTATATCATTAGGGCATCATTATCTTTTTAATCAGCTTTCATATTCATCTAGGTCAATTACTTTTTAATAGTTTAAAGACAAAGTGTAAGAAGATTGTGCTCATCACTCTACGCCCTGGACACTTTATAATCATCACCAGCAACCAGCGGATGTCATATATTGTCAGAGGCGGGAATCTGCCAGCACTGATTGGATGGTGCCAGGGTGATTTTTTTTTAATCTCCGATGTATTAGAATAAAAAACAGGTTGCAAAAGTATAGAAATCCTAGACATGGTCCAATCGTATGAATAAGGTAGGGAAATGTTAAAAAATGAGTCCTCACTCGGTGGTTAATTTGTAATATTTTTTTCTATCTACTGGCGAACACAGTACAAAGATATATTTTTCCATGAAAAAGGTAAAAATAAATAGGAGCAGGCTGGACCAGCGCACCTGGAATTGTGCTGCTGACATCCGGTCCTTTCAGTTGATTATGTTAATTTTGACTGGTTCCAAATATTGTCGAGGGGACGTATTGATCGCTGTTGCAGAGGGGTGACTGGGCCTGTGCGGTCAGGGGGCCTGTCGACACCAACCCCTGTTTTCGGTTGAATCTGTGTCCTCATACGCACATTTAGCTCAATTGTGTTGTGGTGCAGAAAGCCACCAGATCCTTGTGCTGCAATAGGTATAGTGGCCTCCAGCCAAAGGAGTTCGGTAGCCATCGTTAGTGTGCCCATCGCGGACTGTGCATGACATCACTGCCATACGCCCCGTGCCCACCTTCACCAGCTAAGAAGGAAGTAGAGGGCACTGTACGTCATGGACAGGGAAGAGGAATCATTTTTTTTTGGTGTCTAAATTTGTTTGAAGAGAGCACCAGGATGGAGGACATTATTACAGGTAGGGGCCCAGGATGGAGGACATTATTACAGGTAGGGGCCCAGGATGGAGGACATTATTACAGGTAGGGGCCCAGGATGGAGGACATTATTACAGGTAGGGGCCTAGGTTGGGGGACATTAATACAGGATGGGAAGATTACTATGGAAAGGGGGACATTATTAAAGAATGGTGGCCATGACGATGGACTTTGCTAAATAAAAGAACCAGGATGGGGGACATTTTTACAGGATGGGGACATTCCTACTGGAAGGGGTCAGGATGGGGGAATTTATTACAGGATGGGGGACATTATTATAGGATGGAGGATGCTATTAAAGGACAAGCGATATTATTACAGGATTGGTGCTAGGACAGGGGGCATTATTACAGGATAGGGACATTATTACAGGACGGGGAACACTACTACAGGAAAGGTCCACAATGGGGGTTGTTATTGCAGGACAGGTATCATGATGTAGGACATTATTACAGGATGGGGACATTATTAGAGGACGGGAAACACTACTACTGTTAAGGTCCACAATGGGGGATGTTATTACAGGATGTGTCAGTCATGATATAGGATATTATCACAGAATGGGGACATTATTACAGTATGGGGACATTATTACAGGGGCCCATACATCTGACCACCATGTTGGTGGGGGCCCTTGTCAAACTTTTGCATCAGAGCCTATAGAACTCTACATTTCCAGTTTGTCTACCCGCGGATTATTCCTCATTCAGACGTCCCATTGTCATGTACACATACCTATTATAGTCTATGGAACTGTTCAAATGTTCGCGTTTCTCTGCTAAACCAAATGTGTGCCAAAAAAACTGGAGAAAGACATTTTTTTTTTCCAAGTCACAGATCAGACTCAACTAATCATATCAGTAGGTCTGGATCAGATCCAGCGCACTGATGAAAAACAGTCAGTTCTTTCTCATATGCAAAAAAACCCATGAATGATTGAATGATGGAGAAATGCCGATGGTGAAAAGTGAATAACACTGAAAAACATTTTGAAAAAATCCCTGCATGGCTGAGACCATCGGTGCCGCAGACCCGGAATGGAATGTCAGAGCATGCTCGACCTCCGCTCCATCCGGACACTTTCTATCTGCGGCATTATGGTTGGGTCCGGCGGTCCTGGCGATCACTGGGTTCCCAATATGCAGACTCATTTACAATGTATCACCTATCAAGGCAGGAATATACCCTGTAATGCACTTTTTTTTAATCACAGTGCACATCCCCAGCTCCCGACCAAGATCAGATTGCAGTGATGTGACACATTGTAGATGCGTCATCTTCATCTTTAGTATTTACCTGTATGATGACGTAGCGTGATACTATTATTATACTATTTTGTGGGTTAATCTGCCGTTACAGCTACAATATTAAATGTATCTTCCAACCTCTACCATTATTTTTTTAGTAATTAATGATTCAGTGAACAGTAGAACCTCTGTGACACAGATAAAGCCGTATTTCTCCACTGTAAATATAGCTAATTGTGATGGATTGGTGTATTTTTATTGTGCTATACCACAATACCACCACTAGGTGGCAGTAGAGATAAAGCATACATTTTGCAGTCCAATTTATGCACAGAATGAAGCCAAAGGGCTGATTTCTCAGCTGCAGTGTGTGGCCGGCACGTATGCATGGGTGTTTTTTGGAGAAGGACAGTATGAGCCATGCATTTGGAATACACAGCCATTTTAGTGTTTCAGAACATGTTCCTTGTGATTCAGCATTGATCTAAGAAGGAAATTAATTGTAAAATTGAGTAGAATTCTGGTAATATTGATTTTTGACAATACAAATACTGTAAAAAAAAAGTTTTCTTAAAACGATCAATTTTTGCTCTTATTTTAATTTTTGCTCTTATTTTAATCCCTCTGCTCAGGGGTGGGATTCAAATTTTTAACAACAGGTTCTGTGTTTGTGTGTAGGAAGCCACACCCGTTTTTTAAGCCACACCCATTTACACACACCTTTTCCTCAAACATATACAAGTAGGGGCGCAGTCAAACCATACCTCCCAACGTTTGAAGAAGGGAAAGAGGGATAAAGTTTGCGTGGCAAATTTTAGGCCACGCCTCTGACCACTCCCATTTCACTAGTCACACCCATATCCACATCCCAACCACACCCATTTAGCACTGCTGATCACACTGTTTTATAAACAATAATTATAAACCAAAAAATATGGCCACACAGTGCTCCATACTGTATAATGGCCACATATGATGCTCAATACTGTATAATGGCCACACATGATGCTCAATACTGTATAATGGCCACACATGATGCTCCATACTGTATAATGGCCACACCCTACTCCATACTGTATAATGACCCCACATGATGCTCCATACTGTACAATGGCCACACATGATGCTCCATACTGTATAATGGCCACACATGATGCTCCATACTGTATAATGGCCACACAGTGCTCCATACTGTATAATGACCCCACATGATGCTCCATACTGTACAATGGCCACACATGATGCTCCATACTGTATAATGGCCACACATGATGCTCCATACTGTATAATGGCCACACATGATGCTCCATACTGTATAATGGCCACACATGATGCTCCATACTGTATAATGACCGCACATGATGCTCCATACTGTTTAATGGCCACACATGATGCTCCATACTGTATAATGACCGCACATGATGCTCCATACTGTATAATGGCCACACAGTGCTCCATACTGTATAATGACCCCACATGATGCTCCAAACTGTACAATGGCCACACATGATGCTCCATACTGTATAATGGCCACACATGATGCTCCATACTGTATAATGGCCACACATGATGCTCCATACTGTATAATGGCCACACATGATGCTCCATACTGTATAATGACCGCACATGATGCTCCATACTGTTTAATGGCCACACATGATGCTCCATACTGTATAATAGCCACACATGATGCTCCATACTGAATAATGGCCACACATAGTGCCCAATACTGTGTAATGGCCACACATGATGCTCAATACTGTATAATAGCCACACAGTGCTCCATACTGTGTAATGACCACACATGATGCTCAATACTGTATAATAGCCACACAGTGCTCCATACTGTGCCACACATGATACTACATACTGTATAATGGCCACACATGATACTACGTACAGTATAATGGCCCCACATAGTGCTCCATAGTGTATAATGGCCACACATGATGCTCCATACTGTATAATGGGCACACATGATACTGCGTACAGTATAATGGCCACACATGATGCTCCATACTGTATAATGGCCACACATGAAACTACATACTGTATAATAGCCACACATGATACTGCGTACAGTCTATTGGCCCCACAGTGTTCCATACTGTATAATGGCCATACATGATGCTCCATACTGTATAATGGCCACACATGATACTGCGTACAGTATAATGGCCACACATGATGCTCAATACTGTATAATGGCCCCACATGATGCTCCATACTGTATAATGGTCACATGATATTGCGTACAGTATAATGGCCACACATAGTTACTCCTACACACACGGCTCCACTCCGTACACCTCGTACACACCCGACTCCGCTCCGTACACATACGGCTCTAGTCCGTACACCTTACATACACGGCTCCACTCCATACACCTTGCACACACGCGGCTCCGCTCCATACACCTCGAAAACACGTGGCTCTGCTCCGTACACCTTGCACACACGGCTCCGCTCCGTACACCTCATACACACACACGGCTCCGCTCCGTACACCTCATACACACACGGCTCCGCTCTGTACACCTCATACACACACAGCTCCGCTCCGTACACCTCATACACACATGGCTCCGCTCCGTACACCTCATACACACACGGTTCCACTTCATACACCTTGCACACATGGCTCCGCTCCGTACACCTCATACACACATGGCTCCGCTCCGTACACCTCATACACACACTGCTCCACTTCGTGCACCTCGGACACACACACGGCTCCGCTACGTACACCTCATACACACACAGCTCCGCTCCGTACACCTCATACACACATGGCTCCGCTCCGTACACCTCATACACACACGGTTCCACTTCATACACCTTGCACACATGGCTCCGCTCCGTACACCTCATACACACATGGCTCCGCTCCGTACACCTCATACACACACGGCTCCGTTACGTACACCTCATACACACACGCGGCTCCTCTCCGCACACCTCATATACACACACGGCTCCGCTTCGTACACCTCATACACACACATGGCTCCACTCTGTACACCTCATACACACAGCTCTGCTCCGTACACCTCATACAAACACACGGCTCCGCTTCGTGCACCTCATACACACAGCTCCGCTCCGTACACCTCATACACACACATACGGCTCTGCTCCGTATACCTCATACACACACGGCTCCGCTCTGTACACCTCGAAAACTCACACACCTTGTACACACCTGGTACACACACACGGCTGTGCTACATCCACACTGTAAACAACTCCTGACCCCACACATAAGCTTACCGTCGTCCAGCACCGTGACAGCAAAGCAGAGTCCTGCAATACAAGGAGGCCCCTGATCATGTGACTCCTGACTCCTCCCCTCCTGTGACCTCATCACAGGTCCTGTGCACACAGAGCAGCGGCGATGTGTGGCTCTCTGCAGGTGGAGGGATGCAGCTCTGCAGTGCTGGACCACGGGGCACTCTCAAATCAGGACTCCTCAGCGGGATACGGGAAGGTTGTGAGGTGTGGTACCAGATCACAGCTCTGAATCTCCCCGGTTCGGGGAACCGGCTGCTTTTTTAACAAGCGGTTCCATCGAACCGGGGAGAAACGGCTGAATCCCACCCCTGCCTCTGCTCCCCTGAGTGTCTTGTTTTTTGTTTTCTTCATATTCCGCCACACAGTTCCAGAGATATGGGGCTTTTTATTTAGTGCTACTGTTTATGGTCTTTTATCAAGACACGCCTCAGAGGAGCATGAGCTCTGCCCCCTTGAAAAAAAAACATTAAAAATGATCACTAAGTATAAAAAATCCAAATCTTTGGAACCAGATGGTGGATTTTCGAAGAAAGAGAAAAAAAACCTAAATAGTCATAGAAGCAGCAGGAATAAAATAAGAGCAAAAACTGGACACTTTTGACCAGATGACAGCGCCTCTTTAAATGTCATTGATCCTAATTTGTAATTTTTAATGTAAAAGCGGCTTCAACTAGGTCTGTCTGTTAAAAGTTTGACAATAGGGCTAAAATCGGAGTCTCCTGGTTATCAAAGTTAGAAATAAAGTTAGTACTTGGGGGAAATTACCAGTATGGACTCTGGGTAGAACTAATCTCATTAAGATGTGCCTTGTGCCCTCCATACTGTATGCTCTTCACAGCTCCCCGATCTGGATTCCAAAGAACTGGATTAGGAAAATGAACAACATCCAAAGATCAAGGAGGTTTAGCACTTCCACATGCTTGGAAGGGTTCCAGGAGGCAGGTACAGTGGTACCGAAACATCTGACGGGGCAGGATAATTTGTTGGACCTCTTAGAATCACATAAAATTAAGGTCACTTAAAATTGGTTTCTTTAACCTACTTCTTATGCATAAAACATCGCAGACTTGTAAGAAACTGTTGGGAATGGGGGAATGCTGTAAATATACCCCTCTATGGAATGACCCTTGCTTGAAGGAACTGCTGCATTTGAAGGAAACAACAGGGGGAGTGGAAATAACAGGCCTGAGATACTTGTATGAATTGTATCCGGATGGTCATTTTTGATCCTTTGAGCAACTAAAATGGGAATTCAACTTCAGTAATTTGGAATTTTGGATTTTTTCAGATATCTACAATTGAGGCATGCAATAAGACCACAAAAAAAACGTTTCTGATCTCTACATCTCAGTCAACGGGAAAATAGATTATGTGGTGAGGAGTAAAAGAATTCTGGGTGAATTTATGACCGTAGTCAAAAATAGGTGGGAGAGAGATGTGGGACATATATCCATGGAGGAATGGGAGGACATCTTGGACTGAACACGGCAGATATGGATTAATACAGCCCAGAGGAGGTCACAATTGTTCCTGATTCATAGACTCAATAGAACCGCAGAAGCTTTATATCGGATGGTCTCAGAGCTGGCGATCATTGTCCCCGCTGTGGGGAAGAGGGAGCAGATCTGAATCAGATGTTTTGGTCATGTTCGCAATTGGGGGAGTTATGGGAAAATGTCGGCAGACTAATTTGTGAAGCCTTTACATTCCAATTTCCAGTAATCGTAAATCTTGTGTTCTGGGTCTAGTGGGGAACATTGGAGGATCTTCTCCAGCTCAGTTGGCCATAGCTAAAATATTTTACCATGTAAGGAGGACTACTTCCAAACCTTGGCTAGCAAATAGCCCTCCTTTGATTGATGAAATAGTTTGGGGATTAAACAATACAAACCAATAAGTGTATATAATAATCCTAAAGTCATCAAAATATAGTAAATTAACATAGAGCCTTATGGAAAGGTATAGAGATAGCTGTGAAGGAGCGGGGGCACCATTTATCGCTGATTTTAGGGTGAAAACCTCTGTGGTTAGGTAGGTACAATAACATAGGATAACAATTCAGGGCGTAACTGAGTCGCCTTAGTGATCAGGACATTCAGTTACCCTAATTGGAAAATAAGTATGTTCCTTAGTTTTACATTTTTCTAATGCATATCTAATATAATTTACTTTTAAAGGTTTCTTTATGATATTCTATAATTAAAAAATTCAATCCTAATGGTGAAAAAGATATATATTAAAAGGGAAGCGGTTAGCAAATTTGGTAAACAGTGGGGAGACTGGATCAAATGCCTGGTAGTAGTGTTTGAGGTATTGGCGTTGGATGTACTCATCAATTTATTGGTGTTAGGGTGAAGATTTCTTTAAATACTTTAGATTTTGTGTGCGTAGTTAAGCACCCAGAGCCACATCGAGTTAATCAATTTCCATCTCGGCATACCAAGGCAATAAAGCCTGGGGGTGTTGGATGAGGTGGAGTTACTGGGATTTGAAAGTTACTCCTATGAGCAG